>NC_064889.1:4280200-5596379 GCF_929443795.1 Astur gentilis | reverse complement strand
TAAGATGTGTGCAAAGTTTGATAGATCGAGCTTTGAAACAACTTTTTTTCATAAATACAGAAAGGGGAGATGTGGATATCTCTGAAACGAGTTTCGCTGCCTCAGCAAGTGAAGAACGACCCTGGGAAAGAGACACGATTATGCTTGTTGGAAGGAAACCATGGGAGCAAAACAGTAGAACACAGGATAAGATGCCAGAACGTTGTAGTTTTGTGTACCCAGATGTCTGTTAGCAGTTAACCCCTGACCTTTTAGATAAGGAAGTTGCTAATCACGTGTAAGCTATTTTTGTGTAACAACAGAAAAGTACTGAAGCTTAACTATAGGCTGCTGTGTCAGCCATCTAGAGTCCATGCCTCTTAATGTGCCACAGTTTCTTGTGCGTCTTCTCAAATTACTCATACACCTTCTTCCCACACAAAGGTATATTTAAAAGCAACACAAATGCTTAATAAAGAACAAAGTAATAAAGTTAACAGCTGAGACCTATTTTGCCATATAACACAGTTGGCACACACCTAGTAAAACCTATCTCTTTACTTGCAAAAAAATTAAAGTATTTTTTTCTTTTGTTAGGATGACATATCCTCAAAAATCAGGCCATTTATTTTGGTGAGCAGACCAGTTTTACAGATAGTTGAGAACTATGCCAGCGAATGGGAAGGAATGAACAATGTAACTAACCAGCCTTTTTTTATCCCTGCCCCCCGCCCCAAAAAAAACAAACCCACAAAAAAACCCGCTCTATTCAGCAGTTGGGAGTGCACTACAACCCTTCACTGACCTTGGTACAGTTTTTCTGGCTGTGTTCGCCCCTGCACAGCAAAAACCCAGACCTGAAGCTGAAATCTTGGCTCTTTGCAGGGAGCGCAGCAAACTTAGGTCACACAGAACTCATTATTTCATCTCTTCCTCATTTTTTAGGTCACACTGATTTCAATTTCAGCCTTATAAAAAGTCTTGTTTTCCTCCTTCCATGTTGCTAGAATTTTATTTTCTTTGTGTAGTCCTTTCTACCTGGAATCCTACTTCCAGCATACAAAAAAGGTATGTAAGTTTGCTACCTAACTTCAAACCACACAAGGTAAACAACACTAATAGGATAACATGCACTGACTTCTTTAAAAAATTAACAAAGAAGTATTTATGCCAAGGACCTTGAATGCATTAAAAGTATTTCGAGTTCTAGTCTCTGTGATATTCTTTCACTAGAAATTCAAAAACAAACTAAATGCTAAACATCTTTCTAATACAGGAATCTTAAATTTCCTGTTTGCAGTGGATGCAAACCACTATGTATTATTAAATTCTCTTCTAGCTTTTTTTTTTTAAATAAAGAAAACGTGGAAACTCTTTTTTGCTTAAGCATATCACAGATAGAAGCATGTATGGACTACAATAGAGGCATTATTATTAATTTAGCACAATCCTAACTTTCATGAGTCAGTGTGTGCGTATACCTATACTGATCACAAGTCAAATACTGTTTTATGATCTTTGGACAGATTAAACAAAAAACTTACAATTCTAGTATTAACTGCATTAGGACTGCAGAAGCAACAACAACAAAACAGTCAAAAGCTTTCAAAGGCTTCTTAAGCTTTTTTCTTTTCCAAAAATGTTAAGTCTACAGTCTGCTACTAATTATGCTTACCCAGGACTACAAAGCCTGGGACGGAAGAAACCATTGTGATAAAAATTATCCCAACCAACCGTTTACCTGAAAGGGTCAAGCAAATCTTCCAAGTGACATAACATCCAAGTTGTTACCTAAACAGATGTGAAGTTAGATTTAACTTAACTGAAAAGTAAGTCTCTACCTGATAGAATAGTTCAGACTCTGGGAATGGATAATTAGTACTCAGCAATATTGACAAACTTGTAATAACTGGAAGTTAAAATATTTCCCGTGAGATGTGTTGTTCTATTCTTAAAATAGTAGAGATGGGGAGCTTTCTCTAACAGAAGATATCATTCCAGTGATGGAGCAACAGGAAAAAGAAAGTATTTTTCCCTTTTGTGCTGCCTAGGACAGAAGATAGCAGTTAGCAGGGTTATCTTACATGTAAAAAGGTAATATAAACCCTAAAACAAACTCTTCTACAATTCAGTTCCCCACTCCCATCTCTAAGATGTGGGTTACCTCCTTAAGTTCTGCTGCCTTTGATGGGAAGAAGATGGTCAACCACAAAGGCCAATTATCATCTAAGGATTATTCCCCCAAATTCAGAAGGGCAGAGAGACCTACTTACATAGCTGCAGCTGGCGTATTTTTGGTAGTCCATTTAAAGTAGATTATATGCATTGTACTATGCACAGAACAAACGCTACCGAACTTCTATTTAGTGCCACTCCTACCATCAGAGACACATGAAAGGGTGGCATAAGAGCACCAATATTTTTCTTGACTATCTGAACTTTGCTATATTCTGGTATTTGAGAATGCCCGTAATTTCACCACATGGTTGAAAAGCCATTAATCATTTAATATATTGAAGCATAAGAGTCTAGTAGTTCACCATTATTTTCAGCTAGCCTTCCATATTTTTGCTAAGCCATGAGCAGCTGAGCCACAGGAGCTAAACATGCAGTCTTGTTGTAACTGCTACACATGAACTTCTGCTGAACCCACTTCTGGAGCTAAGAGCCTCTGTGCTACAAAATGAATGCTATACAACTGTCGTGGTTTCAGCCCGGCCGGTAACAAAGGACCACGCAGCCGCTCGCTCACTCCTCCGCCCCCCTCCGGTGGGATGGGGAGGAGACGGAGGAGAGAAAAGGAAAAGAAACTGGAACCTCGAGGGTTGAGATAAAGGCAGTTTACTGGGACAAACACAAAAGAGATTACAACAACAACAACGGCACTAATGAAAAAAAGGTATACAAAAAAGAGTGATGCACAGTGCAACTGCTCACCACCCGGGACCCGACGCTCCGCCACTTCCCCCACCGAAAAAAAACAGAGACCACCCCCCGGCCCGCTCCCCATTTATATACTGGGCAGGATGTCACATGGTATGGAATAGCTCCTTGGCTAGTTCAGGTCAGCTGCCCCGGCTATGCCCCCACCTCCCAGGTTCCTGTAAAAATTAACTCTATCCCAGCTGAACCCAGGACATTATCCACCCCTTATTCTATACCATCTACATCATGCCCAGATCTTACTTTTTTTTATTTTTTTTCCAATCAACCACTACAACTTTCCTTGTCTTATATATAAGTATATGGACTCCACCCCCTGACCTCGCACACACACACACGGTGTTCCTTTAGCCTATGGGCTATCCCTCTAATGTGTCCATCAATTTTGGGGCTCTATCTGTTGTAACAGTTCTTCAGGATAAGAGAGAGATGGTGTGAGATGTTGGGTTGTTGTACGCTGCCTCTGGAACTTGTGGCTAGTACATTTGGTGCAACTCATGCCCCTGGTCTGCAGGTCGAAGATGTTGATCTTGAGGAAATTGGTGGGTGCCAGTTCAAGTTCTATCGCTGTTGTACTTGGCTCAGTTTCAAAAGTCCATCCTGTAGTCATTTGGATAATTCTCACAATAATACCCTTGATATGGCATATAGACACTATAGATACAATGACATGCATTGGCAGGTTATTTAGCAGTTAAATATCATACAGCCCAATTCACTGGCTATTCTCTCCCAAAATCAAATCTCCCTGAGGTACACATCGAACCTCCCCATCCTTCTGCATCACCCACCAGGTGTACCCAGGTCCTTGAGCAAAAACAACCCCTTGAATGGGTTTGCTTCTGCTTGAGGGAGGACTAACCCAGACTGTCTTTCCTAACATACTCCTCATGCGCACTACAGGGACTTTATCCCCTTCTACAGTATGTGGATCTCTTGGTTGGGCGGGGCCAGCCCGATTGGCGGATCCTCTAGTATTAACTAACCAGGTGGCTTTTGTTAAATGTGTATCCCAATGCTTGAAAGTTCCACCCCCCATCGCTCTCAATGTAGTTTTCAGCAGTCCATTGTACCGTTCAATTTTTCCGGAGGCTGGTGCGTGATAAGGGATGTGATACACCCACTCAATGCCATGTTCTTTGGCCCAGGTGTCTACGAGGTTGTTTCGGAAGTGAGTCCCGTTGTCCGACTCGATTCTTTCTGGGGTGCCGTGTTGCCATAAAATTTTCTCTTCAAGGCCCAGGATAGTGTTCTGGGCAGTGGCATGGGACACAGGGTATGTTTCCAGCCACCCAGTGGTTGCTTCCACCATTGTAAGCACATGGCACTTGCCTTGGCGTGTTCGTGGGAGTGTGATATAGTCAATCTGCCAGGCCTCCCACTGTTTATATTTCAGCCATCGTCCTCCATGTGACAGGGGTTTTTGCCGCTTGGCTTGCTTAATTGCAGCACATGTTTCACATTCATGGATGACCTGTGAGATAGTGTCCATGGTCAAGTCCACCCCTCGATCTCGAGCCCATCTATATGTTGCATCTCTTCCCTGATGGCCTGAGGTATCGTGGGCCCACTGAGCCATAAATAGCTCACCTCTACGTTGCCAGTCCAGGTCCACCTGAGACACTTCAATCTTGGCGGCCTGATCTGCCTGGTGGTTGTTTTGATGTTCTTCAGTGGCTCGACTCTTGGGTACATGAGCATCTACGTGACGTACTTTTACCACTAGCTTCTCTATCCGAACAGCGATATCTTGCCACAGTGCGGCAGCCCAGATGGGTTTACCTCTGCGCTGCCAGTTGCCCTTCTTCCATTGCTGTAGCCACCCCCATAGGGCATTTGCCACCATCCACGAGTCAGTATAGAGATAGAGCACTGGCCACTTTTCTCTTTCAGCAATGTCTAACGCTAGCTGGATGGCTTTCACCTCTGCAAACTGACTCGATTCACCTTCTCCTTCAGCAGTTTCTGCGACTAGTCGTGTAGGACTCCATACAGCAGCCTTCCACCTTCGATGTTTTCCCACAATGCGACAGGACCCATCAGTGAACAGGGCATATTGCCTCTCATTTTCTGGCAGTTTATTATACAGCGGGGCTTCTTCGGCCCGTGTCACCTCTTTCTCTGGCGACATTCCAAAATCTTTGCCTTCTGGCCAGTCCGTAATCACTTCTAACATTCCTGGGCGACCGGGGTTTCCTATGCGAGCTCGCTGTGTGATCAGTGCGATCCACTTACTCCACGTGGCGTCAGTCGCGTGATGCGTAGAGGAAACTTTCCCTTTGAACATCCAGCCCAGCACTGGCAGTCGAGGTGCTAAGAAGAGCTGTGTTTCAGTACCAACCACTTCTGAGGCGGCTCGAACTCCTTCATATGCTGCCAAGATCTCTTTTTCAGTTGGAGTATAGCGAGCCTCGGATCCTCGATATCCCCGACTCCAAAACCCCAGAGGTCGGCCACGGGTCTCCCCAGGTGCTTTCTGCCAAAGGCTCCAGGTAGGGCCATTCTCCCCAGCTGCAGTGTAGAGCATATTTTTAATATCTTGTCCTGTCCGGACTGGCCCAAGAGCTACTGCGTGAACAATCTCCTGCTTAATCTGTTCAAAGGCTTGTCGTTGCTCAGGCCCCCATTTAAAATCGTTCTTCTTCCGAGTAACTTGGTAGAGAGGGCTTACAATTTGACTGTAATTTGGAATATGCATTCTCCAAAAACCCACAACACCTAAGAAAGCCTGTGTTTCCTTTTTATTAGTCGGTGAGGACATAGCTGCTATTTTGTTGATGACGTCCACAGGGATCTGACGACGCCCATCTTGCCATTTTACTCCTAAGAACTGGATCTCCTGCGCAGGTCCCTTGACCTTACTTTCTTTTATGGCAAAACCAGCCTTCAAAAGGATTTGGATTATTTTCTTCCCTTTCTCAAAAACTTCTTCTGCCGTGTTGCCCCATACGATGATGTCATCAATATATTGCAGGTGCTCTGGAGCTTCACCTTTTTCTAGTGCAGCCTGGATCAGTCCATGACAAATGGTGGGGCTGTGTTTCCACCCCTGGGGCAGTCGATTCCAGGTGTACTGGACGCCCCTCCAAGTGAAAGCAAACTGAGGCCTGCACTCCGCTGCCAAGGGAATGGAGAAAAATGCATTAGCAATGTCAATTGTGGCATACCACTTAGCTGCCTTTGATTCCAGTTCATATTGAAGCTCTAACATATCTGGCACAGCAGCGCTTAGCGGTGGCGTGACTTCATTCAGCCCACGATAATCTACTGTTAGTCGCCATTCCCCATTGGATTTCTGCACGGGCCATATGGGACTATTAAAGGGTGAGTGAGTCTTGCTGATCACTCCTTGGCTCTCCAGTTGGCAAATCAGCTTATGGATTGGGATCAGGGAGTCTCGGTTGGTGCGATATTGTCGCCGGTGCACCGTCGTGGTAGCAATTGGCACCTGTTGTTCTTCAACCTTCAGCAACCCCACAACCGAAGGGTCTTGGGAGAGACCCGGCAGGGTAGACAGCTGTTCAATCTCCTCCGTCTCCAATGCAGCTATACCAAAGGCCCAACGGTACCCTTTTGGGTCCTTGAAATACCCCCTCCTGAGATAATCTATACCAAGGATGCACGGGGCCTCTGGGCCAGTCGCAATGGGGTGTTTATGCCACTCATTCCCGGTTAGACTCATTTCAGCTTCCAATACGGTTAGCTCTTGGGATCCCCCTGTCACACCAGAGATACAGATGGGTTCTGCCCCTTTATAACTAGATGGCATTAGGGTACATTGTGCACCAGTGTCCACTAGAGCCTTATATTCCTGTGGGTCTGATGTGCCAGGCCATCGAATCCACACTGTCCAGTAGACTCGGTTGTCCCTCTCCTCCACCTGGCTGGAGGCAGGGCCCCTCTAATCCTGGTTAGAACATCCGTTACTCACTTTCTGCACACGTAAATCGGAAGTCCCTTCAAGGGGATCGGAAATGAGATCAGCCCATCTACTGCGTCTGGGGGACTGCTCACGGGAAACTGGAGCAGCAGTTTTCCAAGAATTCTCTTTTCTGGTTGCTTTTTCTCGCAACTCCTGTACCCGTGCATCCAAGACTGAAGTGGGTTTTCCATCCCACTTCCTCATGTCCTCTCCATGGTCACGCAGGTAAAACCACAGGTTAGCCCGTCGAGTGTACTTTCTCTCTCCTCTCTCTTGGGCAGAGGAACGCTTACTCCCAATAACTGCGATGCGGGCCTGTACAGGTGAGGAGGAGGACAGATCCACTTTGAATTGCTGGAACTCTCGGGACAACTCCTCCACAGCTGAGACACAGGCCCGTAGGGAGGAAGAGAGACTCCCTTCGTATTGCCGGAGTTGGACAGCCAATTCATCCACCGTTTGTCCATAGCCTTCTCTCCAGGACATTACTGCCAATGAGTTGGCATAGGTTGGTGGTGCACTTCGTAGAAACTTCCGCCACATGGGTTGTGTGCATTGGACTTCATCTGGATCTGTGGGTGACTGCGCATTTTCTGGATCATTGTAAATCACCTCCAGCACGGCTAATTCTCTCAGGTACTGAATACCTCTCTCCATGGTGGTCCACTTGCCTTGGTGACATGTAACTTCATCCCTGAAGGGGTATCTTTCCTTTACACCTAACAAAAGTCGCCTCCAGAGGCTGAGGACTTGTGTTTTTCTCCCAATCGCCTTGTCGATGCCCCCTTCCCTAGACAGAGATCCCAGCTGCTTGGCTTCCTTACCCTCTAATTCCACACTACTAGCCCCGCTATCCCAGCATCGGAGCAGCCAGGTAACAATGTGCTCACCTGGGTGGCGGCTAAAATCTTTTCGCATGTCACGCAACTCACTCATGGATAGAGATCGGGTAATTATTTCAGGTTCTGCCTCTACCTCCTGTTCTCGCGATGACCCTGGTTCATCTTCATCTCTCGCTAAGCGAACTGATTTCTTTGTGTGTTTCTTTTTCTGTACAGGGGCGACTGATACTGGCACAGGCTGGTTCTCTGGTTCAGCTGCAGTGTCTGTCACCGGGGTAGGGGTAGTCATGGTACCTGTTGTCGTGGTAGGGGCAGCCACGGTGCTTGTTGTCGGGGTAGGGGCAGCCACGGTGTCTGTTGTCAGGGTTTGGGTAGCCACGGTACATGTTGTCCTGTTTTCCATCTTTTCCCCCTTTTCCCCCCGAGGGTGCTGCATAATATCAAGCAGTGTTTGGTAGATATTGGCCAGAGCCCAGCACAGTGCAGCGAGTTGTATGTCTTTGGAATAGCCACAGCATTTTTCTTTCAAATATTCTGTCACTTCATAAGGGTTCTGTAGTTGTTCGGGAGTGAACTTCCAAGTCACTGGCGGTGAGAAGTTCTCTAGATACTTGCCCATATGCTCCCACATGCCGTGCCACCCATGAGTCTCCAGCTTTGGGGGAGATCTCTGAGTGGTACTCTTAAAGAGCGTTTTTGTAGCCCTAAACAAGACCTGAAACATATTCAGGAGGCATAGCACTAACAGCACATTGGCTTGCGCATCCCAAGGATATTCAAAATTCTCAAAAGCTGTTGTAATTAGTCGGAAGGAGAAGAGGGAGGTGAACGGACGGGGGGAGGTATCCCCCCCTAATTTCCCCATGGATTGGGTGTAATTACCAATAAAATCCGACAGAAGGCGCCCAAAGTATGGAAATGATATCACTGCCTCATACAGATACCAGCTTAACCTCATGACCAGTGATGTAATCATTTCATAAGTCGACATTGCCCAGTACAGCAAAATGATAATCCCAATCACTCTCCCAGAGATGAGATACGCAACTACAGGCAATACATAGAGCATATAAGAGCTTACAAAACGCCACCATGTAAACAAATGAAACAACATTGTGACTAACATCTATATATCTAAGAAATGCGTTTGGCAAATTTGTTTCAACACGCTCTGGCCAGATCTGTCGTTATCTCAACCCTTCTGCCCCACGTTGGGCGCCAAAAAAGGACTGTCGTGGTTTCAGCCCGGCCGGTAACAAAGGACCACGCAGCCGCTCGCTCACTCCTCCGCCCCCCTCCGGTGGGATGGGGAGGAGACGGAGGAGAGAAAAGGAAAAGAAACTGGAACCTCGAGGGTTGAGATAAAGGCAGTTTACTGGGACAAACACAAAAGAGATTACAACAACAACAACGGCACTAATGAAAAAAAGGTATACAAAAAAGAGTGATGCACAGTGCAACTGCTCACCACCCGGGACCCGACGCTCCGCCACTTCCCCCACCGAAAAAAAACAGAGACCACCCCCCGGCCCGCTCCCCATTTATATACTGGGCAGGATGTCACATGGTATGGAATAGCTCCTTGGCTAGTTCAGGTCAGCTGCCCCGGCTATGCCCCCACCTCCCAGGTTCCTGTAAAAATTAACTCTATCCCAGCTGAACCCAGGACAACAACTAAATACATGCAAATAGCATAAAAGCAACATACTCCATACTGAATGATGCTATTAGGTTTAATGCCAAACTAGAAGTTAGCATAGAAGAATAAATCCATTTAGAATCTTCATTACAATTTTCTCTCATTCTAGCCTCAAAAGATACACCTTATTCTGCATTTGACAGCAGAGACACCGTTAGGCAAACAAGGTTCTTGTGGATCTGCATGATAGTAGAAGACACACTTAAGTTTTGAAAAATTGATAAATCAGTTTGTTAAAATAAATGCTCAAGCTACTTTACCCATTTTCATAGCTTTCTGAAATATTCATTGCATTTTCATCTTGTACTTTTTTCGTAAGAGTCTCTCCACTGTTAGGCATGCTGACAAACCCTCTAAAGCTGGTCACAAATATGCTAAAGAACTGTGCGGGTCAAGCATAAATAAGCTACTTGGACAACTGAAGAAACCAACAGTAACTGGTTATTTGTTAAAAAAAACAACACGTAATACAAGAGGAGGAGACTACAGCTACAAAAGCTACTTCTTTCTGATTTTAACATGCTTGAAATGTCGCACTGCCTGTGAGCTGCTTACTGTTAAACTTTCCTTTTAATTCAGTTTTCTTTAATTATCCATGAGAAGAATTTTAATGAGTCTACAATGCTTTAAGATGCAAATCTTTTCTTTTCCAATGAATTCATTCATAGAAGTTGAAGCAATTCTAATTTTATTAACTCTAGTTTCAAAAAGGAACATTCAGTGAAGTTATTTTCTTAAAGAAAATGCAGATTAATTACATTAGGAAATGCCTTCAAGTCAATTATACCTATAAAACCCAGTACTTCAACAGCCAAGCACCTCCTCCAGCATCACAACTACACCAGCACTTCATTAACTTCACTGAACTAGGCCTACCATATACTGTAGAAGTTTCTATACATGACTAAACAAATTACTTCCCAGGATGTAAGAAAGTCTCATTCAGCTACTTAGGTTACTTCTATACTAGTAAACAAAAAAACATCCAGAGAATGGCTCAAGCCACCCACTGCAAGCACCTTCCATGGGATGGTTTTGGTCTGCACAAACTGCCATTTCCCTAACCCAGGGGATAACCCAGGGCAGGGGCTGTTACTGGGAGATGAAGTTAATGACTACCCTGTCTGGAGGAGGAAGAGAAGGATGCAAGCTGTGCCAGGCCATTTGCCTTCAGAACCAGAGAACATGATCCAGAATGTTTTATTTAGTGGTACAAAGCCATAGTGATTAGGAAAACATAAGACTAGTAAACATCTAACTTTATAGAAAGATATGACTTTTATTCCAGAGTATCTTGCACCACATCCAAATACCTAGTTGCAGATAATGCAATTTGAAATGAAAGGAAAAGAAAGAAGACTTCGCATTGGGATTCTAAGGGGTCTATTCTCACACCAGAAACTTGCTTTGAAAATAACTGAACACAGAACAGGGGATATTTCAATGGTAAAAATGTGTCATCTTACGCAGCAAAAATTCATTTTTTGTCAGGATTGATTTAGTTCCTTCATTTCAGGGTAACTCTCCAAACTCCACTTTGTTCTGATGATTCTTTGCAGAAAGCCACTAGGTATCTTCCGCAGGCTTGCAACTAGCTTTCCAGAAATACTATAAAGAAAAAACAGGATTAAACTCTGTTGCAAGAAATCTCATTCTTTTTTCTTCTTCTGGTCATCTAAAACATTTTACATGCTATGTTATATGCAGAAATCCAATCAGACAACCACTAATTATCTTGCTTGGATTGCATCTCAGGTTGAGTGGCTAGGTAACAGAATGGTCTCATGGAAGGAAAACAGCTGTTAATTCTCTAAAACTTGTACTTTTAGCAAATAAACAGAAAACCTCAAATATACATCTCTTCTATACATACTGTGTTTAGAAAAGATTTTTTTGTTCTGTTTTTCATATAATCTCCCTTAAACTAACTGATGGTTAGAAAATTATTTTGATGCAATCAAGGATTCTCTGATGCTAAATCACTCCCCGGTAACAAAAGTGACAAAAGGGCAATTTATCAAGGGGGACTGGTGGAGAAGAGTTGCTTTTGGACTGTTTGACTGTAACAGAAAACTCACATGACTGATAAATTGTAGGTTTCCTGCAATTGTCAGCTAGAAACAGTCCTGTCATATTAACAATAGGTTTATGAACATCATGCTGTAAGAAATAGTTCTACGTAGCATCTGCCTTTGTAGTTCTGGTACAACATTTCTAGGTATGCTTCAAGTTTCAAGTAATACATCTTAATAAATAGGGCTAGCAATGTACATAGAGTTGAGTAAGGAATGATCTTTACCTTTAAATGATTTCTACATACTGCAGTTTATGTGGTGCTGTGGTCATTTTCTTACACACCTATATCTAGCCACATGCAACTTGCACAAGACTACACTAGACTCAGACTGAATTTTTGCACTGGGATGGGCTGCTTTCTCCAGCTACAGGTTAAGATTTCTGGGTGTTGACAGGCTTACAAAGCTATGGAGGTAATTAAGAGGCAAATAAAGCTCACATATTGTTCACATCCTTTGCTCTGCAATTATGATAGGTCTCTTTCTGGAATTAGTGACTGATACTTAAAGTTCGTCACTACAAACTTGTACTGTCACAAGATCCCAAGCAGAAATATTACAGAGGCCAAAACAAAGCGATGTTGTTACTAAGGTCAGTAACCAACAGAACCACAATGTGCCCATCAGCCTCAGCGTGGGTGGAACGTACAGCACGCCTTTATGTTTGGGACAGGATGTTTCCTCCCCCATTTCTTTACTTGTAAGGCAAGAATGTTTATGTTTTGCCATAAAACTTGCATTTAAAACGAATGAAGGAGTATACTAATTCTGGATGCTCCTTGCTGTTCATCCCAATTAGTTTAAGCAGGTTGTTGATTCATGTAACAAAACAACTCTGTGCCGTTGGCTTTTTTTTTTAAATTGTGTAACAAACATCTTAGTGTAAAACAATGCTTTTTGGTACAAGCGTGTTGTTAAACTGGTAGGCCTACTGTTATTTCAGACTCTCAGCACTGAGTCTAAAACAAAAAAAAACCCCTCACCCCACAACAACCACCAGCAAAACTTCTAATAACCTTTACATTTTTATTTCAAAGGCTTTGTTACATTTATTTACAAAACTAGCACCAATTCTGATCTTTTTTTTTTTTTCATTATTTCAAATCAGTCCTCTTCGAGCCTGGCAGTTTTTCAACTTGCTACTAATTGCAGCATGCTGTCTGCTATGATCCTGGACAGCTGTTAACTGCATTTACTGTGATTTCACACACAATACTTTCACAGATATTCCCCCCCCTCCCCCCCACCCAGTTTCTCATAAAATTAAAGATTTAATTTTGGCCTCTAAAACATTTTAGCTAAAATAAAAACACAATCAACTCCACAGTTACTCTTAAGCAAGAGTAAGTTTCAGAGTTTAAGCAAAATTCTAAACCCAAAGATGTCTTCAAACATCACTGTGGCTAAGCCTCCATTAAGTCTTAGTAAACAAATGAGTCTCAACACATACCTTAAAAATCAACAAATTTACGCTAGCTTGGGCCAAGGAGAAGATGCTGAGGGCAGATTCCATAATGAAAAGCCCCAGGTATGCAACATCTTTTTAAACTCACATACACATTTTATACCAATTCATTTCTAACGAAGGAATTCAGATTAGGAAAAGGACAACTTTTACCCCTAGCTGTCTGTGTCTCCCCATACTTGCAAAACTGAAGAGAATTTATCCATACTCAAATCAGCACCTGTAGGCAAAACCAACAAGACTACATCATGTACATTCGTCAGGTGAAGCAGTTTATCCCACAAACCACTTTGCTATCCAGAAGCATAACCAGTTGCATGTATTAATATTTCATGAAATTTCTAGTAGCAATCTCTCTGTAAAAATATTTTCTCTCATTGACCATGCCACAGCAACAGGAATTTCATTTTGCCTTTCTGAACAATGCATTCTGCTTTCTAGGGAATTGTTCTACAACAATACAGAGAAAAAACACAGATTAATTTGTGCAAAGCTTCTGGAGTCTGAGTGCCAATAACGAAAGCATCTTAGATTTGCCTGTAACTACCAGTTTGTACTAATTAAGGAAGGAAGAGAATCATAAAGAAAAAAAAAAAGTAGCTGCAAATGCACATCTGGAAAAAGAAGCAGCTGTTTCTGAGCAACTGGGAAAAGGCAGAACATTCTGTCAGGTCAAGAAGACAGCTGGTCTGAGGACAGGCACATCTAGAAACAATTTTGCTGCTTCTTTCTAAGGAAAAGATTGGTTTAGAGTCAAATTAAATAGCTTGCGTTTTCACATTTACCTATAGGTGTTCATTTAACCCGTCATATTTGCAGTCAAATTTTCTACAGGCCCAAACCACTTAAAGATGCCCAGCCTTTAACCAGTCAAAACTGTACTATGAAAACAGTTCTTACTCCTTCTGTATTACAGGGAATTAATTACTACAGATTGTTGCACATTTTAATTAAAACTTGCCTCAGAAAAATCCTCTAAAGATGCTAGTCACTCACTATACACTGTCCTATAATAGCTCAAAACAAATGCCATCATTTAAATTTTCTTGCAGATATGATCTTTTACTTTCCATCACAGGCAAAAAGATTTTCCGAAGAGCTTGTTTCTGTACAAAACATCCTTTAGAGGTATTAATTATGGGTAAAAAGTTCCAGTACCATAAAAGGTCCATTACATGAAACTGTTCTACTTTAAATAGCCCTTTTAAAGTATATTTTAAGTAAAACTAAAAATCATAGGTTAAAAGTATTATTTAAAGGGTGTTTTCCTAACAGCTTTGTAGAAATCATGGTACCTGTTCAGGTTTGGATGCTGAAAGAATCCAGCTTAACACCAAGGAAAGTCTGTTGTGATTCTGATTTTACCTTCCAGAAGGACTACTCAAGCTCTTTATGCATTATATTATATATGCACTATTATCTTTAGTGTGACTGAAAACAGACACAAGTTTCAAGCCCTCAGATTCCTGATTTTTTTTTTTTCAGGTGTTCATAATGAAAGTTATTCGTGGAACTTCTTTACAAAAATCAAGGGTGCTGCAAGAAACTGCAGCTGCAATTCAGCAGATTGTACTCTTACCTGTGTCTCCAGGATGCTGTTGCCAACAACAGCTTCACAGTTTAGAAGGCATGATTAATGAGAAATAGTAACATGGCCAGATAAAAGACAGAAATGCAAACGAGGAGATTCCATGCGAATTTCATATAGCAGAAATTAAAAGATAAATGCATAGTTCTTGTAGCGTATAAAGATGCTGTATGCTCCCAAGGCCAGGTGTGAGGCAGTGTTTTGACTTGTTTTGTGCCAACAGTGGGAATACCTATTTCAGAACCCAAGGCAGAGTCCTCTGGTGGTTAAATGAAACTGGCAGTAGGATCTAATTGTTCCCCAATCCCAGTCCAGCCCTGCCTACTTGCAGAGAACGGAAATTCCCTGGTAGTTTTCCTGTTTACACCTACATGCAAATTTGATACTGTGCAAGTAAAAAATGACAAAGTCATTCGTAATATTACGTGCAGAGGAGAAAAAGTGAGGGAAAGAATAGTAAAAGAGATCAGCTGTTCATCTGAGAAATGTGTAAGCAACTACTGCTTAGGAACAACCACAGACTTAAGGAGGCAAGGTGTGTAGCAAAAGAAAGAGAACTCAGCATATACGCACTTGATCACCAGGTTTGTTGAGTAGAGGAACCACCACTGTAATTGGTGAGAAATATGTCTACATTTATTACTAATTATGACAAAATGAGTAAAATCAGCTACTGAAGATTCCAACTCTGTTCCATAAATACAGTATTGATAAATAGGAAATGTTTTACTTCAGACAGCTAGAGAAGTCCTGTATTCCCCACAGGTACCAGGATGACCGCAGTTCCCAGACTAGAGCAATGCAGGAGATGCAGATGATGATGTGAAGAATACTGATGGACTGATCTCTCTCCTATTTTTGTAATCAAAACCACCAGCCCTTACTACTTTTCCCACTAATTCTTTGAATAAATAAGGAGTTTGGTTGTACCAACTGGAACCAAAGATGGAGAAAACAAATACTGACTATTAAAGATAAAGTAAATATAACCTGATAGCTCCCTCTAATAAAATGAAAGGAAAGTAAACAAAGCAGGAGGCTCAGTCCTCTTAAGCAAAGATCCATACCAGCAAAGTTTTTGGCTCTTACTAGTAAGAAACCACCCACGAGTCTGAGTTCATATTATATTTACCGATATCTATGGATACCTACATTAGGGTTTCTACTCACAGAAATTACATACTGTCGCTTTACAACGTACTATAAATTGATCTGTGACATTCATCATGTGCTTTGAAAGCCTGTCACCCGCTGAAGCATTCAGCTACGGCAAAGCTATTAACAGATTTATGATTTCTTCTTAAACAGGAATATTATCTTCAGGACTATAGGATTATAGCTAATTTATCTTTAATGTGAACACCATTATTAAATAAACTGGCTTTTCCCCCTTAAAAAAGGGATACACAATTCTCAGCCTACAAGTTTACAGAGTAACTTACTATAGTTATTTTAGAAAATAATTTCTGTATTTATTTTTCAATATAAATTCACAATTGCAAAACACAGATTTACATGTTCAGCTGCTGACAATTATGCTTAAAAGAAAAAAATAGTTACCAACGCTCATTTCTTTCTTGTGGTTTTGAACTGTTCCTTTCATTGGTACTTTGGGTTATTTTCCTGTAGATTAGCTCCCCCTCCTTTAGTAAGTCTACATCCTCAATATAAGCAGGAGTACACAAAGAACAGATTGCATTAATTCAATCTTCTAATAGTATTTACGTGAAATACAGTAGAAAGTTCATTATAATGGCACTAGAGCTTTAAACCATCAAAAATTTTTATTCAAAATCCACAGTCTTTTTTTTCCTTTTTTTTTTCCCCCCCTTTGTTTTCCACTGTTAGGCAATGCAACACGGTTCTTTTCTTGATGGTCATCTTAACTTTTTACCTGTACTGCGATTGTCAGAGTGCTGCAGCCTTTGGGTTATCATAACCAGAGGAGCTGTTCTTGTTTTATAAAGCTGTTTCCAGGAATAAAGAACAGTTTCCTGGAATAAAAAATAATTGTAAGCATTTCTACTGGAGTCTGAGCAAGATCTGTTCTTAGTTCATACAGCCTTTCTGTATTTTTCACTTGCCATTTTCAACCTCGACCTGTCGTCATCTATGAAAACATGCTTTCACCCCGCTCCCACAGCAGTACCAGTTACCTCCTTTCACCTGAGCACTAAATAATTAATTGGAGACCTTTGGTTGCTTGGAGACAGGTGAAAACTCACCCAGCTTCCCAGCCCACTGTCGGCAGGCCGGCTTAAAGAAAGGGCGAGCAAACAAGTGCAGAGCGGGGGGGGGGGGGCACCTTTAGCTCAATTAATTTTAAAACGCCCAAAACACTGAGGCAAAAAGCGTCAGAAATCCAGTCTTTATTAACTGACGAGACCCGCTTCTAAGGCGCAGCCGGCCGGGGAAGTTCGTAGGAGGGTGCCCGTCGGGCTCTCCGGAGGGCCAGATTCGCATCTGAGTGCGTTTCACGGGAGAGAAAGGAAGGAAAACTACCACCGATTGAAGAGGCTGACGTGAAATTGCACTTGAGTGACCAAAACCCGTGATACCTGACAGAAAGAAAACCGCCCGTTTGCGGAGCCTGACCCTCCTCCTCCTCCTCCAGGAGGAAGGCGGGAAGTGACCCTGCCCGGGCCGCTCCCGCCAGAGCGCGGCGTCTCCCGTCGTCTCCCCTCTCCTCACAGCCGCCCCCCTCCCCTCCCCCCACTCCTGAGGCGCCGGGCGGAAAACCACCCCACCCCCTCCGCTCCCCCCTCCCCCCCCCCCCGGGAACGTACCGGCGGTGACGTCACGCGCGGGAATTCTAGACCGTTCCAAGGCCGTGACGTAGGGCGGCGTCATTCCAGAAGATTCGGCCGGCGCCCATATAAAACCCCGCGGAAGAGGCGGGGCAACGGTGATCGGCGAGCGGGGCGGCAGGAGCGGGGCGTTCCGCGGCGGTGAGCGCGGCACGGTGGGCCTCGGCGGGATGCCGGGCGGCGGCGGCGGCGGCCGCCGTGGCGGCCGTGGGCCGCGCGTCCCGGGCGGGGGCGTAACGAGGGGGTAGCGGGGAGTCACTAACGCGGCGCGTCCTCCCGCAGGGCACCATGGTGAAGGAGACGGAGTACTACGACATCTTGCAGGTGAAACCTAATGCCTCCTCTGAGGAGATCAAGCGCGCCTATCGCAAGCTGGCGCTGAAGTACCACCCGGACAAGAACCCCAGCGAGGGCGAGCGGGTACGCGGGGGACGGGGTCGGGCTGGGGGGCTCGGTTTGGGACCGGGAGCCGGTGGGCCGCCCGCGGTGAGGCGGCAGCCGCTCCCGGCGGTACCTGCGGCGGGGTGGCGCGGGGCCGGGCCCGGGGCCGAGGCCGAGGCCGGGCCCGGGCCCTGCCTGCGCCGGCGGGGCTCACCGCAGGCGCCGCTGGGCCTCAAAATGGGCGACTCCGGCAGGAGAAGCCGGCGCTGTGGCGGGGCCGCCCGCGTGGGGCACCGCGGGTCGGCCACGTACCGGCCCTGGTTAACGTACGTCGGCGGGAAGCGCGTCCGTATTTTTACCTGAAGATTGTGGTTTGCCCAAAGGACGGACGTAACGCCGTTCCCGCAGCATAGTGAGAGGAAACGAAGGGCTCCCCTTCTTCAGAGTCTGCGAAAGACGTCTGAAACTGCTAGCAGGCCTGATGGCCCAGCTGTGGCAGGAGGGGGTGTGTTGGTTCCTCTTTTGGGGCGCAGTTCCTACCGGTCTCCCCGTAGTTGATAAGGGAGCTCATTCTTGCGGAGATGCTGGTTAAAACAGGCAAAGCTGAAAGGATTTTTAGTGCCCTAATGGCCATCGTGCTGTGTCAGATGTTGCAAAGGCCAGTGTTGGATCTAGCTGCCAGCACTGCTGTGCGTGCTGGGGTTGCCCTGGATGGATTTGTGTTCCTGAACAGGATGAGTTTTCTTCCGAGAAAATGCTAATGCAGATGTTCAAGGTAACTATCCAGGGAAAATCGTTGGGCTGCGCACGGGTGGACTGTTTACAACATAACCATTTCACGTGCTATTAGCAGAGACCTGCTCAACTCCACACGTTGCCTAGGAGGATAAATGAGCACCACAATTGGAAAGCTATGGAAAACTGGAATGATAGGATTCTTTATCTAAAAGCTGGTCCAACAATCCCTTAACATTAGAGTAGAAGCTCCATATTTGTGTATTTAATACACCAATTTACAAAACCCAAGCTAGTTAAGTAGTAACATAGTCAAAGGTAACCTTTTCTGCTTTTATTTTTGGCCTGCTTTTTTACTTACACTGCTTTACCTGGTTATAAGTAAATCATGTTTAAAACGGAAGTATTCGGTTCAGTAAGAGCAAATTGAGCTTAAAAATTGACTTGGTCATCTTAGTAATAGGAAATTCTTGATAGCTATTTCAAAAAAAATCCCTTAATTATTTTGATACAGTGGATGCTTTGATTTGTATCTTAAGTCTTTCTATTTGCAATGAGTAAGCAACACCAGTGTCTGGTCACTTGATTATCTGTTTAGTTCTAGCTGGATGTAGCAGCTCAGCAGGCATGAAGGATCCCTGTGTAGCTCCAGAATAACTAGCACTGCTGTGGCCATAGAGCATCTGGGGATCCCCAAGACTTTGGGGATAGTATCATATCCCTTTCTAAATGGATCTGTCAGAGGTGTATAATGGTTGCAACTACAATCATCATCAGCGCGTAGTTTGCATATGCTTGTAAATTGGATGTGACTCTGAATTAAGCCCACTTGCAATGTGGGAGGAGGGGGGGGGGGGAGAGGGAGAAAAGGGGTTGTTTTCCTGGACAAAAGCATACTATTATAGTCAATTACGCATTTGTTCAGGGAGTTTCCTTTTGGAAAAAGACAAATGCTGTAGTGGCTCAATCTGAAGATGGAGTTGCATATGAGAGGGTTACTTTTCCTCTTGGTCATAGTTGTTCAGAGCTTCTTTTTTCTTTTTAGTTTAAACTCATATCCCAGGCATATGAAGTTCTGTCGGACCCAAAGAAAAGGGACCTCTATGACCAGGGTGGGGAGCAGGCTATTAAAGAAGGAGGCCTGAGTGGCGGCAGCTTCTCTTCACCCATGGACATCTTTGACATGTTCTTTGGTGGTGGAGGCCGAATGAATAGAGAGAGAAGAGGTACACAGTTCTAAACAAGTTCTAGAAACTCTAACCATGCACTTTAAGCATAAAACACCTGTGCTATGGTACTGCTGTTCTGCTAAGTGTACATAGTGTGGATATTACTCATTGCAACAGTAGATCAAGTTAACTATGATTTTTTTAGTTACTCTAGCATTAAGATTCTGATAAAGTAGATAACATGGCGTAGCCATAGCAGTCTTTCTGATGAGTTCTGTTTATTTTTTTGTTAAAGTGGGTGTGGGTAATGTGTAGGGGAGGGGGAGACATTGGTAGGTTAGAGACATTGAATTAGACCTGTTTTAAGTTATCTTGTTTCTAGATCTGTGCCTTACTTGCTTATATGCTTTGGGCAACTTGCTTCAAAGGACACCATCAACTTAAACTTCAGTAATGTTAAATCTCATGGAAATATTTGGGAGAAATTATGTGAAACTGAGTACAGAGTGCTGCCAAAAGCACAGTATGATTTTTGTCTTTTTCCATGCCCAAAGTCTGTTGAAGGAGCAAGTAGTAACTTGCTGTAAAATCTTTGAAATTATGCTATGAAGTGGCACAGAAATTTATAGGTAGGCATAATAGCAACTTCTAAATTGACTAGATCTGAAGCTGGTAGTGTCCTTGCATCTTGCTGTTTCAGTTAAGCTTATAAAATTAGGGGTAGGAGCAGGGATAGGGTGGCTTTAATGATGCTTTGCTTAATTACAGCTAAACTTTATGTTCTGACATAAGTGGGTGCAGCTCAGTGGAAGCAGATGGAACTGTACATGCTTTTAAGGGGGCTGAGCTGTGTTCAAAGTTTGCAATGAACTTTACATTTCCTCAGTGAGACTGCATGTATGAACAAGCATAGAAGACTTTAAATAAACATTTGTCCTTACAACAGCCAAATCAGAATTAATCTTGCTCTTCTGTTTTTTTTTTTAAGGCAAAAATGTTGTGCACCAGTTAGGTGTATCTCTTGAAGACTTATATAATGGTATTACAAGGAAACTGGCACTGCAAAAGAATGTTATTTGTGGAAAGTGTGAAGGTAAAAAAAAAATAGTGGTTTCAAACCCCTCTTACTGCAAGGTTGTTTGTTGGTTTTGTTTTTGTGTTTGTTTTTTTTTTAAAAAAAAAAGCAGCAGGGTGGGGGGTTGGGAATAAAGTTTGTGGGTGAGTGGGGTGTTTTCATTTTTCTCCCCTACACCCCCCAAGTCTACCAGGGTATTTTCTTCTTATTTATGCTTATCTGTAGTGATATAAAGTTATTGTTCTAATGGCAGACTTAAACTCACTGAGAATTATAGTTAAGGGTACCTAAATTAAAAGTGTCTTAATCTGGAACTTTAATAAATGGTTGTTTCATTAAACTTTATTTTAATTGCTGTTGGTAGAAGTCTAGCTTGGATTACACAACTTATTTTACAGCTATTAAGTATCTGTAATGACTAGTCTTTGAGGTAAATCTTAATGAAGTCTTGTATCTTAGTACACTATTAAATATTTAGTAAGCAGATTCTTTCAAAAGTATTAATGGAATGTCTAGGTCTTGGAAGTTGGTATGCTGATAGTTCCTTGAAAACCAAGATGTATTGGAAGATGGGGCAGAGGCTAGTGAAATAAGCTGTGCATAGAAAACTTGACTTTCTTTTGCATGTAGAAACTTCTAACTCGTGGGGCATGTTTTGTGATGGAAACTAAATTCCAATTACATTGGAAATACATTACTGAACCACACTAAGTTGCCCTAAAAGTGCTCTTGAAGTCAATGAGTTCCAGCCTGACTACGTCAAGTAATATATTTTATTTTTTTTCGAGACTGAGATCAGCTTTAACTTTTTTGTCAAAGGTTATGGTGGAAAGAGAGGGGCAATAGAGAAGTGCCCTGTGTGTAAAGGAAGAGGAATGCAAGTTCTAGTTCAGCAGATTGGACCTGGAATGGTACAACAAATCCAAACTGTGTGTCCAGAATGCAAAGGCCAAGGTGAAAGAATAAATCCGAAGGACAGGTGTGACAACTGCAATGGCTGTAAGGTTGTAAGAGAAAAAAAGATCATAGAAGTTCATGTTGATAAAGGTAAGAAACGTGTATTTGTGCTGTGTCCCTTACCGTAGTCTATAGTTCTGCAGAGAATAAATGGGTTTCTTTTCTCCAGGTATGAAAGATGGTCAGAAGATTGTATTTCATGGAGAAGGTGACCAGGAGCCTGATCTGGAGCCTGGTGATGTTATAATTGTGCTTGATCAAAAGGATCACAGTGTCTTTCAGAGGCGAGGGCATGACTTAATCACAAAAATGAGAATTCAACTCTCGGAGGCTTTATGTGGTTTCAGAAAGACCATTGAAACTCTGGATAACAGAGTTCTTGTCATATCATCTAGGCCAGGTAGGTCTGAAAGAGTTCGTGATGCTACATAAACTGCTTGCCTGTTTCAGTGTGCCTGGACTGGTTTTTTTTGTGGGGGTGATGTTTTGTTTCAAACCAGTTGATGCAACAGATTCAAACTACACTTGCGGTCACTTAATTTAGTTCATTCTTGTCACTCCTAAAACTTTACATGCAGAATTACAGCTAAAGCTGTCAAATGCTTCTTAATAAACTTCAGCCTTGGTGGGTAGATAGCCAGGAAAATATTCAAGAGGCCATAAACTTAAACTCTACTAGATGATCTGTTAATTCAGCTTGAAAGCTGTGCGAAGCAAACCTGCTTCTCTTACAGTAGAGGAAATAACCTAAATGGCCTTACTTCTGTATAGCTTGGTTTTAGTACTTTTCAGTCTGCAGCCTTTTTCATGAGCTGCTAACTCATTTTCCTCAGATGCTGTGGGAACACTGCTTGTGTATAACCCTGCTTTTCATGGTTATGAAAGCTTACTTACAGCTCTTAATCTCCATGTAGGTGAAGTCATAAAACATGGTGACCTAAAGTGTATCTACAATGAAGGGATGCCTGTCTACAAATCTCCAATGGACAAAGGCAGCTTAATTATACAGTTTTTGGTAAGTTGACTGCTTTTCTGTAGCAAAGGTATCAGTGTTGGCATCAGGAGTAACTATTCATTAAAAAAACCCACCATATATGAAATTGTAGGTCCAGTTCCCAGAGCACTACTGGCTTCCAAGAGAGAAACTATGTCTGCTAGAGGCTCTGCTTCCTCCACGAGAAGATGTTATGATTACAGATGAGATGGATCAGGTAGACCTTGAAGATTTTGATCCAAGTGAGCAAACCTACCGTAACAGTGGGGGAGAAGCATATGAAGAAGATGAGGAGGGTCCAAGAACAGGAGTACAATGTCAGACATCTTAAAGCAAGGTGGAATGGATGTCATCTAAAATGTAAATTTTCACAATGAAAACTGCATGGCTGTAATAGCCACTGCTTGTGGTTTTTGTGTTCAGCAAATTGAGTTGCTGCGCTGTCAGTATCACCTTTTTGTAACTAATTTATATTGTGTTCTTGTAGTCTTTATATATAAAGCAAATGTCACACAGCTGAGACCCAACTGAGTTGGTATACATTTTCCTTTGCTGTGAAGGTTCTCAAATTATTTCACCTATGCTATTTATATAAGACTTTGGCAATATTGATAGAGGCTAAGTGGAGTGTCTTATGTAAATACTTTCATACTGGAAAACTAATTTCATAGAATAAAACATAGCAGAAGTAACTTCTAATAAATAGAACTCTTCACATTTTATCATGCTTCTCTTGTACTTTCTGAGCCACGCTAGTACCCCCTTCAAGTAAGTTTCTTTAAGCACAGGCTCCTACCACCTAGTCTAGATTATTCTCCATATTCATCTTTGTGTTAGCTGCAGCACTAGTACCTGTCTCATCTTGTATGTCTGTAGCATTTTGTGCATGCCCCACTCCTTGCATAATAGTGCTCTTCCCTGTGTTCTTTTGTTGTAATAGAGTAGCATTCCTTCAGCTGCTTAGCTTTATGTAAGTGTAACTTAGATTATAAGATATCCTTCTCATGTGTATAGAGTGTACCCCACATACTTCTCATTTACATAAAGGCAAATATTTCCAAATAAAATTTTGATCTTTCAGAAGCTCAAGCTCTATATTTCACCTTTCCCTAGAAAGGGTTTTTACTTTATCCCAGGGGTTGTTTACTGAAGCCTTAACTAAGATGGATAAACCAAAACCACCTGTGTTGGGTATACTGCTGCTGTTTTATAACATTAAAAAAAGATAACACAGTAGAATGATCACATTAAAGCTTTTTTCCTTTTATCTGGTTTTCTAGTAGAGTTTGTATTAAGTCAGGGTTGGAAACAACTAGCACTCTTCAGTGAAGTTAAACCACGATGAATGAGCTGTATATCACCATACAATTGCCAGAACAGGTGTTCAACTTACATGACCCTATTGCAAACATGGGGACAACATCCAGATGAGTGCAGGCTCTCCTTTCCCCTCTGTATACCACCCAGCCTCAGTCACTTTTCCTTCTGCTAAAATAAGCTGCTGTGAGCCATGGTCAACACTTTCAGCTCCAGTCTATTTATGTATAAAGGCAGGGGAGATTAACTGTGCAGTTACTTCACCCATGACTACATATTTCCAAAAATACATTTTTCCAAAGATGAGACACAAGTTACTTGCAGCTGTAGCTTTTATTTTAAAAAAAGTAAAGCTTTCTCTCATGCTAAACAAAATCAAAATTACATACAAACATATCTGATTTTGCAGATCAGCATTACTAAAATGCTTTTACAATACTAAAAAATGACATAGAAGGATGATAGTATTCCCAGATACTGCCACAAGAGTGAACCAGAGGGTCCTGAGTTAAGACATTTAAACGGGACAGTCATAAATATGAATTTCTTGATCATCTCCAACAGATACAATTTTGGACCCACTTCCATTGTACTTCACTCCCCAAACCTGCAAAGAGGACACGTGCAAGGTTAGTGACAGGGAATGAAAAAATGTCTTCATAGCAGTCATATTTACTGACTACAACAAGCAGAAGAGGGAAGATTATTTAAGATCACCTTATTAGAGCTGGCCCGATCATGGCTTCTGCTTTAACAGCAGATGAGGTTGATGCAACAGAGAAGGACACTGCCATCTAGTAGCCTGACAAGTTTGTACATTCTACTCCTACTGATGATGGATTACACAATCTAAAGACACTTGAAAAAGGCTGAAATGTACTTGCCCCGCTTTGTGCAAATCAGGCCTAACATTTTC
This sequence comes from Astur gentilis, assembly GCF_929443795.1. NCBI lineage: Eukaryota > Metazoa > Chordata > Aves > Accipitriformes > Accipitridae > Astur > Astur gentilis. The sequence continues at coordinate 5,571,515 of NC_064889.1, read as the reverse complement.
ACTCTTACCCATCCCATCTTTCCTTTCTGAAAAGAGTTATTTTACAGTGCTTTCAGGAAAGCAAGAGAGGAAGTATTGTTCATACAGACTGACAGATCATGACCGACTGAAGAATGATCCAGTTTATCCTTGGGCTAATTAAGTGAGCCATTTACTTATCAGTGCAAAACTCAGAAAAATTCAGGTCAGTCCTCTGACTTGACTTAATGACAGTTACAAAACTCTTAAGTGACCCCCATCTCCATCAAGAAAAGTGAAGGCTACCCAGCATATTAACATGGGATTGCAGAATGGGTATATTGACAACAGCATGTTTTGTGGAATCTTCTATACCATTTTGCATTAAAATGAGCCTTCCCAAAAGCCGATACATCTCTACCTTCCACAAACTTGAAAGGTTATAAACAACAGCTAAAACAACACTGGAAATCCAATTCTGCTTGGTACTTCAGTACTAAAACCCCCATAGCTATAGATAACTGAAAAGAAGGTTACCAGCAAAAAAGTACTATGGAAGAAATAGCCCAAATAAAATCTGAAAGAATTTCCTTTAAGTCTTCCTCTATGATCCATTAAAAATTAGCATCATTCTACTTAACACCTAACATTTGGTAGACACCTGACTTCCCTCACAGGTAGCTATCACTGAGGGGGGAAGAAAAAAAAAAAAAGTAGGGTATTACAGACATAGGAGGAGGAAAAAGTCCCAAGTTTCAAGGGAGCTTTCAAGCACCTTTTTAGATAATTCCATCCTTTTAAATAAGTATTTTCCCCCCTTACACATTCACACACTGTGTAAGTGATAGAAATAAATAAGAACATAGACAAAAGATAAAAAAATACAGTCTGGTAAGAATTCTTTTGGCCACTCAGGATTGCCTTTATTTGGACCTGAAAAATGTAATTACTTAGAAGAGATCAACCTACACGCTTGGAGTATTAGTTCAATATTAAGTGCCAAATAATGATGAACAACTTCTAAGATTTCGTTACAGCAAGGTAAAGCGCAACCCTGAAGCTATAGCACCAAGTTGAAGCACAAATGTGCACAACTACGTAACTAAAGTTCTGTGAACACAGTGACCTAGATAAAGCAATAGTAGACATACCTGATCTTGGTGGTCCAAGAAAGTGTGAACACAGGTTCTCGTTCCAGCATCCCAAACTTTTACACTTTTATCAGATGAACTGAAAGAAAAATATTATTGATCAATGTTTAAATTAATAGATTAACTACAGTTTAGTGCAAAGCTTAAAAGATCTCATACAGTAGACATAACAAACCCTCTTTCCCCATAGGGATGAAGTAGCAAAGGAGCGCATCTTCTGCCAGGTTCCAGTTACCTTTAAAATACATGTATTGTTTCAATATCTACCACATGAACACAAAGACTCCCATTTCAGCCAGAAAATTCTTTGAAGCAAGTTCTTTGGATAAAGACACTCCTATTATATATGCTTGGTCCCCCAACTGCCTAAGCTGTTCTAAGAGTTAACACTAAAGTTCAACTAGATGAATGTACTACTATGAGGTTGTACTTTTTAATTCAACAGCATTTTTTCAGTATTGAGATTCAAACTGCCCTTCTCTTAGGTTTAGATGTTCTTCACCTGTAGGGAACTACACTGCAGTGGGATGACTTGCACTAAAAAATACTATTCACTACAACTGTTACCACATCACAGATTGGCTCTTGAGTCATTAATTGTAATGTATGTTATTCCATTATAGATTCCATTGCAATTTGTACACATTTACTTTTAATGATCCATCTCCCTTTATAAATATTTTTTTTTCAGTAAGCATAAACAAGTTAAAAATCCTCAATACCTGGAAACAAAATGGGTATCATCAGGACAAAATGCTACATTTAATACCCAGGATCCATGACCACTTAACGTGCCAGCCAAGTTTGCATGTTGCCTGTGGAAAGAAAAAATTGTTAACATTTGGGTTGTGAATTCCAGGGAAAAAACAACAGGAATATACTCTAGCTAGCACAGTCGGGAATGGTTCAGTGCAAGTCCATGGAAGCTGACTTCCGGACATTTGTTAATCCAAGCTGAAATGGTGTTAGAACAGATTCTGGTTTTCCATTTCAAATGGTTAACATAAAAAGAAGTCACTAAAAAGATGCATTGGTCGACAAAACAGTTTCAGCATGAAGAAGGCAAAGTAGTGCAGGTTTAGGAGAGTGAAGATCACTACAGCAGTGCATTTTCCTCACAGGGTCTTCAAAGTTTTTGCACAATGCAACAGAAATAGGTCATAAATATAATTTCTTGGGTACAGAACAGATGTTTAAGATGGGTAAACACAAACACACAGGACAGATATACAAAACAATTAGCCTGTTGCCTACAGGGCAAACATGAGGGAAGTAATTTGTTTTCAAGTTAAGGCTGGCATCCACCTATGCATTTTTTAAAAACAATCTAAGTGCATAGTACTTTAAGATTATTTATTACATAAAGAAGTCACCAAAAGCTCAAGGGAATTATAGAGAGCAGAGGGTTTAATGTATTTTTTACAGTATCAGCCTTTCTGAACGGTTATTTTCCTGTTGGCATGTCTTGCAAAATAACAACTTACACATCGTAGATTTTGATATAGCCGTCATCTGAAGCAGTTACAAGTAACTGAGAATCTGGAGAAAATGTCAGTGAACGAATAGGCATCGCATGACCTGAAATTCAAAGTTATATATGGCTTAGAATGTAACTATTCCTCTTACTAATGACAGTGCTCAAGAAGCTACACCAGAACAGCATTCCCTGTGAAAAGAAAGCAACCTCTGAAGAGTCTTTCTCTCTACGCCTCTATAGGCTTCTTCTCACAACATAAAATGGAAAATGACAGTAATTCTGAACTTTGAATGTTAAGGCATGTCCACTGCAAAAGAAACGTATCTTATTTTTTCAGCTGTGGATCTTTATTAGAAATTAGGTCACATTTTCTAATATTATTTCATATTTTTAAAGTGGTTGGGGTTTTTAATTAAGTCTACAACTGGACAGATACTGCATGAACATTAAAAGCCCGTTTATCTGTTAGAAAAATGCACATCTTCTAAAACATAAAATGTTTGGTTATTTTTTAAAATGGGAATAAATTGCTGTAAAAGTGATACCATAGTGAAAAGAAAAATCATACGTATGGCAGCACACATTTGGCTTAGCTTCATTCCCTTGTACTGCACTGCAATACAAGAAGAAACTGCAATTTAAGAATTTAATTAAGCATTACTGACTGTACCTTTTGAGATAGGCATTTATGATGCAAGCCTGAGGTTACAGTTTGCCTCTAATATTTTAAGTGGTTTAAGTAAGAGCACACTAAATAACTAAATACTGCCTAATGGACAAAAACATCAACCATTTATGCCATGGCTGTTGTATCTTATTCTGACTTGCGTTATATCCTTTAATTTTGTTGAGGAATGAAGTCACAACTTGGATATTGCAAATACACAAACCATTACCTTCTAGTGTATGCAGAAGTTTTCCAGTTGCAATATCAAAAATATTGATAATGCCATCTATCGCTCCACTGGCTAAGTATTTTCCATCTGGACTCTGTAATAAAACACAAAAAGTATGCATTTCACAACTGTTTGCATTTATGCTATGTACCTCCCCGACATGCTCTTGGCAACTTTTCATAATATGATCTATGCAAGATACCTGGGCTCCAAAAATCCTGAAGACTTTAGCTAACTTATTCACTATACATGTATAAGCAAGATCAAAGTACACTTTTGATAGATGAAGGGGGGAATGTCATGCAGTTTATATTTGGAACTATCAAAGAACGGCTGTCATTTAGTATTACGTAGAGATAAACAGATGGAAACAAAAATATCTGATTTATAACAATTAGAGCAACAGCAATTTCACATAAGAAATTATCAATTCTGATTCTTACATATGCAATGCTAAGGATGAACTTTCCTCTGGTGTCCAGAGAATATTCTTTCTTTCCGGTTTCAACACCAAAAATATTTACTTTTCCCACATGACTTCCTGTTGCAAGGTACTGGGAATCAGGTGAAAAAGCCAGGGACCAAGCATCAACTATATTAAAAACAAAAAAATCAGTTAGCTGAATGCTCTTTCTAGTTCTTATTCAACAATGTCAGTTCTGTATGCATCAGTTTAGACATTTGACCCCCTAACTGCTCTTATTAATACTACCACTCTTAATACTCTAAACTCTACTACATACTCATAAAAAGAGTGTACAAGCTCACAAAAGGTAACATCCTTCTATGGAAGCAATTAATGGAGCATAGCTTAAGCCGTTTTTTTTTCCGTTTAGTGAAAGATTACATTTTTTAGTAAGACCTTGAGCTTGTAAGACCCTCCTGTAACAATAAATTTAGATTTTAAGACTGCATGAGTTAAGTCTAAATTCTTACTTTTCTCTTGGTACCAAAAGATATTAAACCAGTAAAAGAAAGCAACACTAGTATCTAGCAAAGCAAAGAAGATGCAGAAGACATGCAGATATATGAACATAACATAGATCAACATTCATCTCAACACAATTTAAAAAAACATACCTTTTCATAGCAGTACAATGTGTTTATCTGGCACAATGTAATTCACAGGTTTTTTTCTATAAGCTTAATATCAATTACCTAAAACACTGCAAGATTATTCTTAAATTAGGGAATGCCAGTGGACCAATGAAATATTTAGGATAAGATCTTAGGCCCTGAATTCAGACTTCAGTTTTACTGTGTTTTGACTTGCTCACTCAGGATTGGATGTACTGCATAAACAAACATCACATATACAGCTCAAATCCAGTGCAGTGCAGTGCTTATGAAGAAAGTTCAGGCTGTCTTTGTAAATCAATTTGGATAAGCATTGGATTATTGGATTTTTTAAAATATCCTTTTATCAATACATCTGTAAGAGCAAGCAGAATGGTTTCCATTCTTAGATGCTTTATGCATCTAGCAAAAAGCATATCTAAGTGTATCTGAGAAAGCATAAGTCGTGTGAAAAAATAAATGTAAAGTTGTCTGATACTACTATGTTGAGCTCATAAAATCACTAAGATTTTTGCAAAGAAAGATTTTAAAAAAAACCTAGTCATCTCATATACCCTAATTATACACTGTACAGTATTTACTCTTACACAGAGACAGCTTAACACTGATATCTTACCAGGACCAGCATCTATTGACTTGATTTGTTTGCCGGTTTCTAAATCCCAAAGGCGAATATGGGCATCCAGGGAGCTGGATGCTGCAATGGAGCCCGTGTGGCTGATATCCACAGATACCACGCCCAGCTGGTGACCCTCCAAAGTCCACTGTAGATCCAATTTTTCATCATTCCTTTTGTTCAAGGGAAAGAAAACTCTAGTTACCAATAGCTGGGGGTACTTAACTGATCTCCAACCTCAGACAAAACAAACAAACAAGACAACCCACATTTCTCCATTTTGTTCAACAAAAGGGGAATCTAACTTCACCCATGAAATGTGAAGATAGCTACACACAAATTGCTCTCTGTACTTACGGGAAAGAACCAACAGATCAATCATTTACCATATTTCTGCAAAGCATGTACTTCACCTTAAGGTGAAGGTCTGTAAGTAGTCCCACGGAAATTTCCATTGCACATCAATACATGGGTACTTACACAGCAGACTGTTAATCTGTCAGCATAGCGTGAAACGCAATGACCGATGTTTTTATAATCACCACAACAGAGCTACTCATGTCACTGAAGTGAAGCACATACCTAATACTGCTTTGGCTAAGAGGCAGAACAATTTCTTTGCAAAACCACACTTCTGTGTCACTTGTATGAGGATTATGAGGATTTTTTATTTTTTTAATTAAAGAGGAAGATGTCATTTCTTCTTTTACTCTATTCCCATTATTCCTTTCACAGTACCCATGCTCCCAGTGCATTGTCTCATAAAAACGTGCATTTCTAATTCTTTGGTTTAGAAATACATCAAGTAGTACTTTTCTCTGGCAGACGACATATAAAATTTGACACACATTTGCAAAAAGGTTCACGTTCTTTGAAAATTAGAAGCATATCAGAATGCTACCACTCCAAGGGAAAGCACACATCAATGCGGATAAACTTGCTCAAGAGAACAGTTCTGTGCGCCAGGCTACCCCTTCCCTCATGTAACTTCTAACATCCCTGCAAATTATGGAAATTCAAGACTGCTGTATCTCCATAATGGCTACTTCCAAGGCGTAAAACTGGTTAATATGGAGCGCTTCACTTACCACTTCCAGACTTTCACTAGGTCATCCAGAGAACCAGAGATCACTGTTTCAGAACCATCTTTTTTATTTTTTCCCCAGGCAACTGACCAAATGGCATCATCGTGAGCTAAAAGAGAATTTAAGCACAGAAATTAAAAATTAAGTGTTTCCTTTTGATGGAAGACAACTACCAGTTTTGGTAACGCTAAAACTGCCGATTGTAACGTTGGCAAAAGACCTTGCTCTTCAGGTCTATTGGTGCTCCCAGAGCCTTGTCACTGTTTTCATCGTTTGAAAACACATGATGCGCTCTGTTCACCAAGGTCACTGTTGAAAAGACCGCATAGCTATTTTTGAGTTATTCAGATTTATACTTAATATAAACATAATCCAGGTCATCTCACAGGTACATCTGCCATTATCAATTTTACATCATCCAAGAAGACCAGTATTACTGAATACATGTCAGTGCTTTCTCACCTTGCTCTTGCTTGAAGAGAATACCGTACTAGAAAGAAAAAATAATTAGTATTACGTATGAGCAGCCTAAAAAAAAAAATCAAGGTAGCGATTAGTTTTATTAGCGCTGCTTTTTTATTTACCTGTGTGGTCATGTCTTTACGGCAGCAATCTTAACCAGCAATGCTCTGGAAGGAGAAAACCCACCCATTAGGCTCAGCAATAAGACCCTGCCTCAGAGACACCGTTCGGGAAGGAGAAAACGCGGCAGGCACAGGATTTCCTGAGGGAAACCCGGCCTTTCTGTCACCCTCCGCTCGCACGGCGGGAAGCGCCCGCCACGCAAAGGCCCGGCACCCCCGCCGCGGCCTCCCTTCGCCCCGCCGCCGCCACCTTCGCCCTCCCTCGCGGTGCGGTGCGGTACCGTGCCGAGCCGAGCCGAGCCGGGCCGGACACAGAGCCTTCCGCCCGCCGCCAACCGTCACCACCACAGCCGCCGTCGCGCTGCGACAACGTCTGGCTAACCACCGAGAGCGCGGCGAGAGCGCCTCTCCCCAACAGCCCTTCTCTCCGCCGCAACAACAGAGAGGACCTCCGGCCTCGCCCCTCTCTACTGCCGCCCTGCGGCCGAGGCCGCTCCGCTCCCTTCGCCCCAACGGCGGCGGCGGCAGCCCACGCCCCGCGCGCGCCCGGCTCGCCCCTCCCTCCCTCCTTCGCCGCCGCCGCCGCCCTCCTCCGCCGGCGCGAGCCGCCTCAGCGCCTCAGGTGTGCCCCGGCGGGGGGGGGGGGGGGGTTCGTGCCCTCCGGCCGCCGCTGCTCGCCCTCACCAACCCCTCTGGCGGCGGCAGGTCCTCGGGCAGAGCGTGTCCCACCTAGGCTGCCCGACGCTGGCCTTCCCGCCGCCCGGCAGCGCAAAGGGCCACAGAGCGTTGGCAGCCCAGGTCGCCGCCGCCGCCGCCTTCTTCAGGGGATGCCGGTGAGAGCCGTGGGACCGATGCTGTGGGCTCCGTGTGGAGCCGCTTAGCTTCCCGCCGTACCCCCTTCCCGGGCCTTCATGTCGTCGGGCTTGCTTAGACGATGAACCCCTTGGGCGAGGGACCGGTCCCCGTAGTGGTAGCTGTCCGGAAGCAGTCGGCGTCTTTTGTGTATGACATAAATACCTATAAATAACACACCTCCGGTGTCGCGGTGGTAGTAATGACGTGAACTGTGGAAAGCATGAGGGACTGAGGAGTGCGTTCAAGCCTGCTGCCTCAGCAGTTGGAAGTTCCTGACTGAAAATTGCAGCTGGCTGCCTTTTGTCAAAGATGTGGAGGAGGAATGCCAACCAGTCAGGGGAGACTGAGCACAAAATTTACTTACCCTGAGCTGTTGGGTCACTTTATAAACAGCTGGCTCCCAGGATCCTGGAGCTGCAGTAAAAGTTGAGCAGTACTGCCCATTTCTCTAACCACGGCACAGAAGGCTGCTTTAACTGCATTGGAGAGGAAGTTTCCCTACTAATCATCTGTCTCAGAAAAAGAAAAAAAAAAAATGTATGACTTTTTTGGAAGCTGAGTTTTTTCAGGTTGTTGCCTCTACTTGAGTTAGAAGTGGAGAAAATGTCAGAATTAAAGTTCAGGAGAATAAATCAGATTCCCTGAGGGTTAAAATTAAAGACAAAGGATCAGTGGCCTTCCACAGCTTTTAATCAGTCTTTATGTGTACACAAAGCCCTTTGAGATCTACAGAGCTTGTCTGAGTAAGCAAAGTAACAACCAAAACAGGAATTCTGAATGTGTCTTAACACAGTTCTGCAGTCAAGAATGAAAATCTGGGTAAAACTCTTACATATAATTACAGAATGCTTAGTTCTCTGATTATTTAGATTGAGCTTTGAGAGGATTTTAAGGCATACTGCTTTAATACATTGAATTTCAGAAATTCTCGTTTTCTTGTTAGTAGTGATGGTAACGGTAAGCATTTTCCAAAAGTAAGAGAAATTATTCTATTTCTATTCCAGGATTCTCCTAAGAATTATTCCGTTTAAATTTGTAGTTAAAATGTAATACTTTCACCTTATGTTCGAATGATCGGGATTTGGTTTTGCAATTCTGTATAGAGTACTGCAGTACTGTAATATAATCTTCGACAGACAAAGTGTTTCTAATCCCTCCAGAGTTTTCACATCACGCAAAGTCCTTCTGTGCACTGGTATTTACTTTGTACGTGGAACACCTTAGACCTTCATGGGAAAAGATTGTTATTGTTCTCCTGCAAGTGCCGAGTGAGATTGTGGGTTATTTCTTACATCACTTATGACACAAATCTGTATTTGTTAGAGTGAAAGCTGATTAGATGCTGCTTTGGTGCATCAAGAGGATAATCTGAAGCAAAGTGTACCACATGTTTGATTTATAGATAAACTGCCTCCTTGGAATGGTAACTGAGAGCATGTTTCTATACGTTCGTCCTTGTTCGGGAGCACTACCACACTTTATGTCTATATGGATATTTCAACCCTAATCAGACTAGTACTTTATGAGTGCATATGTGATTAAATGCCAGTTTTTTAAACAATGTTACAAGGGAAAACCCTGATGTATTTAAAAACATTGTGATCACCCTGATATTGTGCTAACGTACAGAAGTGAATTAGTTCAAGACTTTGAGATGCCATTTAAACAGTGCAAATGGCACTTCCCAGCCCAAAGCTCAGTTGCAGGGAACAAATTGAGAGCAAAAATAATAGGCTGAGTGCCACTGTAGCCAGCTACTGCAATCACAATTCAGATCAGCATTCACAGTTCAACACCTGCCCAGCCTTACACAAGAGACAGATGCCAAGTAAGCCTTGATTTATTAAGGTCTTGAAGACACATGAACTTCCATAAAACAGTAAGGCTAGATAATTAACTGGGAGCTTTAGCTCTGCAGGTACATGAACACTACAGCATTCAAGTGTTGTAAGACATGTCAACTCTTCTCCCCCCTCCACACTAAATAATTCATTTACTAGTGGATTTGAGGAAAATGATAATGGTATTTGAAGTTATGTGTGGTGTGTGCCCAAGTGGGTAATACATGAATATGTATTCTTGTGGTTATCAAGATGGAACGACCTTGTCAGTTTAGGAAAAGGAATGTGCAACACAACTGTACCTGCAGAGGGCTGGATTCAATTATAGGTCCCTTTCAGGGCTGATCCATCAATTTTGGGTTTGATTTTCCATCTTAGGATTCAGTGTGGGATGAGTCACAGAAATCCGCAGGCATCATAGAAACAAAGCTTCTCACAGAGCTTGGAGTCTGCGTGCAGATGTATACCATCTGCCCGTTGTGGGGCAGCAGCATCAAGATAATCTCCACCTTTTTCCAGTAGCAATGGGTTGGCATTCACAATGAAACATTAATCATTCCACGTCCTTCTGTGTCTGGGGACCGAACAGTTGTGGCAGGAGTGAAGAATCCTCTGCTTATGCTGCCTGATGTGCCTCTAGGAAACCATTAAGGGACTGTGTTCCTGGGAGTGAATTGGAATGGCATTTGCACTGTTTGCTCATTCATTTCAGATATCCGTCCCCTCTGTCAAGTTCCAGGAAGACAGTTACACACAGTATATATACCTTTTTCTTGAAAGACAGTCTATATAAGCATGTATAATGCACCCATCACCGTTGTAGCACATTAGCATCAGGGTAGTTGAGGCAAAACCAAGACCCACAGAAAATCAGATCCTAATACGGTCTACAGTTCCACTTATTTAAATGAGTCCAGTTTCTTGCATTCAGATTTGATAAACTTTCAGCTTTTGTTTCTTCTCACCTGCTCACTTATTTCTTTGTTATATTTTTTTCAGCTGCAGTCCCCTTTCTTCCCTTTTCTTGTACCTTCATATGCTTTTTCACTGACAGGTTTGTCTTTGGTGGTCCCAAGCAGCTAAACTGGGATGTGGAGCCAAGTATAAACTTCCCTGAACTTCACAGAGGTTCAAATCAAGGCTTTGCTTTAAAACAACCTCATCTTATTTTTCACAACATCCACTGTAAAGGCACCACATGTTCCAGGTGATGGCACCACACCCAGCCATCAGACTTTTTAGGATATAGAGTTGGAGCCACACTCACATCTTTAGTCCAAGTGCTGTCTAAAACAGGGAAGTGATATAATGGAAAAGCTCTTCTTCAAGAATCTGAAACCAAGTCCAAATATTAACGACATTCTTGCCCTGTGAGTTAAGGAAGGATCATTATCCCATTTCACAGATGGGTGAAATCTGAAGCAAGGTGACGAATTTAGTCAGCGGTAGATCGAAGAATGGAATCCTTTTCTCAACCTCTTGGTATGTGATCTAACTCAGTGTGTACCTACACATTGACATTGCTTTAAATTTACACTTAAATTGCTTCTCTAGCAAGAAAGCAAGCCTTTCAATGTATTCAGTCGACAAGCAGTAAGAAGTTCTTGGGACAGACAAAAATGGAAAAGAAAATCAAAACTGCCGGAGACTGAGCCTAACAGGAATGAAAATAATACTTAGCACTTGCAGGAGCAAATCTTTCTCTGACTGGCACTGTGCAGTTCCACCCCAAGGTGCCTTGTGGGGTACTGGTCACAGGAAAGCTTGGCCTGAAGACCACTTTCCTTCAGAATGGATGAGGTTTCTTCGGAAGGGATGAGGTGGGCAGTGAGACTGGAGTGAATGAACAGCTGCTTCTAGGAAGAAAAGAAGAAAATAAAACAGCTAATTAAACAAATAAATCTAAAAGCTAGGCTCCATACTCCGTGGAAGCAACCTCATCCCCACTGTCACCTGCAGAGAAGCCAGAATGGTTAGATGTAATTACAGGCCTTTTAATCTCCTGCTTATGGCATTTGTAGGTCAAAGGGAAGCTTTCAGAGCACAATTGTTTTGAAAGGAATAATAAAATTAAAAAAAAAAAAAAGCAAAAAGCATTGTTCTTCGTGAGACATTTTATAACAATTGGTCTGTACTTGATGATAACTGAACCCAGAGTTTTTCTCACCCTATCTTGTCTTTATCCTTGTGAAAAGAGTTAAGTTCTTCCTTCATTTGTTTGCTGTATTTAATCAGAATTATTGTATTCTATTCTTGATTTTGTCCTTTCTTGCAGCTTATCTTTTTTTATGGGGCGAGAGGTGGGTCAGAGAGAGTTTTTAAGACCTTAACATGAGCCTGAAATGTTGAATGACTATATAAAATGCAAGTACAATAAAAGAAACATCTGGTGCTCATATGTCAGGACTGAAATAAGGCCCTTTAAAGCATCATGCATGTGGTTGGGACTTGCTTTTAGAAAGGACAAAGTTTCAACCCATACATAAAATCTAGCAGTAAAACTTTTCTCTCCAGTATGATGAATTTCACATGTTTTACCAAAATTAATGCATGTCCCTCACTATTGTGGCTTCAGACATACCTGACAGTTAGTGAGGACCTGATCTATGACCTTATGTACCAAAATTGAAGTACTTAGGCTCTAGGAAAACATTTTTGGCTGTCCGTCAATAATTGGCTGTTTAGCTGTGAGCAACTAAATAATGATGACATAATCTAAGCCACTATTTTAAGCCTGATTGTATACTTTTTACTTCGGTATCCATACCTATTGTGGTTTAACCCCAGCCAGCAACTAAGCGCCACACAGACACTCACTCACTCCCCCCCACCTAGTGGGATGGGGGAGAAAATCAGGACAAGAAGTAAAACTCGTAGGTTGAGATAAGAATTGTTTAATATAATATAAAAAGGAGAAACCAGTAATGGTAATGATAACACTAATAAAGTGACAGCAGTAATGATAAAAGGATTGGAATATAGAAATGATGCGCAGCACAATTGCTCACCACCTGCCGACCAACATCCAGCTAGTCCCCAAGTGGCGATCCCCCCACCTCCACTCCCCCCAGTTCCTATACTAGATGGGACGTCCCATGGTATGGAATACCCCCTTGGCCAGTTTGGGTCAGGTGCCCTGGCTGTGTCCTGTGCCAACTTCTTGTGCCCCTCCAGCTCTCTCGCTGGCTGGGCATGAGAAGCTGAAAAATCCTTGACTTGAGACTAAACATTACTTAGCAACAACTGAAAACATCAGTGTGTTATCAACATTCTTCTCCTACTAAACTCAAAACACAGCACTGTACCAGCTACTAGGAAGACAATTAACCCTATCCCAGCTGAAACCAGGACAATACCTGATGCTACAGAAGAAAAATACTGTAACACATGCATATTGGTATGTTTTTCTATGCCAAACATCACTCAAGTGATGTTCAGTTCTCAAGTGTGAATGAATGTCTGGAGTTATTACCTGTATAAAGCAATATATTATTCTCACAAAGCGAGAGTATGAAGGCATCAGGGATTCCATGCACTTTTTTTTACCCAGAATGCTAGGTCTTCTACTTGCATCTGGGTCATGTGGAGTTGTGAGGGGTGGTGGCAAAGACGACAAGAGAAAGCATCTTTTTTTTCTGATCCATGCAGACAAATGTTTGAATAGGTTGCTGAACTGGGAGATGAGGAGGAGGGAAAGAGTTTCCTCCACCTGCTGTGGGACATTCTCTGCCTGACCAAGCTGTTCACAATTCACTAACGATGGAATGAAGGCATCATGGTTCCAGTCTCTGGAACTATTATTTGGTCCACTGTAAAATGTTATTAATTTTATGCTTCTTAGGGATTGTCTTTATAAATTACTTAGGGATTCTCTGTATAAATTGCAATCCACTTAGCTGCTAAAATTGGCTTTAGCTAGTTTTTTGCTGAGAGGGGAGCCAGAAACTGACCTGGCAATGTGGCACCTTTGTAACTTCAAGAGTCTTTTCGATATGAAAAACTTTTACAGGATCAAATATAGAGGGCGCATCTCTGGCTTTTGAGAACAATTAGTAAGAAAACTCAGGAAGAAAACCCTTCATTCATTGGCAGTAGATGCAAAGGTTTGTAATAATTAGCTCTGATACCCTCAGAAACCTCTAGTTGTATTTAGTAAGTGTTTGTTCCTATGTTTTTTTTGTGTCACCATCTAGAATATATTTACATAAATAGGCACTTAGATCTTCAATGCCTAGTATCCATTTGCATGGGTTGCTGGCAGGCGGACTATATGGATACACTTGGCTCAACCAGCCAATTACTTTGCCACTTATCTTCATGTCACTGCCCCGCTTTGTTGCTGCAGCCTTCAATGCCACTTCTGTCTTCATCAACACTGTCTCATTCATGCTGTTTGCTTTGATGACTTTGCTGGGCAACCTCTTTCGTGTTCTTGTCTCCTTGTGAGAGAGGCTTATTCTTCTTCAGTCTGCCTGTCTGGCTCACAAACCCTTGTGAATCGAATTGACGGTATTAACCTTACACAGAGGAGCTATGCTGGAGGATAAATGCCAGTGCTCTGCATGCCCTGGCTCCCATGGAAGTCAATGGGAGGAGGACTAAGCATGGCACATCATGAAACATTACATTCAGCTACCTCTGGATGAGATGCTCGAATCAAACCTTATAAGTTTGTTAAATTATTGTGTCAGTTGCTGGCTGTGAAAAAACATTTTACAGTGGTGATTCAACATGCTATTTCTGCATAGCAAGAGCATGTGTTCATGTCTCATAGATTTTACTAGGTCCAGAGCACATGTTCAAGTATCTACTGAATCAGTTCCATAAATACCTCATATAACATGCTGTACACTTTCCCCGCTATTGTGAGTTTCCATCATAAGTACTTCATTCACATTCAACGTTGTACCAGTGATGGGTGTTTCATATAATGAAAAAAAATTCTTACTTCTAATGAGATGATTGTTTGACTGTTTTGGTCCATGCATGTTTCGTGATGTGTTACTGACATGAGCAGAAGCATGGCATGAGGAAATAATAGATTTTGTATGTGAAGTAATCATCATCTAGGTCTCCAGCTTTATAAATCAAACATACAACCAAAAAAAGAAAAAAAAAAAGAGGAAAAACTCTTCCTGATCTCTGAATTTCAGATCAATTGCTGTGACTGGAGGATTGTTGCCAACAGCAAAAAAACACTGTATTGGAATTTGGACACTATGATCCCAAGCAAATCTTCAGTTCTGTGTGTTTTCCCTGATAAGAAAACCTCCCCTGTGAGAATTGTAACATTTGAGTTAATATGGAAGGTGTCACCTGGACCTCTGTGCTCTTGATAAGAGATTCTTGAATTTTGGTGGCTTGGAAATGCCATCTAAAATGCAAGTGTCCCTTCCAAATCAGACTTGCAAGTTCCCAAAACCATGGTGGGAAACTCCTGAGGAAAGGTTTTCTTGCAGAGATGAATGCATTGAAAATACTGAGAGTGCAATTTTCCCTGTGGTGTCTTGGCCCACAAGAGTAGACTTAGCGGTACTAAGGGTGAGGAGCCCCTAAATGTGCTCATTGTATGATGTTTGACAAGCGTTAGTGAAGTGGCTTTTGTACTGCACAGGAGTCAGTGCCTTTTGCGTTCATCAGAAAGAGAACAACTAGTTTATGCAGCCATACTGAGCTGTGTTTGCATCTGTGACCCAGTTAGCTACAGCTCTTGTGCTGCCTAATGGAGGGAAGTCATGCACAACATTTCTGTAATGACACCTAGGCCAGAGCTGATCCTGCATAAAAACAATTACTCACTGACCCCAAAATTTCTGAGGTCAGGAACGAAGACAGTGATCTTTTAGGCCCTTGCAATGCACCATCAAATTTTGTGAAGTGCAGTCAGTAGCTCTCATTTACTAGTCTTAGTTCACACGTTGGTTAGTGGCAGAGATTTAGCAGTTTACTGTTTGAAATGCTACAGTCACCATAAAAATGACTGGGATCTTTCAAATTTGAGTGCCATCGCTGCATATTACTGTGATATAGTGTATCACAGTAATAGTGTATGGGGTTGGTACAAGTCCGTAACTGGAAGTTTAACATTAAAAGCTGTATCACAGAAATTTTACCACTGAGGAAAGTGGTAGTAAAAATACATGAGTGTTGGCCAGCACAGCATTCACCAGGCTAGCGCAAACAGCCAAATGCAGGTCCAGTTCTGGCCCACATGAACAAAATATTAGAAAGCAGAGAACTATCGTTTCGGCCCAGTAGCTCAGCATTGAATAAGAGAAGGGACAGCAGTGGTCCTGTCTGGACTGCCATTATAAACGGGAATTTTATGAGACTGCCTAGAAGGGGTTTGTCTGGCTGTTTTGCACTGCAGAACTAAGTACATGGAAGCATGCTCAGGTCCTGATCCAGCAGAGTATTTAAGCATACACTAAGTGTTTTAGAATTGACATAAAAGTATTTTGAAGCATGATGCGTAAGCATTTGGCTGGTTCTGAGCCTTAATAACAGGAGATGAAGATAATAAAAGCCCCCTCCCATCTCGTCAGTGAAGATTGTTGCTCAAATCCTAAAGAATCAATTTTAAGGAGATATTTTAGACTGCTGTTTTGCCTAGGTCAGATTCTTCAGTTCCTGAATTGGGGATGCTCCTGATAGAGTCTCCATGCATTTTGATAAAATGTGATTGTATTTTGGGGCCCTCTGTGAGAAGAGTCACTTTTTGATATAAAAGGTGCTCTATCAAATATCAGAAGAGAGAATGGGAAATTCAGCTTCGTAGCCGGGTGGTCTAAATATTGGCACATGATCCTCTGCAGCAGTTTTAGATTTTGAAAAGCAGCTTTTCCAGCACGTGTTTAGAATTGGAATAATTTACAATGTGAAGAAAAAACAAATTACAGATTTCCAGTGTAAGTATCAAGGACCAGTCATCTCCTGTTTCCATATACTGCTTCTTGTGCCAGGTTTCAGCTTCGCTTCTGAGGAACTGACCAATGCCCAGGAGAAGGCCTTTGCTGAGAGAGTAATGCACAAAAGCTAAAGGAGACTTAGTAATGTGAGCTGGACTCTGATACACTTTGGAGCCTTAAGTCCTGGATAGCTAGAATTTAGTCATCCTCCTCCTGACCCTTTAAGTGGAAGAGTAGTAAACCTGGCTGGCTGTTTATCCTCAACACAATGTCAGCCATGGCCAGTTACGTTGCATGTGTATTCACCTCTCCTTCTGTGCAAATCACAGCAAGAACAGCTTCTTTTCCAGAGATTGGAAGTTCCTGGATTTATTACATGTGGTAACAGAAATATGTTATAGCAACTGCTGATAAGGTGCTGATTTAAAGAGATGCAGACTGTAAGTCATGGGTTTCAGTGGACAGTTTTACCTTACAAAGACTGAATAAAAGCAGAAAGGTTTTTGATTGTCTTCAGTGATCAACATCTTGAATTTGAGAGCTAGATTTCCTCCAACAGCAAGTGGACAAAATTCAATTGTTAACAGAGTGAGTTTGTCTGTAAGGATTTTAGATTGTCTAGCTCCTTAAAGCAAATATCAGCTTGCTGACTAAACACAATCCCCTTTGCTTTGCCATCTTTGCACTGGTGTCTGCATAAATTCTTTTTGTTGTTGCCTGTCTGGGTTTTGGTGTTGGTTTTTTGTTTTTTTTTTTATGAATTGGGTCACTTTCCAGTCTCCTTGCATTAGAGCACTGTAACAAAATCCAATGTGACAGTTCCCGAAATGTTCCAATGTTTTCAAGAGGGAGGTGTGAGGCAGCAAAGAAAGGCTCTGCCCTTGAAGGAATTAAATCTCTTGGAAAACACAGTCTCAGGTCCTTCCAAGCGCTTCATTGACCGACTTTTCAGCAAATTGCTGAAAACCTAATTGGGCTATGTTTTGATTGGTAAAACAGATCTGGGAGCCAGTCCATAAGCAAAGGGAAGGATGAGCAGCGAAATCTGAGATACACCCCGAGTTACTGTGGAAATGACCATCCTCTCAGGCTGATCTGAATCTTCTCAGACTGCTGTGCTGTGCAAGAAGAAAAGAAACAGCCCCAAGCTACTCCTTCTTTCTTTACCTGCTTCTCTGTGTTGAAGTCTAGCTAGCGTAAGTCACATAGACCATTTTGCTGAGGCAAGAGGACAGAAGCTGGGCAGTATGGTCAGATAGTGGGCTTCAGGGAAACAGAACTTCAGCATGTTTAGTGGGGGAGAGGAGGGTTGGAGGGAAAGGCTGAGGGTGTGCTCTCTGCTATCCATAATATTGCTGCAGCTTGCTCTCCATGAACTGATGCTGCTGCATACACAGTGGCTGGGGATCATGATTATCTCTCTTTCCAGAGTTTCCTTCATCCTCTCCTCCTCTTTTAGGCACCTGCCTAAAAAAGAAGATGAGAAATCCTAAGGTTTGCTTAGGATCCTAAGGTCCTGCCCTAACGGAATCCCGTCAAGACAACAAACTCCTTGCAAGAACAGCTATAACCTTTCCTTTTTGGAGTGGCTATATTTGGTTTTCACCTCTGATGAAACAAAAATCCGTGAGCCATGTTCTGAAACATGCACCATATACTGAATTCTGATCAGAGACATGTTTATCTCAGGGTTAAGATGTTCAGAATGTTAATATCTTTGCAGTGCATTCCACTGCAAACACACATGCTCAGATAAATTAATGCTGCAGGCATAATACTGTAGGAATGCTGTAGATGCATATTTTCTTGAAAAAATGTTATAATTAAAAACACTGATATCAGAGGTCCAGGAATGTAGAACTGGCATCCCTTTGCATCCTATATAAGGCTTGTGTGTGATAAAGGATTCATGTTGAGTGTAAATGAAGTTTGCACCATAAGACAATGAGAATTGCAGAAAATCAGGCTCTAAACCTATAGCTGAAATAGAGAAGGAAGAACAAACTTGAGGATTCAGAACGAATCCAAGGACCCATTCTAACAGGTGTTTGCAGATTTCTTCTGGAGATCCTCATCTCTGCGTAGAGGCAAGTGTTCTCTTGACATATCTGACCCCTCACTATTTCAAAGGAAATACATTCTGCATGTAGCTGTGGTCATTCACTTGTACATGCAGGTGGAACTGACCTTGTAAAATAAGTGTAAAATTAGTAACAGCATATAATTATTAAAGTATATTTGTTGAAGTAAATCTCTTCTTTTTCTCGCTCATCTTACATTATCTCTGAGTAATGTCATTTCCCACTACAATTTCAGTTGGAATCACTATACTCGTATCTCCTAGATCTACCTTTTTTCATTAAGGCCTCACAATCAGCTAAAGTTCAACCTAGCCAAAAAGAGTTCATTATCTTCCTTATACCCTGTCTTCATTCTTTGTGCCTTAAGTCTATTTCTTTGTCTTTCCCAGTCACTGAGGAAAACATACTCATTCAGTGTATTTCTCAGGTCTGTTTCTCAGACTTGGACTTCACATTTGACTTGCCTCTTTTCTGTGTTACTACATGCCTGTCTCTAAAAGCTTGTAGAGCCTTTCTCCATAATACCTCTAATAATGACAGCCACAGGGCTAAACTTTCATCCTGGGACTTGAGTCTCTGCTGCTGTAATATTCTTTTCTCTGTCTTGGTGATTTGGATTGCTCTATCCAGAATGATTTTGCTATAACCATTCCGACTCATCTGCACAGACTCACTTGTTCTTGTATCTTTATCATGCTAAGCATAAACTACTTGTCTTCACCCTCGAGACCATTCATAGCTACGAACTCTGGCCCTTGTATCGTCTGTCACTCAGTGTAATAGGTTCTGCAATAATCATGGTAACAACAGTTGTGGGCTGGAGTCTGCTTCTCTTTTCCACATGCAATAGTATATTATTCCTGGAGTAGCCTCTTTGGTTTCAATGGGCATACTTAAGAGATTGCATACAACCCATTCTGAATAAGGGTAGGAAAATCTGCTCTGAATTATTATTATATAATAAATAATCTCCAGATGAAATCATTGGATCAATTTCAAAATCAGTATCCTTTGAAATAGTAAAGTAACAAGAACAGATGTATCATCATGTTAACATGCATTACAAATGAAGTAAATAGATGCCTGTGCATGAATGCCCTGACTGTTGTAATATCCATCAGCTCATGTTTTGTAATAACAGGAGTAAGAAAACTATGAATAATTAGCATAATTAAATAAAACTGTATACAATGAGAACCATAATGCTGCACCATTAGCTAGTTTAGAAAGCTTTCAGAGACAGATATAGATAGATTTAAAATTGCACCGCTGAACCAATAAGCTGATTTATTAGTCTTTGATCTCCCTGTGCCCAGGGCTACCCTCTTTGGAGTTAATAGCAGTCATTCTTAGTAATGGTGAAACTGTTTAAAAATGAGCATTAATGGAGACTTAATTAACTATCATTAAATAAACTAGAAGTAGCTTTTGTGGCCACAGAGGATCATGCAATCATTGAGAGATGAGTGGATTTAACAGTTTCATTGAACAAAACAGCTTGTTTCAAGTCCAAGATTTAGACTTTCCTAGAACAGCAGTTGAAATTCATTGCCGTGATGAAGAATAGTACATCTCTGTTTGGTTTGTTTATTTGTATAGTGGGTAAAGATCTGTTTCTGTGTGTATTATGCTTTATCAGAAAGTTAGCACTAACTACTTTGGAGTAGATAATAACTAAAAAATTGGAGATTACTAAAGGGTTTTTTTTTAAATAATGTAGGCTGAAAAACAATGGTTTGTGTAGACTCTCTGATGTAAAAAAATACATCTTAAACTCTGAAAGTGGCACAAATAAATAATTAGCTGCTTTTCCTTATCTTTTTCCGTTGAGTATATTCCTTCATTTTCAATTGCATTAAGAGTTCATTCATTCAAGAGTACCTTTTTAAGTTGGTGGGAAAACATTCTTCGTACATGAATGTGACATGCATTTAATGAAAGTGATCGCAAATTGCTCAATTTTCATGATGTTCCAGGTAATACACTGCCTTCTTATAAAAGCTTGCTTAACAGGGAAATCATTCTCATAGGTAAAGTATTATACTCTAGCTGTAGGATTACACTGTTCTGGTTCTTAGGGAAAAAAGGTGAGGAGGTGCTGTATACGAAAGCGTATGTATGTGAAAGACACTAATTTGTTTTTTTGGCAGGTGAAGTTCTTGGATATCAGAACAGTGACATCCATTCTGGTAGGAGTTAATCTTTGTAGAACTGATCCAAGTGGTAGAGAAATAATGATTTCCTAAAGCAGCAGACAATATTAGCATCTGCAATGGAAGTCTGTGTTTCTGCCACACTGCCGCTGCAGTGCTTTATACCACAGGGGTTCCTCTAGAAGCGTGCAAGTGCAGTAGTCTCTTCTTTTATTTTGTAGTCTCTTCTTTTATTTTCTATTCTTGCCTGACCCAGAGGCTTATTCTGTCAATGTGCTTTCCTGTGAGGATGGGGATAGAACAAAGATTTCTAAGATTTGATTTCCAATTTTTTTTCCTTATTAAATTCCAATTCTGGCATCTCACTTAAAAGTGTGAGTTTGCTTTCATGCTATTGCTGTAAATATGCACCCTGGTGAGATACAGCTGACAGAAAACCAAATCAATTTAAAGCAATGCATTTAAAACGGAAGTAGGTGCTGCATGTCATCCTGCAGGTCTGTGGCTTTGCTACCACTTCTCTTACTTTTTAAAATGTTTTTCTCTATACTGATTTTTTTGGTAAAGATATAAAAGGGGATGTGGAACAACTAAATGCCAACTAAATACTACTGCATGCTCATGGATGACCATAGCGACCATGCATAGTCCTGGTTAAGATTCACTAGATTTCCCTCCCATTTCCAAACTGAAACTAGCCATATAGGGCAGAGCTGGCTCCAAAGAGAATTTGAAGAAAACACCAGAATTTACTGGACCCTACATTTCACAGAGTACAGAAGTTGAGAAGAATACCAGAAGAATATTTTTTCTCCAATTCTTTACATTTACAGGAATTTGTAGAAAAATCACAGATTTTATTTGTTTTCTTGTTTGTGACACCTTTAAATTATATCAGTTTTATGTAAACATAATATTCAGATAAATAGTATTAAAACATCAGATTCCGACAGTACTGTTCTTGTAAGTCACAGGCTAAGGGAAGTGATTTTTCTTTATATTCTTCTGATAAAATTCCAAATATCAATTATTTCATTTTGTCCCACAAGTGGAACAATTAGCCTGGGGGAGATGCCAAGAACTTAAAAACTGTTCCAATGTGTTGGCTTGTACGCCTGATGGCTTTGTAAAGTAAATGTTTCTAATACTCCCATCATCTTTCTACACATGCACACAGTGCTATCCTAATATTCTCATCTGCTACAACATTACATGGTGTCTAGAGATCACAAAGAGTCAATCAAGCAGAGCTACTCCAAAACAAGCAGTGTTATCATGAATAAATGACCTCCTCTTTTCTATTGCTGTCAGTGCCCAAAGCCAGGAAATGAAAGGTTTTAATCTATTCTGAAACCAGAGTGTTGATGTGCTGCTGTTGGGCTGTGACAAGCAGCAGTAAACAGTCTTCTAGATGTAATACTCAGGACTGTCATGCACTTAATTAGTGCTATATGAGCTCTACACACTTACGTACTATTTACATTCCACTTTTGATACACCATTTGGAATTGAGAGGCTATGGTGCAGACCTTTTTTTCCAGCTTACTAGTGGGTTTATTGGGAAGAGTTAAGGTCTGTGCCAAAAAAATCAAGTTACAGATCCTGCAAGGTACTGACTGCTTTTAATTCTTGCTTCAGGAAGCATACCACCAGTACTGCTTCGATTAGAATCTCACATAGGTAGCCCGCTGTCTGTTTGTCTTTTCAGTGTGTCACTTATCCTTTCTACTCTTGTCTCGCTTTTCATTGCCATTGTGAGTCTGTTTCATATTTAGTGTGCTGGCCCACCTACTCCTCTTGTCGGATGTCATTAGTGTCACAGCATCCACAGGAAGGAATGACATTTGAGAGCTGGCTGCACAGACTGGTTCCCTCAGCAGGATCATACAGTATGACTGGTCAAATACTTCACCTACTTTTTTGCTTAGCCTTTTCCAAGGTTAGGAACTCCGTCTGAAATGTGTGCCAGCTGAACTGGCTATGTGAGTCATTTCAGATGTGAGAGATAATGGCTTAAGCCAGTAATACATTACATATGTTTATGAGGTTTCTTCCTACCCGAAGTGACTAGTGATGTGGCATACTATATAGAGTCAGTGTCATACTGCTCACTGCATGTGAGTATGGTACAACCAAGCCTTTAGAATTGTCAGACAAAATAGAATTTGAAACATTTAGCCAGCAGCAAACTATGCTGTCACAGTCATTAGACTGAAAAACATAGGAAGTGCATTAAAGATTGTTGTGAAAGTATACTCTGTCTAATCACAGCTACAGGCTGTGTCTTTCTGAAGCAAGAAATAAATCATCAGAATGAAGGTCTGATTTAACAGCAGAAAGTCAGGAGGAGTTTATATGCTGTTTACCTTAAAAAGGATGGTGAACCTTGGTTTTTGTGTCTATAATTGTGCTAATGAGTTAATGTAAATGTTTCCTTATTAAGTCCATGATGCTTAGCCCATTTCCCAAAGGCAAATACTGTTTCTGGAACTGGGATATCTCAAAATCATAAGCAGCAAGGTGGTGTTCTTTTGCAGAGAGGTTTGTTGGTGTCACTTGAGAAGACCAGCAAACCTCTCACACAAATAACACTGGACAAAGATAACTGTAGCTGGTGTCACAATCTGTCCTTGTGCGCCTTGCCAGGAGGACACCATTCCCTTGTGCCTGAAACAAAGTGCTGAATCCTAACCAGTTCTTAGTTCCCTCCATTGATCATTGCTCCTACCCCTCAGTTTCTCACTTAGCAGGTACAACTCCCATATCTGGCACCTGGAAGCAGAGGTATTTGGTATCCCCTAGGCTGATTGCCTAAGCATTATGCCACCGATGCCACACCTGTGCTACACCTATGCCACAGTCTACTGAAATCCATAGTGTATCAAGTCCTTAAAAGACAGTGAGTTCAGATTCCCAGAGCACAAGCAGCTCCTGAATACAGTTTAGTTGCCTTGATATTCGCCAACCTTTCCCTCTTTTTTTACATCATAGACAGCCCTCCCAGTAATCTTGCTTCTGATAGTGGAACATCTCTTTGTTCGGGAAAGTAGCCTCCATTACTAAACTCCCTCTCTCTCTAAGTTGGTTAGTCTAAGTCTTTTCTTTTCATCACTACTACTCTGGCAGTAGATCATGGAATTTCAGAAACAAAATAAAACAAAAAAACATTAGAGAGAGTCTATTCAAAGTCAGTGGTATTATGGGCAAAACCCCTCCTGTTCCAGAAAGGAAGATGGCATTCAGCTTAGTGGCTTTCTGTCATAGCTTGTTAAGCAAAACCAAAATTAATCAATATATTACAATTTCTTCATTTCCAGCTGTGATAATCTGAAGTTATGTCTCTCACATATGGGGTCCATTTCACTTCAGAAATTCTGCTTAGGCGTGTAGCCTTCATTTTAGCAGAGATTTGTCAGCCTGAGTCCCAGATATATACATTGATTTGTTTGTGCCAAGCAAATATCATTCACAATTACTTATGAATGAAAAAATGTAGACAGAATTACATCTATAGCATCTGGCATAATGGGGACTTTAATCTTGGGAGGGCCTTTTTAATGCAATATTAAAAAGGAGTGCATAGTTGAAAAAGATTAGTGTCGTCTGTGTTCATAGGCCCTTTTATGATTTAGGTCTGCTGTTTACATGGAACTATTGAATTTTTCTTTTGGGTGTAGACTTAGTATTGCTTTTAAAATGTGCATGTAATGACATTTCTGCTTTTATAAACTATCTGCCCAGACACAAATACTCTAAATAATAAAACAAACAATGCCATTCTTCTTTCCTTTCTTCCCCCCCTTATAAAGGGAGAATCTCTTGTATGGGTTGGAAAGCCATAGCCATCTGACACTCTGGTGGCAGAAATTGAATTCAGATGAGGAGAGTGCTCTTTATTCAGTGACCCACAGCAATTAATGGTAAAAAGGAAGTGTTTAAGCTTTTTGCTCTAAAATCTGTGGTTTGGGATGGCTGTTTAGATTTCTGAAATGGAAAGATGTTGATGCTCTTTGCAAAATAAATGGATATTACATTAAAATAAAATTTAAATATCCCTGCAGCTTCAATGTGGCCTCTTTTTCTGTCACCTCTGTTCTGAAAAGTAGAGAGATTACATCAGCAGAACCAAGTTTAAAGTTCAGCAATTCCCCTTTAATAGTGTACCTATATAATAAACTTTCTGTTGTTTGTATGTCAGCTTTTATGAAAATACCCTTCTGAAATTCAGTCATAGTATTTCACCTAGCCTTACTTTGAGAGTTGATATCTTGAAATTACTTGACATAATATCCTGCCCTTCTCCCATGTTTTTCCTGTTAACATTATTGATGGAAGATGCTCGTAGGAAACTGCTCAAGGCTGAATGCATCTGGGATACAGATGGAAGAGCTACATGTGGGTACAGTGACATGAAGCGTGCTCTGCACTAGGTGGTGCTGATGGGAGAAACTACAGCCTCCTTAGTACTCCAGTAAATTTACTGCCGTTATCTTTAAAATAAGAGGAGTTCAAAGATATTTTGAGATGTACAGAATGGATTTCTTAGATTCTTAGATTTTTGAATGGGCTCTGTTGAGGAAGGGGCTCTTGAGAAAAATGAGACAAATTCTGTAGAAAGTGACTTATTTGTACTAATGTGTTGCATGAATGTAAAAATATATCTGCGGTTCCTAAGGGACTGAAGCCCCTAGTAGTATACTACTGTATCTCGGCCAGAATTTCTGCTTTTCCAGGATGTATTATACGAAGAACTCTCAACCTGTACAACCATTCAGAACATCAGAGTTTTTGTGTCTTACCTAAAGTAAAGGGAAAGAATTTTCAAAAATAGGTACTTTGCTCATAAGCACTTTTGAAAATCACGTGGATCCTAAACTATAAGTTTAGAAGCCTAAATATAGCATCTTCTTTTGAGAATTTTGTTCATACTTTCCAAATTTGATTGCTTTCAGCTATTCATCTAAGCATATAGTGAGGCACATAAGTAAAAATTTTGCAATTCATAGAGGTGCTGAGTACCCTTTCCTTTTATTCACATCAGTGGGAGTTCAAATTATTTTTAATTCTGAAGACTGACGTTCTTTTATTTAGATACTTCATCATCTAGTTTGCTACAAATTTCAGCATCCAAGTTTGAAAATCGTGGCCATAATCACTTAGGTCCCTAGAGGTGACCCCTCTAATCTTAATTGACGAGGAAGTGGCTTGAGTTATCTTGATGCTTTCCAGATAATGTTTAGACAAAGAATGTCTGCATTATTCCCTTTCAGTCTGAAATCTGCAGATCTAGTACTAGGAAGGAAGCCTGGAAAACAATGACCTCCTTGTCAGAGACTCTGGTTTCAGTTGGGAACGGTCACTTGGCCTGTTTAGTTAATAAGCCCCAGAAACCTTCTGAATTAGAAAGAGCAAAGGATGTTAGTTTAGAAGGTCAGAGGGTTAACAATGGAAGGAGCAGTTGTACTCAAGGTCATTTTCTGAGCAAAGTTTAGCAGGACAAAACAAAGATGGGAGAAGGATTGATAGGAGTTAGAACACCTACAGCTTACATATTTCTAGACCTCATCTTCTGATAGTATAAATTGTCATACCTTCACTGGAACTGGTAGAATTATAGCTGTTTATATCGGTAAGGACTAACTCCAAACCCTTAGACTTATTATTGCTTTGAAATAGGCTGATGAAAAACCTTTCAAAAACATTTGGAATTTTAAATTGAATTAATGGATGAGATCCCTATTTCCTGGTTCTAATTTATGTGGAATGCTAAATACTCTGTTTTGTTAGGAAAAGGAAAATGAATTTTCTTCATCTTCTTTTTGTCTGCCAGATGTAGTGGAAAGCTTTTGAATTTAGCATATACACAAAGGTCAGGGCACCAGAGTAAAACCTAGGGTTGTGCAAATGGCGTGGCCTCTATAGCTTCAGGACATGGCCCTGTTGGGGGTTCAGTCCAGACCTAAATGAGAATATATTCCTTTGAATTCACTCATTCTTCTTCTGGACATTTGGAAAAAATAACATGGTCCCCTACCCCTGGAGACAAAGATCCTTTAAGAGTCTCCAATGACCATGCATCAGCTTCGTCCATCTGCCTGAGTAAGTAATTCTTAATAGACCTGCGTTGTCTTCAGAGAAGAGCTGACACAGTTTGATTACTTTTATATTGACAGCTATGGCTTTATTAATGCCTTTTGTTCAAGCAAATGAGAATTGCAGAGTTCCTGAAAGTGTCTATGAAAATCACTGGTTTCTAGTGTCATGATAAACCCCTTCGTGAAAAAGAAACAACTTTTCTGTGTTAGTGATTATCGGGAGTGTTTCCAATTTAACAACCGAACTTCACCAATGTCACAACCTGAAGTATCAAACCAAGGCTGTGTAACACGCAGAGCACTGCCCTCACTTTTCTAGCATTGTTCAGTTATTTGTTGTGATCACATATGGAAACCACCAGACATAGTTCAAAGGAAAGGTTGGGTTTTAAGAGCTGCTCAACATCTCTATCCCTTGCCTGACTCAAGTGCACATTTGGAGATACCTATTAAATACATCATATGAGGTATTCGTCTAAAAGCCTCTGACAGGGGAACAGTAACTTTGTTCCTGACTGTTGGACATACCTATGAAAGCTTATTTGTCTTGGAGATGGCTTGATTTTGTTTCCTAGAGATTTATGCAGACCAGTGTGCCCCAACCTTGGGAGCCCAGGAAGCTCCTGCCTCAGATCTCTGCTCTCCTAGCCTAGTCCTTGTCTTAGGTGGCCTGTGAGCCAGTGTAAGTGACCTTACTGCTTAAATTGCTGTTCATTACCTTGTCTGAATTGAAGGTATTAGGCTGAAGGGAAGCATCCCCAAAATTAGTTGAATCAGTCTGAATAGACTATTTAATTTAGCTTCCTTCAGTAAAGGATAAGCTGTGGAAAGGGAAAAGGAGGCTAGAATCTTATTTGGTAGTTTGTCAAAAATCCATTTGGATTCTCCAGGATCTCCTTCATTCAGAGAGCCATCCTTGATTCACAGATCCACACAAAAATCCATTAAAACATGCGTAAGGCTCTTCACAGAGTATGACTTTCACCCACAGGCCTTTCTCAACTGTCATGGATTCTGAAATTCAATAAATTCTTTTTTTCTTTTTCTTTCTGAAGGACATTATTTTACCCAATAAAACATAAAGCTTTGTTTAATCATTTGAATAGATTCTTCTCCTGTTCATACAAGACTGTATTTTAAACTTGGCAGATTGTTAATGTTGCTTCAAAACTGCTACTTTCTGCCATATTGGTTTATCTGAACCAAAGGGGGTCGGGATTGGTAACTCCCTTGCAGCTGCCAAGGCACATGCAGAATCTGACTTCTGGGAGACAGGAACTGTTCAAGGCAGCTGGTGATAGCTGGACAGTTTGGACAGAAGTTAATGTCACTTATGTTCCTAACACTCTCAGTCAATGATCGAATTCTGTCCATGTATGTTAAAAGGTCCAGCTACTAAAAATCTATATTGGATGTTGGTTATTCAGTATGACCATTCTGCACAACTATTTAGCAGTTTGTAAGTGGTTTTCCAAAGCAGTGATCTAAACTAATTTATATTACAGACAGAATATTAGTCTGAGACTGAGTGATCTTGATTTTCCTCTCCGCTGATATTTGTGGGTTTATTCTGGCACTGGCCCAGGAAAACACACCCATGAGCACCTCTAAAACACAGTTCATAGTTATTGTGTTACTAGCATTGCTACTACGCATTGCTGGACCAGGATCAAATTGCTCAGCAGTCTGCAGAATTAATGCCCAAGTGAAAAGACAATCAACCTCCCTTTGTTTTCAGAGTAAGAGCAGCAAATTTTACTTTGGTTAAGAAAACAATTCTCAATTTCATTGTATTCTTGTAGCAGTTCAGAAAAGAAGATAGAAAGAGCAGGTGGCCAGCTTAAAGCCTGACTGAGGAAGAGAACGCAGATCAATTAGTTCCCTTTGAAAGTGAATATTATAGAGAAGGAATTAAGATTACAATATTTATTTTTCTTAATGACCATAAAACTGGCAAACACTTTACTGTCCACCTCTAACAATGCAAGAATTCATTTACTCTCCTAACTAATAGTTAGGTCTCAAAAACCAAAAGGATAACTTAGGACTGGAAATCCCTCTAGAATTTTAGCTTTGGAATAGTGAGTGTTCTTTCAACTTAATGAGAGTGCAGTAGAAGATATAAGGCAACACTGCAGAAATGCTGTTTACTCTGTGTACATTCGTATTACATTTCACCTATTGTCATGCTAGAGGCCCATTGTAAATTAATTTGGCAGATAAATTTACGATGGCAATTTGCCTTCCAGTTGGATAATTTATTCATGTCAGAAATAATTTATTATATTCTCCCTTAAACCAATCTTTTTTTTCTAGGGTACCACCTTAGTAAATAAAATTTATTGTTTACACTGAGCCTTGTGTGACTTCACAGTGGTCAGTCAATAACCTCAAGGGGATAGTTTTGGTCACATTACTGGTCACTTATTTGGATGGATGATGGAGTGCCCTGGTCCCATCTGTACATATATTACTTTCTTTTGTCTTAGGGGCACTGTTGGAAAGATTAATTAGGTCCATCTGCAAGGAAGGATCAGCCTTAGGGGATTCAGGTAAATAAAATAAATGCCAAGGGGAAAAAATGCTGAGGGGGGTGTTTTGAAAATCAAACTGTTTTCCATAACATCAATGGGGAAATTGCATACAGAAGGAGATTGAAAGAAAAGTAAAACTGCCTTTTAGTCTGGGTTATTTCAGCATGACCTGATAAACATCTCCTATTGCTGCTATGCTAAGATAAGGATCTATGAAGAGGGTTAAGTCCATGGGCAATATTCTCAGCTAATGTAAATCAGTATAGCTTTGTGATCTCAATAGAGCTACCTTCACTTTATAACAGTGAAGATTTGAGTCATGTCTGCCATAGTGATATTATATCTGTCCTTTGAGTGATCGGAGACATACAGTAAACTGGTCCTAATTCAAATTCTGTCCCCTCTTAATTTTTTTTATTATAACAGTGCTATATTCTTCATGGATCTTACATCCCACCTCTATTTTCCTTTCGTTTAAGCTTCTTTCCATATTTTCTTCCTTATCGTTTTATTTCCCTTTCCTCCAAAAAGTTCAGCATGCAAATGAATCTAATAGCGTTGAGCTAACTGATATGATCACAGCTTGTAAAAATAGAAACTCAGCTCTTAAGGACTTTTATGTCCTTATTATTATATGCATAATTAATTGGCGTAACTAGTACATAAGCCATGTGAAATTTGTTGCCATTTAAGTTACATCTCACCCTGTTGCCTTATCAGGCTAAGTGGGGATTTATATTCCACAATGCAATGGGATTACAATCCACAATGTTTTCATAAAACATGAAATGGAAAAACAAAAAGACCATTTTTCTCACTGAGCTCTAGCTTTCTTAAGGGACGGGAATACAAGTGTTGTTTTGCTTTTAAACTTTTGCTGGAGTGAAGATAGGTTCCTTATGAGTTTGGCGTTCAACTCCTGCTGACTTTTAAGTTAATTAGTAAAGCCAGAGAAACGTGAAGGCATATTTTTGAGATAGGGAAAACATAAATGATTTAAAAGGAAAGGGAAGAAGCATACAGGAAGGATACAAAGAAAAATGTAACTCAGAGGGCAAGGGGGGAATGGCTGTTGGTGATCAATTCAACTACTGTGTATACATGAAGAACTACTGGTGAGAGGGAAGACATTGGCTCTGGAAATGCACATGCCTGTCTCCTGCCTGTGCTAGCAACAGTGGCCTCTCAGTCTCGGAGAGGGACAATTCCTTCTGTGGTTGAACTTCGAGGTCTAATTCTAAACAGTTGGTGAGTCCACGGTATGCAGTGCTTGAAGAAATCTGCCTCTATGTATAAATACGGTGTGAATATGTACACCTTGCCAGACAGAGCCAATGAGACACCTTAGAGTGTATCTGGGGTTTTGTTTTAGAAACTGTACTGTATAGGTGGATCAGCAGTACCTGATGGTCTTTAGATAAGAATATCATGTAAATAAAAATGTAATTTGATATCTATATATTTGGGATTAATAGCTCAATGTACTCCCACTGCAGAATAGAGCCTTTATTGCCGAAAGGCACTTGTTCCTTC
This sequence comes from Astur gentilis, assembly GCF_929443795.1. Classification (NCBI taxonomy): domain Eukaryota; kingdom Metazoa; phylum Chordata; class Aves; order Accipitriformes; family Accipitridae; genus Astur; species Astur gentilis. The sequence goes on along the minus strand of NC_064889.1, from coordinate 5,540,671 downwards.
TTGCTTGCTGCACTTTCTAGATGAAGGGTGTTCTGAAGGCTCTTTCCTGGTCTTCATGAAATAGGTCAATGGCCACAGTCAAACACCTAGAAAAGAAGTCCTACATCTTAGAAACACTCTCACAGCTAACATCTACCGGAATAGTTCTTGTTCATATTAGTGGTGCAGCAAGTGAAATAATAGTTGTGGAACTTAACTGATCCTTTAAAGAATAAATTTCCCCCCCTTAAAATCTTCTGGGCCAATTTGTTTTCTCAGGTAGAGATAGGTGGTTCCCATCTGGTTTATGCTGCACATACTTACCATACGTAGGTAAGGACTTTGTTGTGCAAGGAGTGAGCCATATCACTTCCACTGGTCTCCATGTATACATATTCTGCAGGATTCTGGGAGCAAGCCTGGATCATGGTAGTATGTTTTCAGTTGTGCAACTGAGGGACTGAGCAGAGATTTTCTTCACTGTTTCATAGCAATACACAGATGTGGTATGGGTTTGTTGGGCCTGCAGCCTTTTATTTGTAAGACTTGAACCTACCTACAATAGGGAATTTATTTGTCTGGCTGGCTTTTTTTTTCCCCCAAGTGGGTTTTTTGTTTGTTTGTTTTGGAGGTCTTTGAGGTGACTGGAAATCTTGAAACAAAGTATTTCAGATGGGGATTAATTCTTTTGTCATTTACTAAAAACTGAAAAATGCTTTGTGCTCTGGGTTTTTTTGGTGGGGTTTTTTTGTGTTTTTTTTTTAGAGAGACCCTGTTATTGAAAACAGATATTCCTCACTGAAATTTTCATTTCCTGGAAAAAAACACGTTTTCCATCAAAATATTTCAGTTAAAGAACTATGCCAGGTCTCCAGGGTGTCCTTCTGAAAAGACAGAAAAAAAAAAAACCCCAGTAGAAAAAGAGTGACTAGCAACAGACAAATATTTGGTTCTGCTCTATGGTTCTTACTCAGGTAAAATTCTTCATGGGATAAGAAGTGAGAGCAAATTTCAGCATAAAGGAACTGGAGAATCCTGCCTAACGTATGGCTAAAGTAACTCCCAGATCTATACATTTTCCAGGATTGAACACATTTTATACATACCTCAAGTAACCAACTTGTTCATTTTACAGACTGAGTCTAACAAGTGAAGAATGGTTGTGAATGTACCATGAAGCTGGCTCAGCAAAGGTTTTCCTATAATTAAAATACATCTGGCTCTGTTCTGAGTGGGAAATCACAGACCTCTGAATGTTTTGAGTATTTCCTTATGCACAACAGCAGCAGAAAAACTCCATATGCCTTAACCCATCAAACTCGGTTCCCCTGAATCATGTGGATAAAGGGGATGTGATAAGGAACTTCAGTCTAGCCTCTTTGACATGAAACTGAGGGATTCAAAGCCAAGATGATAGAAATGGTCATGGAAAGTCTGAGAGGCACAGAGTGGCACTCAAATCTTTAGCACGCTGGTGTTAAATAAGTGCGAAATAGCTTGATGTGGTTCTCCATAAAAGCTTGTGAGCACCACGGGCACTGCTCTTTCTGATGTAGTAGGAATACCTTCTGGTTCTGCAGCTATATCCTCCAAGTGCCAAAACCACCACAGAGCAACGAGGGAGCGTGTGGCTGTGACTGTGGAACGGTACAGACGTTGTGGATGTCTTTGTCCATAGCCCTTCTCAAAGGGGCAGGCTCAGATCAGGGGGCAGCGACAGCTTCCTTACAACAGTCTCCTACCCTGGAAAGGGCTGTGCCCCCTGGCACCTTTTTTGGTCCGGTGGTTGTCCAGATTAGCAGTGCTGTGGTCGTCCAGATTAGCAGTGCTGGGGACAAATTCGTTGGCGTGCCGGGGGGCCTGTGCGCGCAGGGACCCCAGGGGCAAAGGTGTGATGTATTCCTGCGCCTCGGCCCTGCTGTGGTGGGGGTCAATCCAGCGTGAGCCTGGAGAGTCTGCTCTTACTTGGGTTGCCCTCTCCCTTCCCTGCCTGCCTCTGGGGCCTTGCATCAAGTCCTCAGCGTCCACCCCAGCTACGGGACAAGGGACTGGCTCCTTCCTGGGAAGCCCCAGGAGGCAGCTGGCGGGCTGCAAGGCAGGGAGTGATGGATGGAGGACTGGAAGGATGGATGGATGGATGGATGGATGGATGGATGGATGGATGGCGGGGCCGTGGCTGGCGCGGGGGGGGGGGCACGGCTGCCCGGCGGCGCGGTGCTGGCCCCGGGGGAAGGGGTGGGGGGCCGGGTGGGTGTGACCCGCTCTCCCAGCCGCCGCCGCCGCCGCGGTCCGCCCCCGCTCACAAGGTGCCTGAGCCCGAGAGAGAGCAGCAGCGCCGCGTCCCCGCCGCCGCCGTCCGCAGCGCCCGCCCCGCCATGCCCAACTTCGCCGGCACTTGGAAGATGAGGAGCAGCGAGAATTTCGACGAGCTCCTCAAGGCGCTGGGTGAGGCGCTGGGGGGCGGGGGGCAGCCGGCAGCGGGCGGCCCGGGGCTGCGTCCCGCGGGAGAGGGGGGACGCGGCGGGGGGCTGCAGCCGGAACCGCGCTCCGGTGCCCGGCTGCCTCCAGGGCCGGGCACCCGGGAGAGCTCCGTGCGCCGACCGCGGGCCGGAGAGCCTCCCGCCGGCGCGGGGGAAAGCCGTGAGCCCTGCCCGGGGAGGGGCGACCGCAGGCACGGCACGGTCAGAGCCTCACCTGCGGACGCCGGTGGTTCTGCCGGGGCGGGGGGGGGATCCGGGCCGCCGCTGGCCCCGGCGGCTCCTGCCGCGCTCCGCCACGGGGATCCTCGCAAGACCCCGCGTTTGCCGCCGGCGCGGAGCCGGCCGGAAAGCCGCAGCTCCCGACCGCGCCGAGCTTTGCCGTAGGGCTAGGCGCGGTGGCCGCCGGCCTCTCGCCTCCCCCCGACCGGCGTGGTGCTGGGCGAGCTCGGCCCGGGGCACGGCTGGCCGCTTCAAGCTCTGCTTCCTCCCCGCTTCGCCCAGGTGTCAACGCCATGCTCAGGAAGGTGGCGGTGGCCGCCGCCTCCAAACCCCACGTGGAGATCCGCCAGGACGGGGACCAGTTCTACATCAAAACTTCCACCACTGTCCGCACCACGGAGATCAACTTCAAAATCGGGGAGAGCTTTGAGGAGGAGACGGTGGATGGACGAAAGTGCAGGGTAGGAGGAGAGCCGAGGCGTGTGTGTGCGTGTGTGTGTGCGCGCGTGCGTTACCAAGTTATTTTCAGATGGGACAGACGCATCTGCTGCCGGTGTCCCCAGACAGTGGCGTTACTGCCCTCCACCCTCTTCCCAGAAACGCTCTTTGGGGGTTCTTGGTGGTCGCCGCTCCTCTTGTCCCTCGTCCGACGTTTTCCCTCGTGCAGGGTAAAACTGAAATCTGAAGGCAACAGAGCATGGCAGGTCTCAAAGGCAGAGTTTGAGTACCCGCTTGCCGGCTTCTTGGCCGGCAGGGTTTTGTCCAGCTCTTTTTGCTTCTCTCTACCCTGGAGACCTCAGCTGCAATGAAAGCTCTCCCCAGCCTCTGTCCCTGACAGAAACATGGGGAACAGTGGAGCAAGAGAGACCTCAAGAGTCAGGATTTAGTGCACAAACCTGACATAACTTTTGTCCTAAACTGAATCAGCTGAGTTCACAAGCAAGGACTGCAGGCTGTTGGTAGTCTGGGGCTGAAATCCTCTTTCATTCCCTTGCAAGTGCACGTCTCCAGTTTGCTGATCAGATAAGTCTTTAACAGTGTAAGGCACGCTTCCAGCGAGTGTTACACCAGCCATAATTACACCATCTCCTTGTGCAGAAGTGCATTAGAGGGCATTCACTGGAGTGTTTTGGGCTTGATTCTGTGTGTGAGCCCCTGCTCCTCTACCTTTGTAACCACTTCTGTGGCTGTGGAGGGAGCTTTAAGTCAGCAGCGTCTGCCACCAGCCTCTCTCTGCTGTAGATACGTGGGGTCCGGAGTATTGGAGAACTGGGCTGTAATCATAGCTGTCTTTTGAAAAAAGTTATCAAAGGCATGGGTTCGTTATCATTTCCTCAGGCACTTTGCTGTCACACTTAGAAGTATATATAAAACACTTATAAAAGAAGTATGAATAAAGAGTATCAAGATGTAGTCCCAAATGAGAATACAGTTTTAAAAGTATCCTATGGTGTTGAAATAATCTACTTTCCAAAATATGATCTCTGCTAATTCTTGTGCCAGCTTCTGAGAGCATTTGCACCACTAAAAATTCAGAGCTTACTATCTCCAGTGCAATTGCTGTGAATTTAAATTTATGAAAAAGGGAGGCAGACTCTAGGAGTCAGTGAACATTTAGAACATCGACTTGATCTCTAGGATGAGTTATCATGTATTTAACAGTTTGTTCAGGAAATGTTGCTGGCTTTGTTAATTTATCTTGTTCGGCAAAAGTAGTATGTTCGCGTCTTCATGCATAATGCATATACAATAAATGTGACCCGCTTTCTAGAGAAGGATTTATTGCTGCAGATGGAAAAACAATAATTACGGCTGTAAGCTATGAAAGTTGGAAAAATCTGAAAGAAATGTGTTTTGAGAAGTAGTAAATTTTTTCCATGTGTTGTGAAATTATTTATAGTCTGCTCCCAGGAATAAGTTGTACTGCAGTGTGTATATAACCAAGATGTGGCCACAGAGCAGAAACTGACAGATAATAAAATAATACTTCAGAATGTAATTTGGAATATCTGGCAAAATTGCTGACTGGCGATAGATTTTGATACACTTTATGGGGTGGAGGGTTTTGTTTTGCCAACTAACTTGATCCATTGTTCGTACAGACAAAGAGCGAGTCATATGTAGTTGCACTGCAAGGCATAGCTTCTATAACTGCCATTTGAGATGGCTTGTTGGCTTAAAAACCTTATTGTTTTGAAAAAATATTTATAAAGTAAACAGCTAATTTTAAATCAAAGTCAAGTTTTTTTCCTTTGGAAAGTCTGGGAAGTGTTAACTTGAATTTATGCATGCATATGCACACACACATGTATATGTATATGATCACAGACTAATGAGTATCTCCCATGAGCTAGTTATAAAGCGATTACTTGCACATTCATTACAGGGCATCCTTCTGCACAGCTGTTTCATTGCACTGTAGAATAATAGTTCAGTGCTAGAACGAAAAGCAACAGTCAGGGCTTGCCTGTTTGTGAAAGCTAACCAAAATCCTATGGATTTTTTTTTTTATTTTTCAGTGGATTCATAGTCGTTATTGAAATGCTTTGAAAAATGCCCAAGGGTATTTCAATCTCCGGACCCACGACCTTAAAAAAGTAACACTAGAAACATTAGAATTCTAACAAAGTTTCTTCAATTTAGTTGTGATTTATTCTAGTTTGTTAGCACAGTAAGTGTTTAACATACAGTTAACTTGGCACGGTGCCATACAGCATGAAAGGTTTTAAGGGACAAATACTGCATTATTTATGACCACAACATGATACATATGATTCTTGATGCTTTTACGCTAAGGAGACTCTGTACTGATAAATAACATGTCAGATCAAACCACATGTATACAAAGATGCTCGGGAATGTAGACACTACATTATCACATTTTTAAATTATACTTTTCAACATCAAGCATTTTATGACAACTGGGTGGCTTTTCAATTTGGAAGCAAATGCAGATTTATGCTGAAAAGACACATTTACAATTACTTTGTTATTAATATATACCTATTTCCAAAATGCCCCCTCACACCTTAATTTTGATTTCACCACTTTCCACTGATGTCTTTTTCCCTTTGCCTTTATCTATCTATGTGTTGCTCCTTTACTGCAGCAATTATTCTCACTACCGTTCATTGTTGTCTTTCTGCCTCGTGCTGCTGGGGAATATAATTAATGTTATTCCTAATGGTTTTCTTGCCTGCAGAGTTTGGCCACTTGGGAGAATGAAAACAAGATCTATTGCAAACAAACTCTTATTGAGGGAGATGGCCCCAAAACATACTGGACTCGAGAATTAGCTAACGATGAGCTGATTTTGGTAAGAACCTTGCATCCACCCACTACGTGCACCATATTAACAGTTTTTTGTTACCGTGTAGTATGACTTGCTATTTTTCCTTACTTAAATCCATCTGGAAAACTACCATTTCCATACTCCTCTACAGTACAATTCATACAACACTTTTTTCCCCTTTCTTTTTAAATTTTTTTTTTTTTTTTTTTAAGAACAAATGAAGATATATGCAGGTTCTCACTTGCATTTTATTGCTCTAACTTTTGCCATACTTTTTCTGGTAGAATAATCACGAGTGGGCCACTTCTGCTCTGTAAGTTCACAACACCACCAAAGAATTTGCTTGATTTATTGCAGGTTTTCTCTGGTGAAAGTGAGATCAAGGCATTTGACCTCATTTCTGGGGAGCCTTCTTTTTTAGGCATGTCCATAATATGTTGCCTCTTATCCATAATCACACAGTGTATAGCAGGAAAGATGTGGCATGTTGTTAGCATGCTGTAATCTCATTCTGGTTTTAAAGAACATCTAATTCCTCCCCCATGTCTGCCACCTTCCCCAATTCCTTGATAATCTCTGAATCCAGTTCAGAATCGCCTTCCTGACTTTCTCAGAAATACACCGATTTGCACATTTGCTGTCGGCCAACATCCCCTCACTCCTATGCGACCTTCCATATGGCAGCAGGATTACTGTAGGCATTCTGAGCAACACCTCTGCAACTGCTTCACCATTTATGTTGTGAATCATGTGCAGTTTATTTATTTATATTGTACGTATTTCTGGTAGATTTGAGTTTTCTTCACTGAATCTTTCCTCAGTAGTCCCTCTACATTAATGAAACAATATCCAGAACTAGATAAAAACATAGTTTCTCTGAGTTACAAGTAGCACAAGTTAGTTTGAGTTCAGAATCATTTTATTGCATGTTCTTACTAGTGAATTCCAGATAAATAGTTGATTAGACTGCTACGCCTCATCAGTCTGGGCACAGAAGACAGACTGCTGGAGTGACGGGAAGAAAACATCAAAGCAGGGAGGTTTTATTTCAGACTATCACACTAGCTAAACCTCTGCACTTTAAAAAACAAACAGCCTCCCCAGTGTTTCTCTAAAGCAGTTTGGAACTCTGTTTTTAAAATTGCATCTGAAATAAAAACAGGACCCAAGCCTAACCAAGTATAAACAAAAAGCTTTTAAGGTGTTAATATTATTCCAGACATCCTGGAACTGTTCACCCACCCCTTATGAGGAGGTGTATGCTGTTAGTGAAATCACACTGGTTTCTATTGAATGAATGCTCCAATTCTGGATAATTTCTTTTGACTCAACCACTGGACTTCTTTATATTATCAAAAAACTTCAGAAGGCAAAGTACTTTGATCTCTGCTTCACATCTTTATATATAATGCAGCGGACAAAATATATTCTCGACTATAAATTTTCCAGCTTTCTAACAATACATTTCTGTAGTTTATTATTTAAGCAACAAACTAGTGAGGCAGCTGTTAAACAAAGTGAACTGCTCAAAGCAAAGCAAGAAATCCAGTCATAATACAATTGCCTCCTGCAATCAGCAATGTGAACTTACCCTGCTGGGGGAGAAGAATGAGGTTGGTTAAGAAACCAGAGCAATTCAAAGATTGTAAAGCCATCTAAACCTTTTTTCTTGTATAATACAGTCTGTTGAGCTTTTCTGAATTAATTATTTTTCAAATTAGGATATAAATTAGAAAAACTATTAAAATATTTCCATTTATAGGAACTCAGACACAACATTTGGTAAGTTTTTTTACTGGTTAATTTCCTTGCCATTAAAATATACACTTTATTTATAACCTGGATATGTCTAGGTTCAACTTCTAGTCATTACATATCGTGTATAAAAGAACCTAAAAAATTTGTCTAAAGTTTGTTATTGCAAATACTTCTCTTAACAACACTGATCAAGCCACCTCTTGGAAGAACATTCTTGTTGTCAAGCTAAATCATTGGAACACCCTGAGCCCTTCAATATAAAGCAAGCTTTCCCTGAATCGTTCTTTCAGTGCTTCTATAACCCCCTCCAACTTAACAATTTCCTTTCTAAACTATGAACACCAGAAACACACATACTGTTTTGGTAGCAATCACACTAGCACCTGATATCATGGTGACTTCATGTCCCTACTCTCATCAGAAATTATTCTGATTCATATGCAAAGACTTTTTAACTCTTCTTTGGGAGCTCATGCTGAGCTGATCATGATCCCAAGTAATTTTCCTGGTTTCTGATTCCCCAGACTGGTCCCCTTCCCCTCTCCTGCAAGTTGGGACTATGTTCATTGGTTGCAATGTACGATTTTACCATGGCTTTATGAAAACAAGAGTGTTTGCTTCCAAGTGATCCAGATCATTCTTTTGGTCTTTTACTGTTTAATATGACATACAGTTCCATTCTCCTACCTCCTTTCTGGAGCATAATGGCCTCTTTTGCTTTATTAAATATTAGGACATTACTTGGTCCTCAGGACAAAGATTTTCAAGCCTCTCGTGACATTCGATGGGACTGAATGTACAAATCTTTTAAATACATGGGTCAACATGTTCAAAATCTTCTGACACTCAACTTAGAATATTTTATCTTATGCTTGGAAATTTTCCTTGGATCTGAGTCTGCAAGCCCCCACTTACATCTTCTTCAAAACTAAGATCACAGTGAGAAGAAGAGATCTTTCTTTGTCTTCTCCTTTTCTTTCTTCTTCCATCGTCCTAGCTTTGTTAGGGTTCTTTAGGACCTGAAATTCATTCTCATTCGTTTTTGCTGCCCATATCACTTCAAACATTTACAATTCCCATCATCACACTTCTCAAACCTCCCTACTTACCTAACAAATATTTTCTGGTCCTTTACTCTTTCTGATGTGCTTTGGTAAGCTTTCCCTACTTCCATTCTGGCAGAGCACCTTAAGTAAGCAGAGGGAAACCACATTCTTGTGAACTTCTAGATGTCTGCAGCTGGAAAGCTGTCTTTATGGGGCAGAGCCTGTGATGTAGCAGTTTAGGAACTCTGTAAGGCTGATACTTATTCTCTCAGTCTCTGTTCCTGTTTCTCTGTCCAAAGAAATCTTTCAAGAAATCTTGAGTCTCCTTAGCTATTACATGCATTTGCAGAAGAAATCAAGCAAACTCATACCACACTTGGAAAAAGTTGCAAAAAGGAATCTAAACTCTGTTAGACTGAGGCATGAATGGAAAAAAAGCTTGGGGCAACAGGCAGGGGGTAAGGAATGAGTTTTATTCTGCTAAGACTGGCTGCATAAATGTTGGACCCTTGCCACGTAATTTTGATCTAATATACTGCATTGCTTAGGGGGTCCATTTGATTATGACATTTTCCTAGTGGAAGGATGTATTATTCTCCCCAACACAGCATGTTAAATAAAATGCATTTATTATCACATACAATTTAAAAAAATCAGTGTTGAATTGTCATGACTACCACAGAGCTATAATAGAAACCATATTACTGTATAATTATCAATCTTTCTTGCATCCTGGCAGAACGATTCCTTATGTTCTTCAAAGATATTCCCTTGGAACAATATGATGATCTTCCATGTCACATCATTTCCTCTGGTACACGGATGCTGGGAGCAAACTATTTAGTTAGCAAAGGTTTTCTTTACCTTCAGGTGCAAGTTAAGTTTGCCTTTAGTTCTCCTTGGCTCCTTGCAGCATGGAGAATGAGATTACTCTTATTAGTAGTATAAATAATATTTGGCTCATACAATGGCAGATGTAGGTCTAAAGTTCTGTTAGAAAAAGAATCCTTCCAGCTGAGCAAGGGAAGAAGGACCAAACTCTGCTTTATAAAAAAAGGTGCTGCGAATGTGTTAGAACATTGCAACTACTTTCATCAGTGCTATTTATTCTAATCTCATCTATTTATTCTAATCTCATCTGATGCACTTGCTGTGATTTCAGTGCTGCATTTTTACATGGAATATGCAAGCAAGGGAGGGTGAAAAGGATAGATTCCTCTCAAAGTCCACATTTGTTTGTCTTAACTGTATCTTTAGATTATATTGTATTGTACTTTAAGACTATAATGCAGTCAGAATATCTCTATTTACAACTCCACATTCATAAACTATACTTAGATTAGCACTTGAGTAATAAAGATCAGAATATAACACAAAAATATATATTTCCTTTACTTGTCTGAAAATTAAGATCTGGGATGAAGTCTATTCAAATATTCTTTTTCTTCCTTTTTATAGTCTATAATGTTTTTGCTGTTGCTGTGTGTTTTTGTCAGGGACATTAATGAGCTATCAATCACTTGTGTAAGTCAGAAGAACAAAGGGTCTGCTCTTTACAAAGTTAAAGGATGCTGGTTCCAAACATTAGCTCTTCAAATGAGAAACATTTTTACTCAAACTTCATCTGCATTGCTGCTTTCATGGCTGCTTATGCCTCTATCAATTTTAGTTTAATCTGTAACACACAAACGTTTTAAAGTGGATGATTACTGAAGAGGGGCTTTAAAAACAGCCTCAGACCACATTTTACACAGTTCACGTATCACACAGGGGTTCTCAGAATCAATTATAGCAAGGGTCAAAGATCAGAACATTAGGGGGGTTTCAAGCATGGTTTCTATTCTACATTCCCTCCCCAGAAAAATCATGCTGTAGTTGATTAAAACTGGTCAACTGTGGAGCCTAGATGAGTGAGTGAACATTTTTTAAATTATATTGCTGGCTTCTAAAATTAAACTTAGTAGGTGAGAAGGGTCAATAGAGATTTGGAAGATACTTTGCAGCCAAATGCCGAGATTTGTGATGTGCCTAAGCCTTGTATTGAACAATGTTGAACTACCTAAGTGTTTAACTTTTCTATAGTTTCTGGAGAGTGATCTTAAATCAAATCAGTTATCAAAAGCAGGGTCTACTCATACTGAGGTCAGTGGGGGGTTTTGCTGCTGACCTCGTTAAAGCAGCCTTGATAAAAGTTCAGAAGCATGTAATAATGCATACATATGTGTTGCATGGACCTAATGCTTTAATTCGCTATTTCTCACAAGCAGATTTACAAGGGGGTTTAGGGATCTGCAGCCCTTGCTCACTAGTACAGCCTGGTCTGGGTCACATCCCAAACATATCAGCAGAGAAAGAAGCCAAAGCCATGTGCATCTTGGATGCATCTCAGCCTGTATACAGGCTCTTATAATATCAGTTGTAGCTTAGATGTTTGCTGTGTACTGGCTTGCAAGACTACTACTGGGAAATACCATTGTCTCATGTCATGGCATGACTAAGGAAACTGTATAATATAGCCGTTCTCAAACACAAATACCAACATTTAGGTACCTTGATAAATGACCTGATTTTGCATGCTCCTGTTGATTGATATCCTGCAGAAAGTGAGGTTGTATATTGGGTGATTTGCTATTAATATCCAAGTTTGAAAATGGGGGCTGCACCTTCTGTGACTATGGCCCCATAAGGATCAACCTCTTTCATAAAACATTACGGGAGTCAGGAGGAGAAAGGAAATATACAATATGCCTTTATTGTGAAGATTTGTATCTTTATTCTGGATAACATGGAAGTTTCAACGTGGACAAAGCCTTTTCTGAGGATTCATTTAAGTAATACCTTCTCTTCTCCATTTGTTTGCTGATGTATTCTGTCTTCCTTTTGCAAGTTGCCTTTGCAGGTTGGTCAGTCATGAGCAGATAACAGGGGATTTTTGCATACACTGGCAGAAGTGATCTTCCCCAGGTGATTGTTTCAACGACAGTCTTCCTAATTATACTGTGTGCTCCGCTTATCACAAAGGCTCCTCAGCAAATGTTTGTAAAGAAGGCCTTCAAAAAGCAGATTTACTCATACAGTAATATATTACCACCCTGTAATTCTCTGTTAATCTCTAGTGATGTCAGTGGTCATCAGATTTCGAGTGAACTGAAAGAGGTCAATTTATTGGATTATCCCCCTGTGCAGGGCTTTGTTTGCAGTGTGCTTTTGGACTCTTAGCTACAGATTATGACAAGCTAAGCGAAGAAAACAACTCTGTAATTTGCAGTCATTGCACATTTAAAATCCTATTTTAGATTTAGATAGAAGCCTTGCGTTGTAGCATTTTGTAAGATAAGTGGGACCTTTGCAAGCTGATGAGAAGGTGGTGTTTGAAAATCCTGCATTTTCTCATTAGATTTCAATTGCAGATTGGTAGTGTTGCACTTTTTTTTAGTTGGTCTGGTGAAACTTCACCACCAAATAGCCAGGATTGCTTGCGCTCTTTCTTTTTATTAGGAAGTTGTACTCCTTTGGGTCATGGAAATCTTTATATTAGGCTTGTTCTGACTGGAACTATCACTTCTTTCCAATCTAGAATTAGAACCATAGACACTAAACTGTTTTATCCTACCCTTGAACACAATGATTTAAGTGTGAAGGATAGAGGCGTAACAGCCTTTTGATTTGGATCTTCCCCTGAGCTGGGGCCCATCTGTACATTAGATGTTTCTATGAGCAACCCCAAGGAAAGGAATACAGCAAGTTTGACCAAGTTCCTATTCACTTTGTTTTGCAACATTTAGTGGAGTTTTATCAGCAATGCTACTAAGTTACAATGATAGGGAAACACCTTTTACGTAAGTCCGCCACGACAATCATGACAATCAAAGCCATTTATTTATGTGCTTCAGTATGGAATTAGGTTTTTAATCATCTGAAGGGGTATAAGGTATAAAATCTAAGTGCTAAAAAATGCAGCTTGTTCCTGAAACAGGTCAGAGGCCACATAACCTCAGCTGGGTCTTCAAGGAAAGAATGCTTGGCTGTTTGAGAAGTGCCCAGTGGCTACATGGTACTCCACAGTAGTTGTAATTGGGCTTTGCATGAAGTTTATCTCTTTACAATCTAGATTTAAATATATGATTGTGTTAAATTATAGTGGTTTTCGAAACTGTGAGACTGGTGTGTTGCAGAGAATGACAATCCTTGTGTATAGCAACTGATTAAGACTACTATGTATTTGGGTTCCCCAGGCATGCCCATGTTTCCTGCACTTAATTTTTATCCTGACAGAGCAATTTTAATGCAGTCCTTTGCCTGAGATTTTCAAGAGTCCAGAAGTCCAGCTGGAGCTGGATGTTGGAAGTACAAAACGAACAGCCATTGCGCTTTGTCACAAGCGTGTCAAGTTGTGACTCTCTGAGTGCACAACAGTCAGTCTGTGTGTACATACAGTGGACTTCCTGCCTCTGCAATGCATTCTGGATGCACCCATACTACTGAGCTTTCCCAGAATGTTACTATTTCTTTTTTCTTCCTCCACAAATCTTTATCTTTATTTTCACACTCCCTCCTGTGGGTCTTGCAAGGAAGCTGCCAGTCAGACTACACTGATGTCTTAGGAGCAAGCTCTGCCCAGGAGTGCGGTCTCAGAACTGGACACTAGAATTTCAGATGCTCAGACCTACAATGGCACCCTAGGACAGACCTGTGGTATGGATCACATCTATTTCAATCTACTCTTCCCTGCAGTGTTCCCTCTCCATATAACTGCTGAGCTGTTGTGAGAGTAACTGCTGTTGCACAGGTTTAGGGGAAGAAGTTTGTCTCTTAATTTCCCCAAAAGAATAGACATAAATTTACTAGGTAGGTTACAAGAGTTTTGGCAAACTGCTGCTGCTGCAACCTTTCTCATTACAACTGGCTGATGTGGCACCCACTCGCATCACAAGATGTGGCTGCGTAGCTGTGTAGCTCCAACTGTGAGACTGGAGCCGCGCCAGCTCTTGAAGAACACTACACAAAGACCGTTTTACTATTGTTCATGATTTGTGTTGAAATAGCAGGGAGGACCCAAATTTCACTGTGCTTAGCAGTGCCTGAATGTACCATAGAAAGACAATCACTGTGACAGTGACCTTCCAGTCTCCACAGACAACCTCAAGCCCTGGACGGTCCTCTGACTTACTTTCTCTGGCAAAGCTCTGGCCGAAATAATTTTGCCTTTGTGTATAGTTTTGGAAATGTTGAAGGAAGCCATAGTAAGGGTATTCACAGCCGGTGCTGTGGGCAATAGAGAGCTATCTCTAACATTCATTTTCCTTTAACATTCATTTTCAGACAGTTTCCTGTGTAAGCTAAAAATGTATATGAAGATTGATATGATAAGCTTTTTATATGCATAAAAACCAAGCCTGTATCTCCAAAATACTAACAGACTTTTCTCCTCAATAAAGTGAACAAAATATAAGCCAGAGTCAGTTTTAAAGCCAAGTCCTTTCGAAGAAGTGTTGGCCAAAACAGGTGTAGAAAGCATTAAAACAAATAAAGTCCAGCTGAGTTTTCATAACACACTGGCGTAGGTCTTAATTACATTTTTCAGTGAGACCTTGGCAGTTATTACAGCCAAACTTCCCACCTCACAACTTGTTAGTGGTGAGCTTGAAACTTTCTGTCAATGTAGCTGAACATGAAGGTTTTTTGCAGTCAGTATTTCCTCACTCTTGCATCCATTATTTCCTTCATGTTTAATTGCTTGCTTAGATTTCAGCCTGCCAGACCTGAAATTGCATACAAACACTTGGCGGTTTAGGTGCCTTTCTCAGACAGCTGCCACAGTCACTGTCCTGCCTAAGTGTCCTGATAATATGTGCTGCAATATTGCTGTGGTAGAATTGCCTTTTAAGTGCAGAACTACAGAATGATTTAAAAAAACTCAGGCTTTCAGATGCATATCTGAAAACTCTGTTTCAATAGTATAACACCATATAACACCAACTCTAAGTATCTAGAAAATCAAGGTACTCTGAAGTACTGAATCTGGTATAAGAAATGGGATGATAATGGGACATAGTCTGTAGCAAGTCAGTGATTTTCAGACGTGTGGTGATCGAATGTTTGTGAGATCTCATAGATGTTTAGTTATGTGAAATGAGTTTGATCTCCACTACATTTTCCTCTGTTATGTGCCCTCATTTCAGACCCTTACCGTAGTTAACAAATTCACCGATTCAGGTCACAGTATCCTGAAAGAAGGTTGTGATTGACACTGCCCACATTACAGCTTGGGAGAGAGGGTTTTGGTATCCTAGCATGGTGTGCCAACATCTTGCAGCAGTATTATGTTTACAGGTTATACGTATACATTCTCCTCGTCTTCAGCATTGCTCCACTGACTTCATTTGGACTACTCTGATTTACACCTGCAAATATCAAAGAATACCTTTTGAACACGCCATCTGAATTCTACCCTCAGCATTTCAAGTTCAAAGTGCTGCAACTGTTTCTAAATATAACAACAGTACATTCCAAATTCTCTTTCTTTTCTCATGTTTATTTATAAATGCATGCCAAGAAACTACAGAAAAAAGGGAATTTCTGCATCATTTATCATTCTGACAAAATTCATCATGCCTTGGAAAAAAGGTCACTTACATTGCATTCCTCTCCCAAAATGACTCCTTCCTTTACTCTCATCTGTCAAAAGACATAGGAAAATGTACTTCTGCTGTAGAAATAGCTTCTATAGTAAAAATAACATTTAAAAATGGTGTTAAATGTTTGCTGGTTCTATCTCTTCTGATTGATATGTATTTCTTTTCCAGACCTTTGGTGCTGATGATGTTGTGTGCACAAGAATTTATGTAAGAGAGTAAAAACATCAATTTACTTGTCATCTGGGATGAAGTGGAGAACTGTGAAAATCCCCAGTATAATGAGTATCTGTGTGTGCTGTTACTAATGCAGTGTTGTATGTGACCGTGTGTGTTATATCTGAACCCATATCCTCTGTTAAGTGTATTTTGCTTTCATTTTTCATTGCAGACACTATCCCTTCCCACTTTTATGCCATCATTTTTCGTGTCTGCTTTGTATTTTGTAGTTGTCACTTGCTATGGTTTCATCAATTATTAAACTTATTGGGCATAACTCACAGCTGTTTTGGGGTGTTTTTAATAGAAAACCCAGCAGTGCTTTGGTTAGGACTGAAACACTTTTTATTTTCTGTTGAAGTCAGTGTGGAGTTTCACTGCTGTTGGCTAGCACTATGCTGTCGGCTAGCACTATGCTGTCAGGGAACACCTCCTAGGGCAACATAAAATGCAGGAGAAAAAGTGAATTGCAAGGCCTTTCACGGAGCTGCAGGCTGCTCTCTCAAACCCAGAGCTCTGCTTCTTTCCTTCTTTCTGTCCTGTCTCCTTGGGAGAGTTGTTGAGGAACAGTTCCTGTATCCTGTGATTGCTGGGACTGTGATTCAGCAGAACCAGAGAAGACAAGGAGAGATCTTTATGCTCTTTCCTGATGTGTCTCTGAAGAATGCCCAAACTTTCCCTGTTGAGATGCTCATTATCCAAGTACAAAACCCAGCTTTATCCACAGGACACGTAACATTGTGATCATGGCTAACACATTGTCATCACACCCAAGCACCTCAGGCCTGATCAGAGAGCCAGCAGAATCTGACAGACTTTACTTGTTTGGGCCTTAAAAAGACAAAGCTGAGGAAAGCTGCTTTTCTCTTACCTTCTCACCTGGGACGGAGAAAACTTCCAATGGCTCAGTGTTACAGCTCTCACTTTCGGTGACTCAGTATTTCATTCATTGAACAACTAAGTATTTCTCAAACCAGGGCCATAGTTCAAGAATGAAGGAAACACCAAACTTAATGTATTTATTCTGGCTCAGAGTTCTGGCCACAGCACTATCAAGTATTAGATTCAAGCTGAATAGACATTCCTCTAATGAACCAGAAACTCTTCTGTTCTTCAGCCTTGGAAATACCTGGAGATTGAGACTAGAAGCACTAATTTCAGCGCAATATCCAAGCTTGTCTGACCAACTTTCAGCTTTGCAAGAGTAATTTATCTGCTTCATGTCACACAATCATAGAAGATTTTTAAGAGGTTCAGTGTTAGCAGAATATATGCCCTGTTCACTGGACTGTGGTCAACATTCATAATGGGAAAATAGGTCCAAATCTTGATCATCTTGGGACATCCATGGGAAACAACTTACTTTGTCTCTTCATCGCATTAGCTATGCAGAGAAATCCCCTTTGACAGGATTGTCAAACTGCTATGGAGAAATCAGCCACCTGTTCTATATATTGCAGTGCGAGGTACAGCAGCGCAACAGGAGAGAAACGTACAATGTTTTCTGTCTCCTCCGCTCTGACAGGTCACACTTTCTTTCTCTGCCATCAGCACTCAAGATACAATATTACAGTTGAAAAGGGGGATCTTTTCCTTCCACACTCTAACGTTAGGCCAAACCCTGCCTCTAAGACCTTCGTTCAGTTGGTACCAATTAAATACACTGCATAATAGCTCACATTGAAGCATGGGCTGAAATTAGTTCGTTGTGGTTTGGATGCAGCTGAAGCTACCCCCCAGTAAGAATGAAACCATGAGTGGGAATGACAGTGATCTATCTTTATTTTCTATCTTCTTTTAAGATTAAAATTAAAATAGTTGGGTGTTTTCTTCCAAACAAATTCCATTTCAGGAGTATCTGGACCTGACTGTAGAATCAGCTCTGCCAAAGGGACTCCATAAAAAGTGCCAGGCTGAGCTAGCTCAAAGCTTCTCAGTGATGCAGACAAAACTGTGTCTTGCCACATCAAGGCTGAGAAGTAAATAGCACTGTGTTGCAGGACGTGCTGGCACATGCTATATCCTACAGCAACAGGAGCCCACCAACACTATAGAGTGCTTTGCCTCCACCTCCCAGAAGGTGGGTGGTGGATGTGGGGGCTGGTACAAGCTGATGAGGCAAGTAGTAGATCCAAAGCCAGTAAGTAGCAGGGCTGGTTTGCCATTTCAGAAAAATGCTACTCTTAGCAATTATCTTTTCTACTTGTGTCTAAAGTAGTCCTGATGCACAGTTTGTGAGAGTTCAGAAGGTATCAGTATGAACCTCACATCGGCTAGAGCAAGTGAGTGCCTTTAATGGAAGCAGTGTTTCATTTCTAGGAAAGTTGATGCTAAGTTGTTGTGCTACTCAAGCAAATATCCTTCAGAAAGCTTTCCCATCAACTGGAAAATACCAAGTCAGGTTTCCATCCAGCTGGCAACTACTATCCAAGTAGTCAAGCATGATCTGTGTAACTGTGTTGTAGAGGTTATGATTAAAAACAGGCTCTTGAGATATAAGCTACCCTGCATAACTGGGAACTTTCTTCTTCCAGCATTGAAACTGTTCCCCTAAGCTTCATTTGCAGTCTGGCATGATAGAAGTTCCTTTCTTTAGTAATTTCATTGCAGAAGCTTCACCACTTGATTGACTTTCATGGAGTTACATTAGAGTTACTGGTCCATGGGTAAATTCATATGAACAGAGACTAGAACTGGTCCAGGGTGTTAGTTTTATGGCTCATTGTTGAAACGGTGCAAAGGCCAAATTGCATTTTGTGAGTCCTCCTGGATTTAAAAGCTCTTAAAATGTAGGCACAAAAGGATTTGGAATGATTTTACTGGCCAAAAGCCTTGCAGTTGTCTCCTGCCTTTCTTTTCTTTGCTGAGATTAAGCTCCTTTGGGAACATGGAAGTTGAACAATGCCAGGGTAGCCAACAGAGACAGTTTTATCCACTTTTTGTGTAAAAAATCATTAATTCACCCCTCCCCAGATAAGGTGATGGAAGCAGAGTAGTGTTACTGTAGCTGGTATCCACAAAAACTTAGTCTCACAATGTCTGAATGTTAAACAGTTGGGTAGCAGAACAGGATCCTGAAAGCTTCAGGCGGCCACTCTCTGCACATAGGAGGGAGGGATTTTTATATGCAAAAGTGCCAGGACAATGGAGCACCTAAGGGTCACATAAATGGTTTGTTGATTACTTGATAGCATGTGGATATCTGAAAAGGGCCCCAGGGATTTTGTGGATATTGCCTTCCAGATTAAAATCAAAGATGCTCTCTGCATCACTAGGTCTTTTAATCAGGCCTGTGATAGAACAAGCAGTAGAGCCAGGGGCAGAGCCTGACTCACAGTTATGTGTATCAGTGAGCAAGCAGAAACTTCCTTCCCCTCACGCTGCTGTGTTCTAATTAGCACTTTGTCACTTGACCTGGAAGCACTCAGTGGTTGCAAGCATAGATTGGTGACAAACATAGCTCACCTCTGTCTGGATGGCAGCTGACTGACCGTTGTATGCGTAACCACCCACTGCACGCTTGCCGTCTTGCAAGTCTCTGTGCCCAAGAAGCTAGACTTCTGAGGTCTGCCAGTGTTTAATGGTGATGGCCAAATGACTTTCAGGCTTTGCGCCTAAAAACTTTCTGACCATATAAGTGAATGCATCAGGGATCTTTTCCCTGTGAGTTTATTACATACTACTATTTATGTTTGAGAGTATTTCTCCACACAAGGCCAGCAGAGTACAGATAGCTAAGAAGGTGAGAAGTCTTCCTCCCTGAAATCTAAAGGCTTTGTCTTGCAGTTGCCTAAAGAGTCCTGCTGGTTGAATGGATACAGTACAAGTGAGTATTTAGTTGCCTAAACATAGGTATCTACAGCTATTTTAGACATCCTATGTCTCCAAGAGATCTGCACAAAGCTGGCATATAACACAGGCTGCAATGAGATCTGTGCCTTTTTTTGGAGAGGCAGCAGCAGACCAGGGACAAAACCTGAGGGCATCGCAACATAGATGGCTGTGATTAGGCAACTGCCTCCCAACCTATGTGCCTGCAGGCTTGGGACCATGCTGTGCACTGCATTCACCACACTGATAACTAACTGCTGCAGCAAGACAAAGAAAGGGTTATACAGATCTGCAGCAATTTGGCACTGTGTGTAACATTTCACAAAAACAAAACTTCCCCACATGAGTGGAACACTAGGACACAGCAGCCATATTCTCTGCCCTAGGGCAAGAGGAGTTCATTTTAGGATTTTCCTTTGATTTTCCATACTTTGTTCTTATGCTGCTTTCATAAAACATTTATTGTTTTTCTTTTGTCCAGGAAAAATAAACATCCTAACCAGTAAACACATCAGGCAGTGAAGTTGGATCCAAAATAATCTGCTGTGGGAAACCCAAAATATGAAGAAAAAAAAAAAATCTCAGCCAGAAATGTGATATTGCATTGAATTGTTCAGTTCACACACATCTTACCATCAGCTACTATTGTGTGTGAACAGAGCTGTCCCACTGCATGCACTGTATGCCCTAGAGAGCTAGTGCTGCTTTAGCTCAAGTGATCACTTTTGGCACTCAGAGCGCAGAGATCTATTTCTGCTGACAGGAAGCTACAAATCCCACATGGCTGCAGAATCCAGAGTCTTTGAATCCTGTTAAAATATGTGCTGTCTGAATACTGCCATGTGAGAAGTGGAACAATCTAAGGTGTTCTCTTTGATATTACAGATGGCTGGCTGGCTGGCTGGCTGGCTAAGGAGAGTGATGAAAAAAATGCTGTTATTAACAGTGGAGGAATAGGTGGGAATAGACGGCATAGGGCTTTCTGCTAATTTCTTCATTTTCAACAGTCCCTACATTGCCTTCCAGAACATGAGGCCAGTTTCAATCAGAAGTAAAAAAAACCCCAGGGTTCTTGAAATTTTAGTTCACTCTTACTTGATTCTTGCTGCACTCTGCTAAATCAGAGTGAAGTTCTGAAACCGGGGATTTTGTCTTGTATCTCTCACTGTTTCCACCTGAGGGCCTGCCAGTGATGCTCCACCGACATAATCCCTGGCAGGCACTCAGTTTTTTTGCAATGTTCCCAGAACAAAGAGGAATCTGGCAGCTAATCTGTTTTACAAGCTTGAGTACATTTTGCAGTTAGAATTTGCTGTATGGTCACACACTGCAACTAGAGACAACAGTGGTGAGGCTTGCAATGGTTTCTGCAGCAGGCAATACCAATCTTCTACTAGATGCTGCTATCTCCCACACAAACCAGCTGCTCACTGAGAGAGCAGTTCAGCTGCTGAAGCAGAAAGGCGGTGACAGTCTAGGTGACTGACTGAACTACAGATTTCTTAAAAGCCCTGTAGATATGTGTCTGAATGTTAATCTTTACAAGATGTTCAGGTGTAGCTGGTGGACTGATTTAATCATAGGTCCAGTGAGTTCACAGAAAGTCTTCAAAGGGCTGAGGCTTTCATGTCTAAGTAGCTCCACAGCTGGGAGATAAAGGTGCAATTGGAAATCAAGTGATCTTACAGATCACTTTCCTATCCTTGTGGATAGGAAAAGCTATAGTGGGTCAGTGCAAAGGTCCACTCTCCTTCAGTATCTGGTGCCTAAGACTCTTCCCTGAGACCCTTGTGAGCCTGTATATCCCTTTAGCAGGCTGAAAGACATACAGCTAGTCTGCCTCCAAACCATGCCTTGGAAACCAAGCCTCTATGTGCTTGTGTCCCATTCACTTCAATTTCCTCACCTTTGTGTTCCGCAGGCACAAAAAAAAATGGCAGGTCTTTTTACCCGCATCAAGGAGGCAAAGGGACCTGTCACCTTTTTAAATGCATTAAGAATTTTTGGCATCTCAAGTTGGGCTGAGACAGAAAGCATCACTGAAATATACAGCAGTTTTGATGACCAAGGACTTAGGGATTCTACCCACTGTGAGTAAAAGAAAAAGTTTGCTATCCTTTTGTGTTTAGCTTCTGTTCTGCCCTATGACACGAACCCAGAAAATACACCACAAGATGAGAGTTTATCTTAGTATCTCTGGAGAAAGATCAGTGATTTAAAACAATCTTGATGGAAAGCAATGTCACCGATGTTACTCAGAGAGACCTCTTGAAGCACTAATCTATTGTCCATGTCAATGCTGAGATTCTGATGCTATTAAGAGGTTGCTGATTGCTAAAGCTATTTCTTTCCATTTCTCTTGCTGCAGTTGGGAGATTTTTAAAATGTTCCATATGTGGAAGTTTATGTAAAATTGACACTCTGCCATAACGATGCATAGTGAGTCTGGAACATCTAAATAAAGATATTAATTTGCATATGATCCTCTGTAGGGTGTGCCAGGACATCAGCAATGACTGCAGTGAGAACTCTGTGTCTGAAGTAAGCACCTAATAACTCTTTCTGCAGGAGTTTTTAACACTGAGCTTATGCAGTCTGTGGCAAGGCTAGAGACTGAGAACATATTGCAGTTATTACAGAGCTTGAAGTCCAAGTTCCTTTTAAGACACGTCACCAGCAATGTGTTTTAATCAGAAATAAATACTTTAGTGAAGTAAATTGGAATCATCTGGACCTGACTGGCATCATATTCTCTCAAGTGTAATTTATTTCCTAATTCCTTTAATGAACTTGATATCCATACTTTGTGATGAACATGAAGAACAGACAGTAAGGATCTGTAATGCTTTCCATTAGCAGAGGTTATACAGAAATGTTGCAGTTGTTGGCTTTGTTGCAGCAACAAAGAGAATCTTCAAAACATGTCACAGGGCTGCTATGGAAATGGCCAGAATGCTGTAAAAGGACCATTTTCAGGGATGAAGCTTTCCTCCTTGCTATTATTTAAGTAACAGGAGAATTATTTAATTCACTGATTTATCACCGACATTTCATCCTGCTGGAAAAATATCTAAGAAGATACTCCAGGGCTTGGGGTGGAGGACATCTTGCAATGTTTCTCCTAACCCCATAGCCAGGGTCCCAAGCAGGATGGACACAAAATCGCATTTTCAAGAAAGGGAAGAAGGAGGAAAGAAAGGTGTAGTGTGTGTTTGTGTGTGAAATAGCCATCATGTCAGAGTACCTAGTTTTCACACAGCTCTAGTAGTCATAGCTAAAGAGGAACACAGTGCTCTCTTGCCTTTCTTTCAGCTTATTAGAAAGTGACCTGTTTTGTTCAAAAGTTATTCACTTCTATCTGACTGAAAGATAGACAGATGGCATGACTGAAAGACCTCACTCCAATCTTGGGAAACCAGGCTCAGCTACAATGAGAGATGTACAGCTGACAGTTTTAGTGACAGAAGGGAATACTGTACGCTCCTGCAGGTAGGGTGAAAAGTGCTATGAAATGTCCCATTATTTTCTCAAAGCTTTTTTATTTTACCATGTGGATTGACACTGTGGCACGCAAGATTTTCTGTACAAAACTCAAACAGCTCTTTCCCCTCTCATCACAGATAGTATTCTGTGTGTTATGTCAGTGGGGAACACTCTGCATTGTAGATAAAAGTTAAAGAAAAATCTCAAGTATAATACTTGGAACCGTAGAAGTATCTCAGAATAAAGCCCTGAATCAGTTCCAAGGTAGGGAGGAGGAGAGAGAGGGAATTTATCATTTTCTACCTTTTTTTTTCTTCTTGATTTTGGCTGAGAAACAGAATTTAAGGAAGAGTTTGAATACTCTGCCATAATTAAAAGCCTGGCAAGAGCTTCTTTGTACGCTTTTTAACTTACATGCATTTGAACAAATTGCTGTATAGCTTCCTAAACTGTTGGACATTTGCTCTTGTTAGGGTAAATTGTGGTTATATCTACTTTTGACCCTGATATCGTGTGAAAGAGTAAGTTGCTCTCTACTAAGTTTAAACAATTGCGTGTGCTAAATGCTTGTAATAAGTGCAGTGGCCTGTTAAATTAAGCTTGAATTTATTCAGGATATGTTAATTTTATGAATACTTTTGAATAAGTAATTATCATTGTGCCTGAAGCCTGTCATTTGGATGCTGCAATACTTAGGGTGCCCATTAGCCAGATTTTATCATCGAATAACACAAAGCAAATACAGAAGGAAATTGCTGGGTGAGGAGAAAAAGTTTGTATCTTGAAGAAGAAGATATTAGGATAAGAATTTAAAAGACACGTCGCTATAAGCAAGACAGGAGTTAAATAAGTTTTTGGAGCTGATTCAACAGTGACACGGTTAGAGAGTTCCTCTCGCAGATAGCAGCCATCATGTGACTGGAGGCAGAAGCCGGCGATGGCCCATGGGGCTGGTTGGGGGCGGCTGAACTTTGTGTTGAGTAGAGCATAAGAATCTGATGGCAGCCCACTAACGTGCATCTGGTATAGAGACAGTTCACATAAGCTGGTCGTAAACAGATGAGATCAGTCTCAAGGAAATGATGAGAACCTACAAACATCCTGGTGTTCACTGGCTGGGAATGGCATGAATCTCCCTCTCAGTTACCCAGTCCTGGGAGGTGTATAATCACTCTGTTACACTGCAGTCTGGGCAGCAATTTTTAGCTCATTCCTACAAAATTGCATTATTGCCTTGCAAGGATTTTGCTACCACAGTTACCTGCATATATGTAAATGTGCTTTTTAAAATAAACTCTTCTCTCTGTAGTTTGGGCTTACGTTCCCAGTGGACTCCACTGAGTTCCTGCACTCTCCAGAGTTTAGAATTGCTGCACAGAAGACGGAAGGAACTAGCTGGCTTTGGAGGGTTATCCATGGAGATAAGATGTGAGAAGACGTATGCCTCACACAAAAGTGAGACATCATGGAGCAACAGGGTAGAGAAGGCTAATACACAGAGCCAGTGCCAATCAGCAGACCAAAACGACTTGCCTTTGGTCAAGGAAGCAGCTCTTGTTCCTCCTCTGCCCCTGCTTGGCCAGAGTCAGGATAAGCCTTTCTGGGTGAGTCTAGGAATAAGGTACAGAAATGTAGGAAATGACAGGAAGGTGGATGGTCAGGGATTGCAGCCATGTTTTACTAAAATGGAAGACGTTTGTGTGGGACAGACTTTTATCCCTTGAAAGCAGATACAAGAGTGTCCTTATATTTAAGGATTTCTTACACAGCTCTTTCACTCCACCTAGTTAAGGCCTCAGTCCTGCAATCAGTATGTCGAATGCTGCTCACTTGAAAGCAATATGGTTACTTGCTCAAAGGCTGCTTAGCATGTGTTGTCCATGTACACACACACACTTCTGCACTGGGAGATCTTGGTGCAAGGCTGTTGAGGGAAACTACTGGTGTGGGCATGAGGAATTTCTTTTAACGTTCATCTGTAAAAAGCGCCAGCTGCATTTCTGACTATAAAAAAAAGCAACAGTGCCCTTTGTATATATGACTTTAAGGGCATAATTTGTCTTATATTGGGGTAATAACTACTGTCTTCTCATGCTTAGCATTGCAAGAATAGCCAGAAGGCATTCAGCCTGCATAAAGCTTACAACAGAGATGTTGTATTCTCCATAATATGTGGTAAACTCTTCTATTGTTTCTGGAAGTCTTTGAATGCATTATTTGGCTGTCTCATCGTCTGTGTGCATGATAAACTGGGTACTTTTGACTATTGTTTCATAAAACTGTGGCTATGAAAATGAAATGGCCTTTTATTTTATTTGGGCAATAAAGTGATTTATCAAAAAACACATCCATTTCCCTGCTGGGAAGTTCATGTGTGCTTTAAGCCCCAGAGCTGACTGTGGGCTAAGACTCTGCTTTTGCCGTAGTTATTCACCATTTATATTACTGGAGTGCGCGGGAGGACTGAGCCCCTCTACTGCCCCAGGCTCTACTGTGTTAGGTGCTGTACAAAGATGGTTTGAGGACCTCTCAAGCCTCAGTCTCAGTAAATGCCCTGGGGCAATAGTCCTGGGGACAAAAAGACACACTCCTCTTCCCCATGGGCTTCAAACGGTCCACATACAGGTTGTTGTCTCTTGTTTTTCAGTGGTAAGCTGGAGGGACAGGAGGAAGATTAGAGCAGCACAGAAAATAAATCACTCACATAGCCTTGCTTCAGTGCCTTCCCTCTCAGCCCTCTCCACGGCAAGTCCTTCCTCCAGAGCCACACCATTTTCACTTCACTGGGTTCTTGGCTCCATCTGGGCCTGGGAAACACTGCCCCATCTGGGGTGGGTGTGGGTGTGGGTGTGTGTGTGTGGGTGTGTGTGTCTCAGGACAACCCTCACTTGTGTGAAATGAAGCTGTGCTCAGCTTTAATCTGGAGTTACAGCTGGGTGCATCCAGCTTGGTTTGGGCAGCCATGATAGCTGGCTGAGGCCACTTGGCTTCATCTGGTGAAGGGTAAATGACTGAAAGGATGAAAACAGGGTTTTTAATTGCCAAGCCACTTGAATCAATAGGGAACTATTGCATGCTACTACGTGTGGTCTCCATGGACCCCATATGAAAGATGAAGGCAGCTGTGACCTCGCTTCACCACCCTTGCCTCAATCAATAGCTACCAGCTTTTAAAGTCCCAAAAGGTGTGATTAAGCCTCTGCTGCATGAAGTTAGCATTTCCTAGCATACAGCCCATTGTCCTGACTGAAAGGACCTAAAAGCCCTTATTCTGTGAGGGTTAATGACCAGATGTCCCTGGAAGGAAGCCCATCAGCCCTGGCCCTCACTGCCAGGAATTACTACAGCTGATTTAATTCCCCTTTGCATCCACGTCTTAGCTTCAGTGGTCAGCGTGGAGCACTCCACTAGAGTAAACAAGTATATGCGTGCAGGAATAATCCCAGTGATGTCCTGGGAGGGGCCTGGAAAGAGCGTTATTCATTACTGTTGTGTGGAGGATGCTCTTAGTCTATGGGAGGAAGCATCAGAGGGATGCAGACTCAAACCTTTCCATACCTGGCAGTATGACAGCGCACGTTTCAAGTCCGTATATCCAGCACTTTCTCTGGAGCAGTCCCTCTTATGGAGTAAGTGCTTGCGTAAATGTGATAGTGCCAGCAAGGCTTAAATCAGACCGTGCCTTTGTAATAGCAAAGCTTTAATAATGCATGAACAGGACAATTGCATTGTCTGTATGAAAACAGTAAGGACAGGTTTATGGTTTGCGACAGCAGATGCTTCAGCACCTTTAACAGGAAGGGAATGGGCAGTATAGTTTGGAGAAATAAACGAGCAAAGCAAAAGTTGCCTCATATATGATGTATGTAAGCTGCACATCTAGCAGTGCTAATCATAATGCTACATCATTGTCTAAGGGCCATTTCAATGTCACCATTTTCATGCAGAAATCCAACAGTACATACATCAACTTAAAAGGGTTCTTTGGGCAGCTGGCTTGCTTGCTTGCATTTTTTCTTTCGCTCTGTCTCATTATTGATCCCAGAGCTCAAGAGGCTGCTCACTCCAAGGAAAACACTAATACTGGTATCTTGCTCTCCACATGGTACGTTATTGACTGTATGTTACTCCACTCAGGCAGCACAGTTGGACAGGGAATTTGGTTAGCACTGTATAACCAGGGTATGTGCTGATTACTGGGGTGTCATTATCAGTCTTACAACATGTTTTTGCAGTTGTTAATTAAGGCTTTTATTTTCCTTTGTATGTAAAAATTTGAAAAACTTTGAACAGTATTTGTAAAACTCTAGTCCCTATAGCCAGCAGCAGCTTTGCTTTTGGAGAAAAAAAAGGCCTGTAAGTCTTTTTTCCATAGGTTGTGCCTTGCAGGTGAGTCTATATGTAAGGACAGGTCATTAAGGATTTGCTGCTCAAGGATGGAGGCAGAAATAAACTTACGCATGCACAGAGTATGGAGCACAGATGAATCCAGTCATGATTCAGTTTGAGTGCAAGATTAGTTTCCTTTGAAATGCCATCAGAAAGCATTTGCTCACAATCTAGGTCACAGCAACAAAGGCTATGGGAGGGATTGACTGAAGGCAAAAGGAGTGAAGCTGAAATTACCTATGTTCAACAGCTGTCTAAGTCTAAGCCAGATGTTTGCAATGTTAAATATTCTGTGAGAACAGAGGCCTGTATCCATGTAGACCTTGTAGTGGTAAGAAACTGAATTGTACATTTATGTTAAGTCCACACAATGACCTCGCAACTGTCTTACCTGTGCTATTGCTAAAAGTCTTTGCATCTCTTAATGCTGAAAGTATGCTGAATACTCATTTTCACAGCTAGCTCATGCTATGTTTTTTTCTACTGCTTCACTTCCTTCCCCTGAATAAAATAATTGTTCTTTGAGCTCAGTACTGTGAACCAAACATTGATACAGATTAACATGACCAGCAGATGATGGGAAACAGAAAATCCAGCTAAACTCATTCAGCATAAACAAATATTTTGAGGTGCATTGCTCAGGCAGTGATTAGTTTGCCAGCTGTAGGCAGAGCTACAGAGGAAATTAAAAAGATGGAGTGTGCTGAAAACTGCAGAAGGAAAGAAACTACATCAGGGTACACTGATTCATAATGCAGCAGGGAAAGAGTAGGGTTTAGACTATGATCTGCTGTATTTTAAGATTCTTGCCTCTTTGAGAGTCAGTCCATCTGTGAGACACCTTCTATACTGTCACGCCAGCAGTGGAGCGGAAACTTCTTTTTTTTTTTTTTTAACAGGCAGGAGGAGAGGGGAAAGCCCTGCATAAAAGACAAGCTCTCATAAGAGGAAAATATTGCAGGTACCTTTTCAAAATCCTTCAGGATGCAGCTGCAGATAATGAAGACAAATGATTCCTTCAAAATGCCAATAAAGATAATAATGGAAACAAGCTATGCCTAGAATTCACCTCAGCTTTGGATTCTGATGGCAACAAAGATAATAGCATAATGGAGCCTATGGCGGTAGGAGGCAGAAATAGACAAAAGCTAGAAGGATGAAGAGTTATTTAAAATCTCAAAGTGATA
This sequence comes from Astur gentilis, assembly GCF_929443795.1. Taxonomy (NCBI): domain Eukaryota; kingdom Metazoa; phylum Chordata; class Aves; order Accipitriformes; family Accipitridae; genus Astur; species Astur gentilis. The sequence continues at coordinate 5,512,153 of NC_064889.1, read as the reverse complement.
TGTACAAAAAAGCCTGAGGCAGGAGATCATCGCTGAGATCATGAAAACATGAACAGTACATGCTGAATAATGGAAGTATATTATGGCCTCACTACCTTTACTTGCAGATAGTACAAATAGCATCTCTAGTGCCCTCTCTAAAATGAGGTATCAGTAAACAGCATTAAGTGGAAAATAATCAGGATGTTTTCAGAAATACAGCTCTTTTTATCAAGAAACATCAAACAGTCAGGCCCTAGACCTCTCCTGTCAGCGATGGAACATTAGCCAGGAAAATTCAGTAGGTTTAGGGTAGGATTTCTACTGAAAAAGCAGACACTTACAGAAAACATCCCAGTAATATTGGCACTCAACGGTATTACAAGAGACATGGGAAAGCTAGTTCCAAGTTCCTCTTCCTGTTTTATATGATGCTGTGAGCTTCAGTCTGATGATATGGAAGAAGCCTGCTTATGGTAAGAGCTTTTTGGCAGCCTGGAGATTCTCCTAATCCCTGGAAATGATGAAAAGATCTGAGAGAAAGAAATCCAAACTATATGCTTTTCTAAACCAGAATACTAGTCACCTTATCACTTCACACTTAATGCTATCTGATAATGTGGCAAGGCTTGAGTGTCTTTTTGTGTCACTTCCTTTGATTATTAAGAAAATTTGGGACATAAGTTAAATGAAACGGAATAGGAAAAAAACATATTTTGAGCTGGAAGTTCTGGAGAGGGAACTGAGAAGATTCAAGGATGGGACAAAACAGATGGGGAAACAGAAAGCCTGGTTCATTTCTGCCAAACTCATCACAGGATTCCTGGATGATAATGCAGGCACTGCCTGAGCCCTCGTGAACCCTGAGCAACAGGGTAGGCCTGTTCTTTGTACAACAAAATATGACGTTGTCATTAAGGTCTGTTGAGAACATGGCTGTAAGGGACATGCACACCATTGGAATGCTGTACTTACAGATCAGTGCTGAAAGTACAGCTGGCAGCCTATATTAATAAGGTTTAATCCGTTATCCAAGGAAACCATATAGGTACCATGGGAGTCTGTGACCTCCCACAGGGAGATTCACTACTAACTTCACTAGGATGGTTTAGAAAGGATCTTGTAGCCCTTCAAGGCCTCTCCTCTGCTGATTTATCATCTCATCATAAGCTTTTGGGAATCTAGCTCACACCTGTCCTTGAAACCTCAGCCTGCTCCTTTTTAAACTTTCCCTGGTAACTCTCTTAGACTTTCAGACATTTGTGAAAATCCCCAGAGCCACAATATCATCCTTCCTCAGAAAATCCGCCTGTGTCAAGGAGTCTCTGACACACAGGACAGTGGTGTGGTAGCAGAAGGGCTGTGCCACTGCTCCTGATGGTCACTGGTACTCTGGGCTTCCCCAGCCATCTGTCATCTTTCAGATGCTAAAGCTCTTGTAGCAGGAGCAGTCTCTGTTACATATGCACAGTCCATATTACAGTGGGGCTGCTGATTGGAGGCAGCAGTATATTACTTCTAAATAGAAAAATACCGCTACTAAGAGAACAAAGACTTTCAACTGAGATTAACATTTTATTGCCTGGGCGGTAGGTATCAAAGGGCTTTATGGCTCTTCTGGAGGCACTTCAGTCCAGTTGGATTAAAATCAGCACAGCTGTTCCCCAACTGGTTTTAAAAATGCTTCCAGCAAATGCCACTTCCTGCTGTTGCCGTCCTTCTTCTGGAAGCTGCACCATCCTGCTCAGCTTAGCTCAAAGACTTGCTCTTCCACTTCCTCCTCCTCCTCCTCCTCCCCTGTGAGTTTGCTTCAGGCCTAGCAGTCTCCATCCCTGCATCCTCTCTGCACTTCCCAGCAACAACCTTCAGCACAAAACTGATGACTAGAGCATGGTGGGGGGTTACCAGTAAGCAAATGAAATTGCACACACAAACAAGTGAGGCTGTGAGTATGGGAGATGTCAGGTTCCTCTTGCTCTGCTCTCCCCTCTACACTGGGCTTGGGCACCAGGAGCATATAGCTCTAACTGGTTCTTCCTGCACTGGTGGGAGAAGGTATGCTCTGCTGTAGCCAGCCAACTCCTCATCCACCTTGGGGCTGCTCAGCAGAGGCAGTAGGACAGGTATTTCCTTGTACAGCCCATGTGGAGGTGAAACTTTCAGTTGGTGAGGACTGCACAACCAGCAATAACCATTAATTGTTTCTGCCTCTGTGGCTGATGGGGTGCAGAAAACTTTTGTAGCAATGCAGGGATGAAGAGGGGTTGGAAGACTCAGGCCTTTAGCTGCACTTAGAAGTGAGCAATAGCGTACATTTAAAAGAAAATCGTTGGAAGTGCATGCGCTGAAGAAGCCAGGACAGCAGGACCAGAGCAGCTCCTCTTCTGCTAAAGAGCTGCAGATGGGTGATCCTGGCGGGAAGCTGAACAGCAGAGTGAGAGAAGCAGGGTTCAGAGTTTGTCTAAGCTCCTTTGATTGCTCTCCAATGCACTGCATCGAGTAAGACTCTTGCTGCGCTCTAGCCTAGATTTCACTCCATCCCTAGGATGCAGATGCCATCTGCAGGAGCCACTCGATCTAGCCTCCTGCAAGCTACAATAGCTGTGAAGGGAAGATTTAATTCTAGTAGTCAAAGAGGTGTCAGAAAAGAGACTCTGCTTGTGTCCCTGCCTGTACTCCGAGAATGAAGCACAACCCTTCTTTGTGGAGAGAGCTGCAATGGTGGGTGGCAGCAAAACTGCCTCTCTCAGCCAGGGTCCAGGAGCAGGGGAGACTGGCTGGCTCAGGCACCCCTCCTATTTCAGGCTGTAGATTGAAGGTCTCTCCTTGTAGAGCTGGGGGCTTCCCACCTCCAGCAAAAGTGTGTTTGACAGTATTTAGATAGAAAGACTGGAGTTGTCTGCTCCCATAGCTGACTTCTTCCCCAATATGCCTCCTGGATTCTCCTAAATATACAGGTTTGTGGGACTCTTACCAAGTTCTGACTTGAGGACCATTTTCTCAGAGAGATGATACAGTGTTCTTACCTCAGACTCTTACTGGTTTCTACGATGGATGGGTATGGCTTTGAATGGTCATTGACTTCATGAGTTGGGTCTTATCTTGCTAAAAGCCTCATTCAGTGCAATCTATTAAGAAGTCCTGAGCACAACCTCAACATCTCTCTCTGTCCTTCGGGTCGCAGTGCAGGTAATGACATATCAAGACTGAGCTGAGAACAGAACTTGCTGTGAGCCAAGTCCCAACTCACCAGAAAACAAAATGCAGAAAGTGTCTTGTCCTGCTGTGGAGGTTTCCACAAATGACTGAAGATTGTCAGGTGTGGATAAGCTGTCATCATATTAGAAGCATTTAATAGCAATCAGCAGTTAAAAAGAGCTGTAATACCATCCATACTACCCTTGTGCACTAGGGAATTGCAGTGCATGGTGCTGAAGGGTGTAACTTTATGATCATTCTTGCCAACTGCTTCACTAAATCCCCAGATTTCTTTCTTGTGGATGTATGGAATGTGTTCCCTGCTGCCATCCCTCTCTGAAGGCATGGAGCCCTGGGCTCTCTGCAGCTGGGATGCGCCCAACAGTGGTGCCCAGCACTCAGTCCTCCTCGCTTTCCTCCCTCCAGATGTGAGAAATGCACGTAGTGGTACTTGCCAAATTAAGCATTCTCCTGCAGTGAGTGAGGAGAGCAAGTGATTTGGCTCTCCAGAGCACGTGTGAGCAGATGGCAGGTGAGGTCTACCTTCCTGAGAGGGATAACACTTGTTCCTGGAGGTTTAGGGGTAAAAGCTTGGCCAGCAGTGCCTGGGCTTGCAAAAAATCCTGAGGTAAGAAAGCTGAACTGTGCCTCCCCCCTCGGTTTCCAGCAGTGTTTAGGAAAGAAGGCAACAGATGCCATCCATTTAAAACAAGCACGCCAGCAACAACCACAGCCTGAACCAAAACAGATGTCATCTCTATGGCTGTTAAGCCTGATATTTCACAGACTGCTGTAAGTGCTGGACAGTGTAGCTTGAGGTTCCCCAGTCGCTTGTTGTATTTCCTTCATGCTCACAACTCAGCATCCAGTTAATCTGCCATCAGCACAAAATAGTCCTTCTACTTCCTGACATCGCTGGGAAAGACTTTGTATACACTTAGACTCTGCTGAGTAACTAGAAAAGGAAAATTTTCAAGCTCCCTAACAATACAGGAGGACCAACGGTACTGCAACCTAAATATAGGTGCCTGTTTTCAGAATAGTAAAAGTTTGCCATCCTATTCTTTTATTAAATGATCTATTTGGAAGTAAGTACGTTTACTGAATTTCCCTTTTGGTACTAACAAACTCTTCACAGCAAGGTTGTTCTCCCAAACACAATTTGGGCAGGATCCCATATACTAGCACTTTTCTCACAAGTAAAAATCATCTTAAACACCTCTTTTCCTCATCTGGAGAAGTAAAATGTACTGAGCCCCAGAAATAAGTTTTGAAAAGCCGCTTCCATGATACTTGAGCCTCTCCTTATACTCAACCTGAACTTTAGAACAGTTCACGTGCTATCTCTAGATAGTTGCAAGGCTGCGTTATCATCTGATTTACTGAGAGTCTGCTGGATGCTTGGGAGGGGCTTTTAGAGGGGTTTTAGGGTTGTGTACATCTGTATGAATGGCAGCTCTTGTAAGAGATTGAAACAAATTTTTGGACTTCCTGAGCGCCAGCATTTTAGAGGAAAAATTATCATGGCAATTTGAATTGCTATCAGTGAATCAACTAATAAACATCAGTCTGAGGTAATTAATATCCCAGGGGATGAGAAATCCAAGGAGTGTTTTTTCTCAGTGGAACCCTAGCATGGGTAAGGAGTTTGACTTTCAGTGTATTCTGTGACACTGGCTCATGCAGCACAGACTCCTTGCCATACAGCTAGTGTTAGGAATAAGTGCTTTCTCCTCCGGCAGTTATTAATCTACTTATTTTGATATTAGCAATTTTGTGTACTGATTATAAGCTATATACAGTCAAAAGTAAAACTTAAATTCATGTTCCTGAAGATTACATGGTGGCACTGAGGATACTGTAGTACAAAAAAAAATAATTGCAAAAGCAAAGATTGTATCTCAAACCATGTGGTATCAAAACTAAATATTCAGTCGTGTTCTTTCTGAAATATCCAACCTGCCATGTTCTTAGTTTACAGCTTACCTAATTTCTGTGGCTTTGCTGCTGTGGCACAAGACATAGGGGAATGCAACTATTTTTTTCTTACAAATTGTCCAACATGAATTTTACAAACCCTTTTTTCAGTTTGTTACTGAAAAGATGCCAATGTCAAAATGTCTGTGATCTTTTTAATTAGCTGCCCCAAGTAGCTCCAACTTTGAAATAGTCTATGCATAGATTACTATGTGTCTTACCCACCTCTGTAGATTCACTTGCGGATCTTGGACTCGATTGATTGGACTGACCTAAACTTCTTAAGTAAATATTCTACAGAGGTTTCCCAAGTTTTCATTCTTAATCTCCTAAACTCACTCGTGGAAAAAAACCCTTCAGTTGCTGTGTATTTTTTTTGTCTGTAGCTAAGTATGAAAATTTTTACTCTCCTCCTCTGAAGATCTCTCACCACCTTAGAACCATGTAAGATTTACTGCATTCGAGCTCTAAATACAAGTCATATGGTACACTGTGTGTAGCCAGGATTAGAAGCGATTTGATTCAAAGGCCTGTACTTCAAACTGTTGGACCAACCTGCTTCTCCTGTAGAGGAACGTATGGTGTGGGTGACATCTGGTTGTTCCTGCTATTGTCTTTCATCCACCTCTATAGAAAAAGGGAGGAAGACAAAAGAAAGGCACAACTAGAAAAGTGTTTTGCATTACATTGAGTTCTCTCTTTCTGTCTTGGTATGGTCTATGTTATATATTAAACTGCTGTGGAATACAGACCTGAGAGCATTATTTAGCTCAGCTTTTTCCACAACAAAACTGCTTTCTCTAAAGGCTGAAATATGGTGAACAACAATAGCGAAATTCTCTCTGTGTAGTGACTGTCTTTTGCAGAAGTAGTACAAAGTAATTCCTTCTATTCACATTCTCTTCTTCACTAAGACACTCCCATTTAGCTTGCTTCTGTCAGCTCTAATTACAAACCAGCAATATCTATCTCCGTTTTTCTGCTGGATACGGTCTCCCTTGAATTTTACTTATTTCAGGATGTTGGATCCCAGCTGGGAAATGGAGAAAACATTCTGGAAACTGCAAAAACATCTTTCTTCCTAGATGGTAACACAACACCTTAAAGGGCTCCATAATTCTGAAAGAATCACACATAAAAAACCTAGTATGCAGAACAATAGGGTAGCCGTGCTGCTAGTAAGCAAAGAGAAAGAAAATTTTGTGTATAAATTAAAAGCCTAACATCAAATGGCTAAACATTTTGTTAAAACCAAATATACATGGGATTTGCTTTCCAGAAACCTGTCTGATATGGAAGAAGGGCACAAAACCCTAAACAGTTAGTGCTAAAGGATTCAGCATGTGAACAAGAAATACTCCCTAAAATTCCTTTCCTTGGATGTACCTGACCCACCGAAGTTAGCCTTCAGCCAACAGTGGAAGATAACCAGAAGACATTTTGTCACCGTCATCCTGTGAACTCAGCCCTGTGAGACTAGGGGTTTCTTTGACAAAGGAAGACAAGTGGTCAGTCACAGCGCAGAATGTCCCTGGAGATGCATCTTATCTAAATTTGTCAAGAGTCAAAGATACCATCATTTGACTGCCAACACTTCACTTGCTCGTCACTGCACCTCCCAGCACTGACCCCAGGAACTCCTGCCAAAGTCCTCTGGGAGCAAACGTCTGGCCAGCATGTGTGAGGCAGACACGTGTGCTGGGGAGCAGAGGGTAAACCCGCACTTTGCGCCAAGGTATTAGGCTGCAGCCCCCACTGTTTGTCTGAGCTTTGAATGAAAAATGACTGTGCTGATCCAACAAGGGTAAAAGCTATAAACAAGATGCCATGCATAAATAATCTGTTCAAAGGAACAGACAGTTTTTGGCATCCTGAACATGCTTTACACAACTAAATTGGGGGAGCTCTTCTAGACACGTCTCGGCCACATCCTCCACCACCTTCCTTCCCACTGATCTAGTTCCTTCCGCCTGCAGTCTCTCAAAGATATGCCAGACATCACTGCAGCCTCAAACAGGTAAAAAGATGCCAGAATTATGGTTGCTCATGCAGTTTTGAGTTTGCAATCAGTGTGTCAAATCATTCTGTCACGGTTCAGGAAGGCAATGGCAGTTTAGGTCAAAACAGATGCAGGCAAAAGGGAAAATGGATCAATTAAAGGCCAAGTCACAGACATCTTCTTGGTAATCTTCCTGGCTGCCTGAGCCTGCTGCTAAGTTCTGGATGCATTAGCATCTAAACCCCAGGTATTATAGCCTGGAGAAACTAGTATCACTTGACTTGGTCACCACTGTGAGTATGACCTCATGTACTGCAACCATTGCACTGCAGATCAAGACAAAAATAAAATTCCATCATCCAGCTAAGAAAAAAGATCATCATTTGAAAGCAAGAAAAAAACCCAATATATGTAATGAAAAAAACTCCCAAAGAAACCTAGCATCAGAGCCTAAGAACAGAGCAAGGTTAAGCCTGGCTGTGTGACAGAATGACACCACCACATCTTTCCACCCTTTTGTGTGGGCTGTGGTAGCATTACTGCTCTGCATCAGGAATCAGCTCATGGAGGGGGCTTTAATGCTGTACCCTGGGAAAGGTTTGCTAGTACAGGTTTCTTTCCTTAAAGGCTGTCCTCTGCCATCTTAGCAGCGGATGGCAAGAACATGATGAATTGCAGCCAAGAGCAACTTCACAGGAGTTCTGCTGCAGCGGTCCCACGTGTCTGCAGGGCATTCTGGTAAATACTGCTGAGGCAAACGGATGTCCTTAACGCAGTTTCAGCCTAACAACGTTACTCTTGCGAAAAGCAGCGAGAGCCTCGTTACAACACTCTACTTTAATCCGCTGCAAGCCTCAAATGCTTCTGGAAGAACCCCCCCCCGGCCAGGGCTGCACCCAGCTCCAGCTCGGGCGGCCAGGGCTGTGCGGCTGAGGAAAAGGCCACGACCACCCACAGGCCCGGTGGGCCTGCTCTTGAAAGCCCTCGGCGGCTGAACGTGAGGCGCCGTCGCCCGGACCCCACCGAGACCCCTACGAGCCCACAGCGCTGCGGGGCCAAGCCCAGAGGTTGCGCCCCGGCCTCAAGTTATGACGGGCGGGCGGACGAGGCGCCGGCGGCGGCGCCAACCGCCATCAGAGGGACCGTTAGGCCGCGGCAACGGCGGTGAAGCCGAGCTGCGCCCCACCGCGTGAGCCGCGGGCCGGCATCACGTGGGCCCGCACGACCAATAAGGCGGCACCCCCCGCTGGGAGCGTCATCGGCTTCACAAGCCTCGCGAGAGCTTAGGCGGCTTCCCCCATCGCTCGGCTACTTCCGCCCTCCCCACGGAAGCCTCGCGAGATCTTGCGGGCGGGGCTGCCCCCCTCCCCCCAGCTCTCGCGAGACTGCGCCCAGCGCCCGCGGAGGCGGGCGCTGGGCGCAGTCTCGCGAGAGCTGGGGGCCGCCCCGCCCGGGCCAGCTTCCCCCCCGCCCCCCCCCCCCCCCCCCGGCCCCCCATTCCCCTCCCCGCAGAGCTAATATGGTCGCCAGCGATGGACCCTGTCAGGCCAGGTCAGTGGGAACGGGTCTTCCGCCTTCCGCGGGGGTTTCCTCCGACCTCGGAGAAGGAGGGGAGTTGCCGAACCGCCGTTACCTCACCCGGTGGGACCCCCCCCCCCCCCCCCCCCGCCCCTGCCGCGGCCTGGACCGTCGCTTCGATTGGGTCGTGCGGCGGCGGAGCGGGGCGACGGCCCGGTCCGGAGGCGGTTGTCGTGAGGCGGCGCGCGGCGCCTCACGTCTCCTCCCGTCTCGGTCTCGTCTTATTCCCGGTGACCGCCGGCGGCTCTTTGTGCGGGAAAGCTGCTCCGGGCCTGCGGCGGGGCGGGAGCGGCCACCCCTTTTCCCCCCCCCCATCGCTCCCCCGCTGCTCCGGGGCACCCGGGGCCCGTTACCGCCCCCGGCGGCGGCTGTCCCCCGCCGAGGGAATCGCTTTGTTCTCAGTGGCGGTGGGGCCGGCTTCGGGACCCGCTCGCCCGGCGGCTGTTCCCTTGGGTGGCTGGTCGCGGGTGTAAGCACGTCCCGCCGGGCCTCCCGTTATTCCCGGTGACGGTTTTTGTCTCTCTGTCGGTTCTCTCCGGCTGAGCGAGGGGTGTCGTGCCCATAAAGGTGTCTGCCCGTAAGTGCTGAGGCCTAAACGGTACTCGGCTTAATTTGAGGGGGGGGGGGGGGGGGGGGGAGGTCATGTTAATTGTTTGGCTGTTCAAGTGACGCAGTTTTTTGTTAGCTGTTGATGATGCGGCGTTTGCTTTGCAGTGAAAGTGTAACTGTAGTGTATTAAGATCAAAGCAAACGGCAAACAAAGGGTAAGTGTTCTGCTGCAGAGCCAACGTTTGGTATTTGCTCACGGGAGCAGCTCGGTGATGTCAGAACTAACACCATTTTCCCCACTGTTTGTAATTAGATTTTATTTTCTTAAACTTTAACTATATGAAGTTTTTTAGGCCTGAGGGAGCGTATCGTTGGCACTGCACCTTTAGTTTGACAGCAGTTGAATTAAAACGTTCTTTTTGTGAACCGCTTTCTCTCTTCCTAAGAAGTTATTTATTCTGTCCACCTAATAGCTGTTATGAGGTTTATTTTTGTCTCTTGTTTGCTTGTCATTAGCCTGGCACTTAGTGCTTTATGTTTTCTACTATATTAAAACCTGTATCTCTTATCTGAGTTGGTGAGGTGCATTTATCCTGTTTTGTAGATGGTAAACCAAGACAATAAAGGTCAAACGTATTCAGGCGTGTGACTATGCCGATTACTTGCGTGACCTGTATATAGCTAGCATTACAGATACTTTTCAAATGCATCATAGTCATGTATCTACATCACCAGGTGTCTCAATCCATTTAGAAACCTTTCCATATTACGATTTCCTTACAGTCCTAGAGGAACGTTATTTTTGGTAAAATCAGAAATAAAAAGCTCTTCTTATGAGTTGTCTATCAGCGCTCAAGCCTTCCATTTTTTTATGGCTGTAACTATTTTTTTGTTGTTTTTTTTTTTTCCCCCCCAGGAAGCCCTTACCAGCCCGTAATTGAAGCATTAGGAAACTATCCACAAAAGAAGTTCTACAATGTCTCAAAGCTTGGAGGCGCCAAGTATGGTAATGATAGTTTTTAGTTGTTTGTAACTGGGATGGTACCAGCAATAAACATGCACCGCTCACACTTTTCCAATCTGTTACTGCCTTATGAAGTTGGTAGGGGGTAATATAATATTTCATGTAGGTTTTTTTCAGTAAGGGAGAAAGTATAGGTGTTGCTGGAGTTGTCAGCAATACTCCAAATCAGAATAATTTCTCTTCTGGAAAAAATGAAGTGACAGAGAACTCCTACATAGTACTTAAAAAATGAATACAGTTTTTACTGTAATTTTGTACTGCTGCTTGGTGTTCTAGTTGCACCTTACCAGCAACTTCAGATAGTGGGTAACTGTTTACTAGAACATAGCTGCTACTGCATTTGCTGCAGAAAGATGAGGCTTTGTGGTGTTCATACAATTGCTTAATCTCAGCATGTCATTAGTGAGTAATATCACACTAGATGGTATGTGCCAAAAAGACTTTTACTGGGTCTCTGGGTCTGGGTGCCTTTTAAAAAACAAAAAGTATGTGCCTATCTGATGGGTGAGGGGAATACATGCAGATGGAGACAGTTATAGATCAGTGTTAGCTGAAATGTGCTTTACTCTTGCACATAATCAAAACATACTTTCATTATTCTCTCCCTTTGCTTTCATGTTAAACTCCTTCCAAAATATTTACCTGACGTGCATATTAAAGGTATTTGGGTTTTTTTCAATTTTGCAATGTCTGAATTACTCTCCTATATTTACAGAATTTGTGATGTGTTTCTTAACTAAAAAATTACCTGTGGATATTTCACTTTAAACCCATATTTGACAGCAGTAATTACTTCCCACTTGTTGGAAGGGAAGAGGGTGTACAATGGCTGCTGAAACTTTTGTGCAACAGCTGTGGGCTCTTGCAAATTTCTATTACTTGTAATAATGACGTTAATCTTTCAGATAAGCGTATAAGAAGGAGGTAGAATGCTTCTGGTTTTGGCTTTGTCCAGGAAGAAGCAGTACCGTGGTAGTAACAAAACCAGTTGGTTTTATGGCAGATTTTTGAAAAGCCTCATGACAGGAGCGGAAATATAAACAGAAGATACTACTTTCTGCTAAGATGTGCCAAAAACCTTGGAGCAGCAGCGGATGTTCCTGAAGATAGTCGGAGAAGGAGTCTAAACAGACTAGACTAAGAGTGTCTTTGCCTTCCAATAGAAACTTCTGTGCAGAAGTTGAAAGCGTCATATTAACTACATATTATCAAGATATTAATTAAAATTTACGCACAGTGCGGGACAGCACTGGTAGCAAATCCAGCACCTGGAATTGCTCATTGCATTTGTTGCTGGAACATTAAGTTTGGGTTTTCCCTGTTTGCCCTCTGCCTTCAGGCTTCTAACTATAATCTGACAATAAGTGCCTGTTTAAATTAATAAGTTTACTAATGTAAATGGTAATTGATTTATTTGCCAATTTGCTAGGCAGAATCTGATTTCCTAGTGTTTAAAATAGTACTCGGTTATGGGGAAAATGGCAGCTAGAAAGAGCTCAGAATGATTTAGGGCAGAGGGGGCATCTGGAGATCTAGTCCAGCCACTTGCTGGGAATAGGGCTAACTTGGAGAGCCTTTCTCAGCTGAGCTTTGCAGCTCTGTGAGGATGGAGATTCCACCACCTCTCTTGATCCTGTGCTTAACCAGCCTCCCTGTGAACTTCTTTTTGCTTGTATCCAGTCACAGTGTCCCTTCCTGCACCTTGTGAGGTTTTTTTTGTCCTTTCACCATGCACTTCTGAGAAGTTAGGCCTCACCTTCTCTGCAGTTCCTATTAGGTTGTGGATGACTACAGTTAGCTCACTTTGCTTACCCTGAGAAGAGAAATCTAACGCAGGTCTCCTGACTGCTCCTGTGTGTTGGGTACAGTGACCCCATAACCATCTTATAAGGCCCTTTGCTGGGTGTGATCTCATTTCTTGAGGTCTCCTGTATCTTGGGAGGCCCAAAACTGCACACAGCGTTGCAGACGTGAGCTTGCTAGTGCCTAATAGAGAGAAGTAGTCGCTTCTCCATAGCTGGTGGCTGCTGAGCAGCCCATTGAGCAGTTAGGTTTATCACTGTAAGGATACACTGCTTATTATTTGTAATCCAAGAAAAAGCAAAACAATTTTCTTCTGGTAACTTGGCTTTTAGATAGTGAGTGGTGGCATTACATCTGATTAGACATGTTTTTGATTACATTCTTGATTATTTTGAGTGACTTTTCTAATTACACAACAATGGTTAATACCTGAGAAAGACACATAATGAGAAAAGAGTAAGCAAATCCTATATTAATAGTTTGTGGACAAACCTCTGGATTAGGTTGAGACCACCAAATTCAACTTTTTTGTTAAAGCCTGAACTTAATTGTTTCGCCCTCTTCTTCCAAATAACTTTTTTTACATTTCTCACTGTTCTCAAAGTCATTTGCTTGCTTGAATGGTGCTGAAAATAATGGGATTTGGGGAGAAATGTGAATTAATCTTGATTATTTTTTTTTGTTGTTTGCAGTGAGTAGTGACATCTGCTTCTTTTTTCTCCTCCCACTTTTCTTTCTCATTTCCAGTTCCCTAATTTTTTTCTTACTGCTTCTAGTCAGTACCTTAATCCAGATCAGTAACAAACTAAAGTTGTATTTAGTGAAATGTCATTCTTCTTTATATTTGATGAAATGTGTTTAATTTTAGGGCATGTGGCAGAGTAGTTTCTGGTCTTCATATCACTGTTTATAAAAAAATAAAATATAGAAAATATGCTGGCATTGGATGCTTTTGATACCTCAAGTAATGAAATGGTGAAATTTACAGTTAAAAGAAATATTTTTGAATGTTCTAACTGTTGTTGCTTTTTACCCACTCTGATAGTAATCCCAGCTCTAGATCCCGTGCATCTCTCTTCTGCCAGCATAGCATACCTTCTTAAATGTCACTGTCTTAACACAATGTGGTCAAGCCATTGGTATCTTCCATTCAAATCCCTTATGATAACTAATCTTCAGCAATGTATGCATTATGCAACTCACTGTTCCATATTGTGTAATGAAGATCAAGCTGTAGGCAACTGGAAAAGCAGGCTCCTGTAGCTCTTATCCTGCCAATCCATAGCGAAGTGGAATTCTTTAGAAATGGGAGATGGTAATTTTTAAAAAACTATTTAACCTGATGGTGTTGCACTACTTAAGTCAGTTACTTTGCTTTACCCTAGATACGCTGCCTTATTCCATACGAGTGTTGTTTGAATCCAGTATCCGTAACTGTGATGGCTTCTTGGTGAAAGAAACAGACGCTATGAACATCTTAGACTGGAAAACAAAACAGAATAATGTTGAAGTGCCCTTCTGTCCTGCCAGAGTTGTTCTTCAAGACTTTACGTAAGTGTGTATGTGTGTGTGCACGTGCCAAAACCACTGAAATAATCTGTGTAAACTCACTGAGTTGTATGTACAATTCTTTGGCTTGAAAATAAATAGCATCTAGCCTTTTGATACTGAATTATCTCTTTTTCTCAATAGAAACTTGTGCACTGCTGCTGCTATCCAGTAAATTCCTCATGATAATTACATGTGATGCAAGGATAAGAGTTGTTCCACAGGGTACCCTGGTTTTAGTGCAGGTTGGCGAGGCTGAAGCTGTTGGCTTACCAGGAACATTTTACAGGATAAGAGCCAAAACACAAATGGAAGTGGTGACATTTTGGCTGTAGCCAGATGGTTGACAGTTCATTGAAATATATAGAATTCTTTCTTGAGATAACTGAAGATTAAATACTGCTTACTCCACAAGTATATGTAATTCAATTGAATCCATGAATAATACATACATTTAAAAAGCAGTCTCCTAGGGTATTAACTTTCTTTGTGATTTGAGTATGGCATAGGTAAAAGGGCAGTCCTTCAGCAATTTGCAAATATTAAATTTAAGCTGTTTTGCTGACTCATTAACTATATATTTATCAAGAAATAAGATAATTAAAAAAGGAATTGTGATATTAATAATAAAAATGAGGTAACTTATGCTTAGCAAGCGAAATCAGGAAGATTTATATAGTACTGTGTTATATAAACATTGTCCTCACCTCAGTTTTTCACTTGAGGTACACATATCTATGTAATGGGAACAAGAATATTTTTGTAAAATGCTCTGAGCTTCAGAAACGGCTGGCTCTGTAAGAAGACTAATAATATAAGCTAAGGTGTTAAAATGTATAGCATGAGCATGGTTTGCATAGCAAGGTTCTATCATAAAGGTAGTAAGTATCTAAAAATGCGTTTTGTAGTAAAGTACCGTAGCACTTCAGAAGCATAGCAAGACAAAAGAGAAATGTAATTCTCTTCTTTGAGATGTTCCTATGTTCTTGTTTGGTAAGTTATCGTCAAACGTGCTGTTGCTTGTTGTGAATGAGGACCAACGTCATTAACTTTTAAAAATGCTTAAATTTCTTTAAAATTTAGAGAATAGAGCAGTCGGGGTTTATTACCTGAAATAGAACTTGGGTAGATGTAGACTTAAAATTAAAAAGAAGCCTGTATATTTTAGTGAGTTGAAGTCCCATGTTATTATACGATTTTGTTTTTCCATCTGTTAGTGGAATTCCAGCAATGGTGGATTTCGCTGCCATGAGGGAAGCTGTGAGAAGTGCTGGAGGAGATCCTGTGAAAGTCAATCCTGCCTGCCCAACTGATCTTACTGTTGACCATTCTCTGCAGATTGATTTCAGCAAATGGTAACGTACCTCATTTTTTTGATGAGCCATACATTTTTGTCTGATACTGAAGTACGGATTCACTCTGGTCTTGGTACTGTCCCATCAAGTCATTTGTCGTGTGTGGATCCCTGAAATTAAACCTGATGGTATTTGAAAGAAGGCTAGATAAAAATGGATAAAATAACACTCTTGAAGGAGAGAAAGTATGGTTGTGAGGGGTTATGGATGAAGTTGACTGACAGCCCAAATTCTGGGCCAGAGATTGCTGAAATAACTGGATCTGTCATGGTTTCCAGAAAATAGTATGTCTTTAGAGAATGAGGCAGAGGGCGTTTGTAATTTTGCTTTGCCCTGTTTTTACTGTTAATGTTAAACAAAACTTTTTTTTTTTAAAGTCACTGCCTTGTCACTGCCAATCGCTTGCAATCCTGCTGGACATATTGAAAGACTGTCATTTCAGCTGATAGATTATGACTTTTTTTTATGGGCCTGGATTTTACAACAGATTAAAAAAAGCTGCATGTATCTGCAGAGAGAGAAGTACTTGTAGGAGTTTGGAAAAGTACTGGGACTGCAAAACTAACAGCATGGTTTTCCTTTTCTGATGGGCAGTATTGTGACGAAAACAACCTGGGGCTGCCTTTTGCTAGAAACATAATACTGCAGAAGAGGAAAAACTCACATTTTATTCAGTGTTCTCTGAAGTAAACAGTAAATAATGCAGCTCCCCTCCACCGTCTCCTCCACCCTCCATCATGGAGCCTTTCAAACTCATGCAGAATTGTGTAAATTGCTCAAGCTCTTTGGAAATTTTAAAAGTTCACAGGGAAAAAAGCCTGCGGTCAAATGGACATGGGTGTACAAGTAATTTTTGTAGACCTTACAAGTACATACAGGATTTCAGTTTGGTTGGTACGAGAAGAGTGAAGAGCAAGAAGCTACAAATCATTTGTTGTGTTGCATATGTGTTGTTTCAGTTCTGTGGTCTGTCCAATCTTGGGTCTGTAGGGACAGCTGGTTCGATTGCAATTAGGCTAGCCTAAAATTATCAGAAAGACCAAGTGTTGGCAAGAGGTCTCAATGTGCTGCTTTGTAATGATAAATCCAGCTTCTGTAGTTTCACTTCTGGAAAGCTTACAGGGTCTCAGCAGCTGCTGGTCTATGATAAGAAACCCTCCGCTGCAGGATGGTTTGTGCTGCTTTTATGTAGCTTCCATCTCCTGCTGATCAGAGCCTTGTGTACCAAGTTGGGATTTAGACAAGGTATCCTCTGAGGCCATGCACTATCCTGCAGTTAGATAACTAAGTATCTTTCTGTGTTACTGAAGTAGAAGAAAGCAGTGGCTTTAATTATGAATCCATGATTTGGTAAATATTGAGAGGTAAAAAAATCATTAATTTTTCACAACAAGCTTTTGCTCTCATGTGAAGACTGAGTATTGTACAAATAGAGGGTAGCATGCTATATGGGCTTTATTTAAAAAAAAAAACAAAAACAAACCACCCTCAACTTTTCTGTCTTACCTCTGACTGCATTGAATAGTGTATCGGATATATCTGAGCCTTTGAGGATTTGTATAAAAAGCCTATTAAAGTTACGTTTCTTTCCTTGAGAAAGCTTTGTCTGTAGTCATTCCTCTGTGGATTTAACAGAACATGTACAGCACTATCTTAAAAAAAGAAACACGTTCAGCAAGTCCACCACTTGGATGAGGCTCTACCCATACCTTCAAAGTTTAAAGCCCTGAGTTTAGCCTTTGCAACACTGTTTATAAAGATTTCTGGTCTGTTGTGAACAAATTGAAGGAGTTTTTTATCTGGTGGTAATCTTTCAGACAATCCAGTTCTGTTCACTTACTTATTACCATGCTATGTTACTTAACTAAGCTTATCCAGTGGTAGTTTACTTTTCAACAGGGTTGTAGTATAATAACTGTTTTTTTCAGATAATCTTTTATAATCTGTTGAAGGGATTGCATAAAACAAACAAAAAAGCCCGAGCAAAATTCCTGATGTCTAAATTATTCTTCTATTTAATGTTACAGTGCAATACAGAATGCTCCAAATCCTGGAGGTGGTGATTCACAGAAGCCGATGGCAAAGCTTTCTCCACTGAAGGCACAGCCTCGGAAGCTACCTTGCAGGGGTCAAACTGCTTGTAAGGGGCCGTGTAGCGCTGGAGATTCGAGTCGCAACTCAGGACAATTTTCTGCGCAGATTGAGAACACACCTATCCTCTGTCCTTTCCATCTTCAGCCGGTGCCCGAGTATGAAAGCTTCCTTTTTTTAAATTAATTGTACATTTCTGTGTTGTTAAGCACTGCCTGTGACAGTTCATAGAGATGTGATTATTTTTTTTTCCTAAACGCCCTTCTATTCTCTTCTTCACATGTGCCATAGACAGGTTTCAGCATCTAGAAGAAGGTCTGATGTAATAGATTTGAATTAGTCTACAATAAATTTTTATTTATTTTTTTTACAAGAAGGACTTTATGAAGCATAGTGCAGATGGCCAACTGTGTGACTCATGGCTGTGATTTTCAAATTAAATTTTGAGACGTCCCTTGTTTCTTTACAAGGACAACAAAGCATAGGAGTAATCGTCTGTATGTTACAAAGTGAACCTCATTGAATAAACCAATGAAGTGTTGTTTTATTTCTAAAAGTAATTTTTAGTTTTTCTGTGAGAACTTTCAGAAGTCTCTGACTCTTAAAGAACAACTAAGAGCTAGCCTATACATCATACCCCAGCTTCTATGGAATCTCACAGTCCATCTGTCACTGAGTTGAATTCAATGAATATCCTGCCTGTATGTAATGGCCCAGGGGAACCTCATCTATCTGCCTTTTCCAGATTTTCAGTATTATTAACAGATCATTGTGTACCATTCCATCTATGACAATTACATGTAATCATCCTTCTCTTTCAGCTGCCACCTCTTTTGTCTGATAGACTGTTCAGATCCCTGTCTTCCTGTGCTGGACAGGTGTAGAATTTAAAAGCTGACCAAATTGGTATCCCACAGTGATATGATGCTGACTGTCTTGGTAATTTTATAGATAGGCAAATATTCCTGCTCTGTACAGGTGTAGGAATGCAGAATTAGTGATGTTTTCAGCAATATTGATGTTTCTGGCAGCAAAACAGCAGTGGTATTTATTAAGCTGCAGTCTGAATGATGACTGTCCCTTGGGGCTTTGCAAAGCAGCATAATTGCTAACCTTCTGACACTGCAGAGAAGAAGGGGAAGGTTCATGATGTAAAATACACCTCTAGAGAATTGAGGACTTCCTTCCTGGTAAAAAGCAAGTGTGTTGTCTTCCTTGTCCACCTTCTCAAAGCAGAGGTTATTCCTCTTAAATTGTGGATTACTCCTTTATAATGAGCATCAGTATCTTAATAAATAACACTTACTAAGAAAAGGTGGTTTGTTTTATGAGATTGTACTGATGAGTACTTTTGAAGAAAAAAACTGTAGGTTGGAGGCAAAAAATACAGCAATGGAAGATTGTTACAATTGCCCTCATGTCCTACTCAGTTGCTAAAGGGCCAGTACTGGACACAGAATGTTTTTATGTGAACTAGTGAATATCTTGGTTCTTTATTGTATTGAATTTTGTGGTGTGCAACCTGTAAGACTACTGATTAGGAAAAAAAACAAAGCTTCTGTAGTACATGCTTAAAGTATTTGTCTTAAAATGAATATTTTTGAGATCGAATGCTTTAGGCAAACTGTTCCTAGAATAAACATGTTCTCAAGCACAACACAGATGAAATTGGTTATTTTTCACTGTTTACAGAAAGCTTGCTGCAAGGAAGGCATTATCTTTGTTCTAATAAACCACTTCAAATTGTGCTGCAGGCTTAAATGAGTCTTTCGTCAAACAAGCAAAAATAACAACTTGTTCTTCTGTTGTTTGAAATTAATTATGACAGTGCTTGTAAACTCCATATCTTTCTAGGCCTGAGACAGTATTGAAAAATCAAGAGATGGAATTTGGCAGAAATAGAGAGAGGCTTCAGTTTTTTAAGGTATGTCTGTGTACCTGTGGGTTTTGTATTGTGTTTTGGTGGTTTTAAGGGCTTGCTCCATTTGTCTACCAGTGTTCAGGTTTAGATAATAAATTAAATGTAATCATTTGGAAATGTCTGAGTCTCAAATATGAATTTAATATGGGAACAGAAAATTGTCTAATAATGTGGTTTGTGACTTTGAATCTAAAAGTTGTGAGGCAGCAGAAGTTCTAAATCTAGGTGTCACTTAAAGGAGAGATAGTTTTTTTTAATTCTAACTTGAAAAAGTTTACACTGTTTGATTTGGTTCTTCTCAGTGTGAAGGTAGTGAACAAAGTAGGTATTTATGAAGCATTAGTCGTCTTAATGAGCTCAGTGCCTTATGTCACAATGAGTTTCTGGATAAAAGGTTCTTTTATCCATACTTCTGTTACAAATCTTACTGAAGCTGGAAATGTTGAACAAAGGCTGGTGTTGAGACATGGCTGCTCTCAAACTAGGCAGCAGTGCCGGTAAACTTGGTTTTAATGGAAGTCTGGTGTGGTGGACATGGGATGCTTTGTTGATAGCCAGGGGTCTGCAGTGTTGGTATTTGATCCTCATCCACTATTGTAACGTTGTTTAGGAATCCAATGCAATTATCTAAAAATCTTTTCATATAGGCAGACTAGGAGTTTCTTAAAGTTGCAAATTAGCTTTTACATTATTAAAGAGGGAAACTGCCAAGCTGAATTTTGTTACGAGTTTCCATGTCAGCTTTTTAAAATCTAGCATCCTGAGTTTGCATGTAGCAAGACACTTTTCTAAATTGCATCTTCAGTCTGTCCAGGAGTGTAAAACAACCTAAATCCTGCTATAAATACAAGTGCTTAGTTTCTGTTGTCTAAATACTAGTCTTAGCTGTGCTTGAAATGAGTTGTGTGAACTGGGAGGTAAGAGATTTATGCAGCTCTGCTTTTGAAAGGTAGGTATGAATTATTGATTCAGCCTTCAGCAGGAATTGAATGAATGGTTTTGTTGATGATTGATTAAGAATGTATAGAATCCAAGGGGATTGCGTACCTCTGACAGGCAAGCAAAAGCCACTTGCGTAAATAGCAAGTACTGTTTCATTGTATGTTAGTTTTGTCTTTTTAGTTACGTTCTACGAATTGAGTCTACCTTTGGAAAAAATGCAACTCTTTTTTTTTTTTCTCATTTTGGAAAAATTACAGTGGAGTTCAAAGGTTTTCAAGAATATTTCTATAATTCCACCTGAGACTGGAATGGCGCACCAAGTTAACTTGGAATATTTGTCGAGAGTTGTTTTTGAAGTTAAAGATTTCCTATATCCAGATAGCGTGGTTGGCACAGATTCTCATATGACCATGGTAAATGGTTTGGGTATCTTGGGCTGGGGTAAGTATGCTAAGAATAACTTGATAGCACTTTGAAAGGCATAGTAAAGCATTACTGAGAAATACTTTCTTCCCACTGGATATTTGTATCTCAAGCATAACAAACTCTGTCTTGAATTATTCTTCAGAATTTTGTTTTGTCAAAAAATAATCTCAACTAATGTTTCTTTCCATCAAAAACCTGCTTTTTGTAATTTAAAGAAAAAATAACCAAAAACCAGTTGATATTCAAGTAAGTGCTGTTTGTACATGCAGTATAAAATTGGTATGAAGATTTCTTTTCTCTTGGAAAGTTAATTTTAGATGTATTTTCTGGTTGACTGTGAAGTCTTGACTTCAGCAGTAGTCTTGCTGCTTTTATTTCTCATGTTCAAATATTTACCAGAGAACTGCATTTCTTGCTGTAGCCTTTAGGCTTAATAGGGAGGCTTTTGTTAGATTGTAGGACCTCAATATATTTAGTGTTGGTTACTTAAACTGATGAAAAGCAACCTAATACTCTGTCTCCTTCCAGGCGTTGGGGGGATTGAAACAGAAGCAGTGATGCTGGGGATGCCAGTTACTCTGACTTTGCCTGAGGTTGTTGGGTGTGAACTGACAGGCGCAGCCAGCCCACTTGCTACTTCCATAGATATTGTTCTAAGCATTACAAAGGTAAGAGTTTGCCTTTTCAAACAAAGCAAAGTTTGTTGCAAATTCTACCAGTGGTGGTTGAGAACTGAATTACATGCTGGGAGTATTTTTAGTACACCTTTAATCATGGCAGTGCAGTAAGATACAAATCATCTCTAACTACTTTTATTTAATAGTCCTCCAAAGTAGCGGGTTTTTTTGCTTTTCCCTCTATAGTGGTTTATTTACAGGCCCTCTTTCACTAAATAATAATAATAAAAAACAAGTATGGGGGCAGGGGAGAGAAGCCCTGTTTTCCATTTTTCCCCTGCCAATAGTATGCAGGCTTTTTCCCTAGCTTAGAAACTTTTTCTGGATACCCTTTCTGTTCTAAAACATTCTTGCAAGATGCAAGGCCTATCTATGGTTGTAAGCTGGTATAACTCAAGAGCATATTTTCTGAAGACAGGGTTTTGCCAGGGTGGCTCAAGCTGTCACTGTTGCAGTAGGTGAGGGAGCTAGCATCAAAGCATTGAAGAGCTGTGATTGCTTGGAAATACATTCTTCTTTCTGGCATGATGCCTTAAAAAGCGTGTATCTGTTCTTGACTAGGAAATCTGAAGAACTCGGTTGCAGATGGAGGTGTGTTTTATTATGTCAACTTCCCATGTAGATTTTTAGAACTCAGTATGTTAATGTAGCTTGGGGTTTTTTTGCAAATGTGGGGCTTAAGGTTTCAGCTTTTTGTTTTAAATGTTCATGCCTCGCTAACTGCAAATTGTTGCAACAAACATTGCTTGCATTGTACCTCTTCACGTAACAACTGTTGTTGTGTGTTCTTAAAACAGCATCTTAGGCAAGCTGATGTCGCTGGAAAATTTGTTGAGTTTTTTGGGAGTGGAGTTTCCCAGCTGTCTGTAGCAGACCGAACCACAATAGCAAATATGTGTCCTGAATATGGTGCTATTCTGAGCTTTTTCCCTGTTGATAATGTGACATTGAAGCACTTAAAGCATACAGGTAAAGATTAAATTAAAGTAGGGATCCATTGTAATAGTGTTTTAGATATATGGCAATAAGTTTTTTGCTTAAAACTCCATAGCTCTTAAACAGTGACTTTCTGCAGAGTTCTGATGTCAATTTAATGCATAAAATTCTGCTGTACAGTAATAGGCTGTGTCATGGGATATACGACTTTTATCCTGTAGAATCTCGTGCATCTGTGTAATACCTGCCACAAAAATTGTACCATACATGTTTACTGTTCGCTGATTTTTTGCGGACGCTTAGTATGTGGCATTCGGGTTTGAGTTTATTGGCATGGCTGTTTTCTTGTGGCCTATTTGGTCTCCTTGTATCCCATGTATTTAAGTGAGGCTGTAGTTTTTGTATGCATGACACTGGCATGTGGATAGCTGACTTGCACTTGAGGTTTGTGTCCAGTCTGGTTCATTTGTCTAGTACCTTATTTACTAACATCGTGTTATTTTTCAACATCCAGAGTTCTTGTTTTTGAAAGGATGTGTAAACCATTAAAAGAAAAGTATTAAGAAGATTGTCACTTGTATTTTGAAAAGTGTATGGAACTTCTTGATATGAAATGAATCCCTTAACCATCTGTAGATTCCCTACATTATAGGAATAATCATAAAATTACTAGAAATAAGTGAAACTGCAAAACAAATCACGTGTTTCTGATTCTTTTCACAACTGTTTTTTTCCTTTGAAGAACATTATTTCACTGACATTTCAAGCTAAACTAGAAGGATGTCAATTCCTTATCAAGATACTGCAAATAGAGAAAGCCACAGGGTAACATATCAAAAAAAGATCATTCACATTAGTAAGCCTTTCTGAAACTGAAATCCGTCACTTTTAAATACGAGTTAGAGATTTTTAATTTAATAGCAAACGTGTTTTGCCTGGTCAGTTCAGAGCAAATGAAACATTTTCTAACAGCAGCCAGTAATATTGGCTGTTATCAACTAAGCACATGATCTGTATTAAATAGGTAAATATTAATAGCAAAAAGCTTTATGAACTTCAGGGACAAATCTGTAAATTTAGAGTTAAAACTGCTAAAGTTGAAACAGCTTATTTTGTTTCTTGATATAAGAAGAAAAGTTAACTTTAAAAAAAAATAAATTAAAAAGTATTCTAATTTGTGTATCATTCCTGAATAGCTCATAGAGGCCGGGGTATGGAAGTGGTATGCCTTGGAAAAAAGTACTTTGGATGATATGCTTAAAACAGTCTTCATTTCTGTGAATTGTGTGTTTTGTTTTATTTGGTTTTTTAATGTGACTTTTCTCGTGTTTGAAATAACCTTCCTAAGGTTTTGACAAGGCCAAGCTTGAGGTCATGGAAGCATATCTTAAAGCTGTGAAGTTATTTAGAAATGATGAGAGTTCTTCCAGAGAACCTGAATATTCCCAGGTATGCTTGAAATGACTTGTTTCTGTATGTTTGGTTCTCATAATAACTACTGCTCATTTAACAATTTTATCTCCTGCTGTAATTTTCATTGCTTTAATAAAGGTTGCATTTATTAACTCAAAATTTTGAGAAGCAGAGTATGGTTGCAGAATATAGAGAGGGTAGGGGAAAGAAGGGAAGTACAATTATGTTCATGTCAACTAACAGATACTGAATTCCTATCACTCCTGGTTGATCAGGTAAGTCTTACGGATGGTAGAAAAGTTAGGGGTAGTGTTCAAACACTTGGAATAAGATGAATAGCCTTTTACAGTGGGTGGTCTTTAAAACTCTGGGCTTCCATTTTCATGTCTTGGAGCACTCAAATTTAAACAAAAGAGGTCCCGTATGTCTCGAGTATATTCGATGTGATGTTGGGCTGGGATTGGTAATGCATGCCTTTTCTCTGTTTCTTGTTTTTTTAGGTAGTGCAAATTAGTCTAAGTTCTATAATTCCATATGTCAGTGGCCCCAAGAGGTCCCAAGATAGAGTGGCTGTTAATAACATGAAAAGTGACTTCCAAGCCTGCTTAAATGAAAAGGTTTGTACAACTGATGTACTCTTCAAAAGGTACTTCCTATAATCTACACAAATAAATTTTATGTCACTTATTCCTTGCATACCTGCTGAGCCCTCCTTATTAGCAGCTTATCCAATTATATTCTTGTGTCCTGAGGATAGTAGCTGGTAAATCATAGGTGTGTTTTTCAGGAACAGAACCTACAGAAATCCTTAATTTCACAGTTTAGATAGCTAGGGAGGAAAAACTTCAAGTTAAATAATAAATAGCGTAAGCCTGGGAAACATTTTTGAATTTTCAGAGTTTTTTTAAACAGCTGCATTTTACTTAATTTCCAAAACAGAATTACCATAAGAAAAGGAAATTCATCATATCTTGAAGGAGATGCAGGAAGACTTCCAAGATTTGTAGCTAATCAGTGTTCTGGGTTCTTAATTTAGCAAGTGATTTTTGCTTGCAGCATTACTTGACTTCACAGAGGAAATGTTTTTACTCTGAAGGTGATATTTTTGGTTAGGAATATGCATAGGTATCTAAGAACACAGGTAACACAGGAATGCATCTTCATTTTTAGTGTTTCTCGTTGAAGACTGGCAGCAGTATTAGAAACATATACACTTACTCTGTAAAAATTCTTTCTGTTGGTTTTATCATTTCTGGCTTGTGATGAGGTGTATAATACAGAATGATCAGTTGTGCTGGAGAGAGAAATCATAACTTGATTGTGGATCACAGAATGGTTGAGGTTGAAAGGGACCTCTGGAGGATGTCTGAGTGCTGAAGAGCTGGAGGGTGTGAAATGTTAATCGACCTAGTCTGCTTTTAGTTATCATCCTCTTCCAATTAACATCTTGGGCATGCTTCTGGTTCAGAAACAAGTATTGTACAGAGTTAGACACATAGTCATAAGGGATTGCGCTTTCATGTATAGCAGGAAATGAGTGTGGGATCAACTGTGCTTTGACTGGCATTTGTTCACAATTGTTGCAAAGTTAAAGCAATGATGAAGAAAGAAGGATGAGACGAGACCACTGTATACCTGGAGAGAGGCATGAACTGAGGGCTGCTTTTAAAATCTGTTTAAGGAATGGGACAACTGAGGATTATTTTAAAATGAGGGTTCACTTGGTCTTGCTGTAATGTCATACTTTCTGTACTATAATAACTGCTAACATGTATTTTTGTCATCTAGTCTGGTGTTAAAGGGTTTCAGATTGCAGTTGAGAAACAGAATGACATTGTACCTGTTCAGTATGAAGGAAATGAATACAAGCTATCTCATGGCTGCATTGTCATTGCTGCAGTTATCAGCTGTACAAATAATTGTAATCCATCTGTCATGCTTGCTGCAGGTATGTTGTGACTAGTGACAACTAACTTGATCTTAATGGTGCTCCCGTGTTTACACAGCCTTTACCTTCACTTTTGTAGGTTCTCTGTAATAACTTGACCTAAAGGTTTGAAACTGTAAACTTTTAGCCTTAAACTTCTTGTGTGTTCTGGAGGTTATATAATGAAAGTTACCTTTCAGTAATACAATCTCAAAATTTGTGTCATAAAGCAGTATTAATGATAGTAATTACAAAATACTTCAACAGGTAACCAGTTTTAGGGCTCTTTTCAAATGGGTGCACATAGCAACATGATGCAGGAGGTGGGCTTTAGCTTTGACTCCATCCTGGATGATGGTAGTTAACTTACAGAGTCTGGAAAGAAAATCCATATTTGCTGAACAGTTGTGCTGTGCTTTAGTCACTAGTTAAGGAGTATGTGCTGTACTTTCACAAGCTGCATACAATTTTCCCAGAACAGCTAATCCTCTGTTAGACCTTGCTTTCTTCTTTTGAGGTCCTCTGTGGCCAAGGCAAGCTTCCCTTTAAGGCTGTGTGGCCTGTATCGGAAGAAGAATAAATGGATTTGCATTGTCAGCTAGAACATGGGGAAGAGATTTTTGTTATAGAAAATGGGCATCTACATTGTAGGAATGGGAACAAAAACCTGAATGATACTGTTATGAGTTAAGAAATTTTATTCAGGCAAGTAGTTGCTTTAATAATTTAATAAACTGAAGGTCTACTAATCCTTTGGGAGTTTTTATGCTTAATTTAACTAAGGTAGCATCACGTAGACATTCTTTTAAGGGATATACAAAACATAAGATGTCTTTTTTTTTTTTTTTTTTTGGTAGGACTCCTGGCCAAAAAAGCTGTTGAAGCTGGCCTAGTGGTTAAGCCCTACATAAGAACAAGTTTATCACCAGGCAGTGGAATGGTTACACATTACCTCAGTTCCAGTGGAGTATTACCATACCTCAGTAAGCTTGGGTAAGTTGTCACTCCTACTTCATTTGTCATTTTAGGTCACAGGGTCATAGTACACAGGGGTTTTATACAGGTTGATAAATATGGCTGCTGTTCATTTTGGGCTGGCTAATTCTTAACTTACTGGATTGTTATTTTAACTGCTTGTTGACTTGAAGTTCTTTTTACTCCATTTTATTCACACCTTACAATATACTGTGTTAGATCACTACCTCATCTGAGCTCTGTTTTTTCAGTGGCCATGTGCTTAATTGTAAGTGTCTTCCAGGACAGGATGCGCTTGTTTATATGTTTTAAAAGTGGAAGCTGGATGTAAATTTGTAAATCAGGGCAGTCTGTATTAGTCTTTACTTAACATTGCTACTGTCACGGATTGTTTAGCATGTTTCTTGTTGCTCTGTAGCAATAACAATTAGATTATATTCATAATTCTGTAACAGTGCCCAGCTGTGCTCTGTGAGGAAGGTTACTGCCTTTTCTTTGCCATTACTTATGGAACTAACAACATCTTGAGATAGTTTATTTGATTTATCTTGATGGATTACAAAAATGTTACCTTGTATCTTCCTGTTTGCATCAGTAAGTAGTGTCTGCTGTTCACTTCCTAAAAGTTTAATTGTCAAAGGGAAAAAAAAAAAAATCTTCTTAGTGATTGCTAATAAAAGAAAAAGCTGTTTTGCTAACAAATTGCTTGTAATCATTTAATGTGTTATGTGATTGTTTCTTTTCCAATGTAGGTTTGAGGTTGTCGGTTATGGGTGTTCAACCTGTGTTGGAAACACTGCCCCCTTGCCAGAAGCCATCAGGAATGCAATAAAACAGGTAAAGCTCTAAGGCTTGATGAAAACAGAAATATGGTTCTCGCCCAGTTAAGTGATCAAGAAATACAGTAATCCATGCAAATTACACTTTCTTGTTGGTTTGGACTCTGCACAACCTTTTTGCACATCTGCATGTCAGAGGGAGACCATGGTAATTCATTGCTATGTAAAATAAATGTAATAAATAATATTTGTAGCATCAGATATAAATTGCAAGATAAATACATAGGATCTAATCTTAGGGAGGATGCAATGTGTAGATTTTGTAAATTGCAAGATAAATATATAGGATCTAATCTTAGGGAGGATGCAATGTGTAGATTTTGTATCAAATGAAGAGGAGGGTTTTTAAGAGCTATATGGTTGGTTGATTTTAACCAGCAGTGTCTAAACAGCCCCAGCATTTTTCTCCTGTGAAGCAGAAGAAAAATACAACAAATAAAAAGCAGGAGAGGAGTTCACTGAAGTGACTGGAGAACACATCAGAGGGTCAAGAGTGAAAAGGAGGAAGGGTGGTGGGAGAGAGCAAAATGCCTTTAAATTGAAGTTCAAGAATAAATATTTGAAGTGCAATGTTAAAATAACATCTGACTTAGTCAACAAAAAATAGCACAAGCTGTTGAAGTACCACAGAGTCCCAGAAAAATACATATGTGTCTGCCTTTCAGGGTGATATAATTGCCTGTGGAGTATTGTCCGGAACAAAGAACTTTGAAGGACGTCTCTGTGACTGTGTCCGTGCCAACTACCTTGCTTCTCCACCGCTAGTAGTTGCTTATGCTATTGCAGGCACTGTTAGAATAGACTTTGAAACTGAACCTTTGGGTAAGTATTTCCTTATGTCTTCAATTTTGGCATCTAATGCATACGTAGAAGAGGTTTCTTCACATGCATTTCAGCATACAAAACTGGTATATTTGAAGAGAAAGCCCAGTCATATCTGATGTTGCTTGTAGCTAAAGCAAAGCATCTGCTTAACTGATGAAATTCTTTGCATATTTCATGCCATCTGTGAAGACCTGAATATATACGTATTTATCTTTTAATATGAAGTCTTATATTCTATTCTTCAAAATTACTGTTCTGTTTAAAATCATACTCAGGCACTGGTTTTAATGGCAAAAGTATTTACTTACGAGATATTTGGCCCACCCGAAAAGAACTTCACACAGTGGAGGAAGAGTGTGTGATATCGTCCATGTTTAAGGAATTGAAAGAAAAAATGGAGGTAAGAATGGTCTCTTGTTCTACATGACTTAAAGATTGCATTTCATTGTAGCTTTATCAGATCTTCCAGTTGAACATGATTTGGTTTGTCAGTTATTTCCATTAATGTAAAGGGGGACTTAACTGAGCTAGATACTTGTATTAAATAGTGATTCTTAAGTAATATCCAGTGAGGTAACTTGCAGTATATAATAGAAATTACAAAGATGATCACCAGTAAGTCTTTGGTTTAAGAATGTAAAAGGATCGTAGACCAATTTCTCTGTTCTTTTTGATTAATTTTCTTTTTTGTAGAAAGGAAACAAACGATGGAATTTACTGGAAGCACCTGAGTCAACTTTATTTCCCTGGGATTTAAAATCTACTTACATCAGATGTCCTTCCTTTTTTGATAAACTTGTAAGTACATTGGATCTATCCACCAGATTATACGCATTCCATTTAAGTAGAGAAAGAGCTATTCCAGTAAAGCTTTGATGTTTAAGTAACAAATTTGATTATCACTAATATTTCTCAGTCTTTTAAGTACTGTTTGTTTCTCTGGAATGTATGGAGCCTGTACATCAGTGTGCCTTCATATATTGCGGATATGTTTTATGTCTGTAAGGATCTTGGAAGAAAAATGTGTTTCTTCTTTTTGTTGTTGCTGTTGTTGGTGTCATTCCCCCCACCGTTGCTCTCTTCCCTTTTAGGCCAAAGAACCGGTTTCACCACAACCGATTGAAAATGCCCATGTCTTGCTCTATTTGGGAGATTCTGTAACTACAGATCACATATCCCCTGCTGGAAGCATTGCAAGGAGTAGTGCTGCTGCTAAGTATCTGACCAACAAAGGGTAAGGACTTTTCATGTTAAACAGCTCTAACTGTATCAGAGGACTGCTTTGCATGCTGAATAACTGATGAGCACTGTTGCTTTCCTTTATAAATGCCTGTCTGCATGAAGTGGAGATTATACATGGTTAAGCAAAGTAGTAACTGTTACTGGTGTTTGTAAGTAATCACCTGTCTTGCAATCCCAGTAATCACCCTTCCTGCAGTCTCTTAAGCTTACAACAAACAGCTGAGATGTACTCTTAAAGAACTCATTCTCATAGCTGTTGTTACAGTAATGTCTGCTGCCAAATGCATGCCAAAGCAAAAATAATTTACTAAAAATCAGGTGACTGATCTCCTGTTAATGTAAGCTTAGTCACTGTTACAGTCATCGGCTTCAAGAACAGTCAAATAGATGCACAGAACAGATCAGAAGCTCTAGAAATATATATAGTTTAAAAAAAAATGAAGCCAGTTTTATAAATTAGTGTGATTGGTGCTCTAACTTACCTCTGCATCAGTGAGCATCGTGCAGCAGTAGTGGGTGCCTGTCACCTCCTGCTGAAGTTCTGAAAAGACACAGAACACAATGCGGTGCTGAGCTATTCAGTGTCATACCTCTGCTGAATATTTTGGAAATTATATTGTTGCGTTGTATTCCAAAGGTATATTATTATTACAGTATCGGTGAAGCACGACAAAATAATAGCTTGTGGTGTGGAGTCTTCTTTCAAACTATTGCATTCAGTCTGAAAGAGTAGTATTATGAGAAGGAAAGAATTAATGGGCCTTTAATCCCAGGATGGTGGTTTGATTTATGAGTAAAGCTCTCATTTTGGTACAACACTTGTTAATAAATATGCTGGTAGAGGTTAAGAGGATTATTAAACAGGCTTGTTTCCTATAACAGTCTCCCCGTAATTCTTCTGTAAGTCCCATACTGCTCATAGCACTTTATTATAAAGTCACAGAAAATGAATTCAAAATGGCAGCTTTCCTTGTGAATAATCTAGCAATGATTTAGACATTTTGTTCATGGTTTATAATAATTACATTTGTTGGATGAATAGTTCTTCACATCTTACACTGAAAATTTAGAGATGCTGCAATAATTACAGAAATCATAACACCATTTTAAACCAGGTAACCTTTAAAATAACTGATGCCCTCTTAAATATTCCTTTTATTCTAGACTCACACCTCGTGAATTCAACTCTTACGGAGCTCGAAGAGGTAATGATGCTGTGATGACAAGAGGTACCTTTGCAAATATCAAGCTTCTGAATAAGTTCATAGGAAAACCAGCTCCTAAGACAATTCACTTCCCATCAGGACAAACGGTAAAAATATATTCGTTTGCATAGCTACTCTGAAATTGTGATGCCGATTTACAACTTGCTCAAACTATTTCACTTTGTTACTCCACAGCTAGATGTGTTTGAAGCAGCGGAGTTATACCAGAAAGAAGGCATCCCTGTAATTATTCTAGCAGGAAAGAAGTATGGACTGGGTAGCTCAAGAGACTGGGCTGCAAAAGGGCCTTTTTTACTGGTACTGCTGGTTTGTTTGGTTTTGGGGTGTGTTTTTGGGGTTTTTTTGGAAATACCTAAAACCACATTTGTTTAGTTTGGGGCATGAATGTGTTTAGAAACTGTCCTCAATCTTGAATATAATACCATGTTTTGTTTTTAAAGACTTCTTAATAGGCTGTGCTACAGTCTTCGTAGAAGAGAATCACTAATCAGGATAAATCTGAATTTCCTAATTATGTCACTTACCATCTTAGACTCCAGACTTTGAGATAAATTAGAGATTTATCTAGTGCTGACCTGTTTGCTCTCCATGGGGTATTAAGTATCTACCTACTGGAGACTAATTTCCACTAACATGCAGAATATCTTCTGGGTCAGCCATTTATTCATGTGGAGTAATGGAAGCAACTGCATTTGGTCTGGGATTTTCTGCCTGCTAACTACAGCACGGTCACTGTCTGTTATAAAACTCCATTTCATACTGTATGGGCCAGATCTGGCTTATTTACTTTCATCTAGCTGTAAAGCTAAAAGATGTTACCTACTTACTTACAGGACTCATACAAAAGCGCTCTCTTTACTCTTCAGTTTGAAGTGCAAGATTTCGGACATAATATGTATTTGAAGCTTACTTTTGCATTTCACTTGACTACTGTACTGAAATACAAAATCACTTGTATTTTTGCAGGGTGTTAAAGCTGTCCTAGCTGAAAGCTATGAGAAGGTTCATAAAAGTCAGTTGATTGGAATTGGCATAGCTCCACTTCAGTTTCTTCCTGGGGAAAATCCAAGTACTTTGGGCCTCACTGGGAGAGAGCAATTTTCTGTATTGTTCCCTCCAGAGCTGTCGCCTGGAATGACTTTGGATGTTAAGGTATCCTTGCAATATTTTGTTTAATTTCTTTGTTGAATGTACTGACGATTGAAAGCATAGAAAGAAAAGTTAATCTTGGTGATTGAAAGCACCAAAAACCAAAACTTAATTCTCTTTGAAAGTAAGCTTGTAGTCTTGCCTGATGTTTGTCCTGACTATTGAAGTTTCCCAAAGTACATATACACGTATGTTTTTTCTATGTAACTTCTTATGCGACCTCAAATTCTTGGTTGTTCTTTTGGGCATTGTTTCCCCCCCTCGTGGTACTGTATTAGGGTAGAATTGTCTCGTCTCTCATTCAGGCTCTTTTAAAGACGAGGGTGCAACTGTTTGTTTGAGAGAGGCTTCAGCTTTCTATTCTGTGTAAAGGAACCATATGCCCATAATAACACACACTGCACTCTCTTAGGGAAATGGCTTTTTCTTTGTTAATCAATAGGTACGTAGCATGCTCCCAGCTGGATCTAAACTGTGCAGTAAAATAAGCCTTCGTTCTGTTCTCCGCAGTGTCTCGGATCTGCAGTGGCGGATAAGTGGGTTGAATTTGCTTGTGTTCAACAAACTTAGGGTTAGAATGTTAACGGAGAATAAGCAGGGGGAAGTGAAAGCAAAACTCTTAATTGGTCTCTCTTTTTTGCTTTTGTTTTGAAGACAAGCACTGGAAAAGTATTCAGCGTGATTGCCTTGTTTGAAAACGACATGGAGATAACTTTATACAAATACGGTGGAAGTCTAAACTTTGTGGCTCGAAGATTCTTATAGTAGCTACTGACTATATGGGTACCTTGCATAACTGGTAATTCTGAAAATGCCTTGTGTGAACCCAGGAATCTGTACTGTGGAACTGCAAACAGTCCTAGTGTGCTCAAAGTTACTTCGTCCATGGATGTAAAAGATTGTGAATCATTGTAACTGCAACAAGATCCTTCCTGATTTTAAATAATATTCTAATGGTGCTATTAAACATTGCTAAAATCAACATGTGTATTGTGGCAGAGAGCTGTAAGTATGGAGGGGATGTTTTATCAGACCATTTTGTAAATAAACTATGCGAAATCTGAAACTGATTGTGCTGAAGATTATTATGTAAGAAGATTTTCTGCAGTTATTTCCACTCAGTTTTTGCACCTGTAAATCTGTGTACTGCTGTTTGTTGGTTTAAGGGTAGCAGATGGTATGGAATGTTAAAGGCCAAACAGATTTTATTTTTTTTTAACTTTTTTCATCCAGAGTTTAAAACAGATATTCAGTTTTTAATTTCTTGCTTTTTAGGTTATGGGCTGAACAAAAAGCAGTCGACATGAGGCCCATGGTATCCTGTATCACAGATCATTACTTTCTTTACCTTTATTATGGGATTATATTTCATCTGGATCCAGATTTAAAACTGCTCATGCTATGAAACGTTGTGTGCTTAGAAGTATGGGAAACACCTCTGCATTTAAAAAAATGCTCGCAACTATTTTGTTCATGCAGGTTAAGTGCAGCACCCCAGCTTCTTGGCAAGCTGCAGTGTCCTTTGAAGTTTATCATAGCTACTTCAAGGAATGCAGTTTGTCATTTATGACATCAGTTTTTACTGTACCGTCTGTGATATCATTAGACAAAGTACCTCCCCTTAGTATTTTAATCTTTGAACATCTTTAAAAACATTTATTAGGACTGTTTAAATTCCTCTGCTTTAAATACAGCCTGTGTCTCATAAGTTATACTTACTTGTCAAATATTAAATATCTGAGGTAGCTGTACTGCCCTTTAACACTTTCTAATATGCTGTTAGTTTACAGCTCTTCCAAACAAGCACCATGTTCCCCTGCTGAAGATCCTAGAATATTGAAAAAAATCTGTCTCTTAAGCCACTGCAACTTCTACAAATTTAATTGTCAGCACATTGATGGTAAAAACCCTGTTCCATATTTAATATTAACAGAAGATGCACCGTTTCTGCCAAAATGCTTGTTTTACCACTTAACTAAGCATTGATAGCTTCTAACCTGTGCAAGTGAGTCCTCAGCTTCAAGATGCTATTTCTGCGCTCCTGTATCTTGCAAAGCTTCATAATACTGCTTACGGTTTACATAGAGATTAATTTCTTTTGGAGAACAAAACTGCAATAACTTGCCTATAAATTGTCAAGATTTTGCTTTAAGATTTTTTGCTCTTGATAAACATTGTCTTAAATATCAAAACTTTCAAGAGGACTATATTAGCTTTACTACATGTGCTTGCGATTTATAACCAGACACTAAGCTAGTTGACTTGCAAGCTAACAGATGGACCATGCAAATCTTTAAATAGTATGTTTCTGACATTCCTGAGAAAAAAGCGCAAAAACAAAACAAACCCTGGCATAATTATATCATTACAATATATTACTTTTTTGACAGTTCAAATGCCAAATTAATTTGACTTCACTGCCATAACTTTGATACACCTTTTTTATTTTATTGGACGAAGTTCCCTAAAGTTTGAAATTCTGTATAATCTGTTTCTATATTTGACTAGTTTTGCTGTGGTTTTCTTTTAGTCAAGATAGAAACCATGCTGGTGACTCCTACCACTGATATGGGTGATAAATCAATGCATTCTTGAATACTACATTCATTTGAATGCTGAATGAGTTTCTTTTCTGTGGTACACTTTTGTGAATTTTACCCAGAGTTATTGATCTTATTTCTTATACAACAGTGTCTAATACTGGTTTTTTTCCTAGCTCAAAGGTATATTCTTGATTTAGTTCAAGAAAATGCATGTTCATGATTGGGGAGCAAATAGGAACTTAGTGCTGGCGCGTAATGATGCCTCATGCAGATGATAAATAAAAACACAACTACAAGCCTATTTAAAACTTGTGTAACTGCTAATGCTTGAACAGAACACAGCCTCCCACCCTCTCTAGTGCAGTAACATGCTCCTTGCTTCAGAAGGAGACAGTGATCCAAGCCATGTGAAGAAAACCAGTATTGTGAAGTTAAGTGCAATTTCAAGGGATGTGACTTATCTGCAAGTTGTCACCAATGAAGCTAGTCATCTCTCTTAGGAGACATGATGGATTTCATTACCATAGCAACTACTTTAAATCTGCTGCACTCCTATGTCTTAATGAAAGACAGCTTTTGAGCTGTGCTTTGGCACAGTTGCTGTTCAACTTCAGGCTCCTGCTGTTGCTGCTGCAGTGAGTCCAGCCCCAAATATGCCGAAGTCAATAATAGCATCTTTGTGAGTTGTGCAGACTGACTCCTACCCTTAAGATCTGTCCGCCTGAAGTGTAGTGGGTGCTGCGAGGAACAGCACTGCTTATGTACCCATCTCCTGCTTCTCACGTGGTAGCGAGCTGCCGGTGAAGATAACACTTGCCTGATTATCCATGGTCATGTGCCTGTCCCCTCTCCTTGTGCAGCAGCGAATGTTGTAAAGTCCAGTTCAACAGCCCAGCAGCAAAGGGAAGACGTTTAACTTTGGACACGCTGCTAGGATCCTATGAGCTTTAGATGAGGAAGAGTGACATCTGCTTTCTGGCAGCAGCAGGGTGCGGTACGGTCAGAGGATTGCTGTGATCACACGCAAACAAACATGGTTCAACTAGACCTCTTTATAGTATCTTAAAGCATAGGAGGATATGTACCTTTTTGAAGAAGTGACTCAGTGTGTTAGATGTATTTAACCTAGACTTCTCTCTCCATTTTTATTTGGGGGAAGAATCTGTTCCAATTTTTCTAAATGTTTTCTCTCCTTGCACCCCTCTTCCTCCCTCCCCCTCCCAAACTACAAAGCTTTGAGATAGTGTTGATGTTTATACATTTTACACCTAAGTATGAGGACATGAAATTGTGTATATTAATCATATTTAAGCAATTGCAAATCAATGTCTGCTGTTTAAAGCCAACAGAACAGTGTAAGTTTTAAGTTCAGTAAGTATTGTATAGATATATCTTAAGTTCAGCTGATGACAATTGTGCATAAAATGTTACTGATGCTGTAAATTATTTTTAATAAAGAAAATTATATCACAGTTCTTGTATGTTACCATCTATTTTGAATACATAGTATGGAATACACTTAAAATGGTACAGTAAGTATGTATGAAAAGGCGGGGTGAATAAGGAAAAGGGTACAATTATGCATGTTTTCTTTCCTCATTAGGAGTGTCTCACATGTTTTGGGCTTCCAGAGCATGTTTAGTTGGTGTAGAAAGAGGTTTTCTGTGTTAGTTGAGCTCCAGGTACTAGTCTGGATATTATCTCATATGCTTTTTGAATAACCTTTTTTTTTTCTGTCAAGAAAATGTCCAATTCAGAATCTAGATCAAATCCTGTACTAAAGCAAGCTGTTGACCAAGGTTAGATTTATGGCACGTAGAGCTTACAGCTATGACAAGATCTTAAAAAGTGATTTGGGGGTGTCTGATACTGACCCACCTCTGAAGACTCACTTTCAGAAGAGGCATTAGACTTGCATCCAACACAGAGATGCTAAATTACTCAAGTCTTATCTTTCTTACAGGTAGTGGTAAGAGAGGCCAAAGTACAACCTTAGTCCGGTGTGTTGCCTCACAACTGTGGGGTCCTTTACCACCAGAATACTGGGCAGGCAGGAGAAGCGTGGAAGTCTGTAGGTCTTAAATCTTGGCACTACTGTCTGGAAACTGAGGCAAGGTTGACAAGGTACAGATCTGCAAAATGCATTGTAATGTTGTTCACAGAGAGAATGAGTGTATCCTGATTTTTACTGTAACCTGCTACGTATCTTAGTCACAAGCATAGCAAGGATGCTTTCCTGCTATATGAATTTTGTTCCAGTGAGCTAAACCTTTAGTCAGCCTCAGAAATCAGGAGAGGGAACCCTAACTATTTCCTGGAGCTCTTTTATTCTTGAAAGAACTTGCTTGTGTGTGATTTCAGGGCCGGGGGGGGGGGGGGGTTGGGCGCTGGCAGAGGGGAGAGTGAAGTAGGTAGAAGTATATATTAGCTGGTCAATCACTTCTGTTTAGTAACATCTGTTCCGAAACTGGGGGGGGGGGGGGGGGGGGAGAATCCAAGGAACTCACATTTGTTTCTTGGGAAAATAATTTCCCTTTTCTAAGTTCCCTATTGGATTAAAATCATGTATCCAATTTAATGTCCTTAATGTTACAAATAACACTGAGATATTGGACAGAGGATTCTTAATAACTGGTTTACTTAAAACCCAGATTTTTTTTTTTTAACTTCAGTAAACCTTTGCTAATCTTTTATTTTTCCTCGGATTCCTAATTCCAGCACCGTGGGACCTCAACTACTGCAGATTACTTTTTTTTTTTTTTAAATTAGGAATTTTAGAAGAGATTTATATATTGATCTTAAAAGTTGGGGGGGAAGGGGGGGCTGAGGTTTGTAATTATTTTAATTCAAATTGTCTCGGACGGGGCAAGTGTTCCCGGTCTGAACTCGAAGGGCCATCCCGAGAAGGATGCCTCAGCTCTGCTATAGGTAAACGGTCTTCGGTCCGAGCTTTTCGCCCTGGCGCGCCGATACAAGGATGGAAACAAACCGCAGCTCTCGGTTTCTCCCGCTAGCAGCGGGAGCGCTGCTTTTGAAAGGCTCTTTCCCTTTCTCCGGGCGGGCGGTACGTTTCCTCCCTTCCCTTCCCTTCCCTCCCGGGCTGCCCGAGGACGCGCCCCGCCGAACCGCTGCCCTCTCCCTCCGGCCGGGGCCGCCAAACGCGCTTCCCCGCGGGGAGGGCCCGGGCCCCGGCCGGGGGCGGGAGCGGCGGCGGGGCCTCCCCGCCCTGCGCCGGGCGGCCGAGGGCCGAGGCGGGGCCCGGCCCGCGTCCTTCCCCCGCCCCGTTAACGTAAGGCCTTTCGGCCGGGGAACGCGTTGGGAGGGCGGGACGAAGGTTGGGGCAGCTCCCGCCCGGTCCAAGGGTTTTGCCGGCGTGGGCGAGAGGCGGCCGGAGCGTCCGCGGGTTCGTGCTGCGTTTGTTAGCGCAGGAGCCCTGAGGCCCTGACCAGGGGGGAGGATGGCGGCTGCTTTAACGTTAAGGTCTGCTAAAATGTTTCTTGTCTTTTTCGCAGACCGGAATTTAGAACCTCCCGGACGGGGATTCGGCAGCTCCGTTCCACCGGCAATCGCTCCTGGTTCGCAACGTACCAGGTTAGGCTGTTGCTGGAAATCAGGGAATAAAATTACGCCTAGTTAATAAGCTTTCCACTTCTACTTCTTCCAAACAGGCAGAGTGCATCTCTCTAGCAGTTCTCCTTGTCGGGGGGTGGGGGTGGCTACAGACTAAGTAGTTGACAAGAAAACACGATGTAAGAAACCTGGACTGGCTCGGTGGGTCTTCTTCGCTTGTTTAATAAGCACAGGAAACTCCTCTCTGGCATCTGAAAGCATTTAGTTGCAGTGATTACTGTTTCTGATGTCAGAATGCACATAAGACCATCCTACTTCTCTTTTTCTCCTAGAGACACAATGTCTTCTGGAAATGACCGTCAAGCCCAGACATTTACCAAACCAGCGCTCAGTGAAAAAGAAGCGACTGAATTGGTTGACAGGGTGTTTGGATTAAAAGTGTCTTGGATCAGGCCGCTCCCCAGCTACGACGATCAGAATTTCCACGTGCGTGTCTCAAGAAGCAAAGGTGCGGCTGAAGGTGCTGATGAGTATGTTCTCAAAATCACCAATTCGGAAGACAGCCAGGAGCCTGACCTCATTGAAGCGCAGACCCAGGCCATGATGTTTCTCAGCGCTGAAGGCTTTCCTTCAGCTACTCCTCACCTTACAAAAGATGGTAACATAATGTCTCTGGAGTCAGGAGGTGAGCAATTATGAGCACCTCCACTGCCCTACTGTTATCTTTAGCTCGGCAGCAGCTTGCTATATGGCATGTCTTATAGATACACTAAAGTGAATCTCCAGGCTTATTTTTAAATATTAGGGGATATGTATCAGGTGGCCTGTATGGCCAGCCATGATAGTCCAAACTTAAAAGACCAGGAGAAAGTCAGAGATTAATAATTAACTATGAAAGCACTTAGGAAATAACTTCAGTATAATGAACTGGAGAAAACATTGACCTGACCTGTTCTTGCACGCAAAAAGGAAAAAAAAAAAGCCTCATTGACTAAATGATGCTACAAATTATTTGCCTACAGAATGGTGTAACATACAGTTCTAGCCCATCTATGATGCCAGAACAAATCGCTTTAACAGCGCTTGGCATAAAAGATTGTGTTGACATTTTGCTTTTATTTTCACTGTAACTTTCACACAAAAGCTGGGATTCCTGAGACCACCTGTTCTGCTGCAAAACAGTGTAAGTGGGTGTCTGCAGGCACTGCAGGAAACCTGCTGTAATGCAGAGTCAGTTCCAAGCACAAGGACAGGAAGTCCAGCATAGATTGCATGTGTGTTAAGGTTTGCACATCATCCTACAACATTCTGGTAAATCAAATCTTGTGAATGAAATCTGTTTTATGAGCTACATCTGATGACTTCTACACTGGGATAAACCTTTTTTGCCTCTTGCATTTACTACTCAATAGCATATATTGAAGTGACTGACTGCATCTCTCTTTCCTCGTTAGATACTGGACCTGGGAACAAAAAGTACATGGTCAGACTGCTGACTTACCTGCCAGGGACACCTGTAGCGAAAATTGCTACAAATACTCAGATTTTCTATGAGATTGGTAAACTAGCTGCCAGTTTGGATAAAGCTCTCTCAGAGGTAAGTTTTCGTTGCTCTGGCCTCACAAACTTCTTTCTCAATTCATTTCTCCTCTCTATTTCTTCTTGTGCTTGCTGTCTGCTTTCCTGATAGGTAAAATTCAAGTTGGTCAAAGCAGATGTCAGTTTAACTCATCTTTCAGGTGCTAACCTCCAAGCCGGCTGTTACTAAAGCGTATCCCCAAGTAACATGCCCAGCTCGTGCTCATGACATGGTATTGGTGATCCTTTTGCAATGCATTTCTGTAACATGAATAGGGAGATGAGGAGTTCTTTTTACTTATGCAAAACTCACCTGTTTGGTATTTCAAACCTGGCAAATAAGGAGAGTGAAGCCTTGGGTGCTCAAACTAGAAGCATGTAAAGCTTGTTTTAAAGCATTTTTGTATAGTGCACATCAGGCACAGCTGGCTGATCTATCATTTTGAATTCATTCTGACTTGCTGTCTTTCCCCTGGTCATTAGAACTGTGACCATTTAACACTGGTAGCGGTTGGTTCCTTCTCTACAATGCCAGCTGTGCCAATGAACAGAGATTTGTGATGCTTCTCTCATTTGCACGACTTCCAGTCAAATAATCTTAATGCAAAGTAAGTTCGTTCTTTAGTCTGTAATTATACAGGATAATAAAGCTGATAAATCAGCCAGTAATTAAGTTTGATACATAAAAGAACTCTTGCATTATTTATTGCCTTTCATTAACCTTTCCCTCTCACGTTCTGGCTCCCGGCTTCAGACAATTATGAAATGTGAATTGCCAGCTTTACTAACCACATTCTTAAATTGCAAGAGCATTTTTCAATTGGGAGAGATAATTTACTGTTGCCTTCTAACACTCTGGTCATGCTCTTATAATGCGATTAAAACAATTTATATAGGCCAGCTAGTTTTAAAATATGCCTGTGACTTGTCCTGCCAAGGAGGAAATAGTTGATGAGAAAGCAAATTTTGATGGAAAAGGCTCTTTATGCCCTTAACATATGGACTATCATCTACCAGGGTTTGTCATTTAAAAGAAAGAAAATTACAATCAGCACTGTCACAACTTCAAAATATCATTGACACTAAAAATACCTAAGGTATTAAGTTTTCTGATGACAGATCAGAAAATACAGCCTGTCTTTTCTACCCAGTTAATTTACTTTGTCAACTTGATAGCAAAGCAATGTGCCATGCTTCGTTTTGTGCACAAAATAGTATTCCACCACTTTCTCTATTGTCTCCTTTTGCTTGCATGTGCCTCACATTCTCTAAATGGAAAGAAGTTAAGTTTATGGCTGTAAAGTGACTGCCTATGGCTTTACAGTGACAAGGGCTCATGACTTTTTATCACTGTTCACACACCTGGTAAACCATTTATATATAGCTTGCTGGAGTATCTGATTTGTGCTGGGAAGATGGCAGTGGTTGCTTACCAGATGGCATTCTTCCTACCAGGGTGGTGCTTTATACAGTGTTAGGGATCCTGTATTGTGATTTTTGCTGTGGGCTTGATCTCATTCCTTACTTTTTCATACATGGTTCCAGTTTTGACTATCATTTAGCTATCTTTAAGAGCCTTAATTACAAGCATAGGTCTCTTTTTAAGAGGAAGCCAGCTACTCTTGTGGGAAGATTTTTATTTGTCCTATGCGCTGGCAGAATCTGGCCCACAAGCCACCTTAATAAGCATTAGAGGATTCAAGGATAAGCATGGTATGCAGTGGGAGAGATGCTTTTCCTCCCTGAGTGTCGCTTTCCAAACCACCTTTTTCATTTGCTAGTAAGAGAGAGAGGTTAAGAACCTTGTTTGTTTAACATATTTAGGCTACCTGGATGTACAAAGGCAAATTTTCATACGGTTAAAGCTCTGTCCAGTATCTCCATAAAGTACGTCTGTCCTCGGGATTTTTCATGTACCAGCTGATCCTCAGGCTCGTCCCCAGAAGGTGCCACCTTTAAACGCACAGAGCGTGCCTGTTCCCAGCACGCTGGCGGGTTTTGTGTTTCTTCTGCTCCGACAGCTTTCTGTAGCACCTACTGTGCAATCCAGGCTCTGTCTTGGCAAGGCCTCAGAGTCGCTATATAACGGCACGTTACAGAAAGTCAGTATCATTTGGGTTGTATGTAGATATTAAGATGCTTGCCTTAATCATTCTTCAGGTTATTCTTTTACTTACTGATACAAAGCAATAGTCGAAGTCATGGTGCTGCTTTTCAGCGAGTTTCATTAGGAACCTGTTAAAGTCAATTAGGGGCTTTGAATCAAGCCCTTCAATCATAAAAACAGGATTCTTACTTATGGCCGATTTTATCTTGTGCTTTTTTCCAAAGAAATTCCATCATCCGTCAGTAAAAAGTCTGCATCGAGGTCAGTTCATTTGGAACCTGGCAAATGTTCCTCTTCTAGATCAGTACATTTATGCCTTGGGCCAGAACAAATATCGTGAAGTTGTGGAACAAGTTATCGAGCAGTTTAAAGGGAAAGTAATACCCAAGCTAAGCAGTTTTCGAGCCTGTGAGTATTTTATTCTCGTTGTAATTACGTTGAACTGAGAGACTGAAATTTCTTACAGGAGTTTGGGTCTGGGGAGAAGGCAACAAAAAGCAGAAAAGTAAGTGTCCTTCATCCCTAGCTAGACGTGCAAATATTGTGCCGAATGAACACAACGCAGAATAAGCCAGGAGGAATGTGCTGTCCAGAGTCAGGTTCAGTTCTTGATCTTTCTGATGTTTGTTCCGGTCAAGGTGATGATTTTCATGCTGTTAGATCAGCTTAATAAGAACATATGGAGCACATTGCATCTTTTCATAAAGGCCCCAATAACGACTTAATTGTATTTTTGGAATTCAACTCGCATTGATGTTGACGATAATCTGACAGTTTGATCATTTGAAGATTGCTATTCTGCGTTTGGAAAACATGTAGCATACCACAAGTACTAGCAGAGCAGGATAAGATCTCGTAATGCTCCCTTTATGGATTGCTGTCTATCTGGTCACCTGTAAGTGGCATGGAGGTCGCTAGGAAGATGTAAGGCAACAACAGCTGCCCGTGAGGGAGACTAGCATGGTTCTGTAGTTGAGTGTCAGTTTGAGCCTCTGTGCGTCTTGTCAAAGCTGTTTCACTGAGAAACGGAAAAGAAAGACGTTAGGTCCTGCTGTTTAATAATTATCAAATACTGTTTATGTTTCTTCTGTGTTTAGGCATCAATCATGGAGATCTTAATGACCACAATATTCTAGTAGACTCCACCTCTGCCTCCCTGGAGAATCCTCAGTACAGAGTGTCCGGCATCCTGGATTTTAGCGACATGAGTTACGGGTATTACGTGTTTGAAGTGGCAATAGCTATCATGTACATGATGATTGAGAGCCCAGATCCTCTGAGCGTCGGAGGCCATGTCCTGGCCGGGTTTGAAAGCGTCCTGCCACTCACCGAGGAGGAGCGAGGTGCGCTCTTTCTTTTGGTGAGCGGGAGGTTTTCTCAGTCCCTCGTCATCGCGGCCCATACCGCTCTGCTGTACCCGGAGAACGAGGAGTACCTCATGATCACCGCCAAAACCGGATGGAAGCACTTAATGACCATGTTCGAGGTGGGCCAAGAAGCTGTGGAGAAGACGTGGTTTGAGACGGCCGCAGCCTACGCCACCCGCGCTCCCGCCCAGTAGATCGACGGCTGCCGCCGGCCCCGCTCGCTGACGCCCGGCTCTCTCCAATAAAGGCGGCGCTGCCTGTGCTGGAGCGCGTCCACCGCCGTCTGTGGGCAGGCAGGGGCGGGGGCACCGCGGCGGGCGAGGGCCGGCCTCGGCTCCCTGAGGCGCTGCTCGCTGCCCTCGCCTCGGCGGGCCCGGCCCGTCCCGCCCCGCCTCGCCTCGCCTCGCCTCCCCTCCCGTCCCCTCAGCGGCCCCGTCCCGCCCCACCTCCCCCCAGCGGCCGTTGCACCTACCCGCGTCGCGCGATCGGGGCGGTACCGGCCGCCCCTCCTGCCCGGCGGGCGGGGGGGAAGGAAGAGAGGCCGTGCCCCGCCCTAGTCCGGCACCCGGCACCGCGCAGGCGCGGCGGCCATTTCCGACGCAGCGGTGAAGGTTTGGGCGCGGCTGTAGCGCCCGGTTCTTCGCCCGCCGGCCGGGACTCGCTCGGCCTCCGCGGCCGATCGGCCTCCTCTCGGCCTGCCGTGAGTGCGGGCGGGCGGGCTGGGGGGAGCGGGGCGCGCCCCCGTGCGCGGCGGGAGGCGGCCAGGCCCTCGCCTTCGGCCGCGGTGAGGATGACTCTGCACTGCGGGCGGGGGGGGGGGGGGGGCGGGGAGGGCCGGGGTCCGTGAGCGCGGGGCGGCCGGTGCCGGTTAACGGGCGTTGTGGTGTCTTGCAGGCCCGCTTCCCTCCTGCCCGCGGCGCGTCCCCGGCACGATGGTGAGTGGTATTTCCCCGGGGCTTCGCTGAGCCGCCGGTCGTGTCGAGTCACGGCCCGGCCCGGCCCTCCGGCGGCGCGGGCGGGTGGGCTGCGGCGTGAGGCGAGGCGAGGGGCGGTCACGCCGCGGAGGGTCCGCGGTCAGGCCCTGCGGGGCCGGGGGTGTGGGCACAGCGGGGGCCGTGGGCCAGGCCCGCGCGCCTGGTGCTGGCGGCGTTACTGCCGTACCGTCGGCGCCAAGCTGAGGTCACGAAGCGAACGGGGCTTTTTATATGCGGGTCGGAGCGCGGCTAATTTTAGAAGGTGGCTTTCTGACAAGAGAACGATGGAAGTTAACCAGCTATTGCTTTTTACAGTCTCGAAGATATGACTCCAGAACTACCATATTTTCTCCAGAAGGTATTTTTTAACCCCACATTTTCAAGTAAACTCTGACTATTTTATCCAGCCTCTCGAAACTTAAGTAATAAACTACTTGTACAAAGGTTGGTTG
This sequence comes from Astur gentilis, assembly GCF_929443795.1. Lineage (NCBI taxonomy): Eukaryota > Metazoa > Chordata > Aves > Accipitriformes > Accipitridae > Astur > Astur gentilis. The sequence continues at coordinate 5,467,963 of NC_064889.1, read as the reverse complement.
TTTATAGCGTGTTTCCACCTGTATACGTGTTACAGAAATCCCATCTACCCGCTAGAAGTAGCACCCAAGGGTCCAAAGTGGCAACTTCCAAATTCATTCTACTTCAAGCAATAACGAGACCGTGCCCCATTACTGAGTAATACCACCTGCCACGTTTTTGAAATAACTTGAGCAAGTCTTCACCATTCATCTTTTGTTTGAGTGCGGATGAGTTTTGCTATTGTTCCTCCATCCCCCCGAGAATGCATAATATCCTGCTGGTGCAATCACACCTCTCCTTATTATTCTTACACATGCTGGAACAAGTATGTACAAACCGTGTTTTCCTTTTTTTTTTTTTTTTTTTTTTTTAGATGGGATGGACTCAAAATCAAGTATTAAATATTTTCTTTGATTGTTGAAAATCCATTTTTGCTCATATTACTGCAGCAGAGAGTTCTGTAGATTTTATTTTTTTGTAAAAGAAGGGGTTGTTTCTCCACGTTGGAGATGCCCTGTATTACCTTATCAGATTTGTGGATTTTCCTTTTCTGACTCCTTCTTCCTTTTCAAACGGTTAATTTACTATCTGCTGGTAACAGACTGAAGAAGTCAAGACTAGGTTATACAATGAGCATCCATCAGATTCTTGCAAATTTAAGTCATCTTGCATACTTTGTCCTGTTCAGTGTTACTTTTTTGATGTTACTGATTTAAATCCTTTCCTAGGTCGTTTGTACCAGGTTGAGTATGCAATGGAAGCAATTGGACATGCAGGTACTTGCTTGGGAATTCTAGCAAATGATGGTGTTTTGCTAGCAGCGGAGAGACGCAACATTCACAAGCTTCTTGATGAAGTGTTTTTCTCCGAGAAAATATACAAACTTAACGAGTAAGTTGAAATCATGATCAGATGTCCAGTGATGTTATCAGTAAGAAAACATTGCTGTTATTCACACAGTTTAGCACTGAACCCGGGTTTATTTTATTTGAAGTGTTAGTTTCTTTTTGTTCAGCGTTTTAGACAGGTATGACTGTTTTGTCATTGTTCGCTTCAGTAGTTCTTCTTTTAAAGCAGAAGCATCGCTTTTTTTTTTTAATCTCTAGGTGAAATAGCCTGTTTGTTGGTAGTTCCCCGTACAAGCTAATGTTATTGCAGCAGTTAAAATTGGGAATTCTCAGTTTCACAAAATACCATTTGGAGGGGGGCAGAGTAAAGAATGCACATAAAAATTACCATGCTAGTTCAGCTCAGCATCCTCTTCTAAGTCTTTGTTTTTCTTTTGTGATTCAAAGAGAACAAGATAGTTAGGTAAAACACACCTTGGGTTTCTTTGCCACAATTGTAGCAGAGATGATATATCTCCCTATTACAATTTCCTTTTTAGCTCTCTGGAAGTTAAATTTGTGATGTCGGAGCGAAGAGTATTACATATTATGTTCTCTTGCCTATAAGGGAGGTAGAACTTCATCCCTGCCAGAAGGTGCACATGAAACACAAATAGCTTTTCATCCTGTTAGCCTCCCATTCTGTGTTGATCTTGAAAGCAGCTAGGACCGCAGGAAGTACAGGATTTTTAAGGAGGCAGTGTAATAACGCACTGGAGTAGTTGTCTAGGCCAGCCCTTCCATCTTCTGAAAAACGTTTACATTCACTTGGAAAAAATAATCTGGATTATTTTTCTTGAATCCTTTCTGTGTAGTGAAAGCTTGGTAGCAATATCAAATCGGGCAAAAGAGATCTTAAATTAAGAGCTAACGAAACAACGAAGGATGTGAAGCGCTTACTTTCCTTATGATCGAATCAAGATTAAGTCTAGGTTACACAAATGCAGCGTGTCACCCAGCAGCTTCCACTGAAGGCCTGTCACATCTGTGTGGCTCCTTCAGTATCCTGGTGTGCTGTGTCAGGTGGCCTCCAGATAGGTACTTATATGTAGCTAATGGCTCTTGTGAAGACACTCAGGACTTAATCATCTTTGGCATGATCCTTTTCTCAGAACTATATGTGTAACTGACATACTGACCTGCTTACTTTTTGCTGTCCACCTCTGCTCTTACAAAGTGGTTAGATATTATTTTTGGTGTACCCTAAAGGCAGGAGTGGGTGAACCTGTTTTATATGGCAGCTGTGTAGTTTTGATCAGAAAAGCCCAACAGTAGGCATTCTGCTCGAACCACTGTCTGAAGACGTGTCTAGTTGTTGGAGATTGATAGGAATGCAGTTAATTTGTATGCTTTTATTGTAGGGATATGGCTTGCAGCGTTGCAGGAATAACTTCAGATGCCAATGTTCTAACAAATGAACTGAGACTGATTGCGCAGAGGTAGGTATGCTGATAGTTAACATGGTTTTACTTGCCTGTGCTGTCAGATTCACTTCTACTTATGTATTAAATCGAAATGAACATGTATTTAGTAGAGCAGAAGTAGGTTGTTTGAAATAAAACGGCTAGATTGAAGAGGCTCTACCTTAGGAACTTGTTTCTTGTTAAATGTGGTACAGGATACTGTCAGCACATCAAGTTCTGAAAACTGTTTTTTTTGTCTTTCATACTAGGTATTTGTTACAGTATCAAGAGCCCATTCCTTGCGAACAACTGGTAACAGCACTATGTGATATCAAGCAGGCTTACACGCAGTTTGGAGGTAATGAAATGTGATGAACCATTGTGCTTTTAAATGTCTAAAGAATGATTGTTACATAATTTTAAGCATCTGAGACTCTGGACAGTTCTGCCAAATTCTTCCATGACAAAGTTATACTGAGAAAAACAATAGTCAAATTTTAGAGGGGAATGGGTAGTCACTGTTACGGTTTTGCTACCGAAGGTGCTACTTTTTAGCACCTTTTTAGGAACTGAGGGCTGAGATTCTGGCCTATTGCATAGAATGCTTTGCATGCTCTTGGACTTAGTGAATGCCTTCAAAAGACCAGCAAAAAGTTGTTTGTAACCTTTCAATGTTATGGGCCCCTCCAGCATGATGGCACAATGAATCACACGAGACTATATGTAGGGGTATCAATAGTGTAACACTTCAAAAAATACTGTTTCTGTGGATCAAGAGACATGGTGTTGTAAGTAGTGTTCCTTAGTACGTGAACTGATGATTCTGCTATTTTACATATATGTAGTGTGAAAGAATGACCTTTTTATGTACCTGGCTTTTGATGCTGTTAAGTTATTCCCTTCAACAGCTAAGCTACATACTTTAAATATTAAGTTTTGATTTAAAGTCCTGAAATGAGAAATTGCAATTTGTGGAGACAGAAATGAGTTGCTCTTAGGGTTAAATGAAATAAATCTCTGCTGCCTCTCCCCCGGCCCCCCCCCCCCATGACTTAGAAAGAAATGCTGGCATGCTTATCTCAAGCAACAGAAGTGCAGAACAGTCTGTTAAATCCTAGTTCACAGGAATAGATTTGAAAAAAGAAATCAAAGAAAATAATTGTCACTCATGACCAATCTCGTTACTAAATTTAGATTGCTAATAGCTGCCTTTTCAACAGGAAAACGTCCTTTTGGTGTTTCGTTGCTGTATATTGGCTGGGATAAGCATTATGGATTTCAGCTGTATCAAAGTGATCCTAGTGGAAATTATGGAGGGTGGAAAGCTACATGCATTGGGAACAACAGTGCTGTAAGTTCTGGGTTTTTTCCTCTCAAAGTCAAGCAAAAAAAAAGTGTAAATTGCACTGTACTAAACTGAGTTGTTGATTACTAGTGCAGAGCAGAAATAGATAACTGTAGAAACACTGCTGTTACTCATGTATTGATATTATCTTGCAAAAAGCAACTGTTTAGTTGATTGCCCAAAGATACCATTTTAATTTCTGTGAAATTTATAGGCAGCTGTGTCAATGCTAAAGCAAGACTACAAAGAAGGAGAAATGACCTTAAAGACTGCACTTGCATTAGCCATTAAGGTTCTTAACAAAACCATGGATGTTAGTAAACTCTCTGCAGAGAAAGGTAAGCAGTTCGCTAATACGGGATAACACCCTTTGCTTAAAAAAAGATAATGTAGCAAACGTACATACACTAGATGCGATTGATTGGATTTTTAGTTGTCATGTGAAAAAAGTTTTCAGAAGATGCAGCAGCTCTCAGCCTTAACCTTTCTAAGAGGCACGCAGATAGCTTAGTTGAGGATGATCCACCTTGGTCAGCTCCAGGGGCTAGACCACAGTTTAGGAATCGTAGGCTGTATTGGCGCAGTAGCAGAAATGGCTACGTGTCTGGTAGAAGAATCACTGGAGAGGTATTAATGCGCTTGTGTATGCTGCTGTAGAAAAGGACTGCTGCCGTCTGGCTTGCCAGTCAAGCTTCTTTGTAGAGGCAGGACAAAAGCCTTCTGCTTCGTTGTCAGTTGTAACCCCAAATCTTACCCTTATGATGATTGCTCTCTCTAAAGGACAAAATGTAACGCCGCTGTCTGTTCCATATGTTTCAGTTGAAATTGCAACACTGACAAGAGAGAACGGAAAGACAGTGATAAGGGTTCTGAAGCAAAAGGAGGTGGAACAGTTGATAAAACAACATGAGGAGGAGGAAGCAAAAGCTGAACGTGAAAAGAAGGAGAAAGAACAAAAAGAGAAGGATAAATAGAATATGAAATCAAGTGTTCTGTAGATAATATAGGACCTGCTTCAGTAAAAGATAATCTGGGTTTCTGTTTTGTAGAAGCCTACAGCTTATGCCATGGAGGACCCAGAATTACTTTTGATGAACCAGGTCCTTAATCGTCATTCAGATAATTAGTTTACTGCTCCTTACATTGACCAATAATTGCTTTAATTCTTGAACACTTTATTTCTTTCATCTTCTATTTTTTATTATGGAATAAAATTTAAGAAGAATAGTGATGGGTGTCTTTATTTCCTCAGTAATGCCTGGATATGCACAATCTTGAAGGATTTAATCGCTTTAAACCATTAAAACAAGGTATATGCTAGTTGGTGAAGAACAAATATGGTGTTAGAATTGTTAGCGTTTTGTGTGTATGTGTGGGTTTTCCTTTTAAAGTAGTGAAAAGGGCTCCTAAGTTTGAAAAATCATTTCACAAATACAGACTTAAAGTGTGCTGGCATGCCAAGTTTTAGTTTTGGCCTATTTTGTTCTATAACGGGCTATGTCAAACTGATGGTCTTGCAAGCAGTAGTGTTTTAAACAGGCCCTGTAGCAAATGTGTTCAGTTTATCATAGCCTTTCATGAGTGCATGTGTTTTCTAAGAAATTAATCATATAACACTAGCTGTATTCACACAAACTAGAAAGACATTTTACAAAGGCCACATAAAAATGTTAAGCTATCTTGTCAAAATACAAATAGGTAAATAAAATAGTGCATGATTTTGAGCCATGTTGACTATTTTACATTTTCTCCTGAAAGGAAATTGAGAGGTTTTATGTTTAGGGTTGCTGATACTTCCCCAGAGAATTCGGTTCCCTTCTCTGACAGACACCAGTCTAGAAAACTAATCAGTTAACCACTTGAGAAATCATCATATTTGTGCATGAATTAGAAATGACAATAATTTTTGTTCAGATTGTCCCTATACTGAATGCAAAATAATATGATTTTCAGATTAAAAAACCCTCTTCTATTTCTGACAAAAAAAAAAAAAAATCTGGAGTTAATAGAGGCGATGAAAACAAGTTACTGAAAATTATTTTGCACCCTTTATCAAAAAGTTATCAAAAGCAAACTGAAAAACTCACTTGAGTGACGTGCTTAAATGAGAGGCCTTACCTGCTGAATTTCAACTGTGACACTGGTGATCCAGCACCTTTGTGCCAACCCTGGATTGTGTCTGTCTTGTAGATTTTTGGGTTTTGTTTTGGTTTTTTTTTTACCCCAAAGGATATCTGGTGTTTACAGGATTTAATAAAACCATTTAAAGAAATGGAGTGAATCCATAAAGTGTTCTATTATTTTTAATCTATCTGAGACATTTTTGACTGATACAATGTACTTTGTCAACATGGCCAGAAATTACCCTTAGTCTCAACAAAACCCATTTTTGAGCTCATTGCTGTAAGATTCACTGTTGAGAACAGAGGGAAGGAATCTGACTTGAGGTGTCTGTGTTGCAGCTTGCGTAGATAGACGACACTCACTTTGGCAACCTCTGTGCAGAGAGCGGGGGGGGTGGCATGGGTTCTGTGCAGGCTGCAGGACCTGCTTGTTCATTTTCTAAGTCTCAGTGCAGGCCAATTGCTTTAGTCTTTTGTACTGAACTTGGACAATACTTTGTTAGTATTTAAATTTTATAGCTAATAAAAGTTAGACTTGAGTTTTATTTGCACCTTGTGCAACAGCAGATCTTCCAAATAATAACATAGGAATGATATTTCATGTAAGAAGTTGTGAATAGTTGCAGACAACATGCAAGGGGTAAGTTTTAATCTCCATTATAAAGGGTTGTATAAATACCTCAAGCTCCATTTTTATGTAGAAAATTCAGTGCTCAATCTTCTTATTTTTTGATACCATGAATGCAATATATCAGCATCTTTTGCAGATTTCTAGATCACTGATGATGGTTATACAAGTACTTGGAATATGCCCTAAAAGCAGCAATGCCAAAATGGAGTTTTTTCTAACTTCTCAAAGATCACTTGAAACAGAATCTGATAGACTCCAGCAATGCTTTCTGTCTTCCAGGAAACCATTAGAGCATCTGAGTCTGGGTTCATCAATGTATATAAGTCATGCAAGGCAATTTGTTTAGTATACTAGTAGAAGTATTATTAGATAGCTTAGGATATAGATTTATAAAAATATTTTTTCTTAAGTGCTTCTGTTTCTAACAAAAAGGGGATAACAAATATATTTGGATCTTTGTTTAAAGAATTGCCAATAACATTTCTTTGCCAAACACTGCATCTTTGGTTGGTAAAGGAGAACTTTTTAGATACTGTAATAATCAAAGGTCAGTATGATTTAAATAATTTTTTGATCTGTACTCCATTGTGTATTGAAGCATTGTGATAAGTTGTGTAGTTGTGCTACATTTTAAAAGATCTATTTATTTAAAGGTTTTGTTTACCCAAAGTAAAAGTATTGTCAAATAATTTATGAGTATAATCTTTGAACAATATTCAATTTAATTTAAAAAACGCCATCTCTACTGAGTGCCATGAATAGCTGATTGTGAGATGAGCCTCAGTACTGCCTTGGCATAGGCAAGTAACTCTAGCTGGCACTCATATCCAAGATGTACAGTAAAGTTCTGCTAAACTAAACTTAATTTCTGGTTCTTTTCTGCATTTGAACCTAGGACAATAAGCAGGTGCTGGAGATCTTTTATTGACTAGAATCTTCCTGGGACATCCCTACACTAATGCAAGTTCCTTACCTGTTTTTCCTAGAGATAGAGCAGTGTTTGACTGCATAGGCCTATTGTGTTGATTCTGGCTTTGTGTGTTTAAAAAAAAAAAAAAAAAAAAATCACCACTATCTGTGCCTTTACTGGGAGTGGTTTGGGGATAAGTCGTAAGAACAGAAAAATGATTTTGGCGATACATTTGAGTTGTCTTTGCTAATCAAAATGATCTTCCTGTTCTTTGTATGTTTTTTTTTTTGGTGTACGTAGTGTTTACGTAAAGTTTACAGTGTATTACATAAGTATTTCAAATATTTAGCTATTGCTGTGGATTAAATGTTATTTTAACACCAGAACTTCATGTGGTGCTGTGGAAGGTGACAGATTTTTCAAATTAGGTAAAAGTATTTACTTGAAACTGTTTGCATAATATGATGTTAGTAAACTTAAAGACTGGATAGTTTATATCTCACTTGAATGCATGATAGAACTTGTTAGGGCAAGTATTCACAAATAGATTGTCCTAATAAATTGTAATGTGTTTTGTTATTCTAGGTAGTTTAAGAGATAATGAAACTACTGCTTCTTCAGTAATACCTGTGCTGTCTCTTGCATCTGTCAGTGTTTAAAAAAGAGAGTTAGCTTGTTTTCTAGATGACTGTATTCTGTTCAAATAAAGTCAAATTAACTTCTAAGACTGCTTCTTATGTGACTTACCGTGTTGTGCGCTGGAAGACAGAAGGTTCCTTTAGGTATGCTTCCCTATTCACCCAAATATTTTTACTTGTCAGAGTTATAAAAGAACCCAAATTAAGATGATAAACAAAGGACTTCTAATGTTAAAATTGACTCCTGCTTCTGTTTTGTTATGCATTCCCAAAGTAATTATTTATTTTTCTGTTCATAATCTTAAAATTAGAGAAAATACTTCACCACTATGTTGTGAGAACAAATATATTCATGATTACAAGGTGTTCAGATTAATGGTTTTAGAGGCCACAGAACTGTATGTGATACATAGGTAACATAGCTAAGTGTGTACATGACATCTAAGTCCATGAAGTTAATGCACTTGGGTACGTCATACATTAGAGAAATTATGTACCTTCAGACTAGATGAGATTCTAGGACTTACTTAAATGTCTTTCATTTTCTTTAAAGAATATTTGCCATTACACTTTTTCTGTAGTAAAAGTTGTCCTCATTTTCAAATTTTAATTGCAGTTATTTCTATTACAATATGAAAACCTGCTAAAATAACCTGATCTGAGAGCACTCTTCACTGGTTATATAGCTCTTGGCTTTAATCTGGAGAAAATTCAGCTTCACAAAAATATTTTTAGAGTATTTCTGATTTTACAAAGATAACTGAGCAGCTTGGTATTTTAATCTGTGATTAAGTTGGCATTTGGCTTTCCAATTAAAGTACTCTTCAGTGCACAGTAAAAGCTGCCATCAGCCAATTTACTGGAGATTCTCAGAACATACTTTAGTGGGGACCTTCAGATGTCAACTCCTGCTGAGAAGGACCCTTTGAAAGATAGCAGACATTACTCAGGTAATTGTTTAGGCTTTCACTTAATGATAAATATTAAACTTAACATGCTGCTGTTAGTATTAACATTTTGCTCCAAGTTCAAAGCAGCAGGAAAAACCGGCTTCTTATTTATAACTACTGTTTTCTAAACCAGTATTATTATACAACGTAATTAATGTGTGCCAGATGATGCTACATAAAATATTTAGCAAAATGTTGGGCATGTAACCGAGACAGTTTAATCCTTTTATATCTTACAGCATCTGTTTTGCCTAGCTAGGACCCAGCTGCAAACAAATTCATAGTTATGTAATAAAACCAGTTTGCTATGTTCTGCACATCCGAATGGCAACTACATTTAACACTGTTAACTAGACATGATGGCTCCAAAATGCATTTACTGCAATGCACATATGCTGTTAACAGAAATTACGTGATAACCTTAATGTTAGGAACACCAGGTGCAATGCAGTGGTGGACCAGTTGTCATCAAAAACTACAGATTTTAAATTTATAGTAGAAACATTGCCCAGTAATTTTTGGAGCATTCAGAAAACATTAGAACTCCAGTGTATCATGAAAGAATAAAATTGGGGGGGGTTGTGCCATGCTTTGGGCTAAAATAAATTTTAATTTACTCTAAAATCTTGGGTTGACTACTGCATACACACTGAGCATTTCAAAATAAGAGTCACACGCTGCATCCTTTAACACATATTTCGATTGTGGAGGACATGCAGTATACAAATGGATTCTCAATATATAAAATGACCATATTTACTGCAGAGCATTCAAATCAATACAACATGTCACTAGAAGTGTGCTGGAAGAAACTACTGTGTAAGCAGCCTTTTTTCGGATGGCTTGTACTGACTGCATTATGTCTTGCACAGACATGCACATCCTAAATATGGCTGTAGGATAAGATGATACAGAAAAACACGAGTTTAAAAATTAAGAAAGGGATTGAAATGCTTAAGTACTCTGCTTTGGTCATCAAAAGATTCATGATTTACAAAGAGATGCCCTGTTTTTCTATAAAATAAACACTTGGTATGAAAGAATTTTCATAATTGACAACATGCTTAGTGAAGTTACTACTTTGGGTAATGCTTGTTTTAGGAAGGTACACAGTTTCTAAAATTATCTGAGTTGAAAAAAGTCCATTTTTCTGAGGAATCTGGTATCTAGCACTTTTCAGGTAGCAGCTGATTAACACTGTGTAAAGCCATTTAGCCCTTCTTTCCAAATCTTTTCTCTCTGTAAAAATCTTAAACAGTACCTTAAACGTAAAAGATGCATTAATGCCAGCTGCTTCTATTTTCTGTGGCAATGTGTATACTGTACATTTCCATTAGGATGATTTAGGAAAAATCATTAATTATATTTCACAGTTGGTGCATTTAAAGTTGTCTTTTGTAACTTTTTATTTATCTAATACAGAAAAAAAAGTGTTGGTGTTTTTTTTTTGTGTGCAGAGTATTCATGACCTATGTTATATATCTATAATATACATAAAGATGGAAACATCCTAGGTCTTTTTAGCTTGCATCAGCTTGCTTATTGTTGATTAAAAGTTCCAAAACATTCTGATTTAGAAATGTAAAAAACCCCCAACCCTACTGAGTGTTTCATATGCAATGGAAGTTAAAAATTAGTTTAGTATCTTCCTTTTCACTAAAATTCACTCAAACTTAAATACCCTCCCCAAAACACGGTTTAAAAGAAACAAATGTCGACCCAGGTGGATGTACCATGGTTATTTAACGTTTCCGTTGCTGCTGCCGCGTCTCAGCGAGGCACGGCAGGTCGCTCGAGAGGCAGAAGCAGTGACCCCAGCTCACCACCTACCTAGTCAGCACCTGCGCCTCTGAAGGAACCTTTTCTTTAACTGTGGAAGCGACGGGACGGCGCCCGAGGGGTGCCTTTGGGTACAGTGCTCTGTGGGATGGCTACAGCTTTCCCTCCGAAGTACCTGCTAGTTACAGCTCCTTTCCGTAGCACCTGCTTCCCTCACAGGGAACTTCTCCTGACAGACCGCGGGGGAGGCGGTGGCCGTCACCCGCCCGAGGCAGGGCCGCTGAGGGACGCAGCCGGCGGTCAGCTAGCTGTACGATTGTCCGGCCAGCCCCACACGGTGTCGGGCCACGAGTCGGTACCTCCGGGACTGGCTGCCGGGAAAAACGACCCGCGGACGACGCCTTGCCGAGGCCGCTGTTGAGGGTCGTCGCGCCGCCGCTATCCGGCCCCGGCCCCGGCCCCCCCTCCCCCCGCCCACCGCAGCACGCCAACCGCTCTAACGGTTCCCGCCGCGCGCGCTCTTCTCCCGCCCCTCGCGCCCCCTCATGGCTTCCCGGCGGGGCGTGGCCAGCGCCGGCCGGCAGGAGCGGCGCCCCGTCCTCGCCGCGGGATTCTGAGGCGGCGGGGACCGTGCCCCAGCCATGGCCGAGCTCGGAGCCCGCCTGCGCCGCGGCCGCCCCCTGCTCCTCTTCACCTGCCTCTTCGCGCCCTTTCTCGGCCAGTCCGGAGCCGGCCCCGCCGCCCGCGCCCCTTACGCGGGTAAGGCGTCTCGGAGCGGCCCCGTGTGGGTGAGGGTCTGCCGCTCGGGAAGGGGCGGGTGGCAGGCAGGCGCTTCGGCGGGAAGCTGGGAGGGTGGTGGAGGCGGGGACGGACGGACACACACGGTCAGCTGGGAGTTATGAGCCCCCTTGAACCCCGGCTTTCGTGTAAACTTGTCGTTGTGCGGGGCGAACTGGCCGCCGGGGGTCGGGGGAGGTTGTGCCGGAGCCCAGGGGTCCGCCGCTGCCTCCCCTGGGTGTTCCGGTGCTCCGTCGTGCAGCCCGGCTCCGGCGGGCAGGAGGAGAGCGCGTTTCGTGTGGAAAAATGAGGCGGGTTTTTGCGTGTGGAGTGGGGGGGGGAGAGGCTGCCGGGGCTGAGGCGGCCACGCATCACGCTTCGTTTTCCACGCCATCCACTTTTGCCAAGGGGAGGCTAAAATAAGGCTGATTTCAGGGTGAAGCGGGGTTGTGGCGGTCGCTGAGGAGTACTGAGGTAGGGATGGCAGGACTTCTGCTAGTTTTTAAAAGAAATGAACGTGACTTACAGAGACCGTGGTCAAACGGGCTCGCCAGAGCTGCCCCTCTCACAGAAGAGGGGAAAAATGCCTTTGCCAAACTACGGCTTTTCAGGTGCACATCAGTCTTGACTACCACACGTTTCACTACGCAGTTGTTACGCTTTTTGAATGAACATACAACGCTTTGAACATTTGAAGTGTCGTAGCTTTCAATTTTTCCTCTGCTCGCTGATTCAGACGAGGTACAATTGTAGATTTGTGGTGCGTGCTCTTTGCATGTGCAGCTGATATGGAGGTAAATTTACAGAATATGTTTTTATAACTGCAATATCGCATATGGATCAGGCTGCATGTAAAAATGCCCCTCTCAAGAATTTATAACAAAATTCTTTTTAGTTTGGTCATGCATTGTTTCTTTGGCTTCAAAAGAGTCAGTCGTAATTCAATCAGGATGTAACTTTCAGAGTCGAAGGATGTAAAATAGCATGTGAAGCTGAAGTGTTTGTAAAATTACAGAAAGATTAAAGGAGCAGAACCAATGCTCTTTCAAATAATTATTTAGAAGTAGTTATTTCAAAACATGGCTTTTGTATAATTTATGGGTACATTGCTAAGAGTTTTGCAGAACATCTTGAAGTTATAACAGCAATATTTACAAGCAGAAAGGAAATTAATGAAAAATGACCTTTTGATATCAGCTCAAAATTGAAAAAAATGATTGTAAGTACGGTTTAAGGAAAGTAAATTGTATTGAGGTCTCGGTTTTAATTCAACATACAAAAACTCAGTCTGTTATTGCTAAATGTGATTTAAAAGATTATTCTTGGCCTCTATTTGGAAAAGTAGTGTTTTTCATCATGACAGAAGATATTACTATGTGAAATTATTATGTTATATTATATAACTGTATGGAATTACCTGCAGTCACGTTAAGCCAAATTTTGCCTTTTGGCACAAGCCAACAGTTTGACCTCATTACGAACTAATCGTATATAATGAGGATGAAATTTTCTTTTCACAATTTGTTTGCTCTAAAATAAAATTAAATTTGCTGTTAAGAAGATGAAAAACATTATAGCTCCCTATTACTAAAATATAGGGCAAACAGAAATAATGACCTAAATCAGAGTATCATGTACGTACAGTTAAAATTACTTTAGAGGCATTGCTTTGCATGTGGTACAGAAATCATTTTAATGAGTAGAAGTGATTTATGGATGTGACTTTGTTTTTATCATACTTTAAGAGTGCTTGTAAATGAATTTGGTGTTTCCTTTAGTTAGTTGTCCGGAGGTGAACTAACCCTTTATCCTGGATAACTGATTTGACAAGACAAAATATGTGCTGATTTAAAATACAACGAAATTATAAGTTTTGTTTGTTGCTCTGAATCTTAGACTAACAGGTGAGACTCAAATGCACAAACTGAATTGAGATTAACAACCACCTATAGCATTGCTGTGCCAAGCTGCAGACCTGTGATAGTGTTTCCTTGGGAGTTCATACACCCAAACATTTTCCACTCAGTTTAACAGATTGGAAGCTGCAGACCTTCCTGATTGTATGGGTTTCTTGTGATTTTTCTCTTAAAATATTTTGTGCTTTCTTTAGAGGTTCTTAGGAAGAAAAACATGAGCGTTGATCTGTGGAGAAATATCTGTGCTGATTTGTAGAAGGAACTGTGGAAGGAAGTACTTGTATAGCTTCCCACTTTTCAGAATGGTAAAACCTGATTTTTGTATGATAGTATATGTTCTGAAATCTACTCTGCATCTGATTTTGAGCAGAGTATCTGATTCCTAAAAAGAGTATCTGATTTCTATGAGCCATAGGATTGTATGTTCCAGTGTATCTAAGACTGGAATTGAGCTGCATGAGCAAAATGCTGCTGTGGCAGAAGGTAACACCAGTGCGCAACTTCTGCAGCACCTACGGCTGCGCTGGCAACTTGTGAGAAGTCCGAGGCCTGTGTCTTATTTGCATAAAAGTCTTATTTCCATAAATTGTGGATTTGTGTTTACTTCCATGATGCATACCTTCTAAATCTATACGAATAAATGGTTCTACTTTTAAGATCCTACATACTTGTTCTTCCTTTTACTCCTTGCACTATCTATACTTGTATACACGGTTTTTGCTGCTTGCATTCAGCATTCCTTAGTGCTTTCTTAACAGTTGATCTTCAGTCCTTACTGACAGTTAGTGAAAATGATGCAATGGTTAAAAGGGGTGTAAAGAGAGTGGACAAAATCCTGGATCTGTTACAGAAGAAGTCCCCCGGGCTTCAGAGTGACCAGAATTTTTACCCTGAGGCAGCCTGACATGAGGCAGCCTTTTCATCTGCCCTAGCTGCTAGGCAGTGAGAAGGATCACAGTTCTGTCTGCTGAAAGCTGAGAGGAGAATAGTAGTGTCAATGAAAAAATGAGGAAATGCTGTGCCATGCGACAGATCTGTATTGTTAGTGTTGTAGGTGGCTGTTAATCAGGAGACTACTGCTGGCAATAGCTTCACTATAGAGTTCAGGAAGCTCTTTAGCATATTGTGTGTATTTACGATAGAATCCATAACACAGGTATTCAGGAAGGAATGGTTTGTGCTCCAGTTAGCTCTTAATCTGAAGACTGACTATCAACCCCTAGTTGATCGTATCTGTTTCTTGATTAGTTACAAACTACATGGCAGTATATTATGCTGTTATTAATCAAACTTGTAAATGCGTTCATTAATATGGGCCATAATTATCCCTTGATGCTAAGCTGTTGGGGGATAGCTTAATTCTACTTTTCAATTATCAAGCTGGAAACTTTAATCTTTTAAATTGGAGTTGAATGTCAGAAACCTCTTTCCTGATTTCTATGTGCAGCTCTTGTACCTCTATTCATATTGGTAGGTGCTAAGCAATATTGCAGTTCAAAATCCTTGATAGTTTCATGTCCACAATATGTCATTTTATTTTGCTACTGGTTGGCAGAAGATTGATGTGCTAGGTGAGAGAGAAGACAGAAATCGTCCGAATAACTTGAAAGTCCCAAAGTAAACAAAAAACCATAAAAGTTCCTGCAGCAGCTAGCAGCTGCCAGGCATGCATTAATACACAGTGATAGAAATACAAGGCTGTCACTTTTATACTCTTCAACCTTTGAAATCGCAAGACAGCCTCTGAACAAAAGAAAGCAGAACAAATTCGCAAAAAAACTGCCAACAATAAATCATCAAGAATAACCACCTTTTCTGTGCTCATAGTAGTGGTGGGCTTTGGCTTTATTTTTTGAACAGGGGAGAAAAAGATACTTGTAGGAAGTACAGAATGTAACAGCTGGCTTTTCTGACTTTTGCTCCTTAAATTGAGTAGAGTTAGTAATCCTGCTTTGACTTACAGACATTCTAGTAAAGGTCATTTTGATTTTTCTAAATACTTACTGTTAACTAAATGCTTGACTGTTAGTGATTGGATTCTTGGCAATTGCTAAAGCATAGAAGGAAAAGTAAGCAAAAAAGTTGAAAACAGTACAGAAAGTATGACTTAACGATCCTTTTAAAGGGGGGGGAATCGGTACAGAAATAAAACTTCTATTTTATACTTCACTTAATATATTGCATATCTTTTCTGCTTAATGAAGTAGTGGTGGGAGATTCTTTAAAATGTAAAGGGAGGCTTAGACAGAGATCTGTGTAGTTAATATTGAACATGATCTTGTTCTACATTTTCCTGTCTGCTGCAATGTAAATATGACTTGCAGTTAGAATTTTCACCAGCTACCAAAATATTGTGATGTGACTAGATCTGTTTGGGGAAAAACTGTAAACTTAAAGGAGGAAAAGCACTGATGCTCACTGTAGAATAAGTTAGTTAGTAGGAAAGATGGCAAACTTTTTTTTTTGTCTCAGAATGATCACTGAACAATTTATAGTCAAACAGTTACCATTGTGCTTCTAGACTTCAAGTGCTTATATTTTACATGATTTGTGACAAAGTATCACTTAAAAAAATCATATTATCATCTTAATAAATATACTAGTGTACTGAAGGCAGGTGTACTGTATGTATTCATTCACCTTCCTGGTTTATAGGCAAACTATTAGCTGTATTGTAATTTGTAGTAGTTAGATCTGTGGATAACAGTCTATATGTTATGATAACACGCAGTTAAAGAATCTAATGTTAACTACAAAGTATGTGTATTTTGCCATGTTTATTGTCCTTGGTAGTGTTCTTTTTCATTATAGTGTTATATGATTATAAATCTGCATTAGTAATACATGTTGCTTCTGAATCTACATCTTAACATTAAGCTTCTAAAAAGTGACCCTTTCCCTTCTCCCGTGGATCTCTTTTGAAAATGCACCAAGTAGCAATCCAAAGAAAACCTGAAATCATTAACACTCAATTATATAAATTAGAAAATGCTTTGCACTACACTGTTTAAAGTACAAGGACCAGTGTTATACCTGCAGTCCCAATGTGGTTCTTAGGCACTTTATCTAAGGAAGTGCAGAGGAATATAGAGTTCAGAGAAAGTTTATTCTTTGCGGAAAGGTGGACTGTGATGTTATCTTATTTAAAAACAAACCAAAATTTATGAACAGATATGAGGTATAGCTGTAACACTAATTGTTTCCCTGATAATTCTTATAAGAATAATGATGCTGCTAAATCATATTAAGATGCTAAGAAATTTCATCCTATAGTGGTACAGTAAGAAACAGTGTAAAAAGACAGATTTTTATGAAAGAATAACACTTTTGTAATTTATCTGAAGCATTTTAAAGGCTTGCCATTAGCAGCGCCAGTGAAATTTTGACTTGAGAATGTTAACAAAATGAATAGGCCTGTCCATGTTTTGTCATGCTATTCATGCATCCAAGACTCATGTAATGCTTCCTCTTCTTTTCTAAATAGCTCTTCCAAAGTGCTTTTATTGAAGTTTGTTAAATGTTTAGGGAGGAAATGGCAGAACTGAATTTTTAAATACAGTTTTGTCCAAGGTCAAGTCATTTTGTCAAAAGTGTGCTCCAACTATTTCAAAGTTTAAAAAAATTGAATCATTAGTCTGCTTTGTGTATAAATGTTCATCTCCTTTTTGCAGAGTTCAAATTTTGACCATCCAGCATTTTCTCATGTGATTTAGGGTTTTTTGTTGAACTTGAAATCAAGATGGAGTGAGCAGAGAGGAGTTTCAGGTATAAATTATAAAATAGACATTGTCTTTGGGATTTATCACTGAACAATAAAGAGAGCAGACTTTCATTTAGACTGCAGAAGTTACCTGACCTCAACAAAAATAAAGCCACACAAATACAGGCATGCTTAGAATTGCCCTTCAAAGGCTACAAATCCTCTAAGATTTTTTTAGTACATTGTGCTAGTAGCAGGGGTGACTGCTTCTGTAATCCTTTGAGATTTGTACTCTGGGTTGTTTGGTTGCTAATCTTGCTAGTCATAGGTTTTAACCTCTTTCTCTTTTTCTTCAACCAGCATAGCCAGTCTGCTGCCTTAAGCCACTCCCTGTATTTTACCTCTTTTCCGCTCCTCTGTACTTTTTTTCTACTTGCCACCAGTTTGTCACGTTTTTTTAATTGGTGGTAATACCAGTAAGTAACTAAGAATTACAACCCTTATCATAATTTTAAAAGCATATAGACACAAGGACAAAAGAGATTAAACATATGCAGTCTGTGTAACAAGTGAGCTGAGTGGTTCTATTAAATATGGGAAGGCAGGTGTGTTTATTTATTTTATTTTTGCTGACTCTTAAGATACTGGTAGTATCTCCAGCCTCCTCATGGACCTCCCCTTTGTATAAGCTGCCTTTTATAGAACAGTATGCCCCAGCTTATTAATAAACACAATAAACTAGAAATATGAAAAAGTGTGGATATTTCTGTGATAGAAAAAAAGAAGAAAAAAATCAGTTGAACTATATTGTTAGTAAAATATGGTCATATTAATAAATCAGTGAGTATACTGTAGGTCTGAGCATAAACATTTGAAAAAAATTCTGTAAGTATATAAAAATAGTTAAGGAACATGTCTCCATTTAGCATAGCAGAGAAGATACTGTGTTTTAAGAGAAGCTTAATCTGGAAACGGCATGTACCCTGAAGATGCTGTATCGCTGTACAGGAGGTCATCTTACAGGAACACAGAAATGGTGAAGGTGCAACTTTGCCTCTGCATTGCTTCAAGGTCAATTAATGGAGAGAGAATACCCAGCTATACATAGTTGTTCTCAAATTGTACAAAAAAATCAGTTGAGAATTGTAACTGTAAAAGGGAAATGTAATTAATGCTAATACAAAAATCAAGCATTTTTGAAACATTAGGCTGAAATATACACAAAACCATTCATAATTCAGGAAATAGGGGTATAGAAATAGAGAAATTAAGTTGTGTCTTCAGGAAGCATTCTTTTGGATGTCTGTAAGAAGGAGGACTTGGCGAATCTGTGTATAGTTACAAATAGGAAAAATTCTTTGGCTAATGAGGATACACTTGAACCTCAGGTATCAATAAAAATAAATATATTTTAACCTAATAGCTGTGAAGCTAACCTGTGTGTGTAACATTCTGTTGCTGGATCCTTTTTGGCAGCAATTCTTATGTCCTGTGTGTTTTCCTGTATCCACCTGAGGTATGCTCAGTGGTACAACACAAGTTGCCCATCAGTTCTTTGCTATTACACAACCCACCGTCAACAATCTTGAACTGGAAAGATGTTAAATTGTAGAGCATGTACAAATACTACACCTCAAAGAACAGTGGGTTTGTGAATGAAGGAAATACATTATGAACAGATAGATTTGTATTTTGAAACAGAAGGGTGAACTGTATTAAAACCCAAACGCTGACTTGGCCTGCAACAAGAACCATTCAGCAGCATGTTAGTGTATGGTAACATCTGGAGGGAAGAGGAGTCCTGCTGCTCCCGCTTTACCACTCCTATTCCTTAAACTACATTCTGCTTTTGCTCCTACTATAAAATTTCAGAGAAAATGAAATTAGTATTCATAATAATAGTTCTACTGGACTGCCATAAACCTGCAGTGCAGGAGGCAGGGAATTCTCTTGTGGTTCGGGCGTTTTGTCTGAAGGATCTGTATGTAAATGCAGCCTTTTGTAGTGCAGTAGAAAGCTGCTGTCACAGAAGCACTTTGATGAATGGGAGGGAAGTTAAAAACTTACGTTACCTTTGTTGTCTAAGCTGCAGTGGTTGCAGTTACATAGAACTAGTTTAAGTCCATCTAAATTAATGGCTTAAATGGTGTTAGCCAAGTCTCTGCAACAAATGCAAGCCATCAAAGTGTTGACCAGATTTTGAGGTAGATTTTGCAAGTTGTGTTGAAATGAGAACTAATACACTATGCAGGTATGATGCTACCTGACATAACTGACAATTTAGTAATCCCAGTCAATTCTAAGATTTGAGTCCTCTTCAATGTCTAATAATTTCTGATTTACCAAATGTTGATGGTAATGAGCTTCAAATAGAAATTGTTTATATTGCCTTTAATTTATGCTTTTGTTTCCTTTACCTTCTTTGATGAGAAAGGTTAAATACCATTAGTGTTTTTTCTGCATGCATCATTCACTACTTTATCTGCATCTGTTATGTTCACTAAATTCACCTCCTCTCCAAACAAAATAATGTTAATCTTTTAAATCTCTCCTTGTATGGATGACTCTCTGGTTTTAATCTGTTTATGACATTCTCTGCTGCTTTTCTGTTTCTGATCTATCTTTTTTTAGATGCATGCTGTTAGTGAGCACATCATTTCTAGAGAGGTCATGCCATACATTTATGTAATGGTATAATATTTTAAATCTGCATTAAAGAGATGATTGTGAATATCTTTCTTTGGTTTATTCTGTCCCTTAAACTGACTATAATAATTGTTAGGTCTTTTTTTTGGCAGTAGTTTCAGTCAGTTTAAATCTCATCAGTGAGTAGTAAAAATCTTCGTTTAGAGCATACCTTCGTGTCTTGGGGTGGTTGCTCTGACTTCTCTCTGGGAATTGGAGACCCTTTTGGAGCCATTCCCTTCAAGGTGATGTGTGTAGCTTGTGCTGCTTCCTGAAGTGATGGCCTTCTTCAGGTCTTTCACACTGCCTTTGAAAGCTGTTCTTTCTCAAGTTACTTGGCTAGATACTGAGCTTGCCTTTTTCCTCCCCTTTCTCCGTATCTTCCCCAAGTTTGTGCTTCTCTTGTTATTTAGGGTATATAATTTATTTGCATGGGTTCTCATAATGGAGAAACGTTGAAGTTTGGGTTTTTTGGGTAGCAGAGTTTCTACTGATACTCTTCAGTGAGACCATGTTGGTAAAAAAACCCCCATTTTTTGTGGATTCCCAAAGATAAAGGACAGCAGTTGCTTGATGAGGTGCTTTAGGACAACTTGAGGTGCTTTAGGACAACTTACATATCTCTTTTAAGGTCTGGGCTACTGCCTGCAGTTTCTGCATCTATAATACTTTTTTTTTCCCCATGTATTCCATTGTCTCAGGAGACAGAAGACAACATTTAGTTTCTACTTCTTTGTAAGCTATACAAAGGTTTTTGGCTGTTCCAGGACATCAGTCAGTCTCCAGGGATTTAAATGACTCCTTGAGAACTATTAAAAATAAGTAACTGAATGTATACTATTACTTCACCAGAAAAGTGCCTTCCAGTCAATATAACATTAGAATAGGTAGAGGATAGACTAGTAAATAGATTGGCACATGTGTTTAAGATACAAAACAGTGTGGGGGAAAAAGTGCTCTACAGGTACTGCAAAGTTTATACATCATAGATGTGACCAAACATTAGAAGAAATAATGTATAAAACATGAAGAGACTGATGTTTCAAACTGGAGCGCATACTGGAGACCTGTATGGTGTGTATGTAGGTTTTTTAAAAGTACCACCTTGTTCTAGAATGATAGAACTTCAGTCCCTCATAGATAAGCTTTCAGTTTTAGAGGAGTTCTGTAATTGCATGGCACTAGCTAAATTATATAAGTGCTTTTTGCCTTTATATTACTAAAATTATCTTAATGTTCTTGAGTCATAGATTTTAAAGTATGATAGTGGTATGGAGATGCTAATAGAATGAGGTGATTTTATAAAATTCTTCTTCTAAGACCTTGGCTGTGCTTCCAGAGAAAAGGGGATAAGATGAGAAATTTAAGTCTGCATAAGCATAGCTGTAGATCTTTGGACACAGGAATGCAGATGTGCACTGTTCATTTAAATCAATGTTAATAATATTTTTTTTTTACATAGGTGTATCTGAACCTTCTTTTATTGCTAAAAGTGAAGATCGTTTGTTTAAACATTTATTTGAAGACTATCAAAGATGGGTTCGTCCAGTGGAACGCTTGAATGACACTATAAAAATAAAGTTTGGCCTTGCGATCTCTCAGCTAGTAGATGTGGTATGTATAGTAAATAAATTTGTTTACCTTTTTCCCCTAATTCTTAAAATTCTGGAACCTCATGTCATATGAAACAATTGTGCATATTTTAGCTTAAACACAATAGATTAAACCTCTGAAATTATTATCAGCGTAATAAAAAACCGCATTGTATATGGAGGCATGAAGGAGTGATTGCAAAGAGGTTGAGAAGACAAATGGCTCTTAATTTTAGTGGTGTTTTCAGGAAAAAAAAAAGTGAGTGAAATTCTTATGCCTCAGGAATTGTGTTTTAATTTATTTATTCAATGGGAAAACCGCATATTTTTAAACTTTATCAATGCAATTTGTGTAAAATTCAGAAACACTTGCAATACAGCTCTTTTTCCCCCCTTAAGCAGCAAAAATCCTCTAAGTGTTGGTATATGTCACTTCCATAGTAATGAAGATTATCTTTTGGCGTTACCTGTGATGTAAAAGAGATCAACCAGAGGCTGTGTTTGTTTTTTTTTTTTTCCCCCCTGATACTTACTCACTTTAGAATGTTCTTTTCAAATTGAATTCACTGTTTATAGATATAAGAGGAGTTTTTCTTCCACATGTTGGCTGTTCCCTTATGTTTCCATAGAAAAACAGTAAGATGGCATAACACAGTCAAATAAAGAAGTGGAAGGGAGGAAAGAGACACAGAAGGGGAGCAACATCACTTTAACAGTTAAATAGTCAAAGGTCATAATTGTGTCTTTAAGAAGTTCTCATATAAACATACTTATCAGTGACTGGAATGCTTTTAGAAGTGTGTTTTGTATTTTAAATTATAAACCTCTGTGAACTAAAGCAGCTAAATACTATAAATGTACTGTGCAGAGTTTTTTTAATAAAATATGTTTTATTTTTATAGGATGAGAAAAATCAATTGATGACAACAAATGTCTGGTTGAAACAGGTATGTGTAAAATATTGATGAAAAATTCTGAAGCTTCATAACTGCAAGTCAAAAATTGGAAGAAACTTTTCTAATTAATTGTATGTTTAAAAAAACTTAGTTGTTGGATGAATTTTTATTTTATGTGGTATCTTTAAAAAAATGTCCCTGGAAATGCTTTAAAGGGTTAATTGTTATCAAACTCTTAAAAACCAAAAACAAACAAAAAGGTAAATTTATAAAATTTACCTAATTAAAAGAAAACTGATATGGCATTGCATGGCCATTTAATATACCAAGGTGCATGTATCCAACCATAAAAGTTACTGCTTCAGCACATAAGTTTTCTTTCAAAAACTATATTAAGAAAAGTACGGGTTTGTGTAGTCTTTTGTATAATAGTTTTAACATCTTTCTCTTGTGGAATATTTGAGAATATCAGATAAACATCACTGAAGAATTTCAGTTTCAAAGTTGTATATGCTTGCTATAAAGAGCTACTTTTTCCTCTTGCGAGTATTTGTTTAGGGGCAGGAAAAAGCCTCAATAATCAAAGTCCAGTGCTAAACCTAATGGCCACTATTAACTTGGGAAATGCTGCTCACAAATCATTCTTGATTTAACTTAGAAGAATGTTTGCAGACCCTGATTATACTTACTAGCTTGCTAAATTTTTTTTTTTGGGGGGGGGGCTACTTCGTTTTCTTTCCTGTTGCTTCCCATTGCCGCCTTTCCCAGTAACTGTAATTTCAGGCAAAGCTTTTCCTTTCAGGAAAACTTTGAGACTACTCAGCAAGTATGAGATGGCAATATGTCAATGATAACACTTTGTGCCCTCTTAATAGTTTCTGCACAACTTTTTGCAGTTGAACAAGTTCAAATAAAATAAGAACTGATCTGAATATCCATTTAAAATTCTGTGTGATGGTGGATTCTTAGAAACTTGAATTTTTCCTCTTGAGCTTTTAGTTCAAGTATAAAATTACCAAAGTCCTACTATGCTTTTAATGGTGCTATTTTTAGTGTTGCTGGTAGAAATACGAACAACTATCTTGTGAGAGTTGCAGCATGGCTTGTTCTTTGTGATGAAAATGTTTAAATTGCTTCTGATCAGCTTCCAAAGTAATTGATATTCATTCAGAACAAGCTTTTTTTCAAATTTAATTGTCTACACGTTATAATAGCTCTTACTTATGTATGCACGCTCTGAAAAAGGATTTTAATATCTTAAGTTCTGTACAGAAATACTGTCAAGTGGGTCTTAGAAAACTAATACTGGATGAAGTGAATAGATGTCTGTTCAGCAAATTCACTGTTGTATGCAAATATTAGAAGCAAGTTTGAATTTTTTTTAATTGCCTTTTTATCTGTTTTCATCCAGTCTTGCCCTGCTTAAATCAACTTCACAATAATAATGATTTTTACATCTCACATATCCACAGGAATGGATAGATGTAAAATTAAGGTGGAATCCTGAAGACTATGCTGGAATAACATCTATTCGTGTCCCTTCAGATTCTATTTGGATTCCAGACATCGTGTTGTATGACAAGTAAGATTTTAATCTTTTCATGTAAAATAAATTTACTCTCTAACTTTACCATCCAAGTTGCTTCTAGGAGGCTCATTGGATAGATATGCGTGTACATTTAGTGGAGCTAAGAATGTGTGGAATAATTTGCCTGTGAATGCAAATGGATTTTGTTGCCATGTTAAATGCTTAAATGTTTTGCTTTGCTTCTGTATGGAATTTCTAGTCTCTTTGAAAAGTTTATTTCCACTTCTTAGTGTAAAGTCTTTTAAATTAGAAAACAATGTCTTGCGCAGTGCTGGGTACAAACTAACAGTGTAGAGTGATGGGAGGGAAGCAAATAATTCATACGGTTGTAAGTCATATTCAGCATGGATTTAAAATGATATACACTCAACTGTAAGGGGTTTTTTTTCTTGTTTTTTGGGGGTTGTTTTTTTGAGAAGTAACAGAACTCAGAAGCAATAACTTTTGAATTAACCTTTCTGCTCAACTCAGGTACATATACAAGGCTTTTACATTTCCTGACTTGTTGAGTCAGGAAAAAAGGCTGTTGCAGTGATTGTAAATTCAAGTTTGCAGGTGGCACACAAGTGTTGTTTTACCTGCTGTGTGACTTTTTTTCTTCAATAATTATGATTTGGCCAAATTGAAAAGTATTTATGCTGTATTACCAATAGAAAACCCAGAGTTTGGTCGTGCAGTTAAAGGTCAGGATTTTTACAATCCTTTCATAAGTCATTGGGACCACAGAAAGTTGCACAGATCTTTTCATGACTTGAAAATATTATTCACTCTTCCAAAGCTGTGTATCTGTGGCAGATTCAGATTTAAAAAAAAAAAAGTTGACTATGAACACAATATAAAATTTTGGCTATGAAGGGAGAGAAGGGATAAACAGCTGAAATGACAATAACAAAACGTATTTTCTTATTTAAAAACACACACCCACACCCTCCACACCCCCATTGTAATTGCATGCATATATCTCTCTCTCTTTCAGTGCAGATGGTCGTTTTGAGGGAACATCTACAAAAACTGTAGTTAAATATGATGGCACCATTGCTTGGACTCCACCAGCAAACTACAAAAGTTCTTGTACTATTGATGTAACCTTCTTCCCCTTTGACCTCCAAAATTGCTCTATGAAATTTGGTTCCTGGACTTACGATGGCTCACAGGTTGATATAATTCTTGAAGATTATGATGTTGACAAAAGAGACTTTTTTGACAATGGAGAATGGGAAATAGTGGCTGCAACAGGGAGCAAAGGAAATAGGACTGATGGATGCTGCTGGTATCCTTTTGTTACATATTCATTTATAATTAGACGTTTGCCACTTTTTTACACATTGTTTCTCATTATTCCTTGTATTGGGCTTTCGTTTCTAACTGTCCTTGTCTTCTATCTTCCTTCAAATGAAGGTGAAAAAATTTCACTTTGCACTTCAGTACTGGTATCTTTGACTGTTTTTCTTCTTGTTATTGAAGAGATTATTCCATCATCTTCTAAAGTTATCCCACTTATAGGAGAGTACTTGGTGTTTACTATGATATTTGTGACATTGTCCATTGTGATAACTGTCTTTGCTATCAATATTCATCATCGCTCTTCGTCTACACACAATGCTATGGCACCTTGGGTTCGCAAGATATTTCTTCACAAACTTCCCAAGCTACTTTGCATGAGAAGTCATGTAGATAGATACTTTGCTCAGAAGGAGGAAACAGGAAATATGAATGGATCTGAATCATCCAGGAATACCTTGGAAGCAGCTCTAGATTCTATCCGATATATTACAAGACATGTTATGAAGGAGAATGAAGTTCGCGAGGTGGGTGTATTAGCCATACTACACTGATTTTGTAAAACTGGAAATTAGAAAACCATGTAAAGGTTTACTGTGCAGTTTCATATTAAATATGTGCTATGGGATTTCCAGTTTTTGTGCTTCATTGGAAGCTGTGTAATTATTTCCACTGGAAAAATGTACAAGTATGGTACAATACTGAGAACTCCTATAGGTATTGGGCTGATATAATACAGTCCTTGGGTTCTTTAAAGTCTTTTGTTTTCTTCTAGAAGTAAGTTCATCTTGTTAATTACAGATTCTCAGAGATACTTGTCTGTTACAAGAGCATGTTCCATAACTGTTCCTTACAGTGCTGCTGGATGTTATTTTTATGATGAGAGAAGCAGGTATTTTTCATTTTAATGTTGTACCTGAAGGCTATCTGAAAAATGTGTTTGCCTTACATTCTCAGAATAAATACTGTTAAGCCTTATTTTGCAGCTTTCAATTCCAAATAAAAACAATTTTTAATGCCCTAACTTACATTAGTTTAAATACAAGCTATAGCCATATGTTGGTCATTTTGTGCTGAGGTCAAACATGGGGTAGATGACTTCTTGAGTGTTCTCTTCTAGCCTTATTATTTTTTTGTCTCTAAGTTATACCAAAAGATGTGAAAGGCTTTTTTTCAATCTGTACATTTGCACTTGGAACTATCCTTGGTGGACGTTTACACCATTTGGGTTAGAGCATTATGAATCTGTTTTCTTTCCTTACTTTTTAAACTAGCTCGATTGGAACATCAGAGACTTAAATGATATTTTCAGGCTAGTGTAGAAATGTAGAAGTTTGTTGTGTGGTCTCACAATACTACTGTCTGTTTCCGATGGCTGAGATACTTTCAATTTATACATAAATGACTGTCTTCAAAAGTTGCTGTTTGCTGAGAGCGTGTTCTCACATGCTAGCCTAGGAGTAAGCTAACTCCTCTAATGTACCTTCTCAGGACTCAGTTCTGACATGATCACAAGGGATCCAGCCTAGATTTT
Organism: Astur gentilis; assembly: GCF_929443795.1. Taxonomy (NCBI): domain Eukaryota; kingdom Metazoa; phylum Chordata; class Aves; order Accipitriformes; family Accipitridae; genus Astur; species Astur gentilis. Next base: position 5,441,348 of record NC_064889.1, on the reverse strand, counting down.
GAATAAACATATCCACTGTACTGTTAAAACAGTATCTAATACCTCTGCATGTATAAACAACATAAAAGAATAGTTTGCTATTAAATACATAATTTCCTGTAAATTAAGGATTGATTTTCTTTCTCTACTGAACTTACTGTATTTGACTGTGAGTGACAAGAGAGGTGGTAAGTATTTTGTTTTTCAGATGTGATGTTGTTGTGACTCTCAATCTCGGAAATTAATATACAGCTAACCGGGGATTCACTTGTATTTTATTACTTAGGCTCCAGAGAATGGAAGCTTTAATTACAGAAGTTGTTAAAAAAAATTACACAGCTAGTACTGTTGTAGCCTTACCTCTTAGGAAGCAGTAGGCTTGGGAAATGTGGATAGCTCCAGTTCAAATCAAAGACAATTATTTGGCAGGGCTTTAATTTGCTTGTGCAATTATATCTGCTATACTTGGAAAACTGTGTATAGATATGAATAATCCTATCAAAAAGGAAAATAGTCTTGAAACTACTGTGTGTATTCTCCCTAGTATATAATTCTGTGCAGCAGTAAGTTCACAGCTTTCAGATCTTGTATGTAACACAACAGCTGCTGTCTACTGTTAATTTTTGTTTTTTTTATTGTGGTTTGGGTTTTGGTGTTTTTTTTGTTGGTGTTTTTTTGTTTTGTTTTGGGGGTTTTTTTGTTTGTTTGTGGGGTTTTTTTGTTGTTTTTTTTTTCGTTTGTTTGTTTGTTTGTTTTGGGTTTTTTTACAACTTTTGCTTCTAGCTCCTGCCCGGGAATTCCACTTTATGGTGACGCCGTGGCATGAAACCTAAATACTACAATGCATTAGAAAATTGTTTACCAATTCCACTTCTCTGTAGTTGAGGCTGTTCGGTGCTTGTCAGGGTCACTTTCTGCATTAAAATCTAGTATTGGTCTATATAAATTACCAATCTTCATAGATGGAAGTTTGTTCCTGTTCTAGCTCACAGTGTAATTATAAAAAGTTATTAAAGGGGGTTACCAAATGGACCTGATTAGAAAAAAAAAAGTGTACTGTAAAGTGATTAAGAATTGCAGGGTTTGGTACTGAATTCTTACCTGTTCTTGCTCGTAATGACCAACTGTTATGCTCTTTGTTTTTTAGGTTGTTGAAGACTGGAAATTTATTGCTCAGGTGCTTGATCGAATGTTCTTATGGACTTTTCTTCTGGTTTCAATAATTGGATCACTTGTGTTATTTATTCCTGTTATTCATAAATGGGCAAGTATAATAGTACCTATGCATATAGGCAGTACAAATGCATAAAGTATTTTTGGATCTGTCTCCTGCTAATACATCTCTAAAAAGTTTTGCAGTAGCTCTATTTCCATGCATGTTCTTTTTAGGCATGTTTCTGATAGAGTAAAAAAAAAACCAAACAAACCCAGAAAATTATGTTTATGTTAAAGCATGGCATCCCTAGGACACATAGAAGTTAATTTGCTTATTGCCAGTCTACTAAGTTACTTGTAAATCAGGTCAGAATTGAAAGGACCTTGTCAAGCACTTGCATATATGATATGTCAAAAAAGCATACACTGACACCTACTGTGAAATAGAAGGATTTAAAATTTTTTAGTGATGATCACTGTAGTCCAATTATTAAATTACTATATAAATTGTTATATTGAGTATTAAATATTTGCAGATATTTACACAATGGAGTTGCTAGTTTTAATTTACTATAGTATGCAAAGGAGGATTTTTATCAGCTCTCTTGAATGTGTTGCAAAAGTATAAAGTTTCTACAGAGAAAATTAAAATAATAATAAAAATGCCAGTTAAACTTACATATATATTCAACATATAAGTAAAAATAGTGATTTAGCTATGTTCTGCCTTTATAAATTTTCAGTGGAATTTGCTGCTGAATTTAAAACCTCGTTAATTTTATCATACTAACATGAACATTTAATACAGTAATTCTTAAAATGCGTACAGGATACGTTGGTATCTCTGTATCAGCTGTGGAAAGGAAGGCAAAGGCAATTAAATGAGTTCCCAAGTTTCTAATGAACCAGAACATTCAGATTTCTTTATTCTTGATGAAGAATTTGATACAGTATGTTAGTTGCAAACATGTCAATCATTTCCTGCTTTTGTGTGTTTCTGTATTAAGTTTTTAAGCACAGGTAGAAGGAGTTTGGGCAGTGCCCTTCTGAAGGAAATGGGTTGAAAATTATTATGCTGTATAACCAAATACAGATGATTAAGTTTTCACGCATTTGTTAAACCTAACTTAGAAATCTATCTTTAATAGGTTCTCTCACTTATAGAACCATACGTAACTCTAAGCAGCAACCACTTGCAGCTTTCCATATGTTCTTATTCCTGAGAGTGTTGGAAACTAACTTGCAACTTTTTAATTATTCCATTAAAATATATTCTCTAAATACTGATTTTAAACTCCTTACATTCATTCCATTGCCACCTTTCTTAAAAGCTTTATTTCTGGAAGACACTCTAAAATAGATGGGGTTTTTCCTACATCAGAGTTTTATCAGTGTACGTCATAATATAGTTGCATTCTGCAGGGCTAATACAGTAATGCTAAGCTAGAGCAAGTTTTGGGAAGTGTTTATTTGCTGAAATTACTACATTAATAATAACATGTTTAGGTGCAAAGTTTAATGTAAATTGTGGTATCTTTGATAATGCAAGCTTTATGGTGGTTATGAATTTGGAAAATGGATACATATTGCACAACCCAACCCACCCCCCCGCCACGGGATCTCCTTCAGAATAGCACTGTTTGGCACTGTACTAGTTATAATACTGATTGCTTATGTCATAACTTATATATAATTGAATATTTATTTCAATTGTTTTTACCTGTAGGACATTTTTGGTTTTGTGTAGATTTTGAAGGTTCACAGGCAGGGAAATGATGCCAGGCAACACTATTTTTTTTTTTTTTTTTTTTTTTTTTAAATACCAATTTATAAATAATTCTGATTGTAAAGGGAGTCATTCTTCCTCTTCAGTTACACAATTAGGTCTGGCATTGGATATCCATATTTCCTCTATTCCTGTCATAATTAATTTTAATGGTGAATTTGCAAAGATGATCTGATTTAATTCGCTAATATAATAATTTTAACTTCCTTAGTATTACTAAGATTAAACGATGCATCAGTTACTTTGTGTGGAAGTTGCAGAAATACTTTAGATATCTTATTTTCTCTTCAAATGCAAAATTTCTTTCTGTAGTCCTCCTTGGGTTTGAATTACTGAAGTTTATTCTTACCTGAACAGAAAAGCAAAGTAAAACTATAGATTAGCCACATATATTATTTTTTTAACTCCCCACCTTGTCTCTTTCCCCTTGTTAAATGATGTATGTAGACTGCCCAATTATATCATAAAGTGATTGGCAGCATATTGGTCAACAGAGTCCCAGTCTTTATACTGGTAACTCACAATTTTTGGAAAGGCATGAATTTCTTTAAGTCACTTCTACAATCTGGTCATGATAAATACAGGTAAGATAGCTGACACTAGAATCCTTGGGGGGTCTTCAGTTTACAGGTGTGTCTGAAACAAAATAATTTTTGTAGACTCAGAAGCATGGACCTTTATGTAACTTGTTTTTGAATGTGTTGAACTCTAGCTAATGCTACCTTATATAGGTTTTTGTCACTCGGTCAAAATAAATGAGGAAAAAAAAAAAGCACAGTTTTCAACAGCTTGATTCTCTTTATTTTCGTAAATGTTACATTACTTGATACACTGTATTTCCAAAAAGTTTCCAGTTTGGTACAGAGAGAACAGTTCATATTTTTACAAAATATTTTCTCATTACAGTATTTTGTTGCATTCTTCATTCATGCTCTTAAATTATCTGCAGTTACTGATTAAAAAAAAACAACAAGTATGCCTAAGAAGTAATTTTAGCATACTTTACAGGACTATTTTGTATCTACCTGCCTTCCCTTGTCATAAAACACTTTGCTATAGCAGGATGCTTCTGTATCCAAACCATCCTATCCAAGTATTTTGATCCTTTGCATAACCTACAGCCTGCGTCTTAGTGTGCATTTTACTTGTACGGTCTTAAACATTATTAGGTTTGAATAGCTTGTTTTTTCTGACAGTCTTCTCATACATTGAAATACAGGGATGCACAGACTTTACATTATGGCTGCTTTATTTACCATCATCTATTATTTACCTATTTGTTTTCCTTTTGTAATAAACCTGCCCGTGGTCCTTTCCTCCCACTGTTTGAGTCAGTTTATACACCAGGTGGCAATGTCTGCATTGTAGCAATTTGGTATGTATGCATCTTAAACCATTTCGTCCTCATGAGGGCATTCGTTGAACTCGGTATGAACTTATTCTCAGAAGATCCTGTCATGGTCTGAAGAGACTTGAGACTTGGCACTAGGCTCGTGGAGACAAATGTAGTAGCCCAAAGTATTCAACCTGTCTTGACTTTCTGAATATTCATGTAATTTTCAGGTTTTTTATCAACCCCTTCTTAAACCATTCCTATAAACTTTAACGTACTACTTACATCTTTTCTAGTTATTGCAGAAAGTAGCTGTCAAGCATGGCTCATATTACTTTGAGATTAGCTGTCGTAAAGATTAAAAATCTTTTTTTTTCCCACATTTTTCACATTTTTAACAAAGCCTTCTTGCTCAAGCAAAGTTGAGGCCAAGAGAGATTCTTATTCTACTACACATAGAAGAGACACCAGGTGCTGGGGTGGGGGTGCAGTGTTGGTTTGCAAAAGTTTTATTTGATTTCACAACATACTACTTAATCTTTACATTTCATCTCCAGCCATCAAAGGTTGTAAAAACAATCCTGCTGTTCCTAGAATACATACCAGGATGAAAACCCATAGAAAAATACGATCGATTACCATGGCAACGTATTTCCAGTCGTCCTGAATCTGAAAAATAAATTGAATAGCAAGTAGGGATGTTTATTAGATGAATAACTTGCCTTAGCAATTAGTACTATTTTATATAGGAAGCACAGGTTTTTTCCATATGTAGATGTCTTTTTCATGTATGCACAATTTACATATCTGTTTTAATTGACAAATAAATTAATCTTGAAGAAGCTTTATTTGAATATGCTGTTTGTGGCAAAGCCAAAAGCTGCTACTTCGAACACAAAAAGTTTTTCACCAAGCCATTGGACTTCATGAGATACAAATTCTCTTCTGTATGTCAAAAATGAAAGTGGAAAGCTTTACATTCTTAGGTGATCAGCTTTGTCCAGAAAACTTTACTGAAACAGACTGCTCCTGCTGGTCTTTAGGCAGTATGTAAAAAGGCAAAGGTTAACTGGTGTGTAATTATTTGATATGTTTCTTATGTAGTACTGAAATTTGACTGTTCTCATGTATGATGTAAAATACATCTCCTTACCTTCCACGTAGAGAGGGAGCCAACTTTCCAAAAACCAGATTTTTCTAACTTTTTTTTTTTTTTACAGCAGGCATTATAACAAGAGTGACACTGAAGTATTATCTATGTTATATATTAATAGTAACTACATTAGGTGATCATTTTAGTTACTCTTGAGATTACAATTTAAATTTTTACTTCTTTTTTCTTCAGGAAAGCTAATAAATGAATAATGTATTTGTTGTTGTTGAAATTTTGCGCTTTTTAGCTTAGAACTTGTTTGTTAAGGCAGACTTAAAAAAAGCAGAACAACCCCATATTTTCTGTACCAACTAATTCTAAATGAAGTTCTGATTTCAGCATTAAAAAAATAACTTAATTCTAACTTTAACTGCCATACTGCAGAGGATTTAAATTCAGTGACGATTGTGGTGGTGTGGCTACTGTTCTTAGTATGTTTGAGGAACATGATAAAAAGAAAACCTTAATTATTTTTTTTTTTTATTGCATCAAGATGCAGTTTTATGACAGATGATGGTGCCCATCTTGCAGCAGTTGTCTCATTTAGCTACAGCACTTTACAGCAGCAGCAGCAGAATAAGCAACATCATCACTGTGAAGGACATTCATTCTTATGTTCTTTGTTATTAACGGTAAGCTCCGGGAGGGAGAATGTAACTTCCTAAAGGCCATAGAGTCAGCAAATTCCACTATTCAGATTATAACGTGGAAAATCCTCACTCCTAATCTTGTAGGATGGATACTTGAATATGTTTCCCTAGCAGTGGTTACCTTAACGTGCTTCACTCAGTATATATGATGTCAATAAAGAGAATGTTGTGCAACAGAGCTGCTCCCCAAAATTATCTACATTCAAAATTGCACATACTTGTAATACGGCTTGGGTAATTTACTTGTATAAAATAATGGTCTGTGTTGTCCTTTTTTTCTTTTTCTTTCTTTTTTTTGGTTTTTTTTGAGATCTCTTTTTCTCACAAAACACGCTAATGGCAAATGGTATCTGCAGTTTGAGTAATAGTAAAATATGTTCTTACCTCTTTTGCTTCATTCTGCATTTTCATATTTTCTGCAATGTATTTAACACTTTCAATAGCATCTCTCATTTCTGGTGACAGAACTGAAAGTGAAAACAGAGGATCTACAGACTCAGAGCTTGAACTTCTTGTGAGATTGCCGCTGAAATCCGAGAACTTCATTCGTTGATACTGACAACAGCTGCATGCCATATCTTGACATACAAAGCCATCTTTGCAGCATTTGGTTTCAGAACTGTTGAAGCAATTTAAGTTTGAAAACTCAGAAGTGAAAAATGGTTTTGGCTTCTGATTATTCTCTTCATCACTGGCAGGCCTTGTCATAAACATGATCCTGGGAAGTAAGTTCAAGAAAATAGTTCTCACCCACACAGGCATTGTGTGTGTCTTGGGTGTTCTGTAGTGCACATTAAGTACAAATACTGTAATGACGATAGATAGAGTTACAAATATCATGGTGAAAAGGAGGTATTCCCCAATAAGTGGAATTACGAGGGAAGTAGAAGGTATGGTTTCTGTGATAACAAGAAGGAACACTGTTAAAGATAGAAGGACCGATATGCAGAGTGTCACCTTCTCACCACAGTCTGAAGGCAAATAGAAAACTAATACAGTCAGAAAAGAAATCAGCAGACATGGAATAATCATATTGATAGTGTAAAATAAAGGTAAACGCCTAATGTAAAGAGAATATGTGATGTCTGGATATATCTCTTCGCAGCAGTTGTATTTGATGTCATGTTTATACCCAGGAGCTTTAATAATAGCCCATTCTCCGCTCTCCCAGTAATCTTTCAGGTTCATTGTAGAGCCAATTAAAACTAAGTCAATTTTGGCTTTATCGTAAGACCAGGAACCAAACTTCATGGTGCAGTTCTGATAGTCAAATGGGAAGTAGGTTACATCTATTTTACATGAGCTTTTAAATATAGCTGGAGGTATCCAGGTCACCTCACCCGTGTATTTTAATAGGGCCTTTGTCTTGTCATCAACCTGGAAGTCCCCAACTGCACTGTAAAGCAAATAAAAATAACAAAAATTAGAATGCAACTACTCCAGGTAGTTTCATACATTCAGATCATATACATTAACACTTTAATCTGTTTGGGAAAGTCAGCAATTACGTGTTGACGTGGAGCTGAATTGCATGTGCAGGACTGAGTTAGCGGCTGTCATAAATTTGCATAGTTAAACTGAAATAAACAGCCATATAAATTTCCCATGGAGGATTTGAAAGGAAATATTCTCCCTTATAATAAGATGGCTCAGTGCCATCAATATTCAAAACAGCAAACAGGAGATTGCAAATGGCAGTCAGACTAGATGATTGTTGCAGGTCTTTTCCAACTGAACTATTTTGTTCTATTCTAGATCAAGCACATCAGGACCCACAGGCTGATAAGAGGATACCTGCAGTCTTGGTATTTCCACCTCTTCTGTGGACAGTGCAGGTATTAACTATGAAAGAGGGATTAGGGTTGAGGTGCATCTTTGCATAAGGAGTGTAATTGGTGAGGGTTTTTTTTAAGTCCCATGTTACTATCCTGATCACACAGATCTTACATGATCCGTCTGACAATTTCAGTTGTTTATATGAAAAAGTAAAACTAAAAGGTAATTTAAAGTTTTAAGGCCACAGTTAGAAAAGAAGTGTCATTGCTGTTCCATAGACCTAAGTTTTGCATCTCAGTGAAGTCCCTTTCATTGAGAACTGCTTCCCTACATAGCAGAGGGATCCGTTTAGTTATGGTTTGGCTCCTCACAGTCTCAGAAACTGACATACAAAGTAAACTTTACCTGTGGCTTTTAAATGCCAACACTATTATTGTAAAGGTGTCAAATTGTGAGTTAAACTGCTAAAAAGCTAGAATTTCAGATTTTTACAGTTAAAGGTTTGACTGACAGACAGGAACTCTCCAGTCTAAGGGAACTTCTTGCCACCTCCCTTGTAGACAGCGAAAAAATAATAGTAAAAGTGGGGGCTTGTGAAGGGGAAAAGCAAAGTTCATGTTGGCCTGCCCACTTGCAGCTCCTGGTTAGGAGCTGGGTCCTGCCCAGTGATGGTGATGTAGATGGCACGAAGGTGAGTACAGCAATAGGGAAATGTGGGACACGCGTTCAGTGAATATGCTGCTGATTTTTTTTTTTAAACTAGTAACATCACCCCCCTTCTTCACGAATTAAGAAGATAAATATGTAAGAGTCTTACTTGTTATATAAAACAATATCTGGCTTCCAGATCTGGCCAGATGGTACTCTGATGAATTCAGCACCTCCATAGTCCGCTGGATTCCACCGAAGCTTGTAATCATTCCAGATCTAATTATAGAAGAAATGAGTCTGTTAGATTTGCGAAGAAATTGAAATTCAATGGACTAGACTCAAATGAAGCACTGTCATACCACTTCTAGGGTTGTTTTATTTTGGATACTACAATGATTAGATGTTTCTTTAACAAGCATGCACGTCTGGTGTTTATTCACATGGAGATAGTTGGCGGGCCTATTGATCTAGGTATGATGTAGATGTGTGTGGCTCCATGTCCTAGGAACATCTACTCAGTAGCTGAAACAAGGTGAAAGAAGGAATAAGGCACTCTCTTGCCAGAGAGTGTAGGACTTTAGTAACTTAGGTCTCAGAAAGCCAGGTGTCTGCGAGATGGTGAAAACAAATTCATAGGCAGCTCTGGTGTTCGGTGTGAGCGTTGAGTAAAGGACCCTGGGTAGGTGGGTTAGAAAGGGCTGCAGGGTGTCACTGCTCGTTTAAGTACAGCCTTGTTCATTAGGGCTCGTTAAACCCCAGTTTAACAAAGTTGAATGTTAAGCTGAAGCCGGCAATTAAGCTGGTAATTAAGCTGACTGCAACAGCGAGTTTTAACCCATAACGACTTTTGAAAGTGAAGTCAACGTTTTTGGTTTGTTTTTGCTTCCGGGGAGCTAAACGGCACCAAGCGATGCTGTGCGGGACCTCCTTGCTGAGCTGCTTCCTCTGCGTCGGCGTCTGCCAAGACAGCGTGTCTTCAGAGTCTTCAGAGCAAAAATACAGTATTCAGCAACCTACCAAGCGTAGGAGGGTTAGGGCTGCAGCTGACGACTCCCAACCTGAGTTTTAACAGCAGCGCCCCGAGCCAGGCCCGTATTTAAATGCTGCAGCACCCGGAGTGGGTGAGGCGGAAAGGTGGAGGGCGTCGGTGGCGACGACGGTGTTTGTGGCCGGTCCCTTAACGAGGTGGGAGATGCCGCTTCTCAGGTGGACGGCCGGGGCCGGGCCCTAGCCCTGCCCGCGCTAGGCGGCGCGGAGGGCCGGGCAGCCCTCCTCCCGTCCCGTCCCGTCCCGTCCCGTCCCATCCCCTCCGGCCGGGGGCTGCCCGAGCGGGGCGGCGGGAGGCGTCCCTCAGCGCTCCGCCGCCGCGGGCCGCTGGGGGGCAGCAGCGCGGCGGCGTTGCCGCCGGAGAGCGGCGCCCGGGCGGGCGCTGAGGGGGGGCGGCCGTTGCTGGCGCCCCGGGCGCCGCCGGGGGCCTCGCCCGTGCCCGTGATGCCTTCCTAGGCTGCGGCTTTGCCCCGAGGGAGGGGGGGCCTGGCGCTGGCTTGGCGAGCGCGGGGCTCCCGGGAGCCCGCAGGCGCCTCGCTGAGGGGAAGGCTCTTCCCGCCCCCGGCGCGGCCCCTGAGGGCCGGGGTCTTCCCGGCCCGCACTGGGGAGAACCTCCCGCGCTTGGGAGGAGGCGAGTTGGTGCCGTCTGGGCTGTCGGGGAGTTCTACTTACGTGCTTCAGCCACAAGTTGGTTTCCATTATCTGGTTGACTTCATCCTGGAAAACAGAGGTGTGTCGGGCGAGGCGCCGGCCCTCCCGTCGCCCGTGGGCGGCCCGGCGGGGCGGGTACTCACCACCTTCACCAGCTGGGACATGGACACCTCGAACTGGATGATGACGGGGTCCGAGACGTTCTTGACGGGACGGACGAACTGGTTGTAGCTCTCGAAGAGGGCCGCGTAGAGCCGGTGCTCAGCCTCGGAGCCGCCACCGCCTGCAGAGGGCACGGCGGGGTGAGCGGCCGCGGGGGCAGGCGCAGCCTCCGAGGCAGCAGCCCCCCGCGTGGGGAGGCTCGATGCCGCTTTTGGTTCCTGTCTTGATGGGCATTAGCTGCTTAGCATCCGTGTGATGTGTGGGGAAAGGCCAAGCCTTGCCTAAGCGGGTAGTAGTGTGTCACGACTGGCCTTCGCTTAGGCTGGCAGAAGAAACACAATGAAAGGCAATGCTATGACAGAGTTTTTCTCACACACATCTCTGCAAATGGGCTCAAAAAATAGTTTGGGGGAGTTACTGAAGGACTGGACGTACAAAAGCACTTTCCCCTCACAGGCCTAGTCCCCTAGACCTGCCGAAGCTGTGGGTGTGTGGAGCAGAAGGAGGGAAAAGCGTAACCCGACGGACCAGGCCGCTTGTAAGCTGTCAGAGCGTTCTGCAATAGGAGGATTCCCAGGAAATGAGAACTAGCCTGAGTCATGATTGCGTGATTATAGCGATGATAACAGCCTGCTTGTTAAAATGCGGAAAAAAGAATTAAAAATTGATTACCACCATATTCAAAGACTTTTCAGCACATTCAAAGAAATGTACTAATTACTCGTTTATTATTCTAAGTAATTTTTATTTAGTATATATTCCAGCTGTCCGTTTTGCCACTGATAACTGCTGTTCATGGTGCCCTGTGGCCAACAGAAAAACTGCAAACAGATACTTAAATAACGAGGTCTTTCAACTGTTTCGGGATGAGGGGTGAGAGAGCCTGTATTTCACACTACCTTTTTACTTTCAGAGCTAGCTAGGCAATAACCATCCTGACAGCTGGACACTACTTAAAGGCCAACGACATTTTATTTTTAGGGGACTTTCTCTTAAACTCTCTGCTGGACGACACATCCTCAAGCACTCTTAACTGAAAAACAAAAGAAAGCCTGTTTTGTCATTTATGGATGACACTATGCAAATTTGGCAAAGCCCCAAAACTGAAGTCTGTTGAACATACTCTACAGTTCCTTTGAAACACAAATATGAATCTATAGATATTTGCAAGGTTGTGTTTGTTTTTTGCCAGACAGTGGTTTTTCAGTAGAGAAAGAGATGGGAGGCAGAAGTATCTGCAGGTGACTGATCTGTAGTGTTTCACAAAGAATGTGTTACTTTCTGATCTTTGTAAGAGCTCCCCTCTCCCTAAGACAACAGGGTCCCCCTTATGTGAAACTGTATTCAGCTAAAAGCTAAAGCTTTTTTGTTTTCCCTTTTTTCTTCCTTCCCCCCCCCCCCCCCCCGTTCACTTGGAGAGCAATTTTATTTTCAGATTAGTAAAATCATTCAAGCCAACTTGCTAACTAAAAAATGAACACATTTCTTTCACACTTTTTTAACTGCTAGCCTTGCCCGTATTATTTATTGATATCTCGTATTGCTCAGAGCAAGACTTCCTGGAATAAATACTCCCAAATCTTTTAGGTAAATAGTTTTAAAGCTAGATTTTAATGACTCCCTATTATAGTCAATCCTCAATTGCCAGCCTTTTTACATGTCACCAGCACTCTAATTAAATCTAGCATCCACCGTATCTAGAGAAGTGCATTTATTTTTTTTTTATTGAAATGTTTTGGTGCTTTCCATATCTACAGAGAGAAGGTGCACTGTTTGCAGCACATATTTAAAGCTGTTTAATATTATCACTTTCTTGTGGTCTTCTCTACAATATGTAAAACCACACCTTTAGATGCAAGGTGCTTTTTCTTCTTAATGTTAAAATGGCTTTGTGTGTCCTGTTTGGCATCTTGAATCAGGACTACTTAACTACTTTACAAGGAGATATTAAAAAAACCCCAACACTAACCCAACAACAACCTATGTACCAAAAAGAGCTGTACTAGGATTTTGTACATTTATCCATTAGCTTGGAGTGAGCTTCAGCACTTCTTAGAAATAATTTGCACCAAAGCCATCTCCTGTTCACCTTTTCAACCCCCCCTGCTTCATCAACAAAGAATAAACAAATTAAGGATCACTCACCTTGACAGAGAAAGCAAACAGCAGCAGTTAAAAGGAGAGCGTGCATGCTCTCCATGGTGTTATGAATTACTGCCTGTCGACAGAAGCTGTTGATGATGAGCTTAGCTGCCAGGATTGTATGAGCATAGGAAGTACAGAAAGCTCCGCTCCTCTGATGCGTGAAACGCCTGGAAGCAGCAGACGGCAGGACCCTGAACACAGTTCTGCGCAGTGAGCTCCCATGAGGTTTGCTCTGCTGCCCCCTTTCTAGCTATCCAGGCTGTCAGAGCATTGGAAACAGCAAATAAATTGCAGGCAAAACAGATGTTATTGTAGGCAAAGAGCAGTCTTCTGGCAAGGATAACGGGCAAGAGTCCTTGAAGTGGTGCATAAACGAACCTGGTAAACTGACAATGCTAAAGATTTTTCTAGTCAGCTGCTGTACAGGATCCTTCTCTATTGGAAGCTCATGCCAATCTACTAGGAGAAGTTTAATTAATAAAAATCTGATAATTGAATTGTGCTGAAATGGATATTGACATTAGGGATGCCTGATTTAGCAGTGAACTGAGATCATGGGACCTGAATTTCCAATTATGCTGTTAATGTTGAGGGTTTTTTTCCTGCCTGTGTCTCATCTTGCAAGTGCATGTGCTAGGTGCTTGACTGTATAAAAAGCATATGCTGTTCCCAGGAGAAATTAAAGGCATGTACAACTGTTGACAGTAGAGTGATATACATAGCAGCTGGGATCTGGTAAGAGCCAGGGATATGAGTTGGAGATCAAACTTGTCCAAATGGTCTTTGGACCGTTCCTACTTCCATGGATTAGAAAGGTGAAATTTGGGAAGGGAAATAAGAGCATAGGATCCCAGCCTGATCCCATGAAACCTTATTGTTCAGGGGGAAGGAGATGGAGGAGAATGGAGAGTTGTGTTTGAAGTTCAATCATAAAATCACTATTTGCAGAGTGGCTCATTCCCTAGGTGCCCATTAGCTTCCTTGTTAACTTATATGTCACTTTTTGTGCCCCTCTTGAACAACCAGGTGATGCAAGGCTCATGCATGCAGTGGTTGTTGCACACATCTGGGCGGTCTGTGTGGAGAGAGGAGGGGGAGAGAGAAAAATGTGGGATTCCACCCTTGTTTTTGGAAATGACAAGAGCGAAGCCCTGTGGGACAGGAGGCTGCACCCAGTAGGTGCTTAACTCCCTGCTGCTAGGGAAGGATAAATGATGAGCCCATTTGGCACTGTGTTAAGAGATAGCACTGGGAGAAAGAGCACCAGACTGGGTGCAGTTCAGCTGGTCTTGGCACAGAGCTTGTTTATCCCGTTTGCCCTATCTCTCAGAGCATTATTCACTCCATCCCCAGACACATGCTCTTATGATAATTTCTGTAATTCTATTAGCATGGAGGAAGTAGGCTTTACTGTCCATTTGATTTTATTTCTTTTTTTTCCAGAGAACTTGGCTGCTTGCTCTTTTAGCTTAACCCTTTGTGGACACATTTTTTTGCCTTTCCAGGGCATTGAGACTAGATGTTTTCCCTTTCTGCCTTCTTAGCTTCCATGTATAAGCAGCATTATAACTGAGATTTTTGTTTGTTTCTTTTTAGTCACAACTAGAAATCAGCTAAAGCTTTCAAGATCAGATCATAACCCATCTTCCCCAAAAGTTAGTGCTTAAACATGAATGATTTGGAAACTTATAATCTGCAGAGGCAGCAAAGAGCCATTGCATCAAGAGGTACTGGTATTTTAGCTTAATTTGCCTAGTTACTGAAATTTTCAGTGGTGTTTGTATGCACAGGTATTTTGTTTCTGACATCACATGCTGGAGCTCCTGGTGAAATCAGCTTGGGTTTATGGTAGGATTATTTTTATGGCTAGGGAGAGTGACGTGATAAGGACACATCATCATGAGTGCATTGCAGAACTACACGGAAGAAGAATTTGTATGGGTAGGGGGAAGCTGATCTACCCAAGAAGATCTACAATAACAAACTACATAGCCTTTGCTTTTTAATAAACACGCCACTTTTAAAGGTGTTTTACTTTGTTAAGATTTGTTAAGATCAAGTCTTAATCGACTCAGGTGATGAGGAAAATAATATTTTCCCACCTTTGTCTGGGGTATTGATGCTCCCTCTATAAAAAGCCATCACTGCTGGTCTTTCTAGTTTGCTGTGGCTGCAGGGGTGCAGCAACAGTCCCACATAAACTCACCTGGACATGGATGGTACATACGTGTTGTGATGTTGGCACGTCTAGGTGTTCTGACAGAAGACAGGATTGGTCAGAGTTAAAGATTTCTGCAATAGTAGGGAATGGGGAGGGACCCAACAGAGGCTTTTCCTTACTAGTAGGGAATCAAAGGCTGGTTGCACACTGCCACCGAAAAACAGTTTTAGTGAAAAATACATTTTGAATGACCACTTTTTTCCCTTTTTAAATGAAAAGCGTTACTGTAAAAACCCTGAAAAGTGGAAACGTTGAAGTTTGTTTGATGAACTGGGACCTTGCCATGTTCATATTAGCCTGCAAGATGACATTTTTAATGTTTCCTTTTCTCCAGAAATTTTTTGTTTTTGAAATTTTGCCAAAAAATCAAAGTGGAAACCCCTACAATTCTTTGACAGTTTAAACTGGGAACAGTTCTATGTATTACATAGGTGGAGTTGCTGAGGGTTAGGCAAAAATAGCATTTCCCATTTTGAAAGCAGTTTTAGGAGTTCAGATTTTTCAAAATTTGGGGGCTTTGGGTGAAATTTTCCATTCTGAAGTTTGCTATGGATTGAATTATTTCTGGAAACTCTAAAAAAATACAGTGGTGGTTTCCAAGAACATAACTAGGTTAGAGTATATTGCTTCACTCGTGATTAAAAAAGGAATAAGGTGGCCACAGTGTATGGAAAGCACCAGAGCCCACCATTTCCTGGATGAGGAGCTCTAGTTCTGCAGGGATCTCCCTGAGGCCAGTGATGTACCTTCTGAAAGCTTTTTCTGGGTTTGTCAAGTCTGAGGCCTCCATCTGCCTGTGCTCTGTGTTAGCTGCTAGCTGAGCTGCCAAATCCTTTCTAAAACTTTTTTCTATGCTGAGGATAATTCAGCTGAAGGCTGCAGTTACGGAGCCAAGCATTATCAGTCATTACTGCTCATAAAGATAAGGCCAACTACGAGATGGGAGTACTGCAGGCCTCATTTCAGTTGCATTCAGGCAGCGAGGGGGAGGATAAGAAGGGACACCAGGGGAGAGGAATAATGATTGGTAGGAGGGTGAGAGCAGGACAGAGCCAGAACTGCTGTTGGTACTGGGTGAAAAGAGCACAGAGAGAGGGGTCTCTGCTCTGCACAGGTCCAGTGTCAGTCAGGTGGACTGCAGGGTCCACAGCTGACTTGCTGCATGCTTGGTTGCTTGGCTGGGTGAGTCCCACTCCCTTCTGCCCCGCAGGAGTGTGTTGTAGCTCACAAGAGCATTGTGCTGAGGTCGGTGCTGCCTCTTTCAGATTCACTGTTAAGGATTACTGTGGGATTTAAACAGGCTTTACTGTTACCCTGTGCAGTGCTGGCAGCTGCTCTGGCTTCCCTCTACCTTCTCTGTAAGCAGCAAAAGCTGCTTAGCAGCTGGGGCAGTGGGTGCACATGTGCTAGTGATGTTCAGTGCCATGTCAGCTCCTGGCATATAACCTAACGTAGAGGAGCACCTCCCTGTGTGGGTGAAGGCACCCCTCTGCTCTTGAGGTGCGGCCTGTGCCTCATGTCATGTCATCTCATCTCATCTCACAGCTGTTGTTTCAGTTGTCTGCAGAGAAATAGCTCTGCTCTCCAGGTTTGAGAAGGAGAAGACATTTGAGGCGGGGAAAGCAGGTTTGACCCATTTAAACTTTACACCACCTACCAGTCACCATGGGAAATGTCTAGAACGGTTAATGTTTGGGGACCAGAGCATTGCCACCCTCTGGGAGAGAAGGATGTGGTAACTTCTATGGTCACAGGGCACACCTGCATTACTAGGGCTGTCCTACAGACATCCTTCACCTTCGTGCCTTGTCTTCAGTGATGGGCACGGTTACGGTGCATAAGGGAAGGGGAATGGAAGGGAGGATGATAGCGTTACAACCATTTCTTCTTCTAGCATAGGACCTAAGGGAGATGCTGCTGCTGCTCACATAGCCTCACCCATGTCACTGCTGATACTTTTTCATTGTATTTTTCCTAGGCTGTCATGCACCAGGCCATGCTGCAGTGCTCAAGCCCCTGGGAGAGCCCTTCCAGTGTGCAGGAGTGGGTGTGCGGGATGGGGGCGTGTGTGGCAGCAGTGCGGGGCAGTTCAGCGCATGGGCAGGAAGGAACTGAACACAGCAATCGGCAAAGGTCCCAGAGTTGCTCTGAACACTTGGAAAGGTTGGTGTGTCTGTTTTGGCATGTCTAAATCTATGTCGTCATCTTAGCTGCCTGGGAATGGTGATCTAGGTAGAGATGTAGCTCGGTTTTGATGACAGCAAATAGAGCCGGAGCTGTCTTCATCTGTGGCTGGTTCAAGAACACAGGTTTAGGTGTCAGCTAATCCTCCACTGGGACAGGTGAGCGTCACATCCCCTTCACAACTAGTAGTGGATTTTGCCACTTTGTTCACCAGTCATTAGTTGTATCTGTCAATGGTGGTAAAATTGTTATGTGTTCTGACCACACCCCAAGGAAAAGCTGAGATTGGTTGAGCTTGAAAAATGTCTTGTCCTTTTGTAGGTTACAAGCTACCTGGAACAAAGTGTGGTGGGATTGTCCTGTGATGGGAGTCTAGGGCCTTGATCTGTCCTTTGCCAAAGACTTTAAGACTGTACGTGCGTTATGTGCTTTCCTAGCTAATTTGTTGAGGATTTTACTTAAATCTGCTTAAAATCTCCACAGCAAAACATGCGTGTCTGTCTGTTCTCAGATGTCTTCTCATTCTAGCTGCCTTTCACAATTGTCTGCTCTAGATGCTTTCCTGTGCTCTTAGCCTTGGATTCATGGAAGTGTGTGTGGACCCCAATTACATGAGCTGTTAAAGTTGCAGGAACATTTCAGGATTAAATCCATATAAAGGAAAATTTTACATTTTATTTGTATTTCATCATTGAACAGAGTATATACAGGTTTGTTTGTCATATATTAATTTGGCCTCTGTTGATCAATCAGCTATCAGAGATGGCAAGTGGTTATACTCATAACCAGACATACTCAGAAGAATGTCTCTGTTTCTCAGTTCAGGTTTAAATATCATACTCAAACAGCTAAACAGTGATTCCACCTGTAAAGCTCTTCATAAATCAGTCACAAATAGTTTTGATGCATTTGAATGAAATAAATGTCATAGCAATACCTTCTTTGTAATAGGGAAATTGCAGTATTCTAAGGAAAGAAAATGTCCTTCCTGAGGCAATGTATGTAAAATACTTTTAAAATAACAATCCTTGTGAGCCAGGATGGCATACTGTACAGTAAATGCCTTTGTTATGTTCAGACTTCAAATAATTGAAAAAAGGACCAAGATATTACCAGAAATACTGAACTCATTGGAAAAAATAGTAGTTTTCTGTTTGTTTTGGGTTTTTTCCCCTACCACAAGAAGTCAAGTTCTGCTTTACATTTCCCTACTCTAAATCTGATGTAAGAGCACATCAGTTGGCATCTCTGTGGTTTTAACAGGGGGGAAACTGAGAGCAGAATGAGACTTAACATCTATGTAACTATTGACAGTTTTAAATTACAACTAAGGGTTCACGGCAGCAGTATGGTTTTGAAAAAGTGGCTGCAGAAATAATCCAACAGTCCCCAGGACACAAACAAGGACGAATATCCAGAGAAACAGCCTGTCCACTACCATGGCAACATACTTCCAATCTTCAATGACCTGGAAGAAAAAGCCAATTAAAGATATTAGCAATTTGTCATATTCTTTTACTCTTTCTCTTGCTAATGCTGAGTTTTTGTTTATGAAAATAAAAGTAAACAAATCTGAAGGTTCAGGGAATAAACTGACTTTAGGCTTGGGAAGGGATTTTTCTCATACAACCATTTTGGGCAGTGGTGAAAAATACTGTAAATATTTCTTAGCTGTCTTGGATGCACCAGGTACTGAGCGTTGCTGCCGGGTGGAAGCCAGTCCGGAAAAACCCACAGTCTAATCCAATTAAGGAATTTTTTTTCCTTTAATTTTGGTTTGCAGATGCTATTAATCTCAGTGGACAAAAATAGATGGTGTTTACTGCTGTTAAACAGGGTTAGCTTCAGACTTCTTTTCTTGTCAGCAGTCATCCTAATCAAGGGTTTTAATGCATATTAATACTGCTGCTTTTATTAAAATCCCTTTTTGCCTTGCATATATTGTCTGTGAAAGTCATGGCCTTAGATTCTGTTCTCAAACTGAAGTGACTATCAGGCTATTGTTGTAAAGGGGGAATATAGCCATCTTCATTTGCATCTCAGGATTGATTATTTTATCCTCTCTCATTGATTCTAGTTAAACATGGGACATCCTCACCTCAATGGCTTTACCTTGCTTGTCAATTATCTCCTGTCTTATATTAGAACATTACGTATTTTTCCTTCAGTGCACACTTTTAATTTCCACTGCTGCTAATGGGAATTGTGTGCTTCTGAAATCATACTGTAGTAGATGTGCATGAGCAGTTGTTATCAGACCATGATAATGAAGGAAGAAAGCAGAGATTAAAATTATGAATATAGAAAAGTGATATGTAATATCAGAGGACCCTGTGTGAAAAGCATTCAATTAATTTTTAATGTATAAAATACCCTTGAAAATTGTTCTTAATATCACATGGAAGCTTTGTAGATCCTTTAAGTGTGCAACACATTCTTGCAAGAATTTTTGAGCTATTAGAAAACTTTTTTTCTGCTCTATGAAGTCTGCTTCTGTTCAGTCAGTTTCAATGTTTACAAGCTCATGTCTAATGTTAATAGCTGATCTTCTTTATTTATATTGACAGTAATTTCAGTTAATAGAAAACATGAACTACTCCGTGGCATGCTCCTCAAGGGACTTCTGCAAGACCGGAAACCCAACTTTATTTAATCTGCTTGGCTGAGGGAGGGACAGCAGAACAGAAATAGAGAACCTAGAGTCTGACTGGGATCTGGGTCACAGAGGCGACACTGGTAGGTATGAGGCTGATTTTTTTCCTAATCATGGGTGCTTGTCTAAACAAAACTCTGAACCATCTGAGTTTTTCCAAGCATTATTCACAGTGTATTTATATCAGCTTTAGTGTGCTAGCTAGTAGCACAGGAGTAGGAGAAGTGAATAAGGCAGCAGCAGCACTGCTTAAATGCGTCCTGGATAAAGTACATCTTATAACCAATAACAAGTCTGATTCAACTCAAATGAAAGAAGTGTCAGCTCCGCTGGCATTAGGATTTCGATTCTACCCATTATGTTTGCTATATGCAGACAGATATCTTAGCCCGGAGAGGGTGTTTGCAAAGGCATTTTACCAATTTTACTAAATCCCCCTTCTGTGCCCAATTAGGTAAATAAATGCTTGAACTGCAGGTAGATTGTTTCTGGTTAATGTGGCCTGGCCATGGGTTGAGTCACAGTCTTACTGAATACAATGAGTAAAAATATTTTTTTTCTGACCTGGAACTAAATATTATTTCCCCCCCCCGCCAAACACTACTTGCATGTGACAACATGGCGTTTTCAAGGGTGCTTCATGACTTACTGGGCAATCAACATTCTCTCTTTGTAGAAATAACCATGTTACTTTCCAGGAGAGTATTGGTGTTTACCAAATTGCTATTCATTAAGTTCTTTTAACAGCAAAAAATATTTCCTCTTATAAGCTATAGCTAGAATCTCTCTAAAAACTTCAGAATAACTAGGGAGTTCAAATATGCTTTCTGAAGAACAGCGTGTTACAGGGAGGACAGGAGATGAAGTTTGGAAAGACTGGGATGATTTCTCGTTTTTACTTACACTCTGGTCGTTGTCATCACTTTTCATGTGCTCTGCTATAAAACTGACTCCATCAATTGCTTCTTGGACCTCAGGAGAAAATTTTGTGCCTGTTCTTAACCTAAAATCTCGATGGCTGCTGACATTGTCAAGAGTCTCAGTGATTTTCATATCACATTTTTTGGCAGAGGCTGTATTCAAAAAATAGGTAGAGCTCTTGTAGAAGTCAGCTGGCTCCATACAAGGATTCTCAGCTTTTGTCTTTTTGCAGTTGCACAGCTTTTGCCGTGGAGAATTATTTTCTGGACGCTTCATGAACAGGTAGGCTGGAAGTCTTTCAAGGAAAACCAGCTTTACCCAAGGGGGCATAGTGTGAGTACTTGGAGATCTATGGTGGACATTGAGTACACAGACACTGGTAACTATTGAGAAGGTCACTAGTACCATTGTAAACATGAGATACTTCCCAATCAGTGGAACATCTAGAGATGTTGGAGGGACTATTTTGGATATCAGCAGCAAGAACACAGTCAAGGCAAGCAACACAGATATGCATAAGGTCATTTTTTCACCACAGTCTGAAGGCAAGTAGAACACCAGGATGGCTAAGGATGTAATTAGCACACATGGAATGATAAGATTGATGGTATAAAAAAGGGGTTTCCTTTTAATAATGAAGTCATATGTCACATCGACATAATTGGGATCCAAAGGATTTACAGTCCTTCTTCCTGGGAGTGCTACAATGTCCCACTCTCCACTTGGCGTAAAGTCGTCCATGCTTGCCATGGAAGTTTTAAGCACCATATCAATTTCTGTATGATCATATGTCCAAGAACGGAACTTTAATGTGCAGTTTTGTTGATCAAATGGGAAATGCTTAACTTCAATCTTGCAGGCACTCTTGTAAATGGCTGGTGGTAACCAGCGAATGCTTCCATTATTCTTTACGATTGCATTTGTGTAAAGTGAAACTTCGTATGTGCCATCCGCACTAATGAAACAAGAGGAAAGAAAAAGGAGAGAAGATAATAAAACATTAAGAGGAAAAACAGTTCAAAACAGAAAAGCTCTGACATTCTTGGTCTTGTGGGCCTCAGTTGTTCCTAGAATCAAAATTTAGTAATATTTTGATTTTGAAATCTATGTTGTAGGGAGGTATAACTTGATAGGGAGATTAATGTATGCATTTCTCCCAATCAGAGAATTCATATTTAGTCCAATACTTAAAAAAATTATTTCATAAAAATACTATTAAATAATAAATATGCATCTCTGTTTCATCCAAAGAACTCAAAGTATTTTGTAAATGTTTGTTAAAGTAATTAAGGCTTACAACATCTCTGAAGGCTGAGTAAAAATGAGATCATCCAGCATGAAGATGGAGGTACCTTTGATCTGGAACACAGCCACTGCTAAGAGCACACAGCAACACTCCTAAATGACTTAGACGAGGAAATAAGGATGAGCAGTGTTAGTTAGAAATGCAGGGAGAGTGTAGGCAGAGGAAATGTAATTATATGGTTTACAATTTATTGCATCACTCCAGTTAATGTTTACTTATTACAAAACCAGAACAAACAAGCCACAGTGTTCTTAGTGCCCACAAATAATCTTGGCTCTGTATCTCCTCCAACTGCCAAACTTCCACCAGGAGAGTCTTCTATGTTATGATGGGCCCTTTAATTCAGGGAGAAGATCATTAGCAGTCAGTAGTCAATATCTTCTCCTGTCCAATATTTCTGGGTGAACAACTTAGGGCTGTTTAACCTATGAAGTATCCTGAGGTAGAAATGTGCAGTGGTCAATTGCTGATAAATATTATTGAAATGTAGTGGTTTTGAGTCTATTCACTGCATCTTCTCACCTGTGCTATGCAACATCTTTCAAACTCAGCCAATCAGGCTACTAAAGAAAAGTGTAACAGTAGGAAGGAACAACTATTAGTGACTGTTTTTTTCCTGACAGATGAGGAAACTCAAAGATTTGTTCCTATGTCGATCAATCACTTTTATTAAAAACTGGGTTAGCCACTTAGTTATACTGCAAAGAAGAGTCTGTACTAGGTACATCCCCCATGCCTTCCTTTTGATAAACATCTGTAAAGAAATGCACATAGCCTAAAGGCCATATGTTATCTGCAAAAATATAGGACCAAACTCACTGCAAGTGAACGAATGAAGTTCAGCTGACTATGGTTAAGTAGCACCCTTTTATTTGAGTGGAAATAGGCCCCTTAAGAGTTAATAAAAAGTCTAATGAATCACTTGTTTGTTCACAACACATCATGGAAAATAGGGCTATTTCAGTGCTAAAGTTGATTTTTTTCGAAGCAGGGAAGTGCGACAAGTATCCAAGGCTTGGCACATGTGTAGTTGTTCTCCAGATCAGTTGCATTTGGCTCTGGAGAGGCCTCATGTTACCAATGCTGGTGCCTGGCACTGAGCTGAGACCCTTGTAGCTAACTCATGTAGGCATTGAAACAAACAGATGCGGAAGTGAGAGGCTGTAGTGTACAAGGGTCATTAGTTCATTGCCAATAAAATCGCTAGTAAAGAGCTTACCTTTTAGTGAAGAGATTCTATCTTATTTCTCACGTCTGTATCTCCCTGAGTTAGATTTACCATTACACTGTACAATGTACTGGGTAGACTCCTGGGCTGAGAATCTGTAGGTTCTTCTGCTGGCTGCCCTTGGCTCAGCTGTGGGATAGAGGCTGGGCTGCTGATGCTGTCTCAGTGGCCTTTGCAGTCCTGTGCACAGGCTACATACGGACAGAGCTGTGGGGCATGGGAATGCTCTTCGTGTTTTCTTTAGCACCTTCTTGAACTGACTGATGCCTTTGAAACACTGCTTCTGCAGCAGAAAGTTACGGGGGGTGCTCTTTATCTAAAATTTTAATTTGAAGCTTTGTACTAATGTAAAAATCCAATATGGTGAGGCAAAAAGCTTGTTCCCATACATTTAAGAAGCCTTTTAAAACTTTCTTTCCATTCGTATAATCCATTAAATGGTATCGTTTGGAGAGTAAGGAAGAAAGCAGTAGAGGGTGGGGACATGATTTACCAGAACAAGATTGGACCAGCCAGAGTACATCCTAATCCACTGGCTGAATTATTTTGTGACTAATACAATAGTTTTAAGTATTTCTCAAATCTGATTTCCAGCAGTAGGATTCTAGGGACTTAACTCAGTTATATATAAACTTCCTAAGTTTCCCATCTGTATATGTTCATAAACCGTCACATGTTTATGAGTTCATTGTTTTTCAAAGTATCATGAAAGTATATTATAAGTTTTGATTATTTTTTTTCCCAAAGGCTTGATATCATCCACTTCAAGGCTTTGCTAGAGACTTAAAAACAAAGCAAAGCAAAACAAAATTGGCAGTTAGCTGTTTGTTTGAAAGAAGAACTGAAGTATGGTCTAGCACCAGGCTTTTGTTTTTCTCTGTACTGTAAAGCAACAGGGTCAAATGTTGACAGATTTATTATGTATTCTTACAATTGATTTTTTAATGCTTTATGAAAACAGAACATAATTTGGTTTTGTAAATGAATATTAACTCATGGAGTTCTGATACATGTGAAGTTTGTAACAGATTTGTGTTCTGGGGTTTGTGGTGGAAGGGAGGGGGGAAGAAGAAGTAGGAGACAAAAATGTAGCTCAGAACCTAAGATGTCCAATAGAATTCCAGATGTCTTATCTCCTTGCAAGCATGAACAGTTATGGCTGGGCTTGTACTTACAATGAATGCTTTCCATATAGTCTAGCTTGATATACATCTGAGTCTCAGTTGTGAGCCTTGTCACAGATCCCCTGGTGTTTTAACAGCTCACGCTGCAGACATGCTCCAAGTCTGCTGGAATTTCTTTAACCAGAGCCCTGATTTTACTAAAATTATCTTTGACACCAGTACCCCAGTCAGATACACTTGATACTGGCTAAAAGTTACAAAATTCAGTTTTAGAATTTTATCAGACCTACTTCATTGGTTCTGATGGTTGTTTCTTGATACATGGTTAAAGTTTTGTTCACTGTCTGCATAAACCACAGAAGTTTTACTTACTTATTGTAAAGCACAATGTCTGGCAACCAGATGTGTTTTGCAGGTATTCTCAGCTTATTTATTCCTTCATACTCAGAGGGCTTCCAAGCCAAACGATAATCAATCCACTCCTAAGAGAAGAATTGTACAGTAGTGATGGGAGTATCCAGACCAGCACTAACAAAACAATCACTGTGATAGAGTGAAAGCAGTTGCATTTGTGGCTTGCAAGAGCATGCCTCTGTGGGTTTGGTTACCTGGTTCAGCCAGACATTTGTAGTCATGATCTGCTCCCGTTCATTCTGCAGCGAAAAAGAGAGAGAAGAGTAGTCCTCTAAAAAGTTTCAGTTTATTGCAGTAATAAGATTTATTCAGTAGGCTTTTGAGGATATCTCCAACTACGCAGCATGATTTCATCCAGTGTATTTCAAGACAGGCATTTCTCTGCTGGTAATATGGCCAGTCTTGCGCACATACTGATGATAAATAGTAACCCCACAAGTGTAGAGCTCCAAGTGGCTTTTTAACAAGGACAGTTGTGACTGGAGTATGGCTATTTGGGAACAATTACCACCACTCTGCTGAGCTGATTTCTGCCCCCTTACCCCCTGTGGATTTGATTTGAAAGAGAAGGCATATTTGACCACCAAGAAGGCCTAGATTAACTTGTATGAGGTTTATGTAAGGTTTTGCCATGTAAGCTCTCAGCTGGCAGGCTCTGCTTCATGAAACCACTGTCTCTCTGGACAGCAGTCCAGAAGAGAAGTCTCTCTGCAGCAGATCTGTATGGCTGGGGCTCTACTGAAGGGGCAAGGTAGGAGGTCAAAGAGTCAGGAGGATTTCTGCAGGAAAACAGGTTGATTCTCCAATCCTGAAGATGCTTGAGATTGTCAGAGCCTATAAGATGCTTAATTTTATTTTGTGCTTGAAGACTGAGGATACAGAGGGACTGAGCTGTGCCATTCTTGATCCTAGCCCATTCATCTACTCTGTTTAGGTTGATGATTGCTGGGGCCTGTGGGGGCAAAGCACCTCGCTTTTTATGCCCAGAATCTGCAATCTGGGAGGACACTGTGCTAGTGGTGGCAGTGCACCATGTGAGGAGGCATGTCTGTGTCCAGGTGGAATTCTCCAGGAGAGAGGGAGTACTTGTCCCAGAGTCATCTGGTATACATGACAGTATATCCTGTATAAATCAGTCTGCACATATATAGGAAAACTCATCTGCTTGTACAGTTTCCCTTATGTTCCATGAGTGTCTGTCTTTTCTTCTTGAGTTTCAGAATATAAATTATATAGGTCTCTTAAAGTTTGCAGCAGTCCAGTCACTGGCCCACACACAAATTCTGGCAGGGAGGCAGTCATCTGTATCATCTTTTTCATCCAGGGAGAGAGCAGCAGAGTTGAAAGCCCCGATTCAGGAAATTATCCCCACTTATGTGCTGGATCTTGTTCCCACTGCAGTTAATGCTAAAACTCTCTTGGCACTGAGGTGTGTATTTGTGCCTTGGAAGAACTGTTAAACGCATGCTAACCTTGTGACTGAAAATGTCTTTCAGACCCATTGAAGTAATTTTTATTGAATATGAGGAGATACTTATGTGAGGATTGTTTTAACCACGTTAAACTATTCCAGCCAGAATTAACATGTCTTTTTCTTTACAATATTTCACTGTTCTTTGCTGATATGCCTGATATCCCATGAGATGTTGAGCTGGCTTTGTAGCTTTTTTTCAGGCCATTAAACCAGATTTCTTTGATGCAAACAGCAGAAGATCGTTTAGCATTGTATACACAGTCCAGGATAGGTCCTGACCAGGTGTAACTTACTGTAGCTGTACTGAAATCACTGGAATGATTTTGATTTTTTGATCAATGGAGTTTTATTGACTGAAGATCTGGCCACTGTTCTTTATTGCTTAGGCATAGATTGATCTCCCTGTTGTAGCTGCATTCTGAAGTATAAAACCAGTAAATTGCCATGTATGGGCCCTGCCTATTAAGTATTATTATGTAAACTAGAAAATAACAGGGACATAGTAATACCAAATATGACTTTTACTTAGAGTACTGTGCAGGTAGTAATGAATTAAAAGGCATAGCCTAATTTGAACTTACCACGCTGATGAGCTGTGCCAGGGAAACCTGCAATTCTATAGATACCAACTGGGATGAGTTGACAGCTGGTCGAATTAACTTATTGTACCTGTCAGGACTCAGTAGGTGGTTCATTAACTTTTCTTCAGCATCTGCTGCAGTGCTTCCTGTAAAACATCACGTAACAGGATTTCAGAAAGGAGACCAGGAGACATGATGTAGGGATCACAGAATTTCTGTGCATCAGATCATCTTCATGAAATAATGAGGGCTTTTGATTTTGTAAAGACTGTAGGCTTGTATGAACAGAAGGATATGGTGCTTGCACCAATATCTGTTCTGAAGTTGACTGTCTTTCACAAAGAATAGATCAAAGCAGATAAATCAGAACCCTTTGGGTTTTTTCATGGTAAAATGTAAAGCTCAAGTTGATAGATACTTTGGGGAGTACATTGAGAAATAGAAACTGGGAGCAAACCACTCTCTTAATAACAGAGGAAGAACGTTTCAATGATCCAAATGCAGGGAGTCTGGCTGCGACTTCTCTCTTTAGTGTTGTAGGAGACAGAGGTGCAGGCACGTGTACAAATTGAAAGACTGATCTGTGTAGGGAAAACCAGGGGATGAGCTGCAGGAGTCATAAGGGGTTTTTAATGATTGAAAGCTTTTTGGTAGCTAGTGATGTTTCTATTTCAGCATGATTTTATTTGAAAACCTGAGGCAGTATGTAAGCCTTATTTTATGTGGAAACAAAACCCAATTTATGGACTAGCACAAATACCGTAAACCTTAGATGGCCAAAGCTGGAGTTTAGTGACTGCAAAATAAGATGTCTGCAGGATACTATCAAACAAGCCTCAACATTTGCCATGGAGCAGAACAGCTTGTGACACAACCCCAGAGGTAACTGCATCTGTTCCCATGTTCTTGCCTGTGTTTTTTAAAGCCATTCTAGCAGACTTTTCAAACCACTATTGACCACCAAATAATACTGATGACTAAGGTCCTGGTAATGTCCTGCCAGCAGAATTGACCCAGAGAGATCCTGCTCTGTGTCAAGTAATTCTGTGTTGTGTTATACAGCTGACAGTGATGGACACAGATGTTAATGAAAACAGATTCTAATCCAATTGATAGAATGATTCTTCCATAGGAAAGGGCACCTAACTCAACCCTAGATAGTGCAGAATTGAGGATAGTGTCCCTACAGCATATTTGCTTCATTATTCCCCAGAGCATTTCCACACAGCAAAAACCACTGGCAATGCAAGTATTTTAAATTTGTGGTACATAAAAAACCAGAACAAATTAATGTTATAGCAAATCCATGAGATCCAGAGAAAGGCAGACATCAAAAGGCCAGCATTACCTAAGTAGCCAAAGTCTGTGTGCATTTCTAGAAGGTGCCTAGTTTCTATGTGAATTGGGCTGTAAGTTGCTAGGGGGAACAAGTCTCTCCTGAAACTTGGTACTTGTGAATTCCACTCAGATTAAAAAAATACTCTAAGAACTTCTTGTTTGATCCAGTAAGAAAGTGGAGACACATAAAAGGAAACAATATTGAACAGATTTTTCACATCTAAGAACAGCTTTTACTCAAGCTCTGGAGAAAGGTTGAGGTAAACACCAGGCTTGTTTTAATTCTTTTAAGACCAGCAGATGCTATGGCATTGGTAGCACAAATTTTGTCACATATACTTAACCATAACATTGCTCTTCAGAATAGGCTTCTCAAACCTTCCCAAGCCATTTGGGAAAACAAATTTGGATGAATACATCTGTGTTTGTTGGGTCAGTTTGTTTTTTGATTCATACTTGCTTTGTACCTCCCTGCAAGTCATTATAAAAGCCCTAGTACCATGTGATATTTTAATATTACGTTTATTCTCCATGTAAGCCTGCCTAATCAAAGGCTTATCAAGCTAGAGCTATGTTGATCCTTGCTAAGCTTCAGATTCTGTTTTTTCTTATGTATTGCAATCAAGATAGAGCTAAGTTTGATGCTGTAAAGAAAATGGGGCTGCACTCTAGGAATGAGTTGATCTGTGTTTATAAGGATAGGTGAGAAGCCTTGTGGAAGCTAAAGAGAGAATCTTGGTTAAAGTGATTTTATTGTGTTGTTTTGTTTTGTGTGGTATTTTTTGTTTTGTTGGTTTTTTTTTGTTTTGTTTTGTTGTTTGTTTTTTTTTAACAAACATTCCTGCTGTTGCATATGTAAGTGACATAAGCAGATGGCTATAATTCAAATATAATTAAATTGCCATTTGGTTTGTTTCATACAGTGATCACTGAATGCTGCTAGCAATGACAGTGAGCTCTTGTTTGAATTGATAAATATGTTTTCACTGTGTTGCCATCTTTTTCTGTAAATATTCTAGCATATGGAGTATTTGCTAAGCAGCAAGTAAGAAGTAGAAACTGCAGAATATCTGCAGAAAGCTAATTCTGAATTTGTAATAATCCTATTCTCTGAAACCTTGTTTTAGCAATCATAGTAGTCTGGTCTGCAAATCAAAACATACTGTGGGGTCTGCATGTCTGATGAGAACAGCTCAGATTCTGAAGTACTGACTCAATAAACTATGTAGATGAATGACAGGCCTTGACTTAATTATAAAAAATTATTTGTTAATAATGAATGCCTTTAAGAAATTATTATCTGTTCTTAGGGAAGGGGTTCCTGTAATAAATAATTCTTTCTAAAATTGCCATCCCGTCCCAACCTTTAAATAACTTAATAATCAGAAATAACGATCGAAGGGGCTCTTCATTCGTCTCTCTCAGATGCCTGTATCAAACACCGCTAGATGTCAGCAGTGCACTGCCTTAAAGGTTGCTAAAGCCAGTCTGTAAATAACATGTAAAAACGAGTGATTCTTGTATAATTTTTCTAATCTATTTTCCATTACCAATCTACATATTAACTACATGGCACCTAATGAGAACAAAATTACCAGGCATTCAAGTTCATCTTTATATGCATGAAATCATCATAAATTTACGTCAGTAGCCATGCATTTGAAACTACTCTTTTGCCTCTCATAGTTGGAAGAAACGAAAGTGCACAGTTTCCCTTGCAAACTGGTTTTTTCCAAATAGCAGTAATCACCAGAAATGTTGCAGAGGATAGACTGATGCTTTAAGACAAATGATTTTAACAAGAATGATGAAGCAGTCCTAATTTGGGGGTGGAGTATTTTTGTGTACTGAAAGCAGTAATAGCGAAAACACATTGGGGTGGAACCTGAGCTAGGAAAATTGTTTCAGCTTCACTGAACACGCTACACATCTGCTCCATGACAAGGAGAGCAAATTGCCACATAACTTGCGGTACGCATTCTGCAGTAAGTTTGTTTTCTCTGTGGGAGTATGACCATAAAAAAAAAATTGCATCAGGATGCTTCCAATTCCAGTTTCACAGCAGAAGAAAAAAACCACAGACTTCATTCAGTCCCCTGTGCAAACTTTCCCTTTGACATGTTCTAAATTAAATATATTAAATGAAATAACTAGTCATCCTGTGTTATGTTGTTTATTTTCAGTGTAATGACAAATATGTTGGAGTGATTTCCACAGAACAGAATAAGGAGCAATGTTGACAAATACAGGCAAGTGCACTGTTACCACTGTCTACATTGCAAAATTTAACATAAGGCATGTTTCATCTGTTTCCCTGACTTTGGTTATTTTAATAAATGTTGAAATAGCATTTGTTTAGAAATAATATATTGTAACACATGTTGTCATTTTTGTTCTTTCCTCTCTCACAAATAACTTAAGTGGACAATGGTGACATATCAAATTCCCATCTGTAATTTGTAAAGAGCAAACAAGAAGCAGCAATAAGACAATGCCATTATCTTATCTGAAATGACTTCATGATGTTTTTACTTCTCAGCATACTCTTGAGTAAAAAGATTTATATAACCTCTTAGAACAATGCATGCTAATTTGGAACACTTATTGTTCCAATTGATGTAGTGGTGAATTTACTGTATTTTAAAGACTATTTTAATTTCTGCACTGCAATTAATGCAACTAAAAAGGAAATACTAATGGGTTAAAAAGTGTGTAATCTAAGAATCTAAAGTAGGCCCTCACTCTTCATTTGTTACAAAGCAGATGTTTTCTAAAGTTGCCTTTCAGTGATTGAAGAAACAAAACAACTGTGGGATGAATAGGTAATTATGAGAAAGATGTGATTTTTGTGTCAGTTCAATTTCAGCCAGTTTCACTCTGAACAGTTCAGTGGAGTCCCTCTGTGGGAAGAAACTCCCACGGTAAATGCACTATTTCATGCTGCTGTTGGGCTGTGTGTGTTGACTAAAGCATATGCAAGAAATCCTGGTGGACTAAAGAAAATGTTCTTAATGTATGTTTGCTTTTTTTTAGCATATATTTACATATTTCAACTTAATTTAAGCTATTTACATAGTAATCAAACAATTAGGAAGTATGAACTTTGCAAAATATGTGAACTTGAGCCAATAATTAGAGGGGTGATATCTGTCTTATGGTTCATGTCTGTTGGACATGACATGGTTAATTTTTTATTTTTTCACTCCGAGCACAATACCTGCTTTTCCCATCACATATGATCCTGGGAGCATCTAAAGGGATATTATTTAGTGATTATCATTGTCATCTCCTACTGCTCTGTCATTTTATGTCCAACTTATTGTCTGTCCATATCCATCGTAGGGGATTTGCTGATACTGAACAAGCCAGAAACAACACTAAAATAATCAATTTCATGCATCCTCTTAAAGTCTGCAGCCTACTAGGGTGATAGTTACAAATTGTCTGAGAGCTTATATCACAGTCCTATCTCCTAGCCGCGAAAGCTATCGCTGTTCTGCAAACTGTATCTGAAAGAAAAGATCACTTACCGTTAAAATAAAAGGAGCCCACTACAAAGAGAAAGAGGGTGTATGTATTCCTCATGGCAATAACACGAAGAGGTGGATTGCTGTTCTTCAGTTAAGACAGCTGGCAATAGGCTTTGCTGTCAGGGATGCACAAGGAAGAGACGTAAAAGCAAACCTGAATCTTGGAGGTATTAAATGCCTGGAAAGAGACAGACAGTAGGACCTGGCAGAAGCATTCTGCAAAGTGGAGTTTTCGTGAGCATAGTGGTCCCTCCCCCTTTGCAGCTGTTTAAAGAGCTTTGTGAAGAGGAAAAGCACATAAGAAGAGGGAACATAATGTGATAATGTTGAATAAGAGGAAATGAAAGAGCAAGCTAAGCAACATGATCTGCAAAACACAACTGCTTAATTCTTGCTACTAGATAACATTTAGAAGGCTTTCTGGTTAATAAGTGCGGTGGATGGGAATAGCTGTGTGGCGAGAGCTAGTTATAAGTTTGTGCCAGAAGACCTGTTAGTGAAAGACATGTCAATAAATTATAGCCCTAGCAGAGGGTAATTTTCTGTGTCAAGAGAAAGTTGATTGCCTACTGCCAGCCCTTTTCCACTCCAAGGCCCACACGTGATCTTTCTAAACTAGAACTCCAAAAGGCTTTTTGGGGGCAGCAGGAGAGGAACAGAGAATTTGTTGTCATTAGCATTTGACAGGATTTTAAAAAGAAAGCTAAAGCAGCCTGTTCAGAAATAGCAGTAACTATAAAGACACTGCAGAGAGCACTAGAGAAATTCTGTGGAAGTCATATTTTACAGCTGAAGAGTTCAGCAGAGTATAGAGTATCATGTGGTTTTGGACTTGCCATGGGAAGATTTGTGTAGAGGGAAGGGGAAAGAAGATCTTACATGCCCTTTGCAAGCACTGTAGGACAGGCTGAAGTCCCTGGATAGAAAAAAAAAATGTGCTAATCTTCTAAATACTGTTTTATCTGCATATTGACATTCCTCTGCTTCAACTGGCCACCAGATGCAGTTCTGCTATTGTCTCATCTCCCAACAGTCTAACACCATTGGCTGGAGTAGAGGCATTCCTGATTTACCAGCATAACACACCAGAGTTCTGCATCTAGTACAGTTGCTACCTGACTGGGGTTATTTGGAGAAGGTCACCTGCTGCTGTTTTTAGGCAAGCTGTCAGTGTATAGTTGAACAACTCATTGCCTTCTCCCCAAACGTTTAGCCACCTTCTTTTCACTAAATAGGCCAGTATGTTATAACTTTGTTGTCTTTAAAGGAGCTGCCATCAGAGGTAACCCAATACATAAAGAGAGTCTACTAAAATCTTTGGTAACTGTACTATCTACAATCTATGTAACTCCTCTAAACAGTCTATTATTTTTGGCTCATTTCTTTAGGGAAGGAGGATGGATTCAGTGAGACAAATGTAAAAGCACTCACTGCATGGACTTCCACTTGTATAAAACAAGCTGTTAAAAGTCAGCTTTGATGAAATGGCTTGTGCTGTTGCCTTCCCTTACTCTGAAAACTCAAGGTACGTCGACTATACTGTATCCTCCACTGAGGATTCCCAGTAGTTCTTTAAAAAGCTCATAGCCTTCTACCATGAGAAGAATGGCTTGTATGTTCTCACCTTTCTTCACCGGCAATCTCAAACAATTTCCTTTAATATAGCTTTAATGTAACACCCTCAATTATAATCTCTCAGGTTTAATAGTGTTTTTAACTTTAAAAGATATAAAACTTTGATCTCTTATAACTAGTAAACTTGTATATATATAAAAGTGATCACTTAGTTTAGAGGTGGATTTATTGCTTCTTAATGCTATGCAAACATCTCTGATGATAAAACGTTCTGTGGATTATGGAGGAATCGATGGATGATGATTTCTGTATACTCAAAAGATTTTTGCAGCACGCTTGCCTATTGTTAGCCTTAGCAACATAAATGTGCTTATCTTAATGATTAGGTCCAGCCTGGTATGAAAGATCCGCTGTGCTAGCTCCTGCCTGTTATTTTAAGTCTTTTTTTGTGCTTTCTTCACTGCATTTCCCTCTTATTCACTTCTCTGTTAGCTGGAATTGATTTAAATTGGGGTGGTTTAGCCTGGAGAAGAGAAGGCTCCAAGGAGACCTTAGTGTGGCCTTTCAGCGCTTAGAAGGGGTTTAGAAGAAAGATGGGGACAGACTTTTTAGCAGGGCCTATTGCAATATGACAAGGGGTAATGGTTTTAAACTAAAAAAGGGTAGATTCAGACTAGATATAAGGAAGAAATTTTTTACGATGAAGGTGGTGAAACACTGGGACAGGTTGTCCAGAGAGATGGCAGATGCCCCATCCCTGGAACATTCAAGGTCAGTCTGGATGGGGTTCTGAGCAACCTCATCTAGTTGAAGATGTCCCTGCTTATTGCAGGGGGGTTGGACTAGATGGCCTTTAAAGGTCCCTTCCAACCCAAACCATTCTATGATTCTAAATGGGAGTTAGAATTCTTACCTCAAAATAGTGTGGGAACTGAGGGGGAGGAGAATAGTTCCAGTGAGACAAACAGGAGAACAGTCATTGTGGGGACATCTACTTGGATGAAAAAAGCCAGTGCAATCCGAGTGAGTACATGTGAATAGATTAACTGCATGAAGATAAAACACTATTTCTCTGCTTTCCTCCAGCATTTAATTAACAGCATATAGAAATGGAGCCTTCCCACAGAAAATTACCCTCTTGTAATAGTCACAAACCCTAGGAGGTGTGTCCCAAGCAAAGTGTTTATGCTGAGCCCTCCAATTCTTGCTTCTCACTACATTCCGCTTGGCTTGTAACTCATCAGAGGCTTGTATGGTCAGAGACCTTGCTATACTCTTCAGCCGGCTGGGCAATGTTGTCTTTTACAATGTGCAGGGAATTGCTCTCAAGGAGCTGTGCCTTCAGTTGCTAAGGATCTGTTTAGGCAAAGCACCAGTCTGCTGGGGAAGAAAGACTGCATCTTTTTCTCTGTTTTTACTTTCTGATATCTGACCTATTTCTCCTCAAAGGCAAATCTTCCATCTGCCAAAGCAGCCTCTGTGCTTTTGCACCAGTTACAGGAGTAACAGATGTATGGACCCTGTAGTCACTGTGCTTGTACCATCTACACTGCTTGATGCTTGAGAGTTGAATAGCAGCTCAAGATGTAACAAAACAGATTGGGATTGCTTCACCAAAGCAGTGGGCCATCACAGAGCTAAAGGATCACAGATTATTCACTGACTGCACTATTTTTGCTGCTGAAGCTGGGCAGGGAGAATTACCACAGCTGGTTTTTCTTCTCTCTGGCCATATACATTCCTTTGCCATTCACTTGTGTTCATTCATTCTGACAGATCGCTGAAGGTCTTCCTTGATCACTCGTGCTATGCAATCATTTTATCCACAGTGATGCTGCAGGATTCCATGTATTCATTAAGCTGAGATCCTAAAATGAAAAGTCTTTTTAGTAGACATTAGCATATGTGATATTCTGGATTTGCATGTTAATGCACTGTGCAAGCATGGGAATAGCATGGCAGAGTCCCATCCACTGAACTGGCTGGGGGTTTGTTCCTGGTACTGTAATGCTTTGCATGCCTTAGGATATTAGAACTCTTAGATGCATGAGGAATGCAAGATGTCCAAGTGCCCAGGAAAACTGGCAGTCCCCTTTTGTGGATTTATCATGGTGATTTCAAGCTGCCACTTGCATATAGGAAAGAGCCAGTCAGAAATGCTGGAGCTTTCAAAATGGAAGCAACCTGGGATGCAGCCTGCCTCCTTAATGAGACAGGTACAGGTATTATTGGCAGATTGCTGCAAAAATAAATGCTTCCAGGTGGAAAGCCACAATTGGTTTCCGGTAGTTGGACACTGAAATAAAGTTCAGGTCTGAGCTCATGGCTAAACTGAATCGATAAGGGACTTCAGATCATCTTGTTAAATACTGGCCTTACAGAACACACAGGACTGACATACTGTTGCAGTAGCAGAACAGCTGTCACATTCTGATTGCAAATTGCTACAGAAAATGGCAACTAATGGCCAATTTTGTTTTTCTAGCGCCTTACATCTGAGTGAACTTTAATGATATCTGCCAAAGTCCTGGTTCATCTCATCAGCAGTAAGGCATACTGTGCTCTCTGATCAGTTGAAAAATGGAACTTCTTACAAGTAACTTCTGCAAATACCCATGGCCCTTTGCAGGTAAAATCATAGTTTTCCCTACTCACCACTGTCTAAATGAGCTCATTAGAACAGCTGTGCTGGAGCTAACATTCTGCATTCCTGGAATTTTTTTTCCTTACAAATGCACTTACAGTCCCATCAGAGATGTGTGATACCTCAGCCATTCTGGTGCTAAAGTTTTTGGGTTAAGTCGTACTGCTGCAACTTCATTTAACAGTGCTGTAGTGTGTCCCGATTTAAAGTTTGCAAGGCAAAACAAAACTGGCACTGTAGTTCCAATAACTGTCAGATGGATGAGCCTAGCTAGGTCCTCACACAAAACAACTGTTAGTAGAAATCAGTGGGAAGGGCAAGGATATCTGGAATATTTGGTCTGTTGTAATCTAAAGCTTTGGAATGTTGTAAGCTTTTTTGGATTAATAGGTCCTTTATACTGGAGAACTAGTTTTCATCCAGAGGCTTACTTTACAGTGATGGACCATGTCTTGTGTGGGTAATTATGTCATAAAGTCCATTTCTACAGCACCTCTGTAATTACATTTGCTTTGCCAAATGGGTTCTAACCAATATGTACAGGGATTTGTAATAAGCTGTCTTCAGGCAAGGTGTAATACCACCATGCTTTTGCAAATGATAGTGGGAAACAGAGCTGTGGATGCTAGCAAATTATGAGGTAAATAACACTCCTTTAAGGTTTCAAATGATGATAGTATATTTTGCTGCCTGATATGTCATCACATTTGAATCTGCTCCAAACCCACAAAATGTTCCAGAGAATTGCCACTAATAGCACTGTGACAATGTTAATAATGCTAACGATGCATACAAATGACTTGGTAGCAGTGGATGCGATTCCAGTTTTCATTGTCAAAATATGAATTATTATGGATCAATGAAAAGCCACCTTTCTGCTCTGGAATATGTCTGATGGCAGACAAAGTCACTCCTGGAAAAACAATGCTTTCCTTTTCTGGTTAATTTTTGAAAGTCATCACCATATGCTTTGTGAGCTAGCAGGTAGGTTATGTTTGCAGAGTATTTAAGGCAGTAATATTAAAGCCTCTAACACTCATTGATTATCATCAGCATCTTTAACCTCCAAAGTGCACAAGCGTACCAAGTCCAGAGAGTTGTCCAAAGCACTGCAGAAGCAGCAGCTGGGGGTGGTTATGCTATTTTGGAGCTGATGCTTTCATTTTTATCAGTCTCTTTTGCTTCCTCTTACATGCTTTGAGATTTGTTGCAGGGCAATCTGTTGACTGTCCAATATATGACTGGCAAGCAGTTACATATTCTTTGAAAACACTGTAAATGAAGCCGTAACCATTCTTGTAATGCCTGCATTTTGTGTGAAATTAATAAAAAGGGGCCAAATATATGCATGTTTAAGAACACATCTTGGCCAACACCAGTGTGTTCCTATATGCAGTGTACGCATTTTTCTGTGCTCTTACTTTTTGAAGTAAAAACTAAATTCCAGGAGTAGGATCTCTATTTCTTACATTTATCTACCTTGCTATATTATTCTGACTAAGAAACTGTGCTTCCTTGCTTGCCAAGTCACTGTAATTTTTGCCCAATTTCCAGTTTTGGTGTAATGGCAGATTGTGTTACATCCCTTGGTAGAGGTCCAGTTATAAGTTTTTAGTATTTACGGTATGTTTTCTAGATTCAGTAGAATTGCGCCTTTTAATCTTAATCACTTTCTTCTGCTTTATCCAACTGAACTAAGAGTCAGTTAGTACAGATTTATTTCCAGCTTTTTCAGTATTTATACATTTCTACTGAAACATCTGGAATGTCCTATAGCAAAATCCTACAGCAAACAACTGTTTACTGTGGGTACCTAAAATGACAAAGCATATAACATTCCTGTGAAATAAAACATAACTATCCCAAGAGTAAAGAAAATAAAGAGTAAGCAGCCTGTGCTAAGGCAAATACACATCCAGCTATGCAGACTGAAATTTTAATACCATTTACTACTACTGTGTTTCCTGCAGTAACTGGTAAGCTATTGAGAAAATCTCTACCATCTACTACAAGTAGATGCTATGAATAAATCACACATGATATTTTCAAGCTGTGTGTGGAATTTAATGTTGCAGGGCCAGACCCGCAGATCTTGCTCAGACTGTGGTGTGATGAGAGGTTTATCTACAAGGTTGGCAAATTTAGTACTGGACAGAGTTGTATTAGAAGGATCACTATATTTTTGGCATTATAATGATTTTTTTTCTCAAGATGCCTCTATCTACTGCAGGATGCTCATAGCAAAAGATAAGTTCCTGGTGCATACATAGTCATCCGGAAAACCCAGAAGTGCTGTGGTGCAGAGCATGCGTCCCTGCAAAATTATGAAGAGTTTTGCTTGATTTCTAACCATCACTCTTCTTCACTAAGGCAGACCTACATACAGCTACCTCCTCCCTTGCTTTCACTGTGTTGGGCCCATGCCAGGATAGTAATGACTGTTTTGTACACTGGGGCTTTTAGGATGGGGCATTGGCATATGGGGGTTATTTTTCTGTTATTGAGATCACTTGTGTGCCAGAAAAAAAACAAACCCACAGCTGTTTGTGGCAGAGTCCAAAGGTTTCTTTCTTGCACCCATGATGGTGCAACAGATATCTGTTGCATCTGTATCTGTACATCCTTTCAAATGGGAGTAGGAGAAGAGTGAATGACAATTGTACTGTTTGAGATTGACCTTTTTATTTGGAACTGCTGCATTCCAAAATGAGCAAATTTGAAAAGTTCAGGGAAAAAGAGGACTTTAGGATAAAAGACTGAGTGCCAAAAGACATGGGCTTTGTTTTCAGCTCTACCATGAGTCTCCGGGGCTGCATTTAGATGAGTACCATCCCTGCTCAGTGCTCCAGTTTCCCCAGGTGTAAAGCAAAAATAAGGATTTGTAAAGAATTAATTGCTGTTTGTAAAGGGCTTGGATGGCAAGGAATGAAAAAGAATCATGAAAACTCAAGGAAGCCCTGTATTACTGTGGCTTTCACATTTATGCTTCTACTACCAAAGAGGCTTTTGCTTGTTCTTTAACAAGCAAATGAAATGGATACTGGGTTTTTCTGTCATGAAGCTAACCTGGCAATACTGCTTCATCAGGACTAATAATCAATCAGCAATGTCCTTTTAACTTTGTAATCCCCCCCCTCCCCCCTTTTTTCCCCTTCTCCTTAAAGAAAAAAGATCCAGATGTACCTAGAGTGATGATTACATCTTGAGCAATAACCCGCATCATCACTACCTCAAAGTGAGGATTGTTAAAACCCCATTAAAGTTTGGCAGAAACCCACTAAGGAGTTGGGGACTGGCTGGACTTCCTTCAGGCTTCTGCAGTTTTAAAGTACCCAAACTCTCAGGCCAGCACAGGAGGTTGTTAGTGAGATTCTTTTTTATTTTAATTGCTTTGAAGGGACGTAATGGAAAATAAAATCCAGTTTCAGGTTTAACAAAGTTTTGCTGGAGGTAGACTTTGTTATGGCTGCTGTCAGTGAGAGCTACATCACTGTTTGGAATCACCTTTAGCCCAACAGAAAGCCCAGTCTTATGGCTTTCCCATAAGACCCCCCTGTGCAGAGTTCTTTAGGTTCCTGTAACCTTCTGGTGGTTACGCAGAATAGTGAGAACAAATATGAAGTCTACACAGACTTACATAAGAGAGAAGAAACAGCTGCTGTTTCTGCTTCCCAGCAGATGCTGAAACTGTGGAAGTACAGGCAATGGGCTAGTTCTGAGAAGAATCAAATGGGCAACCCCAGAACAGTTGTCTGCAGAAGCATGGAAATTCAAAAGGAGAAGCTCTTTGGTCCTATTTTTAGTGGAACAGAGCTGAATGCTTACTGTGATTTTAATGTCAGTGGCCCTGGCAAAGATGGCTCTTGCTTGTAAAGTATGTAACATATAACATGGATGTATTTGATCTCTCTAAACTCTTTAAAAATTAAACATGTTAAATGTAGAGAAATGTGGCCAGGACAGATGTATGGGGCATGTGGTTCTGTAAATATGGGAGCACAATAAGCATAAAATCTTCAGTATGAGTAGTATTACAAAATGATCCGTATTGAATCTAGTGGATCTGTTACTACTAAACCTAGACTTCTGTGCAGGTTTTGGCCGGGGTAGATTTAATTTTCTTCATACTAGCTAGTATGGGACTATGTTTTTGGATTTGTGCTGGAAACAGTGTTGATAATCCAGGGATGTTTTCGTCATTGCTGAGTGGTGGTTGCACAGAGTCAAGGCCTTTTCTGCTCCTCACACCACCCCACCAGCAAGTAGGCTAGGGGTGCACAAGAAGCTGGGAGGGGACATATCTGGGACAGCTGACCCCAACTGACCAAAAGGGATATTCCAGACCATATGACATCATGCTCAGCATATAAAGCTGGGGAAAGAAGAAGGAAGGGGGGTGGACGTTTGGACTTATGGCATTTGTTTTCCCAAGTAACTGTTACACATGATGGAGCCCTGCTTTCCTGGAGATGGCTGAACACCTGCCGGTTGATGGAAAGTAGTGAATGATTTCCTTGTTTTGCTTTGCTTGGGTGTGTGGCTTTTGCTTTACCTATATAAACTGTCTTTATCTCAATCCCCGAGTTTTCTCACTTTTATTCTTCTGGTTCTCTCCCCTATCCCAACCAGGGGGGAAATGAGCGAGCCGCTATGTGGGGATTAGTTGCCAGCTACTCCTGCTCTGCATTTGGGTTTGAGAGGGCATCATATACTCTCCATATGAATAGCTGGGCAGCGTTTCACTAAGAAAGCCCTCCAGAAGTTTTTTGGTCACCTATCTCTGGCAGGTTGTGTGTGAAAGCAGCATTTGTGCCTGTTCTTAACAATTCTTTAACTCTCCTTGTCGTGACCTGGCCTTGCTAATAAAAATGGTGAAATGTAAACAAAGAAACAGCAGATGGCAACCAAGAGCTTGACTTCTAGTGCACACAGTGCAATAATAAAATGATGATAAAGGAAAATTATGCAGGATAATTAAGTAATTCCTTGTTCTGGGATTTGCAAATTAAGTATGTGTATATCAAGTAACAAAAAATTTTATAGAGCCATATGCCTTGACAACCTGTTTTTTTTTTTCTGATTATATCACTTGATCAAAAGATACTACTACTTGTGAACCTTTTTCAAATATGTAACCACTAGCATTTTCTCTGCCCTTCCTTCAACTTTGATCTAGTAGGAAAAACTAAAAGAATAGGAAACCAGTTAGAAAAACACTCTAAATAACATTGTATAATAATTTTTTTCCAAGCCAAAAATAGAGCTCCCTAGTTTGCTAGACAATAATTTATTATCTCAGTATTACACATCAGTATATATTTAATGGAGAGATATAAGCATCTAAAGACAGGCACCTCTCTTGGTTTTTTTGTAACTTAGTGCAAGAATCCAAACTTGAATTTTGATTTTTAAGTATGTGAAGCTTTTGAAGCTCCATCGGTGTCCCAAATTAAGTTTTTTTTCTTTTGCCTTACCCAGCATGCCACAGCCAAATTTGTTATTTCCAAGTCAAAGGAAGCAGTTCCTTCTGTCTCTTCAGATTTGGTTTTTGTAAGCTTCTTTAATGCCTCCGGTTCTATCATCTGCACTGTGTGGAAAGCAGTAATTTGTGCTGACATCACCTAACTGCCCTGAAGAAAAAATATGTTGCATATCACCAAGGAAAGGGAGAAATTTATCTATAATTTAGGACAATAATGGGGTTTAATTCACAAAGTCTCATAGCATCTTACATACTGACAGAGTCTACTATCATTAGCAATGTCTTGGGATTCTGTTGTGTGGATATAATCAGTTATGACTGAAAGGAAATCATTATGAGGGCCTCAGTTTTGTAACCACTTCTGGGGTTTATTATCCTTTGTGGCAGTTGTGCTTATGAGAACTCAGGAGTCGTTTGTTTTTCCAAGCAAGAAAACCCACACAAATTATTGGCTTTTCATGGGGGTAGTTGTAGTGAGGTGCTGATGCTGAACAACAGGCAAGGTCCTCCTCTCCAGCAGCAAGCCACTGTGATGGCGCGGATTGGTCCAATGGACTTTTGGTGGTTATTTGTAGTTCCTTAGCCTGCCAGGCCTGTGCTGATGGCTCTGCTTTCAGCACAACACTGTACCGCTACATCTGTACCGTACCCTCCAGAGGAAGGATGCTGGAACTGGGGTTTGGTGTGAGTCAGCTTAATGGGGCCCTGAGAAAATACACAAAGTTCAGATCACTAGTTTTGAACTCCAAACCGAAAGCATAGGATGCTGTGTCCTTGGTGTACTGCCGAGAGCTCTGTCCTACAGCTGTGCTCTCCTCTGTTAGTCACTGCTAGAGGAGTACCAGGAAGGCAGCTTTTTCCACTAGTTGTGCAGTATCCCTCCACTCTAAGATATTTTCCAGGTTGTA
Organism: Astur gentilis; assembly: GCF_929443795.1. Taxonomy (NCBI): domain Eukaryota; kingdom Metazoa; phylum Chordata; class Aves; order Accipitriformes; family Accipitridae; genus Astur; species Astur gentilis. The sequence goes on along the minus strand of NC_064889.1, from coordinate 5,399,277 downwards.
GATTGTGGGACTTGGGGTATGACATGCCTTTTTTTTTTTTATGTTGTGTATCCGTTCTTTATGTTTAATACACTTTGCATGCATGTCTGGTTACTGGCTTTGCTGTGCTATATATAATAACAGCACTACTAGTTTTTAAAAATGCTGTAGAATGATGGGTGTTATGCTTAGGCTGGATTACAAACCAGACGTGTGTTTGGGAACAGGCCACTTCTTCCCTGTTGCCAGTGCCTTATGCAGGCTGAGTAAGTAACAACATGCTTTGATTAGGCTTTTTAGTCCTGAAAAGCAGAGCTCTTCAAGCCCAGGATGGTTGTTTCAGGGATCTTGTTGCGAAGCTCCTGCCTCCACCTTTCGTCATCCAGTTTAGAGTTAGTGGTACCTACCGGCCTTGGCTTTGTTAGTCAACAGAGCAGCTTTCACTCTAAAGCTTTTCCTTTTACTGGAGATGATGACTCCCTGTTTAATAGTAACACAGCACATTTGGGTCACAGATACTAATGTACTTTGCTAGGCACTTGAAGTACCACTAGTCCTGTTTTACAGATCAGGAAACAAAGTAAAATGAGAGAATGAAATTTAAGCCAATTGTGTAGGAAATCAGTGATAAGGTGAGGATTAGAATATAGTTCTCAGTTCTCAAAATTTCAGTCACATATCTGTGCTGCTTCCTTAGAGAATGGGATGGATTTATATCAAATCCAAACCTTTCCAGTGTTTGAGAGATGAGCTGCTTTGACTTGCTCCTCAATCCTAGCAGAAGGCTGTGTCTAGTTTCAGAATAGTCTTCCAATAAATAGGTGACAGGTTTACTACCCACTGCATGCTGTTTGCTGTAAGGTTCAATATGTTAATATACAGCATATGGAGTGATCTATGTTCTTGGTTCCTGTATGTGTTAATGTAGGCACAGGAAGATTCAATTCATAAGAATTTAATGATTATGTACTTGTGTGACATCAGTAGATATGTAGACTCTAAAACCAGAACGCATCTAGTGTCCTCCCTACTACAGACCACAGGATTCTTACCTCTCACACATAACTTAAGATTAATCTAGAACATAATTTTTAAAGTTCCACACTTTTAAACTTCCAGTTTTTAACTTCTTAAGACTTCAGATGGTTAAGAATAACCATATCCTTAAGTAGCAGGGTTCTGATGGTTAATTAAATTGTTAAAAGTTTATACCTTATTTCTAAGTTTCAACCACTACGTATCATTATGTCCTTGTCAAAGTACTATTCGCACTCTGAAATCTCTCCTATTAGATAACTTTTAGACTCTTAGCTTTCTTTTGGATAACCAAAATAGATTAGGTTTCTTGGTGTCTCATTAATAAAGTAGGTTCTTTTTCCAGACCGTAAATCATTCTTGAAGCTCTTTGTGTAATTTGTCAAGGTGCTCACAGCTCTTGTGTCCACAATGGTGGGTGGTGGTCTCACTACATGTTCAGTGGATTACTTCCTTCTGAATTTTATTTGATCTTTGCTTGTTTATTAAAGCATCACTTTTGTTCTTTCAGTTACTGGCTCATAGTGCAGCCTTTGTGTCCTGGGATGTTGACTTCAGCAAGCATAGATCTAGTATAGCTCATCATGTTACATGACATATGAGGCAATATATTACCTCTAGTTTAAGAAACTATGCTTCTGTTTGAAGAGCTGATGTATCTGATTCGGTAGATAATACATTTGATTCAGCAAGTAATAGGTCTGACTCACTGGGTCATTTGTTTGCTTTGTAAGTAGTACATATAAGGTAATTAACCAAGGATCTGGCTTAGTACATGATCTGGTTTTTTTATCCTGAATAATTAACTTGTGTCTGTGCATGAGATTCATCTCTAGCTGTCCATAAAATCTCATCAAATTTGTTTTGTGACATGTCTATCCCAGTGCGTGGTCAAAACCAATAATTTCCCTGTTGTCACATAAAATACAGCAGCAGTCCCTCTGAATGTGAACATGAGCTAAATATAAACATATAATACATTTGCTTGTCAGTAAAGATGGTGTATTTTTAGAATTCAGCTGGAACCTTACAATTTCTTATATGTAATTGAGAGTCTCCAGAGACTACTCTGTCTTGGATAGCCAAAAATCTATTTTGAGTTCTACCCAGTGCAATCTACACTTCCATCTGCTCCTTATTTGTGGCAATCTGAGGCATGCCAGCATGCAAGGGAACAAAAGCAATCCCATTTTGACGACGCTGGAACCGTGTCCGTGATTTTCTTGGTACAGTCCCATTTGAGGCAGTAGGAGTGATTGATTTAGCGGGATCGGCACAAAACCAGACAGATAAGCCAGATCGACGCTGAACTAGTTTCTTGAGGATTTTTCTTGTTGAAAATTTTAGAAAAGATTTTGTTTTGTCATCATTCCAAACAAAATGCTTTGATTTTGTCTAAGTTGTAAACATCACAGTCACTGAACTGGAGATATGCTGAGGTGGAATGCTTCCAGTCTCTGATTGCTGCTGCTTTGCTTTCCCAGAGCTTTTAAAATATTCATATACCTATCTTTCTAATTCCTCTACTTTAAATGGCCACTTTCCAATACTGGGAGCAGGAGACCTGCCTGGTTTGAAGCATGTGGAGTCATTTGAAATTCAGAGCTAGGCTGGGTATTTCTGACTGTCCCTACCTTATGTCATACAGACATGCCCTGACTTGTTATGATTTACATGGCTGTTCTTTCTGCCTAAATACCATTTTGTTGAGGTTTCAGTTACGTCTAAGTGTGATTTATTTTTGTAACAACTGTCAGTAAGAGGTTATTTTTCACCTGAAGACAGCTGCTGAATGTGAGCATCTGAGAGAAAGGTGAATCTTTTGTCATTAAAGCTGTGAGGTTTTTCCAAATGACCCCATGCATCCTCTCAGCTCTCCTGTGACCTGAGTTCCTCTAGTCCTTGCACATTTAGAAGATGATGTGATTGGGCTGCTGTCATTGAAACACAGAGCTATAGGACTCTTAGAAAGTGAGATGAAAGGGTTTGGAAATCAAGGTGCTGGAAAACAGTTTCTCCAGCGATCAGTTACACTGTCTGAGAAAGGGGGAGAAACTTCCCAGAGAGCTTACAATGCTTGATTTTTTTATAAAGGCTAGATGTGTCAGGACAAAGAATTTAAAATGGTTTCAACATAAATGTTTTAAAAAGAAAATGGAGAAAAAGACAGCTTAATCTGAATTTTCTCAACCATTTTACATACAGGAATTTTAAGCATACCCTAAAGAATACTTTTATGTCAGTAAGGACATACATACCATAGAAAATGATAGTACTGTACTGTTGATTTAACACTAGCTATTTTCTTCTCCTTTTTGTGGCCTTGGAGAGGGGAGAAAACAAGTCTTCTTTAATTAGTGATCAAGTGCAGTGAGTATCAACACATTGACTGATAGATATGATGTGCAGGCAGTGGCTTTTGCAGCTCCTATTTACATGGAGGGAAGGGAGAGAGGCTGCTCTGCATAGCTGCATCCCATGATGATAAATGCTCGTTCCAGAGGCCCATGCTGGTGGAGATATAAAGCTTCCAATGTCCATACTGTGTGGCTCTGCTTGGCAGGGTGATATTATGGAGGGGTGTAAAACAGATGAAAGAGTGTGCTGGTAGGTTTGGGAAGCTATTCTTTTTGTTTTGTTATGACAAACATCAATGCATTTTTTTTTGCCTATTGAAGCTGGTTTTTTTAATTTTGTAGAAAAAATTTAAAAAGTTCTTTCTTTTTCTCAGTTAAAAAGCAAACATGTTTTTCACTGAATCAGATATCTTTTGCAAAAAATCTCATTTTGCTAAAGAGATCATGCTCCACCAGAAAAGTGGCTGCTGTTTATTAATCAGTGTAAATAAGCTGTCTGTGCATGAGTAGTACCCAGTGGTCAGTCGTTTCTGAATATGTGTCTATCCCAGTGATATACTGAGGTGGATTTCCTTCTGCTTTGTGTAAAGGTAGGTGAAAAATGTGAGGAAACCCCCCCCCCTAGGGTTTTAAAGTAGGAGGAGACTCCCTATTGATATTTAACACTTTGAAGTATTTAAGTTTAATGTTTTCTGTATTAAATTCAACTCTTTTGTAGACTGGAAGACTAAGGAGCAGGGTACAAGTGAAATGATTGCAAAGAATCAGGAGCAAGGTGGCATAGGACTTTCATTCTGGTTATTTAAAACTGGTTTGGATTTTTTGCACTTGTTTTTCCTACTTTAACTGAATAATTTGTATTTTGAGGAGAGGAAGCATAAGTGTGGTGTTTGTTAAAGATTGGGTTTTGCTTAATTCTTGCAAGAAAAATCTCTTTTTTGATATGCAAAGTTTATAATCCATTTATAATCAAACTGTCTTGTGTTTGCCTGAGACTAGTGGTTCTTTCTGGCTTTGGGCTACCAACATGAGGATCAGGGAGGCTGTAGAAAGTGAGTGACTGGCACAGGAGAGCAGAAATGTGTGGATTAAAAAGGTACAAATATCTGTGTTGGGAATTAATTGGATTTTCAAGCTAACAGAATTTCCCCTCTGCTCTCAGAGCAGAACTGTAGGCCTTTGTCAGCTGGAGCCAAGGAGGAGAGGGAGAAGCTGTTCATTAGTGCACAGAGGCTTTAAAGGGGTGGCTTTGGGAAACTCATGTTGTATGGAATATCTCTCTGCTTAGAGGAATTATTCGAGGCTTTCTGTGACCAAGTGGGTCTCTTCGTAAAGCAGACAATTTCAGAGAAGGGTGGTCACAAGTGAGCACAGAATATTAGCATATGATGCAGTAGCTTATTTTGCTCTACATCCCCACCCCCTGCCCCTTACATTCCCTTCTGTCTGGCTGACTGAAGTCAATTGCTGTGTGGTGGGTAGGAAGAAATACCACATTCCCCAGCTTCCCGAAGTCCTATCTCTGCCAACTTGTACTTGGAGGACTCTCCTGCCTGATAGCTTACTTCCCACTACCCATCCTGTGGTTTGCATGGGTTTCTTTGCCAGGGACACCTCCAAAGCTGCAGAGCTAGAATTGATCTGAGCGCACACAACATTAGTATGAAGTGCTGTTTCCTTGTTAAACCAAGAGCGTGATGGTATTTATATTCAAGCTATACTCTGCAAAACACAGCTGAACTGAAAATGGCAGTCCAACCAGTTTGTCCTGGCACTTGTGTGGTGTCTGGGCATAGGGTAGCAAGGTTGTGAGCCTGTAGGGAACTGCAGATCCCACAGGTTGTCTTTTTCCTTATGCATTGAGAAACAATTATGATCGTCACATTGAGGTTTATGTTAGCTTCACTGCTCTTGTGTAAATTATCTTTAGGATGTTTCTTATTACTTTATTATGTGCACTTGCAAAATACTTCAATTAAAGCAGATTAGTATTTTATTAATATGATTCATATCCAGTCATTTTTCAGGCAGCTGCAATAAGAAGAGATGGAATCTCAAAGAAAGAGATACAGAGGATAAAAGACTTCCAGCTGGAAAGGTTATGCCTGATACTTCACTCTGTATTCCAGTTTTCACAAAAGATAGCTTTGAACTAACTAGTAACCACAATGCAAAATGTAGAAATACTCTGGTGTGTTCCTAATCTGTATGAATGTGTGGTAAGTGCTGGAAACAATGCAGTGCCTTCAAGTATATTTGAAAGGCTGTTTGTGCATGCAGTCAATATTTCTGCAGTATTATTTTCCCAGGAAGTTATTACTTGACAAAGGAAACCTCACTATTTTGAGAGGTTTTCAACTGTATGAGGAAACTGAGGTGCACAGAGGCTCAGGTACCATCCTGACAGTCTTCTCTGCACAGGCAGCTGCTCTAAGCACCTGCTTGTAGCTACTGTGCCACCAAGAGCAGTTTACAAGATGAGGGTCTAAATGCACAGAGGTTTCGGAGATTGTGCTATTCAGCTCTGCAATGCCTACAAGTCAGACAGGTGTCTAAGAAGGCAGGTTCCACAAAACTGTAGGCAGCCAGGTTGTGAAGACATAAGAAAGGCACTTTCATAGGTAAGAGCTTTTAGCACAAAACTAATACCAGAATGCCTGTGTATGCGTAGGAGAAGAGTGGGAAAATCCTTTGTTGCTTGTCTGGCAGCTCTTCAAAGTATCTGAAAATTTACGCAGTACTTTGCCTAAGGTCATGCAATGAATCAAGGCCAGGCTGTCATTCCCCAAGGTAGGTGGTTTTGGTGTTTGGTTTTTTTTTTAATGTAGAGTAAGCCAGGCTATTGTATTTGGGGTTAGCACCCAACTACATACAATGTTAAGTTGTGCCATACTTTAAGAAGCTTCTACTGCCAAAAAACGCCAACAAACCCCAGGAACTCAGGTACTTAGTTGCATTCTCTTTAGTGGCTTTCGTCATTCAAGAATTGCTTACGGTCACGAGTAAGTCAGAGCCAGGAACTTCAGAACTGGCTGGAAAGGGAGTCCAGTTTGCAAGGGTGTTTCTAGTACAAGTTCCCTGATGCTTAATACAAGGTGAGCATATAGGGATTTCTCTCCCCTGCTTGTTGCCTGTCTGCCAAGGTATTGAGGTGTTTAGAAGCCTTGCCCTTCTGGTGAGTACGGCTTCAATAAGCTGTGAAGTTCCAAAGTTATTGGGGGCTGAGTGGACAGGAATGCGACATGTATGGGAAGTCTTGCTTTCTCAGGAAACAAGGCTAGGAATATAAAGCATAAAGTCACTACCCACAGGAATTAAGGAGTTGGTCTTCTTGTTGCTGTGACCCTGCTTTTATTTGCTTTTTACTCATAGGGTATGTTTTTTATATCAGGACAGTACTTACACCGAATCTTATTGTCCCAACCCTTCCTGTTCCTGTCCTTTAAAATCTCTCGGCATTGGCTAATTCCCATGTCTTTGTCAATTAACTATCCACAGGACCCCTTTCACTGTTTAGTATACAGAAACATCCTTTTTTTTCTCTCTCATCTTCTCTCTCTTTACTCTTTGCACCTTCTTACTCCTCCCTTGCCTTTACCCACCTCCTCCTCTTTTGCCTAACGCTTCAGCTGTTTCTGCTTCCAGTTTTATCACACCAGTGGGGGACCAGCAAGTTGGCAATGCATGAAACCACTTCACTGGTGGCTCTTGCTATGTTTGCTAGTAGCCAGCTGGAGAACTAAATGCTGGTGAGCCAGATACAGTCTAGTTTCATTGAACTCCCTATTACTATGAGAACCAAAGCACCCATCTCTTTCCCTTGCATCAGCTGATCTGTTTCTGCTTACTTATCTCAGAGCAGCATTAGTGCTGGTTTTGTGCACTTACTGGCTGGACCAGAGTCATAAGGTCAGGCTTGGTAGTTAGGCATGATCAGATGTTATGTTCTTAAGTACAGCAGAAGTCCAGAGCATGAGTTTAGGAGCAGACTGGAAGAGGACATACGGGCTTCTGTGAACCCACAGCTAAGCAACTGTAGGCTGTAGGTTTGGCACAAGACGTGTGGAGGACTTACTACCTGTGTGTTCTTTCTCATGCTATATGACAGCTGTCCACAGACATGCAACCTTTGGCCTAGGGTTCGCATTGTATGTGTGTGTTGCACAGAGGCAGAATAGAGTCTCAGCTTCCAGGAGTTGATAACCTATAAAACAAGATGCCAAGAGCAGGGTAATTGAGAGATAAAACTAGTGAGTCTGACTAGAGGTGATTCAAGCCATCCTGAATAGTACTGAGCAGGCACTATGTCAGTGCAGAACTTAAGGGGGGGCGTTCTGTGGGAGCTCTTCACTTTTATTATTTACCTGTAGATTTACAAGTCCTCTAAGGGGGGAGGCTGGGTTCAGAAAGTAGCAGGTGCAGAAACTGGTAGTTCTCCACATGAGGAAGGCTGAATTTCACTATTACTTAAACATCAATGATTTCTTCCCCCTCTGAGGTCAATTATGCTGATTCTGCAAACTCAGATCCTAACCTGTGTACAATCTTCTTATGTCAGGGTCACCTTAATCAGGTGGAGTGAAAAATGTGTGCTGTAAGTCTGGCAATAAGATATTAGAATTTCTGGCTGCTGGCTTGCTATTTATTGCAAGCATTATTGGTTTAAATAATAACAAAAAAAGCTGTGTGTATTTTATTTTTACTTCTGTCACCATTTAGAAAACAGTTTGGGTCCATCATCAGGTTGTTGAAGGGGAAATTTTCTGATGAATGCAGCATAGCAATAGCTGATTACTTTTGTAAGGCAAAAGACATATAGCCCAGCTCCTGAGATGTGGCTTCAGGGCCAACTGTGTATTCTGTTAGAAAGATTGCTGTTACCGTACAGCTCACAGGGAGCGCAGTATTGAACTGGTTTCTGGTGCTTGCATTGCAACTGACTCCTTATGTAATGTGCTTCTGGGGGAGTCATGTCATGTGCTGCTCCTATTTGGCTCATGATTGTGCACTTTAATTTGGAGATTTTTTTTTTCCCTAAATCTTGCAGCAATTAAAAAAAATCAAATTTATCTACCATTATAAAGGATGATTACTTGGCTCGGTTTTATTTCTGGTAATTTAGTTAAGTCATCTAAATAACAGGAAGATGGGAACAGCCAAAAGGTGCGATGGTTCTTATCATTAATTTTTCATTATATCCAGGAGTTTTCTCTTAGCAGCAGGAAAATAACCCATTCCTCATAACTGAATTCAACAGTGAATAGAATTGGTTCAGCTGGTTCCTTGATATTTCATTAAGAGCATTTGGAGTAAGCCTGAGCCTTGCTGAAGTTGCTGAAGCTTGTTAGCAAGCAACCAGCAGTGAGAGAGGAGAGCCATGGAAAGAAATCTTGATTTTGTCCAAGGTCTAGGTTGTTGTGTGATGTTTCCTTATGAGTCTCCTCATGACTGTTCTTTTTGCATTGATGGTTCAGCAGGTGGTTTGGCTCTGTGGCAGAAGGAGAGCATGGTCTGCACACAGAGCTCTGTATCTGAAGTTTGGGTTTGTCTAGGTCGGATCCATTCTTCTTTCTTCTCCGCGCTTACTCTGTGTGCTTGAAGAAGTCACTTAGTGTCTTTCTGCTTCCTCACTGGGAAGTTGAGAGGATAAGTGCATTGCAAAGCTGGGAAGCTGTTAAATGCTTTGTTAACAGGGATCAGGTACATGCACTTAGGTAAACACACATCAGTAACAATCTCTAGCTGTTACAGTGGTTGTGTTACACCTTCCAAACTATTTGAGGTGGTTTCCCTTGCGTTTGCAGAAAGTGGAATAATAACACAAAGTCATACAAAGTCTCACAGTCATTTCAGTAGGGGAAGATACCTATAGAGCAGTGGTTATTTACACTTTAGCAGGGTTAGCTTTTCTATCACAAGCAAAAAGCTTGGTCAGGTGACTGAGTTGATCTTACCTGTTTTTAGGAGTGGGGTGGAGGAGCTATGGTTACTTCCTCCATTACTTAGTGAAAAGTCAAAGCTGTTCAAGCAACTGCAGGTCCAGATCTAAAACCAAAGGCTAAGGAGATCATAGAAGTGTTTATTTTCTCTTTTTCTGTGTTTCCCCCCTCCTCTTTCCCCTCTACTCCTTTCACCTCCCTCTTCCCTTTTCTCTTCCTAGTCTGATGCTTGCATAGGTCCTAAATTCAGTCCCCATAGATAACACAGCAAGGGCATTGCTGTATTATATTGCTAAATTACTCCTATTATTTGTTCTTTGTCAATGTCTTGTATGACAAATGGAAAAAGGAAAACATTTAGAAAATAAGAATGTGAATCTGCCAGAATTCCCAAATAATTCATGAGCAAGGTATGCCCATGAAAACTAAGAGTTTGCATTTTATTATGGATTCTGTATCAAGCACATGGTGCCCCCTTTTCAAGACAAATTGATGTGAACTATACCTATTCAGCTTGATTCATGTGCCAGTCTGAGCTTTACTCACCCAGGATATTCAGTTGCTTTAGAAGTACTTCGAAAAATTGCTTTAGTGGTGTCTGCTTCAGGCTATGTTTATGCAAAGGACACTTTTTTTTTAGCCCAAAAGGAGCTATTTACAGCAGCTGGAATATCAAGCCAATGAGGTAAAGACTAAGATGTTCTGTGTTTGAGGAGGATGGAAATTCCAACTCCCAAACCACTGGGTTTATTGGAAATTGGGCAGAAGGCTTTGTCATCCTCTTTGAATTTGTTCTGTCAGAGTGTGATTGTTTTCTGACTTTTTAACAGAAAATTCACAAATGTAGGCAGAGGAATAGAGTGAAAAATCTGAATGCTGGACAGTGTACCTTTCAGTGATGATATTTTTGGATGCCTGCTCTGGTAAAGGCCAAGTATTTTGCTCTATGAGATTGAGTCAAGCTGACAGAAAAGAGGGCGAATGAATTCTAGTAAGTGAAAATACCCTGTGAGTTACAGTATGCAGACCAGCCAAAGTGCATCTACAGATAGAAGCTCCTGAGTCTGAATCTTCATGCACTCAGCCTCTTATTAGGTTAATTAGCACTTTACTCTACTTGGGCCGTAATAATCAACTGGGCCCTACGGAAATTCAAAGTAAGGTTCATTTCTTCTCTCCATCAGACACTTATCAGTTTATTACCAGCGTAGCCTGGACTTGAGGATTGCAATATTGACCAGTATCCTAGAGACACAAAAGTGAAGTGACTTGCCCAAAAGTTGCACAGCAAGTCAGTGATTGAGCTAGGACCATGCCACCCACGGATCCAGTTAAAAATCTTGTCATCCTGCCTGTCTTTCTCGCCACATAGAGGGAGCATACAAGCAAGTTCTCTGTTCTGTGTGTGACTGGGTTTGTTCCTGCTATGACTGGGAATGAGAAGATTTTGCACTGCACTGTTGGTGTTCCTTTAGAGCCTCCTGCTGCTCTACAGAAAAAAACCAGAAATTGAGGGGAAAATGCTTTCTGTCACTGCTGCTCATAAAGTTGCAGGAGAAGGTGATTACTTCTCTCCTTGTGATTTCCAGAGCAGCAGTAGAGCTCGCGTTAAACATCATGACCTCTGAATAATATCTAGATGCAAACATTGTGGCAAACGTTTACTGATTTCAGACTTGGGAAAGTAGGAAGTTTTAGACTCCACTCCATTCTCCTGTGCTTGAAAAGCTTGTGTAGCTGGGCACAGCAGGGGCTGTGTTCCTGCTGAGATCTCCTTCAAAGTCTATAGCAGCAGCATTTAGTGTCATAAGTCCCAGGCTGTCTCCTTCGGAGATAGACCTGCATAAGAAATCTGGGCAAGACCATCATTTGCTTTATCTAGATCACTATAAATGATGTTTTGAACCCTGCCTTGCTGGATTTGCCATCGCATACTGTCTCTTTTTGGGGGTCTGATAGAGGTGTATAATAAAAGAAATATTTTGGCAAGTTTAACTGCCAGTGAGGTCATTCTTGGGGAGCATAGTAAAGTACATGACGTTGCTGTGTACATAGGAGGGTGAGGTGGCTGGGGAAGTAATTTTGGTTGTACTTAGGCATTTTTTTGGCAAGGGCTAGGTAAACATGATTTATAGCTGAAAATAAAACCAAACCATCCCTTCCCTAGAAGCTTGGCTGGATTAATTTCTGTGCTTCCCATGTTCTAACAGGACAAAGTCAGGGAAGCCTTTCTGGGCTTGTACATGCTCCAAGCACCACTCCTGTTAGATCCTTCTCTGTTTCTCCTGCCAACTGGCACAGCCTTTTTAAGTCATCACCATGCTATGCTTTGGGCAGAATTATCCCTGATATAATCTCACTGAGGTCGATGAAAAGACGAGTCTGGATTTCTGGAAATGCATTTTCTGTCCAGCCTGCCTGTATTCATTTCTTCCTCTTGCCTTTGTCCATGACCTCACTCAAAAACAGTGTGGTTAGGTCAGGAGTATTCTGGGACACTGGATTTGTGCAGCAGATGCCATGGAAGGCGCATAGTGCTGGATGGATTGTTTTCTCTAACCAATGTGTACGTTAAGTACTAGGCTAAATCCTTTTGGATTATATAAGTGAGAGGAAGAGAGACTATTTCTAGAGGGTGAGTTTTTTTGTTGTTTTTTTTTTTACCGTGCCCCTGATTTTTGTGTACTCATGATTTTGTTCTGAACTGGAATCAGTGTTTGGCACATTTGATCTTTTCAGTCTATCCCAATTATAAAGATTTGAAGTAGCATCCAAAAAAGCGCTGATTCCTTCAGGCTGGCACTCGGTAGTCAGCGCAGCACTTTGTCACAGCTCTGCTTGCCAGCATGCTATTTATATTTCTTCTTATCTTGCCCAAGTCCTGGCTGGAAGAGAAGCCCAGCAGGCTGTGGTCTGCAGATAGAGCTCACATGAGCCCTGGCACTCCCCTTCACATGTCATGTGTCCTGTAATAGCAACAATCTCTTTCACACAAATGCTCAGACATTCCTAAAACCAGCCATCTGGAACACTCAGGCCTTACTTCTTTGTGTTAATGATGGTCTAAATACCTTTTCTGGTCCAAATATATATCTTTTTTTTTATACTGTCTGTATGCAGGCTCTTGCATATTTGAATCTTGCATCAATCTGAGAATAATCATGGAAGTCAAATAGATTATATCTATACTAGTGTTAAGTGTGGAGTAAGGAAGCAAGGCCCAGAGAATTCAAGGTGTTTTTCCCTTCAGGCCTGTTGTTTCAAGTATGTTAAGTCTCTGAAAAGGCAGTGGCTGGAGTGTATGTGCTATCCCTTTTGGGGCTTTTTGTGGGGAACAGAACAGTCTTGAGTTAGATAAGACATGAGGCAAGTGGATGTACAGCAAGAGCAAGCTGTGAAGCTGGAGGAGGTAGAAATCAGGATTGAAGGCAGAGAAATTAGAAATCTGCCTGGGAGGGCTGCACAGAGGTGCTGTTGTGAAATAGCTGTGAGAAGAAGGAACCATGAGTGCAGGATCAGAGAACAGACTATGTAGACTGTGAAAGAGAAAGATGAGGCCGGGGAGGCAGCTGTGAGATGACAGGTGGGCCTGAGAATTGAAGAAGATGAGGCTGAGCTCAAATGAGGCGAAGAAGGACCTCTACAAGCAAATGTAGTTAGGATCTGGGGATAAAATGACTGAAAACAGTGTTGTGGCTGTGCAGAGGGGGATTATCCTGCAGATGCTGGATATGTGGAAATAGACTTCATTTTACCTCTGAGCCACCAAACTGTCTGAGAAGAGTGGACAAAGAGAGAAGACAGGATCAGCAGTGTGTGACCTGAGACTGTGAAGTTGAGAGAGATGGGGCCCAGGAGGCAGATGCTCTGTGACACAGGGAAGAGAGTGTTGTGAACAGAGCAGGGACAAGGCTATAGGCACTTGGAAAGGGAGGGACTGGAGTTTGGAGTGGAGGCTAATCTACCTATCTAGAGGAAACAGCATTTGACCCTCCTAAGTGCAGTACTCAATGAGTGCATTCCCCGTGGTTTTTCATAACAAGTAGAACCTTTGTAGAAATGCCTTGAGATAATTTCAGTTCCCATGTTTCTTCCAGTTTTCCATTATTCTTTCCCTCATTTGCAATTCCAGCTGGATATGGACAGCTCTCAGCAGGAGTGCCTAAGCTGATTAACTAAATAACTGCTAGACTGACTTAACTGGGATTCTGCCTTTCCCCTTAAGAAAAGTCCTGGTCTTTTGCAAGAATAAGGACACATCAGAATCCCAAATGTTCACTGGGGCTCCAGGCCAGCTCCACTTTTGCAAAAAGGAGTTTACTGTAAAATGTAGGGTCTGTTACTGATTCTAACAGGGAGGAAGGAGTATCATGGCAAAGTCTCTTCTGTTACCTTTTTGAAGCATCGATAAAATACCAAGAGAACTACAACTATTGCTACACCTTTTTTTTTTTTTTTTTTTAAACAAGAAGAATTGCTATTAGTTGAGTAATAAATGATACAGGCTTGTGAATTTACTTTGTTAGGATGTTTAGCTCTGCTCTCCATTTCTCCTGCCTTTGTAGACAGTTCTGGCATGATTAGATTTGTTAACAGACTTCAGCTGAGATCTGATGTGTACACTGTACATCATCCTAGCTGTACATCATAACTAGCTGCAGGATCAGATCAGGAATGAGTCTGTCCTCTCAACCTCAGTTCAGCTGAGGCTGGAAGCATTGTAAAAGCAATATATTTGCCCTCAGAGAGGATGGAAAGTCCAGTTTGTATCATGCTTCACTGCTTGCTCTCAGCTGAGGCACAGTGTTTGCAGACTGTGACTCCATTTCATTTCACAGCTGCAGGGTGAGCGTAGAAACAGCAGCACCTACATGAGGGAACAGAGAAACATAAAAGGGTAGGGGAAAAGCTGTCCTGTCGAAAGATGTGGGACATCAACAGAGAACATCATCCATCTCTAGTCTTTACCCCACATACTCAAATACACACATATGCACACATGCATAGTCTGGGAGCCTTGATGCACAAATAAAAGGAACAAAAATCAATATGTTGCTGACATTAGGAAGATAATGGTGGGTTGTACCTTTTGGTGTTGGGATCAGCTCTCTAGTGTGTAGCAAGCAGAGCTGTTTCTAATGCTTTGGAGCAGTCAAAAATTATTAATATTTAAATATAGATGCCTTTTCCATTCCACTTTTCCTGAAAGGCAAGCTATTATAGATCATGCTATCCCAGAGGCCATTAAGAAAATGGACACACTGAATGTTATGCTGACGTCTTTTTTTTTTTTTTTTTTTTAAATCAGTTTGTTTTACTCTTTCCTATCCCAGCATTGCTGGTACAACTGTCATGCTGTCCTTGTAAAAATTCTGAGATGGAAGAACTAACACCAAGAAAAATAAGTGATATTGGATAATGCCATCTCTCAGACTTTCACCTGTTTGCCAGAGCTCCCCACTGTTTGGATTGGAAAGTTTATTTCTGTACAGCAGATGCAGTTTTGAGTGTATATTCTCATGGTTTTGGGCTCCTGGCTTGCTCTGATAATGGCATTATTTAAGAAGTCACTGCTGCTTTGAGGATGCTTAGGACTTACAGGACATTGAATGAAAAGCCAGTGAGTAATGGAAATAGTAAAATTTACTCACTCTACAAATGCATTTAGGTAGTGGGACACTGTCCTCCTTTAAGATAGTGGGAAGTGTTGCAAAAATGGAAGGTGTCTGGTCCCTGCAGTGGTGTGTGCACCAGGCTGTAAATAAATCAGTGCAGCCCATTTATAATCATCAGTATAAAACAGTTACCAAAAAGTTCTTTTATGGATGACATGCACTTTTGCTTATAGTGATATGTAGCAGGTACTGTCTCATAATGGAGAGGACTGTCTGTATAATATAGATCTTACTACCCTTCATAAATACAGAAACCGATGAAGAAACTGAAGTGACTTGCCCCAAACTGTCTCTGGAATGTGCAAATTCCAATAGTTAATTCATATATGAAGCACCAATAACCAGTCCTTAGGAGTAAGCACCTTAGTTTTGTGTGGTATGACATGAAAGAGAACAGAAGTGGTTAAGGAACTGGAAGAGTTTCTCTGCCAGCTCTCAAGGCAGAGCAGGAAAAGTACAGTGGAAGCAGGAGATGAGTCATTTTGCAGGAGGGACTTGCTACGGACTTTTTGCATGTGGAAGCTGGGAACAGTTGTAGTGTCTCCAAGGGCAGTTGTTGAAGAGAGTATATTTAAAACCTGATCTAAAGACCACAGAAATCACCGTAAAGATTTTACTTGTCTTCAGTTGTTTCCTCTTGTGCAGGGAGAGCAATTTCTCCGTAGCATCAATAAACTTAAGTGCTGCATTCTTGTATAATTGCAGGGGGACGTGGGTGCCCATATTGACCTTCTGTGTCTGAAATCCTTTTCAACAGAGTGTTTCCTCCTGGTGCTAGGCAGTGAAGGCCAGGGGCACTACCTTGGGCTCTCCTTGTCCATATATGTGTTCTCAGGGGGATGATACGACTGCTTTGCTGCCTCTTCATGCCAGCTCAGTCCTGCCACATCCATACAGTCACGCTGTGACTGTATTGTGAAGGTGCAGCAGCTGGGCGGAATTGCTTAGCAAACACCGCTTAGTCTGCTGCTGCACCTGCGCAGGGAAACTGTTTGCTTCATCCTGAATTGAATTCATTGCTCTTTATACAATAATTGATTATTCTCCGTGAATCATCAGGTTTCTTAAACTTGGGGATTACAGACAGCTTTTTAAATGCCAGACTTGCAGATACTGAAAAGTAAAGTTGGATTTCATTATTTATTAATTCTTCTGACACCTCTTTCTGGTATGACAGTCCTGAAGGTGTTCTCTCTGAACCAGCATTAGTCCCACTTCGGCACATTTTTTTTCTCCATACATATTTGGCAAATGGAGCATTTGATGTGCTCAAGACATGCTGTGGCAGAAGAGCAGTTGGCAGGGTAGAGAGAGGTCAGCAGTGCTGTGGGGCATTTGTGCAGAGCTGGGTATGAATTCCACATGACAGTCAGGTGTGATGGGAAGTGCTGGCTAATATGTGTTTTGTGAGAAACAGTGATAACTGCGCAGTAGTTTCTGCTATGAGAGCTCAACTGTATCCAGGGATTTAAAAATAAATATTCAGTTTTATCTTTGTTAATCATAACTGCCCCAACAATGTAGGCAGGAAAAGGTGACTAGTAATTAACACATGGGTAAGAACAATTGTGCTGAACAAACAAAGGTCCTTACATTCAAATAACTAATCTCTAATGATGGCTGGTAATACATGAGATGCCTAGGGAGGAATATAAGAAACAGTAGTACTCAAAATGCAGGTGTATTAGAGATTTCTGCAAGGAAAATCCATGTCTTCTGTTTTGGTTAATTTTCTTTTTAATAGTTCCAAAATGTATCTGCCTTTTTACTGCCTCTGAGAGTTGAACTAACACTTTCATAGACCCATTCATGATGACTCCCATATTACTTTCTTTAGGGATAGTAAGTAATCTATTGATAAATATATATAGTTAGCATTGTTTTACCCTTGGGTGCACTACTGTGTTTTAAGAATATTGAATTTGAATGCTCATTCAGCGTTGTGAGATCTTTCTGAAACTCCTTGCAGTAACATTAAGATTTAATTACCTGAAATAACCTTGTATCTTTACCAAACCAATCAAGCAAGTTTCTTATTCAAGTCACTTCACTGTGTGACTGCAAGGCAATTTAGCTTTGAGAGAGACACTTTGAATGCTTGCATGTTTGGGATATAAATACAGAGTTTCATGCTGATATTATTCTCCTAATGATGGTATAGCTTCGGTAACTACTTTGTTCAGATTTAGATGTCTAAATAGAGGGACCAAGGCTAAAGTGAAGTATTTTAAAAAATATGATTACACCTATGGATAATGGGTAAGGTAACATCCTGTGTCCAGTATCAAATTTCACATGTGTGCACAGGGACGATACAATCTACTGAGACTCCCCATTTCTGTTCTTGTTAGTTAATGCAGTTCTTGCATTTAGGGAAGAATGCGTATTTCCTGTGGAGATTAGGAAGTAATGCTGAAAGCACATTTATTATCGATATTTAAGAAATTTAAGTGTAGTCTTGCTTTTTACATCCATGACTTTAGATGGCTATAGTTCAATATGCTGAAGTAATCTAAATATTGTGTCTGATTGTGGCAGTAAGTAGGGAATTGGTAATAATTGATAATATAGTTGCTCTGTAATTATTTGCACTGGTAAAATTGATCCAAAAAAAGAAAGGAGTGCTGGGAGAGCAACCACAAATGAACCTCATAGGTCGAGCTTGATATCTGAAAGTAGTTTTTAATCCTGTATGAATTTTAAAGGACAGAAAAGTCTTGATTAAATCACGAAGAAAGCAAAGCCTCCTTTCTGTAAAGATGCAATAAAATAAGTGAGTAATAAAGCATTAATAATATACATTTACTTATGGACTATTGGTTTCGGTAAGTACAGGAGTTAGATGGAAAAGGCAAACTCTTTAGAGGATGAATTTCTTTAAAGGGAACTAAAGGTTCTTACAGTAGAAAATAACATATTTAAAAGAATGAAAATTGAATGGAAAGGTGCCCCTCGTAGTCTATAGCCAACTGTAGGTGCTCTGGGATGTACAATCTAGTTATCATGGGAGCAGCCATCCATCATGCCAGTTTTTTCATGTGAAAGAATTCACTCAAGGCATCATACCTTTTATCCCAAACACTCGAGTTCATTTGATACAAAGTACTTAGCCTTGCCATGAATGAAGCGCACTGAATGTTTAATAGCTCATGTTGATAAAAACCTGCTTTGTTCTTCCCTGGTGGCAGCTGCATTTGAAGGCATTTGAGTATGCCTACTGTGGGGCTGCCAAAAGCAGAGCTGTCTGAGCAGGTCTAGTTGATAGTTGTATGAGATTAGTTTGTGCCAGTATGTGAGTTCTTTGAAGGTGAAATTTGCCTATAATAGCTCTGGGGTTTCTTTTTGCAGTGTAAGAGAGAGAAATTTTTAATGAATTGCAAGTATGCATTTCTTTAACCAGGGGTTTGCTCTTTTGCACATAAAACTTGTATGATAACAAGTGCAGCTTTACCAAACAAACTTCCAAATTCTTCTAGAATATTTGGAAACGTCTCTAAAACAGACCTGGCTAAGCTGATGGCCTCTTTTTATAAATTCATCTGCTGACCCTGGTCCTCTTCTACCTCTGTCTGGGGATTCGGAAAAATTCATGGCTAATATTTATAGGCATACATGGTATGGTGGAGCTTCCCTGCTAAGAGTCTCTCAACACAGAGCCATCATGCCTCAGTGCTGAGGAGCTCAAGGGCAGAAAATACAGTGAGGTTGTGGCCTGAGCAAAACCAGGAAGGATTGCTTGAGACCATCAAGTTCTTACTTGATGTGAGAACAAATCCATTTCCTAGGATATGAAGTTAGTTCTCTAAGTCACTGTTTCTGCTCTGTCCTTTTCAATTACTTCATTTGAAAGTCAGTGGCTATTTAATAGGACTTTTCAATATCTCCTTTCCAGTGCATCCACAGGGAAAATGATTTGAGGGAAATAGAGAGAAAAAGACTTGGCAGCACTAATTCACCATTAGCTACCAATTATAGTTGTGGATGGTCAATAGCATACACAGAAATAATGCAGAATGATTTAATTCTCTGCTTCATAATGCTGGCCTGCTTCCCTTTTTGGTTAGCCCACTTAAAAGTAGAGAAGAGAGGAAGATACTAGCCAGCTCATTTTACTTTTGTGTTCTTGGGGGTTTTTTTTAGCCTTTGAATGCTTTACATTATGAAATGGGACTTGATTTTTGCCTCCTAGGTCTGGTGCAAACCACAGACATTGCCTGTCCAGAGGCCTTCTGACCCACATGAGACAGGCGTGTGCTTCTCAGGCTGGTTCGTAGATGGTGCCTTTTGCAGTCAGGGCAGTGGATGAAAGTGAGCCAAAGAAACCTCGTTAGTGTTTATCCACAGGGACCTCACCTGAGCTGTGCACTGCTCCTGTGTGTGCAGGACTGCAAGCAATTAAGCTTGCTTGACTGGAGAAAGCCATGATTTAGTAGTCAGTGTAAATAAGAACAGGATTAAATTATCACTGTGACACGACACTAGCCACAGTTCATTTTTGGGGCTAAGTCACAGTCAGCTTCATGTCAGCTAACTCTCAGGACTGACATGCACTTGGCAGTGCATTAAGTTGCAAGGGATAAAACAGTTGTGACCCTTTGCCCTGCTTCTCTGCGTGCCAGAGAGCTCAATGGGCCACAAATCAGCATCAGATGGGCTGTAATCTTTAGCCTGGAATATCAGTGTGAGTCAAAATTGAATGCGGTTTACCTTAAAGTGCAAGGCTGAAGAAGGCAATGGTTTGGGAGTAAGATCGTGTGCTGGTTTCTGTGGGGGGTGGCAGTCCCCTTGGGCAGAGCAGGCAGCAGGGAAAGAAAATACATCGAAAGTGGCAGTTTAATCCACTGCCAATTGTGTCATTTTATATTGCAGGCCAGGGATTTTCAACAGGAAAAGAAGAGGCTCCTTGCATATAGGCTTCCATTGTGTTTCTTAATTGAGAATAAAAAAGTGTTTCTTCCCTTCTACAGAAAAAAGTTCAGGGTTTTCAGCCGGCTGTAGTTCAAGAGCATTTAATTCACTTCATCTATTTTAGGAGTTGTTTCATGAGTGCTTACCCTGGTATCCAGAGCTGTGCTTCATAGAGCTGTTGCACACAGGATTAAAACAAGTGTTTTAATGTTTGTCATTTTGCCCATAAATATGAAAAAGCTGTCTTATTCATTATTATATTCATACTACGACTATCTATCTTTTCCATTTTCCCAGATGTGAAAATAGGAGATGACAATGCAGAAAAGAGCAGACCCCTCCTGATTTTTACATGCGTGATTAGAAGCAGTGAGAAATGCAGTAATGTTCCTTTTTGCATTATTGGTCTGAATATTCGTCATTTGCCTAGTAGCTTTTCATGCAACTACTCGTGTATTAGTCTGATTCAGTTGCAGTTTCTTTGTATATACTGTAAAGAGATGCTAGTACTTGAGACGTGCAGAACAGAGAACATAAGGTAATTTCAGATAATTCAGCAGTTCTCTAATCCTGGTAACTTTATCCTTTCACAATTAAATAGTTTTAGCTTTTACTATTTATTTTTCTTTATACCGTATCTGTGGTTAAAAAAAAACCCTCGTATAGATAGTAGAGAAAATAAATATACATAAAACCCCTAAAATTTACTGAGGATAGAAAGATGTGTATATATATAAATAGTGGTGAATTTTTACAAGACCAAATACAAGTTTTCCGGGTATGTTTGGAAGACATTGGTTATACGATGAAAGACTGCTTTTAATTCAGAAATTGCTTGTAAGGTCGTTAGTTTAATCCACACATGACCAGCTGAAGGAAGATTATACAGTGAGTAATATCCTTTCAGGACTGCTTTAATGAAGTCTCAGACTGGGAGTCAGAACACCTATTGTAGAACTGACTCAGGTCAGCAGCATGATTTTGGGCACACTGCCTCAACCCCATCAGCTTTCATTTCCCCTCTGACCTTGGGTATATCTGATCTATTTAGGATGCAGATGTATCATAAGTCAGATTCTCTTTGATGAAGTGCTTGTGCTATGCATTCATGATCTTTGCTTCTGAAATAATCTTTCATTAAATCTGCCTGGGTAAGGGGCCTCTCTGAGACTTCTTCTAATTTAGGAGCCATTTAAAACAAGCAGATCCTTTTTTTTTTTTCCACTGTCAATGATTTTTAATTGGAGCTGAATTTTCAATGCAATCAGAGCAATATTTTAATTTGCTTTGCACTGTTGTCTCCTCCTTATGGTTCATTAGCATTGCTGGTGTAACTAATCTTCAGACAAGTGCCCCAGTCAGGAGCTCTGAGCATTCCCCTAGCCCCTGCTATGAGGATGTATCAAGAAGCCCCCGTGTTTTGCAGGGACTTTGTTTTGTGGATCTTGGCTTCTCAGCTTGTGGAGTTACCCCAACCAGACTCTTAAGTCACGCAGGTTTTTTTTGGCTTGTTTGTTTTCTCCCTGGGGATTTTAGAGTTACTGTTACCCAATGAAATCCTAAAGGGAAAGTGAAAAAGATGACATTATCAGCCATGATGGAAAGATATGTGCTGTACTGGGTTTGGTCAGGGGCTGTCAGAAGGGAAGAGGACTTGCTAATGAACAGTGAAAGGAGAAGCAGAGGGTGCACTCTCCATTCAGTCCTCATTAGGCAGCATTTTCATATGTCACATAACAGATAAATCCCAGAGTGCAATACTTCTTTTCTGAGTATAAATGGACTCGTGTTAGTTCTGTGGATGTGAGAACCTGCATTGGACTGTATTTTTATCTTGGCACTAATGTTTGCCCAGCTCCTGCAAAATGCCAAATGTTAACTCTGGAGAAGTTGAAGACTTGCCTTCACTTTACTGTCTCAAACACTGCAATCCTGATTAGGTTCTGCAACAAGCATGTGCAAATTATGCTACAAGTGTTTCAAATGGCATTTTCATGCTTACAGCTCTTGGCTGCTAATCAACGTGCAGAAATGCTCTAACATTTAAATAGCTTTAGCAAACTTCACCAGAATTACTTGCTAAGAGCAAATTGCAACATTAAAGCTTAATTTCACTGAAGCTGCAGGCTTTCAAATGCCCATTCAGCCTTGACACGAACCCTTCAGATCTGAAGTTGCACCTGCTCCTAAGATGAAGACTTTTCATCATGTGCTAGTTCTGTTGATACAGGCTACTTGAGAGTAACCCCCTGGAGTGATCCTCTGGAGTAAAATGACAGTAAGGCTGGGATCCTTATGCTTTTAAGCCAGTAGCAATAAAGCTAGCTTCTAATGTGTTTCTCTTCCTGTGTACTTGTTTGTTGTCGGGTTTTTTGTTGTTTTGGTTTGGGTTTTTTTAAGTGGAGAAACCTACTTGCAAAAGTCCTGCTGCTATTTGTGCAGATCTCAATTTGTACTCTACTGACACAATGTGAACATTGGACCCGTGACTGTAGCCTCTCCAGGTTTACCAAATGTAAAATAGGGAGGGTTGTACCACATGGAAGAGCTTTCAGATGCTACTGCTTCTACTACATTTTAAAATGACCAGTTGGAAAGAGCTTTGGAAAAATAAAATTTCCATTTTATTGGATCAGTTATGCCTTTAAGTTGTGGCAGAAATATGTATAGGAACTTGTTTGCCCTGTTCAGTTTTCTATTTATATGCAGATTCTATTTTTAAATGTAAATCTATGAAGGCATTTAACATCTCTGTCATGCTATTCCAGGTATAGGTTAGCCTTGTTAATAAAGCTTTAACAATATTCTAGAGCTTGGCAAAACAGTGAGAGTGTGGCTTGTGAAGAGGGATGCTGGGCGTCTGAGTTCTGCCTAGTCCATTACCCTCTGGCTTGTCAAGACTGATGTGGTGCTGGGGTGGGCACAATAAAATACTTTTCTCCCTCTGTTTGTTAGGCAGAATGGTTACTTAAAATCATTGTGCTCACCAAACAGGTCGATACACTGGAAGTTAATTTACTGTCTGTATTCTGCAGTGTCTATGACATAACATTGTGGCAGGTTTTCTTGTGTATTTTCTGTAACCAATACAGAAATAATTTTTGTATTCTTTGTACCAGACTGCACCTTTTTGCATGTGCACCTAATGATCCTTTTTCCTTCTCCCTTGCTTGTTTATAGCACCCTGACTTGAATTAGATCCCATGTGATTTGCATGTGGGTCTGCTGTAAGTGCAACTAAATTTTTGAGTGTTTGCCCTGTGATAAGTAGTATGTGTGGCTTGTTTTGTGCTCATTTCACATGTGAAATGGAATTAAACTTCGCTGCTCCTGGTTCCTGCCACAGTCACCAAAGGTCTTGGTGAGTCAGTGGTGATTCAGTCAAAGTAAGACAGTGAGCAGAAGGGTGTCTACAAAAGGTGTCATGGAGTAGGCTAGGTGTCTCCTGAGAAGCCACAGCCCCGCAGTCCAGCCCCCTGGGAGACTCTTGGTGAAGCTCCATCACCTGTGGAAGAGATATCTGGTTCAGACAGAGGTTTTAGGAAAAATAGTTGACTTGGTCTCCCAGGACATTCGCAAACACAGTAATGCACTAGTAAAGCATAGCCAATATTTTCACAGTCTCTTTCCTCCCAGAGTTTGAGTATTTTGCACACTGCTTTCAGTGAGTTTTGAATCCACATGATGAGGTGGTTCATGGTAATAAACTTTTCTCTTTATTTAATTTTTTTTTAAACTAATGGTAAAAATGAGGTCTAAATTACACTCCGGGAGACTTTGCATCTCATCTCCTGGCCCTTTTGATCACAATTGTTCACTTACTAAAGAGAGTGCATGTCTTTAAAAAAAAAAATTCCCACTCGCAGGTTCAAATATTTCCTTAATATCAAAATACCAATTGAAAAACTCAGAAACCAGATATACCAGCTTAATAAAATTTCCAGTTCCAAAATAGACCGCAGCTCTACATCAGCTTCTCACAGACTTGCACAGAATATACCGCAAATAATTGAGTAGTAAATATATCTGGATTAGCTACTAGCATTAATAATATTTCTCCATAGTTAACAACTACTTTCAATATATAGTCATTCAGTAGTAGTTTGACAGTGTGAATTACAGTGCCATAATTCATGCTAGCTTTTCTGTTAGGGCCGTGACTGAGAAGTAACTATGTACTAGCCATGAATTATTGTTCTGTCTTTCATTCCTTGCAGTGTCATACTGAAATATTTTATATTGTTATACTTACAAAGGCACAATGTCTCAAAACAGCCCCCTGAAAATAAGTAATTCATTAAGTAGGGGATCATAGAAGCAGAAAGGAGTCTTCTCTCAATAGCCCAAGGCTGAAAATGTTTGAGCACACTAAGGAGTGTTCTTCACTGCACTGTTCGTAATTGCAGCAGTACTTAGATGCCCCAGCTAAGAATCTGGTGCTGCTGTGCTAGGCCTGTACTTACACATGCAAAAAGTGCTAACTCTTTCTTCAGCTTTATCCTTAGAACCATCAGCCTTTTGCTCACAAGAGTTTGTGATGCTACCTCAGGGCTTACCTCCACCAGGTGCTGAAGCACAGGGAAGGGAGAAGCACAAAAGCCCAGGCGGGTCATTATTGATGAATTTGTTGCTGCTGTTGCTATTACATTTGATTTGTCAAGCACCAGCAGATTTCTTGATACTGTGCCAGAGGGAGGTGGATGATTCCTGCTCTCTTGAGCTTAAAATCTAAGTGCCACCTCTGTGAGCTGTACAGCCTTTTACTGATCAACCGGTGCTCTCAGTTGTTTTTTGAAGTCGCGCTAACAGCAAATACCATTACAGAATCTGATCCATGCTAAGCAACTGGATGCTAATGCACTGGAAGACTCTCAGGAAAAGTTAATTTATGGGCATGATATTAGCTTGCTTTTTTATTTGGGGCTGATCTGTAAGCATTTTCCTGCAAGGTATTTGTCATGATGGATTTGAAGTAAGAGAGAGTAATGCTGGATTGGAGTAATGAGGTGAGACCTGGTACATGGAGTGTGGAAGGAAGTGAATGATAAGAGGACAACTTTGGAAGAAAGTTGAAGGGGAAAGGCTGGTCAGAGCAGCTGCTGAGAGGAGACACTTTTGCAGAAGAAAGGGGGTAATAATTAACACGTAGGCCGGCTCATGAAATAAAGCAAAGTATGGAAAATTAGAATTGTTAATGGAGGGAGCTGAGCCTTTATACTTCTTGGTGCCTTTGAAAAATATCTTGCTTCATGAGTATCAGATTTCTTTCAGAAAGAACAATTATGTTACGACCCAAAGGCCTCATCTGCGTCCTCAGTCTGCATTTGCTATGGTGCCATGGGAAGCCATGGCTAATCTCCCTGCTTGGCTCTTCACTGTGTCTCCAAAAGACAAGTTCTGCAGTAGCAGTTCTTTTGCATTAGTCTTTGCTTACAATATGCTTCCTTTTGGCTCTGGGGCATTCCCAACAGCATTGTAAATAATGTATCAGGACTGTCCATCTTCATTATAGCAGACACAGTGGGAAGATATTTGAGGAAACAGTAAACTTGCATTTCTTTCCCTGTCCAGATCTTTCCAAATCTTTCTGAGGTGCACATGTATGTTTATTTTTCTATGTGTATGTAGTCATTAAAGTGGGGTATCACATTCACCAGTATTTTTGAATATGAGGAATGGAGCTGCCTATGTTTCAGTCTTAGAAAAGGTCTAATCTAATTCCACCCACCTACTGTTACTGTGCTGATTCCTGTGCAGTTCTGTAAAGTGAAAGCAGAGTAAACAAAGGATGGATTTAAATCGCAGAACTGTAAGGTTCTTTCCTGGGCTTTTCAGAGCTTGGGAAGAGATCTTCTCCAGTGTAATTCAACTTATTTTTACATATGATGTTGGCAAATAATTTACTCCTTTGTGATTCCAGTACTTGGAAATCACATCCCAGGGTCCTACTCCAATACATACTGATCTCCAGTTATTCTAGGGAGAACAGTTCATGCGTGCAGAAAGCTTATTTAGACTAAACTTATTTTTAAAAAAACCCAAAACCTACAACCAAAAAACCCAACAAAACTGGTCCAGACCTTTTTTCCTTTTGTATTAATTGCAAAATTTTAACTTTTTGAATATGAAGATCTGTCCCTTCATATCAGGATTTTTGGACCCCTTTCAAATGTTCTATAACATGATGTTCTTTCTTAATCTGAACTTTCAATTTATACTGTAATATAACAGATTGGTATTACTAGTGCCATTAATCAATCCATTAGTTTTCCCAGTGAAGTTCTCAATTTCTCTATGACTGGGAATTTCTTAGGGGAAATCTTCATACTGGTGCTATAAGAAAGGGAAAATTACTAAAGAAAACATACACATACACATATGCATAAATATATATAAATATATATATGTTTATATATAAAATAACTGGAAAAAATTATCTATGTAAAAGATTCTTCGAGGGAATATTCCACATGTAGTTGGTACTTTTTGGTATATTTGCATGCTGCAATAGAATTCTGTTATAAGAAATATAGGGAAGCTTCAGTTAATTTTGACTGGGAGGAGTTGATACCTATTAAATATGCTGACTGTTTTAGAAAAAAAGCTTATTAAAAATGTTTTTCATTTAAGACCAACTGATTTCTTGTAATATTTGAGTGAGTTGATCTGGTTACTTGATTATTAGTTCCCTGGGAATTTAGAACTAGTATATTTTAGCCTCCCTTACCTGGCTTTAATCTTTGATTAAGAAAGGAAAATAAACTTTCCAGATTTTTCAATTCTTACTTGATTTTAAACTTTTAATGAATTACAATATCAAATTAGAAGAAAAAGCATCTTTATGCACCTGCAGAAGAGACTGCAGATGTGCAGGTATATCTATACTGAGCTTCTGAATTAATATGTTCAGTCAGCAGCCTCCCTCACTTCAGTGGTCAGTCAGTTCAAAACTTTTGTAGTAACCATACATTGCTTGAACATATATTTTGCATTTACTTCTAGCTCTTTTAATGAAGGTATAGTATTCTGTGCCCTTAATGTATGATGTTTCTCTAAGTAAATTTTAAATACTACTACTTTCAAAAAACATTCAGAAAATTTTAAACTTTGGATTATCATGTAGTACACTCACTATATTTTTTATAGTATCCTTCATTTGAATTCCATTTGAATATGCTTTATTTGATGAATAATATAAACCAAGGTGCAGTATATGATATTAATTATACATGTAGGGAGAACTTGGAAAACTTAAGGATGCGGGGGCCCACCCTGTAACACCACAGCGTGTATTCAGCTGTGACAGCCAGAAGCTCTTGAGCCAATACTGAGTGTAATCCTTGTTGTGCAGTGACCTCTACAGCTAGAGGAATGATAAAGGCTGCTTTTAAGCTATCTGCTGGTCTGTGACTGGCACCTGCAAGTGCAACCCACATGTCAAAAGCAATCTGCGTAACTAGTGTAGAAAGACCCAAGGGGTTTCAAATAAAGTTAAACTTGTAACAACCTGTCCCCATTTTGCTACTGAACGACAATCATGAGACAGCTTACATGTGCTAATGACATCAGTGTTGTAAAAATACCACAGATACGTTCTTGATAAAACCTGACAGAGGAAACCTAAAAATTTATAATGATGGCAAACTTCTGTATGTGCAACTTAGAATTCAAGCCACAGTTATTCCAGAAGTTTATCTGTGGGTTGTTTTACTTGAAATTATTTCTACTTATTATTGAATTTTCTCTGTTATGATCTCTTTTATTTCCTGTGCAGAGATTTGAGATCAAGTCTTCTGGTGGGCATTAGGGCAGAGATTTGTCAAACAGAAAACCAATTCATTGTGGCATAGTGTCCACAGGTGATTGCTGTGATATATACTTGGTTTGTTACGTATACTATGACACAGTCTCAGGAATGGATTAAAATTGGAGCCCTGTTGCACTGAGTGCTGCCATGCGCTCTGGGACATCGTCCCTGTTCCAAAAAGCGTCCATTCGTACTGTCCCGCATGGGTCAGCTCCAAATGGTGGAGGGAAGAGTATTCTTCTCTCTCTCCAAGATAGGCAGAGAGCAGCTTGACCAACTAATGCAACAAGCCTTATGTAAATACAATTTTGAATCCAGAGCTGGTGAACTGCATCAGAGTTGGTAACCTCAGCATTGTTCTTGCTCTCAAACATCAGGTTTGAAATTCCCCAGCATTACAAAGTTGTTGTAAATGAAGCCTGTGAAGACTAACAAGATCTTCAAAGGTTTTAACAGAATTTCCAGTATCTTTGAGTAAGGTGTGATTATATTATGCTCATGGAATAAGCTTCTCTGTTCCAGGCTAACATGATCACATAGTTCCTGCTTACAGCAAAAAGAGTTTAAGGAGTGTTGCAAGCAACTGCTGCACTAATGGTATGGCTTTCCTGTACCACTATTTCAAGCTGTTCTGTGTTCTCTTGGTCCACACACAAACCCCTCTGTCAATAGGTGTGGTAATGCTTGGCTGTGGATACATTTGTTCAAATAGGTGTGTTGACTAAAACCTGATTTTTGCTTTCTCCTTTCTTGTTTTTTCATCCATTTTGCATGGTGCTAGTAGCACTTTGATGCCTTTCCACATTTCACCACACCCAGAAAGGCAGGCAAGCTTTCTCACAATTCAGATACAGTACCATACTGGATTACAACAAAATGCAGGCCAGGTCTGCAGAAATCCTAACAGCACAGCCTTAGGGACATAGCACAGAGTGTGGTGTAGGGCTCTGTGCTGTGGCTGCTTACACCTGGCTTAGGCTGGTGTTCTCAGACACTTGTGCCTGTCAGACAACCTTAGCTGTGAGCAGCTGCATCCTAACATCTTCCAAATCCCTTTGGAACAAAGCCTGGAAGTTTGGTAATGGAGACCCAAATGGCACTTAAAATGTCACTCCTGCTGTTTTGTGTTTCTCTCTTAATGATTAAAAACCAATCTTGATATGCTGTTAGTTAGCACTGACAGAGAAAAAAGGGAATTGGCTGCCTTGTGAGACTGAGACATCTATTCATCAATTAAGAATGAGATATCTCATTTTGCAGATTAAGTATCTAGAGTGTGTGACATGGTGGATGCTCTGGGTGGTGAACAATCAGTGACAGAACAGAACGCTGGGCAGACTCTGCCAAAAGGCTCCAGACTACTAGGTTGCTTCCCCAAGAGGAGGCTTGTAAGTCTACTGATATACGCAGATTTATAGGATGATATGAGGTGAGCCTGTTTTTTGTCTTTCCAAAACCAGAAGCAATTACTATTTCAACACAAACATTAACCGTTTTTTGCTTCCAACAAATTTTGTTTAAAAACATGTGAAAAACAACAGTAGTAGCAAAATAATGGAAACCAAGGGTGCTACCTGACATGCATCAAGTGTTATCTACTTCTGCAGGGCTCCAAGGATGCTCAGCACCTCTTAGTTTCAGGTGTCTCAATTTTTCATTCCCCAGAATGAAAAAACTTATTTTTCGCAGAACAAATATAGCAAGTAAGCAAGAAGAGGGTCTAGTGAAGCAAATACTTGATATAGTCAAGGGCTCAATTATGCATCAGTGGATTCAATTTATAGAGCAGAGAGCATCAGTCTTGGACGAAGTCAGTCTCCTACACAGAGCACTAAAGCATGCACTGACAGAATGAATTAAATAGAGTGCTAGCCAGAAGTCTCTTCTTCCAAAAGGTAATTTGATTCAGTCCTACAGAAATTAGACTCCAGAAGTGGAATATTTACATCTCTTGTTTGAAGAGCATGTTTATTACTGGCTGGCTTGTTGTTTGCTGAAAACTTTTTCCTTTGATACAAGCATAGCTCTCCAGAAGTAATCAATTGAGAAAACACCCCTGTACACTTGGTTTACAGAATCTAAGCATCTCAGAATATGTCAGTGATAAATTTTTCCCCGATGTGTTTTGATACAAGTGAGCAGTTTGCATGACATCTGGATAATGCAGGTGCTACAAAATGCATATAAAACTAAAGAGCGTCAAAAGCCATCTTTATCTGCTTCTCTTAGTTACAGGACCAAGAAAATCTTAGTTGTGAGAAAGTGCTAGAGTTCATCCTTGCCCTCTTGCTACTATATGCACTGCTTTAATGCACGGAGAGTGTCACAAGATATAAAAGAACAGTGGTAAGGATCCAGAGTGAGGGCAGTTGTGTTACTGTTTGCTTTTGTGTGCCAGTAAAAGGTTGGTTATATGGCTGTGGTCTGCCTACATATGACCCTAGCAAATCAATAGACCTTATCCTCTGTTGTTGCGGACAACCAAATCTTGGCTCTAAAGTACTCGTGTATCAGCTTGTACATCTGAACTGGTTAGGTTTGCTCCCATTAATCCTGTTGAAAGGAAGATTATCTTTCAGAACCACCAGACAGATTTGGAGATTTTTGCTTTTCCATTGGAAAAGCTTTTATAGAAGCAGAATGCATCAAGCAGCCAAAACTAGAAGATTTTTACTTCAAGTGCAGAGCAGCAGGTAGTTGCAATCAAGCTGTCTTGAGCCCTTAAGTTTGACTGAGGCCTTGAAGTCCCATCTCAAGTCCTAGATGATGAAACACTGGTTTGCTACCAAAAGAAGGGAAGCAATGTGCATTTTTCTCCGGTGTGTTCTGCTAGGGAAGCTGCTATCAGTTCGTATTAGCTGGCGTAGAGTTGAGCAGACACAGACTGAGTTGTGGTGGAGGACTGTGTGTTCTCTGGCCTTTCACAAGCCTCACCCACCCCTATATAAAAGTCTTGAAGATGATTTGGACCTTCTCCAAAACATAGTGCCTCATCTTCTTCTTCCCCCTACTTCATTCACAATAATAATAATTCACTAATAATAGCTCCACCTGAGGTTGGTGGACACTGCAAAAATGTGTTGACATCAGACCTTATTTTTCTGTGGCCTGAGCAATCTGGCATGTGATCTGAGGGTCAGGTTCATTGCAGTGGGATGTACAGTATGTTTTGCAGATATTTTTCACTCAGCTGTTGGCAGGGCCCCAGGCTCCTGCGGCTCACTCCATTGACTCTTTTACTTGCATTTCCAATTTTCTTTGTGTGAAAGCTCAATCTATCATAGGCAACCTTTCCACTGGCCATTAATTCTCACTGACTGGCTGATTGACTGGACACCCATGCTGCATCACTTTGAAAGTTAATAGGATTACTAGAAATGCAAGAAACAGCTCATATGGTGACTTTAAAAAAAAAAAAAAAAAAGGAAAAAAGGATGTGATAGCCAATTTGTCAGGATTCATACAGTGAGTGAGTTCACCTCCTCTGAGTTATCCAAAATTGCATTTGACTGGTGGCAGCCTTAATGGACCAATTGTCATTTTGATTGACAACCTACAGCAGAATATAATGAAGCTGGTATAAATTAAATGAAGATGCAATGACAGGGGTGGCTCAGGGCTGTCATCAGGGTATATCCAGACTGCACAGCAAGTGTGGGCCCAAGGCTGTGCTTGAGTCCAGGCCTGCTAGCGATTCCTCACTCCCTGCACA
Organism: Astur gentilis; assembly: GCF_929443795.1. Lineage (NCBI taxonomy): Eukaryota > Metazoa > Chordata > Aves > Accipitriformes > Accipitridae > Astur > Astur gentilis. Next base: position 5,367,865 of record NC_064889.1, on the reverse strand, counting down.
CAAGGCTCTGTGCTATCATGTGCGAGACAGACATGAGGCCACACTAGGAGGCACCATGGACTGAAATGCCCACCTGCCTGCAGTGGTGAACAGGACAGATGTATCATGCCAGATCTGCTGAGCACTGTGTACTTAGTCTGCTCTGCAAACAGCATAACATCTCAGTGCAGTCCTGAGACAATAACAGACAGGACTGGAAGGCAAACTGAGTGTGTCTGCTTGTATGATATAGCCCAAGTCATAGGTTTTATACCGACAACATAGAATCTCAATAAAAGGGAAAGGATTTACTAGTCTATAGGCCACTTTTTAGTCTAGATGACAGTCTAAGGCACTCTTTTGTCCCATGTTCTTGTTGCCTTTAGACTAAAGAACTTAAAAGGTGTGTAATGGGCAGGTATCTTTTCCATTGCTTTTCTTTTCACATTGACCTTTGTAGAATTGTAGTTTGCGTGCATTTTTTTTATTAGATACTGAAGAAGACGGAGAGGTAGAGAAGGCTTACATGTGTTCTACCTTGGGTTGAACAGAAACTTAATTCCTGTTTCTCCCTGAACTTTCCTTCAACTCCTCCCAGTGTCCCATTTCTTCTTTTCCATCCCTGGAAAGAGCAGGCTTGGATATTGTAGGCAAATCTGGTTACTGATTCTCTCTAACTACAGCATCATGGAGAGTGAAGTATTTGAGATGTGTTGGGTTTGGCAATACAGAGAATGTTGTCAAGGTGCTGAGCCATACTACATTCCTTTGGCTATCAGGAACCTTGGGAACACAAATAAAACTAGCCTGAATGAAAAAGGAAAAGGTTGTGTTGCTAGAAAATATGGGAATGGCTGGAGATCACAAAATCACACAGGGGAAACTAAGGAAATGTTTTAACACAGAATTCTGATTCCTTGAATCAGAGCAAAACTCAATAATAAAACCTTTTTCACGCTTTTAGCAAGTTCTCACAAAAATATGTGTCTACATGTTTGTAGTACAGAGCAGAAGGTGTTCATGTCAGTGCATGCACGAGACAAAGAAATCTAGTAACTGTATGCAAATAGAGATGATGCTGTTCATTCTGTTATGAACCTAGAGAAGGTGAGACGTGGCAAGATGGTCTCCAAGGAGGGAATATATGAAGGTTATAAAGTGCTGCAAAATAACCGTTCCTGGGGTTTTGAGGAGAGTGATGGTGCCTCAGTGCTTCCTGTTATATTTGACTTCTGCAAGATTGTTCCTAACACTTCAGGTATTCAAAATATCCAAACATTTCTGCTTTCTTTTTCTAACTTTGTGCACTGTAGTTCTCTAACAAGGCAAGAATTTCTTCAGAATCTGTTCTTCAGCTGCTGAATTGGTATTGGTTTATTTTTCTTCACTTGGGTTATAATCTTGTTTGAAGTGATTGTGGGGCTCAGTATTGACTGAAAGTAATTTGGGCGTGGTACACAGTCCACATCAAACCCTCCCCTGTGGCAAACACAAGGGTGATCGTGTCCTTTTGGTAACATTAACATTAAGTAAAGCTGAAAGACAGGATTGCTCACAGCCCAAGAGGGATGTGTCTGTGTTGGGAGGTTCAAAGAGAGCTCTTTGGGCAAGGGAAGCATCTTCTTGTTGCCCTCTGTTGGGAATAAACAGAGAAAGGGTTTTTACTGCCTTCTTTTCCTCACAAAAACAGTCAGCAGTTTAATTTTTGATGGAGGGGAGAAAAGAATGATTATTTCTTTCTCAGCCTTTATTGTCGAGTGAAGTGTTCTCTCGAGTTAGCATTACTTTCCTTTTTGCACCTTGAGGACATGTCGCCATTAGCTCTTATATCAGTAAGGCTGCTCTAATTCTTTCCTTCTGCTGATTTTTGTGATAACAATTATGCATGATCCCTATGCTGTAACTTGGTGCAACTTGAAAGGCAGCAGTACTTGTGAGATTTCCCATACCGACATGAACAGAACTGTTTCCAGATCAGTCTATTCATATAACAACACATGCCAATCCCCCAATGACCGTAAGCTTCTGAAATTGTGTATCCTCACATGTAATGAGAAAAGTGTTCATGAGGATGACAAGTGCAATTTTAAAATGCGGATAAGTACAACTTCCAAGACTGATAGGGGTAGGGGATAATTTAGGAACTGAAGAATAGACTGTTCCTCTCAAAACAGCACTTCTAGACCTCTCTGCATGCATAGGTTTTCGTACCAGTGGAGCAAAGTCAGTGTCTTAGTCAGGAAAAAAAATGTTGGTTTATATTTTTTCAAATACATTTGTCTGATAAACTGATAGTTGTGCAATTAATAATTAATCTGATTAAAATAGAATCAGATTGCCTTTTATCAAATTACCTTCCTATGCAGGAATAAGCCTTTCTGATTTAATCCTACACATACACACGGGTACATGGGGACAGTTGCCTGTATCTTAACATTAACAGGATAGCTAAAATGCTAAAGCTTCTTTGTATGAAAGAAGATTGTGCTACATTTTGAAGTTTCTTCTCTCTTTAATAGCAGTGTAGCTAATTTGGTAGTTCTTGCTTAGATCCCCACAGTCTCTCTTTTTCTCTCAGGTTTGTAAGCTAAAAGCACTGAAGTAAAAACAAACCAGCTCATCTGCTGGAATAGTAGTAAGTCAGAAAACTGTCATCTGTAACAAAGGACAGCTCTCACAGGAACCCTATTCTTTTCATTTATGAATAGGCAGAAAAGGATGGATTTAGAAAAAATATGTCAGATGTGACAAAGTGAGAGAATCAAACACAAGTGCTGAAAGTGAACTTCATTAACGTTTTTATTAGGGGAAGGAGACTGCATGCAAAAGTTTATGTAGTTTCAGGGCACAATGAGGTTTATGTGGTTTCCTTTTACACAGAAAAGAGGGTAAGCTTTTAGTCTCACTAAGAGAACAATAAAGACAAAAGAAAAGCTAAATCTCCAGGGAGGTAGGTAGTGTGCATTTGCAGTCTGCAGATACACGCATTGAACTGAACAGGTTTTAAAGGTACCATTCAAAGAAAGAGGGCTACCACAGCTCTGAAGGTTGTTTGGGGTGATGCATTCCCTTTACACATTGTTTTCTCACAACTGCGTTTGAGGGTGAGGAAAATTCATGTGGGCAAACCTAACCTTGCAAGGAAAAAAAATGAGTGATCCTTCCAAACTGAAGTAAGTTATATAATCAGAAAAATAGGTACTAGTCCGAACTGAGCGTGGAAAGCCACATGTGAGATTCAGAGACAGTCCAAGATTTGCATCTATGCTGTGGACCAGTCCTAAATGGTAAGTGTAAATACAATGTTGTGCAGCATGCTTCTCTCTTGCAATCACAGCTGTGTCTGCAGTACAGCAAAGATGTCAAACAAGCTGGCAGGTAGCAGTGCTGGTAATGCCAGTAGTTTGGCACAGCCCCTCTAATATTTCCATGCTTAGCTACAAACAGAATTGCAATTGCTGTGTAGATACTCTGAATCAGCACCTGCAACCTGCACACTGCAAACCCAATTCTCGGTTGAACGGTGCTTCTTTCCACTGCTCTGTATTTAATTTAATATCAAATTTATACTGTTTTTAAGGACTAACTTCATTGCCAAGACAGTCTATCTGAAGAACCTTCTTTTAGAGCAGTCAGAAACAAAGACTTATTAAGAAAAACACTAATAGAAAAGCATTTATTTAACCAGTGTGTATAACCACTGCACCAGTCTTGAAGTGGGTCACATTTTGATTTCTGAACCATTTCTGTGTCCAGAAGATGAATGGGGTTTTATATGGTGTTTTGGATTTTTGTTTGCTTGCGCCCTTATAATCCAGAAACAATATAAGTCTACTTTTTTTTTTTTTTTTTTCAATAAACAGAAGAAAGGATGTAATAGCTCTGTGTTTGCCTTCTACTTCATTATGGAAGGCAAACCAGCTAGATATCCAAGTACAGTACTCTTAACTGTATGCTGCTTATTGCAGAGCTGATTGTGTTATGCCTGGCTATGTAAGGTTTGTGAATTTTGTATCTGCGGAGCTTCCGGTAATGCTCTAATCTAATGGCATTTTATGGTTTTCTTTTTGCTTTGCTGGTCTTATAAAATGTATGCTAACCGTGTAAGAGAATTTTTAAAGGTTCTTTATGCACTGCTTATAAAATATCTCCAAAGACTGGTAGGAAAACAGTTTGCCTTGCCAATGAAGGTTGCTTCTACCAAGATAAAGTTTAATCGCTTTTAGAGCTGTCAGAGTGATATCTCAGTGTCTGATTTTTTTGAACAGTCTTGAAACTTCTCTGAAATTGAAGGAGCATTATATTGAGAAGTGAATTTGTGTGGTTTACTTTTTTTGGGGGGAAAAAATATCCTGGAGAATCTGTTTCCTGTCAAATACTGCAGTTTTCCAAGATCACTCAAAAACTCTCTGCTCTCTTGAAAATAGAGCACCAGTGAAGAATCTCAAAGTAAAAAAAATGGCACGATTAAAGGAGGTTTCCAGCTGTGACACATGCTAATAATATCTTGCATGGTTTTGAGCAATTCCTCATGAGGTCCTGAGTCATGTTATAAAACTATCCACTGGGAAGAATAGTACTCAGGTCTATAGCGTTTGAGCCATCTAAAAATCTGTGTCCAGTTCTGTACTCAGTTTAACTGAGCCTCAGGGAGTGCTGGAAGATTTTAGCTCAGTAGATGACAGGGCCTAGGAAGCTTTCCTAGCACATTTGGAAAAGAAACTATTGGAGGCCAAAGAGCACTGAATGCCCCAGATGGGCCAGGAGTGACTGAAATGGTTCCTGTTGGCTTTTCTAGTAGAAATAGTTGTTCTCATGCAGATTATGCTCTCCCTGCCACTGGTTTAAATCCAGAAGGACTTCATTTGGATGCAAAGAGAACAGGTGAGATTAAAATGTAGCCTCATGGATTTACCCTGTGACAACTCTCTCTTTTTCTGGCAACATTTTAAAGCCCAAGGCATGGTAACTGCCTGCAGACTACAGTTTTGCTAGTGAACTTCCCCACAGCTGGTGTGTTTGCAGTGGGAGCTCTTGTTCTCATTATGGCCCTTCTGGGGGTTGCCACATCTGCCTTGGCAACACTTGCCTGGATTGTGTTTCTGATCTTGGTTCACACCATGCAAGTCCTGGCTGTATAGTCAATGGAACTGTGCTGCATATCTGTCTTTGTGAGCAAGATCCGGACACTGCCTGTAGTTTCTTTTAGTTCAGCAAGCCTTGAATAGCAGCTACTAGCAGTTAACTGGCAGCCAGCTGCTCATGGAAGAGGGGAAAGAGTAGCAGAGCAGTTCTAGACATTCGAAAATAAAATTGTTCCAGTAGATATTGCTTTTTAAACACTTCAGAGTAGCAAGTAGCTGGATACCTGTCTCCTGAGAAATGCAGTTTCTGCTGCTCTTGTATCAATGGGGGAGGACAGGGAAGAGTCCATCACTTCTTTGAGTTCATTCCTTTAATTGTCATTGTTTCCACATCCAGTACTTCTAAGTGAGAGCGCAACGTCTGCCTCGTCTTCCCACAGCAGCTCAGTTTAGCAGTGTCTTCCTTTAGGGAGCTTTTTATTGTAAAAATGATTTTCTGTTTTGCTGTTTTCACTGTAGCAGAAGATGATGGGTTTTGCATATCTGGAGTGAGACGTTGCTTTAAAAATTTTATTCAGTTACACAAAGAAGAAAATCCCGAATTCAGTTTTTGCCTGCCCTGCTAGGGAAGTGCCTCTGTTAATTGTAGTAATTATTTTTGCAGTCTATCAGTTGCATCTAAGGCACTCTTTCCTATTTTGCTCCACAAGCTCTAGACTGGGTAGAAAAAGGGACAGGAGACTCTCGGTCTAGCCTTGTGCTTGAGTGGAAATTTTTAATCGTGTGCATGTTCTTCCTCCCACCTGATCCCCCACTTTTTCTTTATCTGAATTCCAACGCTACTGACCATCTCAATTCTACCAAACTCAACAAAAATACTACTGTTGGCCTCACTGTGCACACAGGATAGGAATGGTCTATGTCATCTCTTTCTTCCACAGTCTCTCTTGTTCTATTGCATCAAAATCTCCCTTTGGCATAGCCATCAGGCAAAATAGCACTAACAGCATTTTTGTATGGGTAATCTGTGGCTGCATCAGCTGAATGTGTCCTGATATGCTTCTCCATGGCCCCAGTGACTCCTACAGCTCTTTCCTTCTTGTCACCTTTCCCTCCCTTTCTCACTTCAAAATGAGAAGCTTCAAAGCACTTAAACTGTACCTTCTGTGTATTAAGAAAAGGGTCAGGTTTTTTTAAGACCCATTAGTCCTAGAGCAGCGAGTTCTGTATGGGGGAGAGGAATTTTCTGGGAGACTGTCAATTTATTAAATAAGCAGTGGTGGTAGCACCCTCAGGCTGTACCATGCAGAGTGAAAGAAGGTAATACTATTAGCTGTTCTGTTTTACCTGTGAACCCCATGTCAGGCCTCTGCCATCAAATTAGAAAATAGTCCTTGACTTGGACCAGGCTGCTGGTTTCTGTGATACTTCCCTCACAAGTTTCCATTCTTGAACATATGTTTGTCTGCTCTGAACTTACCACTCAGCTCTAATGCAATGTTTCCATTGACTTCACTGAAGTTGTTCCTGACTGCTGTCACTTGAGGGAATTGAGCTCAGTGGCACCAGAAGTAGCTCAGTAAGGTCATTGGGTTTGCTCCAGGATGCTGAGAACAGAACAACATGACCAGAACTCCTCCCCACCATAATGATGCTTACCTGCTGCTTTCTGTAACTGCAGCGTAGGCAGGCAGGAAGAGTCATTGCACTTTTCTTGTATGCAGACTCAGTCCTGAGTCTAGGTTTTGCTTTTCTCTGAAATACCCCTTTTGCCAGTAGCAGCTGCCATAACCTAGGTATCCTTAACTGTTTGGGTAAATGATCTTGTCCCTGTTTTGTTCTTCCCCATGTCCTGCTATTTCCTATTCTTTCCTGATTTGTATTGCTGTCATTTTCTCTACTTCTATTCTGAATAGTCTGATAGAAGTTAAAGAAAGTTGTTTTTCATTCTTACTTTTTATTTAGCAGTTCCAGCTAGTCTACAATAGAGCACTTGTGTATCAAAAATAGACAGGCAGGAGTATGAGCAATAAATAGCAATGCTCATTAATGCTCTGTATTTTCCTACCATGTGAATTCTCTTTCTCCTAATTATTTTTCCTTCTTCAAAGTCAATTAGTTTAATGTGGTAATAGGAATTTACAATGGGGCTGCCAAACCATATGTCTCTAAATCTCCATGGATTCCCAATGTGACTTTTTATTATGCACTGAGAAGTGACAGATGTGTGACACTGAAAACATTATTCAAACCTGTTCTGGTTTACTGTAGCTTTGGGCCAGGGTCAGTTTAAAAAAACATGGGTTACCAATAACAGTACATATTTTGGGAGTGCGGGAATGTACTTTCTTGTTCCTTGGTCCCGCAAAGGTTCCTGTGTGTTCTGGGTTCAGATGCAAACAGGTCTATTGAACCTGCCTGGACTGTTCATAGAGATAAGGATGAACATGGGAGTAAGTCATGCAAGACTGGGACCTTAAACCTGAGTGGAGCACGAGCAAACCTTAGTGGAGCAACTGTAGCACAGCCTAATCTGGGCAGTGTTCTTGAGTACAGAGTGCTTTATAGAAAATAATAAAATATCCGTGATGCTCCTTGTAGCTTCATGCTATCAGGAGGCATTTCTGTATTGAAGAATATTTTTCCTAATCTTCACCTGGCCTTGGGTTCTAATAATCATAATCTGATATTGAGTATGAGAATTTGAAAAGAAATACCACTCCCTCTGTAGATTGCTATACCTGTGATACTGATAGATGTTATTATTTTGGCAGTGCTGCACTGTCAGCACTTTCCATACCACAGATTTTTGTCTGTATTGTGATCAAGATGTGCAGTGCCAGCTGAAACTGTTGGCAGCTGAATGGGACACATTTGTGATTTTTGGCACTTGTATGTGATGATTTGGAACTGGGTTTGAGCACTCCAGCTGACCTTTTTTTTTTTTTTCTTTCCCCCTTGTTGAAATGAAATAGCGACTGTTTAGGAAGCTCAGAGCTAGTGTCTGAAGCTATCTGGGATGTCTAGAAGATAGCACTGAGTGTGATGACTTGCAGGATTTGTGATAAGGACTGCACTTGAATAACCTTGACAACCAGGGAGTGCACTATTTTGTCATCATATTAACTGTACAGACACCTATGCACAAAGCTTGGGAGTTGCTGGGTTTTGGGCAGGAAATTGGTAAGGCTCAACATGCACCTCTGGCCTGCATGGTGAACCACTGCTGCAGACCATGACATAGATGCCTTGTACAAAGGCACCTTGCTTTGTGTGGTGCAGAATGAAATTCTCTCATATGGAAGGCTACAAGCCTCACCCTGACTTCAGTGGTTTGATTTCCTGCTATAACTCCACAAGTGGTAGTGCGCTGCCCTTTTTATGTGTCATAGAATCACAAGTATGTAAATACCTGTTTCCTTCCAATTAGTTTTTAAGGGATTTCTTGACAAGCCTTGATGCAGTAAGTTGTTTAAGTCTGTGGTCTGTTTGAAGCATCTGTCTGGATACTCATATGAAGCTGAATTCATCCTTGCCTACCTTATTGGGTTATGTCTTAAGCATATATATTATATTCATATGCCAATTCCTTCCAGAAATAATTTGGAAGAGCAAATCATAGTTCTGGAATAACCATTCAAGCTTCAGTTGTGTTTTCTATTTATATACCTGCTGCAGATGTTTTATCTGAAAATGCACAAAGGATTTTCTTAGCAACATTCGTGATACTGTCCTTGCAGACCTTTACTGATGTTCTTTACCTTTATTGATGGTGCTGCATCTGGGCATGAGTTGTTTTTTATGGTGGGATGAAAGATGGTTATCTGGGCATTTGTTGTTTCAAACAAATCTCTCTCTGTAATCAATGGAGTGAGTGTAGCTTTTACAGTTGCTGTTTTGTGTTCACTACCTCTGCTCCTTTATAGCATTTCAGATAACAGCTGGCCTGATTCTGCTATATTTGAGGCCAATGGACAGTTCTGTTGCATTAATTGGAAGCTGGACTGAGACCAAAAGAAGGGATAAGAATTAGTTTTGTTTTGAGTTCTGCATCTAACCCTGCCCTCAGCAGTGGCAGTATCTAGGCCTTAGCATGGGTTTATTTTTTAAAAACATGCAATCCACGATATATAAACAACAGTTATAGAGTATGCTTTGTCATATAATCATTTTGGAGGATACTAGCACAGAAGAGGAGAGTATGTTATTTCAAGGATTAGTCAGAGGATGAAGGTTAAGCAAATGGAAAACTATGGTGAATATTGGGGAAAAAATAATCTTGCTATTGCAGTCCAGTGGAACAGAGAGGAAATGGAAGGAGTGTTGACTGGGTTATTTCAAAACGGGTAAGAAAAATATTTCATCAAGAACAATCTTTCCTTGGTTAAATCACCCAAATATTATTTGCCTTCTCAGATTGATGTAATTTGTAAATATAGCATTTGTTCCACCTGTGTTAAGAACTGGTAAAAACATCCACCCACTTTTGGAAAAGTACTGAAGTTTGGATACGTGCTTAGAACAAAACATCTGTTTAGAAGGTGTGTTGAACTGGGGCCTAAACCTTTAGGTGATCCATGGAGAATTGTGAATGTTATATTGCAGAACATCCTTTCATGCTGGTGCTTTGCATTGTCAACTACAAGCTTTGCTTGTTAGCGCTTTGCAGTACTTCTATGATGCGCTCCTGTCCATCTGGACTGAAATGTTATGACACAGGTAGATGGTATCCAGCCATATGTTCACCTTACACAAATGAGGTCTGTTTTGTTCAGGTGTTACAATCTACTATATACTAGACACTTAAATGGTAACACTTGGGCAGGCTGAAAACAATGAACTGCAAAAGTACTTGGCTTGCTTTTTGGTAGGCTTTATTGTCCATAATACAGTATTAGTTTAAATTACAGTCTTTAATTCCCTATGTTATTTTGAAAAGCTGTAGAAGTTGTGTTAAAACTGTCCCATTTTCCTTGTGACTTCATCTTCAGAGGAAGATGTCACATGTACTCTTGTTATAATTTCATGCCAAAAGATCATCCGTGGGTCTCTGCTGCATTGCACTAAAATTGTTTTTCCATTGTAATCTTATACAGTAATGGGATCCTAATGGCTTTGCTAATAGACACCCAGGATGCAAATTGACTGTTTTTCAACTTTATAATATTTTTCTTAGAAGGGGCAACGTAATGGAATCATCAAGAGGGTTTCAAAAAGTTCCTTCCCGATTGTTTTTCTCTGGTAATGTAGTCTCTGTGTGCTTGTACTTATAGCATGAGATCACTGAGATAGTACTAGGAAACTAGATTTAGTGTCACTTTAAAAAAACTGTGTATTTGATAGGTAGTGTAATTGGCGGAACAGTGGTCTAATCCTAAATGGAAATCCAAATGGAATTATGGGCAGTCATGAACTTTCAAGATTGTACGTTTAATGATGATAGAGTTTCATTTTATCTTCTATGCTTTGTGGTTGAAGTTGCAGAGTTGCAAGCAAGCATTAAAATTGATGAAAGAGATTTTCCCATGGGGAAGATACATATCTGATACTGATCAATCATCCAGAATTGACCCTAGCTGGGGTTTTTTAGGGCAAGTACAAGGGTGATGGGTTGGAGGTAAGTATAGACAGAAGAATTGTTAGAAAAACAACAACGGTTAGAGACCACTAGGAGTGACTAGAGCAAGAGTGGTAGCATACAGGTTATAGAATACCAACGCTGTAAGTGTAGCTAAAGATGATGTTTTTCTGGCATGTATAGGGGCCAGCTGCTCCTATATACTGTGAGGTACATTAAGTCTCTAGTCCAGTTTATGCTTTCTCTGACTCATCATTTCTGTAAGGCACTCTCACTCACAAACATTATGTGATTCTTTACTTAAAATTTCAACAGAAATTCCCTATAGCTGTTTCTGTGTGAAAGCTGTGCATTCATTCTCCTTGGAAGTGCAGTGCTTACTGCTGTAAACTTTGTATTTTTCCTGTCTTCCACTTCTTCCTATTCAGCTTTGGCTCCTGGTGGCTGAGAATAGCAACTACCAGTGCTCTCTGGTCTTTGGAAGACTATTCAGGTGGAAAAGAAATTGTGCTTTCTTTAGTTCCAGTGTCATTCGACTTTCCCAGTTACAAGGATTTCCAGGGGAACTGTTTCTTCTGCTTCTCCCTGTGCCAAGGACTACAGAGATTATATTTTTATCTTGGCTCAAGTCTTTCTGTTTATTGTGTTCTTAAAACTCGTAAGAGAATTGGTAGTACTTCCTTCTGACTCCAGTCATATTGGCCCAAGGCCTGAGGCAGGCTGAAGTCTGGCTAGTAAATATCCTGAACTTTGCTCATTAAATGCAGATCTCTCAGGCTGTCATCTCTTCAAGTTGCAGAGTTACAAATTCCATTTTCTTGACAAGAGATCACGGACCTTTCTTTATGCTTCATTTATCTATTTTCTATACTGTTGCACAGAGGTTTGCCTTTGCATTTTCACCATCGCTTCTGTCTTAGCAAGCTTCCCCTGATCCCAAATGCTGCTGTGTTCTGAGTCACATGGCCAAACTCCAGTTTGATAGATAGCTTTTACTCAGACTCCAATTTGGGACCTGCTAAGAAGATACAGGTACTATAAAGGACTGAGCAAAGGCTTCTGAATTTGGACATCAGACTTAATTATATTAATAGCACTCCTGGCCACTTTGTGAGTGGCCCAACAAACTTTGGGTATTGCTTTGGCTATATGCTTCCCTCTTTCCCCAGCTTTCCTGCCTTGCAGTCTGCATTCCTGTGGTCCTTATGTCCTTCCTTCCTTCCCATCTTAGTACTCTGCCAGTGTCATTACAGCACTAAGTGAAAGCACCTTTAACTTAGCATAAAAGCGTGACATCTTCAAAAGTCCACCCTTCTGTTCTTATTTATGTTGCCAAGAAGGTGCATAGCTGAGTAGGCATCTAGGTAGACAAACTAAACTGGGCAGTTTGCTGTGGTTAGTTCTCCGTTGTTGCTGAGCAGAAGCCACACGCTGCTGTTGAGCAGGGGTATTTCTCACTTATTTTCTGCAGGGGCTTTTTAGCATGTGGATCTTGGAGACTGTAGAAGGTTTTTTGTGCTAATACAATGTTGTACCCTCTCACAGCTGGGATATAATTCTTTGCTCAGTATTGCTTTTGTGATGTTGTTCCTCCTTCTGTGTCTGCTGTTAGTCGAATGAAGATTTCCTGTGTCAGAGGGTTGGTAAGAGAATGGATGCATTAATTCTTGTGTTTCTTCAAGGCAGAACCTCCAAGAGAAGTAAGAAACCTTATGTTCTTCAAGTGGGCCTGTGGTACAGCTGTTGCCCTCTTGCTTTTTTGCATCGTGGCCAACACTGGGAGAGAAGCTGGGGGCACAGTTAGCCTTTGTCCTTGAGCCTAAACATCTGCAGTGTCAGGATGCTTCTGCCTCATTTCCTCAAAGCAGGCTGTCTCTAGGACCTGCCTTGGGCCTGGGATCATCTCAAGCCCAGGATCTTCTCCGGACACAGCTGCAAAACTGTGGCTGCAGGTGGAAAGAAGTGACAGTAACACAGTCTGAGTGTGGCTGGGCCTTGCAACTAGTCTCTGCTTCTAGAGTTACAAGAAAAGCTTGATCAGTAAATGAACAAATCATATTAAAAGGAGAGCTGGCTGTGAATGTTTTGATGAAAACTTTCTCATTGGAAAATACCGCCTATGTCTGCGTCTTACTGGAAACATGTCAGTTTGGTCAAAATCTGTCAGGAAATTTCTCAGACACAAGATGGAAATTATTGTAAAAGCAAGGAATATTTAAGACATTAATTTTCAGACGTGGGAAACTTGGGTTCAAGACCTTAGTGTTTTTAAGAGCAGATATTTAACCTTTCTCTCCTAGATTCCCAGTCTGAGCAACTACTTTTGAAATAAAAGTGATGATCTGAATGAGCGTAGCAGTCAGCTAAACTGACTGTCTTGCTGTGTAGGTGGTGTAGTTTATAACCTACCTGGTAATGTGTTTCAGAACTGACTAAAGGGGAGTGATCTATCAGTAGCAATTTGTACAACACTTCAGAATCCATGTGAATCAAAGGATTCAGAAACAAAGGTCCAAGTTTCCCAGGTCTCACCTTACCTTTTCTGCTGGTCTGCCATCAGAATCAGTAGAATCCATTGGGACAGCATATCTTTACCTCTGTGTGCTGTTAATTACATGTACAATATATATAACATTTATTAAAATAAATGCTTATTATTTAAATTTCTGAGTTGGAAGAGTTAAGAAAGAGTGATAATTAGGAAAAATGTATGTACCCGGGGATTGGAACACAATTATTTTCTTCTCTTTACAGAGGAGTGAAAAAAAACCAACAAAAAACCTCTTTCTCTTGGCTACCATGGGATCCTCTTCCCAATACAGCAAAGAAACATTTTTCTCAGTATTTTAGATAGGCAAAGGCTTGAATAATACTTGTAGCTAATATTTTTGAGGTGCATTTTATTAAAAAAAAAAATAAATTAAAAACATCCACCTGTGCACTATGCATACGCTTGCCTGGCTGCATCCTGTTCTTGTTTTAAGCCTGGCTTATGAAAGAACAAAAATAGCGTGTTCAGCAAGAACTCAGGAGAGACTGTTTTACTTACCTGTGACCACTTGTAAAGGTGCAACAATTGTAATTACCGTTGCTGCTAAATTGCAGAGACACTGGCAATGCATGGGGTCTGTAGTATATTTGTGCTTGTGGCTGTGATCTTTCAGCAAAGGGCTGAACCTGAAAACCATTATCATCACAATCTATCCTGTATTAACCTCCCAATAAACTAGAGAGAAACTGCTTTGTCAGCCTGAGTTTATGCCTGTAGCACTAGATACTGAACCATTTAACTGCTTGCAAATGTCAGCAGTTCTAGCTTATCTATTACAATGCTTCACTGAGTTTCAAACTACTGTCACGAAGTATGAAAATACTAATTTCTTTCCTATGTGAAGTAGGCCATCTGTGCATCGTTCAATGCAATGTTATCTTCCCACTCTTCAGAACGCTTAAATAGTGTAATAGATGAGTCATAAAAGTGAGTTGGTCCATGCACTCTGATTCTATAAAGTATATTAGTACTCATGGTTTTCTTAACATTCCTGCAGCCTAAAAACTGGAGATGCATGAATTTCAGTTCAGCTATCAGTGAAGCAAATACTCTCATGCTGATGTAATGATAAAGTCATGTAAGATATCAAAACATGTGGAATGCAATTTTAAAAAGTCTGCCGAGTTCACTTCTTGTGCAGTGCTGGAGAAGCTGAGTGACAGTATATGTGCATTAGATCATTTGGAGATTGTGTATACAGGTGCGTTTATACTGCAGACTGCTCTGCAGCCTGTTACACAGGTCTGCGGGACAGCACAGAGATGCCTGAGCAAGACGTGGAAAGAGAGGGGTCTCTCCTTAGGGGAACATCAAACCAGGCCTAAGTATTGAATGGTAGGTGAAAAAGTGAGCACCTAGCAGGGACAGCACTGAATGGGGCAGCCTTTGGGGAGCAGCTTCTAAGGAACCAAAGGGGCAGTAAAAACTACTGAGAAGCAAAGTTTCAGCTCAGGTACAGCCAAAGCTTCATGGTCCAGTTCAGTTCTCTCCCAGCTTTGGGGACAGTGTGTCATGGATGCCAAAATAGACCTATCCCAAGGCTGGCTTTCAGTACACTCCTGAGGGTTGTGCTAGGACTGTAGTTTGGCAGCACAGAGCTCCTTTGGCAGTTTGCACCTTATATAGGGTTCTGCACTGCTGTGGGCACCAAAGCTAGCTCATGGGAAGCTAGCTGAGAAAACTGTACTGCACCATGGTCTACAGCATGAATGTACCCCACGAAAATAACGCTGACCCAGCAGCAAGGGAGGTTGCTGTGCCCCGTTCAGAAACTTCTGTATGTTTCTCTATCTGTAAAAACTAACAGTGTGCTGATTCAGGGTAGTCCTGTGAGAGGAGGCAGGTGCATGCAAAGAACTATGAATAAGCATAATGATGATAACGAGTATTGTCACTCTGCGGTTGCCCTGAAGAAATGATGTGGAATGAAAGTGCAGTGTGAATTTTCCTGGAGGTAACATGAAGCTCATTCACCAAACTGCAGATGCAGCTCAGTTTGAGCCTTATGTGGCAGGGTGGGTTTTTTTACATTCAAATCTTGCATTTATCACATGTATTCAGTGCAATGAGATTTCATTCCTCTCTTTCATTTACTTTAGTATTTTGCTCTTTATTCTGTTTAATCTCCCCCCCCCCTTTTGTTGTACAAAAAATATTTACATATGTATTTTCTACATAATAGAAGAACATAGGTAATAACTGATATTTTTGCATGTGGAACAAGCTGGCATATTTTTGGATCCAAATCAGTAAAGCTTTTCGTGTCCATGGTTTAAAAAAAAACCCAAAACTGTTTTCCTTAAATCAGTGGATTGAGAACCAGGAAACTGGAACTGGTCCCTGACTTTGCCACTGTCACTGTGTGTGGCCATGGGAAGTCTTGTCAATTTTTTTACCTCACTTCTCCACCTGTAGCATGGGTAAGACACTACCTATTTTGTCCTGTATGCAAACTTGAATCTAAGTGTTCAGATTTAGATAGAGATCACAGTCTAAATTAGAAGTTCCAGAGGCTTCTTAAAGTAAATTGTGTTTCTGTGTTTTCTTCATGCTATGATATTCACAAACAGTTAATGCATATAACTAATGAGCCCAGCTAACACTGTCGAAGAATATATGGTACGTTGCCTCTTACTGCTAAGAATACAGATGGTTTATTGAGGGGAAGGAAAGGAGGTAGAAGTGAGGTTTTAGTGCCTCCTCCTGAATGAAGAATCAGAATCCAGACCAGGCTGGCCTGATCCACAGCAGGCATTTGTCTCTTATGCATGGAGCACTGAGGTGTGACATGCCCATTTCTTCTACAGCTGAAATGTGATTTAGGTTCTTCTAGAAAGTACCTGCATATGGAAAGTATCTCCCACTAGTTACTGTCATCTCAAGCAAACAGTCTGACAGCTGACTTAAATATGAGTCTATTCTACTGTACGGTCCTTGACTAGTATCTCATGAATACTGTATCAAAGATGCCATTTGAGTACTGTGGATATTTATAACTCAGAGTTGGGTAAAATCATGAGAGATTTGAGCCTGTCCAAGCTGGACTCCATTGGCTAGGTAGGTGTCATTCCCAGTTCACCCAGAGGAAAACAGAGCCACACAGAGTTTTATACACTACAATTGCACGTAGACTTTGTGTTCATTTTGCCTGAGGACAATTCAGTTTTGATCTCTTACTATGTAAGCTCAAAATAAAAATAAAAATAACAGTTCTAAATACCAGGGCTTCTATTGCAAAGTCGCTGAGTGAAGAGCTGTCATGTTACATTAAGAGCACAGTTACTGCAACTGATTACTTCATATAGTATATTTGCCAGTCCGTCTCCTGTGTAATCATGAGGAATGCATTGACTTAAGAATAGCTGCACATAAATAAGTTGTGAAACAGTCTGGGAGACAACTGAAAGTTCCTGCCATGATTGCTAGTGTGGAGAAATATGCCAGAGCTATCAGAAAAATAATCCCAAGAATTCTTTAAAATATTTGGATAGAAATTAGGCACCAGTAGTAATGCTTGCTAGTGCCTAAGCCAGGGTTAATGGACTTAGTCCAAGCAAATACCAATCCATGGTATTGCTTAAAGTGCATTGCTGTGTTTTGTTGCAGAAATGAGTTAAGGAGATAGCTGTTGAGGCTTGCTGTGGTCATGAAATACTGAGTATTCCATGGAAATATTCCATGTTTGTCTCTTTTGAGACAACTCTTCAGAAGTCATCATCTACAAAATATGTATTCCCTGGTTCTCATACAGACTAAAGCACTTTGGCTTTGTCCAAAGCACTGAAGTATAAATATACTCACTGTCAGTTTCCTCCAATCTGGCTAGATAAAACCCAGCCAACAATCTCTTCAGTGAACTTAAGCAATTTGAAATTGCATCAGGAGAAAGAGCAACAGCTACTTGACTTGTACACATAAATTGATCCCCGGTGCTCAGACACGTAACTGTCCCTTTGAAATCCAGTGGCTGACACTGATTCTCCTATAGAATTTTGCCTTTAAAAATTCTTCTGGTTTCTTTCTCTCTGCCATAATTCATTTTCTATTTTCTATTTAGCTCACCAAGTTTTCTTACTGCCAAAAATTTCATTTTTATTTGTCTCTCTCTTGTCACCTGTTGGCATTTCCATTTGTTAAAGATTTTTTAAGAAGGGTTGGTTGAATTGTTTTAGCAAAAATTGGTTTTGCCAAAGACTTATTTAATTTTTTTAAGAAAAAATTCTTTCTATTAAGGCAGTGATATTTCTGTTGAAAATGGAGAGGGGAAGCACTCTGACATCTCGCATGTTTAAAGCAAAATTGTAAACAACTGTGGTTTGCAATGAAAACTCAAAACATTTCACAGGAAACCTTGTTTGTGTTTGGAAGACTTTTAATAGAGATTTTTCTCCAGCCAACTTTAGTTTTGAATATTTCTAAATCCTTTCCACCTTGCACTGCTTGCTAAACTGTCACTGCAAATATTCAGTGTACACCCTTCCTCCAGAAATGCTGAATGGGGACACAAGAGGTTTTTTAGCTATTTCTCTGAGGGAGGATCGTGGTGCAGTAGCACCATTGCAGAGGATCAGAAAAGAGCTCTAGACCTATTTCTAAGGGTGTGTTTTGTATTTGTTCTAGATTAGCTGTAACCCAAAAGTTACCATTTTAATGACCTGGTGATTGCCTATCTGTTAGTCTATAACCGTATCTACCTCACAGCAACAATACATGTTACAGAGCTCTTCATCCAGAGATGTCTAGACATCTCTTAGAGAAGCCCACTTGGTTTTATTCCTGTTCTGTACCAGGTAAAGCAGAGTTGCAAAGATGCTATATTTTGTCCTGTATCTTATGGCAGGTCAATGGCAGATGAGGCAACAAGAATCTGTATCTCCTCTGGTCTAGTAGCATGTGGGATGTTGAAAACAGGGAAAAGAATGTGAAGGTTATTGCAACATGTAGATAAGCTGTGGAATTACAGCTGTAGGATTGCAGATGCCAAAGATTTCCATAAACAAATTTGTGGAAGACACATTCATACTATCCAGGCACCACTAAATACCTTGAAATCAGGAAGTCTCTGAGCTGCATCTGTAGAAGGGTATTTGGGGCTAGTACTTTCCATCTTGCTTTTTTCCCTGTGCATCTAGCTTGGTCACTGTGGGAGACAGGATACTAGGGCCAGGGGGATGTTTAGTCCAACTCTGTATGCCTGGACCTACCATGTTCTCAGACAGAAGGTGAGAAATGAATTAGTTTGTAAATGTAACTGTCTGATCTCTAAAGTTTGCCCCTCATGAAAAGGTCTGAGATGCATCATCAGGTCAGTGTCAAACAACATAATCTCCTGTTGCTTGGGCAGTACCTGCTCTGTGGGCAAACACCAGGCTGCAGTTTTGAGTGCTGGCAGTCTGGCACCTTTCGTGAACACTAGATTAATTTTTAAAGTGAAAAAGAGCTGAACCATTGCCAAGAAGTTATGAGGCTGGGGAAGGTACATGAGACTTGGGAGGAGGCTGCACAAAAAAAAAAGTCTAAGTGAGAGATTCTTCCAGGCAAGATCTGTGCTCTGAGCCATATGTAACTGCACTGAACTGGAACGTGTTAAATGATTGATAGGAGATGTAGGCTGTCTCCAAGCAGCACAGAGACCCCAGAGACTGTTAAATAATGAATACAATTCTTCTGCTGTTAGTGGTATGACTCATTGCTTGATGGCTGTTTTAACCACCTGCTGTAGGGGCCAGGGGAGGACTGGGCAGTCTCTTAAACCTGGATTGCAAGAAAAAAACAGCTAGGTTTTGAGCTCTCACTGCTGCCTGGTCATTCCTTATCTACCTGGATATAAAAGATACCAACAGCAATTACTGGTGGAGGTAGCCTGGGCAAGGAGGACAAATTCTGTCCTTCTGGGTTGTTTGGCAGTGGAGGACCTGGATCCACAAGTTATTTGTCTTCCTTGGCTCTCCTAGAAACCAGGGAAGCAGGAAGGTGACAGTTGACATGACATTTTCCAGACCTGTCTGTTGGAGCTTCTGCTGGCAGGCACCAAGTGCTTCCCTGTGTGCAAAAGCCCGGGAAAGTACTGGGACAGAACCCTTCGGCCAAAGGAAAGCCCCTTGGATCACTGACTCAGATAACCAGCTGCTACGTGTGGATTGGTAGTGGCACTGGCAAAAACCTGACACTTCCTCCCTTCAATCTGTCCATTTGACCAGGCCCGAAATAGTCAAAAGTGAAGTCGTCGGGTTTTCTCCCCCAGCACTGACATTTAGAAAACCAGGAGCCACTTCCAGCTGGCATTTCCACTGGTAACATCACTGTTAAAGTTTGTGCGAGTTCCACTGTCCAGTGTTAGGGGCAGCGCAAAGCTTCTTACCAGCATGTATAAAACCAAATTTTGTTGTAGCACAGAATGGTGTTGCAGGATGACAAGATGAAGGAACAGGTTGCAGTTGTCCCTCTCTCAGGTACCAGTGTCCTTTGCTTGCCTGTTTCTGGGTGTCTGTCTTTGCTCACAAATGAGCATGATGAAAAAATGCAGGTCCTCAGCTCCTTGGAGGGGGGCTTGAATGAGATTTTGATGCAAGTACCAACCATCAAGTCACAGAGCAATATTGCAGAAGGTAAATGGAATTGGTCAACGTCTTCCCAGATCTGTCTGGAGCAAAGAAGTGAGAAAGATGAAATGTGTTCCTCTGTTTGGATGACATTTTCTCGCACAGGGAGAGCACTGTAGACTGGGCCATGTATCTTTACTTTACAAGTGATTCAGCCAGAAATTGTGGAAAATAGCTTAGCAGACTGTACTTCAGTTTATTAGAAGTATAGGAAAGCTAAAGCAGTATTTTGCAACCAATGTTGCCTATATTTGAACTTCTCAAGACAGATTTAGGCACAGACCCATTGACCTGGTTGTCATAGCTGTGTTTTTACCTGTGATTAATTTGATCCACAGCTAATCACATACACCTGAAAGCAGGATTTGACCTATTGCCTGAAATTTTTGAAAAGAGATGGTAAGAAATGCCTGGTAATATGGTGGGAGAACATAACCGTACTGCTTTGCATTTTCTTGTAGTAGGGAAGTTTTCTTTAAAACAAGGGGATCAGTTTCAGTGTTGTTGCAAACTTTCCTCTCCATTTTGAGAGTGCTTATTCGGAGGTACAACCAGAAGTTGTTCTGGATTAACTTTGACCTCGGATATATAAGACTTGTTAGCAATGTGAGATAAAAGTAAAGAATAATAACTCAGCCTAATATTTGTAAAGTCATAGCACTGAGACCAGACTCAGAATAGTCAAACAGAAGCCCAAGAACTGCATGACTTTTAGGTGCTTTGGCATTTTTTCGAGATCATTGAAGTTGCTGTGTAAATAAGTAACTCTCAGAGTTTATTCTGCAGTAAAGAGAAAAACTGCAAAGAGCACCAAATTTTGGACATAGCCTGTTCTTTTACTGTGTAATAGAATAGCAGTATTTAGGAATACATGGCTGTTTGGCAGGCAGCATACAGCACTGTGTAATGAGGTTAGGCTTAGTTATATTAATGACTTCTGAGTTGTTGACATACATTGGTTAACATTTATATCGCATATCTCCTTTTTGTGATAATCCATAGCTAAGACTGTAGGAAGGAATGGTGGACAGGGGAGGAGAAAATAGAATGGAGAAATAGGAAAGGAAGAAGAAAAAGGACTGAAAAAACCCAAGTGAGAAAAAAAATGTTCAGGGAAAAAAATGTCAGACACCACACTTCTTGTTGCAGGGGTGTTGCTTAAACGTGTCTCAGGGACTGCACTTAATGAACCTATGGCAGGACCGTCTCTGAGGTCTTGGCTTTCAAAGTGGAAGGAAATTCCTAAAAGTCCAAACCCAGTAACTGGCAGGTACAGCTGTAGCAACTGTATCTTAATTGCCGAGATGCACAAAATCCTCCTTTTGATAGAATTCTCTAAACTTAAAGTACCTCATCATCCTCCACTGGCTGTTTTGTTTGTTTTACTGATAGAGAATGTGTCAGCTGATGAGTAAAGGTCACAGTTTCACAGTTTTTGAACTGCACCTGGGCCTTTCCTATCCTGCCTAATGCTTGCTGCCCTACTGTCTTCTCCATTCCAAGGCCAGCTTTATGTTCAGGTCTAACTTTCTTTTCTGGTGACTAGTCCCTGCCTGTCCAGGGATGTTACTTATCAGCTACTTGCGTGAGATTTGGGACATATTTATATCTTTCTGTTTTGCAATCAGACTCTTGTTTATATTTCCTAGTATTGATTCAAAGAATCTAACTCAATAGTCTGATTAACTAGTAAGTAGGTATTCTTTATTGGCAGCGCTGGGTGCACGGGGGATTGCTCCACGTATCGTGCACACCGTGGGGCCTAATTGTGCAGGTTAAGTACATGTTCTACATAATATTCACTAGATTTCCAAGAAATGTTATACATATTCATTAGTTTTCTGGGAAACTATTAGCATATGCAAATGTCCTTTATGCAGGCACATTGAAGGTCTCTGGTGGTCTTCCATAGTCTTCCTCACTTGTCCGCTACCTGACCCTCCTCAGGTGATTCTGCGCAGTATGATCCTTTACATGTTTTGATACATCTTATCCTAAAGAATGCACGTTAGTCCCTAAAAAAATGCTTGTTGGTGCTCTTATTATCTAAGTTTTCATTAGTGATGTAAAACCATATGGCTAGTTTAAGCTAAATTATCTACAAGGACGAGAACAAAGGCAGGAGTCCTTATTTTTTCGGCCCTATCTATTCAAGCAAGGCCTCTGCTTGTGCCTTCTCAACAAGATCGTAAATTCATCAAACATTTAATTAAGTTTTGTGATTGCTCATGGTTCCCTCTTGCTTATCACTCGCAAGTACCAGTCTCTGACAGGCTTAATCCTTGACAAACACCAGTCCTTAGTATGTAAAGTTACAGAGAGATAACCAAGACGAGCTAGATCATTAGCAATAAGCAGTTTGTTCTCTATATCAGTATTTTAGAATTGCTGTTCTCTGTTACCCTATTTTCCTTTTTTTATCTGGAAGCTATTGATTGCCTGCTTGCTAGTAGAAGGGCCACCACTTCACGCCAATATCCTGCCTCTGTTTTCACATCCCAGTCTGTTCCATATTTATAACCACCCCTCATCACAATAAGTATTTTCCTCTGACATATATCCACTGAACCAAAGGCATTGATCAGTTATCTCCCTGTTTAATCCTCCTTTCTTGTGCAAGAGATTTTCCTTCCTTCCTTTTTAGGAAGTTGAAAACAAAAATCCTTCGAGCTCATTGGGAAACTGGATCACTCCCTAGATCAGCCTCGAGTATTTATTAGATCATTTCAGTGACTACACTGTCTGTCCTTTATCCATAACAGTATGTGTCACACGTTAGTTGTCTGCCTCTTCTTAAGTGAATGTAATGACTGTAATGTGTGCTGTCATTTGCCTTTAAACATTCAGATAAGCAATCCTGCTCATCATGAAGTCTGCCCTCGACATGTCCTGACAGTACTTCTTGGGCCTCACAAGCCTAATGCTGTGGACAGTCTTGCAGAGCAGCTCAGCTCTGCTTTCATGTTTTCTGTTGTACTGCAGTTGTGTCTAGAAACCACACCTGTGATCTTGAATGTATTTATTGTAAGAAGCAGCCCTTGTTCTGCAGAGCTGTCAGTCAAATAAATGAGATGACAGGTGAAAATGAAACGGAGGCACTAGCAGGCTGTGTGACGTGCTTGACCTCATGTGGCTGTTGTGAGGTCCCACATGCAGGGCCTGTGACAAAGCTGGGAAAATGATCCAGCTGTCTGGGTACCCGTCTTTTTGGCACATGTTCTAGACCAGACAGTCTCCCAAAGTATCAGGCAGTCAGACCTTACAAATAGTTTAACAGTGCAGTGTGGCTGTAAACCAAAACAGTGCAAACATTTGTCAGCCCATGAAAAATTATCAGGAATAAGTGTGTAATCTGTAGGGCCTTTGTGTCTTAAATAGGATTACTAGGGGTTTATACTGACTTCTTTCAAGGGTAGCAGTGATTGAGAAATTGTGGAAATACCAGCAGTGATGCATCTACTTCTGTAAAGCACAAGGTCATTCCCAGAGGGACTTGTTTCTGGGAAGGCAGCATTAAAGTTCCAGAAAGTTGCTTGTGGCAATGAAATAGCCTGTCTGGGGATCAGCCACACTGCTCCTGTTAATTGATAGGGTCTCAGCAGGAATGTTCTTTGTCCAAAGTAGGAAACACTCAGCTCATCATTCTCTTTAGGTTCCTGACTCTGCACACAGCTACACAGGGCAAAAGCAGGAGTTGAAGAAGCACAGCTGGGAAAGGCAAAATCCACAAAAGATAAACAGCTCCTTTTAGAAAGGGGAACCTGAGGAGGTTTCTGTTTCCATCAGCTTTCGCTTTGCTCAGTTTACACACAAGGCTCAAAGTCTGGGTTTTATGAGAGTTTGCATAATATCAAGAGTATACTTCAGATATTGTGTTATTTGTATTCACCTAGGTTCCTACCTCTAGAGACATGCTTTGAGATCATCTGCTGAGAAGATTAATTTACAAAATAACATTTTTACAGTGCTGACTAAGATATAGCCAGCACCTGGTAAGGAATTGTGAGTTAAACTAATAGGGTGGTTTTTCCTTTGTTGTTAGCATGATAGGGGAAAGGGTACTGTGGTAAGAAAACCAAAGAAAGTTGGCCAGAAAGAACTACAATATTGCTTTAGAGACAGTTTTTCTAGATATTCAGCAGTGTTTTGTTAGTGCACTAAGACACAACACCTATCTTGAATGTAGTTAAAAGGCATTTTGTTACTATCCCGTTGATTTGGTATGCTAAAAACCAGATCCAAGATCAAACTAAGCGTTTGCAAATAAGTACTTATCAAAGGTTGTAATAGAGGTAGTTGGCACGAGACAGCTCTGGATTTAAGGTATTGTTACCTTGATACTGCAGTAAAAGGGGATGCACCCAGTGCAAACTGCAAGGATGCACTCTTGTGGTGAAGAGGTGCTGTACAGGGAATAGGTGGAGTTGAAATCACCTTGTTTGTTAGGAAATTGAATGCTTTCACACTCAAATAAGGTGAAGAGATTATCAGCTGTACTAGAGAATTTTCACTGCAGCATCAATATATTGCATTAGTTCTCAGGTCGCTGGAACTTGTGTTTTCTCTGCTGGAGTGTGCGTTTGTACTTCTGTTTTTCTGAACTTCTTCGTGCCAGGTGCTATTCAGCATGCCTCGGTGTTTGCTCCCCCTGCCAAATATTCATAGCTGCCTCCCAGCCAACTGTTTCTCTATATGACTTAGAGGAGGGGAGCTGCCAAAGGGCAAAAATCAGTGGAGACATAGCCAGCTGTCTCCCTGAGGCATGCTACATGCCTTAGTGAGCCTTGCAAACCATGAAACTCTGTCCCTGCTGCCTTTGCTATGCAAACAATAGAAAAACCCCACAGCTGAGGCTATGCAGGATTGTCTCCTGCCCCTGCCTTACAATACTTTCAAGGTTTATTGGGGAGAGTGCCAGGAGAGGATGACATGGGAAATGGCTGGTAGGCAACACAGCTATGAAGTATTAATGTTAACCACTGAGCACCAAAATCAGAGCTGCGCGGGGGATGACACACCTCTATGACTTAAGAACTGGCCAAGAAGAACCACAGGTTGATTGTGGTGTGCTGCTGAGAAACTCTGAGCCTGTGTTTTAAAGGTGCTTAGGTGCCTGCTGATGTGGATGGGGTTTTGAGCCTCCCCAGAGAACCTACCTGGGGACTGTTTTCAGTCTTTGTTTCTTGGCCTTTCTTCCTCCACTGTAGCTCACAGCTGATCATGTGCTTTTTTCTCCCACTGATTACCTACCTTGTGTGTTCAGAGATTTATTTTTTTTTAACTGTTTGCTAGTGTGTGATTGAAAAGTCTTGAGCATGAGTCTCCCATCTCATCTCTGCCATTTCAGGGCTGTGTGCTACAAATACACGTCTGTTACAGGAGTTTCCCTGCGGAGGAAGACAGGGATATTTGCAGACTGTTTATGTAAGGTAGTACTGCCAAAAAAACATTTGAAATGGTACGTAGTTAGGTCATTGGCAGGGTGTTTTCCAAACATTTCTTACCACATTTTGCAAAAGCAGCAGCAGTCAATTGACAGCTAAATCAGTAATGTAAAAGGTTAATGTCAAACAAATGTGAAGAGCATTGTAGCAGTCTGCCAAGCAGTTGGCTTGATTATAAGTGTGACAGATGGATCCCAGGTACCAAAGCCAACATCTGATGTACAGAGGAAAACATAGTCTGTAACACTGCCTTACTTGTCATGTAATCTCCTTCTGAAGATAAGTGGCTCTGCCTAGCTTCCAAGAGACCCAAAGCTACCCAGGCAAAGTTAGTCAGAGCAGGACTTTCAGGACATGCAATCAGGAAGCATCATCCCAAAGTGTGAGATGGGTTGAGAATGATCCAGTACAGCAGAGGGAGCTTCCAGTGGTTGTTGGACTTGTTCCTCCATGGAGCTAAGCACCTCTTCAGCTGTGTGGCCCCCAGTGTCCATGTGCGTGACCAAGTGATAGCGAGTACAAGAGTCTGGTCTGTGACTGAGGCTGTTTGGATCTCTATGGATGGATAAAGGGCCCAGAAGGTGTAGGAGTGAAACTGGATGTCATGGTTTAACCCCAGCCAGCAACTAAGCATCACGCAGCCGCTCATTCACTCCACATCCAGTGGGATGGGGGAGAAAATCAGGAAAAGAAGTAAAACTCGTGGGTTGAGATAAGAATGGTTTAATAGAACAGAAAAGAAGACACTAATGATAATGATAACACTAATAAAATGACAACAGTAGTAATAAAAGGATTCATATGTACAAATGATACGCAGGGCAATTGCTCACCACCCGCCGACTGACACCCAGCTAGTCCCCGAGCGGCAATTCCCCACCCCCACTTCCCAGTTCCTAAACTAGATGGGACGTCCCATGGTATGGAATACACCGTCGGCCAGTTTGGGTCAGGTGCCCTGGCTGTGTCCTGTGCCAACTTCTTGTGCCCCTCCAGCTTTCTCGCTGGCTGGGCATGAGAAGCTGAAAAATCCTTGACTTTAGTCTAAACACTACTGAGCAACAACTGAAAACATCAGTGTTATCAACATTCTTCTCATACTGAACTCAAAACATAGCACTGTACCAGCTACTAGGAAGACGGTTAACTCTATCCCAGCTGAAACCAGGACACTGGAGGTGCAGTAACTAACTTCGGTAGGTGATATTGAAGATCCCAGTTTAACAGATAACATGGAGCATTCATATAAAGCTCTTCCTATTTTGAGCATTTAATATATTAGCATATATAAGATAAGGACATAGGTTTGATCAGGACAGATTTGAACAGTTTCCAGGATTCCTAGTCAAAAATGGGTTGGGAAAAGTGAAATAAATGGAATATTAAAAGGGGAAAGAAGTCATGGATAATTACTGAATGTTGCTGCTTCTCCAAACTGTGAGTTTTTCCCCTGTGAAAACGTGGCAGTTTAATCAAATGGAATAGATTAGCTTTGGAACATTAATGTGAACATATTTTCCTTTTACAACATTAAATTGTAACCATTACCAATGGATCTGCACTGGAAGCTGTACGTCAAACTGTGTCCTGTGCTGCACTCGGATGGTAAAACTCTTCACCACAACTCTGTGTGGCTATCATACATAATTAATTCCCTGGCCCACATAAGTCTGAGCCAAAACAAATATTGGCAAACAGATGAAGGCTGCATGAACCTCAGGGAAAAAAAAAGATTTCTAGATGCTTTTTTCAGAATATAAAGCATGTTGTAGATTTTAAAGTAGAGTGCAATGATCAGGGACCTTTAATCCCATACTGGAAATACCATGTGGCTTTCCCAAGATATTGAACAGGAAAATTGGTGTGATTTAAATTAATAGAAGCAGTTGTCTAGAAATAGTACTCTTTGCTTGAACTTCATAGTTCAGTTTACTTCAAGATGTATTACCTGAACTAACACATCAGCTTGGTAGGAGAAGAAAAGAACCATGGCAACTCATAAGGAATTCTCTTTGAAGGTCCAGATTTTCAGTTTCCTCTGAATGAATAGTGACCCATAGTACCTGCAGTGATTTAATAAGAATGCTCCAGGTTTACCTGACTGTCACTGACTTCTTGTGTGGAGATACCTGCCAAAGAGCATAGTGTCTGCACAGCCTTCTAAGAACCAACCATGATGTCTTAAGAATATCAAGAATTATTTTCTCCCCTCCTCCCCCCAGAGGTTTTCAGATATTTTTTCCTTTTTGTACTGATGTTTATAGGTTTTCAGAACATGTCCAATTTCCAGAGCAAACTGGATTTGGAGAATAAAAATATCCCTTTAATTAACCAGCTAAACCCACTATCCATCCATGTCTCCCACTAACTGGGCACCTCCCCCGCTTTCGAGGCCAGCTCCAGCCCCGTGGGTGCTACTGAGTGGCTGGGAGACAGGGTCCCACGATGGCTGCCACAGCTGCAGTCAGCAGGCCACAGCTGGCGATTTTCTTTGAAAACTATTCCTCTCACGCCATCTTCTGGTCAGCTCTTTGGGATTAACTATACCTGGGTCTGAGAGAGCCTTCCAACCCTTCCCTGGTCCGCTGCCCACAGGAGGGGAATCAAGATGATAAGATGTCCTTGTTTGGCGAAAGTATTACTATGCTCATTCCTTCTTGCTCCTGTTGCTTTCCCCTGGCTTATGATGAAGAGCAAACACGTGATGCAGATGGCATTTGTTTATGAGTAAGTGTGTTGAAGAAAGCTCTTTTAAACATCAAGTCTGCTCACAGATATAAAGTCACAGAAAATACTATGAGCTCCATCCTCATCTAGATAGAAGCTCTACATGTGCTGGATAGCCTCTTTCTTGAGGCAGGCTTTTCTGTAAACAGTGACAAATATTAGCACCAAGGAGTTTAACGAGGTAATTTCTCTGTAACTGCTCACACTGAAGTGCTATGTAGCTTCTTGTTACTCAGCCCTCACACGCAGCCTGTTGGTTTAGACTGGTGTCTAGAAGAGCATCTTGACCTGCTGCAGAAGAAAAGTTGAAAGTAGTTGCCCCTTTTTAGAGGGGTGCAGATCTTACCTTTGGGGACTGAAGGCCACAACTGATTAAACCAACAAAGGCAGAACTAAAGATCTGTAATTAGTAGAGCTAATTACCAGTTAATGGGAGAAAAAAAACCCCACCCAAGTCCTGGGTTTCTTGTCTTGATAACTACATGCTTTTTTCTTCCATCCTAAAAAGAATGTTACCCAACATTGTGTTTCTAAAAATTTAAGTACTAAGCAGAAGTTATGTTGATCACTGACTTCTTATGCTCATTTAATCAGTGTATCCATGCATCATTTAATCAATAGAGATGAAATTGTGTTTTCTCAGCTGGTTTTGAAATTGCCACAGACAGTGACAGTCTGAGAACTTGTGCTCTTAACTTTTGTTACAGAAAGAGACTATGTCTTCAACAGCTAAATAGGGATAGTAAATTTGAAATGTAATCACTTTTTTAAAAAAGTTAGAGGAGTTCTTGGCACTACATAGCCCCCTGCCCCTGGCTGCTTTATGTGGATTATAATCACCTTTTCCTTTCTTTTTTTTTAGTCTTTTCCTCTTCTGTGTGGTGTGTGAAATACCCACACAAACAACAGGGGAAAATGATTGACTGTCTTGGGGAAACAGTGAAACTCTGCAACATGCTGCCAGGCACACAGAGCAAACTAACTGAAACAACAGGAAACAAGCAATTATTTTTAGGCAACATATGTTCTAATAGGAGCCAAAAGGATTCTGACAGATGTGTGATTTTTTTTTTTTTTTTTGAAACAAGACGACGCTATCCCCATCACAGATGAGGTTCTACTTCTTGATGAAAGGTTGATTTTAAACGCTGCTTCTCACTTCATGACTGATGTGGTCCACTGGAAATTTCAAAACATCAGAGGGTAGTGCAGCCTCCACGAAGTCTTTATTTGGAAGATGTAGCTATCTGGCTCACTTCCCTGGATGGGGACTGTAAGGCAGAGTTCTACAACTGAAGCAACGTAGAATTCACTGCCTCTGGGGACATCACCATTTCAAAGTGGTCCTCATGCTCCTCATGGACTGCAAAGCCTTTGTAAACAACCTCCAAAGGGATTTGAAAACCAACCAACCAACCAACCAAACGTGGTGCTGACCACCTAAGCCAGCTGAGAGCTGGGTCTGTAGTAGCTACAGGGTCTCCCTGAGCTGTATCAGGACCAAGAGAAATGTCAGAGTTCTACTGTGGCCAGAGGCATCAGCCAGTCAAAGCCAGTCCAGAAAGCTCAGTGCTGTATCACTGTTACCAACTGCTCCCCTGCAGCTCTACCTGGCAGTAAAGAATTGCTGCAGGGTCCATTCAGGAGCACTCTGTCTCTGGGTTCTGGGTCTGTGTGACCCTCCTTATCTGAAGAAGGCAGAAGAGCCATTGGGCCTGAGCTGCAGCTCTGCAGTTTATGAATTTTGTTATGCAGGTACTATCCTGGTATCCTGGTGTGAAGAAAACTTCAGAAACCCAGCTTCAGGATATGTATTCTGAGCGAAGTCCCATCTGAGCCGTCTTAGCTGCAAAAAACAAATTAGGAATTCAGACAGATGGGAACCTCTCAAAAAATGTACACTATTTTGTCTCCCAAAAGGATTTTGACAATTTATTGAAAGATATGCATTCTACTACCACCTCTGTCTGGTCTTTGAGGCACAATTCAAAATGAACTCATTAAAGGGTTGTGTTTCAGCATGAGGAACGCAGAGTTGCCTTTTTGCATTTCTAGTGGCAACATCAGCAGCAGATAGCAATGAACAGGTGAAAAGCTCTGTTTAGGTCAAGAAGAGTTCACTGCCTAGCCTCCATACCATGTGATGACTACTTTTAAGTGTGAAAAATTATCTCTCTGTAGCTCCTCTAATGCATATACAGCACCCAGCTTTATTGCTTGGTATGTGGCTGCCTGGAGTTAACTTTCAGAGGAGACTCAGCAGTTACATCTCAGGCTGTGAAGTTCTCGTGTAATGCTGTAGACATCAGGTAGGAGTGATTGCTTTTGCATGGGTATCTGCAGCTGCCAGAAAACCTGTATCTGGATGAGTAAGTCTGAAGTGCAAGCATTTGCTTCGTAGAAGGTTAACAAAGCTTTAAAGGGCTTCGCAGTTTTAGTTGGGGTTTTTAACTGGAGCCAACAACAAAAGCTCCAAACCTGCTGAGAAATGTGTGCAGGCTTGTCTTCTACACAGTCCTTCCCCTGAAGCAGGGCAGGGAGAGGCTGACCTGAGAGATGTGTTTCTCCTGGATGTGCAGTGAAGTTAGGCATTCAGAGAGATTTTGTGTGGCTCCTGGGAATGTTTCTAATCTATCCCAGAAAACAGGGCAGGAATCTGATGACTGTAGCTACAACCGCACCCTTTAAACAAGAATGCAGTTCTCTGCTGTCCTGGGAGCTGCACAGTTGTTTGCACCTGCAGCAGACTGAGTGGGGGCAATGCTACTGAAAAAGAACAGGGACACTAGAGACCCAGTTCATGTTAAATGATGGCCTGCAGCTTAGCACGGTGGCAAAATAGGCCTTTTTGATCATGTTACTGAGGCTATTCTGGGAGACGCTGTTCTGGCTGCTGCTGAACTGGAATAAGAGCTTACTGTCTTTGGCTACCCTTCTCCCATCCCTCATGGTACGTTGTGCTCTGCCAATGTAACTGCACATATAGTCACTCCCTAACCTAGTTCTGTCAGAATGATGCAGGTTAGGTTAAGTATTTTTTTACATGGAAAAACTAGCCTCAAGGCCAGGTTCCCTTGCTCAGCTTCTATTACGATAATAGCATGTGACATACATATTATGCTCTGCTCAAGTGTGTGTGATCAGCGCCTGATTGGACTTAATGCCTCTGTAAATAAAAGAAACACAGAACAAAAAGCATGAGATTTTATAAGCAAATAGTCCCTCAGAAATCTGGCCGGTTCCTGGAAGAGTTAACTCATTTAGAAACCTTTTAGTGGGCCGTATTGATTACACGGATGTGTTCAGAGCAGCTGTGGATATTGCAGTAACAATGAACTGAGGCAGTTTATCAGTGCATCAGTTATTTTACTGGTATAAAAAGGAGCATTAATTGGACTAATGATGATGGGCTCAATCTCATGTTAGAGCTATCTGGCCATCACAAAATTGTCTCTCAGTGAGCTCATCTGTTGTGCAAGGAAGAAACTCATAATCTCATAGGATGGAAGATGTGCTGGCTATTTATAGTCACTGATTTTATTTGTAAGGAATATCATGACTTCACAAGTGCAGTGGCACTAATCTCCTTGGTAAAGCATTTATCCTAATCCAAAGGGAGCTGTTTGCTACAAAGCCAGCCATGTACTTAAAAGGGCCATTGAACAAATTTGCAACACTGGCTCTAATTTGCCTGTAAAAGCGGCAGGTGAATCAGTGTGTCCTGAATGCATAGCAGCCCAAGAGCCAGACTGCTCTCTCAAAATGAGACAGTGAGACAGAGAAGACAATATTCCTACCCAAAATGGCTGCAACTAGCTGAGATGAATGTAAGCAACAGCATATGAGCAGCTGAGAAGGTGCTGCAGCCGTCCGGCTGTTGGAGGTCTGCAGCTGTGGGTTTAGTAGTTCTCAGTTAAAAAGCAGATTGCCGTTATTACACCAAGGACAGTGAGAGAGTTGACTTCGCAGGTATTTCCTACCCTGTTCCAAACCAGCTAGTCTGGGGTAGCTTTTAGTACTAAGTAGTATGTATTTGCTGTTGGCATCTGCTCCTAAGGGGTGAAAATACCTTTCTGGTTACGTTTGTAGACATCACTGAGGACCATGGAGCTCATTGGAGGACACCTCCAAGAGATCAAATATGCTCGTGGCTGAGCCACATGGAGAATGAGTTAATCAAAAAGCAAGGGTGGTGTGGAGTTTCTGCGGTCTTCAGGGCTGAGAGGAGCAGCAACTCAGCAGAGATCACTGCTGGGATGGAGGAAGGAGACTGTGGAGGTGAGACCTGCCTGTACCAGAGTTTTGTTAGCAATCTCACAGGCACTCAAGTCTTCAACAGGATGTGGAGCCAACCCCATAGGACAGGTTGGGGGTCCAGGGAACAATGCCAGGGCTGTGAGGGCTCTGAAGGGATGGAGCCTGGGCTCACAACACCTGCGCTGCCACTCTACCTGGCTCTTGGTTTCTTGCATTGCAGATGCAGTATCCCTCAGCTATCAGCAAGCTCCTGGACTGCAATTATGCCTGAAAGGATAGCACAGCCCTGAGTCTGAATTTATTTTTGGAATCTGCAGGAACAGAGAGAGGAGCAGTGTCCTTCACTCATTTTCAGCCTGGTCTGCTGAGGCCTTCCCCTCCTGGTTATGGGCTCAGTGATTCCACAAAGACAAGCAGATTTGTACACAAGGTACGTACAGGATAAAGTAGGACCGCATCAGTTGAAAAGGCCAGATGTAATAGTGTTCCTTTAAATCATAATCCTTCATGTAATATCACACTCAGTTGTCATAGAAACCATGGCATCACTAAGACTTACAGCTCTTGATCCAGCAAAACAGTTGAGCATTTGCTTTTAATATAAAGTATGTGCTTAAATCCCAGTTATTTCTATGGCACTGCTTGTGTGCCTTGAACAAAGCCTACACTTTAATTTTTTGCTAGATGAGAGTGATGGGGGCCAGTAAAACCTTCTGGTTGCTTTAGTTAAGCCAAAACAGCACACATGTTTCGCAATCCTCAGAATTACCGGTACAGGAATGGTCTAAAGAGAGTCCAAGCAGAAGGTTTTTAAGAGAATATGTTGGAAATTTGAATGCTTGATTACATCACATCTCTGTCTTTGCTTCTGCAACCTGAAAAAGCATTAGAATAATGCTTTTCATAATTCCTTCTGTTGCAAAATACCATGCAGGGATGGACGACAGGACACCAATATGATGATCAAAGTCGCCAGTTTATTGAGCATAGCTGATCATTCTCATACAATTCTCTAAGTTCCTGAGAAGCTTTGATTGGCTGCTGCATGCAAGCATATAGTGTCCACGCGCACAAGCATAAAATATGATTGGTTATATCGACATTGTACATGCGTATAAACATAAGATATAATTGGTTATATCAACTAAAACACGCGAAACTTGTCTCAGTCTAATTGGTCAAGATAAACTGCCGAATTGAGGTTGTTTGTGCCAAGTTCCCTTTATCGTGGAATGCGCACCTGCGTTTTCCTAATTGGGATCTTACTTTTTTTTTGTCTTCTTGTTTATTCTGTTCAAGGCCTTCTAAAGGCGTCTGGAATGCTTTTGTGACCGTGAGCTACTTTCAGGCCCAGTCACTAAGTTCCATATAATTGACTCCTACACATTCCAGTACTTAAGATACTGGATATCTTTTAATTCTATTGACTGTATGAAGAGAATAATTTTTTTAATGACTCTAGAAAATATAGACGTTTGATCTTAATTTTAGTCTAACACAAGCATTCATGCTCCCAAATTAAATATCAATTTTAATATAGCTGCTCACATGGCATTTTGTATTTTTCTTTAAAGACTCAGTTCTGGATTAAGTATGTAAGAATTGCTGTTTTCATTTTAAGGTATGTTTTAGCACTCAAAGTGCCTGAAAAAAGTATGAAAATATCCTTATGTCTCCAAGAAAACAAACAAAAACTGGACACAAATTAAGAAAAACCTGCATATATTTTAGTTCAAAGATCTGGGGTTTTTAAAACATCTTTTAATTGGGTCCATGCTTTATGGTTCTTTGAGTAAGTGTCAATGTTGAATATTCCATTCCTGTTGCAAGTACATTTGAAAGATAACATGCTATTTTTACTCATTTACATGAACAATAGTCTTTTGTTCCCCAGATCATACTACAAAAAAAAATACTCGGGATACTTGTTCAGTGACTAAATGTTGCCCTTCAGATAGGGCCTCATTCAAAGCTCACTGGACTTGATGGGCAGGCGTTCCCTGGAGCTCAATGGGCTGTTTATCAGAATTAGACAGGTGGTTTAGTCTATATATTCCTGGTTTATAATTCATATTTATTGGTCCCATGAGTTGTATAGAGGTGTTGCTATTGCTCTGGCTGGCCAATTTGAGTAACAAAACAGTGAGAAGCATGAACTCAGCAGCACCAGGTCCATCAAAAGTTAATGCTTTGGCTAATTTCAGCAGTTGATAACTGGACCTACACACAACTGTTACAGCTGTTCTAGAAAGTTACACATTCACATCTAGTCTGTATTTGTACCAAGGAGACCTGTTCTGCAGATCTTCTATAGATGAAGGTGGTTGTAACTCCACAGCGAATTCAGTGCCTTCATGATGCTTTCTGCCAGCAGAAAAACATAAGATCCCAAAGGCATAAGCTTTTGTGGAAATGAAAGCAGAAGGTTAATAAATGTGGCTGAGTCACAATTCACTTCCAATTGAGAGAATCCTTGTGAACAAATCTTCCTGCTGTTTACGGGGCTCTACCAGTTGGTAAATCACTGTGTGTTTCTCAAAGCTCTTCTTGTAAAAGGTTAACATTTTGTGAATGGAAAAAGGGTTTGAAAATGTTACTGGCTAATCTCCTTGCCTGGAGAGGAAGGTATAAGCCTTTGTATAACTGCAAAGATAAATCAATGAGTATGCTGTTGATTTTGCTGATTCTAGAGTACCTGGACAAAAAGACAGAATCTAATATGTAAAAACATTTTATTAAATAGCATGATTGACGTGAAGAATGAATAAGAATTTATGGTCAGCCATATTCACTCACAAGGCCAACAGCCACACAGAGGGATAGTTCCCCAGATTAGTTGTTTGGGTTAATATTACTGTATAAATGTAGTTAATTTAAGCCCAGGTCAGCTGTCAAGAAGCTGAGAATGAGACAGGGAAAGGGGACAGTAAACCACTTTTCTGTCTTACACTTATGGGGCTCATGTTCAGTTTTGACACAGCTCATCTGAGTCTAAGTATTCATACTGTTTCAGTGCGTTCCCTGCAGTCCATTGGAAGTGATGGATAAAATAGGATTGACTGTCCTGAATGCTTGAAAATCATTTCAGAGCACAGAAAAGGACCACTGCCTTCTTTTATTGGTATCTCTTCTTTTGTCTTCAGGGTTGTCGACATGACGGGGGCTTTTTTCTCCTCTCAGGCACCCAAACTGTTAAAACCCGCCAGTCTCGGTAAGCCTGTACCTGCTTTTCCTCCCATGCCAGGGCAGTCGGGCAGGCTGCCCCGAGGGGCACCGCCTGGCCCGGGAGAGCCCTGGAGCTGCGTGGACCAAAATCCCTTTGGGGACACGGGTTTCCAATCCTCTTCCTGCAGCAAAATCGCTTGGCGCTAGGTGGTAGTGTGTGCTCACTGAAAAATGCCGGGGTTGTGTCGCGGGGGAATATAAAGAAGGGTTCGGATCGCTTAAAGAATCATCTCCAATTGTATTAGCAATAGAAAAAATATTTAATATAAATTTATACGAAAGTGTGACTTCACAGAATTCGATGGCAAGGTTTACTCTATTGCTTAGTACATGGGTGAAATGCACTCAGGAAAATTAAATTAGAATCAAACTAAACTTATATATATATGGACCAAAAATGTAACAGAGTAAAAAGGAATGTTACGAAGAATTAATTTCCTGTGATTTGTGCAAAGATTGGGAATATGGGAAAGGGTAAGGGAGACCCTCCCTTTGAGTCATGAGGTTCAGAGAACACTCCCTTGCTTTCTAAACTCCTGTTGGAGTCTAGGTGTGGCTGGATCGACTCCTAGTCCCAGATTTGGTCAACGGTTTATATCTAAAGGGATTATGAGTATAATAGCTTAAAATTCATTCACAGTTGAACAAGATTCATGACAGTAATTTAAGTATAAATTTGAAAGTAATAACTTATACTTGCTATGATATACTTATCATAGACTAGTACACAAGTGTGCATAAAGACACTAAGAGATACGCATATAAGGCAGTAAAAGAGATTAAAAGAAAGTGAAAGAGAGAAAAAGGGGTATACCTGTTAAAAATTCCCCTTGAGGTCAGTGAAAATATTCATGTTGAATGCTTCA
Organism: Astur gentilis; assembly: GCF_929443795.1. Classification (NCBI taxonomy): domain Eukaryota; kingdom Metazoa; phylum Chordata; class Aves; order Accipitriformes; family Accipitridae; genus Astur; species Astur gentilis. The sequence goes on along the minus strand of NC_064889.1, from coordinate 5,331,552 downwards.
GCATCTTTCTCAAATGGGTGAAGGGTCAAGCCTCGAGGAGCGGAGAGAATCAGCCCAGGTCATGTCAGCTTTCGGTGACAGACCTCTGATTTTTGCAAACAGGAAATTTTGTGAGCTCTGAGAGGTATCCCAGTCAGAGGGAGATGCTGGTTGCAGCCTGCTGCGGTCCAGGAGAGCTCAAAGGGCCTCATTACCGCTGTTTATAGGTTTGGGAGATGATTTGACTTTTGTCATCCACAAATTGCTGGAATCCCAGATGCGCTGGGAAGTTCTGAGGCTATCTGAGAAAAACTTAAAACATAGATACAGGATACTCCAAGATTGTCAGGGAAGGCCTGTAAGGTCTCGAGGTTGTTATGAGAACATGGCTATCTCTACTCCTGTCGCCCGCCTCCACTGGGCAGCAGGAGTCCTTGAGATGTACAGCATATCTCCCTGTCTTAGCTGTGTAAGAGTTTCTGGTACAGTAAAGGGTCGCTTAACTGCCTGACTCATTACACTTATGCTAAGGCCTAGCAAGCCTTGCCAAGTTGGTAAATCAGCCTGGAGAGGGGGAAAGAAATGCACCACCACAGGTTGCTAACAGGAACTGACAGAAATTCTCACCGAGGCCAGCCTTGTCAGGGCTGTTAATACCGTCAGGAGTGCAGGAGAAATTAAAATTGGGTTACCAGTGTGGCAAGACTTTGCTCTTTGAAACATCTGGGCCAGAGGAGATTTCTAAGCAGTCTCTAATCAACATTTCTTTCCTACAGCTCACCTTATCCAGCTTGCCCTACAACCGTGAAATCACAGCCTTTTCCCTTGGCCTTCCCCATTATGCCCAACTTGGGCCACCCTTGTCCCTCCTTGGTGGCCACTCTTGGCAGCTCTTCTGCGCTACAGCATTGTTTCCTCAGAGATTTCTAGAGTCTCGTACGTCATCGCGGCAGGAAGCTTTGGGCTAACATTCAGGTTGTGCTTTCTTCTTTCTGGTTTAATTTCATTTTTCTTGCTTAAATCCCCAGCTTCCTCTGTATATCAATGCTAAATAATCCCTCTCTTTACTTAGTGCTCTCAGCCTGCAGATACTGGGAGCCAGAACACAAATGCAGGGCTGTGCAACTACCTGTACTATTGGTTATATGATACAATCATGTGCTAATGTAGGGAGGCGAGGATAAAGATCCTTTAACTCCTTCCCTCCAGCCCTGTTCCTCTTATCTTGTCCCTGTGGGAAGCTAGTGTATCCCTATTTAACTGTCCTTTAGTTGAAGTGTTTATGTAAGACTGGTTCTTCAAGCCAGATAAATCTTCCTCAGCCAGGCAGGGGACAAGACTCTTGTCTAGAGAAAAAATCACACTGGTGAGCTTATTGCCACACTCTGCATTCTTGATGCTGTGTTCTTCTGAGGTTGTTCTGTGTTGTGCCTGGAGCTAAAGTGAGTGTAAATCAGATCTAGGTTTGGGGGGTGTAAAGGAGAATCCTAATGGATGTTGGCTGCATCTGAGAAGCTAGCTCTGGTGTTTAGTCCTTTTAAGTCCCACTTCAGAAATCTGTCCTCCAAGTCCCACACTTTGCTCTGATTTTTGAAAATTTTCTGCCAAGATGACAGTTGCAGTGTTGTAGGTGCAATTTTGCCTCCTGTGTTTATCAAGGCCTTTCTTTATGCAGTGATACTGGCAAATACCACTTAACATTATATGGATGTTGCTCTTAACTGCTTCTTGAATTTGTTGGACTGTTTAAATTTGATAGAAACATAGAGTAAAATACGATGTCCCACAAGTTTTCTAAAAATGAGTGACTAACTAGAGGAAAGAAAGTGTTCCCCCTTTCAGAAATATTGGTAAGACCCCAGTCTTAACCTGTCCACAAACCACAGCTTATCTGTGCATACATAGAATATACTGGACAAAAGATGGAATCTTATCTATAAAAACATTTTCTTAAATAGACAGATTGAAGTAACGAATACAATAGAATATACCAGGCAGGATAGATTTTGAAAGCAGTCACAGCATCTGCTGTCTCCCCTAGCCAAAACAGGTGGTGAATGTGGGTGGAAATACAGAGAACCCTGTGGAAAATAAGAAATGTGGAGACATGGAAAGGAGCTGGGAAAGGGTGAGGGGATTTATAGCATGAGACCAAGTGAGATGCAGTGTGATGGTGATACAAAACCCATAATCTATAGGAAACCAAGATTCACTAGGTTTGTCGCTTATAGATCAAGGAGTTGGATTTTTCTACAGTTTCTGATTTTTCTGCACCTTTTAGGATTATTTCCTTGTTCTCATTGTTATTCAAAATGCCTCTCTCTGTCATCTGATAATTTCAGATTTCTAGATCACTATGAAAGTCTTGATCTCAACTCTAACACAGCACTACCATGATCCATTTTAAACACACTAAGTACCTTTCCCTGCTCAGTAATTTGCTATTTTTATTCCTTGTTCACAATTCTTAAGCTAGTTCTCAAGCTATGTGGGTGCTGTTATGTCAAGAGATGTGAATTAATGTTATATTCAGAGGTTTGTGATTCAGTCTCTCAAATGTTTGTTTAAAGCCAAGTATGTTGCTTCTGCTACTTCCCTTTTACTCACTTATGTTGTAAATCTATAGGAGGTTCCCTTCCTTATGAACTCCAGGGTAAATATAACTGCTTGTGAGTCTGTTAGCCTTCATCTGTTTTAGTGGCTTTTTGTACTTAGAATTTGCTTCTAGCAGGAAGAGTCAGATTTACAGAATGGTAATTGGTGGGATCATTCTTTTCTGAGGCTTGGTCTTGCATTTGATTCTCTAAGACAGCCATTTTCTGTGGCATTTTCTCAGGCAACTCCTCATACTTCAAGTCATCTTTATAATGGAAAAAAGCCTTATCTTTTCTGTCCTTTCAACTATAAAGGTACATGGGTTAGTTTTCCAGATGTATTTCACCAGTTCTTTTCAGTGCTGTATCTACCAAACTCGATTTTGTGTTTGATATTTAAAAGTTACTAGATGCAGAATATATAAAAAAATCCCATACCAGAGCTTGGTAGACCTTGACTTGTGATCTATGGACCCCTGTGACCTCCAAATCGGAGAATGATTGAAAATCACTGATCCAGCTCACCAGTTTTTTAATTCCTGTGAGTACTGTGTGATATCTTCGTAAGGCACAGCCCGTCCTGTTGTGGTGGTAGTGAGGAAAAAAACCTGCTTATGATGTGCACTAGGGAGTAACTTAAGATCTGAGATTAACTGATTCCCATAAAACCTTCATCAGCATCTCAAATGGATGTGCCACCTTTCATGCTGCTTCTCCAGGGACCGCAGCCCCTGAGCCTCCTTCCATCCCTCTGTTCCGTGTCCCCTGAGAGCATTCTCAGCACAGAGGGATGGACAACACCCCATGTATGGACTCTGACAGCTCCAATGGCACTTTTGCCTGCTCCCCTCCAGCAAGGAGGGTGTTAGGATAGGACAGCAAATGGCTAGACACAGTGGAGTTGTGACTGTTTCAGTCTACAAAAAGGCTGTGAACAGAGCTGCTGTCCAGCTGGCCCCAGACTCAAGGTCTTTTTCCTCTTCTCAGACAGCTGGGCTCTGTTGACAAACAGCGTAAGCAGGACAAATCCCAGCACTGACACCAGCTCACTGTGTAACTTTGATAAAGTCTCTTCCAAGTCTGGGTCAGAAATTAAGTTAGCTGAGTTACTGCAGTGCTAGACCATGACCAGGTTCTAAGACTGTCTATACACCCAGTTCTGCAATAACACTGTGTCCCAAAAATGTACCTGACTTTCCCCACCTATAAAATGAGGTTGCATCTTATGCCTGTTTTGGTGTGATACTGGTGGGGTTAGTGTTTGTGCAGCACTTTAGACATTCTGTTGAGGGTTTGAACAGGGAGAGTACTGTCACAGGCACTGCTTTGTTCCCCAAAATCTAAACTTATCTATAAATAGTAATAAGAGTAATTGAGAAACCCTGGATGGTATGGTTGCTGAGATGCATTTGATTTGTTTTCCAGGCTAAGTGACATGGTGATGTCTGACTGTGCTTGCAGAATCTGAAACAATAACTCTGATGTGCCCAGTTCATCTCAGTGCCTGCCAACTCAGATGCCCTGTGCTGATATTTTAAATATAGACAAAGTTAACTATTTCGCTGCCTATCAAAATAGGAAAAAAGAAAGGGGATAAAGGAGCTGCACATTCAGTTGTGATTAAGATTGCTTCTCAGTACTGTGAGTACTTGACCTAGGGATCTGCCCATTTCCCTGCTTCCCCCTCCAGCCAAAAATGTATTTAGCAGGACTGAGCCTGGCATCTGACCTCTGCTCCTGTACATCCCTTTTAAGCTTCTGTGATGGCAAGGGAGGATAAGCTTGCTGAGCCCTATAAGGCTTATGACTCTGTGTGGTTCCCAAGGAAGGGGGTGCAAGTCTCAGGGAGTCCAGGGAAGGTGTGTTATTGTGCTCTGAACAGTGCTCCATGTAGCTACCTCTTCTCTCACTCAGCTGGGTTTGGAAAAAAGATATCATATTTTTCTTTTTTCTCTAGCTTGTTCTGTTATTTTATTAAATGGCATGCCTCAGATATGCCTGCATGGTTCCTTATTGCTTTCATAGATGTGCTTTTCATCTGTTTTTAAGAAGCTATGTAAGCCATAAAGGAGAACACTAGGCATGTTCCCTCACCGTGCTTTTTAAAGTACGCTCAAGGAGTTTGGTTTCTGATGTGTTAGTACAGTGGATTCTAATCCCCATCTGCAGCATTGCAAGACTGTGATTAACATGTCTTTGCTTTCCTGTGGCACCTTTCTGCTAATAAATTAATTCCCACAACTTTCATGTGGAACAAAAATATATCATTAACTCTGCTTTGCAGACACTATTCAGCTTTTGACTGTTCTGAAATATACACTGTTCAGTAGTATGTATAAATATAGCCAGGACTACAAATCCACAAACAGTAATTGAAATCTTCACCAAAAGGTTATTGCTGTTTCCTGTATAGGATTACAAACCCTCTTCAGTGGCTGTGTAAAAACACCCTAAAGAAGGGACCTATCTGACTCCATTGCTGACAGCCACAGGAATGGACTTGGAAGGACTACAACTGAAAACTACTCTCTGACCATCCTGGGTAAAGCCATGCTACTTTTTAATTTTTTTTTTTTTTTTTTTAAATGTTAAAGTCATGGCCATAGAATTTGAGTGCCTCCAGACACCGCCCTGAGCCCTATCCCTGAACATCTGGGCAACAGTACCACTATTTGTCCAAAGCTGCTCTGGGATAGGTTGGTTTTGAAATGCCATTCCTTAACTGTTAAAGCCTTTAGAAGTAAAACAGGTATTTGTGGGACTAAGCAATCCCATGTCCACTGCATGCTGTGCTTCTTGAAACTGCGTTCTCCAGCCATTTCATCAGCTTTTATGCACTGATGTATGTTTTTTTTTCTAAAATGCTTTGAAAGTGGCTTCATTGTTGAAGCAATGACTTCTGTGATGCTGTGAGCTCAGAAGCTGATGTGAAAGCCTGGCTTTGGTGAGCGAGACGGTTTGGATTGCATCTTGGAAAAGCGGGATCCTCTTGAATAATTCTGCCTTTGCCCAAGGTTTCAAGTAAGGTTCCTGCCTTATCATTCTCCTTATGGATATCAGGTATTATTTCTCTTTTCTAGTCTCAGGTTCTGCTACTACCTGTGAAAAAGCTTAAGTGCCTGGTTTACCCCAGGATCCGCTATTATCAAACTGCATCATCCATCACTAAAACCAATTTACACTCCCTCCCATCTCATTAACTTTATCCTTTTCTTTCTCCTTCTACCAAGGTTCAGGGTTACCAAAGATCCGGGCCTTCCTTATTTCTAAAATGGCAGTTCCTTCTTTGGCATCTGCCATTTCTCTCAGGAAATTGACATCAGAATTAAACAGAAAGACCCTTTCTAAGGGCTAGGCTGTAAATGAGAGAAGTGAGGTCAAAAACCAAAACCATAAACTATTCTCAGGGAAACAAATCAATCCTCTGCTAGGCACAAACACTCAACTGAACATACAGGAGCTTCACTCAGGGGTAAAGCTGGAAGTACAGCAGACCTGGAAAAGGCATTCACAGGAAGAAAAGGACTAATGTAAACAGAAATTCATCTGTGCTCTGGAACATGCTTTCTTTAAGCCCCAAACAACTCTTGCTTTCATCAAAGCCCACCCACCCTACATCTTTGTTCATTTCCTTCTTAATGGCTCGTCCTGAACTCACCTTTTCTTCAGTTCCCTTTGCCCCTTGCTGTCAGCTTTCTGTCTCACCAGGGACATGCCTAGCTGATATGTTGGAGACAGGACTGGCAGTAAATGCTAATGGGAAAGAAAATTTTGGTCTAAACTGTTTGCCTTCTTTTTTTCTTGCTGGTTCTACCCAAGAAAGTGATGAGGAATCTGCTCTTTTGTCTGATGGTTTCAGTTGAGGACTCTTACAAAACTTGCTATATTTCAATGAAAGGGAGGTAAAAGAAACAAAGAAGGTTATGAAGGTATGTTATCTTCATAACAGAGAGGTTTGGCCAAAGTTCAGATCCCTGGAAGCGGAAATCTAGCTGTATGATAGATAGAGAGAGGTTCCATGATGTTGAAGATGTACACGCAGGAAGAAAGGTAGAAAAAAAATGGTGTTTACGGGCAATATAGATCAAGGGAACTTAAGATCATCTGTAATTACTAGAATCTGATACAATGCTTCTGAGGGTCTTTACCAGGATTAAAATCGTTTATGACACAGAGATGTCAGGTCTTCCTCTGTGTGCATTCATTTTGGTCTTTGGGAGACTCAGGATTTCCTGAGTCATCTTGTGACCAACGTGAGATTCATGTCAAAGCCCTATGGCAAGTCCCTGAAGGAAGGAACAGGAATGAGTCAGACATGACGAACAACTCTTTACACCTCTGAAGCAGCCTCTGTATTCCAGAGAGCGACGCAGCCCCAATGTGTTCTCAAGGTCTTATCACAGAAATGAATTTACAGGCAACGTCGCAGCTTGCACAATGCCTACTAAATACAGAGAAGCGCACTAGAATTTAGAGGAGTGGTGGCTGTGCAGCTGCATGTTGCTTCTTGAAGCCTGCAACAAAAAGGCAGACTGAAAGAGCTGAGGAAAGTTCTAGACCAGACTTAAACAGTGTTTGGCTTGCAGGACACGCTTGGCTGATTAAGCAATTTGTCTGGCCTGTCGGATGGTCGGGAGACACCATGATGTTTGGATCACTGGGTGCCTGAGAGAGGTTCTCATGCCTTCCACCAGCTTGCCAGCTAGTGCAGGTGAGGCATCCCCCCCAGCCAGCACATACGCACTTCTCGGCTGTGCAGCTGCCAAAAAAGGTGGGCTGTCACAGCCAGTGCAGAGGAGAGGGAAGGCAGATGGGAAGACAAGGAGAATGGAAGACCGGAGGTAGTGATAGAGGCAGTTCTGGTAAGGTATGACGAAACGTGCAGTTTGAACTTGCTAAGCCTACCCACCTATCTGCTGCAGCGAGGCATTCTAGGCCAAAATCCTATCATATGAGGGAAATGGGGCTGAGTCATCAAATTCATTCCGCTGCTCTTTCATGCATCACATCATCTAACACCTGACAGTCTGATTTGTTTAGTTTTGTCTCTGGTGTTCCCATAGAAATGCGCTTCCAGGCCCTCCCTTTCTAATAGGTATAGTCATCATTTTCTGCTGTTTGTTTATAGCTAATTCGCCCTTATACTTAAACCTTTCCTTATCTCTCAAAGGTCTTCACCTTGCCTGTTGATGCATTGACAGACAACAGTCATATATCCACTCTGTCTTCACTTTGCAGGCCATACCGTCTGAGGCAACACACAGTTCAGCCCTTCTAGGAAAGCTGAGTTGCACACACGGTATAACAGGAGTCTTTCAAATGATACCTGAAGAAAACAGGTCTTTTAACTCTGGACTTTCTGGTATCTTTCATTCAGAGTATTTAACCAGTGTCAATCCTTCCTGGCTTCTTTTGTAGCAAAGTGTGTTCTTTGCAGCTCTCTTTGCTGGAGGGATAGGAGATTTCAAGCCCGCAAATCAGTAAGACTTCCATATGTTTGGAGTTGGGCATGTGCATAACTGTTTTTCTGGATCAAGATTAGAATTCTCACCACTTGACAAGATTCAGCTTGTGGTTTGTGAAGTGCTGCCAGCTTCTCTGGAATTGAAGATTTATATAAAATATCAATGTAAAAAAAAAAAAAAAAGAGGCAATTACTTATTCCAGGTTTGTGTGTATGCGTGTGTGTACTGCATTAATTAAAAGCTGGTTGGGAAACACGAAGGACGCTCTGCGACAATAGCGACATTACCTCTATCACAGTAACCTCTTTATGCTATGCGAGAGCTGATCTGTGTCCCAAAGATCTGTCAACTGTCTAGAGACAAAACCGAGATGGAAGGGGACAAATAAAGGTACAGAGATGATTTTTCCAGTGTCAGGAAGGTGGCAGAAATGGAGGCAGCACCTCTTGGTCCCTGGATGTAGCGAGTACTCACTTTACTCTGCTTTCATGCTTCCTGGTGCTTTTTCTTGGGGGTGAAACGTTGTATAAACGATTACAGGGGAACTTAAATGCGACACTGAACACTTTTCCTCGGCCTTTCCTCGGCAGATGAGGCTGCTTTCCAGCCTGCAGAGATCAACACCAGGTTCTGTTCGTACCGATCCGTCCGAAGTGTCGGGGCAGGAATTCCCGGTTTATGTCGGCGGACGTCTAGGAGTCCTGGAGGACTGACAAGGACTCCGAGATGACAAGCGCAAAACCCAAGCTGCAGTTTTTCCTCGGCAAAATAAAAGCGCGGTGAGGAAGGCGGACCGCGTTCCCTTCGGCGGGGCTGAGCAGCAGAAGAGAAGGGAGAAACACGGGTAAGGAGCAGGTCCCCGCGTTTCGGCACCCGGCTGGCCGGGAGCAGGGTTGGGGCGGAGGGCTCCCAGCCGGGGCCAGCAGAAGGGGCAGCGCCCGGGCAGGGGTTGGGGCAGGCGGGCGGGCGGGCAGCGCGGGGGCGGTCGCGGCGCTGACCGAGGGCGCTGGGGCGGTCGCGGGGAAGGCGGGCGGCGGCACCGGGAGGGAGGAGCGGGGGGCCGGCCCGGCCCTGCCGTGCGTGTGTCCCGGGAGCGGGGCCGGCCTAGCGGGAGGAGGGCAGGGCGAGGGCGGGGCGGCTGGCGGGCCTGGCCCAGCCCGCCGGGGAGGAAGGGGAAGGGTAGAGAAGGGAAGGGGGAGCGGGCTGCGCTGTTGCCCTTTTAAGCGAGCGAGTGGGTGCAGGAGGCTGGTACAAAGGGGGCTGCCGCCGCGCTCGCTGTCCGCCCCCCCCACCCCACCCCCCCCTCGCCGGCTGGGGCTGCCCCGGCCCCCCCTCCGCCCTCCCGCCATCTTCCGCCCCGCAGGCGCGGCCGGGGCCAGGGTCGGGCCGGGCTGAGGCGGAGGGAGGCGGCGGCAGCGGCAGCAGCAGCGAGAGCGGGCTGAGGCGGCGCAGGCCCGGGCCCGGAGATGAGGCCAGGATGTCGGTGTCAGGGCTCAAGGCCGAGCTGAAGTTCCTCGAGTCCATCTTCGACAAGGACCACGAGCGCTTCCGCATCGTCTCCTGGAAGCTGGACGAGCTCCACTGCCAGTTCGTGCTCCTGCCGCCGCCGCCGGGTTCCAGCCCGCAGCCGCCGCCGCCGCTCACCATCCACTGCAACATCACGGTGCGGGGGCCGGGGGCGGCGGGGGAGGGCCCGGGCACGGCCCGCCCTCGCCATTGTCTGCGGGGCGCGGGGAGGGGGCGCAGCCGCCGCCGCGGGGGTGACTCAGCACCGGGGGGGGGGGGACACGACGGGGACGGGACCGGGACCGGGGCCCCTCCGCCCGCCGCGGGGGGCCGGAGGGGGGCTGCCGAGGCGCCTGGGCCCGCTCCCCGCCCCCCCCCATGGCTCTGTGTTTCCTTCTCCCCCGTCTCCGCCGCCACCGTAACAAAAGTTAGGGAGCGGGCCCCCCCTCCGGCCTCGCCTCCCCGCCGAGGCGGGCGGGGGGGGCTCCTCCGGGGGAGCCGCGGCGGCGGGTGCGGGGGAAAGGACGAGGGCCGGTCCGCCGCCTGCCTCGGAGCCGGAACAAAGGGCGGCCGGGCCCGGGGCAGCGGGAAGAGAGTCCCCAGGCCGGCTCCCCGCCGCGGGGCCATCCCCCGGGGCAGCGGAAGGGCGACGGGGAGAGCGGAGGGGGGCCCTCTGTCCCTGCCTGCCTGCCTCCCCCCCCCCCCCCCTCCCCGCGTCCCTGCGGCCTCTCGGCGAGGCGGCCGGGAGCGTTTTCCTCCCTGCCCCGAGAGGTGGGAAGCCCGGGAGGGAGGCGGAGGGCGAGCGCTTTACTGAGTGCGCCACACCGCCGCGGCCTGGAGCCGGGCGGCCCGCCCTGACCCGGGCGGGGAAACGCCGCACGGGCGGGCCTGGGTGGCGGCGGGCCTTCCCCCGTGGGGGTCAGCCCCTGAGGCTGAGCGGCGGCGAGAAGGACGGGGAAACTTTTCGCTCTTGCCGTGGTGGAGGGATAAAACAGTGCCTCCGGTCTCCCGCCGAGTAGTTGTTCTGTCGTAGCGGTAGCGTTTAAACTTGTGGAGGGGGTACGAGCAGGCTCGTCGAATCTGAGGGGCTTCTACCCGCGGTTTGTTTTGGCGTTTCTCATTTCTGGCTTTGGGGTCTGGTGTCGTGTCGTCGTCCCCCGCCCTCGCCCCTTAAATTCGTTGGGGTTCGTTTGTTTGATTTAAACGAGTGAGAGGGAAGCAGAATAAAACGTTCAGTGTTGTGTGCCGTGGTGAAAATCCTCTGTGTTTTTAAAAGTTTAGGGCTTACGCTTGCCGAAGGATTTGAATATATCGGCATCTGCGAGTCGTCTACAGGGAAAGCACTGGAGGTTCATTTTTACTGCACTGGTTGTCGTTATAAACGAATTTAGATGCCGTATTGAGATTCAGCTTAAGACTATTGAAAAATTTTGGTTGGGTCAAAATAGGGTTAGTACATTTGGGTTTGAGGAAGGTAAGCTCTACAGCTTTTTTCATCTTCTGCCTGTAAAAGGGTGAAAGTTTCAAACATAATGTGGAGGCAGAAACATGCATGTAAGTGTAAATACTTGAGTACTGAAAGATGAAAATGTGCATGTGAACCCAGCAAATCTAATAATCTTGATCAGATCCTTACTTGCCTTAAAATAACTTTATGAAATTAAAGGAGACTTGTTAAGAGGATCTTTCAGGTTCCACAGTTAATTGTCATGAGAAATCAGTTTTGTGGTCATGGGACAGGTGTTTGTTTTAACAGACACTCGTATATACTTGTAAGATGTTCTATATGGTAAAATAAGCAAGATGCTTTGGTGTTCTTGTTTTTAGACAAGACCTAATGAGTGACTTCCTTTAAATGTTTATTTTTTTATTTTTATCTTTTTGTTCAGTAGAGAGCATTTCATTGCCGAGAAGTCTGGCTGTTTCTTTCCCTACAACATGATCTATTTAATCAGTCTCTCTCTAAAGAGTAAAATAAAAGGTTTGGTGATTGTGCACCCTCAGTTGCCAGTTGAATTCTTTGTCAAGTGACAGCTAACAGGGAAGCCAGTAGTAAGGCCTGAAGTTTTTGGTGCCTTGAAGTTGTGCTGTAGTGTATATCTACTTCTGAGGCTGCTTTTGTCATAGCTACTTTCGACAGTAATTCCTTCTTAACTTGCAAAGAAGTATGCCCATTTGTAGGCCTTTGGTTGAGGTGTGTCTGATTAAGCAAGAAATGGGCTTAGGTCACTCAGTCTTGGCATTTTTATGTATTAATGAGGAAACAGTGTCTGCAATCTGCTATTACAGTCACTTGCCCTAAAGGTCAAGAGGTCTTTGGCGTGCCATTAGAATTGTGGCACACAAACTGGCAAAAAGAACAGGAAAAGAGCTGTTTCAAACCTTAGAGCTGAGACTTCTGCTTTGAAAACAGGCTGTGTCCAGGCTTCCTGAAACTTCTGTTTCACAGTTGTCCGTGAGCAGCTCGGTACTTTCCAATGTTTGCTAATTTTTGGCTCTTTGAGGTAGGGGGCTATTTTCCCCATGTGTTAAAAATAAATGGGAGAGGGCAACCTGAGATACAGAGGTGGCTCTCTTGAAGCAAGTGGGCAGCAGGTGCCAGAGCCAAAAAGAGAAAGCTGACCTCTGGACTTCTGTCCTAGTTTTTTGACACAAGCGTTAGAACTCAAAGTATGACAAAAGTGATTTATTCTTCTTCCCCTCCCCTTCCCCTGAATTGATTCTCTTGGCTCTGACTCCTAATTCCCTCCAGGTCTTTTTCTGTAGGTACTGTAAACTAGAAGAGCATAAGTCTTGTTTACTGTGCTTCAGTGGATCTGCAGGTACTGTGGGAACTGGAACTTCAAATGGTGGTATTAGCAAGTAAAAGCTGGTAAGGCTATAAAGTTGTTGGTAAATATGTTTTCTTGGGGAGATTCACCCTCTGCATCAGAAGCTGCTATCAGAAGCTGCAGAAGTGCTCTAGATCTGTAGTGCAAATATGTAACTTTAGCTGTTTGCTTCTTTTAGCCAATTTAACCCCTACAATACTGATCAAGCCAGGATATTTCCCTTACTCGACAAGAGCTTACAGTAGATTGTGCGTTTGGATGCTCAAGAATTCTGTTAAGGGGAAGAGTAAGTACAAAGCTCAGTAATCACTTTTTTCTTTGTGGTTCTGTTTGGGTACCTCAATATTTTACCCAAAATGAAAGCTGTCTAGCAGTGTGTACAGATGCTAAAGTTACTGGATGGAGAAGAAAACTGCTAGGGAAGGAAGCTTCCAGTATCTTCTGCACTAAGTCTGAAAAGAGCCCCAATAACTAAGTTCCTCTGATCTTCACAATGGATCTCTTTCTTTTCTCCAGTCTAGAGAGAGAAGGCAGAGGAAAGAGGAAACGTTGTCCTGGAGAGCTGAGGGAGAATGTCTGCTTAGGAACTGTGTGGATCTCCACGAGTTTCCTAGACTAAATTCCACAGCTTGATTAGAAGCCTGCCCTGGAATTTCTCACTGAGATGATTTTCTGATTGTCTGCAGTATGAATTTGTAGAACTGTCAAAGTTAAGCATTTGCTGCAGCATCCTAGGAGTGGTCTACCTGTGATACTGAACAGTGCTTGAAATGAAAGCAAGATATATTTTACTCGGTAGCTCTTCTGTTTCATAAAGTGACAGGCAAGCTTTGTCAAAGTCTGTCCTTCATGATTTCTGGTAGTGACCCATATTGGAACTTAAATGGTTAATCAGATTATTTTAAAAGAGGCACTTCAGGGTGGAGTCATCCCTGTCAGAAACATTGCTGCTTATTCCTGAGAACTGTCTAATTATTGAACTTGTTCAGGCTGTGTACCTTCACATTCCCATTTTGTTATGCCAACAGCAGTGTCTCCATTCTGGAGTCTTCTGTTTTTCTCAGGTTTCCTTTTTATTTAACAGCAGTATTCCAATTAATCAAGTTCAATAAACCAGTGTCCTTTACAAAGTATTTGTATTTATCCTGGTCCTGTTCTGCATGTTTTTTGAAATGGTATCAAAACAGTGGCCTTACCTAGAGGAGCGTGTTTATCGATCGTGACTTTAGGTAAGTGTCTTTCCATGCAACTTGTAGTTTCAGTTTGGTACCTTATCACACTTTTGTCATAGTATTCCAAAGGGTATGTTAGAATTATTCTATCTTTTCCTTGTTATTGCACGAGAAAGGACTGATTTGGATTGCTGTAAGCATCTTATATTTTCTGTATAATCTCTTCAGAGAGAAACTGGATATTAATATCTCTCCACCTGTACACAAGACTACTGTTGGAATTCTGTGTCCTCAAGTAGCACTTGCAGGTAGAACGGGGTTTGCGCCACCTCTGAGTGGGAGCAGATTTTGCCCCAGACATATACTGGGCTCTGATGTGCAGTGGTATCCTTCATACATTAACAATTCCATTCAGCTGATATGGCTGACTCCAGTATACTCTTGCTTCTCTGTTGGAAAGAAGTATCTTCTGCTTTCACTGAAAAATACCCTGCTGCTAAATCGGACTTAGAAGCTGCTATGAAAGGCTTGAAAAGGTTGCTGTCTACAGATAACTGCAATTGATGGGAGAAGACTTTATTTTCCCTTCTAAACCAGAATCAATGAAAAGATACTACCTATGAAGCTTTTGACAAGTTGCGTATATACAGGAAGTGTATTAGAACACGCAATAGTTCTTCAAAGGTGTAGGACTTTGATATTAAAAGCACTTCTCGCTAATGCCTAGACAGCTGATAGCCTTTTAAAAAGGTTATTTGTACACAGAACTAACCATACAATGAATGAGGCGTTCAGTTCAAACCACAGATATTTTTTTAGATTACTAGACATTCTGTAGTGAGGTCAAGACCTTTGTCTTGCAGCATATGGATACTAGGAATAAAGAAAAGCACACACAGCTTTATCTTGACAATATGTACTTTCTAACTTGAATTCGACATACTTGGTGTTTTAAAAAAGGGCACTCAAGTAACTATTTTCAAATATATCTTAGGCAGTAGAAATTGAGAAGTTTAGTCGTTTTATTTAGCAAACCAAAATTAAGCAAACAAAAAAAAAAAATACTAGAGGAGTTAGGATTTTAACTTCTCTTTGTATGCCAAGTCTCTAATTGGAGAAAGAATATTGTAAAAAGGAGCAGGGGGAAAGTTTTGTGTCTGGAAGACATAAGACCTTACTTTCTGACACCACAGCTTAGTTGTGCTGTGTGTGAAAGGCTGTAACCAGTACTTCAGGACTTTGCAGGCAGTTGTTATGTCCCCTCCATAATGTATGAAGTGCTCCTGAAATATCCTTGAAAGCCACAATGGCGGGCTTCAAATATAAATACTAGCTTATGTTGAGGTTTTAATGTACAGGAAATTGCACTTATTTGAAATGGGTTACTCATGTGAGTTAATGATACAACAGTTTCTCAACTGGGACTGTTGTGGACCTCAAAAGAGGTCTCCCTGCACTTTGATAATTAAAAGAAGTTTTATAAAAAGAATTATATTCTTTTTACACAGCATGCTTCCTCATGTTAACTGTTCAGGAGGTTTTTGTAAAAGCCTGGAAGATACCTGGTAATTTTTGTATGTTTCTTCATCTTCACTACTTTTTCAGAGACTAACTTAAGAGTAGGGCTACTTTGTAACAGGGATTTGCTGGTATGTGATGGTTCGCTTTGATTTGTGTTGCCAGTGAGATTTACTTTGTGTCAAAAATTGGAGTAGTGGTAGTTGGCCTTGCCAGAGACCTTTCTTATGCTACAAGAAGCAAGAGAATGTACTGCTAATCTTGATTTTTTTTTTAATTTTTTTTTTCTTAGGGGGATGGGGGTAGAGGGGTGATGGGTGCAGGGCATGTTAAGATTTTGGCTTTTTTGTCAAAGCTTTTTATGAATGAAATGAGGAAAAAAAAAAAGGGACTAGTGTAGAAAGTGTGTTCTATTCTGGAAAATAAGGTTGCACTTCCAAATTCATTGTGGCAGTCTGCCTACAAAGGAACTTTGTAAAATCAGATGTTATTAATGGAGTTGATCAAAAGTTTGTTCCCAAAAAAGAATAACTTCATTCTGTCAGACTTATGCAGACTAGAATGACTCTGCAGGTGTTTTTTCTGTGTTATGCCAGGTGATACTGTATATTGATGACATGTCGATATTCCTCAACATGAATTAAAAATTGCGATTGCTAGGAAGAACAAAGTATGGTTGTCCTGTGCGCTCTATAATACTGCTGTTGCTTGCAGACCAGCAAAGGCTATGTGCCTTCTGAGGTGGCCAAAATTGAGTTTACTGGATTAAGGACCTGGCTGGCATGTAAAAATTCTTTACTGGGTTATTGTTAATCTGGATCATTTCCCGGTCTGGTTCACTGCATGGCTGCACAAAACAGCTGTACCGTCACAACAGAGGGCATAGGAATGAGTGAATGCTGGGGAAGACTGCTGAAGCCAGCATTGCCAACAGAAAGCTGCTTGCCAAGCGCTGGCTGAGTCTGCAGCAGCACTTGGGTTCGCTCCTGTGTGGAATATCCGAGCCGGCATCAGTCCAGTGGGCCTACGTGAGTGCCTGGTTTGTTACAGTTACAGCTAAAGAGAGACAACTGGACCAGACTAACTGGAAGTAGTTTGTTTGTTTACTTGTAAAATCAATTTCCTTTCAGGAGAATGGAAGATACAAAGATGGAGACAGTTCTTTAAATAGTTCTATTAAAAAAAAAAAAGACAGGGCAAAACTGGATAGGAACAATTGTTAGTAGAAGCTGATTAACAGAAATAACTACTATTTTAGTTATGCCTCAGTGTGGACTACTGTTCAGTACTGTCAGGTTGTTTGCTTTTATGTGGCTTTTGAAAGGTTATAAACCCCTGAATTCCTGCCTGAAGTTGTATGGGCTTTTTTCTTTTTGTTCTGTTTTTTTTCTTTAGACCATGAATGGTAATATGCCATTTTTAAGAGATGTGATAGTTTATGATTTAGTAAGCATTCCACTGTATTTCTTCAGCTGCAGGCTCTGTAGGAGAAGTGAAAATGACCTGTCACCAGCTGATAGAAGACAGCTGGAAAATTAAATGACTGATTATAGTAAGGAAAGGATATCTAACATTTAGATCTCATATCAGCCTGCCTGTATTCAGTACAGTTGAAGCTAATATGATCAGAATAGTTTTCAGTTGATCTTTGCTGGAAACAAGCATAGCAGTTAGTGTGTATTACTGATTTGTTGCTTCCAGCTGTGATCTTTAAGTGTGGTATTAAAATAATGACCTTACATGTTTTGTTTCTTTTTTGTTATCTCATGCATACAAGCCATCCTGGTGAATTAAGTACCGTAGAGCAGTTAGTGCGTGGTTTCTTGAGATTTAGTTTGGACTGTATTCTCCTTTCTCCCAGATCTCTAATTTTTTTAACCCCCCCTTGAGAGAGTTCCATACGGTTCAGATCTTGCAGTAGCTTCTTCAGTGTGTATTCAGAAAGGCAGAAATATAAGCTCTGTCAGAAGTTGTATAGTGGTATTAGAAAAAAAAATTGAAGTGTTCCTGTGCAGTGGTGTTCAAGATACCACAGGCTTCCTTGAATTTTTGAAGTAGGAAATAACTGTGGTAAGAGTGTGGTATTTTACTTATTAATGGTAAACATTGGTTGAACTCCATGGTACTGAAATTTTGTGTGTGGGGGACAAAGTTCCACCTAAATGGCTCTAATCTGAAGGCCAGTGACTTAAGCAGCAGTCAGGGCAGCTGCGTACGTGTTGCTCTGAGGGGAGAGCTTGGGAACCTGGTGGGTGGTGGCTGGAGTGGTACTCGGGTGTAAGAGCAGTAGAGCAGCAGGACCTCTGTTAGCAGTGGGTAAGAATGAAGAATCCTTGTGTCTGCAGATGTGTCTGGAGCACAGCAAGTTTGTAAAGAGAAAAGGCAGAAAAGAGGAAAGTTGTTCTCAGAGAGGGGGAAAAGGGCACAGTGCCTTTGATGGAAGAGGGGCTGAGTGATTTGAACACTTGAAAGATGTAAATTCCTGAAGATAAAGAGAATGAAGAGAACATGCTGGATTTCTGAGTGACAGCAGAAGTGACGTCAGGCTTTGCATTCTGTGGAGTAACTGTCTAAGTGATAAAGGCAAGAATAGGTCTGCTAGGAAACTTCTTTTTCAAGTTATGTCAGGGAGAGAGTGACATGTTGCAACTTATTTAAAACCACTTCTTCAGTTCTAGCCGTATTACAAGGCATTTCTTGCTACTCTGGCTTTGTGACACTAATGTTGATGATAACTTTCTGAATGTACTTGTCTGTATAGTTGCAGAAGTAGGTGATTAACTCTTGATGATTAGAACAAGTTGATAATTTGTTTCAAGTAACTGGACTTCCTTCAGGAATTTAGTCACATAAGATACAGTGCTGCTGGTAAAGAAAGAGTGTTGGAGAGACAGATTTGCAAAATAGCTTTCTCTTTAGCGCGTGTGTCTAGCTGCTTATTAGATAAACCATTGCCAGCTTGAGTGCATGTATAATGCACGCATTAAAGAAGAGAACCCTTGTGGCTGAGGGCTCTAAAACAACTATCCTCTGACAACTGTCAAGACAAGCGTACAAGCACACAGTGGGTTTTTTGTGTGTGAGGAGCAAGATAGGTTGATCCAGCTGCTGTGAGGTGCTATGGTAAAAATCTGGATTCTAGTCTCAGCTCTATAACCTGCTTCCTGATAAGTAAGTCGTTCTTCGGTGATGATGTGTTCTTTGCTCAATTTTCAGTGTGGATGATCTGTAACTTTGTTGCTGTTAATAGTATTGGCAAAGGAATGTTCCTTAGCTCACTTAACTGGGTTGGTCCTCAACAACAGTTTTCATTTTCAGAGACTACACACTGCTCTTTGAACAACTGTCACTTGCTTTGCTGTTAGCTAAATCATGCTTAGTTTTAACTTAAGAGTTGTGTTTGAGCAGCAGTACATTAACGTTAGGTGGATTTTACTTTGGGTCCATACAAAATGTTAAGAGTGTTTGTCTTTTCTGTGAATTTCTTTGAATGGATAGATGGCATGCTGCATTACGATGATGACCTGGAAAATAAAATGTTGCTTCACAGTGAAGATCAATAACTATGTTTTTATCAGAGAAGCGCCTTTTTTGCTTTTATGCTCAAAGTTTGTATTTTAATTCTGTGTAGTTGTGTTATACTGGATGACAAGTAGCCTGCTGCCTTCTATTTGGTAAGGGGAGTGGATGAGGTTGTGACAACTTATGAGAGAGTCTGATAAACCTATTTTTCCAACGGTAATGTGCATTTTCATGTACCAGAATAGGCAATTGGGACATTTTGTGTAGATTAAATAGTTCAAAGAGTGGCTGTAAAAACTTGACCATAAGGTGCGTGAGAACACCACATCTGCATTCACATTTGTGACCATTTGAAGTGATATTTTGTGCCTTTGCTACTTTGGTTTTATGTGTTTTGGCTTCTTCTAAGGTAATGATGTTTAAGCAGCAGGAGATTTAAATGTGTGTACCTAGATAGAGACATGGAAGTAAAACACAGAAGTATGTTAGATTATTTCACAAACTTTGAAATTACTGGCCTCTTGTATGTGCCTATTTGAAAGCAGCATTTGCTTAAGTCTTTTCCAGGATTTTTTTTTTCCTTAAAATGTTCTTTTCTGTCTTAGCTTTATCTAAAGTAAAAAAATTAAAAGATGCATAATAATTTCAAGATAATTTTACGGGCCTGGGTTGAACAAATGAATTTGTGCAGATGAAGCTGCAAATTACAGGCTTCTTGGGTTTTGGAACAATTTTCACACAAGTGAATTGCCATTGACATACTGTTCCTGTTCATACTTATGTACCTATGCTGTGGTCACCATCTTATGAATATTGGCACTTGCAGATGCTGCTCAATGCGTATATTGCAAAACGTGTTCCATAATCTAGGCTTTCAGTTCACTTAAACATGCTGTAGTCCGTGTGCACTTGAACAGAAGGTGGCTGTAGAAGGTGCAAAGTGGCAGACCATTGCATGTGTGTCTGTAAAAGCCTGATGTGGCAGGAGGGGAACTGCTTTGCTCTGCTCAAGAGGATGTCTGTTATGAAGACAAAAGTAATGTCCATAATCATTCTGTATTCTCTTTACAGAAACATTTCCTTGTGGTTACTTTTGTGGTAGCCTTCTGCAATCAGCAGAACTTGTTTGTACAGAGAACTGTATTTATTTTTGTTTGGGACAATTTCTGATTGTAGAATTAATTTTACAGGCACCTATAGAGTTGTGGTTTGTTACGGTCTTTTTGTTCCGTGAGGCACATGCCTTTGACCCTGCCTTCTCTAACATGGCTGTATTTAATAACATAAACAAATCTAAAACAAGATACTCTGCTACACTTGCCTCATTCCCTGGAGAGTGTGTGGGAGAGGAAACCCATGACCCTGTTAGTTGTGTTGTTTTAATACGCTCCTGAAGGTATTCAGTTCTGCAGTGATAAGCATATTAGCAGAACCTACACAGAGCAGGATTATGGGATTCTTTCACCTACCTCCTGTAAAGGTGCAGGATAATGAAGCTCTTGCCGTCTCCAGGGGTCTGACCAAAGCATGCTGCTTCATCTGGGATTGTCTTGTATAGGCTGTAGTTGTCAAGACAGTCATTAAACTTGAGGGGAGAATTGCAGTAATTTTCTATGTTTAAAAGAGATATATTTATTTTAGTCAGTTGAACTTGGTGTCTTGCCAAATATGAGTTGTAGTAAGTATTCTCACTGAACTGAGCATGTCAGGCTTTGACTTCAGGAAGAGTGTAAGAAAATTAAAGCTAATAGAAGCTTGCTTTCTGTGGTATAGAGACAGTTAAAGATCTCTGTTTAACTGAACTCCAGTGAATAAAAGACATTCTTCTGTTTATATGTATTGAGCAAGATAATAGTATGTTGTATACAATCTTAAAATTCGAAAGGAGAAGCAGGTTGAAAATTTCCCCTACTTCAGTAGAGGTGAGTAAAATTCACTTTGCTTTCTCCCTACCCCCAATATTAAATTTTATTTTTAAACACCCCCCACTGCCCCAGCATACACTTGTCTTGTAGAACTCTGGATCACCGAACTGTTAGGTTCTTCAAGAAATGACAGTTATTTCATATGTAAAAGTGCCAATTTTTACTTGAACTTGGAAATGTTAGAATATTGTAATATGTTCCATAACTCATTCAGTCTGTACAACAGAGCAAATGGTGATGTCTGGATGTTGAAAATACCAAGTTTTGGGGTTTCAGTAACTTGAGGTTTCTGGGAAATAGTTTTATTGAAGTTTCAAAAAACCTGAGTTGAAAGTGACCCTTCATGCTTTCTTCTTTAATGATTATAGAGAATGGGAGGGGAGGGCAGATGACAGTCTGCTGACTTTTAAAGGTTCTTAGTCTGTAGATTTCACGGGTACTCAAGTACCTAGTGGTAGAAAATGCTTACTTGCATCTTAAGCTGCCTTTGGAAAATTTGGCCACTAATAATGGGAAGCAGTGTGTAATCACAACTAATACTCTTTTAAGGAGATGTAAGTACTAGTGTCTTACGGTCATCAAGCTAAACTTTAGCTTTAAGAATATCTTCTCAATTCCTGATTTTTTTTTTGTTAGTATTAATTCTGGGTTTTTTTGTTTGTTTTCATCTAAAGGCAGGCTGACACAGGTGAAAAATTCATAAGTAGTGAATGATTGACTAACAGTTGCAAATAATATGTACTAAATTGTAGCTAATTGTGTAGTTTAATCTTCAGTATTTTTTTTTTGAATGTTCGTGTAGGATGTGTATATGATCCCTAACCAGTGGGACTTGATTTTATTTTTTAAAAAAAACTAATTCTGCTATTTAATTCAAATAAATTTGGTAGCATCAAGGTGTCTGCTGAGGGAAAGCCATCTATGATTTGAGATCAATTACTTGATGTGTGGTTATAGCTGCAAATGTATTTACCTTGAGAAGACTGCATTAGCCCTCTGAAATGTCTTCTTACATTAGGATTTACTTCATTACCAAGATTTGTGTGAGCTAGAATGGTCTCTTGCTGGCCTTCTCAAAGCAATTAAGCTGTTTAAAAGATCTGGAGTTTGACATTCTGTTGTTTGGAAGTAAAGGGGATGGACAAAAAATTTTGGGATTGAGAAGATAGAAGTGCTGTTATGAAAATCGGCTAAGTTTTAGTTGTAGTTGCTGTAAGAAGAACAGAACTAGGTTCTGTCGATGGAGATTTTGCAAAAACTTAGAAACAGAAAAGAAATAAAATTGGTTGAATTTTGTTCAGCCAGTATGGAGTTTAAAAGAAAAAAACACTTTTTCAATCTAAGATAATCTGGAAATTAAAGAAAATTAAGTACTGTCAGCATGTAATTGCAATTTTAAATCATAATGCTGAAGATGTGTATTTAAATGTGTTTTCCTACTATTTGGCCATGATAAAATGGCTGTGTTGTGTACAAGGAGATGTGTTTACTCTAGTACCTCATAGCAAAGTGTGTGTACAGGTTGTTCTAATCTTAGGAATGTGAGCAAGATGTGTTGTTTTAATTTAGGAACTTCACAATTTCAGCAATATTGGAGCAATTTAGAAATAGCTTGTTTAAAAGGCTCTTAATAACATCAAAATTGTGATGCTGTAGCCTTAGAGAACAGGGTAAAGATTATATAACATTGCAAGTAAAACAGCCTTATTGTTAAGGATGAGAAAGCTTAGATAGGATATACTTAGATGACAAATCTCTACCCAGGAAAAGCTGTCTTAATGTGTGTGTTCCTGGTATCTTCTGTCACTTTTTGCTTCTTTTTTTGGTAAGCAAAGTTGTTAGTAAAATGTAAGTAGACCCTCTTACAGAGGATGCAATGGAACGTCTGAACAGTGAGATTCTGCGTGTATTCTTCTAATATGCTGTGGTTTTCCAAAATGATTTGATAGGTTTTGAAATTGTTCGTGTCAGGAGTGCAGGGTTTTATTTTCTTTGTATTTTGTATGTTTATTAGTAGGCTAAATGATTTTTGCTGCATTCTGTTAGAGCAGCTACAGAAGCGTTCATGTTGACAGAGCTCCCAATCTGTCCTGGTGTTAATACAAAGACTCTCTAGAAGTGATGATCCCATGAATTGTAATTGTATCTGGGTTGGCTGTAAACATCCAGCCTTTGTCCTCAGGCCTCAGTACATGCTAGGTGTGATGTCATCTCAGTGTGTCATGTCTTACTGAGCAATTGCATTAGCTTTTCAAGCTGTATAGCATGCATTAGCTTGTGAAAGCTGCCCAAGCCTAAGCATTGTAGCCTTTGCCTATTGTGATGAATTTTTGCTTTTATTTGTAGAGAGCAAGAAAATGTCATGTTACATAAAAGATCTCAAGCACTTAATATGGGTGATACCTGTGCAGCTAAGCTAGATTATACAAAATCACTGTATGTCAGCTGTGGAGTGGAAGGCCCAAAATAATGTTGCGGTTTTTAGCCACTGAGAATTAATAGTAAAACAACTGCTATTTTAGGGTTCATCTCATGGAATGTTGTCTTCGTATTTGAGAAGCTTGTGTTCCTTACATGGCATAACAACTCAAACCCATCTCTCCTCTCTATAGGGTGCAGATACGGAAGAAAAAGTTGACTTCATTCTCTCAACAGAATTAGCTCGTGTGAAGTTAGTTGTTTGACCTTACAAACCACAAGCTTAGTTTTTCATTGCATGCTATGTGTTACGAACTCGTGAGCTTGCTTTATCTCAAGATCAGAATGTTTGAAGTTTGTATGTGAATTCTGTATTTCAAAATACAGTGACTCATATCCGCGTGAAACTCAGCTGTTCCAAAAATATGGATTACTTATAGATCTAGAGAAACTTAGTGCCATTTATGTTTTTTAAGTTAAATGAACATATTTATTGGTAAGTCTGAAGAATTAAAAAATGTTGCAACAAACTGGAAGTTTGAACTTGTATTTTAATATTAAGCATCTGTTGTGAAAAAGTTGGGATATGCAATTAAATATCCATATTCTAAAATTTGAAGTCTTTTCTGATAGAGTTGAGTGAATATACTTACACACTGTTTAAGAAAAGCCTTTCTGATAAATGCATTGTTCCCATTCATGTTTCAAAAGCTAAAGCAGACTAAAAATTTGAATATTTAATCATTTTGGGGGTGTAGTAATTCGTATGTACTATACACTAATAATGCAGGCAGTATCAAATCCCAGTATGTTTTCTCACATACAGCAGGACTTGCTTTCATTGCAAAAAATGGAATGAGTTGGAAGGAGAGCAAAGAATGAGGAAGGACTGTCATTCAGTGCAGAAGGCATCAGCATGTTCACGTAGCCACTGTAATGTATTTAAACACATAGTGGGTTTGCTTGATCATCAAATCTGAACTATCAGTCATGTCACTGTCTGACAAAGGACTTGTTGCAGGTTTTTTTGAGGACATTTTTGTATAGCCCCGCCCCCGACTGGGATAGATACTGTTTGCAACCAACAAATGTTCTGCTGTGGGTTTGTTCATTAAATCCTTCTGGTGGAGAAAGGAGAGATGAATTTGGCAGAAAAGAAGAATATAGACAGTGAAGAATTGAACTACAGTCTGTAAGCAGTCTTCAGATTCCAGATACGGTTTAGAAAAGTGGACTGACAGACGTTTATCTTCTATAAGTCATTGCAATTAATAGACTTGCTTAGACCTGGACTAACATAACAAATGCTTAATTTAAAAAAAAAAAAAAAAAAAAAGCCAAAAATACTTGTTAGGAGAATGTGCATACACAGTCCAAATGTTGACTGTATCTGGAGAATATTTTTATTCTAATGAGTCTGAGGATTTTAAGAAGCAGATGGCTTAATGAATCTTGGAAGGGATTTTGCTTTTTCTTTGTATATTCTGATGGGAATGTTGGTGTAATCTAAAGTCAGAGTAGTAGTGTTTACCCAGTTGCCTTTCTCTTAACCTAATGAGCTGGACAGAGAAGTTCAGGTCTCAAAAATCACCGTTTCAGACAAGTGTTTGGGCAGTAGGTCCACAGTAGAATCTCCCTTCTGATATTCCCCACTATGTGTAAAGATCCAGTGAGCAGTATGAAAGTCTTGCGGTAAAAATATTGCTCTGTTGCAGAAGACTTTATAGGTAGCTTGTATGTTACTAAAAATGAGTGACATGTTATCAGTACAAAACCTAGAATATCTTTAATGAAATGTAGCTCCTAAAAATAATAGTTTGGGAACACAATGGCAGCTGAGAATTCAACCTTGTTTCTCCAGCAGTGTTAGTGGTTAGTCTTTCAAGAGTGTCTTAAGTGAAACTGAGGAGAAAATACACTTTTCCAAGGTACTGTATTTGGTAAAGGAAGAAAGTGATTAAACCACACATAATTACCCATCTGTTTGCCTTCCTTAGCCTTAAAATCTTGGCAAGCTGAGCACTGGACTTTCTTGACATGCATTTGAGATGTTAGGCCTTACTTAATCAAGAATAGATATTCTAAGGTCTCTGCTTTATGTATGGTATGCTTTGAAGTAAAGCTGAAAGATGTAAACAGTTTGTCTTTTCATAAAGGTACTAGGAATATCATGTATTCTTCTAAGGTATTTTTAGCTGTGATTTAAAAAAAATATATATAAACTTGGTTGGGGGGATTGAGCTTTTTAAAAAAAGTTTATGCAAAAGTGTCAGTTTACAGGTGGGAATCTTAGACCTCTGGAGCTAGAACTTCCCTTGAGTATGCTGCCAGGTGAGAACTCTGCTCTGATAGTCTGTTTTGCCAAAGCTGATTTCCTTTATCTAATCACATGGCTTCTTTTATGAGGTTAAGTGCTTCAGCTAGAAGGTCAGTTAGGAAGTAAGCTTTGTATTATTAAAAGCCAATTCTAACATGCTTGTATTTTTCTCCAGTTTTCAAATGGGTAGTGTTCTGTATCCTGATAAGCCCGGTATTTTTGAAAAGACAGAAGATTGTCTAAGTTAGGAAGGTCTGGGTTTTTCTTTTGGGACTTGTTCTTTGAGAGCTTGCTAAGGCTAAATTTGCTTGGGAATCGCTAAAGACCAGACAGCAACACCGACAGATAGGTGTGATGTCTTCCTCCTGTGAAACTTCTTACTGCTTGAAAACTATAAAGCAAAAAAATACACAATGCAATCAAGAAAGAGTGTAAATTTGTAAGCATAGTGCATATTTTGGAGTCACCTATTAGAGTAGCAGTAGGAACCTTGAATATTAAGTGTTGAAGAATAAAGCATGATTTGCTGTCTCTGGAATGAGAAATATGGAATTCTTCCTTTTAAAGTTCAGTGAGAGAAGTGAATGAAAATTCCCTCATATTCTTTTGTAAGACCTGGGAATATGAAGATAGTATCTGGGTGATGAAACTGAGGTTCAGCAATTTGCCCTCAGCTACTAGAATTTAATTGAATGGGTGAGAAGTGGAGAACACCTTAAATAACTAAAACAAAACAAAAAAACCCCAAGCATGTCAATGGTATGAAGGGGTACTTACTGTTGAGTTGGAAGCTATGTGGTTTCCTCCATCCTCGCAATGTTACCAAACCTGTGTTGGGAAAAAATTGGAATTGCTTTTTGAAACATCTAAAGGAGAGGCAAAGGACTTCTGTTTACCTTTTTGTAGCAAGGGTCTTTCTAGCACCTTTTGAAGGGCTGCATGCTGTGCCAGCTTAGTGACAGAAAAATCACTTGTCATGGATAGTTTGAGCGGTTGTGGGCCACGTCTATTCCATGCGTTGTATATGCCCTAACCACAATGTGTTCTGGAAAATCAAGTACACTTCCAATCCTGTGAACCCATTTGAATCTCACTGTCACTAGGATGTGTTTTGGCACCTGCCTAACAGCTGTAGGACTGTTGGTGGAAAAAAATTATTCTGTAAGCTTTCTTGATAGGGTTGTATGCAATATATTGTCTAACAAAGTTTTCAATAGCGGAAAGTCCTCTATAAGGCTTGATGGTACAAAGATAAAATTGTAGATTTTTGGCATCGTGATCTGCCCATTATCTTGTCCTCTGAGGCAGGAGACTTTAGCTATGTTGCTTCAGTCTGAGGGCTAGTGCTAGAACAGTTTGAATAATTCTGGTTGAGGAGAATAATCCTGGCTGTTGCTTTCACAGCTTTTATTTGGAAGAATCTGTATTCTTATGAAAAATTAGCATTGATGTAGTTTTATTCTTTGACATGTACTACTTGTGATTCCATTTTTTGGTAATGATAACCTGCACTGCATTTCTAAATTTCTCCCTCCTGCTCCAGCTGCACCCAGGGCTTTAAATTTTTCAGCACTGTTACTTCATAATGTCCATCATCTGATCAATAGAACGAAACACTAGAAGAAGCAGTTGGCTGGATTTCTTTCAACTTCTCTTGTGTTGCCTAAAAATGCTGTTAAAAGCTTCTATGTTATCTGACTTAGAGTAAGATAAAAGGTGATGTTAATACTTCGTTGTGAAATTTTTTGGGTGAATGAATTTTAAAAGCTTTATGGGTTATTTGTTTGTTTATTTGTTGGGTCTTTTGTGTTACTTTTTTTGACAGGAGTCTTACCCCTCTTCATCACCAATATGGTTTGTAGAATCAGATGACCCGAACCTGACTTCAGTCTTAGAGCGCTTAGAAGATATTAAGAAGAGCAATACTCTGGTGAGCAAGTGTTTTCGTTGTTTTGGGTGTTTATTTGGTTTTGGTTGTTAATTTAGCTTTGTGACATGAACAAACAATTAAATTAGTTCAATTTGGGGGTTATTTAGGTTTTTTTGTAAACACAAGTGTCTCTTCCAAAAACATGTGAACTACAAGTAATCCAAAAGATTTGGGGCAAGGAGGAGATGACTTAAATGCTTGCTCTTTAAAACAAGTTAAGTTTCAGCCCCAGTAATTACAGTTTGAAGTTTTCTGAAAATAATGTGACAGTGAAATGCATGAGAACTTTAAACTACTGAATAAAACTGCTCTTCTAGAGTTTTCTTTGCACAGCGATTGATTATGGAGGCAAAAGCTGTGTGTTTTTGAGAATGTGTATTCTCCAAAATATGGCTATAATGGTAACTAATACAAAGAATTCTTGGTTTCAGTGAAGACTTGACCTGATAGCTTCTAGTTCATCAGAATGTTCCTTAGCTAGTGATAAGTTTCAACAGTGTTGTGACTTTGGATGATTGTTATTTAAAGAAAAATCTTTGCACAGATTCTAGTGGTAGTTTTGTATTTCAGAAGACTATCAGGCATTATATGTCACTTGAGTACCCTTTTGATGTAGTGATAAGAGCTGTGTGTGTATGTATATATACATATATAAAAATTAACTTCCCATTTGTCATGGTTTAACCCTAGCCAGCAGCTAAGCACCACGAAGCTGCTCACTCACTTCCCCTCCACCCAGGAGGATGGAGGAGAGAGTTGGGGGGGAAAAAAACCCCCTGAAGTAAAACTCGTGGGTTGAGATACGAACAGTTTAAAATAATAATGATAATAATAACAATAATAAAATGGCAATAGTAGTAATAAAAGGATTGGAATATACAAGTGATGCACAATGCAATTGCTCACCACTTGCCAACTGATGCCCAGTTAGTACCCAAGCAGCAATCCACCCCTCCTGGCCAACTCCCCCCAGTTTATATACTGGGCATGATGTCACACGGTATGGAATATAGCTTTGGCCAGTTTGGGTCAGCATCCTGGCTGTGTCCCCTTCCAACTTCTTGTGCCCCTCCAGACTTCTTGCTGGCTGGGCGCGAGAAGCTGAAAAGTCCTTGACTTAGTCTAAACACTACTTAACACACTGACGTCTTCAGTTGTTGCTATCAACGTTATTTTCATACTAAATCCAAAATATAACACTCCACCAGCTACTAGAAAGAAAATTAACTATATCCCAGCCAAAACCAGGACGTCATTCTATGCAGGAAAGTAAGTGTCCTTGAATATTGCTTGGAGATAAATTTCAGTACAAATGTACTTTGTTCCACAAACAGCAGTCTTGCAGCCTGCTGACAAATTCAGTGATTTAAAGTATTGTTTTTCCTCTCCAAATTCAACTTTATGGCTATTAAATAGCCCTTAAGGATGGTCTTTATTAACGGATTATTTTAACATTTTTTGTTTATTTTTGTGTACTGCAATGCATGCATGTATGTGGTGCATACAAAACAAATCAGTCTACAGAATACTGCTTGTTGCATGGATTAAGTGCTGGCCTTAGTATTTGCCTGGTTTTGGAAAAATTGGGAATGTTCTTTTTCAGGAAATCATTTACCTGTAATGTTTACTGGGATAATGTTATTCAAGCATACTTGATGTTAAATAAGGATGTGTAAATTTATTTTTCTAAAGAATATTTAGGATGCATTTGACTTCTAGCAGAAATAATCAGAAAACTAGCAAGAAGGTGACAGTCTTCACGGGCCTTGCCATGATTAAAAACAAAGGGGCATTGCAGAGGAACACGAGCATTTTAGTCTATTATGCTGGATCTGATTAGAGGGGAGACATATATCAGTTGTGTATTTTCTTCTTAAAACCTAAACTCTAGACTAAACTACATTTAGAAGAATGTTACAGATCTCTTAGTCTTTGTGACTTCTGCATAGAAAGACATACAACAGTATAGCAGCAGAAAATGTGGCCAAATCAACTTTTTTCTTAAATACCCTCTTTGAAGGTTGTCCAGCTTGAAGCTGGTGTAGCTAGTAGTTTCAGACTAAAGGTTTTAAACAAGATATTTCCTATGTTTAACTACCTACAGGTTTGCTTGCAATAAGGTAGAAAGCTTTATTGCAAACATGCATAGGACTTGCTGTGCTGAATTGCATTATGCACATAGACTGCTTATGTGTGTTGTAAGAAAACAGCTTCTGATATCAAGATTGTACTTGCCCATGTAAAAGCTGATGGGTTGATGTAATAGACACCTGTGGATGGCCCATTGGTTTCTCGGGAATCCACCCCACATTATGTTATGCCAAGATGAAGACAAATGGGAGTGGTTGAAGAGGCAAATACTTACACTACAAAACCTGACTTCTTTGTTTTGCTCAAAAGGCTTGAGGTTTGTTTTTTCTCCCTACAACTTTTCCTCATGCAAGTCCCTCCCTCCCCTTCAAGGGTGTTGGAGCAAGTCACACACAGACTTCTTGGAGTAGCATAGGAAGGGATAAGGAACTACCGGTAGAAATCCAGAGGCATCTGATTTGTCGTACTGCCTCCTAAAAACTCATGCAGTTCAATTTAGACTTTTAGAATGTTCAAACCAGTTTTCATTTAATTTATTGCAGCTAAAGGATCATATGTGCCATGTTGCTCTAAACTCATAAAGTTATTGAACATTCAAATTTTGAATTGGAAATTGCATTGGACTTTTCCAGGAGCTCAACTGAGCACAGCGAACATGTGCTAAAAGCACTGCTAGCATATGTACCCTAATTTAGCGTTCTTTGGTATTACTCTGCCCTTTCTACTTGATTTGTAACTTTTGACAGTTATCAGCTGTTTGGGAAACTGAAGAACATGCTCTTCAGGCATAAAAGTTTGACAGGTCTATGTATATGGTAGCCTTGTCATTTGACATGGTAAAAGAAAAACTGTTTTACTGAGTTAAAATCATGCACGTCTCCTGGAAAATCTTCTGTGGGTCTGAAATAGTGTTACTTACCTTGGCATCAGCATGGTGCTTTTTGTTATGCAAATTTGTCAAAACACTAAAAATGTTGAAAGATTAAGAACATGATCAGCATAGATAGCATTAGGTTTGGAGGCTTTAGCTGCTCAACTGTTCATATTGAACAAGTTCCAGTCAGCAGATGAAAGGGCTACAGAATTCTCTCTGATCCCTAGTGTCTCCTGAATTGCTTTTCAGATCCTGAAAATCAGCATTACATTAGATTTGGTGGGTAGCTGAAACTGACAGCTGCCTTCTAGTGGTTGTACCATGCAAAAGATAATTTTGTTGTTCTGTTTAATACTTCAATTTCTTAAATTACTTCAATTATGTTCAATACTTCAATTTCATTGTTCTGTTTTAATATAATGAAAGTTACAGTTGCAAGTCTAAAGTCTCAAACGTTCCTTCATGGGTTATTAAATATAACTATACATGATTTGGAGGTTTGCTTTTTAAAGACAGTAGTGAAATGGACTTAAATTCAGACGGGCAGCTTTAATTCTCACACTCTGCAAACCTTGAGGGCTTAAACTTGCATGGAAGACGTCAAAAGTATAGAATTCCTGGCATAAGTATGTGTACAACGTGGATAAGCTGCTATCCCTAAGCACACTGCTTCTGTATTAAGAATTTAGTTTTAGTCACACATGATGGCATTTCAGGAAAGAATGTTGGCTCTTGCAAACTACCAATGCAGCAGCAACTAATTATGCATTGGGGGTTATAAAGACAAAATGCAGGAAGAAGCTTTAATGTACTTTCTGAAACTGCTGAAGGCTGCTGAATGTGCATGAGGCCAGTTACTGTCGCAGACCACCTGATAGCTAAGTAGTGGCCACACTCCAAATGACAGCTATTTCTTCCCTCTGTTTCCTCTTCTATCCTTCTTCAGGAGTTTCCTTCAATGGTAGGCTAACACTTAGCAATTACTTCATTTTTATATAGATATAGTGTGTGTGTATATATATGCAGATGGATACCTATAGAAGAATGTGTATACTTGCACTGTACTTTTTAAGTCCATGTTTCTTGGTAATCAGAAAACAAGGTGCTTCATAGTGAACCCAGCAGTATATTAATATCATTAAAGGTATCCTAAAGTTGTTAATGCTTTCATCTTCCATTAGAAAGATCTCTTCATGCATAAAAAGGCCTCCTAATGTAGGATAGGTTTCAGAAAAATTGTTCTAAACCATTTTCAGGTTTGTAAGATGTTAACACAGGAAGCAAAAAAATTCTAAGAGGTATTTTTGTGTTCTAAAACAGCATTATGGTGTCCGTAAGAACTACCAACTTCTCAGAACTCCTGAAGCATTAGAAGTTGTATTATGGATGTATAAGTTATTTTTATATTTTGCGATTATTTTTATATTAATTATAATCAGTATCATTAATTTATAAATTTGACATTGTGTTTGGTCACTTGAGCATTTACCTTATGCAGACTATTTACATTTTTCCTTTAGTACCCTGTGGATTATGCATTCTAGTTGCTGTTTAGTTTCTGCTTGAGGCAGTTTGTATTCCAGGGAAACTATTGGTATACTGATAGCCCACTCTTCTTCATAGCAGCAAAGTGTGTGTTAAGCATTCATTTTACATTAGCCAAGTATGTGAAGTTAGCCTGAAAATATATTTAAATTATTAATACATGGCAGAAATCTGCTATCCCTTTTGATACAGTCTATTCATATACCATTAACACATAACAAATCATGCTAGGCCAGGCTCAGAGCAGGGGGTTGGATCAGATGACTTCCAGACATGCCTTTCAGCCCAAATTATCCTATGATTTTTCATACCTATGAGCAGAGCATAAGGGATAATGGTGATGGTGATCCGTGGCAGAAGGATCAAGGGTATGAAATGAATTCCTGAGGAGGAAAAACATAGTAATGAGGAAGAAGGGTTGTAGAGGTGCGATCAGCTTCTCACTCTGCCACCACCTTTGCAGATTGTAGAAACTAATGTCAAGTAAAATATCTTGGCTATAGAAATGAGACTGCAGTTTGACAGTTGCATTAAGCTAACCCTGAAGTGTAGACTGCTGCCAAGGAATGGGGTTCTTGCTCTCAGCTGCATGTTCCTGCCTCCCCCTTTATGGTGAAATTGGTGCTTATGTTCTGCAGCACATCAGGAATTGATCTGCCACGAAGCTTGTAAGCTGCTGTATGGTTGTGTCATCTCTGGTGCCAGTGCAAATGAGAAGGTGAAAATGTGCTGATGGAGGCAGGGAGACACCTCTTCAAGCACAGCCACTGTGTAATTTGGTCCAGGTTGTGCCAGCAGTTTGTTGCTTCGAGAGTGCTTGTGTACCTTGCAGTAGTGCTGTGTTCAGAATGAAGTGAGAGAAGCTTACAGTGTGTTAGGTCCTGGCTGTAAAGATTCCTTCTGAATTTCAACTCGGGTGACAGGACTTCTCATGAAGACGATGGGGAGCGGAGGGAGCAGGAAGCAGTTCTTAACTCTCTTCCCAGACCTTACTGTCTCTGTCTGTAAAGACACATATAATATTGTGTTCATCTGCTTTTCCAAGCTTTGGACCAGCCAAATCCTGGTGGTGGTATTCTTCCCCCACCATTTAGATTTTTTGTATGCTTCATAACAGATGTAAACATGGCTTTACATAGCTACATGAGAAAAATTACAATTCCTGAAACTTTATAGTTTATGCTTCAACTCTCCATGAAGCAGTGTTGTTTGTGAGGAGAAAATTTTTTTCTCAACGAAATGTGTAGCACTGCAACTTTAAGCATCTTACAAATATTGAGAATAATAGTTCTAAGATCTGTGATTTTGTCTACCGAGTAACTTTGATTAACCTGCTTTCTGCCTGCTAAAAGGTTTCCTGATATTTCAGACATCCAGGAAGTTTCGAACAGGTGTAGAGTCTTAACACTGGTGAAAAATGTGATTGTTACAGAAAGCTTCTGGCAACATAAACTACCACATCTCATGTATATACTCACAAGAGATGTGTTGCTGATACACCAGTTCTTTTGCTGTCATCTGCTTTATTTTTGAGTTAAGGATGAATGTCATGAATGATGGAGAAACAGTAAACATGGTGCGATAGGAGAGATTGTTATTAATTCTTGTAATGCAGGCTGGTATGTCAGTTCATGGCCTCCGATGAATAAATAACATTGCTATTAAACGGGAATGTTAATTTCTACTGAAGTAAGGAAAAGCGCTGAAGCTTTCCAATAGCATAAGGGCCACATTTGCTTATCAATGCTAGTGATTTGGGCTTGGAAATGAGTTCTTAACACTGCAGAGGATGAATTTTCACTTGCAGTAGGGTAAGGTAAGAGCATTTAAACTGGCCTGTAGCAAGGCTTTAGACATGTAGAATATTTTGGAGTGCCTAGATTTTTCTGAAGTACCTTAATTTATTGTATATTTTAAGAAATACAGTATGCAAACACCAAATAGTGTTGTAGAGGTATCATTCTTTCAGGATGATGTGGTCAATGCTATACCTTGGGTGAGGCCACATTGCCTGAGTCTCCCTCCTTCATGGAGAGATTCTTAAAGGAGAGTGGAGGTTGCTGCTCTAAGCTTTAACTACTAGTGGTGCTGAAGGTTTTGTGTACAGAAATGGCTGTCTTGCACACTGCCTTCTACAAGTGGCAAGACAAACTCCCATTGGTATGTGGAAGAGTCATCCAGTCTTCTATGGTCTTGGCCTTAACTAGGACTCTGAGGCTGCCTAGAGAAAGTTAACAGCTATGGAAATTCACTTAATTAGCGTGGTGGTCAAGAAGCAAATTTAATGTTTCTCTGTTTCTGCAGAACTAAATTTATTTTCTGGATAGCATTACAGTGAGTGAAAGGTGTTCCATATTTTGCAGTTAACAGAATGCCGTCAATGTAATGCTGAAAGCTGGAAACAGAAATCGGTGATAGTAACAGATTGTGCCTCAACTTGATACAAGATAGGGCAAGCAGACTACTTGGGCTCTAGCTCAGAGACTAGCTAGTTTCTATGCCTTGTACAGCATTTGTCTTGCCTCTAGTGCCTCACTGGTATGTCCCTAGGAAGGGATTCAGGATGTGGAAAATCAGACTGTTCCTCCTTGCTTTTTTGAAGACCTGATTCTTTAACCTAGGAAATCGGAATGGGCAATCTTGTCTCATGAAATATGACCATTTGATTCTCCCCTAGTGATCTGTGGCTGATACGCCTATGCCTGGAATGGATGGTGCTGCTAGAGCACATTATTCTTTTGCTCATGGCGTTCTTCACTTGACATGAGGAGAATGGGAGCCATCTTTGACTTGCCATGTCCTTGGTTTCCCATTGTGGGGATTTTATTACAATGACTACAGAGCAAAAGAGCGTTCTTTAAAACTTTATTCCAGTGCGTGCAGTTTTAAGTGCTCTACACTGACCGAAAGTTCAGTACCGACATGTGAAGAAAATTGAAAATATATTGTTCTGTGCTTTGGTTTAAATAGACATTTCCATGTTTTCTTTTTTTATAGCTTCTTCAACAGCTGAAGCGATTAATATGTGACCTCTGCAGATTATATAATCTTCCTCAGCACCCAGATGTTGAAATGTTAGATCAGCCATTACCAGCTGGACAGGTAAATTAAAAAGCTGTGGAGACCTCCTTTTGACAATGAAGGAGCTGTTTTTTCAACTCCAAGAAACAAGATGGTGGGAATGATTAAACCTTGTGTAAGCCAGAACTGAGATATGAAGCACTGTTGCTTTATGGTGTCCTTGATCTGAATTTTGTTTGCAGAATCCATTTAATGATGGTGCGATACTATTACACAATTTATTTTGGAGTTTCTGTACCATTGAAAGGTGTGTATGTGATACCAGTGCTCTCAGTTTAATTCCCTCCTAAATACTGTTCAAGCCAATCACTGTGCATTCCTACTGCCTTCCAAATTTACTTTTTTCCAAAATGTAAATGTGATTAAACACTGTTGGCTTTTTCTTGAAGAGTATATGTTTTACAGTGTGCACTTGGATGAACTACTATTGATATTTTCCTTCCTCCTCAATCCCTTGCAGAGATATGGGATATCAAGACCATATGCTACTTTGGGTAGGGAGTATCTGAGCTGCCTTGTTTACTGTTTGTGCACTTGACAAATTAAGAGTTGTGAAGGGCTGTGAAATATTCTGGTTAACTAAAATGTTTTGTATTGTGCTGAAAATGGAACTGGTAACTGACAGTAACTGCTTTTTTTTGTATTTTTAATAAGATTATGATATCTTCTTTTGCTTATACATGTTAAGATGAAACGATTTCTAAAAACTCCTGTAGCGTAACAGATGGTTTTCCTGTGGTGACAGTACTATAGTAATAACAAATAACTTGCTTAATTTTGGTCATGTGCCCAGTTGTAATCCTATAGGTCTTTTCTCTCAGCCACCCACATAGCAGTGCAACTGTAAGGCAATAGGTCTGTAATATCAGGAAGTAGCTTTGTTGAAGAGTCTTGCTTATGCTCTAAAACTCAGAAACAAACTCATGGAGTGTTTCTTAGCCAGAAATGTCAGATAATTTGCAAGTTAAATAAGAGTGGCCTTAGTAAGTCAGACCAAGGATCCATCTAGTCCCCTGCATTGTGTACAGCAGTGGCATTCCTCCTTTGCCAAAGGAAGAGTAAGCAGAGGACAAGCATATCAGAATGCTCCCGAGTAGTTCTGCAGCTCAGAATTCCTGAGCTTGAAGTGGTATCTTGAAATGGAAAGCCATAAAAAATGAACTCAATGTATTGTTTTGGTATTTTGTCAAATAATCTAATAACAATGGCTATCTGATGATAGTAGTTGTTGCATAGAAGTTCTAGGTAGTGAGACAAAAATCCATTAAGTTTCAGAGGTCTAACGTTCGTTGGGTTTTTTCTTTTCAGAGGTCTAGCGTGTATATGAATTCTAGTCAGAGCCATGATCTTTTTTCATGGTTAGGAAATCATGAGTTACAATGTGCTTGACTTGCTTATTGCATTTGTCCTTGTCTCGGAATAGGATATCCTTATCTGAATCTTAAGTTTCCACTTAGAGCTTAATGTGAAATTAA
The DNA here is from genome assembly GCF_929443795.1 of Astur gentilis. NCBI lineage: Eukaryota > Metazoa > Chordata > Aves > Accipitriformes > Accipitridae > Astur > Astur gentilis. The sequence continues at coordinate 5,295,309 of NC_064889.1, read as the reverse complement.
TTGTGACATTCTGTTTATCTTTGCTTCATGCAAAAATCTCTTCACTGTCATACTCAAGAAAAGCACCTTTGTGTATCTTTCACATTAAACTTCTGTCCTTTGCAGACCTTGATAAGTGTAACTTTCATATATATTGCTTTCTTTTTGATAGTAGACTTTCTGCTTTTGAAAGAAAGGAACATAGGCATAATTTATGCAGAAACCTCATTGTTGTATTGCAGAATGGAACAACAGAAGAAGTTACATCAGAGGAGGAGGAAGAAGAAGATATGGGTGAAGTATGTGTAGATACAAGATTGTTGTCCTAATCTTGTAGAATTCTGGCACGTTGCACTGCAGCGGCTGGCTAATTATTAAGCTAAACTGTAAAATGTAATGTCCCTAGAGTTCAATGGAAAAGGTAATTAAAAATTTGGATGTTTACCTTAATGTCAGCTTTCACTTGACTGCAAAACTAGTGAAATTTTCTTCTTAAACCTAGATCTCAGCTGTGAGGTACTTGGATACCAGAATTTGACATCTGTTTGTGCTTTAGTCAAACAATACATAACATTGTGTGCCAGATCAGTAAGTTTGCTTTGTTAACTCCTATTTCAAGCAGCATATGAACTAGCTCTGATACAGTTGAAAGTGCCTCCCAAATCGAAGCAGACTGGTGTTAGAGTAAACCAGTTTGCTGATTCGTTAAACAGGTGAGCTAGTTTTTAACTGTACTACATTGGAGGACATGGAAGGACATCTGAAACAGACATGCTAGACTTTAAGGGGGTTATGTCACTGTCTGGCAAGACTGTGCTCCTTTTAATACGCTTTTTACTGTGTGAGAACCACCCCTTTCAATTATTTCTACAACATGTTAGAATAGCTTCAAGATGCTTGCTTTTTAAACCACTAGAAATAGCCTTATTATAGGAGAACTGTTCTGACTACTTCAGTTTTAGATTTTTAACGAAGAAGGTGTGTAGTAACAATGAACAACTCATTCTCTGAATAAAAGGTCTTCCTTTAGAAAAGATCTAAATGTTACCCATGTTCTGGAATTAATTTGAATCAGCCTCTCTTACACCATATTTAACCTGATCCAGGCCACATCTGTTGGAGCCAGAGTTTCTGTAAAGGTAGTATGTATGCTACTATATTTTGCTGCCACAAGGCTCTTGTTGCTTGCAGACTTTTAAGTAGCCTTTTGCACTCTGTTTGACTGACTTCAGACAAAAAAATTGTCATGTTTGTCATTATTTCTAAGCTGTCAGGTGGCATTGTGTGTGGCACTGATACCTTCAACTTGTAATCTTGTCCATTTTCTAAATTGAAAATAGCTTACGGTTCCTGGGGCTATAACATTATTTTGAGAAACATGAGCATTTTAAAGAATACTCTGTTTAAAATCTGTTATGGTTGGAGGAAACAGTGTTGTCAAGGGCACCAGATAGGTGTGTACTACATAAGACATCCTTGAAGTTGCGTTTATGACCAGGTTTTCCTGCCACGCAAACAGATGGTGTATAAAGAGTACCCACAGGTGTGGTGGAGCACTGCATATTGGAGCATATCTGATAGTTGTGTTCTCATAGCTTGCTGGTATGGCTGCTGTAGTGCTTCCTTTTTCATCTCAAGGTATTTACATCCTTCCCCTCCACAAATAGCACTTGAATCGCCTTTCAGGCAGTTATCTTAAGTTCAGAGTGCTCCTCTGCAACAGGATAACCCTGTCTCAGAATACAGAGTGGAAGATTTTTCAGTGTCTCAGTCTAAACTCAGAACTGAAATGTTGGCTTGTGTGATCGGAACACTTGACCACATAATTTTGTCTCTCATCCTAATTCCAAAATTGTTGCATCTAATCTTCAGCTGAAATGTTCACCTTGAATAAAGTACATGTAGCTTTCTAATATTTTACTTTCTTGAAGGGTTGCTGTAGCCCTGCCAGATATTTTAATCGTTGTTTGCCAGAAGTGTAATATAGTTAGGATTCTAGTTTAAAAAAAGAGCCTGCTTTTAGACACGTCTTGGAGACACCCTAACTGTGGTTACTTTTGGATTCTTAAGCCCTGTTCAAAATGCCTTAACTTCCTGTCTTCTACCTACTTTAATGGGCTAATTCACTATAGTCTTAACTTCTCGCAGAAGTTTTATGGTGCTTGTTTCTGTGACCAAAAACATGTTGTGAATTTGTGTCTCATTCATATTGTGAAGGCTCCCTACACTTGAGTGAATACTGTTGGCTGAGAGAGTAAAGTTACAGCAAAATAGAAATGGCATCCAACAATCACTAATACATAGTACGGTGCAGGATGTGACTGTATCCCTAAATGGCCTTGGAGAGGGTTTTGTTGAATGAAGAGCATAGTTAAGTTATTTACAGTGAATTTTCTTCTATCCTGTAGGACATTGAAGATCTGGATCACTATGATATGAAGGAGGAGGAACCAGCTGATGGGAAGAAATCTGAGGATGAAGGCATTGAAAAAGAGAACCTTGCAATCTTAGAAAAAATCAGAAAAAATCAAAGGCAAGATCACTTAAATGTGAGTTAATGATTTATGTTTTTTTCTTTGCAATACTTCTGGCTTTAAAATAGAAATGGTTTTCAACAAATAAATCCTACTACTATGCACCTAGACATAAATTAACCTGTAGCTGACTTCCAGCATATAGGGGACAAACATCTCAACTTATGGGAACTAAATAGCTCTTTTTGGAGAAGTTTGAATAGGCCAGCTAAGATTCCAAGGTCATTTAGTAAATGGACTCATCTTTCATCAAAATCTTTGGCACAGGAAGTTAGTTGTCAGTCCTCATCCCACAGAGGCACAAAAACTACTTCAAAGCACTCTCATTCAGCCTGGGAGAATGCTATCAGCATTTATTTTGTCCAGTTGGGTTGGGGTGTTCTTGGCATTTTGGATGAAGCAGCATCTTTTAGCTTTTCACTAGAGTCAACTCTTACATATAAATCCAGGTTTCCCACTTGTTAATGATATTTAACTGCTAATCTGATTTATAGAGATATCCATTTGGTTGTCCCTCTGTCTCTTGCTTGATGCCTTTGTTATGAACAGTAGTCCTTGCAGAATTAGCAGAAAACATGTAGGTTGTAAGCATGACTTTTGTTGCTGAGCCCTTATTAAAATAACAAAGCCATATATAAACCTGACTGCATTAAAAGTTATGGGTGACTTAACAGACTTAGTAAACCCAGGAATCTGTGCTTTAAATCTATTTTACGTATGAGTTTGTTTTGCGGTAGTATCTACGCCACGTGTAAATCACTGAAGGGTGAGGTGTTTTTTGCCAGACGTAAAGCAAGGGGCCTTCAGCAGCTTCTGCAGTTTTATTATCACGGTTTTCCGAGTGATCCTGCCAGTGGGCAGTTGTAAAAAAAAAAAACAAAAAAAACCACCTGTTTGTTCTCCAGGGGCTTAAAAATGTTTTGTGAAAAGTGCCAAGCTCCAGAGAAGCTTCTACTTCTCAAAGGTGCGTGTAGGAAGTAATGATGTTGTCATACAACCTTAATTTTATTTAGCCTGGCTTCCAAAGAAATCAAAACTTTTGTTTGACAGAGGCTTAAAATGTATAATGCATGAAATTCAGTGCTTCTGTTCATGACCAATTTCACCCGAAGGTAAGGGTTCTAAAATTTTCATAAGTCGCCTGTACAGAAAGAAGGTGCTTGAGCCAGTGCTTGCTACTGTGTGAGCTCCTGAGTTTTTATATGCTGTTTGGCAAGTCAGCAGACATGTAGGTCATGTCCAGGCACAAGATGTGCTATTTCTCATTAAACTAATAATTGAGGATGTGAGCAATAGTTGGGTACAGGAGAGGGACCTGTAAGTATTTAGGGAAGGAATAAGATTTAGTATTGGTATGTAGGGAGGACCCTGATTTTTGCCCACAGAACCAGCTTTGTTCTAGTTCTTATACTTTATGATTTTTGCAGTAAATATTTTCCAAATAGCCTAAATTGCACTTAAAAATTGTATTAGATTCAAGAGAATTGCTGTTGTGAACCTCTTTGGATTTGTAGGAAGAACTATATACCTCCGAAGTGCTTGGTGCTAGCCAAGCCAATCCAATCCACTTTTAATATTGGATGCACTCCTGATAGATCTAGTTACCATAAGATTTTAGGGAAAAGGCTCATTTAGTTAACAGAATCTTGACTATTTCTTGTCATGAATTACTGGCCCTAAATAACTTTAGTTTAGAAAAAAAAGTCTTCCTCTTAGTTACTGACACTTGAACATGGAAAAGGGTTTCAGTTTGTAGTCATCTGCTTTGCAAAGGAAATAAGATGGAAATACTTCTATCGGAGTTCTTCCACTAAAAATCTTCTGCACCTGTCCCACTGCTGTTCTAACATGACTTGAGTGCAAACCTGTCAAAAATACCTTAGACTTATGTTCTACTGAAATAGGCAGCATGAGATAGCTGGCTAGAGGAGATTGCACTTTGATTTGTGTATGAATTCAATAGTTACCTATCAGGTTGTCTGAAGGAAAGTGTACAGTAATGATCACCCCTTCAAAAAAAAAAAAAAAAACAAAAAACCAAAAAAACCCCAAACCAACCAAAACAAAACCAACCAACCTAAAAAAAAAACCAAACAAAAAACCCCCAAGCCTGATCAGCATTTCACTCTTTAAAAGCAGGTAAACATAAGGTGCCAAACTGCTTTTGCTGTATAGTTAAGTCTGTTTTAAGACTTGACTAACCATAAGCACAATGATCACTTACTGGTTTTGTTTAAACTGAAATGTTTGTTCAGACTTTGAGAAGATGCCTGTTAAGATTCTGTATATTTCTGCATTTATAACTCAGACCTGATGGTAAAGAGTCTCTCTAATTGTTAAAGAAAATAAATGCTCTTGCAGCCTGAAAGGCACGGTCTGCTTTACTATCATCTAAAAATTTGGTAGAACTGAAAAAAGGTTTTTGTAGTGTCAACATTCTTCCTTGGTGTGGAAAGCCTCTTAAAACTGCAGATTTGCTTTTGCTAATCTGCTCTTTCCCATTTAGCAAATACTGCCTTTCCTTTTGCTTTTTCCCTCCACATCTAGTGGAGCTGAAATGAGCACTACTGGTTTTTTGTTTGACAACAGCAGATTCAACTTACATAATAGCTGTTTCTCGTGCCAAGACATTCTCGTTGATGCTGGTGCACAAACAAGGTCAGCTGAGTCCAGGGAACAGGGTATTCAACTGCTGCTGAGGAACCATGGTATTTTTGTGGGTCACCAGAAATAGCTGTGCTGCTTAAATAATTTCTCAAAGGACTTGTGAGGGTTTACTCTTAAGTGCTTGAGAGCTGAAAACTATAGCTGCACTACTGACCTAGGAAGGAGCTAACCTAGTAGCACTTAAATGCCCCTTTATGCTGCCAGAACATGGGACTTCTATTAGAACATGTTAAACATGCTCTAAGATAGCAGAAGTTTGTGCAGTATCCTAACATAAGGTAAAATTTAAATCTGCACAGCCCTTCACAGGGGGTTTTCTTAAAGGACAGTGAGTTTCACAAATTTAAATGTAGTGGCTAAACAAAGTCTGCTTTTCACACAAACTACACAGCTGTTTTGGTATACTTTGTTTCCTCAGCAGAGGAAAGTAAAACAAAGCCATGCTGTTTACATGCTTGCTGTTGGAAGAGGGAACATGAAGTCTAATGTAAGGCTTTGACTAGTGCCCAATGCAACCGGAAGACTTCAGTTTCTTTACATGTTCTTTGGCCAAAATCTGTGTGTCATCCTCTCTCCCCTTGGCTGAAATGCAGGTTGAAGTTACGGATCATGCTAAAGGTTTTTCCATAGGAAAGGAGTGCATGCAGTCCCATTCTTGCATATTTTTAACAGGTTCAAGACATTTCTTCACAGGTTGAAGACATTTTTCTGCTGCTCAAGGCTGTTGTCATAGGAGTTTTAAGGGTTTGTGTGTTTTATACAAGTTAAGAATATCTATCCACTAATTTTGTAAAGGAGCTCTCTTCCTTGGCAGTATCCCTAATCCTACTCTTCTTGCCGGCATCAGGAAATAAATTTGGCTTGCGGTACAGTATGTAACTTGGAGTAAGAGTTAATCCTCCTCTTAGCATTGTAATAACTTTAAAGAGCCACTTGCTTACTGGGAGTAAAACAAGGTCTTTGAACTGGAATCATTAACTTCAAATATTAAACAACTTGCTGCTCCTTGCTTTGCAGAGGTCTCTCCCCACATAGTAATTTCAGAGATTAATGCTTTTCTTATTTAGATAATGCTATTAGCTTTTTGCATTTCCTACTGAGGAGTTTATGCACTTCCCTTTCGAAGTCTCAAATGCCTCCACTTTCATCTTCAGATTTTATGAAGTCTAAGGTGTCATTTCCATTTTCAGTCTAATCCTTGAAGTAAGTATGAATCTACTTCAACTTCCAGGAATGAATGTACTTCTGCACAAATACTGAGAAAGTTCCGTGACAATAGAGCAAACTTGTATTCTTTAGTTCTTTTGGGGTCACTTGAGATTTTATTATCTTGAAGGAGTTTCCATTTTTTGGTGTTATGTTTTAGCAGGTAGTTTTTGGTCTTGTGGCTGAATTATCTGAAATGTATTGTGAGGTGATTTACTGTACTGTATTGATGTGTGACAGTATTTTTCTGATCAGATGGAAAATAGACAATCTGGTCTTTGAATTTAAAACTGCAGTGAACTGCACCTCCTACCTCAGATAACTGATTTAAGGAGCAGACTTTGGCTGTGTTTTGAGGAGTGGAAGGGGAAAAGAAAATGTCCGAAGGAGAAAAGCTGAGGCTGCAAAACCTCTTATCTCTGGAGAATTAGTGCAGCAGACAGCTAGGGCAGTGGTGTGTGCTGTGCTGATTTCTGCATAGTTAGGTGTGCCCTACTGACTTGTGAATGCAGAAGCTCAGTTCTGAAGTCCTAGTTTTCTTAGAAGTTGCTTAACTGTTTGATAAAGTATTTTACTCAAATTTATACGTTCACACTAGAATACTAATTAAGGATAGAAACACTTCTGAAAAATATAATGCCTATACTGACTTGGACCAAAGTTTCACATTTTTGAAAGTGCTAGACACATGTCCTTAGGGGGAAGACTTTGAGAACAGGACAAGCTTGTAGCGATGCATCTCCTGAATATTTTTCATGTTCAACAGTTTTGGCTCTGGGAATTCCTGCAGGTGTTTCTGTTACTTGCAACTTCAGCAGCTAGCATGTTGTCCATATAGATGTTTACCTCCTGTAGCAGGGATTTCTCCAGCTTGCCTGCTTATTGTTCTGGAGAACCACAAGTATGCTTGTACAGGAGAGGATAATCAAGTGAGACTTCGTGCCTATTTGATTACTTAATAGGGGGGGGAAAAAAATCGCTTGCGGCTTGTCTAGCAGCTCTCAACTCCTTCAGTTTACAAATCAAATGGCTGTGCCTTTCTGCTCTTGGCATCAAGCCTACATCATGGATACCTGTCAGATCCCATGATTGACTAGTTATTTCTAAGGCAGTTGCAACTGTAACTCTTGATCTCACAACTGGAGAAATGTGGGACACAGTTATTTATATCTGATTCACTCTTTGAAATTATAACTTGCATGTAGCGAGTTATTGAAAGTTAAAGTTTTTAATTCTAGTACCATTACAGTCAAAACTGAACTCACTGCTCTACTGTATCACGCAGTGGTGTGATGCAAGTAGTACTCTTCTAAACTGCACTTTAACAGTAGTTATAAAAACCAAAAGTGACACTGGAATGAAGACTTTGTGTTTCAAAGCAGCGGTGTTTGGCATTAAGGTTACCATCAGGTATAGCAGTTAATTTCTGCAGGCTTCCTCTTCAACTTCCTCCAGGGGTAGTTCAGAGCATGTAAAGTAAGCTCCTGTGCTACACTACTTAGGTTAAGCTTGCTAGCCTCTTTCTCTTGATCATAGATTACTGGTTTGCAGTCTATAGATTCTTTAGAGTAGCAAGTCTAATTATATTTAATATTGCTATATAAGGAGTAGGCAGCCCAACTAGAAATGCCTAGGAAAAAAGGGTAAAAAACAGTTACAAAGTCTACTGAGGCTAGCTTACACACTCTAATGTGGTTTGTTTTGTGTTGGTTTTTTTTTTTTAATACCCCTTCAGTTTATCAGCAGTTATAATGGCACTCAGAAGTCTGTGGGTGTGTTAAGCTTTGGTTTTTAAATTACTACAGTACAGAAGATACTTAAATTTTCATATGCCAAGGTGAGCTTCCAACATTACATACAGAAGTTTGGTAGCTTAATTTGGAAATAAAGATGCAATGAGGAAACTAATTTTCCACAGGATGTCTTTGAGAATCTAAGTTGTTTTTAAATTGCCTGTATTTAGAGGTTGATATTCTGTGAAAAACATAAGAAAATGACTATTTTCAGTAGGAAATACAGCAGATGAGGCAAGGATATTGCACAGCTCTGCACAGAAGGCCAAAATCTTGACACGTCTCTGAAGTTTCTTTCTTCCGGACTCAACACATTAATGAGTCTCAACCTTAACACCCTTCATACAGGTCTGAAGAAGCACAGCAATTTTACAGAGAATGGTGGTTTACACTGCATTGTGTTAAGTGTAATGCTTCCTTTTTCAGCTAATCTGCAAACAGTGGCTATAAATAGTAGTAATCTGCAAATAACATATAACCAACCAGTTTTTCCCCATAAAACTGCATTTGCTTGCTGTTGGAGGAAGAGAAATGCCTTCTCTGTCTGCTACTGCTCTAGAGACAGGGGCTTCAGTAAACTGAGAAATTACTTGTCTGGAGCCCTGTCTTTATGTAGCTTTTATTTAATCAGGTGAAAGGAGTTGCCTTTTATTTGCATGTTTAATTACAAAGTTCATTCTTCATACCAGTCTGTTAAGAAAAACTAGTGGAATTTCAGTAATCTGTGTAACTAAATGCAGTGGAGTATGAAAATGAATAGCTTAAAAGTATAGTCTACAGATTATAGTGTGAAGCTAAGCATGTTATATGATGCTACTGAACAGAGAAGACAAAGGAGTATGTGGAGGCTATCTAGTAACTATTACTGATTACATCAAGTACTATTACTGATACTTAACCCTTAAGAAATAATTTGATCCTACAGTTAAGACCTTGTAGAATATGTATTATCACTGTTGACTTGAGGCAAACAGGGATGACATTTCAGGTATTAGACAATTGTCATAACTGCTTCAGATTCCTCCATAAATACTTCTCTGACGCTTCTATCCGAATAGGATCTGTCTGTTTATAGATGTTCATAGTATCTGAAAGGAAACTGAAGAAACAAATCTCTTTAAGTTTTTAGATGGAATAGGAAAAACAGACCCATAAATTAATCATGCAGTACTTTATAAAGAGAGGCTGAACTTAACTTTATTCTAGGTGGGGACTTTTTTTGTGTTTGGTGGTGGGTTCCCCCTGCCTTGCCCCCCAAATCATGCTTCCAAGCCACATGTATTAGCCTGTATTTCAGTGGGAGTGACTGAAGTCCAAGCAGCAGCAGACAACTGCATGGGTCTCATGAAATAATCTACCTTTGGGAAACTGACTGCCGGTGGAAGCCAAAGTTTCATAGGATTGGGGTTTGGGGTGATAGGTACCTTACCACATTTGGAGTCCTCATTCCTCTTCCATATTTTAAATCTTGTAATGCTAATTTTTATCTCTATCTTCCAACAATCTTGAATGTAAAATGGTATTTCAGGTGGACTATAGAAGCAGGGTAGCCATGTAACATCTAAGGTTTAATATCAAAATCTTTCCTATTAGCTTTGCATTGAATTGGAGAGAGTAATCTAATTACTCTTGGTGATCATTTTATTGTAAATAAGCGCTTCAATTTTGTAAGAGGAAAAAGTTCTATCCTCACTTTAAAGCTCAGAAAATTGAGGCAGAATTTAATTCCAAGGTCACAGAACTGTCAGCATTGGGGATGTGTGCTGAACACATCCAGTGCAGCAGTTGTTGATACAAGTAGACATCAGTTACTTGATAACTGGTGTGTTCAGTAGTTTGTCAATAACTGGTGGTATTTAGAGCCAGTCATATTTTAGATATGCCTGTCACTTAAAAGGTCTTGTCTCTTTTTTTTTTCTTTAGCATTGTATCTCGGGCTGAAATATCAGGGTCAGAATCTGTATGCTAAGTTTTCTATCACTTTGAGATGCTGAGTAATACAGAACTGAGCTCTAAAAGAACAGAAGAGATTTCTGCCAGGGTTGCATAAACCACAAGAACTATGGCAAATCACAACAAAATATTTGGTATTTTAAGGTTTGCTTACCTTAGTCTTTCTCTGTGTAGGTGTTGATTTTTTTTTTTTTCACTCTATTGCAAATAATAGTGTTGCTTTTGTTCTGCATTTTCAAAATACATTGATTGGTTTTCCTTTATCCCAAAGTTGCTGTTCTATAGTGGATACTTCCCAACTCCTGTAAATAAAAATATATTGCTGAGAAAACAGTAAAACCTTGCATGCAGAAGCTTATCCTTAGGATTAGTCTTACTCTTCTTTCAAGTGCATAAGAGCAGAAGGTGAAAGGAAGTATTTCCCTATTAGAAATGTACTGTGGATCCATCTTGGGAATCAAAATGCCAAAGAGATTAAACTCCTTTACAGAAAAATGTCTGTTGTACCTTGATTAAGAGTTTGTATCACCTATGCCATGTAGTAGTATATATTAATGTGCTGCTTTAGAGGGAGTGTCTTATTTCTTTTGGGTAGTCTTTGCTCACTAGAATATGTAATTTCTCAAAAACCTAATCCTAATACAGAAATTAATATACGTTTAATACCTCCTAATTAGTGTAACTTTGTAATGGAAATAAAGCTGTTCGTAAATATTACTTTTCACTTATTTGGCATCTTTTTTTGTTTGTTTCAGGGTGCAGTCTCTGGGTCAGTTCAGGCTTCAGATCGACTTATGAAAGAACTCAGGGATATATATAGATCACAGAGTTATAAAACAGGTAAAATGCTTCAGATTTCCCTTGAAATAACACTTTAAAAGAATTCTCCTGACAAATACTTTCTTCTAATCCTTGTGTGTTTTGTTGTCATAAGTGTGTATATACGTGTGTGTATATGTGTGCATGTATATAAAAATAAAAATTCATAGATGCACTATTTTATGTAATATGATTATATATAATGTATGTATTTGTGGAGAAAAAGGAAGTCAGGATACATATCCTCTAAAATGTTCTTCCTTTTTGTTATGCAAAGCTTCATGCGAGAATTAACAGGATTGGTGTAACTATGAGAATGCTCTTGGGGTGGATGGCTACAAAGAACAACTCAAGATTACTCCGTTGGGACTTCTTGAGTTTTCAGAACTACCTGAAATTCAGTTCTCCAGGTATATAGGGCAAAAGCTTTGACCACTACCAGTAGGTAGTACTAATCATAAGAATATACTTGCTGTAGAGGGATTTGTGTTCAACAGCAGAAAGTTTTGTTATTATATGGGATTTAACCTCAGTTACATTGCTGTTACTTTTATGATTTTATGATGCTGTTAATCTGATCCTGAGCTCTGTGTATTCCTTGGAACAAGGATACAAATAGCAATAGAAAACAAGCTTGTCTTTTAAATTTGTTTGAATAACAAACGCTGATTAGCTTTAAGTAGTTAAGTGGTTGGCTGTTCTATTTGCTCCACATAAGGGCAAAGGAATGTTATGTTGAATTGTCTGAGTGTTACCATACAAGAAACAGAAAATACATAGAGTTCAGGCAAGTTGTATTCTTGTAGGTCAGTTGTGTAGGCAACTCCACAGCAGCCAGGTATGAGAACCTGTTGTGGGCCAGGATGGGAACAGGAGGAATGCCTGATTAGAAAGTCAGTCTAAACTTTAATCCTCTATCTTTTACTTTTCTGAATTTTTCCCGTAGTTTATTTTAAATCTTGCTTGGTGGCTGTGGCATTTTAATTCATGTGTAAAAGGACAGAGTTGAAGAGACAATAGGTTCCTGTCTTGATTTGCCAGATTTACCTTTTAGGTAAACAGTTTTATGTGCTGAAGTACTGTGGACAGTGGTAAAATGTCTTAAGTATAAATTTGATTAAGTGACCTAGTGCTGATCTAATGTAGCCTCCTCCTTTTAGGCTTTACTGCTGCTGAGTGATTGCCAGTATGCCTTAATCACCATCTATCCAGTAAAGAATGGGTTAGTGGGTCTAAGGAAGAGCCTAGAAATAGATCTGTATTAAGTCACGAGCGATGCTCTACTGCCTATATATGATCTTCAGGGTTTGTTTTTTGTGGGTAGAACAAAGACTGGGTATAACAAATCTACTTGTCTGTGAAGACTGTGTGGTGCTTAATCACATAGGTACTGCTTGAGGCACAACCAGGAGCTCCTATAATAGGTGTAGATTGAGGTGAGGACTTGGGTTGCTTAATAATGCCATTTCTTGGCTTTAGATTAATAACAATTCTTAACTAGCTGTAAAAGATTGAACTCCTGATGTAGGAAAGCATACTTTAAATGATGAGAAAAAGTAAATCTTGCTAAACTGTAAAGAAAGTTCAGGTACTAAAGGGTAAGTATAGTAACTTATTATTAGCTTATGACTCAGGAATACGTAAAAAGACTGCAACTGGATGCCTTGTGTCAATCTCTAAAACATGTTAATGAAGTAAAGTGTCAAGTGGACATGACTACAAAACTGATGGCAGTCCTGCTTTGAAACACTGTCCTACTGATACATTTATTAAATTTTACCAATAAATGATGCTGTTGGTTATAAAACTTACCTAGATTCATTCCTTATGGCCTCATTTAGTCTTAGGAGTTGAGTGAATTTAAATATCAGTTCCTCTCCTTTGCACAAAACTCCTGCTTTTATAGCCCAGTTCTGTCTTTTGTTGTTAGATAACTGTCACCAGTGAGCAGGGGCATGGTAGATGATTGCCTTTTTTTTTTTTAATGTGATCTTTGTTTTGAGGACTTGCTCCGTGGTCCATTTTTCCCTTAATTTAATTTCTTATGATTATCACACAAAGGGAAAAATTGTGAAACTTAAAGGTTCTGGTAACTGTTGCAAGGGAATTTAACACTGTTTTCATTTTTTGTAATGTAAGCCAGAAATCTAAGGCTGCTCTTTAGTTGCTTAAGGATCACTTTAGTGTGTGTGAGGTTACATGTTTTCAGGATTGACAATAGGCCAACACTGGGACTTCTGAATTGAGTAGTACTTGTAGTAATAGTCTTTTAAATATTTTATTTTCTACTGAAGTGTTTTGTAAAAAAAGTAGCATTAAAAAAAAATTCAGAACTTCAACTATGGGTGTATATTCAAGGTAGTATCCATTTTAGAACTGAAGTTCCTTTAGTGATTGAAATACTACTGTTGGAGTTCATGCAAAAGATGATTACAGAAGCTCGCTGTCAACAGGAAGGTTGCTTATCTATCTGGAAAATCTAGGTGAAGAACTACCCTTAAAAAATAAACAGAAAACTGTTTTCTTATGAGCTAACAGAAGCAAAAAATACTCTAGCAAATTAAGATATTCTGCTATAAACTAGACAGAATTTCATTAGTCTGTCTTGATAACAGGAGTCACAAGTCGTCCAAACTAAGGTGATTTCATTTCCAAATATGAAGTTGGAGATTTGCTTGGTTAATATGGAAGAATTCACAAAGGTCTTAACATAATTGGGGGGAGGGGGAGGAACAAAGACTTTGGAGATATTAAATGAAATCTCTTCTGTTCATATCTTTAGCGGCTGTGTTGTTCATATATAGTGACTTCAACTCACTGCTTTTATCCAAAGGTTGTATGGGATTTACTTCTAGTTGTAGTAAAGTTGTTTTAAGATGTTGCCTCTATTTTGGAAGGAGTTGGGTTTTTTCCTACCTTTTAATCTCTTAATTTTTTTCTTGCTTCATGGTTCTGGGTGCCTTCTTTTACTTTATCACCTCTGTGGATGGCCTTTTAGAGGAATAAAACAAAAAATCTCCTGTGTTTAAGTGAGGGCACCTACCTTAATTCCCTTCCCTACCTTAAGGACCTCTCAGAAACTGGTACTGATCAGATAAAGTCTTCTTGACAAGAACTTTTTTTTCCTCTTACTGCCTAAATTAAGAAGAAAGCTTATGAGCTGGTTTCAAGTAACACCTCCTGACTATTAAAAAACTAACCACCATCCCCACCCCGCCTCAACTTTGGATAGTGTTGTTAAGAAGCTTCTGTATCAAGACAGCAAGTAACCCTGATGCAGCTGCTGTTCATGAGGACACACAGATACTATTCAGCTCAAAATTTGGGTGCTTGAGAGGTTGATTCAGTTGCTGTTTGGTTAAGGTGCATTCTTGTCAGTCATGAACTGCGCACATCTGAAGAACCCTTTTACAACTTCTGGTTTAGGTACAGTACAGCTCTTACGACCAGCAAAAGTTATTCCTTTGTGGAAGCTAGGAAAACACATGGACCTTGGAGCTGAAGGACTGGTACATGAATTCTGGGTAAGAGCAGGATGTTTAGGGTGATGGAAGGAACGCGGGAATAGGGCTAGAGACTTAGTGAATAAACAAGCTGATGGAAGTTCTCTTGTGATCTGCCATTTTTTAGGATATTGTCAGAGTACTTACTGTAACTTGTTTTGTTGTCTGTAACAAGTATTTTATACTTGTGCTAGGTGCCAAAGCTGTAATACTGAGAGGCTGCTTCTTCTAGTCTTCACTCCCTTTTGGATGTAGGTCGGAGAAAATATTCTGGATACAATGTTTCATCATTAATGGGAGTTGACAATGAGAAGAGTTTTGAATGTCAACTCTTTTTGTTGTTACATCAGAGCGGTACAAATTGAAATTCTTATCATTCGTGACTTCCACTTGTACTGAGGGCAATTCAGAAAATAGTGTCCTTGGATCTGGGAAGTTGGAAAAGGGCCTTAATAGCTCCTTCTGTTCATCCTCGAACAGAAATGTGTAGTGTCCCTGAACTAGCTGCTGATTAAAAGGAACATTGGGAACACAGTGAGTAAGCTTTCAGACCTACTTTGTTGTCCCAGACTTAGAAAAACTTGAAATCATGATCTTGGCTGCAGTACCCACTTGTTTGTGGCACTGTGGTAAGGAGAAATAAGCATAGTTTCTTTACCTTGTTTACTGAGTTTTGAAATGCTTTAGAAATAAAAGGTGTCTGGACAGCTTGAAATGTCATCTGTACTGCAAGTGCTAATGCTTAAAATTTTCAACTGCAAGTGTGGTGGGTTGACCCTGGGTGGACACCAGGTGCCCACCAAAGCTGTTCTATCACTTCCCCCCTGCCCTCAGCTGGACAGGGGAGAGAAAATACAACGACATGCTCGTGGGTCGAGGTAAGGACAGGAGAGATGACTCACCAATTACCGTCACAGGCAAAACAGACTCAACTTGGGGAAAACTAACTCAATTTATTACCAATCAACCAGAGTAGGGTAATGAGAAAGAAACCCAAATCTCAAACCTTCCCTCCACCCCTCCCTTCTTCCCAGGCATAGCTTTACTCCTGGATTTTCTACCTACCCCCCCCCAGTGATGCAGGTGGATGGGGAATGAGGGTCACAGTGCATCACACATTGCCTCTGCCGCTTCATCCTCTTCAAGGGCAGGACTCATCATGCTCTTCCTCTGCTCCAGCATGGGGTCCCTCCCACGGGAGACAGTCCTCCACAAACTTCTCCAGCATGGGTCCTTCCCACGGGCTGCAGTTCTTCACAACCTGCTCCCGCCCGGGTCCCTTCCATGGTGTGCAGTCCTTCAGGAGCACACTTGCACACTGCTCCAGCGCGGGCTTCCCACGGGGTCACGGCCTCCTTTGGTCACCCACCTGCTCCAGCGTGGACCTCCCCAGGCCGCAGATGGAGATCTGCTCCACCATGGACCTCCCTGGACTGCAGGGGGACAGCCTGCCTCACCAGGGTCTTCATCACCATGGGCTGCAGGGGCATCTCTGCTCCAGCACCTGGAGCATCTCCTCCCCCTCCTTCTTCACTGACCTTGGTGTCTGTGGGGTTGTTTCTCTTACACGTTCTCACTCCTCTCTCTGGCTGCTATTTATGTGCCCGCTGCAACTTTTTTTCCCTTCTTAAATATGTTATCACAAAGGCGCTACTGTTGTTGCCGATTGGCTCGGCCTTGGCCGGCAGCGGGTCCGTCTTGGAGCCGGCTGGTATTGGCTCTGTCGGACACAGGGGAAGCTTCCAGCAGCTTCTTACAGAAGCCACCCCTGTAACCCTCCCCCCCCCCCCCCCCCGCCCCGCTACCAAAACCTTGCCACACAAAGCCGATACAGCAAGATAATGTATTCTAGAATCATAAAACTCAGAAATTAATACTGTAATTCCTTGGAGAGAATGTGGTGACTGCAATCTATTGGTTTTATAGCCTTCAGAAATCCTAGGCAGATTCCTGATTTGCATATATCTTCCAAATAATTATGTCAGCAACAGATATGCTGTTAAATATTAACCCAGGTAACAAGTTTAATCATAGTTGTTTAGTGTATATGCATGAATAGTCTGTGGGGGAAGAGATTAGACTTTTGAACATCACTGATACCATTTTCTAAATCTTGTCTGATGGTTAAAGATTTATTGCTTTTTCCTGGGCTGCTTGTGAACTTCTGCAGAGAGGAAGCTTGAATATACAAGAAAATGGCAGATAACCTTTCATCCTTCCCTTTGAGTAAAATGCATAACTACTGTTTAACATGCTTAAAACAAATAGATTGCTGTAAATCACCAGCTGGCTTCCAGAGATGGATATCCTTCTGATGCACCTTTCTGGCTTCTTTGGTCAGTTGTTGGGAATGTGCTTCATCAAATGTAGTATCTTCTTTTTTGGGGTTTCTGCTCCATACACTGTCCAGTGTCCTGTCCTGGTCTGCTAATACTGATGAGAACTTGTGAAATATAAGGCTGCGTACTCAGACTGTGTGTTAAGTGTTTTAAAAGTGTGTTGGTTGTGTACTGGGTGTAAAATATCCTGAGTGCTAAGTGAGCTGGAGTTGTAGCTGTGGAAAGTCTGAAGGGGAACTGGGAGAGGGGGGGGAAATGGTTAGGTGTCAAAAAAAAAAAATATTTTATTCATGTGGAATTTTTTTTTTATAGAAGTGAAAGAACTTTTTTCTCCTTGTTGCTCAGAATTGCTTCTGCTACTCGAGGAAGGATGTGCCTCAGTATCAGTATCTCAGTATCTTATCTGTTGCTCACATCTACTGACAGTATTTATACTTAAAAGCAAAGAATGTTTTTGCTAAATTTTACCTTGTTAAACTTTTAGTGCATAATTAATTCTATCTAATATTTCTACAGGGATATATTCAGTGGAACTGGTAAATGACAGCTTGTATGAATGGCACGTTAAGCTTCTAAAGTAAGTTACTAGAGTTTTTTCATGTTCTGAAGAATCCATTTTATTATTGCTGCAGAGATTCTTACTTCTGATAAATGAGAATCTCTAGCCAGAGCATATAAAACAGTGTGGTGGCTACAATTCTAGTGTACAGAAGTGCGTACAGAGATTGAACTGTAGTAGTTGAGCTGGCAAAAAAACACTCTTTGCACAGCTAATGCAGTGCATATTACCATAACTTTCATTACTGTTCAATTCTCTTTCCAAAACTACTCCAAAATATGAAATCTTAAATGATGAAATTTTTTGTCTAAAGTTTTGTCTGGATGGTTTTATTTTGGTTTTGTTTGTTTTTAGTTTCAAGAAAATGCAACTTCTAGTTTCATGCGAGATGTAAGAAGGAACAGAACTGTCCTAGTACCATTAGTTCTTTATTTCTACAGTTGAGCAGACACATAGGACTGAAACTTTTAGGTATAACATAATTATGACTGTCTTCTCTTCCGTACTGCTTTTGGCTATGTGTACTAGATGATAACTTGTCTTGGTTGTGTCCATAGTCCAGTAACTTTAATTCTAGAGGTATTATATTGAAATTATTCCTGGTAATGGGATCTTCTGCCATCATCCTACGAGAAAACCTGTAGGAAGAAAAAGCCTAGCCAGACTAGGCTGGGTGGCTGCAAAAGATGGCAATGGATGAAAGAACTTCCATTCAGTTCAGATGTCATGGTGAATAAGTATAAGGACATAAGCTGTTTCAGCACAATAGTTGGCCTGCCTGTAGGAACTGTTGCCTTGTCCTAGTGGTGAGACTTGTATGACTATGTCACCAGCTGCTGAAATACAGTTTTATTTCCTTCTTAGTGTAACCATAGGCATGTGAATGTTTTGAAGCTGAAAATGGCAGGAATGGTGTATGTTGGAAAAATCTGTGCCATATTACAGGAAGCCTTGTCTATTGAGTGCTTCTACAATGAAGCACTCAAACCGCTGTACGGTGATTTGAAACCTCTTTCCAAGTGCTGTGAACAGGTCTGATTTTTCTGATGTCAAGAAAGAGGAAATGGAGTGCATGCAGCAAATGGCTTCCAGAATGACTAAGAGAAGATAAGAAATATTGTGTTTGTTTATCCCAGCAAAAAGTGTTTGGAAAAAAACAAACTGTGTGCAGACTAGTTGGGGGGGTGTGTGTGTAAATGGCAGAGAGAAAAGAGCCCATCTGACTAAGGAACAGTATTGTTGCTAGAACAAATAACTCTGAACTGGCCTAGCACAAGCTGTGGCTGGAAATGAGAGGTTTCTAAACATTGGGAGACGTTCTTCTGAAACAGCTTCCCGTTGGTAGGATGGGGACAAACTACCCAAGTAATACTGAAATGGGATCTAATAAGTTTGTGGTTTCACCTGTAGCAGAGGACTGGATTTAATAGCCCATCAATCCCTTTAACATATGTTTTTGGTTTGCTGCAGACATTTTTTGACTAGTCTCTTTTAAAAGCTGCCGGGATGTCAGAGTCTGGGTGGGATTAACCCAGTAGTGTCTGAATTAATGTCTAGGCTGCTCACCACCAGCATTTTGCAACAAACAGTTGTTGAAATTCTGCTGAGCAGAAGCTGCTGGCTTTAGTACTTCTGCTGATGCAGATTACTTTTAACAGCTGATACAGAACTACGATCACATATTCCATAAAGGATTCACTAACTGTGTACTGAAAACTAGATAGGACAAAACAGTCTTCCTGTTAAATCCACCCACCCCACCCCCTGCCCTTGGAACATATGTTTCTGGTGAACTGAAGAGAATTGAAATTGCTGTTTTCAAATAAACAGGTTATTTTGTGCTAACTATGTTCAAATAGCACTTGATAGCATTGGGGATGTAGTGCATTGCAGCAAGCTTTCATGCTGATCTCATGGCAAAGTGTTTACTTTGTAAAGAGAGCAAGAGTTTTCTACAGTTCACCTTAAATTACTACTACAAATGTAGTTTGTAAACTACAAATACACAAAAGCGCTCTTAAAGGAGTAATTACTGTTTACAGGAAGTGAAAATATTAACTTCATCTAGGATCTCCCCCCTGCTTCTTTCATAGGGTTGATCCTGATAGTCCACTGCATAGTGATCTTCAGGTCTTAAAAGAAAAAGAAGGTGTAGAATACATTTTACTGAACTTCTCTTTTAAGGTATGTGTCTATGGGAAGAAATGCTGGGGTTAAATTTGTAGCTTACTGTAGGAAGTGACTGAAATGACCCTCAGCTGTTACTTGGGTAAAGATGGAGCTGTAGCATAAATTAAAAAAAAAAAAAAAAAAAAAAACAAGAAAAGAAAAATTGCAACTTTAAATTTGGCACTAAAGCTTTAAAAAAATTGCTTTTTTAGCTTTAAATCTGATTTGCCAAATAAGGCTATTGAAATACTTCCTGGTTAGGAAAACAGTGTGACAGTATTTTTCTTAACCTGTTTTTTGTTATGCTTTTCAGGATAACTTCCCTTTTGATCCTCCCTTTGTGCGAGTGGTATCTCCTGTGCTCACAGGAGGGTAGGTTTGAGTTGCCTTACAGAAATTTTACTTTGTGGTGAAAATATTACAACTTGAGATTGGTTGATTGCATTTGCAGGGTATGTTTTGAGACTACCATGTAGGCTTCAGGAAATTTCCCCTGAATATATACATGAGCTGCTGTAGACCTTGAGTTTGAAGACCTCACAAGTGTCATATGGAGACTTGCTTCTCAAGCTTTATGAACTAATAGTAGGCAAACAGCTGGACACAGTTCCTCTTTGAATTGCTTAGTTTGTGTCTTGCTTTGAAAGACTGTGCCTGCCATGATGTTTAAGAACCAGCTTCTTTGTGGATGGTTGACATTGCCATTACTTCTCCTGTTGTAGGGTGTTTCGAGTTGGTGCTTTGAAGGGGTGTGATCCCTATGTTGCCTTAAACTTGCTGTATAGTCTCAACTGACTCTCTGTTGCTGCCATAACACTGCCATAAAGTTTTTGTCTAAAACCTCCTCAAATGCTAATTGAAAAATACTAAATTTAATTGACACCATGCTCCAAAAGTCACCTAAATGTGTTTGAAGTGCTGTCTGTGGCACAGAAACTTGTATATATCCATGGAGAGAATATTAAATTCACCTTCCAAGGCTTTTATGCATCTCCAGCTGACAGGAAATTATACCTGTACATTTGAAAATGCGGTCTGTGAGAGCTGGAGTTGATTCTGATTTGGGTTTAATTGCTGTGTGGTTTTGCATTCAAGAAATGGTTAGTGCAGTTAAATACTGTTCATGAGGGTTGCTGCTACCAAAAAAGTGAACAAGCAGTGCCAGACGCCAGAAAACTTATTTGGATTCTGGTTTTGTTGTACTTGGACTTCTTTGTAGAATGAGAGAAAGAATGGCCCAGAAGGTTTTCAGTGATCGTTTCCCTGTGAATGTCGTACAGACCTACATTGTTTGAATGTCTTGGTCATAGGGGAGATGACATTTTTGGAGTGGTAAATTCTACTCCCTCGGTCCAGGTTTTGTAAATGACCAGGCGTTCTGACTACTGAGTCAGCACAATGCATGAAGAAGTGTTACTGAAACTAGAAAGTGGTTTATAGGAAAAGCAAGTAATGATCTGTTTTATCTCATTTGTCTACATCTTTGATTTATAGGTGCACCTACATTGTGTGGAATTTTGTTAAATTTCTTTACAGATGTGAATTTTTTAGGTTTTTTTACAACTACACATCAATTCTACATATACATAGTCTAGCCATAAAAAACAACCTTCCTTTTTTTGTGGTCTGTGTACAGTTGTGTAAGCAGTTGTGCAGACTAGCTTGGTCACTGATTTTTACCTAAATGTAGTTAGCAGAGGAAATATATTTTTTTTTTTTGTTTCACAATGCTAATCTTCTTTGTATAATACAGCTAACTAGTTGCAATATATTCCTGGTTAAAGGGCATTTCAGCTTTATGTGAACAAAAAAAATTAACCAATTGGCCTGCAAGAACTTAAAGTGCTGTGAACAGTTTCATCTTCTTACTAACTCATTATGTCAAATGTATTTTCTTCCACGTTTGTTTCTAGGTATGTCCTAGGTGGAGGTGCGTTATGCATGGAACTTCTTACTAAACAGGTGAACACAGGCTCTGTTATCTCGATAATAACAAAGCATGCTTTAAAATAAAATAGGCGTCTCCCCTGAGTTGAAGAATCCCCTGTGTAGAATAAATTACATACTCCAAAGGGAACACGGTGTAACAAAGCTCAGTCCCACAAGATTTGCCTTGCTGATCTTGTGTGAGATCTTTTCTGCCTTGGATGGCTTACAGGAGGTCTGAGGAAGAGGCAAGAAGTGAGAGCACATCAGCTTTCAATTCTCAGAATTTCTGGGAGGAAGCTCATGTGAAGAGTGAGTTCTCAGGAGCAAGACACATTGTTTTCTTTTCTAGAAGCCTCTGCTACTGCACAAAGTCAGCTCTGGAGAAGTGAGGAATGCAGAAGAATCTAGGCATAGATGACTCTTGTGTAGACAGAGTTGATTGGTTTGCTCCTTAAAATAAGTCAATGAATGAAATGACTATTTGCAGGCTCCGGCAGAAACTTTTGTGAACCCTGGAAGGTAAAGCAATGTCAGAGATAAGCAGTAATTTTCGTGGGAGCAGAATTGTCATAGCTCAGTCAATGGCTTCCTTAGATAGCGGTCTTTCTGCTTCTTACAACAAGAAGTTGTAATAGCTGTTGTGATGTTGCTGAAAATGTGTAAATGCTGTAATAACGGAGCTGCTCTTGTTTCTATCTGGCTGTATTTCGGAAATGTGTGATTCAGCCTTTTCATTTTTCCTACAAGTTCTTAGTACTAGGCCTGTATATCACTTTCCAGATTTTCTCTGGAAAATAAAAGTTGTTAACTGGAAACAAGTAGCTAAAACTGGAGTGCAGAAAAAAAACCAAACCACAAAAACCCCAAAGCAATCCCAAAGCACATATTCCAAAATAGATTTGCAAGGTGAGGACAAGAAGCAAGTACATGTTACATGGAACTATTTCCTTCCTCTTCCAGGGCTGGAGCAGTGCCTATTCAATAGAATCAGTCATCATGCAGATCAATGCCACTTTAGTCAAAGGAAAAGCCAGAGTACAGTTTGGAGCCAATAAGGTAAATGTGCTGTGTATATCAATTACATAAATTACTGTTGGGCTTCCATTTCTTTGCGGACTTGCATAGAAGGTGCTTAATGACAGAATTGTCATTGCAAATGTATTTCCCTTTTGATTTATCTTGCTGTCTGGTGCATGTATGAGTGTTCTATTGGCAGTTAACTATGAGTTTGTTAAGAAATGATGAACACATGAGGAGGATAAAACCTTGGGATGGGCAGGGTGTGCAAGTAGTTAGACTTGTACTATCCCCGTATTGGCAAGGGGGGGAGCGAAGGAGGATTCAGAACTGGGAATCAGGAGGATTTGGAAATTCCAGCTCTGAGAAGGGCTGTAGATGACAGCCCGACTGCCAGGATCGCATATGCTGATGTTAAGAAGTTCTCTTCCTTTTGCTGGACTAAACACCTGCAAAATTTCATGAGAGGGTGAAAAATAATACCATGCAAGTACTGCTGAGCTAGCCATTCAGCATTGATCGAAATCATAGTCCAATTCAAGTGTGTATGTTGGTAATGGACCGTAACGTAAGACCTTGAAGTACTAAATGCTGTTTTGTACTAAATGCTGTTTTCAAAGGATGTTTAAATATTCTAGTCAAAGAAATTGTCACTTGGATGCCAGTTTTTAAGTATGTATTCAAGGATAGTGAACTAGGCAAGATGCAAAAGTTTATGATGACAATTCTGTCTAACTGGGTAACTGATCAGCTGAGCAAGACAGAGTTGCGGTGGGGATTGCCTGACGCCTGCCCTTCTGGTCGCAAAACACACTTCTGACTTGCCTCAGGTTCTGAACCTTCTGCTAGAGGGGCCTTTCCAGCAGTAGGGTTATACAAATTATTGTCATTATGATGGAGGAGATAGCAGAAGATAAGACTATTTGTTTTGAAAATCTTGTACCTTAAAGCTGGGAATGTTGTTACATTGTGCATGGTTTTTATTTGTGAGCCCACCATAGAGTTTCTTCATAAAGCTGTTTTTCAGTCTCACGTCTCTAGATGCAGGTGTTTTATGTTAGTTTTTTCTCCTTTCAGAATCAATATAATCTAGCAAGAGCACAGCAGTCCTATAAGTCACTAGTACAAATACATGAGAAAAATGGTATGTATATTCTTGTGACTTTGTTCTTGTCTGCACAGCAACCTGGGCATTGGTATTTGGCCACAGTAGATCTTGAAGTGCCAGAGTGCCCTATGTTGGCTTGGGAAGACCATAAATGATGTCTCCTTTTTCTCATCTTGCGCTAGGAAGACAATAGCGCTTCAAGTAACTTGACTAACAATCATTGCAACTTTTCCAGCTTACGTGAATGTTCTATGTATTCCTGCTGTCTTTTGAAAGGTAGTTCAATTTCATTTTCAGCCAGTTGATCTAGGAACTTTATTGTTACTGTAGCTTTTAAAGCATCTCTATTTAGTGAAGTACCTGCTGGAAGTTTGCCTCTTTCCCTGAAAGGCTTTGTTTCAAGCGGCAAGACCTCAATAGTAGTAATCACTAAGGAAGAGATAAAGTGGAAAGAAAAAACAGAGACTAAAAAAATACAAAAAGTGCAAGTGAAACATGCTGGCTGGAAAACTGTGCAATAGAAATGGGAGACACTTTTTTTTTTTAACCATATTTAAAGCCCATTAATGGTCTCTCAGCTGCATAAAACAAGCATTCAAGTGCTTCAGGTATAATTGCATTCATTGTGCCAGGATGCAAAGACAACAAATGACCTGAGGCTTCAGAAGGTTTAAGTGGCTTACACATTACGTAAAAGTCATCAGCAGAATTGGTACCCTGGTCTCATGATGAGGGGGTTAGTCCCGGTTACCGCTTCGTGATGTTCTTTGATCCAGGTTGGACATGGTGCCCTCTGGGAATTCCTGTTGCTGTGAACATGAGAGCATATTGCAGTGTGACTGTAGTGAGCACCTCGGTTTCCCTACCTCTAAAATTGAACATAATGCATTCTCTACTCTTGGGAGGAAGATCAAAGATAATTACTTTGAAATGCTTTCCAATTTTATGATATTTTGAACTTGCCATTAACTGAGTCTTTTGCTTTTTAGTCTCTACAAAAGCCAGCATGGCTCTCTGTTTGTTTGCTTCTAGCTATGTGCTAGCCTTGACTACAGTGGTTACTGCTGCATCAGGAGCTGTACACAAAGCATTCATAGCATTTATTGCTGCTGCAAAAGGTGTCTTTAATTTATAGCTGCTACCTGTTCTCTCGGACAACATAAATAGGCCCTGTATTCACTGTACAAAAATTTAGAGTCATTTTTACAATAGCGGCCAGGAGAATTAAGATTGGAGATCTGGAGGTGGCTAGAAAAAACTATGTGCACTTGATCAGATATGATTCGACTGCTAAACATGCCAAATCCTATTAGGAGGCAAGTTATTCAACCGACATTTCTGAGCCTATTCCTACAGCAAGATTTGCAGAAGCAGGATAAACCGTTCAAAAATACTTGTGCATGCCTAACTTCATTAAACGAGGTGGAATTTGTATATAAGTATCCCAGTGTAGTCATGTTTGTATGTCTGTGCATTAAGTGGCTTGAAGATGTAGGGGTTGTACTTCTCTTCTATTTGGTTTTGTTGCAGCAAAGTTCCTCCTTAAACAGCTTCCTCTGTCGATGTCCAGCTCATCCAACTCGGGATTAGCTGCTGCCACAAAAACCCCAAAACTTGGAAGTATTTAATTTTCACGCCCAAATACCGGGTCTGATCCTGGATTATGCCACATGCTTTATTTCCTGCTGCAGACCCACTAGCGTTCAGGGCAGTCGGTCTCGCTGAGCTGGCTGACTTTAAGAGGGAAGGAAGGAGCCGGATTAGGCTTTTATCTCCCACAAATTGAGACTAAGATGGCAAGATCATCTTGACATAATGATGTCGGTACCTAATGCGTTTCTCTGTTCTCTGTAGGCTGGTACACTCCTCCAAAAGAAGATGGCTAACACTGAGGACTGTCATATACCTGGACCAATGTCAACAAAACAAGCTCTTTTTTATGTTTTCCAACACACAGACTCAAGCTATGAGTGCCCCTATAACAGCTGTACTGAAGACTTTAGCTATTAGATAAGTTAGTGGATAATCTGTCAACTGACACGTAAAGTATAAGTTACAGCCTTACCATTCCGCTCTTCTTAGGTATCTGGACTGAGCAGTTTGGGCCTTTACCGTATTTGTTCTTATGGATTAAGCATATTTGGGCCATGCCCTCCCTTCTCCCTTTTTTTTTTTTATTTGAAAGCATAAGCTCCCTGCAGCAGGCTATCGAGTTACTAAAGATCATTCAATAGGAGTGAGTTGTTCACACACTTTTGTGTATTTCTTACCTTTTGCAAAATGCAGACTGCAGAGACTTGCGTTGTATCGTTTCATTTAAAGCCAAGAAGTTTAATACATTGTTTAATACTGTTTTAGGAAATGTCAGGTCTTGCAAATCACAGTAGTTTTTTCTGGTCTAAAATGACAGCATTTGTAGTATTTCCAAATTAATGATATAGGAAAAAACCACATGTATGTTAAGTCATTAAACATTTTTCATGGCTGTATGAGAATATGAACTGTTTCTTGGAAAAGATGCTCTTTGTTTAGATTATGTTAACTTTTTTGGCTGTTTTTTTCTTTTTTTGTTTGGGTTGATTTTTTTGTTCTTTTTTTTTTTTCTTTTTTTTTAAGCAGAGCAAGGCTGTGCCAATAAAACCTTGTAACTAGTCACTTCCACTGGGGCATCAGAACTTGCTGGGCTGTTCCTGCTACTTGCTGGCTCAACCTCCTTAACAAGAAGAGCCGCAGTATGAAGCTTGAAGTTATTTAAAGTACTAAAAACCTTTTTAGGTGTTCCATTTTATTAACGGGTTGTTGCAATCATTTGTAAACTAATGAACTTATAAAGTGATTGGCACAAATCGAGATGAAAGTCCTTGAATGAAAATTTTTTTTTATATAAAAGCTACAATAAATAAAGTACGAAACCACGTCATCCGATTCCGAGGTTTAAGAAATGTTGCCACGGTCATCGACGGTGGTTCTGTTATTGAAAGGCGAAGGGGAACTGTTCTTTCTCTGTTAGGAAATGAATCTGGGTCTGTGTAATTACGCTCTTATTTCATTGCCTTACCTACATCGATTCTGTTTTGGTTGTAGTACTAGTCGTTAGGCCTTTGCACCCCCCTGGGGCCGAGCGAAGGGTGCATACCACGGACTAAGCACTTTTTAGAAGCGCAGAAGCATGTTTTCGTTATGGTTTTTGTTTTTTTTTTTTTTTAGTTGACTGTCGACTTTGTGCTCTTCTCTCTGTCAGGCGCCCCCGGGTCCTTGCCTGTTTGCTTCTAGATCCCGTTTTTAGCTCGAAGGAAACGACGGGGGTGAGGTTCGGCGCGGATGGACGGTGGGTGATGTCCCCGCCGTGCCCGTGGGCGCTGGGGGAAGCCTGCCCGTGGCCGGCGGCTCCCCGTGGGGCGCCCCCCCCCCCCCCCCCCCCCCCGCAGGCAGGCAGACCCCGCACCGTCGCCGCATGCTTTGGGGGTTGGGTTGCGTTCCTCATGGCGGAGTTCCTTGGCAATGTACAGTAATTTGTAAACTTGCATCAAGTTTATGAATAAAAACCGTTTTAAGAAGTGCGCTGTCTCCCTGCTGGCTCCCGGGCGGGGCGGGGCGGGGCCTCCCGGGCGGGGCGGGGCCTCCCGGGCGGGGCGGGGCCTCCCGGGCGGGGCGGGGCCTCCCGGGCGGGGCGGGGCCTCCCGGGCGGGGCGGGGCCTCCCGGGCGGGGCGGGGCCTCCCGGCCGCCAGGGGGCGGCAGTGCGGCGGCTCCGGCCGTCCCCGCCCCCGCGCGACCGGAAGAGCCCGCGCGGGAGGGGTGACGCAGAGAGGCGGCGGTGCCGGTGCCATGGAGGCCGCGGCCAAGGGGGGCTTCGTCCTCGGCAACCTGGCCGAGGTGGTGGAGCGCGTTCTCGGCTTCCTGCCCACCAAGGCGCTGCTGCGCGCCGCCTGGTAAGGGAGGCGGGGCGGGGCGGGGGAGCGAGGGGGGGCGGCGGGTGGTGGGCCGAGGCGGCGGAGCCGGTGGGGGAGCCGGTGCGGCCCCGGCCGACGCGCCCCGTGTCCGCGGTGTGTTGCAGCGTGTGCCGGCTGTGGAGGGAGTGCGCCCGGCGGATCCTGCGGGGGCGGCAGCGCGTCGCCTGGGTCTCGGCGCTGGAGCCGGGCCCCGCCGACAGCCACGCGCTGGTGCGCGCGCTGGCCCGCGAGCTGGAGGTGGGTGGGTGCGCGCGCGCGCGCGCGCGCCCGCGGGCCGGCGGGCGGGGCGGGGCGGGGCCGGGCGGCAGGGAGGGGCGGGGTTGTGGGCGGGGCGTGGGCGGGTGGGCGGGGTTTTCCTCGGCTCCCGCCGCCGCCGCCGCCGCCCGGGGGCGGGGGGAAGGCCGGGGCGCTGGGGAGGCGGTTGGGTTATAGCGCGGTCTCGTCTCCCCGTGTTTTTTCCGCAGAAGGTGCACGTGCTGCCCCAGACCGTGCTCTATATAGCCGACGCGGAAACGTTCAGCGGGCACGAGGAGTGCCACGAGCAGAAGAAAGGTAAAACCCCGACCCACTCGCTCCCGCTTTCGAGAAACGCTTTGCGGGCGTAAGGGCGGCGCGTGGGGGAAACCCGGCCGAAAGGGAGACCTCCGAACGAACGTCGAGCTCCAGGGAGAGTAAATCCTTGGCGGGAAAACGAGACCGCGTCGTTCTACGTTTGCGGCGGGAAGCGCGGCTCGTTAGACGTAGACGAGTTCCTTCCCCGCTCCCTGGAGGACGTCGGTTCTGTTGGCGTGCCGGCAGTGCCGTGCTCTCACCGACTAGTGCAGATTTGCCACGCTGGGAACGGGGCAGCCACCGACAGGCAGCGTTGGTTCGACAGGGTGGGATTGGCTGCAGGGCTTGTTCCGGCGCCGTTCAGAACAACTGATTTTTACTCTTCTCCGCTTTTCTCTCGTCTTTTTTTAACAGCCCGGAAAAGAAACAGTAAAGAAACGGCAATCGCACTCGAAAAATTGTTGCCAAAGCGATGTCAGGTTCTCGGACTGGTCACCCCGGGGATCGTAGGTAGGAGGAAAACCTGCGATTTTGTGAGCTTGGAGGCGTCCTGCCTATCGCACATCTATTCTAGTTCCCGTTTATCACAATTTCATATGTTTTTTCAAAGCGTAGTCCTGCAGACTGACGGGAGAGTTCTCACAGCGATTACCATGTGCTGCTCCCACCTTGTTCGGCGCTAGCTTCAATTTTCAGGAGTTCGCGGTGTCGCTATTGAGTCACACGGAGCTTGAATTCTTACTTCGTGTGATGCAGTTGTAATTAAAAGGCTTGATTTAAACGAGCAGGCAGCTTATTGCAGTTTTTCTTGGCACCTTATTGTAGTTATTGACCGCGCCTTGGATTTATTTGCATTTTTCAGAGTCACATTGTGAGTAATCGTACAGGACATCCTCAGTACGTGCTGGTTTGTTATGGCCTAGCGGGAGGTGTATGCAGCAACTGTGGAAAACCCACAGCCTCCTTTGGCAGTCTTTTTTCTAGCGCTTCGCTTTTTATCACTAGAAAGATTTTTCCTAGTTTCTCGCCTTAAATTTTCTTCCCACAGCATAAGTAGGGTATTTCATTGTTATTGCTACCATAATTCAATAATACACTCCCAATATTTGTGTCAGTTTGGTTTATACTGTCATCACACGCTTGTATAACACCTTTCTCCGTTTCGCTTGTGGTCCTTAAAAATCCGAGTATTTCTGCCTACCTGCAGAAGTTGGCAGGAGGGCTTGAGGCAGCTGTATTGCGCAGTGCTTGTTTTCCAACTGATTTATATTTGGTGTGGCTGGGGGGGAAATGTCCAAACGCATCCATGTCTCCTTGTCCGAAGTCAGCTCAGCATGATCTATAGCCAGCAAGGACTCAGACATGCTTCATCTTACCAAAACATCAACAAAAAAATCATACCAGTCATCAGTTACATATGTTGTTACGGAAACGAACGATCACGTTTTACGTTATCTGAGCTGTTCTGCCTCTTTTAATCTGTGTTGCAGTGTAAACAAAAGTATTGGAATGACTGAACACAAGATGTCTGGTTTTGTATCTTTGTAGTTACCCCTATGGGTTCAAGCAGCAATCAACCTCAAGAAATTGAAGAGGGTGAAGCTGGGTTTGCTCTGTTGTTTCCAAAAATCGATGGGGTGAAAATTCATACCTTCCATTTTTCAAAAGACTTGAAGAACAGGGTCTTCGATGAAAGTAAATTTGCTGAAGCAGGTATGTCCTCGTTCCCCCCTTTATTTGGGCTTTTGTGAAGTGTGGTATTGCTCTTTCAGGCGTCAGCATGGAAACAACAGCTTATGTTCTAACTCCATTCATAGAGCACACTGTGGCTCCCTCAGGCTGCAGCTGGTAATTATGCGCATCTGCTCTTCCGATTCTCTAAAGTATTCAGATTAAGTTATCCTGAGTATTGATCTCAGATTACCTCAGTTAGGTTCCAAGCAGAGCTATTCCATTTTAGGCAACCTCTAATGGCTTAAAAAGAACAATAAATGAGTTTGTGCCCTTGGGAATGATTCCCATCACTGCTGTTTAGAAATGAGTGGGGAGGAGCTGCTTCTCTTCTTCTCCAGAATAACTTTGCACTTAGATCCCAAGGCGGGTGTTGTAGCAAGGAGAGGTAGAATGGAACACAGCCTATTTCAGTAAATACGGTTTACATTCCTCATGTTGTGTTCTCGGCAGGGTAGATCATTTATGAAGAGTAATATAATGAGGGTTTCTTGAGTATTCTAGGAACCTGAGAGTTTCTGCCTTGGGATAAGCAACTGGCTGATGTACGTAATGTATTTAATTTTCAGGTAAAGTTATTTACTGTGTTGTGGTTCTTGTTGAATAACCTAGACACTCGGTTCTTACCTGTAAAAGGGACTGTTAAGGCTGCCAAGTAAAACTGAGGAGCTGTGCCTTCAGAGGCTGTGGTAAAATTCAAATGCTCCACTAAAGACGTTGAAAGCTGGAGGAAGCAGGCGCAGCCTTCTTTTCCTTGCTAGGTTCTTTTCAGAAATTCTCACTTACGTGGGGAACGCGGCCCAGCTCCTGAACGCCTGAGCAACTTGTGTCTTCTTTTCCCAATTGCAGCAATGGAAAGCCATCACTAACGGTGTGATGTGTTATTTGAGGAGAGGCTAGGATGGTTGGACTTCAGGGGTCAGGATTTCAAAATAAGAGGGTTGGTGTTTGTGGTTTTGTTCGTAGGTCTGAAGAATAACCCAGATCTCCGGGTGGTTCTTCTGTTTGGCTACAACTCCTGGAAGTCTGGAGCGACTCGATTTCTTCATCAAATAGTCAATCCTTTGAATGAGAAGAGCATCATCCTGGCTGGGGGACAAGTGGAGAGCTTTACATCACTGACCTCTGAGAAGTAGGTATCTTTTTCAGGGTAAATTGTAAAGAAGATTTAAAATGGGAGAAACACTGCAGAAGCCGTAGCCGTTTAGTTATGTCATACTAGAAACGCCCATTAACAGTAGTAAAATGTTAATTTATTTTTTTTAAGATCATGAAGTCCAACTGCTACGCTGTGATCTAGCCAGAAAAGCTGGAAGCTTTGTATGACTGTGTTACAAATTGGATTCTGGAAACCCAGTTAGGAGAAGCCCACTGCAACGGAGATTTCCAGCTTCAGATACCCTATGTGTTTATTGCAGTCTGTGTTTACTCACTGGCTTGCAGATAAATTATCACTCGTTGTGGCAGAGACCAATTACGTGAACATTCTGTTTCTGTATCAGCCTGGGTTTGGCTCGCTTTACAGAGCAGTAGTTGAACACGCAAACCGGACCGTGCCTCAGGAGCACACCTAATATGCTGCTGCTGCTGCTGAAGGACGTGGCGCTCACAGGACTGGGCTAGATCTCATCTAGCTTAAACCCCTTCCCTTCGCCAGGATCCCTGCAGGGCCGATTTGGGCTCCAGTTGCTCCAGCTGCTCTGCTGCACGGGGAGAGCCCTTTGTGCCATCTGAATCGCGGGTGCTGGCGCATCCTCACTGGAGCGTCCTGTGCAGGGGTGCGCAGTGCAGACGTTGCCACGGGCTCCTCTCATGCCAGCGTAGGTCTGAACTCCGCAGCAGTCCCAACATTCTTCTTGCATCTAATGTATGCCAGCTGCACCATTACTCCAGATAAGAGAGCTGACCGTGTATTAAATTATTGCTAATAAAGCATAAGCAGGTAACTACTAAAACCAGCGTGTCCTGGCTAACCAAGGACACTTAAAGCAACGGGAATCTGAAGCCATTGTTGACTGTTGCCCTGGTTTGATACGTAAATGCCGACTACCTTTGCTTGTCTTAAGTTTAACTAATAGTTTAGTTGGAATTACAGAGCTGTGACATAAACAAACTGCTGAATTTGGCATGCATTTGAAAGGTAGGCTTATGCTTAATCCCTGGGAATGGATATGAAAGTTTTTCCTTGTGAAAGGTTGCTTAAAAAAAAAAAAAAAAAAAAAAAGTTGTTAAAATTTGAAGGCTTTGGTTTGTTTTTTAGCTATGGGTGGCTTTCAGAATCACTAGGATGTCGGTCTGCTTTGAAGCCTACTTCTGCCACAGCAGAAGTTTAGTCAGGTCGGAAGTGGTCTCTGGAAGGTTCTCTAACTCGGTGCCTATTGCCTTTCAGTAACAACGCCCAGCCCGGCGATGCCTGCGGTGTGGTTGGGCTGGCTTTCAGCGGTCCCCAGATCCAGAGTGCCACTGTTTTGTTAGACCAGGATGTAGCTGATGAGAGGACAGCAGAAGCCGCCATGCAGCGTCTCAAAGCAGCAAACATCCCCGAGCGTAACACCATTGGCTTCATGTTTGCGTGTGTTGGCAGAGGCTATCGGCATTATAAAACCAAAAGGAATATGGAAGCGGATGCATTTAGGAAGTTTTTTCCTAACGTTCCCCTCTTTGGCTTTTTCGGACATGGGGAAATAGGATGTGATCGAATAGTTACTGGGAATTTCGTATTGAGAGAATGTAATGACATAAAGGATGACCTGCTTCATGGTTATACTACCGTTATGACTCTTATTCATCTTGGTTCAACTAAAGCAAACCAAGCGTAAATATGTTTTTAATCCTTCAGTGAGCTGTTTCATTCCAGAAAGCTGAGAAGTCTGGAAGAGTGGACATCTTGCAAGCAAAGCCCCTTCCAAAACATAAACATTGTTTTGGTAATATTATCGAATCTTGTAGTTGGAATAGAGTTTAATATAATAGCTGCGAGAAAGCTTTGCATTTTGTGTAATCCCCTGTACACATCAGAATTGCAGGTAGACGATATTTGATGGAATTCTGCAATTGAAGGAAGCCTCTTTCTTCCAAAGTGAGAATGGTTTGCACAAAGGGCTGTTGGAGTCCAAATACCAACGTGTAGAAAGAAACAGTACTTTGATGTGCTCTATTTATGTATGTGAAACAGTCTAGAAAAACTACTGATGCGTACTGAAATACTGATGCGTAAAATCCACCATTTCCTGGATTTTATTTCGAGAGGTGCACAACCTGCCCAGACTTGAGTACTGTTTACAGAACTGAATGGTTTTACTAGATAAAATGAATGAAAATCGTTAGAGAAAAATAAAAAAGTGCTTATGAAATAAAGATGAAAAATACGTAAAAGTACCTTGCCTTCTATTCTTAGAGAAAAGGTTTTGATTTAGAGAGATGTTGTCCAGTTACAAGTTCAGCTTGTCTCATCATCTTGAACTGAATTTCAGCAATCTTAAAATCCCTGGTTTAGAATAGTGTCTGATACTTCATGTGTACCAGCAATTTCAGTCTTTGTGTATTTAAGTTTACATAATCAAAATGCACCGGTTGCCTTTTACGTTCTCTTGTAGCAGGATGCTCTCTACTGTAAACTTTTAAATCCAGAGTGCTAAAAATTAAGACTACCTGGTGACTTTTAAGTTCCTTTTAAAAGAAGTGTTGGGTTTTTTTTCTTTTTAATTTGAAATTGTGTGCCACCCAAGATCTGGCTGCGTTCTGTTTATATAGAGCCTTTAAACAAGACTTGTGCTGTTCCATGTTTTTTCCACGCTTTTACATCAGTCACCTGTTTTGATTGCTGCAGCTGGAATGCAGTATTGCGAAGTTCAAGTAAGTAAATTCAGCATAGTCTCAGTATAGCTAATAATATATTTGCTCCCTTTTAAATTCTTTCCTCCCTTTAATTTTCACTTAGTAACAGCTGGCCCATTTTCAGTGTAGTAAAAAGAAAATACTTATCTGTATGTTGTCTGACAAAATAATGATATTTTGCTTTAAATTTACCAACCAAGACTACAGTTGGCAACTTTTTGCCCGTGTCTAGTTAAAACTTTTCCTGAACTTGGCCTGACAAGCTATGGTAGAGGTGTATCTGCCCCGAGTGTTGAGAAACTTGATTTCAGTGGCTGCTGAGCACAGACAGAACTTTCCCATGGCTGTGTTGATGATGGTTTGGTGTTTTTTTTTTTAAATTGGAAGACAGAGGATAAGTTGTGAACTCACAGTGGCTGCCTAGGGATAGGAGATTAGTAAGTGTGGGTGTGATTTGGAAAACATTTAGTTACTGCATTTAGAAGGAAAGGTATTTGGAAATGGAGTAAGCTTGAATTTTAAGAGAAGCCTCTCAGTGGGAGGTGGATACATGTTTTTTCAGTATAACCAGAATGTCATGTTTGGCCCTTTCTGTCTGCATAAGCTACTTATTTAACAGGAGGCAAAGATGTTTTATTTCTGTAACAGAGAGGATTCCTGTAGCTGTTAGCAGGAGCTGGGGTAGTCAGCGTTGCTACTAGCATAAGCCCATGAACTTCAACTAACTTTTTGCTGTAGTAGAAGGAGATGAAGTATGAGCAACCACGTGTCCTGAGCAACGGTGCAAACGTGTCCAGAAGTGCCCGAAGAAGCAGATGGTGAGCTCCAACGATGGCACAGAAAACCAGGAAATGAGTGTGTGTGGTTTGAAGGGGCTGATCGTCAGCGAGGTCCTGTAGCGGCCCAATCCTGTAGCCGAGGACGCTTAAGAGGTAAACATAGTACAGAAAAGATGCTGGGGGCGCGGGGGAACCCCAAGAGCCTGCAGCAGAGTCCAGGATCATCTCTGCAACCTCAGGGAGTGGGGATGAGCCCAGGGGACCCCAGAACCACGCACTGCATGGCTGGAACTGCTACGCTGTCTCTCCCAGACGGCGTCGCGTCTTCCAAATGACAGGGAAGTGGTGCAATTGATAACATTGCAACATCTGTGACTAAAGTGTTTTGCTATCCAAATACATTTTGCCTCCACACTCTCATTTTCTCTTTAACCACAACAACTCCTGAGTGAAACCAAAACACATGTGCTTAAAAGGTGCACATACCAGAAGGCAGAGCTTGTTCTTCCTGGGCAGGAAGTTTTACAGTGCAGTAATTTATATCTCTGTGACTCAAAAAACAACCATGAGGTATTAAAGTGGACAAAGTTAGTTAAATGAATATTCAGCAATTGAGGCAAATGTGAATAGGAGGACTGCTCTAA
The DNA here is from genome assembly GCF_929443795.1 of Astur gentilis. Classification (NCBI taxonomy): domain Eukaryota; kingdom Metazoa; phylum Chordata; class Aves; order Accipitriformes; family Accipitridae; genus Astur; species Astur gentilis. The sequence goes on along the minus strand of NC_064889.1, from coordinate 5,260,240 downwards.
AGGTAATTATCTGCAGTTACAGTGCTGATGGTAATATGTTTCCAGCAAGATAATATAATCCCTACGTGACCACAACTGGATTTTGGTTTTGTTAAGAAAAAAAGAAAACTCAAAGTCCCAAGACCTGCAGGGTGAAGTGATGGTTTTGCTGACAAAAGGTAAAAGACGTTCTTTTCCTCCGTGTTTTGAATATGAACAATGTTTTGTTGCACATTTGTTCTTAATGCATCATTCAATTAAGTGAACCGTAGGTTTCAAAAGTACAAAAAATAATTGGCAAGCAGTGTGATGTATAACCTAGTGCTTGTAGAACAAAAACTGCAATTACCCAACATAAAACTATTACAATAATTTTTATTCTAAAATTACTAATCCAAAAACCCCCTCACTATAGGATGTTTCTATAACATGCAGTTGTAAGAAAGCAAGAATAATTTGATAAAGAGGCACCAAATTATGCTAAATTGTCACAACTGTACTGCCAGAAAGCAGTTTCAGTTAAAAACTGCAGAAAACTGCAAAGATGGTGAACTTGGGTTTTGTTACTCTCTGTGCAGATTTGTTTTGGCCCAAGTTAATACTGGAAGAAGCCTTATTTTAACAGATCAATGAGTCACACTGAATCATGTCCCCTTAGCAGGGAACAGTAAACCAAGATACGTAAATGATGCAGCCAGACTTGACTTTCAGCGTGCAGCAGAGAAGGCCAATAAGAATGTTAAACCTCAGACTAAATTTTGAAAAAAGAAAAAAAAGCAGTTACATATGATTCTTAATTAATTTTTAGTTAAAGGTGTACCTCAGAACTCACTCAGTGTCATTACCCCCTCTTAGTTTATTTTTGTCTTTCTAAAAATGGAGAACTTTCTACTAGAAGTAACTCTGTAAGGGTGTTCATTGATATTGACCTAAGTTTTCTGAACCCCTAGTGTCTGGCCAAATGAGAGAACACGTTAAAAAACACTTGCCATTCAGATGCTACCTCTGTTTTACTCAATGGAGTGATACAGGAAAGTAACATTGGAGGTCTCGAAGTTTGCATAGTTATACGTTACAAAGATAGTAAACGTACATTTATAGGGTCTTCTATATTATAATGTCTGAGCGCTCTGCAAACATTAAGAAAATAATTACCTCCCCCACTGTCTGATTATTTTTCATTATTCTATTGTGGGGAGATTTTTTTTTAATTTTTTTTACTGTATGAGTCTGTGGTGGATTTCTAAAATACATTCCATCTTAATACAGCAGTGGTACTTTGTGCACACAAAAGCAGGCAAGATAAATGTCAGACTCTTATCAAATTTCTTACTTGAAATTTTTCCTGTTCCTAAGCCCATGTCTCAGCCAGACACAGGCTCCAGAAGAGGCTGTTTTGGAGGAGGTCCACATTAGCCTTGAGGGTGCTCTGTCTAGGAATGTGTCTCCTGAGCTACACGCTCAAAGGTATGCAGCGACGTAAACTGAGCTCACTTCTGGTGGTGGTGGTGGTGTGCCTTGGTCCTGTAGCACAGTTGTAGGTCAAACAAATACAAGTTCAAACGTTGTAGGACCCTTGTACTGATTGTTTTATGCCTAACAGCACTTCGTAACAATGTATGGTATTTTTCTAAACAGACAACATATAGCTACAGTGAAAAACTGGAAACTTTTTTTTTCTCAAAGGAAAGGCATAAGATAGGTTTGGATTATTTGGAAATTATTTTACCTGGATACTTATGTTAGAATTATTAGCAGAGAAATAGCTAATAGGAATTTTTTTTCAAGTGCTTTAATAATTCAGGAGCAAAAATTTTATTCCCAAATCAATGGAATTTGTGCTTCTAAATGCTTTTAAAAAACAATTTATAAATTGCTATCATTACATTTCACAGCTAGATCCTCACTGAGATTAGCAGGTAGCACAAACTTCTCAAAATAAATGTTTCAGAGTGATTCACATCACTGAATCAGTGGCAGTCATGTCACCTTTTCAAGATAGATTTTCACAGCTATAAGAGTTAGAAACAGCTTTTTTAAAATAAGCTTGTCTTAGCTGAGTTGTCAATATGGCAACAGTGAGAGCAAACACTAATCCAACTCTCCTAGACTCTCCAGAACTGGTGAAAATGACTGAATAGTTTGAAACAGCAGCAAATTCTGTGATGGAGAACATACAACATAGATTCAAATTACAGAGCCCTGCTAAAAAATGCCACCAGTGGATGCCTACTTTTTTACAGGCCATCATTTGCCTGTACAAAAGTTGTAGTAGTCAAAATATCATTACTTACATTGAGAGGATAATTTGAAAAGTCTCTTTTAATGTACACTGAAAAAGAATGTTCAAGTGTTACACAAACTGACACAGAGGTGCATTTAGAAGTGTTAGAAATTGGTCATATTTTTAATTTGGGGGATGAAAACAGCAGTATCTTCTTGTTATTTCAGGTCCTACAGCTGCAGGTTCTGTTTACGCACTCTTAGCTAGCTATAGAAGTCCTGGTGAAAGGTTTTGTGGAGTATCAGTCCCAAACATGGAACTGAGTAGCAACATGCCTATCGGTATTCCACGAAAATTGTATTTGGTACTTTGCTATCAAGAAATCCATCTCTCAGATTACATACAGATTATGTTGAACAGGTTACAATCACAAGAAAAGCAAGAACAGACTTTGGATAAGCACAGGCAAATAACGTTACATACAACAATGAAAAAGGTTTGGGTTTTTTTAAACATCTTTAGGCATGAACGTTTGGGTTTTTTTGTTTGCTCATTTTCCCCCAAAGTGCAGGAAATACTGCAGTACTTCTTGAAAAGGAGCACTTTTTTCACTAATCTTAACCATCTTTTCATTTAAATATAAAGATGTCAACAAAAGGCATTATAACTGAGAGATAGGTACAGTGAACATATGCATCCTGGTAATCTAAGTAATATTGCCAGAGGATCGTAACACAACTTAGTTCTAGGGTTTTTCCCAAACTTATACCCGTAAATCTTCATTAAGATCCCTGGGTTTGAATATGGTCATAGTACAAGTGAAAACTCTTATCCAAACTAATCCACAGTCTTTTCAGTTTTTACTAGAAATAGCTTGATGTCCTTTGAATCTGAAAGGATGCTAAATACCAAAGGAACATAACTGAGGGGGTTGTTTTGTTCTTTTTTTTGTTGTAGAATGAGTTGGGTGTCCAATGTTAAATCCATAACCACACTTGGCTAAAGCTCTCCCTCTCCCTGGGCAGTCCCTTCTAGGTACCTCTATACTGATACAAAATTTGCTGAACAGGAATTTTTAGCCTTTCAGGTTTCCCTTTCTGCCTGGACTCTGGTCAGTTCGGTAGCTCCTAGGCAGGACACTCTGAATCGAAAACAGTGGCACAGACACTGTTTCTACTGTGGTAAGTTCTCTCCCCCATTTCTTCTCTGCTTTCCATTTTCAAGTAACTGAGTCGTACTATCAGAGCCCCTTTACTGCTCTGTAAAAATGCAGGGACAGGAGGAAATTTTTTTTAGTGCAGTAAATTATGAAGGAGTTGCACAACATTGAAGCTACCTTTAAAATGGGAAGTGCTACCAAATGGACTTCCCATTGCTCTTCCCGCTTGGTATTTAACAATATAAATCAGAAGATTATGCAGCACAGAGAAATCCTCTTGTTTTCTTTGAACAGCCATTTCTCCTTCTCCTTTCATTGTACTTTGCCCCAGTGTTTGTTTGGGTTACTAATGAAAAAAGGTTATACATTGAGCAACCTCTTACTCAGGTCTATAAAGAGATTTCCTCCTAATGGCTAGCAGTCTGTTCTGCAAGTGATCAGAAGACTTTTGCAACACATTATGAAGAGACCTTTACTACAAGATTCTAGAAGTAAAACGTGATCCTCAGGTATAAAAGAATTTTTGCCGTTAACACTATAATTAATTGTTGTGTAATCATATTTTAGTGGAGGTTCCTAGGAAATTAGCGTTTTCCACTTTTCTTCCCTCCACAACCTTTCAACTGGTGGAGAGGTAATTTTAAAGACACGAGAACTTATGTTTCATGAAAACAGGAGTCAAGCGGAAAAGAGAGACCTTATTACTCATCCCTGCATATACATGTAACACTTTTTTTAGACTCCAGTGACTCCAACCACAAGATCTGATCCATTGGAACTGGTGTTTTCTTAGCTTTATTGCTCACAGGACTACTTGCTTAATTTTGTAAGCAAGGGTTGCTAGAGAGCGTTGTACTATTTTATTAAATTATATGTAATGTTGGCTACCCTGAACTTCCTGTGGCATTTGACCACCTTAAATTGAATTTGTAGCCTGGTCTCATTTTGACCTGAATGTCATATTCACAAAGCTTGTGAATTGAAATAATTAATTTTAGAAGCTGAAATGCTCTCAGATGCAATGGGTTTGAAGCAGTCTGAATCACTAACAGGATTTCCTTCAAAGATAACATTGTTTGATAAATTAACTTGTTTGCATTTAAACATGGTTTTGGTTTATTTATCCTCACTTCTTGTACAAATTGTTTCCAGAATAATGCAAACGGGATTGGTAACAGTGAATAACTATTCCATGTCTGTCTAGAAAGCTGGGAGGGTTCTAAGAGTTTATAGAGTACAACTTCAGTCCATTTATTTCTTACATTTTCGATTAATGTTTCCTTCCTGAATTTCCACTTAAGATGACCCCAAGCCTTTTCCTTCTTCAATGAAAACAGTACACAAAACTTTAACATTATTATATCTGAACATCTCATGATCAATAACATACAGAAGTTATCTAACAGCAGTCGTCTCTGACTAATTTTCACTGAGGCTGTGCAAAGTACTTCAGGTAATACTGATTCTAATGTAGCTGTCAGTACTGCTACGAATCTCCTAAACTCTGTATTTAAGAGCGGCATGTCGCTATGTGATGAAAAATCATTTCTGTCTTTCTTAGCCTTTAAAGCAATATTATCACCTTCCTTCAGAGTATCAGCTAAAGGTTTGAAGTCCAGAAAATAACATATAAGATCAGTTAATTTGGGAAGAAAGTGATCTTTTAGTGCTTTATATAACTTAATCTCTGGATCAGGTCCTCTACTTGATTTGGTGCCCTCAGATTCTGCCTTCAGATGCTGAGCTTTAATTTGGACTCTAACTTCTCTAACCTGAGTCCTCAGAAGGTAATGTATTTTTCTGTTTTGTTTTCTAGTAGCTACTATAATACGGTTTTCTCTTTGACTTCTTATCTTATATGCTGTAACAGCATGTCTTTTCTTCTCTGTCTTGCTGTACTTTTGTCTGTGTTGATATAAAATACACACCATTTTTTCTGATGCTACAGCATGTAGTAGACACCCTAGGAATAGAAGCTTATTCAACATTTTCTTTGCACCTACATTTTTATACACCTCCAGATTGTTTATTTCAGAGATAAGAAATCTGCGTTCTGCATCGTCTCCCCTTTCAATTCCTGACGTTTTCTCAATTAATTTTCTCTTCAATACAACCTTACAAATCCCATATAATGAGCCACTAGGGAATATGCCATTATGGAAACATATCTGATTTTTGCTGGTTTCAACCTCCAGTGTGAGAAATAAGTTGAAAACAAAATTGTTCGATTCACATTTTCTGTGCCTCTGACTAACCAGACAGTCTATTTGTGTTGTCAAGGCAGAAAAAGAGATGGACCATTTCATTTGGCCTCTCTTTGTCTGAATAAAAGAATACTGTAAGAAACCAGATAGTGATGTATAATATACTGGTGTGATCAACAAATGGTTATGTGCGTAAAACAAATAAATCCTTAGGGAGGGCAGCACTTGTTCAGCCCAGACACCTGCCTGGATAATATTTTGTGTCAGGAATGGACCTGATGAATAAAATTCCTGACTCCTAGGATCTGAAATATCAACTGGTAAATTTAAGGTAAGGCTTAAATCTCCCTCAGTAGTGAGATTTTCAGAAGAAAGCAATACAAAAATAAAACCATCAACAAAAGTGTTTTGCTTGATATTAGGGATGTATACCAAACAAAGGGTAAATACTCTTCCTAGTAAACTTCTTTTAACCATTACCAGTCTCTTTTCTTAAAATTTTCTTTTAATTTGAATTAAAATCTTGTGCCAGGAAGCTGGCCAAAACACTAGCAGTGGTACCTCATCCTCATGTTGTCTTACTATTAAAAAAAAAAAAAAAAAAAAAAAGAAGAAAAAAAAAAAAGTCAGTATTAGCTGGAGAAAGGTTTGGGGTTTTTTCCTACATCTGGGGTAAGTGTATCTGAAACAAGCCAAATTCTGGATATGTATCACAGGTATAAATTTTGATACTGTTGAATCAAGATAGTCCTTAACTCCTCTGGAGCAATCCTGTGAAAAAGGACAATCCTATCAAAAATTCATAGTATTACCTCACACTAAAAACCATATTCTCTGTGCAGTGGAAAAAAGATTATTTCATATTTCCCATGCAGTAAAAACCAAAATTATGTCATGCTTCTACCTGTGCATTATTGAAAACATTAACTTGTGAAAAATCTCACAAAATTCCAACAGAAATGATAGTGAATATAGTGATTTCTGTATAATTTGATACACCTTTAAGAACACATAGAAACTCCAGTAAGTGCAACTGTTTTCTCTTTATGTCTTAGTTGCAGTCTTCTCCAACACCTAAGTAAGCCTCCTATATCAGTCTACTTTCTTCTTTCATCTTGCTTACCACATCATCTTCTACAACTACTGTATTCTTAGGGTTGTTCTGCATGTTGTTTTCCCACCATTCTTCCACTCCAATGCTTTACTCTGTTATTATTTCTGAAAAATAAACAAAACACATGCTTTTAATTAAAGAAAACTTCCTCCCCTGCCTTCCTTGTGGAGTTCAATCATTTAACTTTAAATATACTCACTGTTGCAGCCATTGCTGCTTGTAGTTTCAACCAGGTTGGCACCACACTCTGAAGAACTCGTCCTCGGAATAGAAGCTTTCCTAACCGTAAGAAACAAAAACCAGACAACAGGGAGGAAAAACAAAACAAAACAAAAACAAAACACACACAGAGTGAAAAAAAGTTATCAGAAACAAATTAGTTGAATGATGCTACTGAAAAAAGTTACATGGATCTTCTGCAATTACTTTCTAATTAATACACAGCATTTTTGAGAAGCACGTATTTGAGGGAGAAGAACAGAGATCAGAGGCAGGCACAGCATTCAGAACTGCATGGCTTCTCTCCTGAAGTTAATGTTCCTGTTTGTCTGATTTCTCAGGTCTTTATTTAAGCAATTAGTAGATATCACAAAATTATTTAATTTATCATTAACTCTCTTAGCATTTGGAAGTAAAATACCAATAATGGGATATTTTCCACACTTTCTTGAGGAGAAACAGATCTTTTGAATAGAGCTGATCTCTTGCTGTCTCTGTCCCTTTCTTTTAATAGTAATTAGACATCTGCTCTCTTGAGAAGAGTCATGAGCTATTCCCCTTGCTGTCCAGTTTGTGTCCTGTGGTGATGCAACTCCTCCACAAAGTCTGTTGTCTTGGACTGCTTAAATGGCTTTATTCCTAGACCCCGTTGTTTTGGCTGGCTGAGTTCCTGTTCATCAATATACACTTACCTTACAGGTAATTTGGTATTTCAACATGGACTTATAATAAAGCATAGAAATAAACTGCAGATTTATTTTAGTTTTCCCTAGGGTTTTTTCTGTTCCTCTAAGCTGTGTGTGTGGCATTCAGGCCTCTACATTGTTTTTAAATAAAAGCTGGCTTATGTGGAATCTATACTAATCAGCTACCTTTCTTATTCTTCTTCCAGTAACACTTGTGCAATATGAGAAAGAAGGCCAGATGGACCTGTATGGATAGGTGAATTGCTTAGCAAAATAGACCATTTGTTACCTCAGTAACAATGCAATAGCAAGGATTTTTGCATACATTCCTGGTTTCCCCAGGTCAGTACCATTTGTTGGTGGGGGGTGTGTGTGTGTTTGTTTCAAGATAGAGGGCAGCTAGATCTGGATTTGCTCTACCTCTACACGCTCTGCTCTCCTAACAGGTTATGCAGCTCCTGGGCCTAAAGCTGCACAGAAGCCTACTCCAATCCAAGACATTTTTTCAGTGTTAAATAGCAAATTGCTCTCATAAAACCAGTTCTGATTTAATATATATATATGGATAAGTTTTACATTCATGATGCAAATACTTGACTATCTTTGCTAAAATACAATAGTTGGCATGATGCTGTATCTTCTAGTGACTCCCAGTAGTTAGAAATAGCAATAGTTTTATGTGCTGAGCTTTTACAGGAATGTAGCAAACGGAACTGAGCATGCTCTTTAAAGATCAGGATTCCCCCTTTGACAGAGAAGCGACATTTATTGTCTATGAAACAACACATTCCTGGAGAAAACTTGCTAAGGTAACATAGAAGCTAATGTACTGAACTGGTTTTCACATTAATTTTGGGTGCGGACAGTACTATTCTTACGAATTCCTAGAACATGATATAAAATTGTTTTATAAGACTCATCTTTGAGAAGACATGAAGCATAGTCTTCTCTTTGCAACAGGATGCCTCATCATTTTTTCAGAAAGTAAATTAAAGCTACTCACTTTACTACCTAAATAATTATATTCTATTGACCTGAGACTCACTGAGATAGCTCTACAGTAGGCTTTCCTTCAGCAGGTTCCAGCAACAGGGGGAGGTTTAACCCTAGACTACTGTTTATCTTTTCCAGTTTTAAGCTGCCTGTTTTTTTGTCACCAGTCCTTGACCACTCTCCCTCTTCCCTCCCTCCATTCTCTGCTGTTCCTTTCACTCAGACCTTCCGTTCCTTTCCTCTATCTTTATTTTGTTCTACTTTCCATCATTCTCGCCCTCTAGCCATTTCAAATACTGTTTCTTCATTATCTTTGATTCTCTCTCCTCCTTCTCCTTGTAGGTTTGCTTTCCCAAACCATACCATCTTGATGAATCCTGGTAAATAATCAAGTACAGCATGAAATCAGCTTAACAGCAGACTGTTGGCAGATTGGAAAAAATAAATCCTCGGCTGATAAAAATGTGATGACTCATCTAAATATAAAATGAGAATTATGTCCCACTGTTCACCCAGAGCTTCTCCTATGCAGCTCTTTTCTTTTATTGGTTACTTTTACTATTACTTATGTTTTGGTTTTATAAGCAGAGCAATGAAATCCTTTCTCTCCACCCTTGTATGCTGAACGGATTTGTTTGTAGGGAGCATTAAATGCACTTGCACATGCCTGGTCCTGAAATCTGCCCCAAGCAGCCTGAGAGGAAGAAAACTTGGAAAGGAAGGGGGGTACAAGTGGTGACAGGGACAAGAAAATAGAGCACTGATTTCCTAAATTCTGATAGATTTTATGTATAATTTTAGGGATTCACTTTCTGTGTCCTAAATTGCAATTAATATCTCCTCTTCTGCATCCCTCCAATTGCATTACTGTTTATACTAAAACCACGCTAGAATCCTCTGCTGAAAGAGCCACAGAAATGCTTACTAACACACAATATAGGGGAAAAAACTCTCTGCTTTCTGATTCTGGATCAAACATATTTGTTAATAAAGTGTAATAGTGGAAGCTTGATAGCACAATATTTCTCTTAACATTTTAATTTTAATATATCCTGTCAAGAGGACAAGTCAAGGATGATGCAAACTCTCAGCTAACCCTTACAAGCCCTAATTCTACCCTCTTCCAGAATGTTATGATACAGGTGATAGATCAAATTTGAGAAAAAAATAATTATAATAATGTTAATGACAGCTGCTAGCAATAATCCTTGTCTATACAGCTGAAAAGAGGGGGGTAGATTAAAGTATCCACTTGAGATGACTCTTACATGTTGGTCACTTCAGTCAAGAGATAAGGACTTTTAGATGTAAAGTGTTTCCTTTATAGATGAGTTCTCTAGCAGAAGGTGATTGTGCTATATCAGCCTCTGAAGTGTAAAGGTAAGCCAGTTAGGTTCTTTTCTTTATACTAAAGAAGTTAATCATGATTTTATGAGATTTCCCAAGCTAGTCTGGTATTTAAGATAGGTTCAAGGGCAACTATGTTAAGACTGAGTTGCTGCCCTTATTATTTTTCTAATAAAGTGGCCCTACTACTTGTTCTGCCAGTTAGGTAAAGCTTGAGTAAACTGATTTCCTATAAAGAAATAGAGTAGTTGAGGTTCATCTTCCAACTGTCGAATAAAAGACTTGCACAGACCTGTCATTGCTGTTGTTCTAAGCTTCTGTACTTTGCAATGCAAGACTCTTTGACCCCAGTAGAGGTCAACTCAGTAGATTGTGTCTCCAGCCTTCCCCTAATTTTACTGTATGCCAGAGGAAAGGGATCTCTTAACAGATGACTCTCAATTCTCTGCTCTCTGAAGACTTTTTTTTCTTTTCTCAGAGACAAGCTTTACTTCTGAGGAAATACTCTCTGTACCTCTATGAGACTTGAATTAATTCTGCTTTAGTTAGTTAAAGCTGTATTCTATTCTAATAACTTTATAGTAATTTGCAAATGTTCTTTAGCAAACAACTGCTGTGGTGTTCCACTGCTAAGACAGGATTAATTTAACTAAAATGACTAAGTTGGGGGCTATCCTCTACGACAAGGGGTTTTTTTATACAAACTCTGTTTTATCACATGGTCTCTCTCTCTTCTAAATATATTCAGCTATGGGAAAAACTGGCATTCAATGGGTTTCCATGACAGCAGCTGAGGTAAAACTAGACCAGCTATTCCAAAGGTTGCTCATTGAAAGGCACTGATCAGAGAGGTTGATTTGGCAATGTGATTATGGGAGAGCAAAGAACAGAATTGCAAGAACCTTAGGTTATCATAACCAAGGAGAAATGCAGCACAAGAGAAAGAGGAAGAGGCTGCAAGTCTGTGATGGCTAAGAATTACAAGGGCTCATAAGTTGCCTCGTAAAGGCATAAATACATTTTAACAGTATATGACAAAATGAGCTTTTACAAAAAGTGCTGTACTCTAAAAACAAGAGGGGATGTAGGAGGTTGACTTGCATACATAAATGCAGAGAGTAAGCAAAGACAGTAAGTTTGTTTGGGTTTGGTATAAAGTGTACTGATATACTGTACTGATATATGTACAGCATCAAATAGTTGACTTTATTCCAGTAACTGCTTACGTGTTTTCATTCAAAGTCCTCATATGCCTAAAATGCTACTGCAGCACGTGCTGACTAGCATTGACATCTTCATGCTACTCAAACATGGATCATCCTGATAAATGAGTTAGTCCTCTGATATGTTCTAGATGTTAGTTAGTTAATAAACATCTACTTGGCATTATTCTTGAATTTGATTCTTTCCTTAGTTTTCCTTTTTAAACCAGGAGCTGTAAAGGAATTGTGAGCTAATGGCACCAGTTGGTTTGGCTGCCAGTTCAATGCAGTGGAACAGTTTCTGATCCCCAATCACTTTGGTAATTTGCTTCTCCTTCTCAATCTTTGGACAGCATAAGGGTTGACTAATGTTTTAAAATGTTAGCACTAACTCTAGGTAGACTGTAAAATCTCTCAAAAATGGGTGTACTAGAAGTATTTTTTTAGAAAGCAGTTATAAGTAATAGCTTAGAAAAGACATTGAAGTAAAGCCAGGAACAAGCCAGGAAGTAAAATATTACGAGCAACAAGTTGAGACATCCACATTAATTATGCTGAATAACCATACAAACCTTATGGATAATTCATTACATACTTTTACATTCAAATAATTAGTACATGATTACCAGAAGAAATTTCTACTTGATTAAATAGCTTCAGCACTCTGAAGCACTTTACCTGCAAAGGAAGTAGAATGCTCCAATTACAAGAACTCCTAGAAGAAGAAGTGAAGCCAAGAAAGCTGCAAACAGGTCACCTTTTGTTTGGGACTTGATGCTGGGCAGCAAAACTTCCTCACAACGGGCTCCTGTGTAATTCTCAATACACCTGGGAAACCAAGTTTTATTCAGATTAGATGATAACTTGTCATCTAATATGAAAAGCACAAAGGCTTCTTTTGGCCTTAAGTGGGGAGAGAACTTGTTATAGTGTAATTCAAGGTTTATATTTGCTTCACAGCATATTTTCTTATGGAATTTCCACTCACCTTGTATTTCTGGAACAGAGGGTATTGGGCATGTTGAGCATCAAGTTTATATTCTGATCTGTACTGCTTTTATGTATTAAACCATATCTTAATACATTCACTGGATTAGCAATATACTTCACAATGGTGTACCCTGCAGTTAAATCTGCCTCCTGCACTGGCAGAGTTAATTAATTAAATCCACCTCTTTAGTGTTAACTGTGTCATCCCACTGGTTCTCACACAGTAGTCATGCTTTCTTTTTCCCCTTTCATGTAACTTTCTAGCTTGCTTTGTTGAAGAGCTAGTACTGCCAGCTAAATAGATCAAGGAAATGGGAATTCATTGAGACACAGTACACCTTAAATTGCAAAAGTAGTTTATGCAGTGTAATAATTCATGCCAGAACATGTTACATGCTTGGTGAATGACCCTCTCTTGGAGAGACCTAGCTAAAAGTCTTCTCTACTATGCTTATTTTACATATTGAGTTTCTGAAAACTTCTTCCGAAGAAAGGATTAAAATGAATATGGTATTTTACCATGGTAAAATGGTATGATATTTTATTAAAAATAAGTAAAATGGCTTAGTAACTCATATTGAGTCAAAAATGGATAGGTTGAAGCTAAACTAATCTTCATTTGTCTTACGTTTTGCACTTATTCTGCTAAGTTTTCTTAAGGAATTTATTGCATTACAGAAAATGGAAAGCACTTCAGTCACGACATTCTGCATGTGCCTTTTATGTATGTAAATTTGCTTCTCTCTTTCTATTACTAAAGATCTTGCTCCTTCTTGCTATTTCTGGCACTGAAGTCATAATAATCTGTGACATAAGCAGTTTCAGGCTCCAGCTGAGAAAAATGGGCTGAACTCCGTAACATACTTGAAGTTCTCAACTGCCATTGGCAGCTGCAAGGTATAATTTCAGATGAGGGATAAGAAGGCGGAATGGGGAGGAACTGACAAAAAAGATGTATGTCTAGTATATCTAAATAAGACAAATGGATCACTGTGAGCATATGAACACACATGCTTGATGTGACTCCCAGCACCACTTTCTGTAGATTATGGACCACTATTTCAGTACTACTGGTCTAAACTATTGCACAAAGAATTACTACAATTTCTTTTAATTCTTTGCCTTTGGAAGTAAAATAGAAGATTTAGACATTAGAAAAAAGATTTAATTATCATCATATATTAAAGCTGTGCAACTGATCAAACAGCCACCATTTACTAAGGACAGTGTGAGACTTTTCAAAGTTACTATGTTTGACTGCTGGGAGAAGGAAGGGTAGGCAGACTGCTCTGATTGCTTGAGATAATGTTCCAGATATTTACTGTAAGTATAGTGGCATTTCAGTGGCCTATTTCTGAAATACTGTAGAATACTTTAAGAATAGAAGTGTAGTTTGAGTGGGGCATTGTTCTCTAGCAAGTGAGAGAGAAATGCTTTGGAGAGCTGAATAGAATAACAGGGATAGAAAATGGAATATAAAATTCATAGAAGTATTCTTGAATACCAATGAAAACTAGAGAATAATGCAAGGCTAAAATGATACAGAAAGAAAAAATAAATAGGTTTTGGCATCAAATTAAGGCTCACGGAAAAGTTCTAGAGAATGAGTGTAATGGGAGTAAGTCAGTAGCCTAAAGAGAAAAATGAAGCAGGAGTAAGAAAGACAGTCCCAGCTGAAGAGAGTTGCATGTAGGGTTTAGGTAAAAGGCTAGGGTTAGAGAACTGTTGTGATACAGTAGAGTGAGTTGGCATGAACAGTGCATGGAAGCCATACTCATGTTCTGCAAAAGACCATGGAAAAAAACCTGGGAGTGCAATGACAGTGTAGCAAAAAGGTCACTGAGATTGTAGCCACTTTCTCCTAAATAGAAAACAGAACTACATGCTTAAGATAGTCACAAGTCTTCAAGAGGGAAAGAAGACTAAGGAAAACTAGAGCCAATATGGATCCAATGTTATAGCAAAGGGAAAAAGAACTACACTAAAAAGGCACATATAAAACTTAAACATCCTGGATGCTGAACCTATTAATTCTTCCTGGATGTAACAAAAGTTTTAGAAACATGTTTTCCATGACTTGCCAGTTTGATAGTATCTGTTTAACTGTGTGCAGTGGATTAGGGATTGCAAAGCTACCCATCCACTTTCTCTAGGCTGACCTGTTGACACTTGCTGAAACTGATTCCATGCTATGTAGAAAATACTGCCATATAACCTAAAAATGATGGAGGTTTTCATAGAAACAAGAAAACTGAGATGAGGTATCTCTTGGTTACATTTAAATAAACAAAATTATAGCTAATGTGACCCTACCAACAGGCTCTGCTACAGTTAGGGCATTTCTGAAAATCCAGATGTTCAAATATCAGCTTGCACAAGCTTTTATAAAGTCATCAGTGCTGATGTACAGACAGGTGAAGGACTATGTTAAATATAGAAGGAACTGATGCTCTAAGACAAGCCAGAGAGTGGAAGATTTCTACTGTAAGTCCTTTCCTAAAATTGGTGGGAAGGAAACTAAGCAGACTTCAATAATTAGCAGTGGAACTCACTGAGAAGATCTGCTTATCCTGTTGCATTAGCAGAGCTCTAATAATTTCAGTGGAGTTACATGCACGGTGACTGCAAGCAAGACAGAAAAGTAGTCTCTAACAAGCATGTGGTCTATGAACATAATCCAGACTGATAGTATCTACACAGTCTCTCCTAGAGGTAGTCAGACTTATTATACACAGCCTTAAAAGTCAGTAGCAACTCATAGTTTATCTTGTTTATAATGGATGCCTAAAAGCACAGCACAAGTTAAGCATGACACACTGGCAGTTGTTAACGTGGCAGGCAACTGTGCTTCGGCATTTGAATGAATGAGTGCAAAAGACAGAGAAGCCTGCTTCTAGCCTACAGTAAGAGGGAGTTACGCTAATAAACTCTTGTGGTCACTAGGCCAGGTGTTGCTGTTGCACAGCATCATCTGCATGCTGTTAGCCTGCTGTTTCAGCACATGCTGTCTGTTGGCTTTAAATGGTCCTACTACGTAGCATTCCACAGTTGATTTTTAAAATGGAAAAAAGGTCTTTCCTCCTCTAAGAAATTAGAATTTCTAATTCAATCAGAGTTGAAAGACAACAGCCTTTGAATGTTTGAGGAAAAGCTGTGAGACTAGAAACTCCCATTTTCAGATAGTATCCAGATTTCTGCTTTCCTAGATGCCTGCACACGCATGCACACACGCCCACACCTCTTGTCAGATGGTATGAGCCAGCCTTAACTGTTGTATACAAACTTACTATAGGAGCTGTGCTGAAGACAAAACACTAACATAAGATATGTAAAGAAATCCACAGAATCTTTCAACATAGGATACTAATCAAAACTACCCATATCAGCATCAATACAAGGTGGAAGGAAATAGACTGCATTGGATAAGATGTCAGGAGATGACCGGGGGTCTGCAATTATATTGATCCTTTACAATCAGATCAGTAAAGTATAACAGCCTTCCAATAACACAAGGCATCACTGCTGTCATTTGCAGATGCAGTTCATGAGACAGTGCAAGTGATCTACCGCCTGTCTGATTTAGGTAAGAAGGTAAGGTTTCTTTCTCTTCCAGACTCTAAGGTGGGCATCATAAGCAAGTATCTGACAGACGTTAAAAATTGAAGTAGGATTTGAGTCAAATATGCACACAGACTCCTATTGCTTAGTATTATACTATAAGAGTCTTGACTTCAGTTTTCATTCAGTCTTCCTTTAGTCAGGAAAAACCCGGATGCTTCTTGGTATAAAAATTACTTGCATGTAAATACAAAGCTCTAAGCAGAAAAAGACAGCTGAAAAATTATCTGCTTGTCAATGCAATTCAGATTACATGGCTGATAGCTTCAAAATCACCATAATCTTCAGTCTGTAGCAGGCTCCTAGAAGTTGTCCTAATCCATACACTATAAGGGCATCTAGTAAGTATGAAAAAGAATTTAAAGCCAAAGTGAATAAGCAATGGCAAAGTTAACTGGAAGACCTAAGCAGCTTTTTTAAAAGTTTTGTGTTCAGAGGAGCTTCAAAACTGTTACTCTGAAGCTGTATTCGTATACATAAAGAGTGAAATAAAAATGCTACTACTGGAGAGAAGTTGAAAGAATGGGTTATTTTCCCCTAGAACTCCCTTAGCTATGTGTTTATATGGCAAGCTTAACCATATCCGGCAGTGACATGAATTCTGATCACTAATACTTTTCAAACACATAAGATAATGTTGCATTTTATATTTTATGTCCCATTAAGAAAAATTTCAATTACTGACTTTTTTTTGCTATATTTTCGGTGTGTATTCTAACTTTTGTTCCTATTTGCAAGCTAAAAGCAGAACTGAAAAATACTAATTGGACACTTAGTTTTCAGAAGAGCCTGGGGTATGCAAAAGTATAGTTTTGGAGGCAGAGAAAGAAGAAAAGCCCAGATGAGTGGGAAACCCTTCACTGGCAACTTGCAGGGTGTATGTTCTGAAGGCTTACTGCACAGCAAATATATGACTCATGGGGACATTTGACAAAGAGAATGAAGGACCCATCTGAGAGAAAGAGCCAGAGAAGGATGGGGTATATAGAAAGTGATAGAAGGAATATGCAGGGGATTTATTGCTTTAGTATAGGAAAGGTGGAGGAGAGATTGGATTAAGGTAGAAGCAAAGGAAAGGGAGAGAGATCCTTTAACCATACATAGGAATTTCAGGGAGATTTCAAAGGTCTGCCTCTGTCCCTTGCAGTACTTAGCTGGAACGCACTGCCCTCTGCAGAATATGATCCCTTCCTCAAAAGGAGAGCATTCACTATTAATTTTTGTGTGTACTGCCCTCAGAAGCAGAGGAGCAGTGTTTGTGTGGTCTTATACCATCTGTATTTAGTCTGAAATACAGAAGGAAGGCTCTCAGAAATCTGCCACGTGTAAGACAAAATGGAAGTACCAGAGCTTCCCCTCAGACAACCAAATCGTCACTTAATTCTGCGCTGCATTAATTAATGATTATGGGACAGCTGTGCACCAGGTGCTGAGGCAAACAGCTTTCAGCCTCATGTTTTATGATACACCTGAGGCAGCTGCTTTTCCATCCTTCTCCATTCTGCTGCATGTTTATTTAGTACATTTGAGCATTCCTGGGTTTGAAGCTCATCTTGTTTATGGTGACAGGTGTGCCTTTCGCTGCTCAGCACATTAACTCATTGTTAGGAAAGGAATGAGGGAAGATGGCAGCTGAGCAACTTCATGTTTCAACACACATCGGCTGTATTTAAAATCTGCTAATGTTGCACAGGGGAGGGGGGTCAACTAATGTTTTGTTTCTATTAAATCTCTACCTTACATATATATCCATTTCTGAATGGTAGAAAACCCTGAAATTCCAAAAGTAAACAGTGGCTCTTAATTTGTTAGTGTGCTACAAAATATATATTTCTAAAGAATGATGCAATTTTCCTAGTTACATTGTGAAATTACTTCCAATGACGTTGCATCAGGTAATCTGGACTAAATTTAGCACAACACATTTGTGTAAATACGTAGCATGTCAAGGCAAATGTGTTTTAAGGTATTTTTACAGTTTGTTAGTCTGTTCTTTCTCCATTTCCCCCTTTTAATCAATGCTGTACTAACAATCATTCAGCCTTTGATTCTAAAACCAATTCAATTTTTCTGTTGGTGGGAGATGATCATCTGAGAACACTTGGAAGCTTTAGGTTGGGTTTGGCAGACACCTGCGTCAAAGAAACTTTGCGCAACTGTGTGATGATGCCAGTCCTGAAGTTCCAAAGCACCAAGTATTTTTCTGGATTCTGCTGAATAGTGATGCGTTTTTTTCTGTTGTTTCTATTCACATCATTGCTGATTACTAAGATATCTGTGTGTAAACAAAACCTTTCTCATCTATAATTAGCCTTCTCTGACTGATTAAGGAACATGCTTGGAATGAGGACATGCTTAAATAGAATGCTGCTATTTAAATACCCATATAACTTCATAATCAACCACTAGATACAGAAGAAAAATACTTGATAATTTAAATGCAATAAGGTTGCCCGAGTATAACAGAAATGCTCTTAAGATGTTACTTTTCTGCTTCAGCAGATTATAAAATCCTCTAGTACCTGAATTACAAATGACTTCATTTGGAGCCCTTTTAAAGTGGAAATTACCTACACTGACTAGTTTGTGATCCTGAACAATGAATTGTTTTCAGTATTTGTTACTTCATATTTATAGTTATTGCATTAAATACACCTTCCTCATTACATAGTCTAGCCATAGTTGAGAGGGTGCTTGGAAATTGTGTAACTGATGCTGTTTAGTCTAACCATTCTTTTTTCAGTATTTTAGTATCAATAATATGGGATTCCCTCTAGGAAAAAAACATGCGTATTTCAACGTGTTTTACTTTTTGTGTGTGTAGTAGTCATTTTAGATAGCATAAGCTTGCAAGGTCTAGCAGTTAGAATAAATCATCATCATACAGCACTTCTGAGCTTTATCCTTAGTTCTGGATCTGATTCATTGTATGATATTGGACAATATGCTTAATGACAGTGACATGCTGTGTACATTTTTCAGTGAGCATTTACCACAAAATTGCCTCTTCTCTCCTCATCTACTAGATGAGTTTACATGCCTGAGTTGTAAATGTTTAAACTGAACTGTCCCAAACAAAAGAAAGAAATACTTTAAGTAGGCATCTCGGAAAAGATTTTGTTTCCTTCTTCAACTGTTTCATCTGGTTATCGTTAGTTATAGCTCAAGACTGAAGAGGGAGCAGAAGTTGCCACAGAAGAAAAAAAAGGTAATATCCTTAAGTGTATGGAATACGCATCTGAATGCCCATTATTATGTTAAATAAACCCATTAAATTAACCATAGTTTATTTTAATGAACAATAACTCAGTAAGTGTAGAACCATGAAAAATTAAAAGTTAATTTTGCATCTTCTTATGTCTTGGTAAATGAGAAAATAAAAGGATAGGGCTGTATTTATGCAAGAAACGTATCCACATGCAAAAATAGGAAGTGCTTCTTTTCCATTGTGCTACATGGGCTTCAAAAAGAAGAATAGTCCCATAAATGAATGATACTAAGAAGTATCTATATTTGCTGCCTTGATGTTTCTTTAAGTGGTCTTTGACTGTCACTGAAAAGCTGCCCTTTGAGTAGTATTTCAGTGAGATTCAGAGAACATAGTAAGTCTTGAATTACATTCATTTTTCCCCCTTAAAATATTATAATCCTTTTTGTGCCTCCTCATTTTGTTCAGGTCAGGCCATTTTATGTTGTAAGAATTTTTGCACTATAATTCATCTGGAAGAAAAAACTGGGAATGTACTTTGCCTTTCTGAATGCCTTTCCTACCGTATATACTCCATGAGGCAAAGGGTATTTTGTGCCTTTCTGTATTGTAATGAGGGGACGAAATATGGCTCTAAATATAGGTATCTTCCTGAATGCATATGTAATTGAGTACTGTTGCACCTGTCAAACAAGTATACACATTTATTTTTCTCCTATTGTCATGCCTCTGCAAGCTAGATAAGTAATCTGAGCATGAATTACTGAATTTGGAACAGCCATAGGTAATAGGTATTTTCTTTTATATAATGTTTTAACAGTAACTTCTTAAAGAAGCAAAATGGAGAAATAGTCTTTAGACAGCTACTGTCCAATACTTAAACACAAAAACTTTAGTTTCACTGACCTGCAGAATGGACTGGATACAGTAGGAATCATATAACAAATCCCTCCATTTAGACAAAAAGATCCATAATTGGTGCCACAGAGTTCTTCATGATCTTAAAAACAAGACCAAAACAAACACAGAGAAAAATAGAGACTTCTGTATTGCTATCAGTAAAAGCAGATCTTAATTATACTTTTGGGGAGTGGGGGTGGCTTCCTTAGAAAAAAACACAAAAACCACCAAAACAAACCACCACAAACAAACAAAACCACCCTATGAATAAATAAGGTACCAGTCTTGCTTTCGAGGCCAGCAACATATAGTACTATCTACCTTGCAGAATTGTTTCATGTAACGATATGCAAAAAGATCACCAATTTATCACCATATCAGACATGAAGCACCTAATTATAGGAATAACTGCAAAATTTCTCTTGCAGTGAGAGGAACTTCTGAATTCTCCGTTACTTCATTTGCCTTTCATGACCACAAACCATAGTGAATACAGTGATACACACAATGTCCTATATGAAGCCTGGTTTGTCCTGTTCCAGCGGTACAAACTATCTTTAGCTTAACTAGCTTCTATGGGAGAGAGTCAGTACAGATAAACCCAGAATAGTCTCAGGTGTAGACCTGGACATTCTGAGACTGCTTCACGCTGTATTAAGAGCTGAATCATAGCACAGTTGGACACCACCAGGTTTTCCCATCCCAATTTTTAACAACCAATGGAGGAGCTAGCCTAAGAAGTGTCACTTATGTAGAAGACTGCCTGTTAAAATGTGATTTCCACAGATCTCAGAAAGGCTTTTTCCTAACTCAGTAGGCTTCTTATATGAATTGTTAGTGTGTTAAACACAATTAGGCATTCTAATAAAACCCCAAATAAAGGATACTAATGTTGGCACTTGTAGCAGCAGTTGTCCATTTTATGCTTAAAAAGAATATCTAACTGTACCATTTCACTCTTTTTGAAAGCAGTCTAAAATTGGAAGTTGGACTGCATATATTTATGATACATTTAATGCATTGGTAACTCATTTTATATATATGCATATATATTTTTATATATTTCTTCAATCTTACCAAACCACAATATCTCAATCAAAAGAAAAATAGAGCAGTCTTCTGACATCACAAGTGTGAGAATCATGTGTTAACTCACACTTTAGGTGTTGTTTTTGCTGTTGTTTCTCCCAGAAATTCTGAAAATAAGAATTCTGCTGTCTCACTATTTATGTATAGAAGATATGTTCTGTACAAAATATAGTGTTATCTAAGTGGAAACAAGATTTTAATTTTCTTATTTGTCCTTTCAAGAAAGAGTTAGGGTTCCGTTTATTCCTGCAGAAAAAAAGTGAGAAGTGCGGCCATAAGTCATTCTACCCTAGCAGGAGCTTCTACAACTTTGTATACAAAATAAACCTGACTTTTCTAAGAGTAGCAGAAAAGCATAGCTACTTCTAACCCTGTGCAACAAAAACATGGTGCATCCTGCTATGCTCTAGTCCATCTCTAGTAATTCCACTCCCCCTTCTTTTCATACATTCTTCCATTTCTATGATGGCACATTGACAAAGGAGTGTGAGTAAAGTCCTTATATTAAGATGAAGGCAGTCATACCACAGAGCTCAACAGGAGTTCAGTTTCACGTTCATGTTACCAAATTGCTAGCATCCAAATGGTAACTGGACCTTTTTGCATGTGTACAGATAAATTGGGGAGCTGTAGGAGGGAGGGAGGTAAAGCTGGAAAGATTGTTCATGTTTGACCTTGTTGCATTGGCTCAGGATGTGGCATATCAGAAATGTGTGTTCTGCCCTACCTTGTTAGAAGTTAAGTGGAAATTTATTTTAACTCTGAAGCTTTCTGCGCTTGTCTACTTGGCAATTCATTTACGGCAAGTTCACTATTGAAAGACTTTTAACATTATTTTGCATGGGTAACAGTATAATTGCAATAGGAATAAAATGGTAGCAGAAAAAACCAAGCAGGTTTTTAAACAGGAACTATAAATTATTTTGTCTATTCAAACATAGTGGCAGTGGAACTTCTGTGACAGTGTAATTAAATTTAAGGCTACATCCTTCATAAAATGAAGAGAGGATATTGAATCACGAACAGTGTATCAGGATATCTATACAATTAGAAGAATCAAGAGAGAAAAAGCAAAACTCTCAACTTTGACCTGCTCTCAACTCTATTAAGCATCTGAGGGAGTTAAGTGTTGTTGAAATTCTACCCGATGGAAAAACAAGATGATAGAAGATAGGTCCCACAGAAAAAAATCCCTTTAGACGGCTCATGGAAAGCCTTCAAAGAAATTCTCATGAGAATTAATGAGAACTTGTTAACCTCCTTAAAATCCTGCCTTATGGTTCTATTTCTTTTCTTCATCTTTATGCAAAAATAGGCCTGTCTCACACTGGCATAGTGGTAGGGTACTGAAGAAAATTAAATGTCTCAAGTCATTCAGGTCTCAGAACATTCGGGAGAATGATTATCTCACTGTTACGGTGTGATCTGTGTATTAAGGACCAGCTCTGCAGCCCAACTAGACATTTCTGTTCTGGCAAAATACCTCAGACACTCTGTCTTAGGCCTATTAGAGAAAAGGGAGAGAGGTGGAGAGAGAGAACAAAAAGTGCCTAGGAAGCCTTCGAAACCTTTTTGATTGTAATTACAGACAATTTCTCTATAGGCTACTTCTTTTTAGAGCTAGACTTCTTTCCAGTACTAAGGGAAAAATGGTAACCCTAATTTTACCAGCAATGAGATATTTGAAGAAACCTCTATGTCCATGTAGATCAGGTGCCCCATTTTCCATCCAATCGTGCTTTTCATTAGTTCTATTTTATGTATTAATACTTTGCTACTACTTATTGAAAGTACCAGATTAATACAGTATAAAGTAGATGACAGAATTATGAAAGAGAATAAAAGAAAATTCAGGATGCTCTAACACTGCTACAATACAAAAAATATGTATTATTGTACTTCATACCCACTTTATTGAAATGCAGTAGTTTGGATCAAATTTGAAAGCTACAGTTCTGTATTTATAGACAGGAAACTATGAAAGCAACAGTTTATCCCTTTAAATTTATAGTCAGTGATGCAAAAGAGTATACTGGAGAATCAGAAGGGGTTCAATACAAGCCAAAACCCAATTACATTAGCATCAGTGAATGTGTTATGATTTTTGTGAGGTAAGTCAATACCTTATATTAATCTAAAAATGCAAATTGTACGCTTTGAAAGTCAAATATATACTACATTCAGACTACCATAATCAAGATAGAAAAGTTTAACAGGTCAAGTGACGATGGGCAATTAAAATAAAACAACAAAAGATTTAGCTTTTCAGTTAATACAACTGTAGAAACTCTATCAACATATGTTCTACAGAATATATATACATATATATGTATTTTGATATATCCTTCTATGTGAGAAAGTAAATAAAGAGAAGAGACAAGTTTCTTTTAAAAAAAAGTTGGGTTTTGGTGGGAGGAAAAGTGAAGAGGAATGAAACAAGACTGTTCTTTCTAGCACTAGACTGTGAATACTTAAAACTGGCAGAGGTAATAACAGCCTCTAAATACACTGATTCTCAATTATTCTTTTTGAGGACATGCACAAAAACCTATCCCTAAACTATCTTGCCTGTTTGCATTTAAACTTTTGTAACCTGACTGTCCTATCTATTAAAAAGAAAAACAAATAAAGGCTCAGCACCACCTTAACCCCCAAAGAACCAAGTCAGCCTTGATAATCCACATGTTGACTCAGCTGTCTTGCCTAGTCCAGAGGCTCAAATACTACAGACTATCTAATCCTGAAGTCTGCTAAAATAAAAAAGGTAAGGGAAAGGAGAGGGAAATGTTGACAGAAGATAAAGGGGTTGATGCATGCTTCCT
This sequence comes from Astur gentilis, assembly GCF_929443795.1. Taxonomy (NCBI): domain Eukaryota; kingdom Metazoa; phylum Chordata; class Aves; order Accipitriformes; family Accipitridae; genus Astur; species Astur gentilis. The sequence goes on along the minus strand of NC_064889.1, from coordinate 5,236,486 downwards.
CACTTATAAGCAACTTTGGACTGTATGCTTATCAATCACAAACCGTGAAATATTAGGATAGATCAAAGCAAACATCTCCTTAGAGAATCTGTACCACTGACTGGTGAACTCTAGTTTGCTGACTAGTAAGTGATGACAGCCCTACAGAGCAGTTGTGACAATCCCAATGGCAGCTGTCAAAATCAATGCAATTTTAATGAATTCTAATTATATACGTATACACACCCAAGTAATGACTTGGAAGAAATTACCTGTTCGCATATTATTCCGACAACAATTTTTATTCTTTATGAGAGGCTATTCTTCCAAAGCGGCACCTAAAGACAAACACGTAAATTTAGCATCTAATTTTTAATCCTAGTGACTTTTTCCCCCTGACGAAATAGCTACTGGAATGCATCTTTCAGTGTTGCTGCTAAGGCATTTGTTGTACTTTGACTGTAATATACTGTTATATTATATGTAAGTTCCATTAATTCACAGTTAATGGCAAACATTCAAGTCTACTGTCAAGTTCAGTGAACCCCTAAGGGCAGTACTACAGAGTAAAACCAAATTCACACTAAAGCACGTTTAAACAATGAATACCTCTTTCAAACTGCCATGTTTATTCAGAATTGTAATACCTGATGCTTTTAGGCAATCTAAATTATTGTTTCTGGCTAGCTAATTAAATTGGCATTTGTACCTTGAAAGACAGTGCATACAATTGAACCAGTCCTCAGACTGACAGTTATTCAGTCAGGTAAGATCTTGGTGGTAGAATTCTTGCATTTCACAAATAAGAACTTCCCAATCTGTAATTTCTCAGAGAGAGTGTGTGTGTTTCACTTGAGTGTTTCTCATGTCTGGATGTCAGGTGAAATTAGTAATATATAGGCCATGAATTTAGCAGAACTCAGCAAGGGCAAGACTTGTACAATTATTTTTCAAATATGGAATGGAAACTCTGCCTTGACAGAAACCAATCTTCACTTGACATTGCTAAAAAGAAACTTACTCTGTAGACGTGCCAACTCTATAACCATCTAACATTGCTATATTCTGTTTTCTTGTAAGGTATAGTCAAGGTTTACTGTACCAAATAGGTTACTGAACAAGCCTAACATGACAGATCTAATTTTCTAATGTTTGCTCTTTTTTTCTTAATTATACTTTAAAGTGTACATAATGTAAATATTTAAGCAAACTGTCCTATATTGGAAGAAAGATGGTTTTTTCCATTAAATGATCAAATAAAATAAATTATCAACTTTACCAGAAATAATTGCCTTAACTTCAGCTTTTAGTAATAGAAAGGCAACTTTCTGTAGAGGCCCATTTCAAAACGTATAATGCATTTGTACTTACTATGTAAGCAGACAGTTCTGTTTTTCACGGGACCTCAGAAGGCTTCTCTAGCTCTTCAAGTGTCCTTTCCATACAAGAAAATCTGAAATGGCTGTTCCCTGTGATACTGGGCTGTAACAGCAAGGTCCCCACCCAAAGGCTGTCCTCTTGGGCTGTCTCACAGGTATGCAACTTTGCTTACTTTGTGTACACAACCAAGTACAATTAACATAGCATGTGGCACAAGGAAACAAACCAACATGATTCACTTCAGAACTAAAATCCTGGTTTTAAAAGAAATAAATCGTCCTGGAGATGGTTATTTTTAGCAGTCAAGATCTGGATTCTGTGTGTGCTGTTAAAAAGGCTTCAAATTTACATATAGTGCAATGTGGGTAAGGTTACAACAAAGACAAACATGCACACAGAGGCCCAGTACAGAATAGGGTAACACCCCGTTATACTCACAGAATCACTCGCATATTTTTCTAGGGTTACCAGTACTACAATTTATTGCTGAATTCGAAACATTCACATAATGTAGTATCTATAAATTGCATCATAAAAATATTATATGCAGCAGTCAAAAATCTGATTTAAATTTGTATTTTATTGGAGCAAGCTGTCCTTTTAAAATTATTTTCCCTTTTCTCAGAATGTTCCACAAAATTGTATAATATCCAATAGCTCTCATAACAAAAAATATAAATGCGATATGTAACCTATAATTTCAGACTAGCTCCCTTACCAGATTTAATTAGGATATGGGTCCTTGAACAGACAAAGTAACTTGATTTTGCAACTGCAAAAAGGAGATCTCGCATCTCTTTTCCTTCATCTTATTGTCAGTATGCATCTCACTATCTCTCTGGTGCTGCTACTGGTATAAGTTGAACTTCTTCAGGAGACGCTTAAATCCAATGATCCAGCAGAAAATTCTTTTGAGGAAGCTGACAGTTTTCTACTGCATCAGTGTGTTAAACGGCTGTGCTATGTGCCTCATCAGCTGTTTGGACTAGGACTAATTGTTACATGTACTAGGAATTGTTTATAAGCTGACTGCAGAGAACAAGACAGTTCAAAGGCAGCTATGGGACTAGTAATTGTTTATTTTCAAACTCTGTTGCCCGCATATTCAAGGAAATGGGGTGGTGAAGAAAGGGGGTGAAAATACTTTCTAAACAATCCCAGAGGATGTATGTGTGTATGCATAATTCTATTCTTTTAGTTCTGATAATAAATATCACAATTTGGGTCTAAAGATCACTTTCAAAAGAGATGTTGCTGACAGCATTCACAGTTATGGCTTTTTTTTTTTTTTTTTTAAGACTGAAAAGTAAATCATTAGGTAGTCATGTATTTATAAGTACATGTTTTTCTCTGGGGTGTTTGTTGCACTCTGAACAGAGGTTCAAATATGTATCAGTGTCCTAAAAAGAATAAATTGGACTCTCTATCTCATTAGAAAAAGTAAGCTGATATATTGTAAAGAAAATGAAATGCTATAGCAGAAATTGTTGCTAAACTTGATTCTAACTTGTTTATATTTGTCTGTGCACTGAACTGGTACTAGAAACACAAGAGATCATTTGTGAATCTACTTAACACTTTACAAACTCAATGTCTTCTTTTAAGACACAGCTGTAACCTATGCTCACAGAAACCAATTCTATGAATGCTCAAATGTTTGTCTTGCAGGCATCTTGGGAGTTTGTGAAAGATTACATTATATATCAAGTTAGAGTATTTTAATCTGAAATTTAAAATACAGCCTATTTTGCTCTGTGCCAGCTTGTTGAAAAAAAACTTCAGATCAGTTCTACCCTCTTCCACACATCTTTGTCATCTAAACTGATATTAATAATAACAATAAATTGTTTGAAAGATTAGTTTTCATATTAGTTTATACATTAAAGTTAGGTCACCCATGTATACCAGTATAAACTGATACTACTTCAGCCTCTTCAATTACTTGGAAGTCCTGGACATCTTTATTTTCATAGTCTGAATCTGTTAACAACAGCTTCAGTTTAGGAAAGAATTTAAATGACATGTTTAGAGTTAACCATATCCTAAATCACTAAGTTAAAGTATGTTCAAGTACTTTGCTGAATGAAGCATGGACTCTATGTGTGTGTGTGTGTGTGTGTGTCACAATGAACGCTGCAAATGTGATGGAAATACTGGCTTACTGCTCTGTAGCAGAGAAACCACAGATTAAAGTGAGCCACACAAGAAAATTCATACACTCTTGTGCTTCTTGGGCACTAAAACACTAGGGGAAAGAATACAGCTTTTTCTTTTTTGGGAACTGCTATTGGATTTCTGGGCAAATGGAGCACTCAGGCACAAAACTGCAATGGGCTCAGCGTTTTAGCAAAAGTATGTGCTAGTATCTCACCATACTGGAGTCTGCCTGGAACAAGTCTTTTGAACTCATTAGATTTGTCTTTAAATGAACCTGTGTGCTTTACTCCCCATCTACTTAAAACAGAACCCTTACTGCCACTTATTTTTGTGTACTTTTAATGGCCAACTATTCTAAGCATCCATGAGATGCAGTATCCCCAAAAGATGATAATTGGAAGTCTTAATGAGCTCAGGCAGATAAAAAGAAAGCACTGAATAATGATTTGGGTTTTGGTTTATGGTTCTTTGCTATTCAAACATTCTTAAAATTAATCTCTATATAAACTGTCCCCCAAATTAAAGAAGATCATTTCAGTTATATGGCTATTTCAAATATACATTGTTTGTTCATTTAGATGAAGTTGCACCTTACAGCTGTCTTCAAGAATGGGATTTTACTGCATTATGTATTCTTTTTTAAAATCCAAAAGAGGTGAAATCTCATCCTGCCCCAATACTGAGCTCAAATATTTGTGTCGTGAAAACAATGAAGGGGAAAAAAATTTAAAATTCCACCATCTGCTTAGTAGGCTAATTAAACATAAATTTACTTCTACGCATCTTATTCTCTCCAAAAGCCAGGAACTGTCCTGAAGTCTTGTTAAAAGGATTCTGTTTATTTTCTTATCTAGGTAATAACATCTAATAGCCTTACCATATGAAGCTCATAACTGATTTTAGCACAGAAAATCATCAGGCGTCAGAAAAAAAAATCCATCAAGCTGCCTGAAACTAACAGAGATCTCAGTAGGGAAGAATTCAAGATGAGGTATTACGACAAATTTGTGTAAGGACAATGTGTTATTCAAATTTACACACTGAAAGTTTCTTTTAAGATGGGGTAGCCACAATGTGAAGGAACTCTGACAAAAAACAGAAGCGACAGCAGATGCCAAACAGGTCACAAGTCTCAACACGCTTGTGACTGACAGATGAATTTTTTGAATACAGTTGTTCAAAATTCTTTCCATTACAGTTTTCTGATATGATGACAGATGACTGAGTCCTCTTGTCTTAGGAATGCCTACAGCAAAACTTCACGTTTACAATTTTATTTTATCCACTGAAGTTATGTCTAGGATTAATTACATTCTAAAACAGCTGGTAAAACTGCTGTCATGATGTTTAAATCACAATTTGAGACATTACAGTAAATTTAAGGGAAAAATTTCCATTCCTAAAATTTCATGAGTAGTTTGCGACCAACTGCAAATTCCCATCTGAAACCCCAGTTCTACTGTACAAGATGTTCATACAGAAGTTGGCAAAGCTACATTTCAGTTGAGGCTTCTGTCAAATGTAACTACTACATATTTGTAATTTTGAGACAGAGATTCCAGTCTTGAGCTTGTGTGTGCTTATGTGGGGGGAATTAATACATTTTAGAAGACGCTTGCATTAAAAAAAATCACTGTCAAGCTTGGGGGGAAAAAAACCCGCACCACTATTCTTTCATTCTGTGTGCTTACTGATTTCTTCTATGGCACTTTCACTGCCAAGTTTCATCCCTAAATTCTTGAAGAAATCAACTGAAATGTACTACAACTTAAAGGTTCTCACTGCGTGATTAGTTTTTATTTGTATCTCAGTGGTAGATACAGTGTCCATCAGCATGTCAGCTCTCAAATGTCAGTAATGTCAGATCGATAAATCAAAACTCAAAAAAATCCATATGATAAACTGGCATACAAGGAGACAGTTTAGCACATGGACATTTAATAAAATAGACCAATATCACTTAAATAATTTTGAGATACTAAAAAATATAAATCATAAGAGTTTAGATATTCACTTTTACATGGTAGTCACGAGGAAGCTAATGTAACTAGTCTTCAGATTTTGATTTTTTAAGCTAAACATTGTCCAGGCAGTAATAAGTGATTGCTGCCAAAGCCAGCTATTCCACAGCAGCTCAGCATATGGGAGAGAACTGTTAAAACTTGAATTTCAATCTCTTTTTAATTTTCTCCATTTAAAGCACATTCTTAACCTTGGGGTTTTTGTTTTTACTTCCTATTTTTTTTGCATTTAATTTTGTATTGAGTTAATTTGTTCTACTTAAACCACAGCTTACCACAGCAAATGGGTATTCTTAACTCTGCTGGTGTAATCTTTCTCAGACATGCACAGGACAATCTGCTGAATCAACGTAATCTCTAATCTGCATCGTGTAATCTTGCAGCTGCTCTCTCCGTACGCGGTTATGTAATCCTGGTGTCTATAAAAAACAAAACAAACCACAAAAAGAACAGGCAGAACTTTTAAGAATAACGTTGTGTCAAAGCACCGGCACGCCTCACGGGGCGGCCGCCCCGGCAGAAACCAGCCCCCGCCGCCGCTACCGGCCCGGAGCGGCCCCTCACACCGGGGCCCCTTCACCCCGCGGCCCCTCACACTGGGGCTCCCACCTGCCCGCCCTGTCCCGGGGGTCGGCGATCGCGATACGGCGGTTCCTTGCCGTGAGGGAACCTACCGAAGGAGGGGGGCGGTGGCTGAGGCGGGAGGGAGGGGGGGGGGGGAGCCGCCCCGCCCCGCCCCGCCCTCTCGCGCCTCACCTTCCCCAGCCCGTAGTACTACAGCGCCCGTCGTTCGCCGCCGCTATTGGGTCGGCGGCACCCACGTGACGCGGGGCGAGCACGCGCGCGCGCCCCCTTTAAACCGCCCCCCCCCCCCCACCAGTTCCCCCCCCCTCCCCCGTCTCCTTTTTCGTCTTTCCCTCCCGCTAATCGACCTGAGCGACGGCCCGTTGTTTCCTAGGCGACCCGGGAGGAAGGGAGGGCGCGCGCGGGCTCGCGCGCAGGCAAACCCCCAACCCCCCCCTCCTCCTCCTCCTCCTCCTCCTCCTCCTCCTCCCTCCTCTCCCCTCGCCGCTGCCGGTTCCGCGCGAGGCGCGCGCCGGACCGTTGGCGGAGCGGGTGCCGCGCGGGTGCCGGCGTCGCGGGCAGCAGGTATGTGCCGTGCCCCGGCGCGGCCGTGAGCGGCGCTGGGGACACCCCCCCCCCCCCCCCCCCCCATCCCCCTCCTCCCTTTCCCGCCTCCCGGTACCGCCGTACGCCCTGCCGCCGCGGCGGGCCGCCCACGGGGGCGGGCAGGGCGGCCCGGCGGGGTCTCCGCGTAGCGCTGGCGGGGGCCGCGCTGGCGGACGGGGCGCGGGGAGCCCCTCCGCCGCGGTGAAAGTTTGGCGGCGGGCGCCGCCTCCCGCCAACTTCCCGGCGGCGGGGCCGGGGGTGGTGGTGGCGGCGGTGGTGGCGGGGGGCGTCCTTAGGACGCCCAGCCGCGGGCCGGCCTGCGGCGGGGCCGGAGCACCCTCCCGTGGGGTCAGTCAGGCTGCGGGCGGAGCGGGGCGGGCTGGGGAGGGAGGTGGTCTTCGGGCCGTGTCCGGCTGTGGTGCGGGGCCGCGGCCGCCTTGGCGTGCGCCGTGTGCGGCGTTGTTCCTTCAGGGGAGGGGGGGGTTACACCGGCCGGGGGGGGGGGGGGGCTCTGGCAGCCGGCGGTCGCCTCCCGCCCCGCAGCCCGCCCTCAGCGCTTCTCGGCGGCGTCCCCCCACCCCAGCCAGAGCCCAACGGATCCTGCGCCTCAGGACGGGCGCGGGTTGCCAACTTCTGGCGTGCGGTTCCCGAATACAAATAACCCCGGTAATGCTTTAGCGTAAAAGTCGCTTTTATTCCTTCTTTGCATGAAAACCCACCTAACGTGTAATACCTCTGTGATACGGCCCCTTGAACAATTTCTTCGCGGAGAGTGCTATAAATCTATGAGATGCTGCAGCTCTATTTGGAAACCCTCTGTCCTAGAGTAGCATCGTTGCTTGCCATGACAAGAAAAGGAGCGGTCGTTTCTTTTTTTTGAAGTTGGAATCCATTTAGACTGCTCTTAACCAGGGTATTTTCAGTTTGCCTTCCATAAAAATGCAATAAACTTAATAGGCCTTTTTTTGCTATCTCTGAAGAAGTGCAATTCGTAAATTGTGGGGATTGCTGTGCTATAACAGGATAGCATGTCACAGTAACTTAAGGAAAATAGCGCATGAAAATGCATGGTTTCTAAGTTTGTTAGCATGCTGAAGTTGGGAAAAGGATCTGCTAAACATGTCTCCTGCAGAATTTCTTGGTTCTTATATATGTGGGTTTGCTCTCAAACCCACATATATAAGCTCTATGGTAAACAGAGCATGCACCTGACACTATTGTAACAGCTGCAAGAGATTGTATATGTAAAAGGAGTAAAATGAGTAATGAGGTAGGGATATTTACAGCTGTGAATGCAATCAGTAGAGAAGGCTCATTTGTCTGAACACAGGGCACCTGTCATGTTACAGGCACACAGTCAGAAATTGCTGTTTTGTCATGCAACTGTCAGGAATCCTACTAATTTTTCCGCAAGACTTACTACTGGAATTTGCACAAAGAAAGAAGGGTAAGTAAGCTGTATATTTTTAATGTGCTGTAAAACATTATTACCCGAACGTGGATTGAGTGAGACAATATTGATACTCAACGGTTTTCAGGTAGTTCCTGTGAAGATGCTTCAAGTTCCTGCAGGACACTTCTAAAAGGGTTATTAATAGCGCGGTCATATTAGGGGGGGATTATAAATTAGACCATATGATAGTAGCACATAAGTGCTTTGCAACTAGATATTGTGATTAACATTATGCAGCAATTATCTTGTATGGGAAAAGCTGTTACTTCGTCATGCGAACAATATCTGTATTGTGAGGCTGTATACTCTGTGCAGAGAAGGGAAGGAATACTTCTCATTTACAGAGGGTGCGGAATAAGAAGCAAGTGTGTACTGCTTCAAATGTGTTGTGGTTCCTAAACACTGTGAAGAGTATGCTTATGGTTAGTGAAGTGACTGTATGGGTAAAGAGCCCATGTTCCTGAAGCAATGCATACGCATTCCTGTATGTTTTTGAAAAAAGTGGAGTTTTTTGCAGCTCTGTCCTGATCCTGCCCATTGGATTGCAAAACTGACTTCCCTCTGTTCGGTGCAAGGTGGGGTTTTTGCCTGAAGGGTGAAAAAAAGTGCAAGTTGTATAAAAGGTTAGATGTGGTTAGCAGGTAGTAACTATGCTAAAGACAACACTGGGAAGAGAGAACACGTAGCAAGAGTAGATGTCAGCTATTCTAGCTTCAGAACTGGAGTAGTAGGCAAGATGAAGATCTTAACTCCAACCAGTTTATGAAAAGGTCAGTAAGAAAATTAAGATGTGAGCTATGTATGCTTGCAGTGCGTGTACTAGTGCAAGCCTGCTACTCAGCTGAAGTATTTTCAGGTTGTGACTGACAGCATAAATGCAGAACAGTGCAAAACAGTGTAGCCTTTTTCCCTATCTAACTAACCCGAAGGTTAGTTAGCTGTATGTGTGATTACAATTCTGAAGGCTGTAAAAGATGTGTATAGCTCATTATACTTCCCCTCTCCCAGTGGCGGGTACTGTTGTGCTATTACTCCAACTTGGGTTCAGTGGTGACTCCCTGAAACCTGGCTACCTGGCAGCTTGCTGTCTCGTCTCTGATGGTCTATACACTGCAGTTTCTGACTCTGCAGTAATATTGCATCACAGGTTACTTTTAGCACAGAGGGACAGAACTAGCAAAACCTCAAGCGTGATCAAGAGCATGGTTTCAATGTTATTACATGGGATTACATCCAAATTAGGAGGAGAAGAGAAACGGCATTGCCCTACGAGATCCTGATATGACTAAAATTTACCTATAATGTATCATCAGTATTCATTTAAATTAGTTACATTACCTGGCAATAGAACAACAATTAATTGAACTGTGTTATGTAGTACAAAACTGTCTGCATATTCTGTAAGAGCAACAAATGGGGTGTTATGTTGGTGTAGTGGTGCTCAACTCATCTGCTTCCTGGGCAGTGGGATTACTTAACAGACAAAATACTTTATCCTTATGAACACTGCCGAACCAATATTGACATAGGAGAGTGAACTGCAGTCCCTTCTGCCTTGTGTGTTATCAGAAGTGTCAACTAAGTGCTATTTGCAGAATCTTCATTGCTAGTTGGTATGTGAGAGGAAAACCGTGATTTGATTCTTCCTTTTCTCTCCTTGCTGGTTCTAAGCCTGATACTGTGTGCTGTTGAAACTCATTTGCCATGCTCTCATTAGGCTGAATAATAAGTGGTAAGTCTGGAGTCTGTGGTGTTGGAAAATGGGTGGGTTGTTTGGTTTTTTTACTGGAAAAAAATTCCAAACTCTGTCAATGCTTTTAGGAGTATTTTTGTAGTGTAGGTGGATGTGAGCATACTTGATGAAATTCCATCTTCAAGAGAAAAATAATAAAAGTGGATTTGTTACCACTGTGGGGTAGAACTTGGCTGTTGTGCATTCTTTGGCTCTAGAGGCTCCTGCCCCAGGTGAATTGAAAGCTTTTTTTCTGCCAGGTTCTTGGATGGTGCACTGGGGGCAGAGGCTGGGTGAAAGATGGCAGAAGGTTTACTTCAGTCTGTCATATTTCAGTCTACCTATTTGGGCTTAGGATTTGGCTTGACAAGAGTGATGTATTAGGGTTTAATTCTTAATTTAGTTATAAGGTCACAATGAGCTCTGTTACATCCATGTAATCCTGTTGAAATCACTGGTTTTGCATGAGTATAATGAAAGAGGGGCCTTCTTGTAAGGTCAAGTAGCAGTGGAGGTTTTCTAATGATACTTTTGTCATTAAACATTATAAAATGCAATATTGGCTTATTTCTTGCTTTATTCACAATCATAATATTTTCAGCTTGAAGAGGTTCTCCCTCTGTCTCACTTTCATATCTTGTCTAGGGTTCAGTACTGCTTTGATCTACTTCAACTGTAAGGTTTTTTGTGGCAATTACTGTATCTTTCCTTGCATCATGTAAAGCACCATGTGCACCTATAGCATTACATACAAATGAAGCTACATTTAAAAATGTATGTTCAAATACTTTGGTTGCAAAGTCAGACCTGTAAGTCGGAAAATGTCCGATTTAAGGTTGCGCAGATGCAGTTCTATGTTGTGAACCACCCTGTTCAATGAATGAGGCAATGATTTGCAGGAAAAATAGTATGTGATCTTAACAGTTAAAAAGAGGATTAATGCAAATGGAGCTTGTCATATGCTGTTTTAAATATGATGCTTCCTAATTTTCAAAAGCTTCACTTTCAACCCAAATAACCTTCTTGCAAATTAGTTTCTAACATGGAGCCTCTTAGCATTGTGGTTTTTAGCTTTTTTTTTTGTAAAACGATATTATATGGAGGTATAAACTTCCCTTGTTGACCTTCATAAATCCCTAAGTGGGATTTGAGCCTTCAGTAGTCATTTCTAATTCAGGTAATTGCCTTACTTGGTAAGGTTGTTATTTGGTGAACGAGGAAGGACCTTCGGGGCTTGTGCTTTGTCTAGGGAAACAATCGGTAAAATCTGACCTATTTCATCCTCCTTTCTGCTGTCTGTCCTGCCATTCTGCTTTTTTGCTTCAGCAACCTCTAAGTGCTCCATAGCACACTCTCTGCTACTGTTCTGTCAGAGGTGCAAGCTGCCCAGCCATTGTGTACATGGAGTTTATGTCTGTTTGATTTTTTTTTTTTTGAGAGGCCACCAAATACTTGATTAGAAGAAGCAAGCAGGCATAGGAAAACAGTTCAGTTCAACTTGAATGGATTGCCATGAGACAAAGAGCATCTCTGTTATTCCAGGGAACTTCAAAGGCTGCCTGCCAATGAGGCAAGTGTCAGAGCTTCTCAAAAAAAGTTGCAAAAGTCTTTGTAGTGGAAAGTGTTATGTGTTTGATATTTAAGTGTGCCTACCAGCTTTTTCCACTAATAGAAAATGAAAATTCATGTATAAAAATAGCAAAATACAAATTTTATTGAGGTTTGTGAGACTTTTGCTGTTGAATTATTTTAGTATTTTGTCTTGGATATGTTTGTTCAAGTCTATCAATTTCTTATAGAAAAGTATGCCATTTGGACTACCAGTCAATTTAGCTGATGGTACAAATTTGAAGAAAGCTCCTCTTAAAGTCAACTAAAGAGCTCTTGTCTGTAATAATTAAAGTTAACAAACATCCAGGATGTAAACATGAGGCATGTGGTGTGTCTCAGCTAGCAAGCAGTCCATAATTTTTCTCTGTATATAATAGCTGCCTGGATTTTACAACCCACATCTAGTAAATAATTACATTCTTATCGGGAATGATAAAATTAGACAGCTTTGAAAACAACTTTTTAAAGGAAAGTGAGATATGGGTCAAGGTTCACGTGTTAACTTGCACAAGTATCTAAAAAAAAAAAGCAACCTCAAAGATTTTTCTTGCCCATATTTACTGTTTTTCTTCTGTTACCAGCTGCCACCTTCAGAAATCTGAATGCTCTCTTTTTTTTTTCCTTTGTTTTTTTTCCCCCTGTTTGGTCTTCAGAAGAAGGACTTTCTGAGGAGAGAGCAGTAGTGTAATTAAATAGATATGTTTAACTTTGAAAGGTGTTATTTTTAGGACTAGCTCAAAAGGGCAAGTACTCCTTGGAGACATTATAATATGGCCAGATTGTCTGCTCCAACTGAAAGAGCAATGCAAGACTTAGGTAGCATCAAGGTTTCCTTAAAAGTTTTTGACACATATTATCTCTGGGCAAAAAGAAATTCAGAGGACGCTGCAGAAGGGGCACAGCTTCTGAGCCTCTCGTTTCTTGGTGCTGTGTTGGGGAAAAGTGTCGGCTTCCAGAGAGGCTGACCCTGTGAAGTCTTTGTTCCCTTCCCTTCACATTATTAGGGCCATGGTGAAGCTGGTTCTTTTCCCCATGCTTGTATAATGGCTTATCTTAGGAATGCAACACTGTTGGATGTAGCATAGATATGTACCTGCCTAGCAAGGACTGTGCTGGAGAAAACAGCTGTTGCCTCACTGCCCCCTAATTATTGCCATTGCTTCCCTGCAATTCAGATACTAAGGTGCAAGGAACATAGAAGTTTGTGTATGCTCCTGGTAGGAAAGGGTGTGTGCATGAATTAATGGGCATACTGCAGAGATATTTGTCTCCCCACTCTTCTTCCTTTTTTTCTGATTCATATTTGCTCACTTTTCCACCTTTCTGCAAAGGGGAACATATGGCAGTGTGCTGTCCATCTGGTTGCCACTTACTGTGAAATCATTATGCAGGCAATTTTGGCCCCGTCTTGAATTTCTTATGTAGGTAAAACTGTTAATAGAATGACAGCTGAAGTGTTTATTCTGAACTGTAAATGGGAATTAAGCACGGAGAGCGAACACAAAGGGTGCTTTCTGAATATTTTCAATCTTCTCCTACATTATAAACAATACTTGTGCTGTGCTAGTATTTAAAGCAAAAAAGACTGGGACCCTCATTGTGCTGTAGACTGTTCAAGTATGGATAAAAGATAAGTCCTGTCCCAGAGGATTTGCAATCTAAATACATTTTAATGAGAACATTGTGAATGGTGATAGATGCTTAGGAAAACCTTAATTACATAGGTAATACTGTATATATGTCATTAAAAATACTGTTGACATTTTTGCATCCTAGCACAAGCTTGTAACATAGTCTTTTTAAATGCATAGTAGACACTAAATTCATTGTTCAGTAGTAGTTTCTTTTTTAAAGTGATTAAGGTTGACACTTTGAAGAATCTTTGTTAATTTAGGTCTTGTGTGTTTTGGGTATATCCAGATACTTCTGTTTATCTACGTATCAGGAATTAACACTGGCAAAAAGAGGTCTTGCTGCCTTTGGCAGCATGAGCATGTATACATTTTTGTTGTCATCAGATTTCACATTGCTAACACTGAAATCATAATAACCTAACTTTCTTCTAGTTAGCTAAAGGAGTGCCACTGAAAAAACAATTGGGCTATATTTATACTGTAATATTCTGAGATCTTACCTGAAGATAAGAGTACTTCCTAAAGTAACTTTTAATTTCAATTTATTTTATACATGTGACAGCTAACTTTCATATGTTGTCTGCTTCATCAGTCAATGGTTGGGTTTTTTTCATGTAGCCCCATAGAAAGGCCTGTATTTTTTTAAACTGGAAGAGGTGATTATAAAACCAGAAAGTAAGTGGTAGAATCAGAAGCAAGTAATTTATCTGAAACAGTCTTCCTTGCTGTTTAGCTCAGGGATCCTCACTTTTGATTGCTACACGCATATTTATTAGGTAGGATAGTGCTGCAGTGACACCACTGTGACATGAAAATGCTTGGCTTTGGGGAGAAGAGTGACTAGAGTTTGTTCACTGCATTCTTTAAAATTTTGTTGTTTTTTTTGAACAGAAGCACAGCCAAGTTTTTAACACAGCATTGGGATTTTTTGCCTTTTTTCCTGCAGGAGTCAATTTAAAAGACTGTAGATAGCTTTCTAGAAAGCTTTTGTCCTGTACTGAAACAGGCAATGAGAAAGAAGTTAATTTTAAGTTTTCCAAGACAACCTGAGTTTGATACTTACTCTGAATGAACTGGTTTTGAACAGATACTCTGTGCATTAGTGTATCTACCAAGTATTTTTAAAATGGAAATCCAACCCTCAGTACACAGCTGTGAAACTAGGCTGGCAGTGGGGAATACTGAGTAGTTTTTGGGAGAAGGAAATATTTGATGGGTTCTATTACAGTTTCATCACAGCTGTGGCCTATCTCTCTTGGTGATCTATAGTGGAATATCTGTAGTAGTAGTATCACTGAGGACAGCCAGTTCTGCTGGCTGAAACTGAATGGTAGGGCCTGTTAAATCACGGCTGAGCTGCATCTTGCAGTACTTTGTTGGAAGACTTATGCTCTGTGGAATTTTTTCCAGTTCAAAAGGAGGGGGGGTTGGGGGGGAAGGCACAGAAAAACCCCAAGGTTTGGTTTTAGCCCCTAAATCAGAGAACTTCAGACAGTTGTGTATAGCGGTTGGGTTTTTTAAATGCATGGTGTTGTATGACTTGTATTGAAGTCTTCTGGAATATGTTATTTAAATATCCAGGAGTTTGAAGTGATGGGTGTAACTGTGACATGTTCAGATTCATGGATACCTTCACCAAACTTGGCTCCCTGCTATTGTTTTCTAATGTGAAAATGAGGAAGAATTCCTTTAGTAGTCTGCTTCTTTTGAGAGAGAAATAACTGATAAGGCTGTTTCTCTATAGTCTTAGAAGTCAGGATCAGGTCACCGATGTGACTCTCATTAGAAAAAGTTCAGATTTAGTTGAAGATACTAAAGATCTTTAGTTTAAAGATACTGACCATCTTCTTGCATCTATTATTCGGCTGTAGAAAAAGAAGTAATTGTTGTGCAGGTACTGGTTCTAGCTAAGCCAGAGACTATAACAATTATCCTGAAGTGCTGCTTTTAGGCTGGTACCCAGGCTTCATATCCTGCCAGAAAGTAGAGGAGTTTTGATGTGTAAATGAAGGTATTCTTTAAAATGCTGGGAAGGCCTGGAGTGCCAGGCAAAGGATTCCCTCAACAGCCGGAGGAGTAGGAGCCCTGGGACTCTTAGAACCCTTTGAATATTGAGCTACATAGTGTCCAGTTGTAGGGGTGTGTTTTGTTTTTTTTAATTACATTCTCTTTTGATTAAAAATGCTTGTCAGCAACTCCCTTGTACTTTTCTGAAATTTGGGAGCTATGGAAAGAAACGTGGTCCTTTTCCCTTTAGTGGCTGGATGTTGCACCTAATCTGAATGCACTGTTTCAGTCTGAAGATAAGATAGGCTTGTTGCTTTTGAAGAACTACTTTCAAAGATGATTTCCCTTTTCGGGGGGAAGGGACTGAGGTCAAAGTAGCTGGTAGCCTGCCAATGCCTGAATATGAGAGCAATGGATACAGTGAACTAGCAAAGACTAATTAGTTATTTGTTTGACACATTTGGAAATGTGGCCAGTTCCCAGAGTGCCTAGGTGACTGGAATCAGCTAGTATCTGATTGATATTTGCTGGGGTAAGTGAAATAATTAAATCGTCTAGTGAGAAATGATCCACATCCTCATCTGAAAACACTGTTAACTAGCACTTTCGCAGACTGCTTTGGTGGAGAGCTTTCATGGACTGAGTCAACATGTAAAGTGAGCTTTCTTTTGCTTCATGCCTTCAAATAAAGATTAAGGTATATGGGACAAATTGACAGGGATATACAGGCTTGCACAGTTCATTTTGTCGAGAGGGAGGACTTCATGCCCTAGTGCCTGTGTATTTCACAGGCTTTGAAAATCACTTTAAAATATACTCACTTCTTGTTGGCTGTGTGGGTCAGGAGCTTTCTCTCCAGGTAATGTCTATTGTAATGGAATACTTATGATTATGATGCTATCATAAGGCAATGCAGTGTTTTATCATAGAATGAAGATAGAAAAAGGCAAGGCCAGTGTTCAAAATGTTAAATTATAAAATGGAGAATTTGGTATTGGAGGAAAAGCAGGTGGTGGTAGTACTTTCCTTCCCTAGAAAGACATCTGATCTTGGGCCTGTATACTGGTTTTGTTTAAATGGTTTAACAAAGCACTTCAGTCTGAAATAGACTGTTTTTCTATTAGTTTCAGTGGGTATATAAAGAATACTGCATGAACAGCATTTGGCAGGAGAGGAACATAATGTATCTGAAACCTTTAATTATATGCTGTAGGCAGCTCTGTCTAGGTCAGAAGACACCATATTATCAAATAACATATTATAGGCATTCAGAACTTGCACAGTAGCTTGATTATTCATTGAATAATTGGTCTTTGTTAAGCAGATAATGGCACTGTTTGCATTCAGAGTCTAGGTTTGAAGTATATGACATAGAATATTTGTATTTTAAATCATCTGTTATCCAGCTGATGTAAGAACTAAGTAGAACAGAGTTCAGTAAAAGCTTTTTACAACAGCAAGATTGCCTGTCATGCTTCTACTTGCTGTACGCTACCAGCAGTTCTGAAAGTGTCTAAGAGATTTTTTGGTTTATTGAATCTAATTTTGTATGGGTGTTTGTCTGTAGCAACACTTAGGACCCTACAGACTGTTTAAACATAGACTGTATTTAAAAAAAAGGCAAAAAAATGCCCTGAAGAATAAAACAATTTAGAAGCTTCCCAAACTGCTTGAGGGCAGAAAAGGAGGAAAATAAATAGTGAAGGAGAACAAATGCATCATTAAGACGCAGATGTATGAGTTACAAGAGAAATGGCATGTCTTTCTCTGTCACACACTGAACCTTATTTTACTTACCTATAGAAGAGAAAGTATTTCTACGTTATGAATGATTACTTAGACTTTTTAATGCTTTAAGATCCCAAGGTAGAATAGGAAATTATTGACTGCAGTGTCAATAGCTGATAATTTTTGCAAGTATGTCAGGCTATGATCTAAGGTAAGTTTGCAGGTTCTTCTGGGCACTCTCTTATGTAAGCTCATGCTTGGAGGTAACTATCGGCTTGATAAAATCCCCAGTTGCTTCAGTACTCTTGTTTTAGGAGGGCTGGGGAACAGGTGATGATGAACAGACCTTTTTACTCTAGATTTTATCCTGCTTAAGACAAACATCTGATTTTCTTTTTCCCAAGCTGGAGTTTAAAAGAAAAGCAATAAGGTGATAAAATTACTGCCTTAAAGGATGACGAAAGTCATCAAACCCACTCAAAGTAATGGTTTTATTTTATCAAGTGCAGCATACTCAGTTAATCAAAACATATGTTCTGTATCTGTGACTCTTTAGTCTGCAGAAGATCAGTCTGCCTTGCAGTAGAGAAGTTGTATTTTCAGTATGAGCTATATACCCATTTGAGCTGTGATCAGCACTATTTGCCTTCCCTAAGGAGATAGCAGTGATTGTAGCATTTATCATACATAAAGGAATCTGTCTTGCTGTATATAGCTGCCAAAAGACATGTGAAAAATAGGGACAAAGAAGGCAGTGTCCATGATCTCTGTAACCCTTCAGACAACAAAACTGATGGTGAGCTAAGGAAATCACTTCCCCACTTCTCACTTAACCCCGTATTTAGCCACAGCAATAGTTATGACTTGGGCTATTTGGTCACATGTCTGAAAGGGACTCTGCTAGCAGAATATTGTCTGAAATGCTGGTGTAGTGGTCTGTGCATGAAGCTGTTAAACCGTGCTGCGAAGACATGAATGTCTAGGTGAAAACAAACTCTTGTTCTCTCCAGAAATTGAGTACACAGATAGAATGCTGTGGTTTACATTAAAAATGGTTACTTGAAAATGAAGTGAAATGATGGGCATGAGTTTGAATTGTTGGTGTTCAAGGAAAAATCCAAATGTATACCAGTGTTTTAATAAGAGCAGGAAGTTTGTCTGGATTATTTAGGACTGAAAAAAGCAGAATGTAATGCATGTTCTGCTACCATCAGGCAGCCCTGTGGCTGGAGCAGAGATGTGAAACCAAGGGTGAAAGTTCTCCTATTTAGGGAAGGAAAGATGGAGAAGACTTGAAGTGGCAGAGCACTTTTCCAAGGAAAAACACTGAACGTTTGAACTTTGCTTTAGTCCTCTGCTTTATAACATGTAGCAAAGATGATGGATCAGTGATTCTTTTGACTTGGAAAAACTAAGGCTGCTTTCTGGGAAATGCAGCAAAACAGCCTGAGATGCTGCTCTGGGGATGCTTGCAGATTTGTGCTCCTATGAGAGGTATGTGCCTTTGCAAGGCAAGGAGGAAGAAAATACTTGCAAGCCAAGATCAAAATAAAAAATTATATATAAAGGTGCTGTATGTGACCTGTTTTTCAATTCTCTGCTATGGGCAATGAAGCTACATGGTACTTAATTTCTCATGACTTTCCTCATATCAGGCTAAGCGTTATCTTCCTTTCACCCCCAAAGGACTGAACTATAAGGATTCTTGTGATTTGAGCAAGGAGGGTTCTGTGTAGCAACGGCTACTGGATCTACACACTGGATCTAGCTGCTCCCTTTCTCGCCTATCATGGCGTTTGGTGTCAATGGCATTCCAGTTGGTAGTTGTTAATTTAACATCCAAATGAAAAGATGGATGAAGATATGGGTATGTCTATAGCTAAAGTATGTGTATCCCCTATACAAGGCATATGACAGTGTTGTATCCAAGCTTAGATTTTTGTCTGTTTTGATAGTTTTGTTTGTTGTAGTGCATGGATAAATGCATGTTTAAACTAGTTCTTATCTTTTCCCCAAGGTATAGTTTTGCTTTTTTATAATATTTTATAACTGAAGTGTTGGAGGAAACCTTTCAGGCATGAGTATTTAATAAGTTAAGATCTAACAACAGTTTACTGTTGCAATCCATTTGCCTAGAAAATCCTATCAGGTTTTTCCTTAAATAAGCAAGTAAGATCTTTTGCACAAGTTTCAACACCATATCCACTGAAAAAGTGTGTGGGTCAGGTTAGGAAAAGCATGTTTGCCTTGTGGAATTTTTGTCGTTATCTAGAGTATATATGCATGTACATCTAGATCCTGTAATTTTCATGCTTTTATTGCTTATTAAGGTCATCCTGCTGCAGAGGTTCAGGTTTGATTCATGCTTTACACCAAGTTGTCTCTGGGATAACCTCTCATCCCATTCATTTGCTGTGATATTTTTCTGCTAACTGTAGTAAAAGGAGAGAAAGTTTAAGGAGAAATATTTTAAGAATTGTAAATGTACTTTTCATCTTTTGGCCATAAACTGGTACAGTAAAGTGGGGAGAAAAGTCAGCATAATGTGACCAACCATCTTTAAGTTGTTGTTGGAGCACAGTTTGAGAACATCTGGACTGTAAAATGCACCTCTTGAACTTTCATTGATTGGTTCCTTGGGCTGTCAGCATGAAGTTTATTTTTAGATACTTGCAGCAAATCTTATTGCGTGGGAAAGAATACCAAATCCATAGTTTGTCAGCTGCTGTTTTTCAGTAAGTAGGGAAAAAGGATTTTGGTTTGAGTTAAATAGTTAATTTGCTGCTGCATTGCAGACTGCAGTTTGTACAGCTATACCTGAGTTAGCTTTAAACTAGGCAGCCTGGCAACTAGTATCAAAGTCCAGCTGCAGCAGTGCTAGCTCAGCGTGAGCTGCTGTAATCCTTCTCTCTAATCCGAAGAGGAAAACTATTGGCCTGGAAAGAGTAAAGCAATCTTTTCTTTCAGTAAGCCATTTCCTCTAAAAGCAGAGAGGGGAAAAAAATGTGTGCGTGTTTTTAATTTTTATGGCTCATGTTTTACTTTTTTTTTTTTTACAAAAACAATGGGAGGCTTAGTAATTTAATGGAAAACAAATGGTTTGGCTTCTTATATGGGTGAAAGTTTGATGCAAGTTACAATTATGTATTGCACTATAGCATGGGTGTTTCTTGGGACTTTTGAAATGGGGTATGCTCTTGTTGAAAGTAGGAGAAATTAGTTCTGCCCTATAAATGTGTGCTTGCTCTGCCATCTGCAGCAGCGCACAAGTTAGTGGTAAAATGCTTTAAAAGTGTACAGCTGCCTGAACTGATCCAAGCTCATTGATTGTCTTAGTCCCATAGGAGTCAGAAGTGTTCTGCTCTTGGGTGAGGGTGCACAGTGTTTTGGCCTGCCTGTACTTGGCAGATTATTTTTCTAGCCTTTGGATGCTGCCTAACACTGCTTCTCTCTGAGTATTCTCTGAAGTTCATTATTCTTGGTTACACCTGTCTGTGTTGTGCTTAATAGAAGAGTGTTTCTTTATTACCAGATGTTAAAGAAGGGTAATGTGGATTAAAAAAACCCAACAGCGTTAATGGAATATTTTTTCAAAAACTTCTTCATCTTTGATTGAAGACAGAAGTTTTCTTCTGAAGCATTCCCTGTTTCTCATGCTATCTATCCTTCAATTTTTCCTGAAAGATCATATATTCAGTATCACAATACGTATGATAGGTCTGTTAAACCAACCTATATTTATAAGCTATTTAGTATATACTTGTTCAAAACCGTGTGATCTTATTGCTGCAAACATTGTCTTAAATTAGATTAAGTACTTTGCAGCAGGGTTTATGTCACTTTAAAAAAACACCTTCTAAAGTACCTAATGTGTCTCTTAAATAGCATGTGAATAACAAAAGCATGGGCCAGTTTTTCTTATTCTGAAAGACTGTTCATTTCTAAGATCTTAAAAATCACAAAATTCTGATTGTCATCTTGGTATCTTTCCCATCTCAATCTTGCAGTGAAGTTTGCAGTGGATGCCTTTGACAACTCTCAACCAGTGCAGATGCTTGATACCATCTGAAAGCTTTCTGTCTTGTGTTTTTCAAATGTTATAACTCAGCAGGTCATGAACTGTCAATTGTCAACATCATGTTTGAAATCAGTTTATTGAGAGTGAGAAAGACAACACAAGAGCATAACAGTTTTATGAAGGACCAGTGTTTTGGAGCTATGAAGATTAGAAATGAATGGTCACAAGATACTGCCTCTTTAAACCCCTTATTGGTCTTTGCAGCAGTTTGTCTCATTTCTGCTGCTTGTTCTTACAGTGTCAAGTGGAGTAAATCTCTGACCTGAGGCCAGTATAATCTTAATTCCTTGCAGATATTCTTGTTTCATTGGAGAATTTGTATTAATTTTGCATTTTTATATTTCTCATTCAAACAAGACTTTAAAACAAAATTAATTTTATTTTTGGAAGGTTTTATATATGTATTTAAAAAAAAACTAACAACATAACCTACACTTACAATACTGGAGGCTTTGCTTTCTATTGGCAAGTGGCATTTTTCACCAACTGAGTGCCAGACCAAAAGTCAGAAAGATGAGTTCTAATCCAGACTCTGGCACCTATTTGCTATGTGGTCTTGGACTTTGGGTTTAGTTAGTGAGTGTGTACTCATTAGTTTGCTTAAATTTTGTTGAAAGTGCTGGTGAGTCTTTGGCTGGAGATTGATAAATTATTTAGCAGATAGTGATTGGGTTGGAGGAGTTACTGCAGTGTTGATGTAAAAATATTTCTGAAAAATTTCCAACAATCTGACCAGCTCTTTGTGTTTCTAATCTAGAAGCTAATACAGATGTAGCTTCCTTGCTCTCATCTGTCTGTCTTTGGACACATTTTTCTCAGTTTCCTACCTTCTGGAAATGTTAATGACTATTCTGGTAAAGTTTTTCCAGTTTTAATAAAGGTGAGTTTGATAACTCTTAACAAAAGTCTTTGTTTGCAGCTGTAACAGACACAGTTCAGTTTCAAGCTGGTGGCTGGTATGTGTTACAGATTTAAGAGCAAGAATGTGTTTTATTTATAACTTAGCATTTGTTTAGTGTTTTGGGGCTTGCATTGTAGTATTGATCCCTTGCATAACCATCGCTTGAAAAGCATGCTTTTATCTGATCAATGTATTAGAAACTCCTTATTGGATATGGGTCATGAGACTTGGAAGTACTAAATAAGGTACTGCTAAAACAGAGCTGTGGAGGGTGGCAGGATGACTGCTACGTTGGGTCATTCAGTAGTGGCCAAAGCTTTTCTGCCTCTGTGGTGCCAAAAGAGGCAAAATGCCCCTAACTTGCTCTGGTGGATGCTTAGGAGCAACAGCACAGAATGTTGAAGGATAACAAAGATTTTTCTCTGGGCCAGTGTCATTGGGTTGTCCTGTTGTCTGCTTCATTATATTCCCTGGGCTGAACTCCAGGGTAGCAGAGTCTGTTGCATAAACTTGTCCATTTTACTGCATTTGTCCAGCAGACACTGTCATGTGTGGTATAAGTGTTCACAGAAAATTATTGTATCTCCTTTAATACAAGTTTGCTATAATTATTTAATACACAGGCAAACGTAACTGTGGTCTGATTCAGAGTTAGTGCCAGGCATTTTAAATGAGAATAACTTTTCTCAATTAGTTCATCTCCCCAACTTTTTTCATCCGTAAATAACTATGGCTCTATATTTAAAGAGCAGCCTAGGAATTAACATACATGACTTTCAGTTGAAAATACATGTGAGGTTTTTATATGCTATTTGTTTCTTCCCATTTTGCTATGATTTGGTAAGTATTGAGTAGAAC
Organism: Astur gentilis; assembly: GCF_929443795.1. Taxonomy (NCBI): domain Eukaryota; kingdom Metazoa; phylum Chordata; class Aves; order Accipitriformes; family Accipitridae; genus Astur; species Astur gentilis. The sequence goes on along the minus strand of NC_064889.1, from coordinate 5,213,777 downwards.
AATTACTGAAAAGTTTTTGCTAGAGAAGCTGAAGGTGGGTCCCTGTTTGTGCAATGTTTCCTGTATTTTCTTGCTGTGTTGTCAGTGACAGCGGAAGCCTCACTGGGCTGTGAAGCACCTCTGGGGTTCTTGGTGCTACTTCAGGAAGACCAGCTCTGAGGTGAGGCTCCTCTGCAATTTTGTGAGATTCATCAGTTGCTTTCCTTTATCATTCTATCTTATCATTTATCACATCTTTAAGTTTATGATCAAAACTTCTCTAAGGTGGGGAAGTACTTTTTTTCTTTTTTCTTTTTTCCCTCCTTCCCCTCTTCCCCTCTCCTTGAAGGGAGAATTGTGGTCCAGGAAGTCATAGTCTAGTCCTATGACACCTGAAGTGGCATGCAGGCACCAAAGTCCAAACAGCTGAAGCAGCATCACAGTGTTAACATTTCTGTTTGAATTCTGCATGAATTTTATCTGCCTCCAACATATCAAAGTTCTTACTGCTCAGTGCCTCTCACTCACTAATGTTCTGCTAGGGACTTAGTTGATTAGCATGGTCAACTGTGATGGTGCTCTGTTTTATGGTCTTTAAGGCCCTGATTCAAAGTGTGTTACAGAAGCCTGTGAGGGAATACGGAAGTAGATTTTAAAATCTGAATCCCAGAGTGCCATCCTTGTTGCTTTACAATGTGGCTTTCTTAGTATGTTAGAAGTAGCACCAAGTTAGTGTCACAGGGAAAACTGGTTCTGTGCTCATGGTGTTAAATCACAGTATGATTAATTTCCTAGTGAAGAGTAAACTTTGTGAGCCCCTAGCAATTGAGAATTTAATCTCAGGTTTCTCTGTGATACTGATGCTATCAGTGGAAGAGCACAAGCTGACAGTTCTCAACTTTAAAACAAAGGGAGTTCATGGGTGGCTATTCCTGCACTCTTCTTTGGAATTTATTCAGTAGCTTTTGGTGCCCTCCATTTACTGATGTGACATGAGTATCAGTCCTCTCTGTTCTTGCAGAGTTTAAGAGATGAGGGCTGGGCAGGGATGGTGATGTTAGTTATGTATTCTTGAAGGGGGAAAAAGATCAGTTTAGCATTTTTACTTTTCATGTGTGCTGTATTACATGATCAGTAGCTGAATGCATTTTAATACATGTTTATATGAATAAGCAAATAGCTTCATCCTGCCAGAAAAATGCTGCGTGCCTGTGCAGAGCAAACGCTTTTCAGTGTTTTCAGAAACTACTCCTCTTGCATATATTAGTAATCCTTCTTGTATTCTATACAAAATAACTAAGGAATCATTTACCTCTAGTAAAAAAGTTCTGAAAACCTAATGCTTACCTTAAAGTTCCACCAAAAAAAAAAAAAAAAATTAGTAGTTTTTTTCTAAGTAGAAAATTTAGAGCTTCAAAGTTCCAAAGCATAAATTTAGGTACAGACAGTGCTTGAAATTATTTTTAAATGAACATACTATTTTTTTAAGCTCAAAAATGTCTACTTTAAATGCACAATATGAGGTGGAAGCAAAAGTGTAATTGTTTGAGATATATAATTTGTAGTCCTATATTGAACCAGACCTTGGGGGTGTTGGCTTTTTGCTGTATGAGTTCTTTACCAGGCCATATCCTGGGATTTAACTGCAACAGGTGTCAAACCAGATTGTGTTCCTTCTCTCTCCATTTGTTTTGTTGCTGTGCTGCTTTTCATAGAATGGTTTGGGTTGGACAGGACCTTTAAAGGTCATCTAGTCCAACTCCCCTGCAATAAGCAGGAACATCTTCAAGTAGATGAACTTTTGCTGAGACGGTTTGAGTTTCTGCTTTTTTTTCCCCTTTATACTTTAAAAAAAAAAAAAAAATTATGCTAGCCCTTGCAGTGTAGTTGCTTTTTGCTGCAGGACAAAAAGCAAGCCCTTCCCATCTTGTTTCCAGGTCCAGGAAGAATTGTTCTCTACCTATGCAATTCACAGCAGTCTAGGCAGACTCCAAACGTACACTGGCCATGTGTGTCTCCTCTGTGATGTTTCTTCCTCAGTGAGGGAGGAAGGTGCAGGACTTGGCTACTACATATGGAAATTAGTGGCCAGTTAACATGGCTACATTGGGCAGGCTGTTTCCTCCAGATTTTATGTAGGACTGTCAGGGCTGAGCCTGCTTTCTCACAGCTTGGACTGAGTCCCTCACCATCAGTATTTTGTAGCAGAAACTGGGCCTATAGTATGTAGTAAGTGCATTCCATCACCTGTTGAGGGAGCCAGGGTTATACAGTTAAATGCACTAGCTGTATATTAAAATAATGACTGTCAGTATACTGCATGCTATGATAAGACAATTAAATCTTGCATTTTAGGCTCCCAGTGGTCAGGAAAGATTTTCCCAGCCACAAACAGTACAACTGTTGTGTCCACATACACTGTGTGAAATAACTGCCCTCTGAAGTACCAGACAGGACACGAATTCAAAAATTTTATTAGCTGTCTGCTCTTGCCAAGTGAGGTTTACCCTGTATGCATCACCAGGATGAAATACTGCAACTATTTGTAAATTTGCAATCAAAACAGCTGGGCTATTTGTTTCCAAAAGCTAAACTTCAAAGCATAGCACTGTTTGAGAGAAGAGTAATGTATTTCACAACAGTGGGCTAATTATTATATACTTGCTTTTAAGATACACAGTAAAGCCATAATTTCATATAAATTTATTGCCTTTTGTCTGGAAGGTTGCCCATAAAACTTATCAGGAATGACAGAACATAGATATTTCTCAAAAATATATTTGTAGTATAGTTGGTTCTTAGAATGAAATCTTTACTTCTAGATGCTGGTTTTGACTTGTCTAATAGCTTGACTGGATTTAGTACCAGTCTACTTAGGTTTGTTTTGATTCTATATTGCTGATTATGTGAGAGACAGAATTGGTCTAAAGAACTTTCTTCTTGGTCTCCTACTTATATAGAAATACAATATTTATGGGCCTCAGAGCCATAATTGGTAAGATGCATTGAAATCCTCAGCTCCAAGAGATTAAATAAATGCCAAGAATTTCTTATGAGAGTTTCTCTGTACTTTCACCCATTCTTATTGTCATGTTGTGAATCTTTTGTATTTTGGTTGACATTAGCTTCTCCAGAAAATTAGAGAATACTGCTAAAATTTTCTAAAGGTATTTCAATACAGAATCTATTAGGCCCAGGCAGGATTCTAAAGAAAATAAAAATTAATAGCTTGAGGAATAGTCTTAAGGCTGAAGTCTAATGGCTGAAAGGCAATCTTCAAGTTGCATTAATCTAAGGGCATGGGCAGATACTCGAGCTTGTATTAGAAAGTTAACCTTCAAGTAAGATGAGCAGCAGATATTGTGGATGGAAATGAAAATGTAATGAGTTTTAACCATTTTCATGGCAGATGGGGTGACCCTAGTACTTTCACATGACTAAGGCAGTGTCCCCTAAGACAGATGGACAGTGTCACCCTCCTGAATTGAGACTTACATCGTACTGAGGGTTGACTCAAGCTTCTGTGTTTCTCTGTCACTAGTGTTAAAAGCCTGAGTGAAAATCCATTTCTGTCCAAATAAATTTTGCTGTTGGATTTAAAAGGACTTGTATTTTTACCTCAAAAACCATTAACAGATTGCAAAAATTAAGTGCATGTGTGATTAACTCAAATCTCATCAGAGACAAGCTGCCAGGTATCTATGTACAACTAAAACCATGCATTCTAACATGTTGAAAAGTATATGTATTTTTTCTTTGCTATTCTAAAGAGTGGCTGGACCTATCTTGCTTGGCTTGAAAACAAGAGACATGGCTGCAAGTCTCTGTTTAGTGGCTTTTCGCTGCAGTTCCAGGGAGGAAGAAACAGAGAACTAGAAGCAAAATCCAAGTTGACTCTTGACAGACACAAGCAACCCAAACTTCTTTGAAACTAAATTGGTACTTGATTTGCTTCCAATAGTAATAATTTGGCTTAATATGACTCAGCTAGGTTAGACTCATCCCCAAACATGTAAAATTCAGAAATGGAATTGTTGTTAGCCAAGCAAATACAAACCCAACTTTGGGTTTCAAATTTAATATTTAATCCAAGGGAGGTTGGAGGCTTTTTTTCTTTTAGGACCAGAATTGGTGGCACAAAAAAATCTCAGCTTGTGTTATGAAATTTGTCCATATGATCTTTTAACCATGTGCTGACTGAGCCCAGAGTCATTTAGTTTCCCAGACTGGAAAAACCCAGATGTTTTCAGTCCATTGTAGCTGTCGATGCCAGGCTCGTTCCTATCAACATGTGCAGTGGCACATTGCAAAAGCTAACTAATACTGAGCTTTCCAACTGTGAGCCCAGAAGCAGGATCAACACAGCATCCTGCTGGAGCTGTTTATCCAAGCCTGTGGTCCCTGTTAGTTTCCTTGTGCTGAGCTGTAAAGACAGATCATCTTGCTAGGAGCCATGTCCAGTCTAAGTGGGTGCTGCTTTGTATGTGTAGATATGACCTTACTTTTTCTCAAATGAAAGTACCACCTCCAGTAGTTGGAGCCATAAGCAGAGCAGGAGATGTTGAGACGTGCAGTAAAATAGTGTAAGCTGGCAGCCTTGTGCCTAGTGCTCACGTGAAACACCAAGCGTGCTTATGTGGCTTCACTTCTTTTTAAGCAGGCCCAAACTTCGTAGACTAGGCAAATCTGTAAAGAGACCTTTTAAATATGCAATTGCTCTCTTTTGTTCATTCTCTGGACTTGAGAGCCCTGTAGTGTGGGTTGGTTTTTTTCTTCCGCTTTAACCACATGGGGAAGCTATAGAGAACAACTGTTGGAATCATCAATTTATTACAGCTAAATAGGGGCAGTTTGCAAAATAAGGTAAATGGCAAGCTTGGAGTTACGCCAGAGTAAGAGATGAAATGAGTAGTCTTCTTGCTGAATGAATGCATGTTCTTATTAAGGAGCTAAGAGCAGGCTTTCTATTTGGGTAACCTTGATAGTTACTCAGTTCTTCCAGATTTTTGGGATGCCGTATTGCTCCCTTTATTTGCTATAGAGTGTTAAAATTTGGCAAGCAGAGGGCCCTCAGTCCAGAGAATTACTATTTCTTTGCCCCGTGACATCTTCAGAATTAGCTACATTGTGGATTGCTGCAGTACCTGCTGGACATGTGTCTTTTCTGGAAAATGTTGGTAGTGTATCAGAACAACTGAATTTCAACAGTGCCAGTAGGCACTGCGTAGCATGAACTGGAATGAGAGCCCCAAGGAGCTGTCAGGGCAGCACTGGTACGTGTAGAAAGTATATTCATGCTGGAGTGTTTTCATATCACAGAACCCTGTTTGTAGATCTGCTGTGTAGCCACTGCCATCTCTCCCCAGTTGCTAGCTGAAGAGACATAGAGCACAGAGAAGGAGCATGAGTGGTGTCTTTTCATAACCATCCCAAACAGAGCAGCTCCTCCTGTTTCTTTCTGTCTGGATGTACCATGTGCTGCACATCTGCAAGCTCCTTGGAAGAGGGTGGGCTTGACTGGGCTCTCCTGGGAGTTGTATTGGTCTAGTCCTCCTCTAAAGGCTTTCTTCAAGCTAGTGTTTTCCTGTAGTCCAAATTTGCAGTACTGAAAAGTTCCAAGATTTGACCAATGATCATGATGCAATTTGCAGAGAGATTATTATGATTGTGCTCAAGATCACTTTTTTTTGGCCAGTCTAAACTTCTCTCTGGAAAGTATGAGCTATACTTATGAATAATGAGACAGTTTTTAGTTACATGATTACATGATCTTTTTTCCCCAAACAGCATTCTGCGTAATTTCAGCATACGGGATGATCCCACAAGGGGATAGAATTATGGCTGCATGAGCAAGTTCAAATCTGCCGTTTCCTAATTTCTGAATGCCTGATTTTTTTTTCCCAATCTAAATACCTTTCCTGTGATGGAGGGATTTTTCCATTTTTTTCAATGTGATGTATTTAAAAACTTTACTGTAGATGCCTCCATAAAAAAAGATGCAAAATTCAATGGCCCTCCTTCTTTGAAATAAAAAGCTCTATCTCTTGTACCTCTTTCCTTTTCTGGATTCTGCATTGGAATGTTAAAGATATGAATGGAATTGGCAATCTGCGGTGTTAAAATAATATATTATCAAATGTACTTGACTGAAGGATGTTAATTTGCTGTTTGTTTTCTGTGCTGCATCTCTGCATTCATAATCTTTTGACAAATCTAATTGTTTTATTTTTTTAAATAAATAAGTGTTCCTTATCCACCTACACAAAGCTGTATAAAGAAATACTTTATCAAACTCTTGTCTTAAATAAAAATGGGATTAGGGAGGATCAGTTAAATCAAAATAAATTTTAATTTCTCACAATGAACCTGTTCACCTATTACACGGGAAAAAAGAAAAAACAATTTTGTTCAACCTGAAGTGAAGGAAGTGCTGGGACCTCTGCTGCAGGAGATTTTCAGGATTTTCCCTTCAGAAGTGCAGGTTGCTGGACTTCTGAAGGCAATGCTGTTGACATACAGGACCAATAAAACTTTCTAGAGGCAGATGTGTGGAGCTGGTTAAAATTCTCAGAGAAGTTAAAAGCAGGTTGTCAGAACTGTCAGGTTGTGATCCTAGGTAGCCTAGTTTCAGTTCTTGGAGAAATGTGACTTGCACTAGTAGAGATGAGTGATCATGTAATGTTCATGCTAATCTTCAGGGTGATATCAGTGGTGTTAATTACAAAAGAACTTTGGCTAGTCTAGGTCACAAGAGCTAAATGTAGCTACCCTTAAATCACACTTCCCCTTCTGTTTGGAAGCTTCTGGGGTAATGTCTGGTTAGGTATTTCCCCTGCTCCTCTATTTCAAATTATTCCCTCTTTTCCTGTTCTCTCTTTATTTTTTGATAGCTCCATGACCTCCTTAGAATTGCCCAGTAGGAACCTTAATAGCCATCACTTACAGTTGAGCTTTAGCCTGTATAAGAATTTTAATTTATAGACTGAAATAAGTACATAACTGTTTTTCACAAAGGAAACAAAAGGCCATTTCCTGATGTGTACTAGATTGAGAGTAAAAAGCTCCAGCATGATACAGAAGGAGAAAAAACCCACACAGAAGCCCTTTTCATTTCCACCATTTCCCTAATCTGTTAAGCGTTGGGTGCTTACTTCAACTCAATATTGCCAATGGCCAGGGCTCAACACATAATCTTTGAGTTATTTCTGATCTTAAGTATTTCTCCATTGTGGTGTTTCTATGGCTGTGCCCACAGTGCACTGCCCTACCCTCTCCATTTTGCTGACAACTATTTTTGGAGCTGTACTGTGACCTATATCAGGGGAACCATCCTGCTTTTAGAAAAAAAAAAAGTGCAGGGAAAGAAAGATAATTTTTTGTTGTTATTGATTGAAATGCCAAATCAGTTTCCTGGTCCAGCTCACAGTAATGGCCTGTGTGCAGGTGCATGGCCAGAAGAAGGAGCAGAAACTGGGCAGGAATACCTAAAACCTTGCATTGTAGCTGACAGTAGTGTTTCCTCAAGTGTGGCCTGTTGCATTTACTTTGAATGCAAACTATGAGCCTCTCCATGCATCTAAGTTGCTCTTGGGGGGGCTGTGTGGAAGAATCTTTTGTTAGAAGAATGTGTCAGAACTTGGTTTTGTAGCTACTTGCAAGTACATAAGCTCAGATGTTTCAGTTAGTGTCTGCATTTTGTACAGGAGCTTACAGCTTCATGGTAATACTCCTCAGAAAGAGAGCAAATGCAACAAACAGCTCCAAACCATGTGTTCTTGACTTCAGCTCAGCTAAACAGGGTACAAGTTAGTAGAGACTTTGGTGCAAAAGGCTTAAATTAAACCATCTTCCTACTCCCCACCCCCAGTTGGGTCCACTACATTGTGGCACATATTTTTTAAGACTGTGCTTAAACCAATGCTAAAAGTCATGGTTTTCATGCTCGAGTAGAGATTTATTTTTTTTTTTAAGCTTGCTCTTGGGGTTGGTTTTGTTTTCATTTTTTTCTTTTAGCTTAGTGTATGTACACGCATGTGCTACGCATTAACATGTTTTCCAAACTGTGTTCTATGCTTTGTGTTAAGCTGGACTTTATCTCCTTATTAGCAAGCTACAGCCAAGGTGTGGTAACTGACAATAGAAGGTTGATCTAAACATTAACAAATTAACTTGGGCAGGATGTGTGCTGGGCAAGGGCAGCAGTATGAACCTTTGCTCAACTATAGCGCACGACCTCACTTCTCAACCTGCATGGTTTTGAGCATAACCCACGAACCGTGAAGCAGTTGCTTGCCAGTGCCCCCACAGAGGGGTGAAAGAAATCAAGCAGAGAGTGCCTTGCAAGAGTTTTCAGGAACACTGGCATGTGTAATGCCTGTGCAAAGAACAGAGGAAAGCTGAAGGGCTTGGAAGGCAAGTACAGCACTTTTTAAGCACTTCAAAGGTCTTGCCTCAGAAAGTGCTCAGTGAGCTGGGTTGCAGCTTCCTTCATCTACTGCAAAGGGGTGAAGAGCTGAGTCAGCTTTGCTTAGATTTGAACTGTGATCCCACACATTTTCAGCTGGGCTACTAGTCTACAAACTTGACTCTATACAGAAAACCAGATGCAGACGTATGCTTCCCATCTGATTGCACTGTCCTCTTGGTAAATACAAGGCAGTATGTCATTTAATCTAGTGAATGTTTCTGGTTTTTATACCACTCCAAAACTTGCACTAGGAACTTTTTGGGACAATTCTTTCCTTTTTGTTGTATCTCATTTTTAAACTAATTCTGTTTAACCTGTGAAACTGTGTTCCTTCTACAGCCATCTCACCCTGAAAACACTTACACCACAGAACAAATAGAATTGCTGTACTCTCACAAAATGGGCATTGCTCATACTCACATGGCAACTCAGAATGCACTGTGTGCTGTCTGGTCTCCATTCCAAGAAATGGAAGAAAAAAACCAACCAGCAAAACCCTGGAACTGTTAACTAATTCTCTCAGATGAGACCATGAGAAATGACGCTTTTTTGTCTACTGAACACTGAGTGGGATAGGTGTGGAAAGGGCTGTAGGGAAAAATTTCCGCTGGGGTGGTGGGTGGAATACCCAAAGGTTGCTATCTGCCCCATGCCCGTCTCTGGTAGGGAGGAAAGCCACATCGTTGCTGTTTGCCTACACTATATCCTATAGGAATGCAAGCGAGAGATAAGTGCAGAAGAACAAAATCTCCCTGCTGTTCCTTGTTGCCTTTAAATGCCGCTCAGTTGGACAGAAATTTCCTGTGGAAGTTGGCAGTGTTTTATGCTGCTATAAAAGTTGTTTGTTTTGGTTTTTTTAAGGAAGTTAACGTAGCAGATAGATGAGGTGGAGTAGATGGAAAGAATAAGTTTCTGAAAAAATATCAGTATATGTTAAGACATTTCTGTTGCTTGCCTAAAGCCTAGAAAGAAGTATGAATCATACAGGAATCCCTTTAGGATATAGATAATACGCAACCTATTATGTCCATTTTGAAGGTTTCAGTTGTGCTGCCCTTTTATTGTACATATTAACTACTTGTCTTTTTAATTCATTAAATTATCTAATACGTTAGTTATCTGCACCAGAAATTACTCACTTTTTGCCACTTTTTCTCTCGGGAAGGCTCCACTGAGTCCTTTGGAGACTTGACTGCCTTTATCTCCTTTCAGATCTCTTTCCACGGTACTAGTCTCACCTTTGTGAGCGCCTTATGTCATGGTAACAATCCGTTCAGCTAAGGCGAGTTGGACTCTGCTCCCTGTGGAGCCATCAGAGTTATCAGAAGAGCTTGCTGCCTGGCTGCGAATAGCTCCTTCAGTCCTGGTGGTGAGCAAACTTTATCTGTAGAGCTGCTAACTCCAGTAGGAGGGCGCAGGTCTGGCTTATTGGTGTTGCCACTGGTCAGATCTGGTTGAGCTGCGAAACAAAATTCTGTGTGAATGTGAACATATTTACAGCTTTAGAAAAAAAAGAGACTGAGTCTCTGTTCCAGAGAGACAAATATTTCATGTTCATGTCCTATGTGAAAGAACTACAGTGTTGCTGGCACCACTGTTACGACTTAAGTTCCCTTGCAATCTTGAGATTAATCTAAAAAATAAGAATTTTTAAAAATCTAGCTCCACATTTTTTGTCATTGCTTTGTTTTCTAAACCCCCTTTGGGAGGGAGGTTGCGAGTATTAGCACTGTGCTGTCTCCCAAATAAATGGTGAGTTTTTTACGATGTTAAGAAATTCCCATATCTAAATCTGTCTGCCTGTCCTCTGAGGCCAATTTCCATCAGTTTTGTTCCCATTTCCAAAATCAGCTGTATCCCCATTTTCCTTTTATTCTCCAGGTCTGCAAATGCAGTTATAGCAGGATTCTCAATTTCCTCAGTCTCACAGGACAGGTGCACAGTACCTCATGCCTTTACCATATTATTAGGCTGAGTGCTTAGAACAATTGGTTTGGGTAAAATTTTTCATTTAAAAATTGGGTTTTTTTTGAAAAGTGCTGTAAAATACCAACCCAGAATGAGATGTTAGGGAGCTAACATTGCAAAACAAGGCTGATATTTATGGTTTAGTTTTGTTGTGCTGGTAGGTGTAACAATTGCTATCATAAAACCGTCATAGGTATAAATTCACCTAATCCCTTCAGTGTATGATTTAAAGATGCATAATTTTTAGGCAAATTTTTTTTTGTATTTTGCTACCTTAGGGATATAATAAATAAAATAATTCAAGGAAGAGACTCCCATTGATATGGAATGGATGTTGATTCAAGTCTCTTCTGTATTAAGGAAGGTTTATCTGAAAAAAGTTTGCTTCTTACTCTGACTTTAGAAGTATTACAAGGTTATAGATAAACGGAGGGTATGCGTTTTTCTAAAATATGTGTATTTTTCTGTTTTAAAGTTGGTCATGTTTCTTTTCTTCATATGAATAATTAAATTGCTTTTGGCTGACTTACCTACCTGAGGAGGGTGATCACAGTGTAGACCCTTTCTTTTTGCATAACCAGGCACATTATCTGGACAATCTGAGAATGCATTGACTATATTTTACATTATTATGAGGTTACAAGGCATGAAATAAATTCTTGGAAATGGCTCTACAAAAGATGTAAGTTCAGATTTTATTATTTGGTATCAAGTGATTGTTAAGGGTCATACTGCTGCTACATTGACATGTCTCCACTGTAAATGTTTGACCGATACTAACAATTCAGCCTGTAAGTGACTCTAGTATGAAGTTTAGTATAAGAAACATTTTTCTTTATCGTGAATTTTTTTGTGTGTTATTGTCAGTAATATTCTAATTTGCCAATGACTATTTCTGTTTAGTTAAAATGAGAGTATGTTTTTATGTTACTTTTAAAAATTATTTAGCATATAATCTTGCCAGTAGCTTTACAAAGTCCCTCATGATATATTTTTCTAAGAATTTTTGGTTTTTATATGGTATTTTCCAGTTCATATTTTTCCAGCTACCAAAACCTGTGTACCAGTAGGTTTCATTCTCACAAGCTTGTCCTCTTCCATTCTGGTTGCTATGTATTGGTTCAGATACAACACAAATGGAGACTTTGCCACAAGCAAATGTGGTGCCTTTTCCAAATGTGTTAGTGGGTTTGTTGATCAAAATACCATCTTGATAACAGGCCATCTAGAATGTTTGACAACATGAATTAGTTCTTGGAAGAGACTTTCTAAAGTACCAAAGGGAGTCAGGAACACAGTTCAAATTGGAAAATGGAGAAAAAAACACCCCAAACTTTCTTGACAAAGCTAATGCTCATCTCTATAATATATATTAAATTGGGGAAAAAAGGGTAAAAAATCAGTTGGCTTCTAATAGAGTTTGCACTCCTGAAGTCATGAGCTTTCTCTGAAAATCCGCTCCCTTCTGATTTTGGTTACCCTTCTCAAGAATCTAGCAGTTTAAAGCAAGACCTGTGTTCTTATGGAGGTATATATGTGAGTGGGTGTCCATGTATATAGTAAATGCACTGTAACTTTACAGCTTCCATAATATGGAGGATTTAACCTGGAATAAAACCACTTTGAAAAGGAATCATGGGGGAAATAAAATTACTAGACAATCTCACAACATGACAACAAATGTCAGTGCAGCCCTTTGGAGTTCTTTCAACTGTGTTTTAGGTAACTTTGTTTTGCTTCTCCCAGAGACCTAATCTTGGAAGGCTAGAACTTCTGTGCAGAGCAGCTGGAATTACTTAAATACTGGAACCACTGCTGGATTTGGTTGCATCCTCCAACATGACCAATCCTCAGTAAGTACAATGTGAGGATAGTTATAACTAAGAAGGGAGTAGGTTGCTACCTGTAGGAGAATGATACTGTGACATCAAGAGGGTTTTATCAGTATTACTAGAAGGAAAAGTTGATCTTTTCAGGAGGAGTAGTAGGATTTGGTCAGTTGTCTAAAGAGTGTGAATTAGCAGAAAAAACATGAATGGTGTAAGCATGTCTGATGTGTTACTAACAGCTAGTCACTGAAAACTAGTATGTCATATTATTCTAAGATCCATTTGCCTTTTTTCTTTCCTGCCACCAAATCTGTCCCAAAACTTGCCAACACTAGTCTGTTGGTTTGTTTGTTTTTCTTCTCGGTCAAATCAGACGGTGTCTGTCATGTAGTCTGTCTAAGAATACAGAAGGTAAATACTGTTGGGAGAGAGAAGGCTGCACCAATGCATTTCCTTTTTCCTTTATTTGCCATACAATTGGATCGTTGTATGCTCTTCTGTGCAAAACTGAACCAGCTTGTAAAGGGAAATGTCCACAGGATGGCACTAAAGGTGAAAATCAAAGAAAGAAAATTCTTGCTAAAATTAGGTGCTCCCTCTGGGCTTCTGATTTCAGATTGTTTGCAGAGGAATACAGTTCTTTTTGAAATGAAAGAATCTCATTACTTTGCATTATTAGTTAGACAAAAGAATAAAATAAAATAAGCCTTTAGGTTGTTTAAATAGTACTTCCTTTTACCTCTACTTTCTGTCATAGTATGACACAGTTGCAGCCTTTCCCTGCCAGATACTTGAGATATAACAGCATTTTCCAATTTTTAAAATTACTTTCTTGTGTAGTTCTGGCAGCATTAGCTCCTTTTAATTTAGGAATAATGTTTTCTGTCCAAAAGAGTCTAATGGTGAGGTTCTGACCAATAGAATCTTTCTTTTTCACATAGAATTTTAGTTCCTTCACCCACATCCTTAGACTTACAAGATGAGAGTTAAGAACTCTTCTAAATTATTCATTTTTTTTTGGAAAAAGAATGAACTGGTTTTCAGGTTGCTTGAATAGCTGGAAGATTTTAATAAGCTTTTTAAAAACAAAATCACCAATGCAACTTTTGCAGTCAAATAAGAGAGGGAAGTTGGGTACTAAGCTCTTTTTAACTATATCCCTAAGGAAAAAGAATGTCTTCACACCTGCTGTTGAAAACCTCTGACAATTAGCCTGAGATTTCTTCAGAAGTGAACAAGCTCCCCTGGATGAAAGCTAGAGGAGTTTATGCTTGCACCTACTCTGAATCAAATGGAGCAAGCCGCTTTCACTGGGTACTGCAAAGGATCAATCCCTGCTGGGGCTTGACGTGCAAGCTCTCTCTCTCTCCCCTGCAATGAAGTCATCCTTCACATGCACTAGATAGTATGCTAGCTGACAAAGTTGAGTATCTAGATAAGTAGTGTCTTGTTATAAAGGTGGAAGACATGTGCATAGTCAGACTCTGGTTTTACCTGCACGGAGTTCCCCTTAATGTTAGTGGGGTGGTAGAAGAATATGTGTTCAGATTTAGAAGCTGTATATAACGATAGTTAAGATAATCTTTATAGAGGAGTCCGTAATTCTTCTGAATTGTTGTTCTCCTTTCAGAATTATTTTGAAATAACTTGTAACAGAATGATCCTTTCTAGCTGAATGAAACAAAGTTACCATCCATCAAAACTATTTGAATATTGACCCACAGTGGAAGAGGGGTCAAACTGCATCCATTAAATAACAGTTGATTTGTATATAATGATTAATAAGCTTAGCTATTCATTGCTCGCTGATCTAACTTAGAAAGCAGTGAGATTTTAGTTGGCATAGTTACATGCCTTCTTCTGTTTTGCACAAATATTTTTCTTCTGGGTTCATGCATTTTTTCCATATTTGTTTGTTTAAAACATTCATTTATATTTAGTGCTTTTGAAGCAGATTCAGCAGAGTGAAATGCTGTTCTCCTTTGTGAGGTTTCTGTTGATTGCAGTGGGATATACTAAAGACAAGTTTGGAGAGATTTGGTCTGTCCCCTCATTGAGGACACCTCCTTCAATGACCTTGCAAAGGCCTTTTACGTTGCTGGCTTTTTAAGATTCTGTGAAGTTCTTGTCTCTAACTTATTTTTACTTGCTTGCTTTTTTATTTATATTTGTTTATATGTATATGTGTGTGTAGAGAAAGAGGATTCTTTTATTTTGCTTATTACATTTTCAGGCCTTCAATAGAAGGTGGTGTTTCAGAAGTTGAGATAATTTCACAACAAGTAGAAGAAGAGACCAAAAGCATTGCTCCTGTACAGCTTGTTAATTTTGCTTATCGAGATCTACCTTTAGCTGCACTGGATCTGTCTGTGGCTGGGTCCCAGCTTTTGTCAAATTTGGATGAGGAGTACCAAAGAGAAGGGTAAGTACAAAGGGCAGAATTTTGTTTTATAGTTTTATGCTATAGGAATTTCATGGCCTGTAAAAAAGAAAACCTTGAGCTGGAGAAGAGCAGCCAGTTGTCCTCAAACTCTTTCTAAAACCATTGTCACAGGATGGAAGTAACGTTTTCTAATATAACTAATGCTGGTTTGGGGCTCTTTATAATTTTAAGTGATTCACAGCTGCTATTTGGCCACAGTCTGGAAGCCTTCTGTCAGGGAAAACTAGACCAAGCATCGAGCCCACCAGACAAGCAGAATGGCCTGGTGAAAGCTCTTTGTGAAAGGTGTTTCAGGAGGGTTTCAGGGTGACGGAGAGTTAGATACTGTGATTCTTGTACATAGTTGTACATCTCCTGACTGAGAGATAATGACTTAGTACCGCTGATTCCTGGACAGATTGTGTACTTTTCACAGAATAATTTGAATTGTGTAGTTTGCTTATGTGAAAACATTGTCTTTGATAATGTATTACTCCTGTTTTTGTAGAACAACTGTTCCAGTTTTATTGGAATAGAATCATAGACTCAGAATGGTTTGGGTTGGAAGTGACCTTAAAGATCATCTAGTTCCAATGCCCCTGCCATAGGCTGGGACACTTTCCACTAGATCAGGTTGCTCAAAGCCCCATCCAACCTGGCCTTGAACACTTCCAGGGATGGGGCATCCACAACCTCCCTGGGCAACCTGTTCCTGTGCCTCACCACCCTCACAGTGAAGAATTTCTTCCTAATATCTAATCCAAATCTACCCTTTTTAAAGGATTTTGAACAGTTCCTAACATTTGCCCAGACATTACCCAGTGTCAGATTATGTGGTATTGTTGTCCTACAGGACATCAGAACTCATCCTTATGCCTGGTTCAGACTTGAAGTGGCTTTAGGTGGACTGCTATACTAAATTTTTATGAAAGATTTGGGTCAACTGGAGAGAGTCCACATGAAGGCAGTGAAAATGATTAGAGGCCCAGAAAACCTGCCATGGAGTACCGATTGAAATAACTCTTTGTATTTCATGTGAAGAAGAGACTTTCAGGAGAGCTTGTAAGAGACTTCAGTGAGGAAGAGAACAGTCTGTTATTGATCTCCGTGATGTTTAGGACAAGCAGTAAGAGGCTTGAATTGCAGCAAAGAAGAAAATAATAAGGGTAGCGAAGTGCTGGGACAGACTACTCGTGTGTATGGGGAGGAGGAGAATAGAGTTGCAACCGCTAGAAGTCTTTAAGAAGATGCATTTGTCAGGAATAATAACTCCTTTAACATCCCCTGGGACAGAGATTAAGTGAGCGCTTGTGCCTAACCCATCTGATTCTGTGATTACTGTTCCACTGTGTTGCACTGAACGTATATATACTCCACTGTCAATAAGATCCATCTAAAAGCACTTCACAGTAAGTCATATAGAGCTCTCATTGATGAAGACATTAAAAGGCTTTATATAAGCTTCCATTTATTAACAGCTCAATGTGTTTTAACCTGTGCTCTGAAATGAGCAGAGACTTGCTTGATCTCTGCTCAGCAGGTATTCTGTATGGTAGTCAGGAAGCACTATGTGGGGAAGGCTCTTGCCTTTAATTTCTTTCCAAATTGGACTTTATGAGACATCTCCAGAAAGTTGTTACTCCAAACAAGGGGAAATATGTTTCAAGTAGGTTATATAAGTATGGTACAACTGTAACATAAAATACCCTGCATAGCAAAAGAGGCACTTGAAAATTAATTTGAGTATGCAGGTGTAACCCTCAGGCTATTTTGGTGCTGAGTAAATACCAGTTTAGTTCAAATATGCATTTTTATAGATTTTTGTGATCTGAAACTCAATTCTTCACTGTGTCAAAGTGCACAGATCTCTCATTGTAACCATTTGAACAGCTTTGCAGTCTTAAGCATGGACATAGACTTGTCATTCTTTTCCTCAGCAGAGATCTCTTACTTCACACAGACTCCTTTTGTGGCTTTATCAGTCTAAACAGAAATAAGCAGGTGCCATCCAGACCTCCCAGCTGTAGGGTGGATTCTTTGAAGAAAATTCAGAGCTGTAGTTTGTATGTCTCAATGCATTTTGGCTGAGTATGTTCAGCTGAGTCCCAGGACTGCATCTGCCTTGTGGGAATGACAGCCTCTTCCTTTCAGAAGTGCTGATTGCAACTGATGCCCTGTGAAATCTAGGAGCAGAGCTGAGCTCAAGAAGCCCAGCAGCAAAAGTAAAATACTGGCCCCATACCACCTCATGGCTTGGTTGGGAATCTGTCAGGTATTATGAACATGGTGTAATTTCTTTCTTATGGCCTTGTTAGATGTGTCTGGCTTCCACCTGAGTAAGAAGGAGATAGGGTGGGTCAGATCAGTTTGGTACAGGAACTGACAGCTACCTCTCTTTCATGTATGAAGAGAGTTATGTGGGATGGGCAGCACAGGAGGTGGCAGAAAATGTCCAAGTCCCTCTAGTTTCTGCCAGCATCTGAATCTGTAACTGTGAAACTATGTTACCCTGATGCTACCATACAGGTTGCAGGTGGAGGTACCAGAAGATACTGCTAATGACAAAGAGTACTAAAAGATGATGTAGGACTCATCTTCCCCTCTCTGGCAGTCTGCCTTTGTTGTAGACTCCAAGTCTTACCTTCTGTATACTTTTCCCTGAGAATTTCAGGGAATGTGCCAACCTGTATGACCTGCATATATTCTGAATGGTTCTGTTGTTCTAGATCTGTAGCTGATCTAGGCAATTCATAGTCGTTCTAACTGCAAGGCTCTGCGATAGGAAGGTCTGGCCACATCCCTGTGCTTGGAAAATGCTGGGTTGTTGTTACAAGCTGCATCTGTCCGTGACCTTGTGGTTTTCAACATAACTGTCCACAATCCCTAGTTCCTGCTGTGGGTTGTCACACTTCATCACTGGTAAGTGTCCATCTCCACAGAGCAACAAGAGAGACATCAGACTACAGATGAATGAGTGGACAAGGAAGGAGTCTTCTTCTTTAATGGTTTGGTTGTGTGTGCCCCAAGGCTTTCCTCTAACTTTCCTTGTTAAAGGCCAGAAGGTGTTCAGGGTCCAAGCAGGAGTACAAATTTAACCTGGCTGCTAACTAGGGAAGCTTTTTGTTTCATCTGAGAGAACATTTCTGTCAATAAACCCGATATTAATAGGCAATCAGGAATAGGTGGATCAGAGCTAAGCCCTCTTGTGTGCCTGGAAGACTCTCAGCTGGCATCAGACTGTCACCGCTCCCATGAGAAAGTAAAAAAAAAAAGGAAAGGAAAAACAAAAAGAAAGGAAAATTATGGTCTGTCTTTTGTTAGACCATATGTAAATTGACATTCCCATGGCTTTAAAGATACTGGAATAAAAAACTTATTTTCTGCAGTTTGATGGGTCTTTGCTCTATCATATCAAATGCTCAGAGCAGTCAGTTCCCATCTGTCAATGTTGTTGAAGGAATTTTGTGGACAGTTTGAACTGGTTTTGTCAGAAATTTAGTTTACAGTGCTGATCCCTGTGCTAAGCAACAAAGAAAGGACTGCAGATTAGATGGCACATTAAGCCTGTCCCTGAAGTACACCTGTAAGTAGTGAAAGGGTAATCAGGCAAGAAGAACCTTTCTGATCTCCCAGAAACCCTCAAACAAAACACAAAATGTATTGTCTTCTAATGTGGGTTGAGCAAAAATTCTTTTTCGTCTGTAGACTTCTGAAACAGGGAAATTGCAAAGATTTACATGATGGAAGTTGTTTCAGTTGGATGGAATCTACATTGCAAATATTCTCACTCATTGTAAATCATGCAAGTGGGCTGGCGTTGCTGCCTTTGCACTGAACAGGAGTAAGGTGCCAGTGGTCTCCACGCGTGGGATAGGAGGGTTTCCTGCATCTGGCTTGCTTCCTAGCTGCAGTGAGGCTGATGTTAATAGAGCTATGGGTCTTACTCTTCAGAAAAAGGAAATTTTCTGATAAATGCCAGCATGATGTAACTAAAACATTTTGAGTTTTATATGACTACAGCAATCTCTATTTATAAAGGTATATCTCTTCCACCCAGTGTTTAGCACTGTGAAGAAATAGTAGCTTGGTTCTCAGAACCAATATGAGTGTGATGTTCATTACTTATTAGTCCTGCTGATCTGCCCTGCAGTTAACTTGTTAGAATCATCCTTAGATATTGCTGCTGTGCACTGTACTGCATGCTTAGACATTGCAGAAATGATTGAGGCATAGGCTGGAGACATGTATATGAGAAATCAACTCATTCATAGAATGTGCCTTGAATGCCAAGGAGAACGTGTGGTGTACACTTCTAATGTATCTGTAACAGATTAGGTGATACTTGTGTACAAAAAGCAGTGGCAAAGTTGCCCATTTTCTTTGTGTCTGTGAATTTATTGGAGAGACTGTGTCTGCATTGAACTCTGCATGAAAAGAATGTGTAAACGTTTCTTCAAGGAGACTAATCAGCCAGAAAGTTAAGGAGATTTTTAAATGTTAGCATTAGCTTTTTAAGTGCCACTCTTAATTTCTTTCTTTCCAGTCAAGTATTCTGCTTTCCAAAAAATACTTTCTTTTTTCTATTTTTGTATTAATGACCAATAAAAATGATGGAGAACAGTTGAAAAATTGACAACATGCAGAAAGTGGTACATGTGTGCCTAAACAGGGAAAAGCTCTCCTTCCTGTATTTTCTTTAAGCTCCAATTAGGAGGTATCATTCACAATAAATTATAAAAGAATTTACAGACAGTTGCACAATAGGCTGTATTTTTTTTGTGAATATGCAGTTAGGCAGTGAGCCTGGCTCTCTAAGTATATGTGTTTAATGGGGGTTGGGAAGCAAGGGGAGAGATATACACCAACTTCAAATTATTTGTTGTATTTGTTTTAGATTGCAGCTCTTGAATTTTTGTATGTTAAACAAATCTGAAACATGACTGTGCTTACAGCTGTTGATGTAAAACAGTATTTGAAAAGATTGGGAGTTCATACCGTTAATGTGACTCACTTGACATTAGCTGTAAATAGTCATGCCATTGTAGTTTAATCATTTATGATCATCTATTCATAGCCTTAGATTTGTTTGGTTGCAGCTAGAAAGTGCATTAAACAGTAGGAATATCTGAAAAAAAGAAACTATAGGAAGGGAGAGAGAGAGATAAAAAGGAAGGGAAACTAAAACTGAACAGAGAACAGAGATTTACAGAGATTCAGAAGTTAACACAGGAAAGAGTCTTGAGCTTTTCATTTTCAATGGGTTGCAGGCTTTCACTGATGAATGTGTTCACCCATCCTGGGAGAAAAGAATGTCTGTTCCTTGAGTCTGTCTTCTGTAATTGCTCCAAGTAGATGCTATTATTTCTGGTTTTCATATTAATTTTTCAGTTTTTATTTTGATTTGTTTGAGGTATTTTACTTGTGTTTTCTACAAAGCTTAAAGGTGCTTTAACTAAAAACTCAAATGGACCAAGTTCTTGCATTTCTCCTGTTTTCTGCTTTTCATGTCTTTATCTGGCAGCGTAATTAATAGCTTTCAGAAAAGTTCTGTGCACCTCATGCAGATCCTGGAGCACATGATATTGATACATGGTGAATAATGAGGTCCAAGCTCGAGATAAAGTGCAAAGGTTTTGGAGGGCGAACCTATTTCATGTAATGAGCAAGCTCCTTGTATTTACAAAAATGGCTTTTAATTTATTTTTAGCTGCCAGCCAGAGTCTGAGTCCAGAAAAATGGTACAAAATCTTAACAGGAAAATATAGTGAATGAGACTATAGTGCTGATTTGTTCTTTGTGCAGTACTATATCACTGCTACTCTCAGTGCTCTGGTCCAAAACTAAGACCTGCACTGCAGCAGCAAATGAGCATTCAGCACGACAGAACCTATGAGGTGACCAGCTCTTCACTAGAGAATACATGAAATTTTGGGCTATGTTACAGGGTTGTTCAGTGATTTAGAAACTTCTTTTTCTGTACAGATCCTTTTAAGTATTTATCTTTGTAACTTTGCATCTTGTAAATGTTGTTTTCCAAATAGCTCATTACTGTGTTTAACCTAGTACCTAAATCCTTTGAGTGTGTCCCTCTAATGTCTTTTATCAGTGACACCAATTGGTAGATGGAGCACTACTATAAGTAAGAAAAGAATTAATTTTTTACCTCAGTGATTTTCAGACTTGGTTGGTTTATAGATCTTTCTGTATTTTTCCAACAGAACTTGCTTTTCCCAGGTACTTTTGGTGGGTAAAAGTGTAGTAGTTGTAGCCCACAGACCACTGTTTGCAAAGCTCTTTACTGGAGAGTGGGAATTACGTGGGTCTAATTTAACTGGTTTAACACTGGAATTAATTGTCTAAGTTGGAGAAGATATGGCTTGGTGCAAAAAACTGGAAGATGGATAAGCAATAAAACAATGGAGAAATGTGGAAAAGAGGAATATTAGTCTGAAGGAGAGTCCATGAAAAGGTCAGCTAAATGCTGAGCGGCAGTCTAAAAGCAAATCAGGTGTTACGATTCATTAGGAAAAGAAGTAGAGAATAAAAGAGAGGCTGTTGTTGTGCCTCTCTATATATCCAAGCTTTGCCCATGTGTTCAATATGACTGTAGTTCTGGTCCTTGTCAAAAAGGATATGGTAGATATAAAAGAACTGGAAAAGATTCAAAGGAAAACAGTGATCAAAGATGTGATATGACTTTTACTGGAGATTACTCTGTAAGATAGGACTCTTCAATCTGGAAAAAAGGCTGACCTGAAATTTGATTCAGATTATAAAATCTGTGACAGAGAGAGGTTAAAATAAGGTTTGATACACACACACACACACACACACGCACCCTCCAATACAGGTGCTAGGGTGCATTAATAGATTAAGGCCCAGTTCAAAAGAAACAAAAAGAGGTTGCTTTTTGTGCAGAGGGCAGTAGGTATGTGGAACTGCTTTCTAAAGAATGTGTGGCTGCTAATAGCTTATCTAGCCTTAAGGGAACGTTGGATAAGTTTGTGGAAGAGAAATTCATTGAAGGTTGCTAAGTAGAATCTGAGAAACCACATCTGTCTCAGGAAGTCACCAAGCCGAAGATTAGTTGGATGCTGTGAGAGTTTTAAGGGGAAGTTTTATAAGTTGGCTGTGTTCTTATTCATCTTGAGACACCTGCTTGTGGCCACTATTGGAGACAGGATACCAAGCCTTTGTTCTGACCTAGGATACCTGTTCTTATATTTATTAAAGGTTGTTTTTGAGCATGATGTTAATATTTTGGTAAAGACCTTAGCACAAAAAGGAAAAGCCTAGTAAGCGATTTTCTAATGAGAGGAGTAATACACCAGGTAATCACAGGATATCTGTGAGCAAACAGTGTGATATACACCTATAGAAGGCATAAATGATCCTAGAAAGTATAAAGTACTTCAGATAGAGCTGGGAAGCGTTCATGTAATTAAACCTGTTCCAAAATAATATGTACTGCTCTAGTTGTCTGTATTCACATGCAGAAGAGACTACTAGGACAGTTAGAGAAACTGAGTGTCTGTTTTACAAAAAGCACGGGCTTCAATTAAATTACAGGAGTGGATGCCATTGCTGTGTATAAATGCATCATGGAAAAAATGCCAGCAAGGGAAAAGAACTAATCAAGCTAATGAACAATATTGGCACAAAAGCAAATATGTATTAACTGGCTGTGTGTGAGTTTAGGCAGAAAACTGGGCGAATCTTTCTTGCCATTTGAGCAACAGAGTTTTGCAGCAGTCCTCCAAGGAATGTCATGGGGTTTGAAATAGTAAAACTTTTAGGGAAAAAAAGGATGAGGATGCACTCAATAGTTAAGCTTCTGTAGTTAAACTAAGCTTGTAGGAGAAGTCCAGGAAAGGAGTGCAGAGCTCTCTCTGTTCCTTGGAGTTGCTCAAGGCCTCCAGCTGCTACCTGTAGCCTGCTGTGAGGCTCTGCTGTCTGTTTTGTCCCAGCCAGATTTTGTATTGTTACTTAGCCTTTCTGTGTTCCTGTCACTTCCTGACCATGGCCTTTCTACTCCTTCAGATAGTGATTGGATCTCATCCATCCTTCTGTTTTCTGATCATAGCCATCTTGTGAAATGCAAACACTTGCTGTTCAGCCAAAAGAAGAAAAAAAAAAAAAGACAGGGTAAGATACAATGCAGATTTTAGGGTATTTGTTTGGAAGACCAGAAAATAGAAACAGTGACAGCTGTTAACAGCTTGAACAAATTGTTTGTAGTGGTTCCTTACCAAATAAATATGTTAAACCTTTCCCAGTTTTGCCTTATGTTCTTTTTTCCAAGCTGTTTATTAATAAAACTAGCATTGGTGATGACAGATTGGTTTTCCACAAAGCCATGTGTGAAAGTATCTTTAAAAAGAATTACCCCTGGTAAAATTCCACTAAATATATTTTAATGTTTCATAACAAAAATTTACAGCCTTTTATCACCATCAACGAAGAAATTCCCATGCTGTACTTTTATTTACTTCATCCAGGCATTATAAGAAAGGTAAATAATATTCCTGTTGTAGAGATGGAGCAACTGAGGTACCTAATGAACCTGTTTGAAGTCATACAGTAAAGTTGCCCTAAGTCATACTTTACGTGTATCCCTGTAGTGCATGGCATCCACAGACAATACAGGACACCAAAAGAGTTGTACTTGTTCTCTGAACAAAATAGGGCACTTTTTTCTTTTTTCTTTTTTTTGTCTGGAGTGAGGGGAAAAAGGTGTTTTACTTGTATATTGGTAGAATGCAATTGCATCATAAATTTATGAGCTGTGCAAATTAACTTTCTTTTTTTAAAGGTTTGTGTAGCTGAGTTTCTGATCTGAGCTTTAAACTTAGTGTAGCTTTGCAGTATTGTGGGGGAAATGGCCAGGATTTGGAAGGTAAGTTTAAACCCACACTAATTCTGGTAGGGTTTTGTTTTTCTCTAATACCAGATTTCTCATCTGTTGAATGGATGAGCCCTTACAAATCAGCAGGGAGAGATACTGCTCTACTGAGACAGGTTACAGGGTTGAAGGAGATGAGAAGACTTGTGTATGAGGAGTCAGTGTGGTTAGCATGTTAACAGGTTTATCTAAATATGTTTCTAGTTGGATTGTAGTTCCTTTTATTATTTATGTCCATTCTTTACAAGAGGTAAGAAGTAAAAAAACAAACAAACAAAAACCAAACCCCACCCCCCCCACCCCAAAAACCCCCAACTGAAGGCAAGATCAGGACTCCACTGTAAAGAGGTGTACAAGTAGCAGGGAATGAGCTTGCTAAGCAGCACCCAGGAAAGAAACTGCCCAGTGCTCCTTTTAGAGCACAATCTGATTGTTCATGTCAGTGGATTCAGAGGACTTGGAGGAGGTCTGGGAAGTGGTCTACCAGGCAGTGATGTGAAGGTGCCAATCACTGTCCATTCACAGGACAAATGTTGAACAAATGCACCTTGGTGTAATAAATTAAGATATGAAACTGAAGGTGGGTTTTCAGTGCTTAAATTTCAAAACACTTTTGTGTCTTTGAAAAATCAATTTGTATATTCTATGAGTGATATCTGTAAACATGCAGGTGATCTGCACTTGACCTCCTAAGTTGATTGCTTTTCCAATTGTAAATTGATAGTTTCATTGAGAAGCTTTTTGGAATCAGTGGAACATTAGTACTGTACAGACAGAATAACTCCACGTTCTTTAGCATTCTATAAGTAATGATTAGCTTGAGTAATGATTGTCATGGCTATATGTAATGTGTGCTATCATAGTTGATTTATTCTTACTGGTACATTTGGTATATTTGAAAATCTCAACTATGTAGAGCTTTTAAAGGAATGTACTTAGGCCCTCTACTGATCATTCTGAGAACAGGAAAGAGGAAAATCTGCCCTCCAATATTAAAATGCTGGCAAAACGGGTCTTTTTGGAAAAGGGAAGATAAATGTAGGAAGAGAATAGAACTAAAAACTGTTCTACTTAAATAGAGTCATTACCTAGCATAATTTTTAGAAAGAGGTGAAAAAAAAAACCCCCAAACAAAACACAAAATAACAGCTGCAGTAAAGACAAGTTATCCTGTTTTGAGATGATGTAAAATAAAAACCATTGAAAGATCAAGTCTGCAAAAAGGTCCTGTCCCAATGCCATTTTTCCCTTGTGTTTTACACCCTTTTGAAATCTAGTGCATTCTGTATTCAGGCTAGAACCGTAACAAAGTTAAAGTAAGGGCAAGTTCCTGACAGTAACACTTGTCAAATCTTCTCTGAAGTTTTAAGAGTCAGTTGAGGAGGTCTTTTACAGTCAGGTAATCAAGCAATCTGAGTACAAGTATTTAGTTGATATGCTTAATTCTGAGAAGTTGCTTGAAAGTGTCAAGTCTCTGAACGCTGCTTAGCATCACTTTCTCCCTCGTTTTTGAGTGTGGGTATTGCAAGGAATGTTTTGTGATGTTTTTCCAAGTGTTTGATTAGAACATGAGTTATTGAGTCTAGACCTGTTTATTTGGAACTAATCAGTATCATATCTTCTTGATTTCTGTGTATTGGTATTTTAAGTTCAGACAGTGTGGTTACTGCACCACACTTCTGTATGCTTGCAGCTTCTTAAACCCTAGTTAATAAATCATGCTAGCTCTTTATTAGCTAATGTGTAGTTACAGTGCTTTGAAAATACAAAGTGTCAGGCAAGCATCAGAACTTTCAGAGGTGGGCCAGAATAAGAATATTACAAAACACTGTGATGAGGAATGATACAATATTGTATCAAAGTGAAACTAGGGGGGGGATTTTAGGAGAAAAAAAAAGTATCAGGATGGGCTTTATGCTTGTGAAGTCCATGCTACTGTTATTCCTATTACAAGTATTTTCAAAAGAAAACAATTAATCTTTTAACAACACACTTGAAAACATGTATCTGCATTAGCACAATACTAGTGCAACATTTACTGATACATCAACTTCCTCTGAGAGTTCTGCAACTTGTAGCTTCCTCACAGCTCTCTTCATTTTGCCTAAACCTTCTTTTTCCTCCAAAACAAGGTGACCTCATCTAAACTAGGTTTGCGAGCAGTCCCTGGCACATGCTGTCCCCAAAACTGTGCTACCCCAAACCCTGGGAAAGTCCTTTTTGGCCTGGTCGACAAGCAGATTGGTGAGAGTTAGACAAATAGACAAGCTAGACAGCCTTGGCCAGTGGCTGGACACTTTGCCAGGTTGTGTATACTTGCTAGTATAGGTGTAGCTGTGGAGTCACTGAGCTTATTCTTTGGTGTTTTCCAGATTCCTATTGTTCTTTTCCATGATGTCATGGACTGATAGTTGCAAACAAAATTTGGCAGCTCTTGTCTGATTTGTCTCATACTAGAACAGGGATAAAGGTGCACAACCATAGAATTGAACAGCAGAGAAATTCTTAAAAACCATCATTAGCTTCTAACCTAATAGCAGAGTCCTTTTATGCCTTGGTACTCATAGATAAGTGAATGCAGCATGTATGTCAAAGTAAAAACACATGAAAGATAGTAAGACAGGAAGAAAGTAGAAAAGCATGTGTGATAATTAGGGTTGCATTAGTGCATTAGAAGGCACTTGAACACCAGTACGTTCCAGAGGGTTGGAGAGACACACAAGATCCCCAGGGTGAAGTTTTTTGTGAAGTCTTTTTCTTGGTAAAGAAACCAATAAAAGTGAGTTTTGCAAAGTCTTTGTACATTATTGAGTGTATTCATTACAGCAGAACTTGTAATTTTGAGTTCACAGCTTTTTAGCTCTTTTCCTTTTTCACTACTTCTTCTTTTCTTTTCTTGTTTTTCCTCTTAATTTTATTTCCTTAGATCTAACTGGCTAAAACCGTGCTGTGGGAGACGAGCAGCTGTGTGGCAGGTATTTTTGCTCAGTGCAAGTCTCAACAGTTTCCTGGTAGCCTGTGTAGTATTGGTGGTGATTCTTCTGACTCTGGAACTCCTAATAGATATAAAGCTTCTCCAGTGTGAGTAGGAGGATTTTTTTTTTTTAATTTTATTTTTTTATTTATTTTTTTTTTTTAATTTTGATGAAATAAAGGCTTAACTTGCTGGGAGGTTTTTGAAGGGGGGAGGATGGTGGGGATTTTCTTTTCCTACCACTTAAATGATTACTAGGCTAGGTAAGAAATGTGTTTTTGTGGAACCCTGGTATAGTGAAGTCAGTCTTTTCCTTATTTTGCTGGCCAAATTCAGTATAGGACAAATTTTTCAAAGGATACAAGCAGAGTGTACATGCAGAGATCAGCACATATTGTCATTAACACTTGAAAAGGTCTGTCCTTTACAGACATGCTGCGTATACACAGAAGAAAGATCATTTGTGCATCATAAATCTCTGATACTTTCCACATGCATGTGGATAGACAGAAATTATGAACTTGCTAGGCTATTTGGTGCTATCTCTATTATTGATTTACTTCTACTGAGGTGAGTAGGAATTAAAATTATGGTTTTCTATCTTGTAATATACTGAAATGATACAGATTTTCATTCTACTTTGCTAATACACTGGGAGTCAAATAGTAGCTTAAATGGAGTTTTGCTTTATCTGAATTCACTCTACACAGGTTCCACAATGGAAATTGTAATGCTGCTGTTTTGCTTCCTAATTCATCTTTTTTTCTTCTATTGCTCTTTTCTTCCATTCCCCCCCCGCCTTTTTTTTTTTTTCTTTTATGATACAAAGCTGACATGAACACAAATACTAGCTATGTTTTTCTCTATGCTAAATGTTGAAGAGCACAACCTCTAGTATCTCCATACAATCTCAAATATGTTGAAATGACAGTGATGGGGTTCAATCCCATAAATGCAAGAATACATAGCATGAAAGAGCCATGGTCTGGTACCTTCTATGGCAACTTTAAACTGAACAAACAAACTTTTTATTCTGCTGAAGTCCTTTTATTTTTGTGATTTCTCAATTGATACTAGTGCAGTTAGATTTCACTGTAAAGGTTTAGGTATTGCAATTGTATTAAGATTACTTTAGGGGACTTTATTGATAATTGCAGCCATTTTATAAATCCTATAAGATGAATAAATGACTAAGCTGTCTCTCCACGCTTGTGCGCACCATATACACCCCTGTCCATACTGCACACACTGTTCTGAGCATGGCCGCTCCGTTACACTTGTTATTTTCTGTAGTCTCTGGTGACTTACCATTTTGGATGAGGAAGCCCAGGATTTGGACAAGTCTGCTGCTTTCAAAAAAAAAAAAAAGTCAGGAATGATAATTACGGGTGTAAGTCCTTAAAAATTGAATGAGGAATAAGCTTTCAACAACATTCATTGAGGTGCCATATCTTTCTGTTTATGTGGAGAATTGTCATTTTCTGTAGAGCCAAAGAGTTTAAAAACTGTTTCTGTTGATTTCTCTTAGATTTTTACCACAATTTTGGAGGCTGTTCTCTGGAAGCACCTGCTTTCTTACCACTTATTTTCTGAAGACTCTTCTAAAGAAGGCTTTGTTTTAGGGATCATTCCTCCTCTATGTGTCTAGTGCATGTAGCTCTGCAGCTTACACCTTGTGCGTGACCTATAGGTGTTTATTTCAGAGGCTGCCCCTGCCCCTATGGATTTTCTCAGCACCTGAGAAAGGACCCATTCCACTCTGTGTTGCTATGTTGCATTTTAACTAATGAATCGACCCATCAAGCTGCTTGCCTTTGTTAAGCTGAATACCTTCTATTTTTTATTTTTTTTTCTATCAGATAAAAGCTATCTTGGTGGGGCTGATACAAGTATTGCAAGTTGCGTCATATGAAGAATGTGTGTCACTTACATTAAGGTTTTAAAAAGCCATTAGGCCTTTTTTTTTTTTTTTTTTTTCAAAAATGTAATTACAGTTTTACAGGATTCCTTACGCTATATGAAATCAACCAATGCATTAGGATATGTTATTGGCACATCACTGCCGATACTCGATATTGTTCATAATAACAACTGCTAACTGATGTTATAGACTATAATTACTTAGGAAGCCTCCTTTTTTTTTTTTTTTTTTTTGAACTGGTGTTTTCTTTGGCTGTGACATCTTGTGAGCATCATTTTCCTCTCATACTTTTAGTGCAGCCTTTGGTTGCACTGTGCAGTTTTCATACACAAAACTGTCAGTGTCAGTGATGGAGACCATGTTTGCAAATGTGTAGGTCACACACATGAAAAGGACAGAGACCTTTTAGTGTATTTTAGCATAAAGCATTCATGCTGGAATTAGAAACCCCAGAAAGCAGAGGACATATAATAGGTATTTTATTCTATGTCTCTGTCCTGTAATCAGCTTTTTTAGTCTTATCTTCAAAGCTCTTCACATGCATTAACAAAATAACATCTTAATACCTTGTGATGTTTTGCAAATGCAGAAATAGATGTATATTAAGTCACTTGTACCTCATTTCAAAAAGAGGGTCATGTCAGGTTCCAACCCCCACTCCTTAGAAATATAGACCATACTGTCCCTTCCTCGTCCTCTGTAGTTTTGGGGGAAAGCAACTCAGCAAATGATCTTAGTATTGCTCTTCTTCTGCAATCAACTACAGCAGGTATGTCTGTAAAAGGCATCAGGCCTTCCTGAAAACTGTGAGGCTGAAAAGCTTGGCTCCTGTCCATTTGGTTGCTGGACTGGGGCCCTGTCTGCATACATGCATAGCTGTGCAAAGAAAATGGACATTGCGGTGCAGCAGTGCCTGAGTAAGAACGGGTTCAGGGCTTGCCCAAGCCATGCAGTGAGCTGCATGTCTGTTGTCTTTTCCTTGCAGAAGCAGTATAGTTTGTATCTGCCAGGAAATCATCATCAAGAATGACATCCACAGAAAGCAAGTGCTGGTAGTACAAGCTTCTGTAATGGCCTCTCAGGGTTTGTCAGGATGTATTCTTCATCCCTCCCCTCCTGGATGTACATTTTGAGGAGATATGAAAGTGAGGGAAAGGGGGAAGAGGAAGACTGAGGTTGGCTGTACTCCACATTTTGTACTGAACCATCATCTTCATGACTAAAAAGCATCTGTATTTGCATTCACTTCTCCCCCATAGCACCAGACAAGCAAATGTGAAATAAAGCAGAACTTTTTGGCTTTTAGCTACAATTTGGGGGAAAAAAGGCTTGCAAGCCTAAAAAATGTGAAATTCTGTTCCAGATAAAAGAAGCAGCTGAATAACTTAGGTGCTTTGCCTCAGACTGAATCCCAGTGATGTAACCAAACCACCACAGAGCAGGAATGAGCACCTCTTGGAGAAGACCCTACTCCTATTTTTATTTTTAGGTTTTCACTGTATTTTTTTTAAAGGGAGTGTTTTGGCAAATATCCAGATTCAGTCTATGGACTGGTGATTCAGCTCTTGTACAAAAGCTTGCTGTTTGGAAGGCTTTTTTCAAATTTACTGTTTTACCGGCAATTTAATTGCACGCTGTCTGGCAGTGTGTCCAGCACTCTGCTACAGTTAGTGCAGCATCAGAAATTAATATTCTTTCCAAATTCGTGGTTGCTATATCTTTTTTGTCCACTAAGGGGCAGCTGCAGCCTTGTCTGTCGATCGACAGCTGTTTGAAAAATAGCTTATAAATGGTTTCTATTCCTTGTTCTTTATGGCACCCTATAGAGGCAGTGTCTTGGGAAAGTTAAATATATTATACTTTGCCCATTTGTTTCATCTTTAAGTAGTTCCTCTGCTGCACCACAGCAAAACCTCTCTCATGAATCCCCAGATAAGCCTCAGCTGTGAGAGTTCCAGTGGCAGCTCATACTAACAGTTTTCTTTGTAGCCTGATTTCTTCCTACATCCCTTCCCTCCCCTCCCCTTCCCATTTCAATCAGTTTTAATTTTAAAATAAGATGGTTTATTTAGTGCATGCCCTATATGTTCTTGGGACTTAGTTAATTCTGCCACAGTGTTGCGCATCTATGCACACAGTCATCCATTGCCTTAAACTTTGCTGTTACACAGTAATTCTTTGAAACTGCAAGACCACACAGACTATTTTAATCTGTCTGCTGTGGGGATGGTAGATTCAAAGATACCCTGAAGTAAAGAGAGAATTTTTTCTACTCTGAAGTTCAGAATAAGGAAATGAAGAGGAGTTGCCAGCAGTTCAGATGCTGGACCCTTTCAGCTTTCTTTGTTTTGTCACCAATGAAAGGAACTTTGATCACAGAGTTTCAGTTGAGTTTACTTACTAAGGAATCCTCCAGATTTCAGGAGATTCATTTAAGCCCATAATGGTAACCCATATCATAGAGCTTCTTGTGTAGTCTTGCAGCAAGCTCATTTGTCTGAGATTATTTCATTTTACTTAAAGCAAAATAAGTTGAATCAAATGAAAGCCTGATTTAATGCCAGTGAGTGTCCATGCAAGGCTTTAGTACTCTGTAAAATCATACTTCTAATGAATTCAGATAAGTTTTCCTGAGTGTTCCTGCCAGTCAATTCCTGAAAGGACTTTTGTTCAAAGTCATTCCACTTTGAAAGTGGAATAACTGGCTCAACAACCTACATGGGAAGTTAGTGTGTAGAATCCATAGTTTCATAAATTACCATTTTAACTTACCCTTTGTAGACTTCTTTTCATGGAGGAGTTTGAAGTGAACATAAGTGATTTTAATTGTCACTGTCTTTATGAAAAAGAGCGCTTACAAAAGAAAATTGTGTGTCTTTACCAATTACTTAAACTGGAATTTTATTTCATTTACTGTAACTTTCTTGAGTGTTCTCCTAGGAACTTGCTTAAAGACAAAGCTGTCCATATCATAGCCATGTATCCTGAAATAGATTATATAAAAATAGTCGCATTATGTTTGTTGTACAAATTAGAATTGCTGGTATTTCATGAACTCCTTAAAATTAATACATTAAGATTTTATCTTATTAACGATTAGCAATGACATTGGTTCTTTCTATTGCTTCTCTCACTATGGTTTTCCTAGAGTCAAACTTGACTCTCAGAGGAATGAGATCCTGAGCCAGTTGTGGCTGTTCATGCCACATCCGGAGAGCTGTACAAAAGTCTACCTACCTGGGTTATTTATTTAGATGACAGAAATGTATTTTGAAGCCTAGTTTGAGCACTAGTTCTTAAGCACCCATTCCAGAAAATTACTGATCTTCTGAGCTGAATTGTCAAAGTCTGAATACAAGGAATAACGTGGGGATAGAAGAGCATTCTGTTTCCTTACAGAATTCTAAGTCTGGATTTTTAGGTATAGAGAATTTAGTCACACATCTTGTACTAAAGCTGTGCACGGAGAACATGGAGCAGTGACAGAGCATCAAAGATATAAATATATATGTCATTGCTTACCAGCTTTTTATGTGTAAAAGCTCCAATGAACAGCTGCTGTGGCTGCTAATATGCTGGCCTGAATTAGGGTGAGCAGCTGACAGGGCTGGAGTTCCATGTCCCATTACATCCCATCCTCTTTCTGGTACTTCCATTACAAAATTTAAGAAAGCAAGCTTTACCCATATGTAAGTTGTAGCAGTACTAATGATATTAAACGTAAGTTGCATTCTACTACTATAATGATGCTTCATTGTATTGTGTTAATTGCAGTTTCAAGTGCTTCACAGTTTGCAGGAATAATTCACTGGATCAGCCTAGTCATCCTGTCTGTTTTCTTTTCAGAGGTATGTATAATCAAAGTCTTTCAGCACATACAGAACTGCAAAGTATTTTTATGCTGTCACTGGAATTAGCAAGAGTTTAACAGTAACTTGATTGTGAATAAACGTAGCACAGTGAACTTTAAGAAAAAAAAAAAAATTAACAGTTCCTGCTCCTACTCAGCAAACTAAAAAATTGTGTTTAGTTTAGTGCTGTTTGTCAGTTGTCTAGGATTGGCAAGGAAATATGGAAGATACTGTCTTACAAATTATAACTGGAAAACTACAAAAACAAATAATCATCTCCAGATCACTACAGGCACAGGACAGGACTAGTTTCATCCATGTGTTCTCACAGAAATTTTATCAGTGTTACTGGGTATAAGGTATAGGAATAAGATATATTCCTCAGGAATAAAGATCCACAGGTTTTTGGTTGGTTTTTTTTTTTACAAAAAGATTTGGTTTAAGAATGGAATTATCTCCTCTCACAATTTATGTAGGTAGTTTAGATGTTCTAGGTGGCTGCATGTAGACACAGTAAGAGAATGAAACAAATGGTGAATTTCTTTGCAAAAATTTGTATGAATGTATGCATTGGAAGAGGCTGTAGTCATGGTATAACAAATGACCAAAGTGGGATAATCTGTTGTAGTTTTCAACTTTATTCCAAAAAGAAGTCATTGGCATTGAGACATTTAGACTACTCCTGAAATATCCAAAAATATTTTTAAGGCTATTTTTTCAGGTCATAATGTGTTGTCACAAAAAAAATATTTTATGTTTGTTAACTTGGAAGACTGCTTGGATTTAAATATTTAAAAGGGTTTGTTTGTAGTTCCATAGGAGAAAATATCATCATCCAAACAGATGTTAAAGTCTTCACTCTGTGGTAAATTTAAGTGTAGGTTACAAAATAAAAATCAAAAAACAAGGAGCCGTGATATCTGTAAATGATTTGATAGATCACTTGTGTTGAATTCATACTCACCATATTATACTACCACTTATTTTCATGGTTCTATTAATATATAATATTAATATATATCACTTTGTATTTCTACTTTGTATTTCTACTCATAACAGGTATTTTCTAGCTTGTGTTGCCAGACCGTCAGTGGGTACTTTCTGAAAGGATTCCTTGATAACAGGCAGGGGTCTCAAGACTGCTTTGCATCCTAGCCTTCTGGTGCTGCAGTTACACAAATAGATATAATTACTGTCTTCACCTTTTGACGGTGATTGTGGGTTGTAGGATACATGTAAAGTGACCAAAAAAAAGGATCTTTAAGCAATTAAAAAATTTTGCAGAGCCTTCCCTTTGTGAATTGCACATCCTAATTCTCGAAGACTCGGGTTTGCTAGATGGAGTACATTCCCAGTAAAGAAGTACTTTCCCCTCTCCCCCAGAATCTTTCTTCAGTGGGGATTAACACCCTGGAGCTGCCTGTAATCCTGAGCATCCCAACTGGATCACCTTGTAACTCTGCTGCTAGCAGCATGGCTGCACATGCACGCTCACCTGATCTTCGTCGCTTTCTGGAGCTTGTTCCACAAAAAAGTTTTCCTGTGGTCCCCTCAACTTCCTTTCTGCTGGGGTGTAGTCTGAAGTTCTGTTTTCATTCATTTGTACCACCAACCACTCTTCTCAAATCCTGAATGCAGTGCCTTGCTCCTGTATTGCTTCCATAGTTCAGTTCATACACTGGCAGTTTTTGGTTGGTTGGTTGTGGCAGTGCAGACAGATCCTCAAGGCCAGTACTCATCTGTCTCAAGGAAGAAATTAGTTGTTTCAGTTCTTCTGACACAGAGTACCCACAGAAGTGGATGAACTGGTTCATAAGTGTTTTGCAGGAAAACAATAAAAAAAATACTTCACAGAGCCTAAACTGGTTGCCTGACTCACCATCTTAATTTTGGATCTGTGTTGGCTTTTCTCTTTCTCTCTGTATTAGGTATTTGGAACTACTTGTCTTTGTCTACTTGTTGTTCTTATTTTTTATAAACCTCTTACCACTCACTTTATTATCTGTTTCTGTCTTCCAAAGTATCTTCCTTCACTTATTTGATTATGGTTTGAATTTACACCAAAGAAAAATGAGGCCACAAGGCAGCCATGTAAGGTGCACAGAGGAGGGTAGATTTTTTTTTTTATATTGGTTCATTTGGCAGCTCAGAGCCCTTGACTGGGTTAAAGCAACAGAGGTGGCTCCACAGAGCAACTGGATGTGCTTCTAAGACCACAGATCTGGAAGAGAATGAAGGTGTACCTTTCCTACTGGGCTTGCTGGGGTTGGCCTTGTGCCAGGTTGGTTTAATGAGCAGCAGCACATCTGTTTGTGTTGAAATGTGTCTCATCAGAGGAAGAACAGATGGTTTAATTTTTTCTCATCCAAACCAAAACCTGATTTTTCAAGAGGCTATGAAATATTGCAAAAATTGCAGATCACATTTTTTTTTTTTCATCCATCTTAATTTTATTTACTCTTTTGGTGCCTTCAGGGGATTTTTTGCCCTCTGATTCCCAATAACATGAGTCAGCTATCTTTGTTTGGAATTATTTGTTGGGAAGATTGTGTGTTGTAGTGAGATTTTGCAGTCTGTGACTATTCGTGCCAGGATGATTTTCCAGAGATGAGCACATTTAATGAGGTTGCCTGGATGTAACAGGCAACTGCTGAGGATTGATTAGTTTTTCAGTCAGTGCCTTTTTCCTCAAAGCAAGTATTCAGGGTTTCTGGTGTTTAGAAAGGGTTGTTCCCATAGCAAGTACCATGTCCTAAGTTTGGATGTTTATTATTTATTCTGTAGTTTGGTTCCCATTAGTTGTAAGTGTGGATACACAGTTCTTCAGAAAGGCCTCAACTGAGACTTGGAGAACAAATAATATGAAGTTGCAAAAGAGTAGTTAAAAACCAGAAAACTTTCAGCACAAAATCTGAATGTTTTGGAAGAATATGACTGACTAAAAGCTGGTGCTACAGAAGCGTTGCAAGTAATTACAGTCCTATCATGTTGGAGTTAAACAGGCGCTGGTTTTCTGCTTGGTTAAAATGAAGGGGACAAACATGCCAGCAGCTAGCAAATGCCAGCAGAACAGCTGCCAACAAAATTAAGTAGTTAATCTCACAGCATCTTCCTGGTCTCTCTACGCTTGTGTTATAGTTACAAGCCTTAAAGGAATTTATTGCACTCTGTTAATTTTATATTCTCTGTCACTGTCTGTGACTTTTCAACATTAAAATATCCTTATTCAAGTGAAGTGTGCACATCAGCTCTTTTTGCTTTTTTCCAAGTATTTGAACAGGATTTACTAGTGGTGATGATTGTGTATGTTTGTCTCTGTTTACATACATCACTATGATTGTCTGTGCACCAAATGTTACCCAGATGTTAAGACAGAAGAGAAGAGAAAGACACTGGGGGGTGGAAACCCCAGTACCAACAGCAAGGCAAGGCCGGGGTTGCACCCTATCAAGAGGGCAATTTCAGCCTTGGTAATAGTTGGCTGAGAAAAGGAAGATGGGGAATGTCACAGTGTTTTGGTAAGTGGATTGGAGTCTGCTTATATTTTAATAGTCTTATCACATTGCCACAAATATTTGATTCTGTAGCTGTTGTTCAGTTCTGCTTTTCCACTAAGATTGGTGAGACTGTTTGCGTGCAAGAATTGAGTTCTTGATATTAGTTTTTTGCATTGCTCTGTATGTGCTTCAGTCAGCCAAGCACTCAGGCATTCTGCTAGCTTTCAGCACTTGAGTGTTTCCCTGGGAGTAACCAAGTCTTCTGATGTGCTTAAAGTTAGGCAATTGCAGAATTGCAACTTTTTTCCTGTATCTGTGTCGAAGAAATGAGTTCTCAAATTGAGTAGAGTAAGTCTGGGGTCCTAGCTGCAAAAGAATTTGTTTTATTAGCTATGGCTCACAAGTGCATTTTGGATTTTCACTTTTAGGAGGGAAAAAAACCCCAAAGACTTTCTTCATCCTATATGTTAAGAGGAAGTGTTTGCAGTAGTCTGACACTTTACTCCTTGTTAATAGCAGTCCTTGGAAGGAATAAAACCTCCTAAGGAAGACCGTACTATTAGGGTTCTGTTAAAAAGGAAAAACATCCCAACTGACAGGACTATGAGAAAATAATGCCTTTCCCATATACATGTTTCATAACATTCATAATTTTATATTAGACAAATCAGTTATCTTTTATTACGGTTTTTTTTTTGTGAGCTTCAAACAGCTGAGCAGAAAGATAATAATCTTCTACTAATTCTGTATTTCTTCCATAAGCTGAGGCTTCTTTTCTGGATGTTTACTTTCATTCCATGCACACACAACTTTTCTCATGGTACATAAACGCACTGCATTGCTGACTGTGTATGTTTCGATTTTTAAGGGGATTGATTAGGGGTTATCTAGGAATAAAGATATGGATTTTATATACTAATATAATTTATAAAGGTATATTTAAGCTTCCTTCTTTGCTAGTGTGTAAGAAAATTAATACACTGTGAAATTTCTTTTCTAACCACTCTTCTTGCTTCACAAAATAGTAGTTACCAGGGAAAATGGTTTTGTAGACGTCTAGGAATTTAGTCAGGCACCCTCCTGAAATGCCAGTCTGCCCACTTCATTTCCAAGAATATACCTGACTTATATGATGTGCTCTATCAGTGCTTCATCTGTGCTTTCATCTCTTCATAGTGACAGTCCAGCACCTTCTACACGGTGCATTTCAAAGATAAGAATTAGTGCTAGTGTAATCGTGCCCAGGGGGAACTTCTGATGCAGGGTTGCTTAAGACCAGTTTTCTATCCAATCTGCATTTACCTGATGGTAGTATACTGTGTCTCTAGTAAGCCATTTATATTCCTGAAAAGCCCTTTCAAATATAACCAGAGTTGTCAGTTTAGAATTAATTCTTTTTCTCCATA
This sequence comes from Astur gentilis, assembly GCF_929443795.1. Taxonomy (NCBI): domain Eukaryota; kingdom Metazoa; phylum Chordata; class Aves; order Accipitriformes; family Accipitridae; genus Astur; species Astur gentilis. The sequence goes on along the minus strand of NC_064889.1, from coordinate 5,176,561 downwards.
TTCTAAGAACAAATATGGGAGAAGATAAGAACAAATAGAACTGCAGTGTTTACGCAAAGGTGCGTATATGATACCATAATAGTATTGGTGGTAGTGAAAAAGAATATACTGCGTTCATGTCTATTAGTGTCACCAAGCTTTTGCAGTTAATTATTTCTATGTGACCACATGTGCTAATCGAGCCACAGCAGTTAACGAGCGCAGTAGACGGGGAATGTTTTGTACTGTGTAGTAGGTGAGGTGAGTAGTTATATGTTTCCTTGCAGAGCCTTGACTGAAGAGAAACCATGTGAGGAGGATGCAAATGCACTGAAAACAGAAGGATGCCTCAGTTCAAAGATGCTAACACATTCCTCTGTGCTCTGGTGGCCTGGGGATAGTGTGTGCTAGAACTGCTAATGCAGTATCTCAGGGCAGGTACACCAGAAGATGGCAAAAGAAGGTTCTTTTAAGCAGTGAATGAGCTAGGGCCTCTGTGGAGTGACCCAAACCAGAGAGGCTATAAATTACAGATTGGGTACAAGGTGTTCTTTCTGGGAAAGATTTCAATAAATATTTGGTCCTACAAGACACATCCAAAAGGCAGAAGCTTGATCTTTGGAGTTTCTGTACAAGCTAGAGGTACAGACGCACTGCAACAGATAGATTAGTTTTGTGGCAGTGGAAGGAAGGGCTCTTTTAAAGACACCCTCTCCATCCCACTCCATCCTGTCTAGCTCTTGTACAATCACTACCCTATCTCGAAATGCAGAGTTGCTTTCCTTTGCTGTTAGCTAAACCTCGTGGGCCAGCTTCACCTCCTGTGCTGCCTCCTTTTGATTTCTTCACACTACAGATCATAGAATCATTTAGGTTGGAAAAGGCCTTCAAGATCATCGAGTCCAACCATTAACCATGCCCACTAAACCAGGTCCTGAAGTACCCTGTCCACTCGCTTTTTGAATATCTCCAGGGACGGTGACTCAACCACTTCCCTGGGCAGCCCATTCCAATGTTTGACAACCCTCTCAGTAAAAATTTTTTCCTAATATCTAACCTAAATCTCCCTTGCTGCAACTTGAGGCCATCTCCTCCCGTCCTATCTCCAGCCACCCGAGAGAAGAGACCAGCACCCACCTCACTACAGCCCCCTTCAGGTAGCTGTAGAAAGCGATAAGGTCTCCCCTCAGCCTCCTCTTTTCTAGACGAATTTGGCACAATGAGTCACTGAGTAGTAAATTGTATATTAACTGTGCAAGCAAAAAAGTATTTAAAATTACCTAATGTACATTGCAGTCGGCTGACAAATGTAGCTAGCTCATGCAGATTGTGGGAATTCACACGGCTGGCTCAGCAAAGGACTTGGCCAGGTTTCCCTACAAAATGAGAGAGAAAACCTGCAGCATCACACATTTCATAAACTTCACTGCGTACAGTTAATGTTGTGCAATCAACTGTGTGTCACCAAGGGACACTGTCAACTTCGAAATTACATTTCTGTCTGAAAAATGGTTTAAAATTTTACTTTAATCTGGTTTTACTCCAACTTAAGTTAACAGAAGTGTTCAGTCACTTACCTTTTATTAGTGCACTGGACAGACTTTTATGTAATAATTTAGCTTTACTCAAAATGAAAAATGTATTTCTGATATAACTAAAAAAATATATATGTTAAGGACTTTCTAATTAAAAGATATGCAGTGAAGAAACATTAAAGCGTTCTTTCTCAAGTACAAAAAACCAAGCTAGCAGTAGCCTTTAACAGAAAAGTACTCACACTGATATTTAACATTTGCTTTCAAATCTGTGTGTCCAAAAATGCAGAATGCCTGTAGTGTAATGCAAAACTATGTGTGTGCATTTGCTACAGTGCTGAAAAATGCCTGCACATCAGTAGGAAGCAGCAGTGCTTCTCCATTTTTTCTCTATTTCTTGTAGATTCTTGTGTCTATATATGGTAGAGTTGCGAGTAACACTTTTATGTTTTGTCTGTGATGAGTGTTACAGTTGCAATTCTCTTCCAATTCATGTGCATTTTTCAGTTTGGTCCATGTACAGTGCATAGGAAGTTTTCTGGATTATTAATTTCTGTTTCTTTTTTCAGATTTTGCTATAGATTCTCATTTTTAAAATTCTGTACAGAGAAAGTACACAAGCAAATGCAATATCTATTTGAAAGATATCTTTGCTTAGGAAAAATAATAAAATGTTGTTTGTAAGTAACACCAATGCTTTGATTTTAGTCGAAGTATTTATTATATTGAACAGTCAGGGAGATTTGCCCAGTGAAGTCCAAATTTGCTTGGTTCAGACTCCTCTGGGTGAGAGTTATGACAGCAGCAGCAGATGTGACCTTGTGCTTTGTACAAAGGGCGAGTAGAGAAAGCTAAACCTAGTTTGGAGTTGCCACTAGGGAAGATTGGCCAGTGAGCAGTAAGCGTATGGCACCTGTGTCTCCAGATGCACGCAGTCTGTGACTCATGCTACTTTCTTGGGGCAGCCGGTTCCCCCCAGGCACCAAGGAAAAGCTGTCTTATGTGGCTTTTGTCACTTCAGTGGTGATGGGAGTTTTTTTGTTAAGAGTGACAATGCTGGTGCATAGCTTTAAGACCTTCCATACAGAACAAATGTTTTTAAAGCTTAAACCTTAGTTGTGCCCAGTTCGTTCTGAAGAGTGTCTCTTGGATGGGGAGCTGTGTTCATTCTGCCCTCACGCTCTCCCTTCCTACAGTGTGTCTGCTCTAGCTGAGAGCAAAGATGCTTGTCATTAAGGCGTTTTTTTGTGAGGAGGAGCCTATGTTCTAGAGGTAGTAGCAACAACCATTACTGCATTAAATGTCTGCCGAGTAGACTTCCAGTCATTGCTGACTTGCGCTGATTCACATCAGCAGACTGAAAATGAAAACATTTGTGCTAGCTTCCAGCCCTTGGAACTGCTCAGACCCATTAATATGACAATAGCACAGTCTGATTTAAACACTGCAGTGAGGAATTAAAAAAGGCAGAAAGGAAAATCCTTTTTTATGTTCCCTCAACGGCCCCATGTTAAATCGTGTTTAGGGTTGTGAGACTGAGTTTCTATTTTCTTTGTGCAGATATGCCTTATTATTTCAGTGGAAATACCTTTGTGCACAGTTGTCCAAAGGAAGAAAGATTTTTACCATCAGTTACTGTAAAGGTGTTAACTGTTCAGCCATCCTTTAGTTAGTTGCTTATTGACCTAGCACTTAATAAATGCTGCCTAAGCATGGAAGAAAATGAGCCAGATTTCTCTATGCTGTCAACAGGGTGGCTGTAGGAAGGGTAGCATCCCAGTCTTTAAAGAAGGTACTGTTTTTCCTCATGCATTTCCCGATGGCTGCCTGCTGTGGAACTTGTTGTGGTGGACCCCAGCTTAACTCGTATAGCTGAACTTACGGGCTCATGAATGACTTGTCCTTAAGCATTTTGTGCAGCTTCTCAATGGGGAGTGAGGGAGGTGCTTGCAGAGGAGCTGGGATGCTTTAGTCTGGAAGTATGCTGCTCAGGGGCTGCGTTTAGGCTGCAGGAGTGCCTTGGTTGTACAGCAGCATGTGACTTACACCTTGCACTTACATCATGCTGGCGAATTTGGAATCACTAAGGGATTTGAGGAGCTACTGATCCGTCTCTTCCTCCACATGCAAACCTCGAGCATACAGGTTAATCAGGAAATTGCTGTGAGCCTTATTCCTTTGTTGTATTTGTAAAATGCTTTGGAAGTAAAATGTTCTTTTTAGGAATACAGATCAGCAGTATTAGCTGGGTTTTGTGTCTACGTAGTCTCATAATTTTTGGTAGAGGAAAAAGTGCACTGCATTTTCTCTTCTGGCTAGTGACTCCCTTTCTCAGCCAGACTTGGCCAATGTTTCACATACGCCATTTCTGAGTAAGCGTCGGCTGGTTCACTTTCCTGCTCGTTGATGGTATGAGGCTGGGCTCTGAAAGCACCATATCTCCCACAGCAATGTCTCCCTCTGCAAAACAGGATTAAGTGTTGTTATCCAGGTTTGGAGTGCCAAGGTAGAGCTCAGCATAGTCATCCCAGGCCAAGTGAGGCAATTGGGCTCACGGGGTTTGGCAAAACCATGCAGAGGAACAGTACTGAAAAATCCAGTGTTGTTCTGCGATTAGTTAGTGCTGCTGCGTTTGGCATAAATTCGGAGTCGGTTGGGATTTAATGTATCTGTATTTGTAATGAAGAGGAGATACATATATTCATCACAGTCACTTGCTTTTTTCTGCACAGTTCTTGGCATGTCACCCCTCACACACAGGCCTGCTGAGCTCTCTGTCATTAGTACTGTTCTTTAGTGGAGAAAGTAGCATTTTGGTCTTCTTTGCAAGACACATAGCTGCAGTTAGCCTCTTCGCGTCTGTAGGGTCTGTCAAAATCTAACCTTGATGTTGCTGTTGGCAGAAAACATCCCTACCAGTTATGCATTTATGTGAATTCAATTTCAATCATTAGCTGGCTGATTGATATTTTTTTTAATTGCATCTTCTCAAAACTGGCTTAAAAATTAGGAAAGATGCCATTGGATTTTTTTAATGGGAATTCACCATTGGTTCATTCTGCGCTCTTTATTCTTCTTTTCTAGCTACCGATGCTACTTACAGCAGTTTTGCTTCATAGAGGAGGATCACAGAGATATTTTTCTCCCTTATCCTATGACTTTCTGGGATTTTATAATAAGACAACAGCCAGAGGGGGAGAATAAGAGCCTCTGCTCTTCAGATTGATGAAATATCAGTATCTTTAGGCATCAAGAGGGGACAGTGCCTCTTCTGTTAGAAAATAGTAAGCACTGGCATATCAAAGATGGCAAGAGAAGAGAATCTTCTCCCATTCCAACTGAGGGGGCCCCACAGTGGATGTTATATAGGCTTGGGTCAGGAGGGTCGGGTGGCTTGGTGATCTAAATCTCACAAGTCTAAAAGCAAAATTTTTGGAGGATGGAAAGGCTGATAAACATTTGAACTTGCTTATGGAAGTTTCACTGAGTCAATATAATGGTTGGAAAGCAATACCTGCTTTTATAGTATAGAAGTGTAGCTATTTCTAGATCCTCATTATTATTCAGAAGAAATGCATAATGGTTAAGTAAGACAAAAAAATGATCCTTTAATTAGATAAAGAACTAAATGTTTATCTAAAATTACAATAACATTCTTTATCTTTTTTTTCCCCCTAATCTATTTTACTAGACTATTTTGAGGATTGTGGTCCTCGGCATATGGGATTACATTGAAAACAAAATAGAGGTAAGCACTCATACTTTTTGTACCATTTTCCAGGCAGACACAGTAAGAATATTAAGAACGGCTTTGGATGGCTTTGTTATAGACCTGATGCAATACAATATCTTTTAACTTGCATAAATATGCACATTTTTCCCATTATATGCATGTATACGTAGCTGTATGTTGCAGTCCCTTTTTCTGAGGGAGACTCAGAAGAGTGCAATATTTGGAAATATTTTATTAAGGGAGGGATTGTGGCATTTTTGCACTTTGTGTCTATTTATTTTGTTGTTAGACCTGTGCTAGTCTTAACTGTTGATACTGTTACCCTGAGATATTGAGCAATATGAGTAAAAATTGTCATGTGACTTGTGTAACCCCATTCCTGTAATCAAGTTGAAATTAGAACTGGTTGAAAAATTGAGTGTAGTTTTCTGATGGAAAATACTGGTTTGGCAACTCCCCCCAATTTTATTGTGAAATAATTTTTAATTAAATTGAATTATGATAAACACTGTAATTTGTAGCACAAATTAAAAATTAGGTAGAATGTGCATACTGTTGCAGAGGCAGATAAGGAAATACATGTGTTATAAGTAACACACAATCACAATCTGAGCAGAAATCTGGAGATCAGGAAAATGAAAAGCTCTTTTTTGATACTGTCTGATAAACTAATACTGCACAGGAAGCACCAGAAAAAAATCTGGGCTTTCTCAGAGCTTAAGTGAGTCTAAAGGCTTGCAATAAAGTTGCAAACCTTTTAACTTGCTTTGTTAAAAACACTGAAGTGAAACTTAAATTATTGATTCAGAGATCCTTATTATGCAGGCTAAATGCAGCAGTTTCTGATAATTCATTTTGGTAATTTGGAATGGAGTGATATTGTTCACTGCCCATCAAAGGGTGGCAGTAAGAACTGTTTCTTTTCAGTACACTGAATTGTTATGCACAATTCTGAATGTATAGTGCTTATAAAAACTATGTCCTGGCTTCTTATGCAAACCATTAATCAATGATCTTTGGCAGCTGGGAAAGGTCTCAGTAGGAATGAGAACGTGGTATTCTGTTCTACCCTGCTAGGCGAGTGTAGGACAGACACAACACTATTGCCAGTTTGCTCTGAAATGTATTTACTCATGCATTTCTGTGTAATACTTTGCACAATTGCCTTTTCTGATCTAATCCCAATGCAACCAATGTCATACAAATCATTCTGAATAGTCCCAGTTGTCAAAATCCTTGAAAACCTAGCTGCCCAATAAAGGTGAGAGCAGGGAGTCTTTCTGTCTTGATGCACAGCCGTTCCCACACACGTTGTGTAGTCAGGACGTGGCCAAGAGCCATCAAGTCTCTTTGCTCCATCTTTTTCTACTTGTCTTCTTGATCTCTTCATTTAGACAGCAAGATCTATGGGCAGGGACTGTATCCTTTTTTGGGATGACATTATGCCAAGTAACAGGTAATAAATACCAATGATAATAAAACTCTTTGGCTGTAATAGCATTTAGGCTATCACTTCTGCTTGGGGATTTTGGCCAGTATTTCCAAATACCTTTCTCTCTCACTGCCCTCCCACCACAGTTTATCTCTCTTCACCTCATAAAATGCACTAAGGAATTCTGTTGTGCTACCTAAAAAGGATGCAGCCTTTCTGTGGCTTGGCCACCTCTCATATCCCTTTAAAAAATGTACCATAATTACATTTCTTTTGGGCAAAGTGGGAGCCTTTCAAGACCCCAAGCAGGAATGGCAGGGTTATGATCTTTAGGAAGGGTTTGAAAAAACTGATTTCTCTCTAGGTGTTTGATGGTGCTGTCATAATCTTGTCCTTGGCACCAATGGTGGCCTCAACAGTGGCTAATGGCCCCAGCAGCCCATGGGATGCTATCAGCCTTATTATCACACTACGAATATGGAGAGTGAAGAGGATCATTGACGGTGAGTGGTGATTTAATTTGTGACTCCAAGAATTACCTGGCAGGCTGGGAAAAAAAGAGATTTTAAAAATACGAAAAGATTGCTTGCCACCACTGTTTCTATCATTCTCCTTCTTACATTTTAGAAGTACTGAACAGAAGAGTGTTATGACTCCCATGGAGGAGAGTAGGTCTCAAGTTCATGACTGAATCTCCTGTTCCCTAGGAGCCTTTATAATTGATTGTTTTTCTTTAGGCACCTTCACAACCCCTATCCTGTAAAGTAAATGCCCTGACCTGCTTTCTGTCTCTTGCCACCAGATGTCATTCCTGATTCTGCAAAATAATTGCTTCCAATCTGTTTTTCTGATATCTGCTACACCCTCCCCATTTCCATACAGCTAGCTCTGTCTTGGGGCTTTCGTTTCCAAGTTCTTGTCTGTGATACAATTTTTATGTCAGATTCCAGCAGCATTTTCTTACCATGGGGGTTCCATGCTGAAGGTGCTCTCTGCGATGCTGGTGTGCTGTACAGCATAATAATGAAGCGTGTATTGGTATTGTTTTGCACAAGTCAAGGCTGCAGAGGGCAGAACTGGTAACTGTGCCTGGAAGCGACGACTTCAGCGTAGGCAGTTCAGGTTACAGGGAAAAGAGGTGGAAAAGGAATAAATGAAGGGTCGCTTTGCTCATGTGTGAAAGATCAGAGTCAAGTTGTTATTTTGGATTTAGATGCCCAGGAAACTCTGTATTCAGAGTTGAGGAAAGGTCGTAGCCCTCTGACTGAAGTGTACAAGAAAAGTTCAGGATCTTGTGTAGCTTCAGAAAACATCAAGAATTGCAGTATGTGTTGAACAGCTTTGCTGATCAGTCTGAGTTTGCCATAGTTATGACAGGAGCAAAATTTCCAGAGGCATTCAGAAGACCTATTGAAAACTAGGCTGTAGCTTGAAAAGCAATAGAAGAGAAATGCCTTTTTGTTTTTTAAAATATCCTTCTTAGTCTGCTACTTCCATTAAGGACTTAATTCCTAGACTTTGTGGTAAGAAATAAATGCTTAGAGCTCTGGAATAGCTTTTCTCCTAAGGGAACCATGTTGTTCAGGTTTAGAGGGGATGGGCCTAACTCTAAGCAGAAAATCCTCCTACCCAGCAGTTTAGCAAATCCATGGTAAACACTGGAAAAGATCTGTATTAGTGCAGCAGAAGCTGGAAGAGCATGCAGGATGCATTTCAGATCAGCCAGGGAAATGGAGACCTGACCAAACAAGATCTAGACCCTGCTGATGACCTGCATTTCACATGTTAGAAATTCTTCCCCAGAAGAAATAGTCTAGTGCTATTTCTATAAGAAATACTCTAGTTCTCTAGATGCAAGTGAAAGGGGTGACATTCTTTGGCCTGTAAACATCTGTAAAGGTTTTCCCTCTGATAATAAACCAAATCATAGCTGAGTTACTTTAAGTGCTTGTTTGTGTTTTCCAGCCTATGTCCTTCCAGTGAAAGTGGAGATGGAGATGATGATTCAGCAATATGAGAAGGCAAAGGTTATTCAAGATGAGCAGCTGGAAAGACTAACCCAGATCTGCCAAGAACAAGGGGTAAAGTTCAGTTATGTTTTTATTTACGCATAGCTTGTCACGACAAATCAAACAGTTCATGTCCTTTGTTGCAAGCTAATATTTGTGAAGTATCACTAGGACTTCTGTTGTAAGGTGACAGGTCTCAGTGTTAAGGAAGTATTAGCTTGCAGCCAGGATATGGTCAGCATGCTATTTGTCAAACAGCAGTTTTCTCCCTCAGCTGCTGTGGTTGTGTTTTTTAAAGTGAGGAAAACAAATGTGAGGAATAGAAAAAGAATGCTTCCAGTATGTAATTTATTGAACAAGTACAGATAGCTTGACGTTATACTAAGAACATGCAGAAGTCATTGCTGTTGTTGGAGACTGCAGCTATATTAAAGCTGTATTCCTAGGAAAAGTATGTGTAGTTGAAAGCTAATGAACCTCCCTGCTTTAAATGCAGAAGGCAGCTTCCCTGTAGGTAAGTCAAGAGACTTTTTGGCAGACTCAAAATGTTGCAGTAGAAGCTTCTAGTTCCTGGAAACAGTCAAGACTCTTCCCAGGCCCCCAAATGTTCAGTGATTCAGTCTTAAGGTAAGGGGAGGTGAAACGTAAAATACCTCAAATGAATATATTTACATGAAAAAGGTGTAAAACCACTGTTTGGGCAACGAGCCAGGAGTTTTTGCAGTTTCTCTCAGGCAAATGAGTTCTTGAATAACCTGCGTTAAAAGTAAAAACCAGGGATGTATGTTGAAGCCCAGGTTAAGCGAGGCATTCAGGTGACCGTCAAGCCACAACAGAATGATCCCCCAAGTGACTTCTTGTTTCAGTTGTAAGGGTAACTATGAGGTATCCAAATAAATTCTGGAGATTTTTAGCTTCAGCTCCTGCTTCCCAGTTGTGGTAGTTGCCTTCCAAATATAAAATGAAGAGACGTGTAAGTCCGAATGGCACAATCAGTCAAAAAGTTGAAGGGCCTGAGCAGACAGGAGAGGCAACTTGTCCTAGAACAGACCAACTGCCCAAAAGGTGCATAATCTGAAGCAGGGATTTAGGTGCCGATCTTTTACCAAGGAACCTAAAATACTTCTGAAACCATCAGTATTTAGGGCCCCAATGGCTTTTTAGATTTAGTTCCAGGTGTCCTGGATCTCAACCTAGGATTCTGCAATGAACTCTTGGTGGTGTTAGGTTGCCTTGTCTGTGTGATGAATTTGGAAGACCTGTTGACAGTGTGTGTCATTTCATAACACTGTTTTTGAGAGTCTGTCACATTAACCGTAACAAATTTCTAAACCTTAGGCTTGACTTTTGCTAAAAATTAGTTATTTCCAACTCTGCAAGTATCTTCAGTGGCAAAACTGCAGTCCTCTTCATGACAACTTTGCACAATGCTGTTAAGTGATTCATGGTTGTGAAATGAACAGGAAAATGGTATATACCCCATTTTACAGGGGAGATACTACCCTTTGACCAAAGACACTAGGCAAATCAGCAATTTGTTGAGTCCCATTGCAGTATTTTGTCTGTCAGACCATACTATTAGGCTAAAGGTCTTGACAATCCTAAATTTGAAAACATTCGCTTTTAGGAAATGTATTATGCAGCCAGATAACACTCTCAATATCGAAACAATTTTTGGTGGTGTTATTTCGTGGTCTTTGAGTAAAGATGGGCTTGTTATCCCAAGCGAGGTTCAGGAGCAGCTTTTGCAACTCTCCATTCTGATCCAGGTACTCCTTGTCTGCATGGCTGGTTTGCAAAATGTCTGAGTGTAGTAGCCCTAATCTGAGGTCTGATGGTTACAGCATAACTGTATGTCAAGTACAAAGAAATACTGCATTGGTAGATGAGTAAATCTGTGAAAACAGAGCAGGTTGTCTCCTAGCTTTCAAGTGTCATCAGCTATGGAAAAATATGGACTATAGAAAAATGACAGCATACTAATCCCTCTTACTTTACTGTCCTGACTTCCTGCCAAACAAATGTCTCAGCTGTATAATATGAGGTAAATGTACTGATTTGCTACAGTTAGCAACACAAGACATTGACACAAGTACTGCTGCATCCTTGCTTTGTAAATTATTAGCTTCATAATTCAGTCAAGAACAAGTTGTCAGCATTATAATATTCCCATTAACATTGTGTACAGTATCTGGTGGGAAAAATGTCTCCTAATGGTGTTTAACGTCTAAAATTCTGCCAGGTTTTTGCTTTTTCATTTGATCATCTTTTCTGACCTTTTCAAAGGATTGCTCGTTCATGGAGTTGAAGTGTGCATGTCTGTGTTAAATTTTGAGTGAAGGTTTGCCTACAGTAGTTTGGTTGTTCTCAAATCTGGAGCTCTGGCAGGGAGGGCTTCCCATTTGCCTTGTCTGTGTGGTGCCACCTCTGGCACGGGCAGAGGGGGTAGTTGGGAGCTGCCCGCAGGGGCTTCAGCTGTTGCCTCAGATGCACGCTGGGGCACAGCAGTGCCAGCCCAAGTGGGAAGAATGGGCAAGCCACCATGGTTGCCTACATCCCAGCAGTGAATGTAGATACTGAATCATCCTGAGGCTGCATCTTTGTGACCACACTGATGACTTGCATTTATTTAATAATCATAGACAGGGCTGAAAACGTTCCTGTTAGAAAGATTTCCCAGGACTTCCTTTTCTGAGATCCCATGTGCAGTTTCTTACTGCTTCGCCATTTGTCGGGCAATTGGGATTGAAATTCTTAAGGTCTGGCATCTTCTGCAGATGAAATAATTTTGGACGTTTCAGACAAAATAGTCATTATTTCTGAAGAGGAATTGGGGGAAAAAAATATTAGCCTGTTCTGTTTGGGGTTTAAAACGAAACTAATTAGTGGCCAGTTCTCTGAGAAGTCCCGTGCCCTCATGTTTTGAAGCTGGTACTTAAGACCTGACAGGCAAAAACGGAGTTCCTGCTTAAAAATAAAAAGCAGGAAAGATGCAACCTTCCTTCATCTTTTTTGAATTCTGCTTCTTTTGCCAGTTGTATATTTTTTTGGCTAGTGATAGGGTATCACAACTATAAAGTACATTTCCATTCCTGAATGATATTGGAGACATACTTTTGCAAACATGAAAATTCTTTCCAGATGTTGATTTTTGGCTAGCCATACATCTGAAAACCAGAATGTATTTTATAAATTATAGTTGGATGGACCACCGCTTTGTTCTCTGTAGTACCCCACTGAAACTGTTTGAGTAGTTTGCTGTTTTATTTATTCTCCATTGGCCAAGAAAGAAGTCATTAAAAGGGAGCGGAGCATGAGGGCAGTCAAGACAGAAAATACTGAAAGGGCTGACATAGCTGTACAGGACTTCACAAAACATGAGAAACATTAACCATCACAGTAACAGGGCTTTCTAAAAATGGGTAAAGGTAAAAGGTAAAAAAGTCTCACTGCAATTACTACCAAAAATATGAACAGAGTATACTGCTGGTGGTATTGTTTTATCAGAATAACTTAACTTAAATTGCAAAACGAAGTTCCAAAGTTTCATTAACAATGCAAATTCCAGTCAGGGAAGATTGCTTTTTTCCTCTGGAATCACCTGTAAAGGAATTTCCATTTCTGGTGATAGATCCACTTACACGATTTTTTCTGCTTAACTTTCATAAGAGTCTTCAGCTGAGTACAGTCCAGCCAAGACTATGTATACAGCCTTATCACAAGAGCTCCTTTTCTGTCAGCTCCTATGGAATTTGGTTTTTCATCATTCTCAAAGCTGCAACAACTATGGAAGCTATAATTTCTTTTTTATCTTGGAATATAATTTGTACAACAGCTGCTAGCTTAATGACAGGGCTATTTAGCTGGTAAAATTACCTATCGGAGAAATAACTTATGTTATCCTTTTGCAATAATTTTAATTTATTTCTAACTACCACTCATTTTCTTGGTGAATGGAAGGCAGCCAAGGTCATCCCATGTTTCATTCTGCCCGTAAATCATTAGTTTGCAACTGTCTCCTGATTTTTATTGTTACCAACAATGGCTAAACTAATGGAAATAAACATTGGATTGTATCCCAGTAGCAAATGAATTTTAGGGCAGGGCATTCTGTACAGACAGCACTAATAGAATTGAGCAAAGTTATTGCTCCTGCATTAGGCACAAGTAAGCCTCTGGCTAAAATGTTCATTGATCTCTTTGAAACTATGTCAATCATACTCTATTGCTAGACCATTGAAGGGAAGTACTATACGATTCACTGCTAAGTCCGTTTTTGAGTCTTACATGCATGTTGTATAAATACCAGATAGGATGGGGTGGCACATTTTATAAAACCAGGCATATAAACTGAGATGTTATCTAGAGCTCTGGGTATGTCTCTGTCATTTTATCTGCTTATAAATAATCACGTAATGCATTCTTTGAGTGAGGAAGTGCACAGGCATGCCCCATAGTTCTTTCTGGTTTGTTTCCTGCCAAAATATTGCTAAGTTTGTGCTACAAGGGGACATGTAACAAATTTTGAAAACACTAAGTAAGTTTAAATTTACCATCAATGAACTTTTTCTTCATGCCTGACAATCTAGTTACTCATATGAGATGGTCTGTATCTCCCTTTTTCTTGGAAATAAGTGTATTTTCACATTAGCCACGTGTATTACACCTTTGTTGCTGTCTTAAACTCCCTCATGGGAGGGTGTAGCCAAGCTCTTCTCAGAGGTGCACAGTGACAGTATACAAGCTTGGCATGTGCAAAATTCCTGTTAAGTATAAGAACAAACATTTTCACTAGGAGAATGGTCAGGCACTGGACCAGATTGCCAGGGAGGCTGTGATATATTCAACCTTTGAGATATTCAAAGCTTGACAGGACAGCCTTTTACCAACCTGAGCTAAATGGACTTGCTTTAAGCAGAGTGTTGGAGTAGATGACCCTCACAGGTCCATTTCAGCCTAGATTATGCTGTGATTCTATGAAATTTTCAAATACATTTTTTCCATTGCAAAGTATGTTAGGAACTTATTGATAAAGGAACCCACCAGAAGTTACCAAAGTATATGTAATTAAAGCTAATGAATATTGTAGGTGTCCTCGTAAATAATGTCAGTAGCAGCCTCAAATGGACCAGTGCTCAGTTAGTAATTATGTTGAGTCAGGCAATGGTTTACCTTAGTCTCCTTGATCACAACAAGTTTTCTTCCACACAGCAGCATTATTTGCCCACTGGCTCTCTGTGGGATTTACAAGGTTCTTAACATAGGGCTGATACCTGTGAGTAAGCCTTAATTTAAACAAATCAAAGCATGTGTATAAGTTTATATGCACTTTTTTTTTGCTTTGTTTTTTCCCCCTCATGCTGCGCATCCTTCCTTACAGGCTGAAGGAAGGTTGGTCTGCCTGAAAATATGGAGCACGGTTTTCTCAGTACAGTTTTCCTGCAGTACCCTGTATTAGAGAGGCTCAGGTCTACATTCAGATAGCTGCATCAGCTCCTACTGCAAATAGAAATTTCATGTGTTTAACTTGGCCCAGAATTTTTACTTTAAAAGACTGTTATATTTTATACCTTTTAATGATTTATTTAACCTGCCCTGGACTGCATGACATGCAGTCAGAGCAATCTCATTAGCTCTTTTACACATTAGAACTGCCCGAGGTCAGTGTTCAATATGATGTTCAATAGATATAAGCACCTACAACATAATTTGCTCATGCAGTCTCTTATTGAATTACGCCCGTAAGGAACACCCACTTCTCTTAGACTTAACCTTTATTTTTAGTGGGTTGCTTTTACTGGCAAAAACTGTATTCCAGCTTCTACAGTATCTTGGGATAATTTTGAAGTAATAATTGGAAACAATTAATATTGAGCTTATGTCCTGAGTAGATGCATGCCTTTTGTAAGCAAAAAGCTCTGTTTGTGGTTTAACTTTTCCTAGATATTTTATTGAATGTCCTTTCATTTTCTTAAATCAATCCTTATGATAAATGGTGATTTTTCCATCCCACCCAGTACCTTTTTGAACATGCTAGAGACTTAGAGAGTTTGGGTTTGCGTTTGGAAGCGGTATATTGTGTAGGGTTTTGGCTCTGTCTTATGCTCTGTGTCTGTAACAGTATTACGGTTCTGCATGTCTGTGGAACACGTTGTATGGATCACTTTGCATCAGAACAGTGAATGTGGGGGTGAGACAAACACCATTATTATGATGAATACCCTCTACTCTGTCAATAAAAAAATGACAGTTACACATACAACAGTATTTAATTCAGGCTTTCCACTGTTTCAATGACTATATAGACTTCAGGGCAAACATGAATGGGACCTCAAAGCTGACCATCTGAGGTAATGGAAAACTGGAAGGGAAAGCCTCTGTTAACCAGCTGCAGCTGCGTGGTTTTGTAGGCAACATCTGCGTTTCTTGTTATCTTTCTGAACATCTCTGTGTGCTATTATTCACCTTGCAAATGATGTTGAAGTCCAGAGCACTGTGCTGCCTTACTGTGCTTAGGAATTCAATCCTCACATCTGCTCTTGACAGTCTCATGTTCAGTTCTGGATTTTAGACCACCTGAACTAGCTCAGTGTTAAGAGCTGAATGTAAGACAAGCATGTGGATTGTGTTTGCAGCTAGCAATAAAAGAGCGTTCAAATATCACTTAAAAAGTTGCAAGTCTCGCATATGCTTCTCATCCTCAGGCAGTGGATGAGGGAAGTGTTGCATGAGCCAAGACATCAAGTCTAGGTTTCAGTTTCTGCTAGAATGTGGCATTTGTGCAATCTTCATTAAGCAGGTGCTTCCTCTGTTGCTATAGGCACAAGCGTGTATTTCTGTCGTTCAAACGTAAGATGGCAGCAAAGCCCCTTCTGTTTTTGACATTACCAGAGGTACTAGCTGTTCACCTGAATAACTGTGGTAGTAATTTTCTCTGTGGATTCCAGTTTCGCATGCTGTCCGTGTGGTTGGGATTCAACCAAGATAGTAATTTTCCCCATATAAATAGGAAATAAAGAATTGCTTGGACAAAGTGTAGTTGTCCAGCATGGTGATCCCAGCAATGGTTCCAGACTGCTACTTGGTCCAGCATACCAGGCTGAGTAGTTCGTAGCTTGTTGGCAGAGCTATATTAAACAATAAAGTTTATGAACTCATCTATTAAAAACTGGATGGTAACTAGGCATGGAAATTTTAGAGATTGATAATAATCTGTGGATATCTGGAAACTCTTGCTTTATTAATTGAATCGTGTAAGTGGGCATCAGAAAGTCTGGTCTCTTCCCCCATTTTTGCTGTAGGTTCACTGTAGCAGGAAAGATCACCTAATGTGCTTCCTTTTTCACATCTGTAAAATGCAGTGATTCTCTTCAAGCTTTTGATTGTTACAAGGTTCAGCCTATCTTTGTAAATGCTTAAGCTCATTAAATTGGGTGTGATGCGGAAATACAATTGTTGAGCTGACTTCTAGGTAGTTTTATCTATTTCTGTTATAAAATACCTGCTGGTTTTTTTCTCTTCCATGAAAAAAGAAATCATATCCTACCTCTAGGCCAGAATTAAGCATTTTAGTGGCAATATTTCTTTTTCTGACACACAGGAATGTTTTTGAAGGATGAAATGTGAAATGGAGAAAAACAGTAATGACGCCTAATTCTTACTGCCTTTTAGTTTAAGCTAGGCAAGTAAATATGGTTAAGCAATAATTAAAAAAAAAATAAAAATCTCCAGATTTATTTTTTGCCTATCATGTTTGAGTGCATTTCTTCCTTTAAACCAAGGGAGTGTCTGAAAGGGTATCTTTCTCCCTTTAAAAGTGAAATGTAAGATATTTTGGTGGTTGTTGTTTTTTGGTTTTTTCCACAAATCAAGGATAAAACCTGAAATTCTCTCTGTTGCAAAATTGGAACTCCAGATAGTCCTTTCACAGCTAAATGATATTCATAGTGGCACCTCTGGTATGGCATGGGCACCTTAAGCCTGAGGAAGCTTAGGGCTGGGTGGGAAAAGAGTTAGCACTACTGTTTGCTACTTCTTCCTAGCTGACAGGTCAACACAAAACCCACCATCTGGGATCTGCCATGGAGGTATCATTGAAGGAATCAAGGAGCAGGGCTGTATTTTGACATTTGCTGATATTACTTGACTCCTCTGACTGCCACTGCCAGAGGACTTTTGGTTAAGAGCAATGAGTGTTTCATGCAGCCAGCTGTCTGCAGCTGCCAAACCTCTGTCCACTGATTTCAAGACAGAAAACACTGTGTACTTTGTTAGATCCCTATATTGGGTGGTTTGAATGCAATCTGGAAAACTTAAATTGCCCTTTTACTCTCTAGATTTGAGTCTTGAAAAGGCCTTCTAGTTATTGTAGTTCCTTCCCTTACGCTTTGGAAAGCAGATAGCCTCCCAATGTGGCAAACTGGAATCCCTTTTTCTTTCCTCTTTTTTCCTTTCTGAAATCTGTGGAAACTGTCTTGTTTCCCTGCCAGTTTCTTACACAGCTTGGAGGAACTGCTGGTACTCTGCAGCATGCCTGATGTGGACTGCAGTGGAACCAACTACGTCCACTGATGGATTCCAAAATCTGACAGCAAAGTAGATTTGAGTCAGCATCTGAGAGTCGAGAGCCAGAACCAGATTCATTTAGCCTACATGCTGTTACACACCAGTTTTCAAGCATCGAGGTGCTAATTTAATCTCTGTTGTAAATGTGGAGTGACAGGTGCAGTGTGGCTCACCATAGCATCGTGCTCTCTGATGGCTTTTCAGGCCTTGAACTATGGGAGGCCCAGCAAAGCTAAATTTTAAATGCTTTAGCCTATTACTCGCCTAATTTGCTTTTCCCTCTCAGGCTTTCTGTAATTAGCTATGATTTGGTCACTGCTGTACTACTGATCTTAAAAAGAGTTTAAAAAAGAGAAACTCTGCCATGCAGCTGCATGGCTGTGCTGGATGGCGGAGGGGAAGGACAGTGGGATTTTTTAGTGCTTATATAAGGGTTTAAAGGATCTCTGCAGCCTTTGCAGAAAAAATATTTTCTTTCTTGCATTGTGGAAGACCGGTGGCTGTCAAATACAAGAGAAATATGCTGTGTCCATCAATCACAATGTACCTGATAGCTTCTGTCTTTTTGTTAGGTGTCCGCTTTATAACACCAGTCATGAGGCAAATCCCTTCCTGATTGCAGTAAGTCATTAACTGCCACGGCTCATATATTTGAGGGGATTGGCCAGAAAAGTGGCAACCTTCCTCAGGGTTTTCTGCACACCGTTGAGTACAGAAGATTTCAAGTTGGAAGAGGACTGTGGTGTCCTTCCCCCTTGCCCAGTTAGTGGGGGAGGACCATTCTGGGTACTGCTTAGAGAACCTCCCTTCACAGAAATTCTCATTACAAAGTCGAGCTGGTTAGGGATGTTTTTCATGAACCTAAATCCCTAAATGCCTGTTAAGAGTGGTCTTCTATAAAGATTTCATTTGAGTTGGCAGTTAGATCTGTTAAAAATTGTCCAAAATCGTATCTTTAGGATGTAGACGTACAAAATAGAAGACGAGCATGAGGCAGTCATTATTTTAGATTATGTGAACAATGGTGCAACACGGGCTCTGGGAGAGCATCAGCAGCTTGGACTGACATCCTAGCTCAACCGTATTGTGTATTTGCTGTCACCAGTCTGTAGTGTTTTAGTGATAAAATGAGTAATAGATCCCCAACTGTAGAATATAGACTTCTCGCCACGCTTAACTGACATCAGTATGTGGTGTTGTCTTTTCCTCTAGTTTGAAATCAGGCAGCTGAGGGCCCACCTTGCTCAGCAGGATTTGGACCTGGCTGCAGAGAGAGAAGCTGCGCTGCAGGTCCCACATGTACTGAACAAACAGAGCAGCAACAGGTACAAGGTGGTAGCAACTGAAGATTCAGATGATGAAGCCACCGAGAACATCACTGAGTTGCGACCTCCACGAGGTGAGTGCTGCCTGTGTGCTGCTACCCGCTGGCACAGCTGATACCTTACATGGAGTTACTGAACCCACTAAATACTTTCAGTCTACCGGTGAATTGATTACCTGCTCTGGAGACTGCATTTTCCCATTTTTGCAAAGAGGCGGTGTCTGCTTTGAAGTGGCAGGAGCTGTTGCGTTTGCGAACAGAGCCAATAAAATGACTTGGGAAGAAAATGACTGTGATGTACCTTCCCAGTGTCGTCATGATTATATCCATCAAACACTAAAGAAGCAGCAGCCAAATCCGAATTGGCAAAAGCATAAGCACTCAGAGGTAAAAGCAGGGAAATTGAGAAGAACATTGAAAAACAGTTTCTGTCTTTGGCCACTTGCATTTCTGTGGTATAGAGGGGACCCAGGCATCAGCTGTGAAGCTTGCCTTGCCTAGAGGCTATGGTCTTACCAGGTTGCTTAAAACTGCCAATGCTGGACAGCCCAGCTGTGCTTGGACAGGGCAGCTCTGGTGCCAGAAAAGGAATGGTGCGCTCTGTAGGCAGCTCCTGCGCGGATGTGCAAGTGCCACGCGACTGTGGTGAAGAGCAGTCCGTTGTCTGTGAGCTGTCTGTTGGGCAGGTGTGTGGTTTGCGGGAATAACAACAGTTACGTTTACTTGGATCCATTTTTATCAGAAAAGTGCTAGACCAGAAGTATTTTTGGAGAAGACATAGCTCTTTTTCCTGTGATCCCCCAACCCTTACAATGGGGGGTGCAGGATGTGTCCTAATCTCAGTAACATTTAATGTAATATTCCAGAGGAGACAACACTTTCAACCTTAGTGATATGTTAGTCTACCTTGGACATCTTAGTTTGATTATTTTAGTAGATGAGCAGTATGTGAATATACCTGAATTAGAGGCTTGCACGGTATCCTTATTTTGGCCAAACTCCTTAGAATTCAAGGCACAGAAGTACTTTAATCAAAAGGCTTAAGAGAAAAAGCTCACCAGACATTTTCAAATTATAATCCTTTCCATTCTCTAATTGGTAATGAAAGCATGTAGAAATTGTTCTTGCTTTTTCCTCTTTATAATATCTAAGCACTAACCGCAGTTCAGCCATTAATTATTCCTGATTTGAAATTGTATTTAAAAGCAGACAGTTGAGCAGACTGCCCCCTAAAATGTATTCCCCCCTTTTTTGTAGTATTTCAGAGGTTTCCCCAGTGGATATGTTATAATTTATGCATGTGTTCCTTGAGGGTTACATTTGGAACTGGAGAGTGTTGTGCACATTATAAGGAGGCTTGCTGAACTTTTAGTGCTGTGGAGATTCATCTAAAATTTTTTCTGTCCAAGGTATTCATTCCAACATCCAGGTTAACACAGTTACTTATCATTTGTGTCTCCCTGTAAAATGCTGGCCATGCATGCAACAAAGTAGACACACAGTCTTCAGATGGATTTCTACATTCAGTTAGGTTACGTGATTGGAGAGATTCATGCTTTTCACTGAAAAAAGGTGCTCAGCAAATAAGAAAACGTGTTATTTTACATATTGGGTAAGGTGCAGTTAAGTTATATGTAAACATTCATACTGAGTATAAAGAATTAATTTCTGATTCCCAGAAGTCATCTAAAAATACCAGAGGAAATATTTTTTGTGCATTGTATCATATATTACATACAAAGCCTTTGTAGATGCATTGATTGCTTGTCTTCAGAAGCTAACTTTGGGTGACTATTTTAACAATTGTCCTTCCTGTTGAATGAGGCAGGAGTTGGACAGAAAAAAATTTCCTGTGATCTTATAGCAAGGGACACCCATCCATGGTAGTCTACCAACAAGGGGCCCAATTAAGATTGCATGAGAAACCACAAGCCCAGCAATAACGCTCAGTGCTTTAGTTCACAATCCAGGGAACAGTCAGTTGAGGCAGAGGATTTTGCATTTGATTTCCTCGATTATTTTGCAAAGGAAAGTAGTAGTAAGCTACGAAGGCTTTGAATCCTGCACTAGCAATGCTGGCTTAGAGATTACTTCTGTGTATCCTATACAGGACTTCAAAACCTCAACTAACAGCTTGAGGAGGCAGTTACCCCTCGGGAAGAAAGATCATGAGCCAGCCTTGCCTGGTTCTTCTCTCTCCCTGCTTCAACTGGGTCTTTCTTCAGCTCTCTCAGCACCAACTTGCACTCACAGTAATATGCTGGCTGTTGCTGTAGCCACTGCCAGTATTTTCTTCATCTACACCATGGCCATTCTGAACAATATATATATCAGCAAAACCTGAATGTGGTATGTCGGAAGGAAGAAGAGCACGTCTTCATCTGAAGGTGCCTCCATTTGCACAGGGTGGAAGGGGTATATCTAGTTGGTGTAGGATCTCCCATCTCCCCAGCTGCTCAGGCACGTGAAAGTCTCCCGAGACATGGCTCTGCAGAGCATGGACGATTGAGGTGTTTCCTGGAGGTCATTTCTGTATCCTCCCGCTTCTCACATGCTGTGGTTCCACTGGCAGTGCTATCTTGAGGGCTTTCCACACCACTTGTTCTGCCTGGAACTGTAAGCCACCGCTGTTTTAACTCCTGACTTTAGGGTCAAGGCTTATGTTTTGCAAGTTACCCTCTGTGTCAGACCGCATTAAGAATTGCTTGGCATCCATTTTCTCTAAGCTGTGTCTTTCCTCCTTAAAGACTCCAGAGTGATGACTGCAGTTAATTGTTCTGTGTGCCACATGGCATTTGTGAGCTTTGAAAAATATCTGCAGTTGCCTATTACACTGACTAGATGGAGGAGAAATAAGGGACCAGGTTGCTAATACTGTTAAAAGCTGCAGTTCAAAGCCACAATTCAGCTGTTGGGCAAAACAGGCTCTGATGTGCTGTTCTCTTACGCTCTGGCAGAATATTAGCCCTACATGTAACACCTGAGGGTAAGGTATGGCATGAAATGCATGTATTTGTGCCAAACTTAACTTTGTCAGCCTTCAAAAAATCACCATCTTCAGAGACCCCTGAGTTCTGCCAAACCAGCAAGCTTGAGTTGGCTAGGGAACATACTGCATGAGAAAATGAGATATTCCGTCTCAAGCTAATCTTATTTCCCCAGTCTATATTGAACAATGGAAACATTCAGTGCAGCATGCTTTACCACAAAGGGGTTATGGAATAAGAAAGCATTGAGACTTCTTACTCATTTCCCTACCTGGGAGTTTTATGGGACAGTGCATAAGTTAAAGCTCCTCAGGGACAGCTGTAGCTTGTCCTCTGGTATTTACACTGGATTTTGTGCAACCATTTACTACAGCGTTCAGTAAAGTAAGTCAGGTATCCCCAGCATCACATGGTACACGCAGCACCTCAGGGAATTTGTGTAGAGACACACATTGTGGCTTGCACCAGGAGAGTACTGGATGTGCTAGGTGATTTGGTAGCTTTTAGTACATGCTTTCACCCAGTTTTTCTTTCTGCAGTTCTCTTTCTCTTTGTATCTGAAGTGCCTTAATTGCTGGTATAAGACTGGGAGAGGCAAGAGCTCTAGTCAGATGGTCAGTGGGCTCTGAAAGTGTCCCATAACTCCCAGCTGATGTTTCATGCCTCTTCTTGAAGGACCACTTCTTGAGGCTGTACAGCTGTAAGCTGTTTGTGGCCTGGCCAGTCCTCTGAATTAATGAGCTGATTGCTGCCTCACACACTTGTATCTCCCCAGAGCAGTTCACCAAGAGATCTCCTAATATAGTAGGAATAACTCTGTGGAAAATGTATGGATATATGGTATTTTTTAATTAATTTGGCTAAGAAGCAGGAAATTTTTCACCTTTAACTTGCTTTGAATGGAGGTTTTATTTGTCTTGCCAAAAAGTTGATCTCCAGAACGGACAAACATGAAGGCTAAAACGCAGGCTTCAGCATGCAAGTCAAAGGGTAACGTTATCAACACAGGAAAGATGATGGGACTCGAGAGAAGGGCACAACTCTAGGAGGTAGAAACCCATGGCAAAACTGTGATATTTGCTGCACCGTGAGCACTTTACTTAGCTTCTCTGCCTCAGTTTGTAGAGAGCTCAGGGTGAAAGCTGTTGCATATGAATGCACAGCAGCATTACTAATGATTTTCAGGACCATTGTGGTCAGCCTTTCTCTAAGAGCAAGGGAAACGTCCTAAGTGCTGTCATCTCCTTTCTTCCCAGAGATTGTTACCATTTGACATAATGGCTAATATTATCCTATCTGTTCATCTCTAAATTATAGAGGAAGTCTTTTCTTTTGCTGAGTTCTTACCTTGTACAGTATGTAACTGGTCATGGCCAGAATAACGTCTAATGTTTTCTGCTCCTGCACAAATCATTTTTAGTGTTTGGTATACAAAGTTCCAGGCTACAGGGAATGCCAGGTTCACAGTGCCCCATATAGCCAATAATACTTCCTTCCAAAATTTATTATTCTTTAATCTCTCCCATAATATATGAATTAGAGTTCCTAGTGGAAATTCCACATTTTCCTGCATATATCATTTCAGTTTTTGAAATTTTACAGTACTGCCATAGTTTAAGATTAATATGCCACCCTTCTATTCCTTTGAGCAAGAACCAGATCCTAGCTTTGTTACTTTGCATCGTGGAAAGCTTATTTTTAGTTATTCTGAGTCAAATTTCCATTTTTATAGGGTTAGTAGTAAGTCTTTTGCTTTGGGGGACTGCTGCAATTTATGATCACGCTTGCAGAAAAGTAAAGCTTGCTGTCCCCATAGGTACCCACCATTTTGTAAGTGAATAAAGTAGGATATTGGTAGGGGAACGTGAAAAATTCTGGAGCTGCAGAGGGTTTCCCTTATGATTATTCATAAGCTGTCTGAGAAGCCAAAGCAGGGTACTGGAAAGGATTTTGTCAGTTGTTCCCTTGCAAGGCAGTCTGAGCTGGTTGAACACTTTTAAACTCTAAGCCAGTTCCTTTGGTGATCATCTGTTAGTGCTCTGAGAGCCCTGTTACTGCAGAACAATAGATAAAAAATAGTTTATGGTTATTTTCAAATGTTGAAATGTATCTACTTTGAAACCTACTCCTGGAAATGGTTATATCTGAAGTGCACTCTGCTTCCTGGTTAAACTCCATGTATCTGTGGAAGAGTGAGGATTTGGCTTCTCTGAAGGTGCCTCTTTCAGGCTTTGTGGTTCTCTGTGCACTGATCATCCAGGCGGGAATCAAAGGAATTAAACCTTAAGCAACACTTACATAAATGTGTGTGTAGTTAGTGAAGTTAGGCTCTTGAATTTCATATTCACCAAATGGGTGGGGTAGAAACTTTTCACTTCCAGCAGTGGTGAGCGTATGGTCATGCGTGTGAGGTTGAAGTTGTCTCCCATCATTAATGTGGGGAGGTGTGAAGACATTGCTGACAAGTGAAGGAACACAGAACTGGAACGTTTTCCACTGTCCAAGCATGCAGCCCCTTTCATAATAATCCCTTTCATAAACAGATCATGTTCCATGTGACAGCAGTCATGTATTTTGCCCTCTGCCGCCATTATAACACTGTTCCAGCATCTCACTATTCTAAATTATTAGAAATCTTTTCCTAATTCCCAGTCTACATTTATTCATTGCCAGTTTATAACAATCTGTTCTTGAATCCATTTGCTTAAATTATTCTTCTCTTTCCCTGATGTTTACCCAGCAAATTATTGTTTGGTTGGTAGCCATATTCTTTCTCAACCTTTGTTTTTTCTAGACACAACGAATGTGGCTTCAGGCTGACTGTAACAAGCCAGCTCAGATGTGGATCTGCTGATCCATATTCATAGAGAACAAGGTTGGAAAGACCATTGATAGGTCCCCCAGGCCATCCTCTACCCAAAGCCACCAGCCATGCTGACACACAGATGTCTTGCATCTCAGCCACGCTCAACTCGGCATATAGTGCTTTTGCAGCATGATCTGCCAAAGCGAGGCCCAAAGCCACCCAGTTTGTTGTCAGTTAAGGATTTCGGTTTTCTGTCCTGATTCTTCTGGCCCAGCAGTATCTGCTGATAATGGAGCCTGTTCCATATCCCAGGATTTCCTTCCACACAATGACTTCCATCTCAGGTTCATTTCTTATTTAGAACCGGGTTGAATCTGTTGCTCTGTTTTCTGTGCAAGGTAACTTTCACAGTTCCTCTCAAGTTGGGTTATCCACGTGCTCAGGCATCCATCCAACCTCTGCAGGGACTGGATATCTGTGTGAATGGAACAGTCGCGTGAGTACTGCGGCTTGCACTTAACGTGGCCATCTGCCTTCATACGAAAAGCAGGGAAAGTCTCCTGGAAAGTGCCAGCTGGCTGTTCATGTTTCCTATTGGCACAAACTTTCCATGTTGCTCGAGGGAAAGGGAGGGAGACCTTCTAAGGCCCTCAAAGCAAAAGGGAAGAATCTCTGCTCAGGTCGTCAAGACCAGAAAGGTGAACTAAACGGTACAGCACAGGCTAGGGAGCGTGCATATGCCTTTATAAATGAATTTACAAGTGAGCACTGAGCTATACTTGGACTGCTGCGGAGAAGAGGAGGTTAGGTCTGGCTGAGAATTTGGTGATGGTGAAGTTCAGACGGCCAAGGTCGCACAGATCTGGAATGCCAGAGATTGCATGGCAATCTGCAGGGGAAAACTCCCTGGGAAGGTTACAGCTTCATAGGGGAATTTTCCCCTGTGGATTGCCACTCTGCTCTCAGAAACACCTAGAGATGTCCTTTTTTATGTACATTCTGTCTTCCTTTCTTACTGCACTACAGTGTCATACTAAAGCTATGTTCTTTTTGGGCAAAGTCAGGTTGAAGCAGTGTTATTGGCTAGTGTCAGAGCAGCATAGCTGTCATCGCTGTTCTTACTTCTAGAAGTGTTTAGGTGACAATAATTTGAACTTGTGCCTTGAAAAGCCTCCCTGCTCAGAGTGTTTATCTTAGTGGTTTTTATTGCAAAGTGTATGTTATGCTACTTTCCTTTCCTAATGCTTGTAAGTGGTAGTGGTACTTTAAGGAGAAGATGCCAGTGTCAGATAGCAGTTATGGAGATAAAAGATCGGGTTCTTTAGAAACCTCCTAATAAAGATTGCTTTCTGGAGGAAAGTCGGGGTAAGACATTACTCTACCCTGAGGACTTGCATCCTCAGTGGGAGGCTACACAGCAGAAAAAATAGCCTTCCAGTTCAGAAAATTCAGCTTGGAGAGACAGAAGGCAGTACAATCAATGGCAATAAAAAAATTAAGTAAAATACTTTAATAATGAAATATTTCAAAAGAAATCCCCTTTTTTAAGGCCTCTAATCTAAAAGATGTGCAAATGGTATTTATTGTATGCAGGGGGGTTGCTGACTCATTCACTAAAGTCATTGATGAAACAATCAAAGGTCACTGTTGAGGGGTTACAGAACTGAGAGATCTGCCTTGGGTGGAATGTCATTTATGTGTTTCACCAAATTTATTAGGTTTTTATAGGGCCAGGAGAGAGAGATTACAATGTTGTCTCTTGGGTCAGATGAGATTATATGGAACTGTACTCTAAATAGTTTATTACTCCCTGAACCATTTTAGCGTGTGTTCTGAGTCTTGTGGGAAAAGAACAGGCAGATAATTTGAAAACCTTCATCAGACAAAATCCAGTAGCTGTCAGACAGATCCTGACCGAGAACCGCATGTTTTTTCAATAACAGAGATTTGGGTAACAGGCTAAGAGATGGGACTTATTTCCCCTTCTTGATGTGACTTTACTGCACTTACAGCCTCGCAGAAGTGGTTGGTTACAGCGTCAGGGAAGGCTGTCGTGTTTTTATGCGAGAGAGGTAGGAGTCTGAGCAACCTTCCCAACCAGACGTTCCCTTCTGTCTGGTGAAAAGTCTTGATGATGTTGGAGTGAGCCCCTCTGTCTGTCTACTTGTGGTCCCACCTTCCTCTGCTGCCTCACCTCTTACAGTTACATAGTTGCTGTGTTCCACTAGTAGGTGAAGCAGTTTCAGGTGTCTTATTTTGTCATGCTATTTTGGAGGTCATTCACACCCCATGCTACTTGAGCAAATAATGCTCGTGGACCATAGAGAACAGCCTGTTCCTGCTCGTTCCTTCTCCTGCCCGGTAAAACCTTCTCTCAGCTGAATTCCTCCACCGTGCTGCTGCATATCTTAACTGCTTCCCACCGCTCTCGCTTTCCAGGGAAGATTGTAGAACCATCCTTGTTCGCCACAGCTTAGGATGGGTTTTCACGTGGGGAAGAGCTGCCTCACTCTTCCCATTCTACCTTCTCAACTCACAGCTGTTGGATCTTCATCACCAAATTTGTCACCAGATTTCCTGGGGGTAAAGGCTTTCATTCATTACGTGTAGACGAGGCATTTGGGGACACGGTTTAGTGGTGGACTTGGCAGTGTTAGGTTTACGGTTGGACTCGATGATCTTAAAGGTCTTTTCCAACCTAAATGGTTCTATGATTCCTCCTGGTGCATCTAGCGAGAGGATCCCAATCATCATCCATAGATGTTTTCCTAAGGTTGCCATTTCCAGGAGCAATAAGAGGGAAATGTTTTGTTTTTTTCTACTTCCTGCCAGTTCCATAATTTACTATAAATACCATTTGGGCATCATTATGGCTAAGGACTTTTAAATGGAAAGTTTCTCTTCCGGAAAAGGAAGTGCAGGTAACATTGCTGTGTATTTGAAGAGATGGGTTTATTTCTAGGAAAGGAGAAAAATTAAGTCTTCTGGATCCTGAAAATTCCAAGGTGGCAGAAGTAAGAAAAAACTGTATTAAAAACCCAGAGAAACTATGAAGAATGAAGTATTTCTTAAGACAACTCCCTTTCTGGAGCTGAAACTAAAATACACTGACAGCAGAAAACACTATGTAGAATTTAAATAATATAAGCAATCTGCCCCTTTTGTAAAAGCTGGTCTCCCCTTGCTCACATGAACTTCCTACATCCCACCAGCTGCAAAAGTCGTTGTAGTCCTCATCCCATTTGACTGCACATACTGAGCAGGAGGGGCTTCATCTCATTGTAAATCACCGTAAAGTACTTAAGCAGTGTTCCATAGTAATGGGCAGTACTGTACTTTTTGTATGTGTGTACATTTTGTATGCACAAATGGTTGCTTCCAGTTGTATATTTGTGGCATTTTTTTAAACTCCTTGCTTTCAGCCACGTAGAATATGAGGGAGAACTGGAATTGTTTATAGCCTTTTATGCCCAAAGCAGCTGAGACTCTCATATGAGTAAGATGAGTTTGTTAATTGTCATTTTGCTTTAATGTAATGATTCAGAAACTTAATCTGTTGTTGAAATATTTATTCTGCTGTTGTTATTCCATTACTCTTTATTGTTTTTTGTTCATAAGGAAGTATTCAAGGTAAAAAAAAAAAAAAATATTTTATTTTATATTTTACGTATACATGCTCATGTATATATTTATACGTATTTTATCTATAGATAAATAGATAAGCAATATAAAACAATGACATTAATAAGGCCATCAGATAATAACATTAACGTAGGCAGCTCTCCCAATCTTGTGTGCAAGTAGTCACATGCACAGCCAGGACTGTCGGTGATTTTCCTCACCACTCAGAGAGATCCGAGTATGTCCATTACAGGATTTCCTTTTCAGGTGTTTGGCATTGGCCTTTGCTGGTAAAGAGTTGTCTATAATCTCTTTGCTAAATTGGTTTGAAAGCAACTGATCGGTTTGAAAATAGTGCCCTGGTGTATTCCGTTAGTTGATGGACAGATGGCCAGGGCAGTAAATGTATGCAATCCTAAAGAAGACTGGATTTGAGCCGTGCTATAAGACACGAAAAGCAGATGAATAACTTTTCCAAGTTGTTTTCTGTCTTTGGTGCAAAGCATCCTGGCATTTGGGGCAGACTTTAGAGAGCGCCAAAGGAAATGAGAGCCCTGCAGTCCCCCGTCATTGCACAGTGCGTGGCCGTGTGCTTTTGCCAGGTGATGAGGAAGGGCGACCCCCACGTGCAGGACGTGCCCTCATCCGGGCCAAACGGTAGTTCTGTTTTCCCCGTTTCTCGGCTTAGAATTAGACTCTTAAGTTAGATATGCTGAAAGTGCATTACCTGAATACAGATAGGCAGGTATTTTCTGACTGTAGCTGAAGGTTCCATGCCTGAAGAAGAACCTGTATCTGTATGGGCTGGCAGGTTTGGTGGCATTTAGAGTATAAATTATGCATGATTGAAATGAAGTGTATTTTAGTAGCAGATAGCTGAAAAGCCTTGCAATGTACTCCTAATCCAGCGGCATTGCCTTGAGCTACTCTGAGGCCTCTTTTTTAAACTCAGACATTAGCACAAAGCACACCTCTGACTGCAGGCATTTAAAGATCAACAAGGGCCAAAAAAGCTTTTAAGATCCAATGAAACCAGGAAAACAACCATGTTGCCTTTCAGTGTCAGGTTAGATTGCCTTCTTATGAGTGCAGCTATTTCAGGTACAGAGTGCTTAGTGGTTTGGGTCTTGTTGTGTGGAGAAAGTGTTCCCCAGAAAACATCTGTTTCTTTCACCTGCAAACCGCAATGTGCTGTGAAAAGGCAGGACTGTGTAGCCACAAACACCCAGGGGGACGAAGGAAATCTGGCTCAAAGGGATGAGCATGGTTTTCTGAAACATGGTATCAAAAAGAGCACTTAAAAGGAGAGAATGCTTTTAGAGCACACGATACACCGCAAATTGGGCAGGTCAGGTTGCTTGTAAGCTTGAAAAATCTTCCTGGATTGCCAACACTGTTTTCTTAGCAGCAATATTTGCATTCTGCTCAGAATTGCAACAAGAGGAGTTTATTATCTTTTTCCGCAACTGTAAAATGTTCTGCTTTTCTGTAAGATAACACGTAATCCCACTGTCATCTCCAGCATCTAAATGTATGCAGCATCTAAATTGTATATGCAATATAGCTGCTGCTTTTGCCTTTTGTGGTCACATCTTCATTTTTATCTTACCATTATTGAAGTTCAGGTGTAGCTCTCATGTACGTACTACAAGTGTAGTACTACACCCTTGACTTGTAAAAAATCTCTGTAGCGTATTTTAAGCCAACAGATAATGTAAATATTATGCTATATATTATATATGTAATATACAACAGAATAATTTTCTTTATTCATTCTGAATGAAAAAAAAGAGGACATTATTTTAGCAGTAGGGAGTTGCACATTAAAACTACATGGATTTACAACTGCTAGAGAGCTGGCTTGTCTGGCTCTGTTTTTCCTTTCCCACAGCAAGCGCTTGTGTTGAGCTGGAGAGGCATTTCTACTTGTTTTGGTAAACTCGTTGTGTGGCTTTTATTGGCCATGTCATTCCAGGTAGAACAGGGGACGTTCTAGCCGTTCTTCTGGAAACATACTGGATGTAGTTTCCTCTTTTTTTTTTAAGCCGACTGTGTTTCCCAGGAACAAGTTAAAAACACTAAAAGGAAAGAGAGAGTGCAGAAACACAGGGAAGCTGCTCAGGAGCAATGGTTACGTCATTGCTGTTCAGTATGGCAACAGCATAGGTTTCGGGAGGGGATTGCAAATGAAAATGAGGAGCAGTGTTGGGCCATGTGAAAAAAAATACTGAAAGAAAATAGAAGTATCCCTACAGGAGAAATAAAACCTGCCCTCCAGTGCCCCTACATGGAGAACTCCTTGGCAGAATAAGGGGATGGCTGCAGCCCGGTAGGGAGCAGGGCGCGTGGGCTTTCCCAGGAGTGCTGGGTCTCTCCAGGGAGACACCAACGTTAACGGGAGGGAGAAGGCAGCTCAGGTCACAAGCGGTACGCAGCGCCTCCCTTTCTGAAGAGTAACCGTGTGGAAAGAGATAACTCGGTGGTGTAACCGCACAGCAGAAGTAGGTCTGTCTGTCGGTGCCCTCGGTTCAGCCTGTCGGGATAAACACAAGCTTTATCCTTGTGCCGTATGCGGGAGGGGAGGGCCCTGCTGACCAGAAAAAGGCCAGCGTTCTCCTTCCTGCTTGTAAGGACAAGTGTATGGACCTAGGGAACGGGTCGGCCCTGCGTCAGTCTCTGGAAGTACCACGGAGCACGTTTTCTCTGGAACCCGGAATGCCTCATTCCCAGGCTGGTGCTATAAAGAACTGCAACAAATGATAATCCCTATTTTGACTGTGGCCGTGGGGTGGATGGGGCAGGCAGGGGGCGTGTAGTGTGTCGCCAAATCACACCTGCTCCTCTGGCCTACAAATACACAAAAGGTGGTGCTCTGGGCATACGGGGCAGAGGAGAGCCTTTCACGAGGTGGAATTTCAGCTGTTTAATCAAATAAATGGTCTTCTAACGGCTGCCATTTTGTTCTTGCAGAGGATGACATGAATAATTACATCAGACGATACTACAATGAGCCTAGCAGTGGTAAGTTTTGCTTGAAAATGTAAATGTGAGCTGGATTTTTGCATTGCACTGTGTGCTATGAAGCAGGTGAGACTGAACAATGACGTAGAGCCGTCCTGGAAATGAAACCCACCATGGCATCTCTTGGTTTGCTCCATGGAAGCGTGTACCAAAACAGTAATTCCCTAAAGGTTGGAGGGCCCCAGGTTTGCTCCTGCTGAAGGCACTGGTAATAGTTCGGAGATCTGGGAGAGGTTAATTCCCCCTAGGTAGCTAGGCTGTCCAGTCTGCAGAGCGGTTCAAATGGACCCGGGAATGAGCGGCATGGACAAAACTGAAAAGAAGTGAGGCGTTGGCTTAGCCCAGCACCATGCCGGGAACCTTTCGGAAAGGTTGAAGGGCCTGGTAAGAAACCTCGGCGGCAGGCACAGTCTGTGACCTGAGGTCAGGCTTCAAATGGATGTCCCCTGGCAAGCGTCGCGCCGGCACGGAGGGCTCTCGCCCCGCTCCGCGGGTCAGCTGGAGCCCGGGGCCGAGGGGCCTCGCGGGGCTGGGGGCAGCTGGGCACAGGCTGCCTGGCACAGAGCTGCCGCCGCTGGGAGCAGGGGGAACCGGCTCGCTCTGCAGTGTCGCCTCACGGCAAGCAAGGCTGGGCTGCCTTATGTGTATGACATTCCATGTATAGGGGGGTGTATATGTGTGTGTGTGTGTATATATATATATATATAAAAAAAAGTGTGTGTAGGTATAAGGTATTTATTATGTATGTATATCCCCATATATACATCCCATATGTACATGGGGATATTTATAAAAAGATGGGTTGTCTGCATATACACAAGATACATATATAGGTGTGTACACATGTAAGTATAGTGTATTATATGCATTTATCCCATATATACATCCCTATATATATAGTATGTATACACATGGTGAAATATAGACATATATAAAAAGATAGGTATATCTCTATAAGAATGTGTGTATATATGTGTATATGTATATACATACATCTGTGTGTGTATATATGTGTGCATATAAATTTATAATGTATTATATATGTATATCCCATATATATACACACACAAACATATATAAAAATACATAAGTAAAAATATATACGTTTGTGTGTACGTGTATAATGTATCGTATGTATCTCCAAACGTATAAATCCCCATATATATATGAGAAGACTTATATACATATAAAGGTATGTGTGTGACTGTATATACATATACAAAGATGTATGCATATGTCTTTACATACATATAAAGATGTGTGTGAGAGGCTGTGTATATGTATAGATAGATATTTTATCTAGATACATATATTAAATATATATCAAGATATGTAAAGGGGTGGGGGTGTGAGAGGAGGAGAGATGGTCTCAATATATGTGTGTATATTATAGATATAAAAGATATATCTATGTATAATGTATTTTATATCCCCTTATATACATAAACACACAGAGATACATACATACATAGATACATACGTAACATAAGAATAAATGAAATTGTGTGTAAGTGTATGGTTGTAAATATATACGTGTATAATGTATTATATATGTATATCCCTGTAGATACATCCCTACATTGATATACATGGGGACATATATATGTGCTTATTAAAGATCTCTTGGTTTTTTCATATATATAAAAAAAGACATATGTGTGTGTGTGTATATACATACAAGTTTTGTATGTATTCTGTATTAAACAAAATATGAATGTATGTGTGTATATAGGTATAATGCCTGAGGTATACCCCTATAGATACCCCCATATGTATACATCAATATATATATTTATATAGTAAGATGTGTATGTGCATATGAAAATATGTCTACATGTTTCTATATATGTAAAGATCTATAAAGGTGCATGTGATTGCACATATATGTATATATGTTATATGTATTATGAAATATAAATGTGTGTGTAGATATGTATTATGTATCTATATCCATATACTTATACATGTATATAATTACATATAAAGATATATGTCTGTATGTGTGTATACATATATGTAAGCCTATATAAGTATACATAAGGGAGGGTGTATGTGTGTATAACTGCATATACATAGATATATCATATATAATAAATATGTATTAAAAGGGGTGTATGTATGACAATATACTTGCAGATTTTATATGTATGCTATAGTTAAGTATAAAGTAGGTATCTGTGTGTGTATATACATATATAGGTATAATGTATTGCAGATGTCTACCCCATATATGTACGTGGGGATATACAACTACATATTTATATACAGAGATATATGTGTGAGAGAAACTGTGTATATACATATTTTATATTTCTTATGTAATATATGTAGAAAGTGTGTCAGTTGACTGTATATACATATATTTTTAATAGGTATAATATGTATTACATATGGATATATCTGTTTCTGTATCATGTATAGATATAATGTATTATGTATCTATATCCCTATATATAAATTCCCCATATATACAGAGAGAAAAAAGATTAAAAAGAGGGAGGGGGGTGAGTGTGTATTTTATTTAAAAATAGGTAATTATATATATTTTTAAAGGGTGTATGAGAGAGACACTGTGTCTGAATATAAATATCTTTTTAATCTCTATTATGTATAAACTGTATTATGTATATATTTTATATATAGACTATATGAGTGTTTGTGTGTATATACATATATAGGTATATGGTATCTTATAGGTATATCCCTATACATCCCCCTATATATAGGTATGTGTATATAAAGCTATTTATATGTGTGTGTAGCTACATAGGTATTTTATATATGTATAAATATATGTAAAGGTACATATGTGTGGGTGGGTATGTGAGAGCCTGTGTATATACATATATAGTTTATATGTTACGTATTAGAAAATACATGAGTGTGTATATATATATACCCACATGTATGTATTATATATATTATATATAAAATGTGTGTACCTATATAGGTATAATATGTTATAAATGGGGATACTTACATATACACACACATTTTCTCTATAAATATGGATAAATGTGTATATAAAGATATTTATGTGTGTATATAAAATCTGTGTGTATGCATGTGAAAAACTATCTATACACACATAAATTATTATCTATAAAAAATGTATGCACAGACACATATAGGTATACAGTATTATTTTTATTTGTGTATATCACTCTCTATATATCCCCATTATATATATGACTATACATAGAGATGTATGAATCTATACTTAGGTGTATGTATGTTTAAAGATAGGTGAAAAGGAGGGGGAGGTGTGAGTGACCGAGTCTCTGTATATACGTATGATTTTATGTATATGTGTGTTCACATATAGGTATAAATGTATTTTTCTCATATATATCCCTATATATACATTGGTCATTTATATACATACAGTGAGATAGATATACATATGTATATATAAAGGTAAGCATTATATATCCATTATGTACTATACACACACATATATACCCCCCATATCTATATGGATAAATCTATACATAAAAGTATGTGTATATGAAATAGAGGTGTGTGAGAGAGTGTGTATATACCTATGTGTTACATATAATATGAATGTGTGTATGCACATTTACATACAGGTATGTGGTATTCTTTATAGGTGTACATCCCTGTAATATACATGGAGATACATAAAAAGGTCTATCTGTGTGTGTTTATGTATACGTATAATTTTATAATACATATAATATAGATGTGTGTGTGCCTAAGTATAGGTATGATGTATTATATATGTATATCCCTGTGTGCACCTGCCCCATGTATGTACAGACACAGTGAGAAATACATATATATATATAAAGGTAAGTATATGTGTGTGATAGAGCGCATGTGTGTGTATGCTATTTAAAGACAGATAATTATATGTATTTGAAGGGTGAACTATGTGTTATATAGTATCTGTAACAAATGTCTGTGTGTACATACTTCAGTATAGCGTATTATATGCAGGGTTCCTACCCCCCATCTCTATGGATAGTTCTATATATAAATATACATATATAAAATGAGACACTGTATATAGATACACATGTATATATTGTCTAGAATATATATATGTGCACACACATATATGGTATTATAGATGTGTATTCCTCTATATACATCCCCATAATATACATGGAGATACAGAAAAAGGTGTTACCTGTGTGTATATATAATTTTACGTGTATAATGTGTAGTACATATAATATGGATATGTATGTGTTCACATATAGGTATAATGTATTATACATGTGTAATACCTATATATACATTCCCCAAATACATACACACAGTGAAAAAAAGATGTGTTTATGTATAAAGGTAAGTATATGTGTGTGTGAGAGAGACTGAGAGTGTGTGGTCTATTTAAAGATAGATAATTACATGTATTTAAAGGGGGGGAGACTATGTAGTAGATATATCAAATGTCTGTGTGTACATATGTAGGTATAATGTATTATTATATGCATGCAGTTCCTTATATGTATACACAACATGTAGCTATGGGGAATATGTAAAGGATGTTGGTGTATGTGAGTGATTGTGTATATATACCTACATAGTATATATACTTTGTATGTGTATCGCTCTGTATACATTCCCATTACTCATAAAAGCAATATATAACTAAAGAAGGGGTGTTTGGGTGTAAGTATAATGTACTAATTATGTATGTATATTCTTCCCTCTCTATTTATTCCCCATATATGCACACATATATAGATACAGATTTATATAGAAAAGAGGGTGTGTGAAAGTAGTTGTGTGTGTGTGTGTATATATAGGTATAATGTATTATAACTGGAGCTCCACATGTATATATACATTTTCCTGTGTCTATACAGCTAAGGCTGTCTAGAAAGATTATGTGTGAGAGAGTGTGTATATATAGACATTCATATATAGATGTATGCAATACTATTTATATATTAATAGCCCTCTATATACACAGCTACATAAAAGCTGTGTATATCTAGACATAGGGCTATAGAAATAAAGGGTTTGGGGGAATGTATTCATGTACAGATATGTTTTCATAGAGGTACACCACTTTGTATAAGTTATCTCTCCTTCCATACACACATGTACAGAACAATATACATATATTTATACAGAAAGGGGTGTGTTTGTGTGTAAAGTTAGACAGTATGTACTTTTGGCATACCTCTAGACACATTTATGGAATATGTACACATCTATAAGTATACAGTATTACTGATATATGTATGCCTGTTTTGTATCTGTGGTGATATATCTCCTTCTCCAACAAGAGGTGCATATCTCTACCTGTGTATATAAAAAGCAGCTGTATAAACATAGCTACTTTAAATAGGTAGGAACTAGATCTATACAAAGCTCGAGGGGGCAGAGGCGCAGTGGGTTTGGAAAGGTGACTTCCTTTGGTACCTTTGGTTCCTTCCTGGCACTTTGACCAGCCCAGCTGTGGTGCGCTGGCTGGGCCCCCTTCACCTGCCTCTCTCTGCTCTCTTCCCCACAGACAGCGGTGTCCCTGAGGCAGCCATCTGCGTCGTCACCACCGCCGCCATCGACGTCCATCACCCCAACATCTCCTCCGACCTCTTCACCGTGGAGGTGCCCATGCGCCTGGGCAGCACCGGGACATCTGCCAGCATCACCTCAGGCAGCGCCTCGCGGTCAACCGTCAGCTCCGGCACCCAGGCCTGCAGTGAGAGCAGCCAGACGCTGGGCTCCTCCCCGGACTGCAGCACGGCCTGCGAGGACGCGGCGGAGGCTGGCGCCGGCCTGCGGGCCGACCTGGCGCCCACCCGGCAGCGGGTGGCCCACGCCATGGTGCAGGAGCTGCTGTCTTCCCTGTCGGAAGAGGCCTGCCTGGCACAGAAGGGGCTGGATCCTGTCAACCTGAAGCTGCCCAGCCCGGCAGGCTCGGTGGGGGCCAGTCCTGGCCTGGGCCACCGGCTTGGCATCTACAACCACAGGAACCAGGAGAGCCTCGATGTCTTCCAGCTCAAGCCACTCCTCGACTGCCCCCAGGGAGCCCCGACAATCGATGAGAAGTATGGGGCACTAGGGCCCCCAGAACCACAGCTGGGCAGGGTTCCTGAGGCATAGCAACAGCTTGGGGAAACAGGGACAGCTGTGGGGACGTGCTCACTGCACTGGGTCATGAGGCTGCCACAGGCACAGTGGCAGTGCTGGAGACGACCCCTGCCATCTCCTGCGCTAGCCACCAGCCTGGGACTGAGCCAGCATCGACTCTGCCTGCCAGTGCCTGTGGCACATGGCAGACCTGCCCTGCCACCAGCTCTGGGCCAGCTGGGACCTACAGTGTCCTCTGGGGCACAGTGGACCTTCCAGCAGTCTTAGGCCAGCATGGACCCGCAGCACCTGGGGGGGACAGACAGATGATGGACCTGTCCTGCTGCCAGCCCAGGGCCAGCCTGACAGGTGCCTGGAAGCACCATGGACCTTCCAACCAGTCCAGGTCCAGCACAGACTCACAGTGCCTGGGGGCAGGACAGAGCTGCTGGACAGCTTGGCCCAAGCCTGGCCCCCCAGCCCAACCCTACCCAGGGTCTGAGCACAGCTGGGAGGGGAACATGGATGGGAATAAACACTGACAACCAAACACATACTGCCTCCTGCCTTGTATCCCCTCTTTCATTCCCTTCCCTCCCTCCATCCCACCACCGCTCTTCTCTGCCATCCCATTGCCCACCAAAAAAAACCCAACACCACAGTGACCCCACCTCTTTCCAGGCCCATCCTTTATTTGCCCTTATTCTACACCCCAGGTGCAGTGCAGGGTCCATCACCATCACTCACTTCTTCTTCAGGAGCTCTGTCATCTCCGGCACCGCCTGCAAACAAACAAACACCAGTGCCATGGTAGCACATGCTCTCCCTCTGACGCCCCCCCCCCCCCAACTCTCCAAGTGCAGCACCCAACCCCCACAATTACACTCCCCACCCTCCCACCCCTCATGCCCAGCACACCACTCCAGGGGCTGTGGGTCACCCCAGCTCACAGCACTCCCCACTTCTCTCCTGCTGAATAAAGCCTCTTAATTATTTAAGAGCGCTACATTTCCATTAGGTGGAAATAATGCATTCGTACAAAATTTATTAAGGAAATTGTCTACATGGTGTTTCTTCAGAATGTGACTTTGACTCTGGCTTACAAAAAGGCCCGTGCTTGCCGCTGAGGCAGCGGGCAGTAGTTCAGGAATGGCATTAAGTGCTGGCAGTTTCTGCCCACGCTTCTCCACAGAGCCACTACAGGCTCCCGCCAGTGACACATGTGGATGCGCGCGCAGGCAGCCTCACACATGTGAGCCATAGGCACTTACTTGGACATGGGCTAGCTCACAGTTCAGTTTTCCCAGAGAGAACTGCAAGTTCCTCATGGGCATCAGTAAGGCAGCAAGCCCAGGCAAAAATTAAGAACTCCTCCTGCCAACTCTGTACTTTCATACTTGATGAGGCTTAAAAATACATATAAGCACCTACATGCAGTTATTTCTCAAAATGGTTCATATTCAGGAAACTAGAATAGAGGCAGGCAACACACACGATACCTTCTACTGGCAGGGATTGAATTTTGAGCATGGAAGTAATGAAATCATAAAGCAAATTCTTTAACAAAACAACCCAAAGCAAACACCTTCACACAGACATCTTTAACACTTACTAGATCATATTATGTAAGCTAGCATTAAATCTCTCTGAAAGAGTTATCCCATACACCTTCAAGTTTAACCTCACCTGAAATAAGTCTGCCACCAATCCGTAGTCTGCCACTTGGAAAATTGGAGCTTCTGGATCCTTGTTAATAGCAACAATGGTCTGCAAGCAACAGTAAAGCACCATGAGAATATATGTATTGATTAACATTTAGGGCTGGATTACAGTGACAGGCCTTATCCAGGAACCATGGGCTAAATTCTCTCCAAGACCCTAGAAGCAGAAGATACAGATCACAGCATTTAACAAACATTTCTCCTTTCCACCTCAAAAACAAACACCTCCCAACTCCCTTCCCTGCTCATATGGGGGCTGTCCTTCCCTGTTGAAAAGAGTCTAGAAAAAAAAATCATTACAAAAGATTATCTACAGGATCTGAGACATAGCGTTACAGAAATAACTCAGAGGTAGCATTTAAAACA
The DNA here is from genome assembly GCF_929443795.1 of Astur gentilis. Lineage (NCBI taxonomy): Eukaryota > Metazoa > Chordata > Aves > Accipitriformes > Accipitridae > Astur > Astur gentilis. Next base: position 5,137,411 of record NC_064889.1, on the reverse strand, counting down.
AGTACAGTAAAGCCATGCCTAAAGGCCTCTGTACTTACTATGGGACATATCATTGAGTTTGTCACACAGTAGAAAAATGCACATTATCAAAATCCCAACACAACAGTCCAGAAAACATCTTTCTTGGTTTAAACTCTGCCATATAGGTAAATCACTCTGCAAATGTCTGTGACAGCTTCCAGCAAAATAAGTGTGGGTGTCCACATCAAAATCTACAACAGGATGGGGAGCACTCCATAAAGGATGGGGGGAGGGGGGGGAATAGACAGCAGCTCATAAAATGAGCATTACACCAAGCAGGGGTCTAAACCACAGCACTCTGATACTGCCTTTCCACCTAAATGCTGCCAATGTAAACTCTGATTCAAGGCAACAAGACTCCTCAGGACAGCTCTAATCCAACAGTTACTTGATACACTTACCTGCCATTCCCAGGTAGCCACAGTTTATGTGTCTCTGTTTTACTCCCTCCACTGAATGTACTTGTCCAACAAAATTAATGGCTTAGTAGCATACACCTAGTGGCAGTAACTCAAAGATAAGAGTTTGCAAATCCTGTATTTTTAGGCCCACAGAAATGTTTTTTCTTCACAGGTCATTTGTATCCTGTGACTTGCTATAAAGGAGGACCACATCATATACACAAGAAGGAAGTACCTACAGCAAAGCACTGCTGCTGCCCTCTTGCCAGCTCCTAAGCAAAGACCTGCAAGTAGTCCAGTAATGCTTCCCCTGAAATATTTTTCCCAAAGTTTAATTGCTTTTATTTCAGTTACCCCATTTGCAAATGGAAGCCTCCACTGACAATTTTAATAAAGACTTCAACTATACTCTGAGGCCCTACCATGCTTTGCAGAACCATTCACAGGGGCATGAAGCCACAGGGGCTAATGCTGAGGGCTGGCTGAGGCCAGCAGCTGGTGATACCTTGGCAGCTGCCAGCTCTGGCCTTATCGCAAAAATAATTAACACCAGTTGCTTCCAAAACTGTCTTGAGCTTCAGTTTGGCAGCCTAGTCCTTCCTCTGTCACCATCAGCTGAAGTAACTTCTTAGTAAGATCTGGTTCTCTACCTCATCGCTAAATCAGACTTTCCATCGTAAGAAGCAAAAGCATCACCTTGCTTGCAACAGAACTTTGCAAGTTAAACCTCTTAGAAGGAAGAAATACCGTAACTACCTCATGAGGGAATTAAAAATAAGGAAAGAAAGCAACAACGATTCTCCAGGTGTCCTCAAAAGCTGCGTTTTCTACCTTGCTGTAAAAGGACAAATAAATTATACATTTTGCTTGGTAGAAAGCATCTGACTACTTTGGACAACGTATCCTGAAGTGTACAAGTTCACAATGCCAGATAATTCACAGTGCTGAGGGAAGACAGGGAACACTCCAGAGAGTTCCCAAGGCTGCATAATTCTTTATGTTTGTGAAAATCAGATCTTTGCAGTAACTACAGCACCTATATGCTTTGGCTAAAAGGAAAGGAGAGCACATTTCAAACACAAATAAGTAAAACTGCATTTTACAATACATACATTTGTTTACACTAGAAAAACTACAATATATGGGAGAAATTAAACCATTAAGTATGCATCTCGTATCGACAAATTTAATCTGTCCTTATTTCCTATAAAAGAACATCTCAAAACACCAAACATAACACTGGAAAAGCCAAAAAAGCAGAGGTTTTGCTGTTACAGTACAGGACAATATTGCTGCTCAATATTTTTATATCAAAGGAAACTGTGGCATTTAAAAGTAATAGGTTCCCGGTATTGCTGGTAGTCTTAACTGAGATAAGGCAGGAGATAAATACAAACAGGGTCAGATCAAATTTTAAGCAGCTTTAAATACACAGTTCTCAGTCAATGGCTGATACTAATCCCACCTGCCCATCTTCTTCCTCACCCAAAAGCACAGTTGGAGACTAAACGCCTTGAAACAAAAGACACTCTTAATACTGTGGCCCATCAGCTGCTAGCAGAGGCCAGAGGGAGCCGAGGACGATGGTGGCAGTACCGCATCAGTACTGCTCTTGCAGACTCTCCCACTGCCTGACTGTCCCTGTTGTCTCCCTGTTGCTGCATGCAAGTAGAAGAGACTACGGCAACTCTGTTCCACTAAAACCAGTGAGAATACACTGCCACAGATACTATTATTCACACTTCTCAATAGCAACCTTCATCCCTGCCCATCATTCGTCCTTAATTTCTAATTTTGGTTGACTTTTCTCCACTATGTTGACTAATGCTAACACCACTAGAGTCCTCGATTTTAGAAGACTGAGGCCCCAAGAAGGGTGCTGTATCCCCAATCCAGCTTACATGATCCAACCCCCCAAATATTTAAATAACATATGCAAAAAGAACTAAATTGTAAGAAAGCAGAGATCATCCTACCACACAGGCTGGCTTGTGAGGACAATTGCCAGTCACATAAACTCCCTAGTCTGTCATTGGTTAAACACAAGGATCTGCCTGTAAAGTTTTGCAAACCTCTTCCTCGTTTTTATAAGCTATTCAAAGTGCTGGGTTTGGTTTCTGCCAGAAAGCGTAAGTTCATTTCCCTGGAAATAAAAAAAAAAAATATATGTATTCTTCTTCTAAAATTACTTGCAGGGAAGCAGGACAACCTACAGGTTTTGATGTTTGGCATTTGATAGTGTGATTCAGCAGGTAATTCTGCTCCTCTTTCCAAACACTGCACTGTGGACCACACTGACAATTCCAATTTTGGATTATTTGCTTTGGCAACTAACGAGTTAAACCTTTTAAAGTTTTACTGCCGTTTTATACTAGGTTTCCATTTGAATGGCTAAATGCAGGAATGTCAGAGACATCTTTTACTTTATGGATAGTAAGTTCATAATTCAAATTGCACATTGTTATGCATGAATTAATATGTCATACTCTGAAATAAACGCAAATGAACTATTGTATAGAATTCAGGCATCTGTGTTTTCTGGTTTGGTTTTTTTTGGTTGGTTGGGGTTTTTTTTGTTTTGTGTTTTTTTTTTAATTAGCAAAGTCAATTAGCTGCTCCTACTTACCACTTTGGGTGATAGTGCAATTGTTTTTTTCTACTGTCTTAGATGTTGTGCCACAGTATCATTTTTGGCAAGGCTCAGAGGGCTAGCATGTTTTCAACAAGTAGACAAACCAGCAATTTTAACATTAAAAAAAATTGGAAAACTGGTTAAAGTACTGATGTAAAAGCAGTGAAGTCAACTCATTTCCTCCCTCAAAAATCTTTCCTAGCACATCCATCTTTATATACCTTGCTGTCCTTCATTCCAGCCAAGTGTTGAATTGCTCCAGATATTCCCACAGCAATATAAAGTTCCTAGAAAATAACAAAAATGAGACATTTTTGGTACCCACGGCACAGTTTCAGTAAGCTCTCACAAACCTTACTCAAAATCAATTACATGCAGTAGCTTTTACATTACAGTAATTTTCAATATTAAAGGCAGCTGATGATTGGTTCCCTTCCCCACTTGGGGATGCAATAGAACTGTAAAAGGAGAATCCCAAAGGAGCATCTGGCAAAGACAGATGAGAAGAGGGGGGGGGAAGCTAGCTCTGCATCAAATGTAAGACACTGCTCAGCCAGAGGACAGGGCAATCAGTGTTACCCATGACCCTGGAGATTCCCAACGCACATATTAAGCAAGATAACCTACAAATGGATAATGCAGTTGCCTAAAGAGAAAACCTAAGCTTTTTTGTTTGAAGCCTCTAGGATCCTTTAAATAAGAGAGAATGCACAAAGCTGAAATTCAGATGTTTAAACCTTTAAAAAGTCTCCTATATGGCAGGATAAAACATTTCAGATACTGAAGTGGGCTGGTGCACTATATGCTCATAGTGATAGTTTCTATTATCTACCCCAACCTTCAACATTCATATGCCCTAAAGCTTTTCTTCCCCCATTCACTATCACTTCCTACGTAGGATGAGTAAAGTGCTTCCCAGGTAAGCACCAACATGCAGTAGATCTTTACACTTTGGGGCTCCCAATCTAGCATCTCCAAAGAGACTTATATTCAAAATAGATGAAAATTTATAGGCAAGTAGATATATATTGACAGTTTTAATTCACAGCAGAAAAGTACTTTTTTCTCTCAGGCTGAAAGTCATCCAGGCTATAATCTATCCAAACCCAAGTATATTTTCAGCTCCATGGCAGTCTTCCCACCACCGCAAGTCCAAGCAGCAGTCAAACCTGTACTGTTTAGCTACCTAATTTTACAGAAGAAATAACAAAGAAAGCACTTTTCACCAACTCATTCGATAAGAGGAAACTGTAACACACAAGACTAGTTAGGGGATCATCTGACAAAACCAATTAAAAGGTGGTATTCATACATGCTTAGAAAGACACAACCTCAAATACTAACAGAATTTCTCTTTTAAAAATACCAACGTTAGTCCATACTTAAGAACATACAAATCTAACTCAAGAAATTATTTTGGGGGCCAGGGAGGGTAAGAGGGTCAAAAAAATCTTTTCCCTGTGCAACTGAAGATATGCATTACAGTTAAGTGGCCTTTAACATGACAGAACAAAGCACAGCTGTGGAGCAGGCACAGACCTACAAAAGAGGCTGGCAAATGAAGGTATTCAAAGACAGAGGCCACACAGACTGCTTTTTCCATACAGGTCTCAGTCATTATATCAATTAAAGAAAATAAGATGATTGCTTTCTGATATTTCTACAGCTACAGATTTCACCTATTACATGGGGTTTTAAATAGGAATAGATAAATAGAATTTATGAAGCTTTTCTACACAAGCGAACTCCTGTAAAAATTGAAGGGGAGGGAAAACAGAGCAGGAACAAAGTATTTCCTATTAAAAAGGCTTGCTTTGAAAGTGAAACACAGAATGTAGTCTATGCATTCCCACAAAAACACACAGCTGTTGAAGACACTCAGAAATTTCTTTGCCTCAAACAGCTTTTTACTGAGTAGATTACCATTGGAGGTCAATCCATTTTAACCACAGCTGCAATGTAATACAGTATGTCCATATAAGAACTCATGGTAAAAATGCAATATTTTAATTATACCAAATAAAAGAACAGATGTTAAAGGAGAAATTATTCTAACATCATATAGTCTTTAATACAATCTCTTTTTACAAACGCATTACTGTAATTTGATTTTTTTTTTTTAGAGCAATTCATTAAGTGCCAGTCATCTAGACTACCAGATACTCTTATCAGTCTGTTTAACATTGTGAAGTTCAGTCTTTGGAAAGAATCCAGCTAGCCAGGAGCCAGATGCCTATGTATATATTCTATTAAAATATCTAGGAGACAAGGATGTTTCATTAAAAGGACATTTGCAAATCACCAGGCTTGTCTAAAAAGCCTTTATTATGCATCTAAGCCATGCCCTTCTAGGTTATGTGCTTTTGGCTCTCTGACTACGATAACTGGTCCATTCAGCACGCTGTAACACTTACAGTAGATCACCTCAGCAATGTTTCCATACAAAGAACACACAGGACAGCATGTTTCTTATTAATAGTTCCATACAGTAAAATAGATTTGACTGCTTATATCTTAGTTGAAATCTATTCTACAATTTAGTAGGAGGGACACAAAGGACCCACAAGGTCTGAATGATAAAGATTCAGGACTGTTCAGTGCTCTCCAAGGGAAGGATTCAATTGGTCATCCACAGAGATCATAAAAGGCTCAGAAATTCAGATCTCTAAGTTATTTTCAGCATAATACCCTTGTTTTGGTATTTTCCCTAAAATCATTAACTTCTGTCATGCCTTTTGCCGAGTCCTATCATTTCTACTGTGTTAGCGTTCAAAGTCCAAAGTCAGGACTGTAACCCCAAGCACTACAAAGTAAGTGAGGGAGGAAAACAGAAAGCAGCTCGGTACCACAGAGCAGCATTGCTTCCAATTGTGTTATGCGACACGCCTGCCATCGCAACAGAGAGCACATTAAGGTCTGGAAGGAGATCTAAGTTCTGCAGAGCTCATCTAAGCAGGAGACCCATGCCAATGCACAAAACGGCGTAAATCAGAGTCTGGATCGCACCTCTCAGGTGCCAACAAAGATGGCTTTATGCCAGCTTCAAGTTCCTGCTTTTTGGATCCCTGGAAGCTGCTCTAATTACTGCTGTCAGGTAGCTGATCCACAGCCTACAATTACAGGCACTTACGTCAAAGTCCAGGACATGGAGTGGCATTTATCAACTCCCTGGTGCTTGTGCACAGGCAGGTTTTCACTGAAGGGCTGCTGCCAGCGCTGTGCCACAAGAGAACGGCATAACAAAACAGCACACAGGTTCTGTACCAAGGGGCTCACTGCACTGCCCGATAGAAATGAAGTCCCAAAAGCAATTAAAGTTAAGGAAAGCGAAAATTTTGGTGGAATAAGGGCATGGCATCAGATTAGACAATTGTCTTGCCTCACAGCAACTTAATTTCACACAGGAAATAATTACCGAACGTATGTCACAGCCTTGCCACAAATCTTTCTTTTTTATGAAGTGAATAGCAGACGTCAGAACAGGAGAAGGGACACCAGAGAAGAGAGCTAATGGTCAGAAAAAGCACAACCGAGGAAACACACGGCACAGGAAGTTGAATGGACCAAATAGCCTACAAGCATACGAAGAAGAGGGCAAGGAGGCACAATCAGGAAGTACTTAAATTAAATATGTGCTATTGCACAAAGGGCCTGGTATGTCAGTAATGGGAACATGTGAAGGTGGGAGCATCAGCACATAACATACCCATTAGGCTTCTCACAAGGGGTACAGCAGCAGCCAAAGCTGATTTGGCCAGCAAACTGGCACAAAGGTCATGAGTGTTTTAATTTGTGCTGCCACACAATATCCCACAAGACTCCAGTGGGAGCCAGGACCCTGACAGAAACCTCAAAGTTTATAAGCACAGATCTGCATCACAACAACCCTAAAAAGAAACAAAACTTCAAGTCCCAAATTTGTAAGGCAAGATTCCAAGTCATGAATCCAACTTCTCATTTGCTATTTAAAGTATTAATCTAGCCTTGTATTGTTTTTTTCGACAAACTTGACCATGGTATGTCTTATAGAGAGAGTCATTGTATGCTGATCATTAAAATGAAAAAATCCCCCTCAGCCATCCCCTAAACTCCTATTTCTGCTTTAAATGTACCCAACTTGCGTATTAGTGTCTACAGCAAGTCCATGAGTCTTCACATGCACAAATTTGCACAACTGGCTCCAGAATCCACATATATCCAGTTACATGCTGTTTGCATAAACGTCACAAGAGTGCTATATGTGGATGATTATAATTACCAATATACCAATGCAGTTATTTGCCTGTGCATACTGACTCTTCCAATTATTTATAGACTAATTTGTGGTATATAATCTTACTTCATTTTCTCTTATAAGAATACTTTAAAATGCCTTAGGCTGCCTTGGGGCAATTAAGATACATTTGCTTAAGAGAACCACAAGAAGAGTTTTTAGTTGCAACTTACAGTGACTTTTTGAATGCTGCTGTAAGAGACTACTGTGCATCCACAGGTGCAACACAAGATGAGGTAGTTACTTTGCAAGCATGCCATCAGCTTCTATTGATTTTTATGCCAATTTTTGAATTACACTGAAAACCTTCAGTGTACATCAATTTATCATCCTACCAGTGGCATGCTTTTAAACAGGCTAGTTTAATAAACCCCTTTGGCACGTCTACTCTTTTTAAAGGCAGCTCAGATATCTTATTTTATTTGCAAGAGTGAAAGGACAGTGAAATTAGAAAGAAATCTTTGCAATGAAAATCACTTCATACAAGAGATTCCTTCCAATTACAAGCTATTAACCTAATAAAGTATTTTCTGGCTTGACACTAGTTCATATATATTACACTGTATATCAAACAATTACCCAGTATGTACTACTTTGATGCAGCTGACTATGTTCCATTCAAGAAGCACACATTACTAAACTATATCCCAACTACGGCTTCTTTTTCACTTTAAGAACCTTTGATCAGCCAAGCTATGTAATTACTCTTAAGCATGGTTAGGGTGTCTGCTGGAGTGCAGGGCCATACAGCAATTTTTTTTTCTCTCTCTAGGGAAAAGCACATCAATTGCTTTCAGCTAAATGCACTCACATATGAATATTTTAGTACAATTTAATGTTCCTGCACCAACCCCAGAGGAGCAGAGCATCAATTTGTGAACATAGTTTTCTTGGAGTTAAAAGCTACACTGGATAATGCAGGATGAAAGGGGTTGTCAATCTTTAGCTTTTTAGCAAGTCAGAGAAAGGTAGTCTGTAAATTCAGTCCCAGCTGCCTATAAACAGCTCTCTAAAGTTTGCCACTATAAAGCTACTTTTCAACAATAGTGAATTATCAGAGGAGATATTCCAAAAACAATTTCCCCAGCACGGTCAGTTTTCCCAATGCTGTTCCCATCTGCTAGCTACCTGCCTCAACGATCTATACAATGAAAAGTGCACCTGCCGGTCTGTTAATAAAAGCCGCAAATGTAATGTACAAATAACACATTCCTACAAAGCAGCTAGTTGAAGGTAGGGGAAATTCAGTAACGTACCACGTGTTTGAATAGAGAAACTTTAGTATCTCAATATTCTCCTCCTTGTATGTGTAACAAATTAGGAAGCAATGAGCTTATCATTGATAAGCAAGGAGTAGAACATTTTTTTTCAGCACAATCAAGATGACAGGAGTGACACTTCTCACCAAGCTAAGGGAATTAAGTAGTTCATTCTGTTGTTAGTAATTTTAGGTAAGAGCCAAAGAACAAAAAGGAACAATAATATTGGGATAAAATATACCTTGTTTCACTTTCGCTACACTTCCCCACAAGGGAGTGAAGGGAAACAAAACTTAACAGATAGATTAACCTGAGCAAGCAAATGATCCTTAAGAAAGCGATGGGAAGTAACATTGAAGAAGAGTTAGTATCCACTTACTATGCAATGAAACCATGAGTCACTCATGCATTTTAGAGAAAACAAAACCCAGGCTAGGGGAAGTATTTGATTCCTTTGCCACTGAATACAAAGTAGTACGAAATACAGGAATAATGTAAATAATGTGATACTTTCTCCCTTCCTGCTACTCCCAAAGCAAGCAGATGACTACTAAGTGCTAAAAAGCCACTCACTGCAGTGGAAGGGAGTGCCTAGTAAAGTACTGGGGCATATACAAGCTCAGAAAGTGTCCCATCCTCTTGTAAACGAGGGGGAGCAACAGGAATTCCACTGCTCTGTAGAGGACCATTCTGCACCTTCATGTATCTGTCTGCCAGGAAATGCTGCCTTGCCATCCAGCTTTCCTTTTCCTGCTTCTAGTTTCATCCCACTCCTACATTTTCCATGTCATAAAACACCTTAAATTGTTCCTGTTCTTCCACAGCTTTGGTGCCTTTCAACTGAACCAATATCTCACTCTTCAGCATCTCAATTGAAGCTGCACCTCTTTAATGTGCCTCTTTTTTCCTCATTATTACTGTCGATTCTTGACAGTTGTACATCTCTCTCCCTTTTGAAGTTCCTGCAATCCATTATACCCAGAGAGACCCTCCGGTATGAAACTGAAACTTAAGCACTGAAGCTAAGCTGGTCAGCAAGTTTACTCCTGGTGATCATACCAGAACTACACTGAATTCCCATCTGCCTTCCCCAGCTGAGGTTTCTCAGCACATACAATGTCCAAATGCATCTGCCTTCTGTGCAATCATATCACGTTTCTAGCACAATCACCTAATCTCACGTCAATTATTACTCCATCATGTACTTCCTAACTTCTGTGTTCCTGAGTTTTCCATCTCGGTTTCTTGTCACCTGTTAGTATTTTATGCCCAACATTGAAAGTAACAAGAGAGCAGCAACTGAACACCTAAAAAAAGGAGTTCTGCCTGGCTGCACTTTCCCTGCTGGATGGACCCTCTCTACTGTACCCTTCCTCAAGAAGAAACCTTGCAATAAGGTCTGAGATGGTGAAGGTGAGGCTTTCTAACCCTGGTCTACTGACAGCTAACCCTCAGATGGACACCTTGAGTCCTACAGTTGTAAAATACTGGTCTGGCCACATCTTCCCTATTGCCAGCTAGGAAAACCTATTAAGAAAGCTAATGCAGTTATAGAACTGGACCCTGAAAGAACACAGACTTCAACCGAGGAAAAATAAAATTAAATTAAAAAGAGTGAAGTGAACACAAACTCTGAAGAGACTAAACTAGAAAGATGCCTTTCAGGCAGCAGCAGGTCCTCCACTAGGTCAGAGGATAAAATAAAACAGCCCAAAATGACACACACTTTCGGGGGGGGAGGAGGGGGGGACCAACCAAAAAAACCAACCAACAACAAAAAAAAAAACCACAAAAAAAACCCAAAACAAAACAACTCACAGTGCCACTGAGGTTTTGTTTGTTTTCTGGGGGGAAGAAATTGAGAGCAAGATAATCCCAGTACAACCCCACCTTCCTTAAAAGCTAAAGGGAGAATATAATTAGGAGACAAGGGAAAACTTGGGAGACCATGGGAACAATTTGGGTGTCCAAACATAGGTGCCTAGTAGCATTGTAGACAGTGTAAGATTTCCCATCTGAATCATAGATGCTGCTCCAGAAGGAAGTCTCCAGGTCCCACACAGTAACTACCAGCCCTGTGAATGTACTTTTTATATCCCAGATGACTAAAATGACATTAGACACCTCTTTGTAGGCATTCAATCATCCCCTATATGCCCCTTCCTCACGAATCTATACTGCAAAGTTCACAGTTCAGAAACTAACAAGCTACTTAAGACTTATAGGAGTTGCTTTTCTTTTCTCACAAGTCAGATTTTTTTTGTTTAAATATTAGACAAATTATGCAAATTCATGAGAAAGATTAACATACTTCTTTGTATGTTAGAAATGTTGCTAATTATACCTAGGGTAAGGAAAGCTAATAAATGAAGCATTCATGTTCCATGTACAAAAGTTTTAAATAACTGAAAAACATTATTTACCTTCTTTCTTCTCATCCCCCTTTTGCTCTTTTTTCTTTCTTTTTTTTTGGGTAAACAAAATAGAAAGAATTGGGAAGATTTTTACCGTGAAAACTAATGCCCCTGACTATTTGAAACTTCTTATCTAAAAATAACTGTTACTCTGGGGTGGTGGTGGGAGGCTTGATCAGTGCAGGGAATTTCGTATTTTCTAACTGGATATACTTAACTAATGCTTAACAGTAGACACTCATAGGAAGAATATTTTTATCCAAAACCAACTAATTTGAACATTCTTATATAGGCTTTTTTCTTAAAACAGAAACTATATACAGTGCCTAATCTGAGAACTGAATTTCATTTTTCTGCAGAACACCTGCATATAAGAAATAGGGGAAAACCAGCTTCTAATTTAAAAAAAATACACTCCTAAAATGGTTGTCACTGATTAAAGACATTGAAGATACTAAATTACTTTTTTAATTAGGAAGGTAACATTTTATATTTAATATATCCACTTATGCCTGAAAATTTCCTTCCTTCCATCTCATCAAGTAATATAAATCAGCCTTCTCTTTTATAAGACACAATGTCCAAACAGGAGCTGCAATCACCTGAAATCAACAGGTAAAAAAAGCTACTAACAGAAACAAAAATAATACACCAAACATTTTAACAACTGGAATAAAATTAGACAAAAGAAAAATTACCAGAGATCCAGTCAAAAAAACAACAAAATGCATAAATTCCAACATGAACAAAAGCACAAAGTTTAGAGATCCAAGGCTATTTTGGAAGTGTAGATGTACTGTTTAGAACTAATTCTCAAACAGAAAGAAGGTGAAATTTGTACTCCTTAATTAAGTGCATTCTTTCATGACTTAAGCAAAACGAACTACAATTGTTTCTTGACTGGCAGTTGGTTCATGTATTAATACACCAGCATCTCAGGAAAGCTGCTGTGGCTGTGAGGTTCTCATGCCTTCTGATGCACTGTCTGGGCTGCACTCTTAAAAACTGAAGCCAGTCACGGAATTACTGAAGGACCTATGACCAAAATTACCCTTCCTTCACCAAATCCACAATCAAAGGCACAAGGGAAGAAAGAAGCAGATCTTTTAGATTATCACCTTCTTACCCAGCGATAAGCACAGAAACACTCCCCAGCAGTCATACACAAAAAGCAGCAGCAGAAGCACCTCCTCTTTTCCTGAGCTTGTAACTAACTCATCTCCCTCTCTAGTCCCCAAAATGACCTAATTCCAGAGTCCTTTAAAAACAATGCATTCCAATCCTCCGCTGAGACTGGGCAAGAGACTATTAATAGAAGAGTAAGAGTATATGCTAAGATACTTGCCCATCAGAAACTAACGGCTGCACAGGAGAGAGCAAGTATGTCTCCAACTCCAACAGTTTCTTGCATTCACAATTCTTCCCCTGCTTAAAACCCACATGCCCAGGAAGGCAGGCACCACATCAACTGGAGTTCAAAACTAAACAAAACTCAGGTCTCAGCTAATGTAACTAACCAATGTACAAAGCTGCTTTGCAATTTTCCAGATAAAATGTCACTAGTTCAGAGAGAGCTCATGATATCAAGCATACCTCATAGGAAGAGAAAGCAGTCATCTTCTAGAGCATTGTTAAAATAGCCAGTATAATCTTGATCTGATCAAGAAAGTTCAGTTCTACTCCTTTAAGTGAACTTTATCTTCCATTGCACAGAATAATTTTCTGGCTAAAGTACCAAGAAGACAGCAAAGTAGAACTAGGAATGTCAAGTTAAGAATTTGCAGCTTTAAACTGCCTCAGATTCAGGATACCTATCCAGCACATTGAAAAATTAATTCCTCTAGTCAGCAATTCTGAGGGCTTAGTATCAATTCAACTTGCAGTTTCACTAGAATCAATATAAAATATTTTCTATACTTCTAAGCCACTGTATGCTGTCCTTGCATATATTTTAAGGTCCAGAAGAAATATTTGAACAATTTGAAACAAGGGGCATATTATTTTCAGTACTCTGCATAACTCACTACTTAATAAGTATTTGTTAAGAAGGGAGATGAGAGAGAAATCCACTAACACCATGCAATTGTGCCAGTTAGGATTGTTTATTGACACCATAGTTGAACTTTCATTAGTCAGTCCTGGCTGACTAACGGCTATTTAACAATCCTCTAGAAGATGACAATGGTGACATTGATGTGATCATATGATGTGGCTGTATGTTCTTATAACTTTCACATGTTGCTACGAGCCATCTGTGGCAAGTTATAGCACTGTAACTTCATCAAAAACTACCCTTTTTTGTTTCAACATAATTGTTTATATGCCCTTGACTCTGGAAAGAATGTTCATTGTTGAGCCTCAAGACACACAAACCAGAGCTGAGCTGTCTTCAAATTAGCATTCTCCCCATCATCAATGGATATCTGGGTAGTGAAGAACTAAGAATGGTCAGTCTCATCTCACACCCTTTTGATGTATGCAGTTAAATGACATTCAGCTTACTCCCTGGTTTTCAAAGGTTTGGGTACACAACAACCAACTAAAGATTGCCTCCTTATGACAACAAGCTCTGCCTTCTTTGGAACCTGCAATTTCCATGTATGTTGCAGCTGCACTTTCTGAATTAGTATTGATTAGCTTGCTGCAATACGGTGGACCTTATATCTACTGTGTGATCAAAAGAAAGTGCATTATATTTAAATACAAATGTTCCCTTAGCAAACAGGAAGTATTATGCTGGGGGCTATAACTGTCCTGCACTACGGCCAAAAAAATAACAATTGCAGACTATGCACAAAAGAAAGACATCAGCAGAAAGAAGAGTTAGGTTGCATTTATAATCTGTAAAGCCTCACAATTTCCTTGCATAGCAGAGATTACCATCACTGCTATCAAGATTTTGGAAGGACGCAATATGCAACCAGATGGACCTTAAGTCTTACCAATAGGTCTGTTTCTCATAAGCTGTTTTCTGTATCAGTTGATTATCATATAGATTTACAGGTTAAACATTAGTGTGCCTAGAAATAGCTCCACTTAGCCCTACAGGGCTATCATCAGGCAGCATTTGATGAGGCTTTAAAAAAAAAAGCAGTAAATATCCTTATCCACATTTCAAGACAGAAGAGCTCGGAAGCACAAAGTACCTTGGTTCAAGAAAACCCACGAGGCAGAACTGACAACAGACTCCAGGAATCACAAGCCCTCTGTCTTTGATACCTTTAAGCACTGCTCTATCCTGCTCTATACTGCAAAAATAATGGCCATGGTTTGAGGTTCACGAATTTGCAACTCTTAATGGTACAAAGGCAAAATATTTCAGATCCTATCAAAGCTTTGGACATGTACAGCTTTTTAGTATTATTTAAATTACTGCGATTTGGTAAAGGCAGGAGTTGAAATATGACAAGTTTCTCTACTAAGTTCCAGGTCACTCTCCCCTCTGGTCTCGTTAAACCGTTAACAAGTATAAAGTTGCTCTTTGGTGCTTTCTGTTGCCATACACACTCAAAGAACTGCTTACTGAAAGGCTAAATGTTTACTTGTTTATATAGCTCAAAGTGTACATCTGACAGACTGCTATACTTGGCCATGTTCTTAGTCACAATTCCCTACTCACGTTGACAATCATCATGTGCTAGCGCACATTCTAGCCCACGCTGAGACAACCTACATTTGTACCTTCTTATTTACAAATGCTCCAGTGCACTTTATCTGTCTACCACTTTCCCCAAATTTCCCCAGGTCATAAGGAACAACAAAAGTAGCCTCAGACTTCTACATGACAGAAAGGGCCCCCCCCCCCCCCAATCCAAAATGACACAGGGGTGGAAATCAGTCCCCTGTGATACCAGGATGCATAGCAGAAAAGATATGCAGCAGGTTATTTCCCAACATTAAGCCACTCATTACAGTACGCCCTTCTTGGTATTTCAATCTACAGCAGCCAACCTGTAGATTATTTATCACTGAAGTTTCTTGCACTTTCATCTCTTACAAAAAATTTTGCTTAGAACATAATGCAACAATCCAATTGTGGTTACCAAAAAACACACTTCCCAGAGATCAAGCCACATATCAATATAATTTCAAGTTTATGTTGGCAATGACATCTTTTAGCATATCAATGATGGCTGTTAGAAAACTAAAAAAGGCTCAGCACAGGCAACCACGAAAAAAATTCAGCATGCAAAACCTCTGACAAAACTATGTGCGGAACAATTCCAATAGACCCAAAGTCGGAATTTACATCACAGCTTGCTGCTGTAGTTTTGCAAACACATGGTCAAGTGACAATATCACAATGGGCACACTAAGCTTTTCCTGTTAGGCTCAGTATTAAGACTTAGCTCATTTCTAAGCACTTGCTTTGAAGGAAAATGCATGCTAGAAAACATCACAGCTCTTTTATGAAAGGTATTTCCATACTTACTGGTGCTACTATTTTGCCCGTCTGTCCAACTTGCATGTCATTAGGAACAAAGCCAGCATCAACAGCTGCACGGGAAGCTCCAACTAGTTGAAAGAAAATATTTCCAGTGTTTTCTTTTAAAATATTAGTGAGCCAAATTTCTATCACCATAAAAGCACATGTATTTCAGAAGAGTCCCACACTCTAAGGGCACATATTTAGAAACTTCCCTCTTAAAAGCTGTTATAGTAATCCCTCTCTATACCACTGGCTGAAACTTCCAAATACCAAGTGCTAATGCACTTCATAAGCAACAGGAAATCCTTACTCCCAGTACCAAAGGGCCATATATTTGAAAGCAAGGATTTCGGTCTGGCATATTTCCATTATTTTCTCTTGTCGCTTTGTCAAAAGAGGATTTTCCCATAAGTGCCTTCCCATAATGCTCCTCCCAAGTTTAAAGAGAACACATGTGCCATCTTATATTGCTGTGGAGCTAAAAAGTCAGGCATACGGAAGAAAAATATCAAAGTAAACTTGACAATGCCACATGGACATTTAGTTAGTGAAGCCACCAATTTAAAAACAAAGCCTTTCATGTAGAACTATAAATGTATTATTACATGTGAAATCTAAAACTAATGTAGTTAAAATATTAATGCAAACAGTTCGTCCTCCTCTCCCAACCTTTTCTTAAAATATTTTGCTGAAACACTGTACACAGTCAGTTTTCTCCTTTTAATACAAAGCATAGTAAAAAGACAGAGCCACTCAAACTACAAGAAGTGTGAAAGGGATTCTATAAAGGAGTAGTATATAAGGATGAATGAAGAAAATATCAGCACTTCAAAGTGAGCTAAGACCATTTCTTAATTTATACAACTTCACTTTTTGTTTGTGAGCTTGTGATCTGGATATTTGAGGAGGACAGGGAATATTACAGTTTAGTATTTTGCTTCAGACACAGGCATTCAAATACACAGTTGACCACAAGGACAAGACAAAACTGTATCTACGACTAAACTAACAGGATTTTAAGAATTTGAGAGAGAGATGAAAATTTAAAACAATGTTCATCTTAAGTCTTTTATGTAATCTTTTAAAATATAATAACCAGAGTTAAAAAAAGGAAGAAAACAAGTTTACCTGCAGCATGCAATTGATCCGCAAGATCATATAACAACTTAAAATTTTCACCGCTCTTCAAGCCTCTCCCTTAAAAGTTAAGAACAAAAAAAGATAAAGAAGAACATAATATGCTTTAAGATATTTTTCTTTATTGCCTACATAAACATTCTGTATGAGTATTTGAGTTTGCAAAGCCACAAATATGTGCTTGCATAGGGTACTTTTTGGATATATTACTAAATAGTATTTAATATTTGAAGATTTAGCTTTTGTCTTGGTGATTAATATTATTATTTCATATGTATAAACCAACACCACTCTGTCTAGTTTACTTCCTGCACACAGCATCATCAAGATCATTCTCTGAAATCAGGGAAACAGGAGTTTTACTAATTTGTGCTCCCTCTGCTGGCTTCAGGTACAAAACTCTGTCGTGGGATAACTACAGAATAATTTTTTAGCTGTAGGCATACAGTAAGAATCACAGTCCATCACTTTATACCTGAAGAGCAGAATACAAACATAATGATTTTTAGAACCATTAAAGCCATTACATAATAATGTTTGGCCTGCCTGTAACGATTAGCAATAATTTTAAACGTGACAGATTTGGACCTAAAACCACATCATATCGCTAAAATTTTAAAGGGGCTCACCAAATACAACAATGTTCTTAAAAAGCCTACTAGCATATGTTAAAACGTGTTTTGCCTCTTCACAAAAAATACATGTTGGGTGCATTCCCACTGGCCCGCTACGGTGTATTTCAGAACTACATCATAATTATTATTTTTTTTTCAGTGTATCACATTATAATGTTCTGCTACAGGTATTATTTAATCAGGATGTGCCATTACTTAATTGCACATAACACAGTTTTAATATTATCGACTTACCACCTGATACAACCACTTTTGCACTCGTAAGCTCTGGTCGATCACTTTTTGTCAACTTCTGCTCAATCCATTCAGAGATACCAACAGGTGGCGGAGGGGTTACTGCATTCATCAGATGAAGAAAAACATTCACAAGAAAAAGGACAAAGTGTGTATTTTCAACTGTTTAAATTTGAGCTTAAACTTAATGCAAAAGTTAATTGTATAACCAATTCTACCATGAGCTTTTTAACTACTATCAGTAATTGCTCTTTCATTAGTTGTGTTTAAGTAACCTATAGTACAAGCTGCACTAAAATGAAGGTCTATTGTATAAAGTAATACATCGATATCAACACAGCATAGTAAGTGTGGTTCTTAAGACAGGCAAACAAGCCAGTTAAGTAGTGCAATGACAGTGCAATATGCTAATCTTAAGTATCAAGTAGCATTTGTTTCCTAACATCCCCAGACATTAGGAAATACAGGATAGTTCAGGGGCAGGTACTAAGCCACCCAGAAAAAGTATGAGAACTGGGACACACACGCAGCACGTTACTAATGATTGCCTCTGCTGGATTTACAGCACAGTCATGAAAAGGCCCACAGCAAAAACACACCAAGGTGATGAAACGCTGGAACACGTTGCCCAGAGTGGTTGGGAAGTCTCCATCTGTGGAGATACTCAAAGCCTGACTGGACACAAACCTGGGCAACCTGCTCCAGTGGGCTGGACTACATCATCTCAAGAGGTCCCTTCCAACCTCAACTATTTTGTGATTCTGTGACTGGATTTCTCTATTATCAAAGCTACGCTGGCTTCATTAAAATACTAGTTTAACTGATTTAGTTAAAACTGATCTAAAACTACAAGTGGGTATTCTCGAATCAATCTAAACTGCTACTAATTTAGTTAGACATTATAATGACCTATTTCAATTTAAATACAATTGATGAAACCAAAACTGTGGACAGCCAGCCACTTTTATTTTTGCTCAATCTTGCTTTGAAAACCCATCTGGCTATTTGAACAGCTGTAACTTAAAATACAGAAAAGTTTCAAGACTGTGGTGGCAGAGGTTTAAGCAGTAAGTGAAACAGGCACAGATTTCAGCACAGGTAATCTCCATTTCTGGTCAAAGAAAAATTAGCAAGTGAGCATATAATCCATATCTTCCCTTACCAGACATCACTAAAAATTACAAGCATCAAGCTCAGATCATGAAAACCAGTTTGATTTGACAAACACTTCTGCAAAACATTACCGTGCAGCGAGCAAAACTAACTATTACATGAAATACCAGAACAAATACTCACACTTTTCTAAACTGGCACTACCACCACTTGTTGGTGCAGCCTCAAAAGAAGTTCCTCGTACAGTAAATACTTTAATCGCTTCATCACATTGCACAGTGCAAAGAATGTTTCCTAAAAAAAAAAGGGTCATATTACATTTTTAAAGAAGGTAATATCAAACATACTATGCTTCTTAAAAAAACAAATAAAATTAATATTAGAAACACATTAGCAGTCCTACCAGAATAGACAACTTTTAGAAAGTTACTTCCCAAAAACTGCAGTTTTAGATGACTAAAGCTTGAAACCTAGGTACTCAATAAATGTAGATTATACAAATATTTTAATTTACTTTTTAGCTCCAGGTTTCTGAAGTATAACAAATCCTCTATTTTTAAAGGATACAGAGCATTCAAATAATTTCTTATGAATAAGCTCTTAAATTTCAGAAGGAGGAAAAGAAAACCCAACTTTGAAAGTTTAATTCTTAAAGAGTGTCTATAATTCAAAGTAGATCTTTTATCCGGTTGCATGAATTCATCAGAAGACAATGAGGCCTGCCCCAAGTATCTGTAGGATTGCGTTTCTCTCAGTAATATATTATATAAGGTATTTACTTGACACTGGAGGCTGCAGGGAACACTAAAAGAGAAAAATGCTGTAATACCAGCTATTCATAAACAAAGTCATCTTGAAACTGTGAATTACTGGGAAGCAACTTAAAAGTGCAACACAAAACCACATTCTGGTAATGTAACACCATGTTGGTACACATGGTACAATCTTGTACAGTAAAATTAAGAAACACAAACTAATGAGCTCATATCTAAATTAAAATGCAGTGTCAGACAAGCATTAGAGAAACAAGACTGAAAAAAGAATTGCAAATTAAGATAATTAAATATTTATAATTAGTTCAATGTCTTCATAATTAGGAAAAATAACCCTGTGGTATCTTAAATCAGAACTAATGCTAGTCATATTAAATAAAGCTGGACAATTAACTTAATGTCTTACGTTTTACTAAATCTGATCAGAAGAACATTAACAAAGAAATGCAGTACATATAAAGGAGATTACCAAATTCTATTTGTTAAAGTGATAGACCTGGTTTCTAACTGCTAGTACCAAAATTGTTGGGATTACTTGCTTTCTCATACATGGAGCATCATGTCCATCCCCAGGTTTCATTTTTATGAACCACAGCAATTCAGATTGTAAAGTGAAAATGCCTATCATATTCCAAGGTTCTAACAACAGGATTATGTAAAAAAGTTATCAGTATTGGGTTCTTTATTGCACAAATACCACATACCTTTTGTGATTACCCACCTGCATAGATAGTTCTCACAAAAGTGTCTGGTGACTGAATTTCAATAATGTCAGAAACAGGGGCAACATCAAGTTTGCCAGCCACTCTGGGAATAAGATTCTAGCAGTTAAAGATGAAAAGTTAGCACAGTAAATGCTAAGTAAAATGCACACTGTCAGTAAAAGAATGCCTGCTGTCCTGATTTTTAACTTCATATAATGCTGTGCGTAGGTAAAAAGGCACATACAATTGTAAGGTTTTTGTAGGGCTACTCATGTAGCTTTAGCAGCCAAATAAAATCCCATTACTGTAATAACATTAGACATTTTATGAGACTTAGCCTAAGGGAAACCCTGAATTCAATTTCTGTGAGAGACTGAAAGAGTTAATGTCTCAAACATAGTGGTGGGGTAAGTTCTGCTTAAAGACAAACCCTGCAGAGCAAGGAACCAAGGTGAAAAGCCCATCAGCTCAGACGTGAGCAACAGGAGGGGGAGGGCATGCTGGAGGGCGAGTAGCTCCCTATTCAGATAAGCTGTTAGGATACAAAGATCAAACAATGGCCACATCTGCAGGGAAGGAGAAAGTTACTCCACAAACAACCCCCAAGCCCAAAGGCTCACAAACTGCTCATAAGCCTGACACTTCAGGTGCCCGCCCGAGGGAGGGGCAAGATAAAAGGACACAAACTGAAGGCCCAGGTGCACAAGCCCACCCAGACTGGACCCCTTGGCTGACTGGACCAGCACTGGACCCAGGACCAGTGAAATCTTTCTCTCTTCCTTTTTTTTTCCCCCTCTCGGTCTTCTTCTCTCTTTCCTTTTCCACAATCCCTACACCTCATCCGTTTCAAGATATAAACCGTTGACCAAGTCTGAGACTAAGAGTGGATCCAGCCACCCCTAGACCCTTCTCTGAGGGGGAGTCTAGAAAGCAAGGGGGTCTGCTCTGAACCTCATGACTCAATGGGACGGATCTCCTTGCTCCCTGAATTGATGTATATGGTTATCCTGGGTTACAGTTTACAGAAGTAGTCTTATGCCAGTTCCTGTTGTGAGAAACCTGCCACCTACTACCACGCCCCGCCACCTACTACCACGCCCCGCCACCTACTACCACGCCCCGCCACCTACTACCACGCCCCGCCACCTACTACCACGCCCCGCCACCTACTACCACGCCCCGCCACCTACTACCACGCCCCGCCACCTACTACCACGCCCCGCCACCTACTACCACGCCCCGCCACCTACTACCACGCCCCGCCACCTACTACCACGCCCCGCCACCTACTACCACGCCCCGCCACCTACTACCACGCCCCGCCACCTACTACCACGCCCCGCCACCTACTACCACGCCCCGCCAGTTCAGTTTGCATCTGTCATGAATAAAATCTTTAACTGATCGTTTGGCATCATTTCACCTCAATTTAGCCCGAGGGAATTTCAAATTAAACATGACTCCTTGGTCTGTCCAGTCTGGGTCCTGACAATATATTAAATTAGGAGGCTTATTTGCTTCAGCAGTTTAAAACTGAATATAGATGCAATTTACTCAGGAAATTGACAATTATGGATTGCTGAGCTCTTAGCACTTCAAGGAAAAAAGGCACTTTTGGAAGCTAGTTACCAGAGACAATAGGAACACCCCTCGCACCTTCTCCTCAAAAGCCAAAAAATTATTATTTTAAAAATTAATATTAAAATATATATTCTCCTGTTCTGAAATTGACTCTAAAAAATAACTTAGCACCTTTAAGAATAGGAAGGCTAAAAAGAGCAACATAAATCATGAAGAAATTAATGATAGCAAGAGCTTTGCTTGGTTTTTGTCCCCCTCCTAAGCTGGTACAACACGAAGGGCCCAGTTCCTAAATCTTTACTCACATTAAGCGCTCAAAAATGGAAGTGTAAGCTTTAAAGCAAAAGCTATTAACCTTTACTAAGACACTGCAGATCAAAAATAAAGAGTAAAAATAAAATAAATAAACCCTAAGACTTAAGGTATGTAAAGATTTCTCCTAGCAAAATTACAAGTATACAGATTGATATTGATTGGAAGTAAAAGTAGTCAGATGGAAGGCTGATGTCATTATTCATCCCACATCAGCAAGATTTCTGAAGTATCCTTTTTCTCTCATTTAGCTGCACCAGAACGTTGACCAGAGTGTTAGTACTGAGGCTCTCCGCATACTTAAATACACACTCCTTAAAAAACAAGTTTTGAAAAATTTTATTTTCATTAAAAAACATCTTGGCTGGCACTCGGATCCGAGTTATTTATATGTATTTGCAGACATTTCAATTTACAGTACTTACATCACAGATGCCATTTCCCCCCTCCAAAAAAACTTGCTTCCAATAGGTCTGCACACTTTCATTTCAACATGCAAATCATACATTTTTCATCTCAATTTACTGTACTTTTCCTTACAATTTTCGTAATACTTTCAGATCACTTAATCTATTTTGTGTTATTGTACATTTTGCCTTGTGTACATAGAACTAGCTGGTTACCACTAAATATTTCTTCTACACTGTTCCTTTGTCCAAGTCAGCCCATAATAAAATTCAGACACGAACCGGTGTTTCTAACTAATGACCTCTTAAGCAAACTACTGTAACATTTTTTGAAAACTCAAAACTGTCCATAGCTGACCTATCTCAGGCATTTGATTCATGCTTTCACATACAACAGTGTCTCTGTCTCTTTTCTACAAGAAATTTGGATGCACTTCGATCTACTTACCTTCCCAAAGGCAGATGCTCCAGCGCAAATGTGGGTGTAATTGAATTTTTTATGAGTTTCCAAAATCAAGGGAGTCAACTCCTCTGAGGATAAAAAAAATATTGCCCCAAATTTACAACTATCTTATTTTCAATCACAAATATAAATACCATTTCTTTTGTCAATAGGTAAGAACAACTCTCACCTGCTAAAAATCCCTTGTATACATCATGCTGAGCCACTAGAACTTTTGCAACACCCTGCACTTTGCTGAGTTCTTGTGCTACCTATGATTGCAAATAAATCATTATTAGTTTGTATGGTAACAGGCACCACAAACAAATAACAAGAGAGAGTCTCTGCTGCAAAGAGCTCACAACCTATACATTAGTTACAACTGGAACACAAAAGTATGTGAATTTCAAAAGCAGAACAAACCTGATGGAACAAAATACAGATCTTCTGACTCACAGCCTAGTGCCTTATAGGATAATGAGAATTGATTTTGTGAATAAAAAACTACAAATCAAACCAAACATAAGAAAGCTTGCCTCCTGCATGCAGGATTACGCAACAATCTTATGATGTATTACAACAGTGGATAACAATCATGCTTGAGGATTACTTCTCAGTATTCTGATAGAATCACCAAGAAATCAATCCTACTTCTTCTGAAGGAACAATCCTTTGTCTGCAGCAGACTTTTGCCTACTGATGTGATGTGTATTTTAAATTCTGTATTTATGCATTTTTTCCTTTAAATTTGCAGAAGTAAAGTTTAAATGATAAAAGGGTTGTTGCAGATCAGAGAGAAGAGGACTGACAGCAGTGTCTGGAGACCACATGCATCGTCCCAGAACAAGCATAGTTTTACTGAGTTTGCTGAGTATCAGTTAACCCTCAAAAATTAACCAGAGGAAATAAACAAAAATTCCATAATAGCTGCTACAGAATATCTGTTTGAGTAACTGGCTCTTTTGTCCTATCAATACAGATTCTTACAAAGAAACTTAAAAAAAACAACTCCAAACCTTCATTTTTTATAAAGTACTTTTTCCCAGCATGACATACATTGCCAAATAGACACCATATACTTAGTATTAAAAAACAGACAAACCAACCATTCCCAATTATTTTTCTACTACGCAAGTGCCAAAGAATAACGAAACTCACAGACAGACAGATGAGGCAAATCGCCCCCCCCCCCCCCGCTTTTCTTGATCTGGATAAATACTTGCTTCCAGGTCTCCACCTTGAACACCTGGGGCTCAGTTTAGAATAGCCACTGAGGTTTCTCCACCTATTTGTGAATTGGCTGAAGTATGCCTCATGCATGAGATACTACGTATTGCTTTCAGAATAACAATTCATAAACCTAGTATGAAATTCATAAGCCTAGTATGAAAAATATTAGGCATAATTATTTCTACTTTTACTGTTCACACAAGAGTACATCATGGTGGAATAAAAGTGTCACTAATATACTAACTATATTGTCTCTAGATTTTGCACATAAAACTTAGACTAACAATACAACAGCTAACATACAAGAAACTTTTTTTAGACGTGAGCTATCCGATAAAGTCAAGAAGCACCAACTTCAGAATTTTAGGTTGCAAACACACTGTCACTATGCTACTAGTAGTTGACTAGTAAAAGCAAGATGCTCAGAAGCCCTATTTGTTACCATACTGTTTCATTTCTGCTGGTTTCCATTTGGACAAGTGCAAGCTTCTTTGCAAGTTTTTAGCACTGCAATATTTGTCTTTCAAACTTTACAGGGAAATACTGTTTTAAAAGTTAATTGTCCTTTAGTCCTATAAAAATTTGCTTGCTTAAGCTTATAACAACCAATACTGATATTCTCCCTTGTGAAATGAGATTTATACCCATATTTTCACTTCAGAAGAGAAGCAGTTCAAGTGCAGGACATTTCCGGCAGATTAGCAATTCCTGGCACAGTTCCTCTTTGCTACAGATTATTTTTCAGGCTAACCGAGATGCTACCAAGTACTGTTTCACTGCATTCATTATTTCATTCATATGAAAATAGCATTTCCTACCTTGTCACAGCTGGTACCAGCTACTAAACAAGAAACTTCACCTCCAAGACGTTTTGCTGCAGTGATAGTATTTAGTGTAATGGGTGTAAGAGTCTCATTGTTGTGTTCTGCTACGACTAATGTACTCTGAAACCTCCGGAGCAGCAATGCCTTTAGAGAGAGAGAGAGAGAGAGAGAGAGAGGAGTTGGATACTTAGCATTTCAGTAAAAAACTGTTCCTAAGAGCATCCAATGCTTTACAGAAACTTAGCAATTATACAAACTGTAAAATAACGCTGTCAAACAAATTAGGCTAAATCTAGGTAATTTTTTTTAAGTAGGCAGAACATATAAGGTGTTTAAAAAAAAAGGTATAAACTTGCTTGACTAGTTTAAACTAAAACCTCCACAGGAAAATACAGGAACAATACTAAGAAAAACATTTTAATACCTTACATTCAAGCTCAGTTGGTCAACTTAAAGTACCTTAAAGAGTGAAGATTAGACCAGCAAGACTAAGACACAAGGAAATCAAGGCTAGCAAATAAATACTTAGTTCTTGGTTTTTTGGGGTTGTTGGTTTGGGGGTTTTTTTACTACAGGTTTTAGCCAAAATCTAGCTACAGAACACACTTTTTTAATTAGTTATGTATAAAGGCAAAATTGTATGCAGTAGCAGGATCACAATTAATCAGCCTGAAAACACACTAACAGAACTATTGATAAGCATCAGGTTCATTTTTTTCTATTTTCCTTTAAAACATTTGACACTTGACCTCTTAGTCTACCACCACAATTTAATGGTCCTTAAATAATAATTTTGACCAATTCACCATCCACACACAGACTTTAACTTCTAAAGCAAAAATTAAAGAAAAGACAGAAAAAAAAAAAGGCAAAGAACTGCCATGAAACCAAACCAAAATATTCTAAGCTCTGAGGCTGTCCTCTCTCATTTTCAGGTGAACCCAGAAAAAGCATTATTCGTCAGAGACTAACACCAGGGTAGGGAAAGTCTGGCATGGGAACAGGAATATTATCCTTCCAAGTTTTTCTCTACCCTACATAAAGCCTAAATCAAGACTTGAGTTATGATCAACGTAATATGGAACACATGGAAAACAAAATCTATTAATTAATATGACCAAGGCACAAATACTAACACAACACTAAAAACTGTGCAGCCAAATACTACTTTTTTAAACATATATTCTGACCCCATCTCCTCTCGTGACAAATCCGCACTTACCCACTACTTAAACTAGAAAAAAAAAGCTTCAGAAATTCTGAGAGGCTAAAATTTGGATACGGACTTCAACCACACAAAGCCCACCAACATGCTAAACTTCACACAGAGAAAGCAAACCCCGAGGACTTCCCTGAAGCTAATCACAGTGTAAAAATACAAAGATAAGGTTTTGCAGAATCAGGATTATAATTTGTCATTTGATTAAAACAATAAGGATTCTTGTAAAGGTGCTCTGCATTTAATCTTTTATGCTTAAGGCTACTTGTTATGATTAAAGATTTTAAGATCGTTTGAAGCCAATTGCCAGTAACAAAATATTTATTGCCAATATAGATCAGACACCATATTTTTGATTATGTTTCATACATCATTTGCAACAAAAATTATGAGATTTTAGTCACTGTTTGAAGAATAAATCCATGCTTTTGTGGCAAAAAGCCCACTTTTCCAATGATTTATAGTCGTGTCACAGGGTAAAGTGGACCCTGCTCGTGAAAGTTTTCAAATTTCCAAAGGGAGCCACATGCATTTTAAACACACATTTAATTCTGACTATATTATGATCTTTTCCCTAAATAAGTACTGCACCACCACAGAAGCTCTGTATCATTCTGTCAAACAATTCCAGAATAAACTGAGAAATTTTTTAGCCAAAAAGAATAAGAGCAATGGATGTTGCTTGAGCAGACTGGATATTACAGCATTAACTAGGTGTTATTTCTAAACTGATAATCCCACATTTTCTATTTGTGGGAACTGCACACCAGAAGGTCACTTTATGCCTACATGCATGACATTTCTGAACACAAAGACAAGACCAGATTTAAAATAAAAGTCATGTTCTACATCGGGTAAAAATCCTGGATGACAAGTAAGATTCCTACATGAGTCTGAATTTTAACATACTAACATACCTAAAATAATTTTTTAATAAACAAAACAAAAACAAACTGACTTTTGTTTGTTATAATAAGGATTCTGCAGTAAAACCAGAGAGTAATTCATCCCGTTACATATGATCCTGAAAACTGAGAATCTGCAATGAGTCAATGAAAAGGACAGGTAGTTATTTTGATGAAGTAACTTGTCCAGCTGCACATGTGCAAGAACAGCCCATTATTTCACTGACATAATTTCTCCATCTGTACTTGGGCAGGAAGTCTAGTTTCAAGCCTAGATAAAATAGGAAGGTTGAGTATAAACCTAACCAGCTGACAGCAAGGATAAAAAAAGCACAAGAAATAAGACACACATAACAACCAGACTATTGAAAACAATGCTTTGAGAGGGCACAGCACTCAAGCGCTTGTGCCATAGAAGGTTCCTGGCGAAAACCAAGCTCTTGAAAAATCAGGCTATCCAAAGAAATCAATTACAGTTAAACATCCTACAAACTTGGACAATCGAGTGGCTTCTCAAGCATACCAGAAGGTTATGAACACATCTGCCAGCAACCAGTAGAACTGGAAATTTATTTCACCTAGGTTTAGATATAAATTGAAGCTAGGCACCTATGCTCCCTCTACAGCAGAAACATCTACATTTCCTCTCTGGTGGAAACTCCAGACAGTGATTCAGTTTATACTAAAATAAACATTTATGAAGGAAAACTGTCTGGATTTTCCAACACACACACACAGTCATGCCTCCCCAGCATTGATAGTACAGCAAACCTGGCCTCTGACTTCCAGGCGTCTAAAAGTTGGTAAGATTAACCTAGACGTGCAGTATACATCAACTAACCCACTTGCAAAGTGCCAAAGCATTTGCTGAATCTATCATTTCACGTTTCCCCGAAGCATCTTTTTGTTCCCCACCTGAGAAACCCAGCAACGTTTTCCAAGCAGAATGTGAAAAACTTGAGCATAGTATCTGAATTTCTAGACTACCCACTGCTACCGTCCCAGCCAAGGGTTAGAAATCTGGACACGCCCAGTACGGGTGCACAGATAAACCCACACGAGGCCAACACCCCACACATCCAAAGTACTCAGTCATATGCACAGGTGATCTGTTCTCCACAGCAACACCAATGCAAACTGAACGGACGTTGGTCTTTCAGCACATAGACAGGTCACCTAACAGCACACAAGCAGGCCCAGCATTTCTTAAATACAGATTTGCTGCTTATATGATACAAAACATAGGTATTAACACAGCTGGAAAATCCCAGACAGAAATGTTGTAAATCTTTGTTTGCTGCTTGGCAAAACTGGTGAGCACACTGGTATCAATGGCCTCTACAGTCAATAGCTAACTGCCTGCAGCCTGTTCCAAGGACACTCATTGTCATGCAGGAATTATGAAATTGGGCCTGTAAGAAAGACATGTGGCAGAGAGGAGCAAAAGGTGGGGTGGCCAAAAAGTCTTTCCAGGAAACATAAGAAACGTCCCAGTAGGTGTATTGTACGTGGCCCCATGCTCCAAATATGCATGAGTATGAAACAGGCTGTTAGAAACTTCACCCAGGAAACCAAAGTTTGCCTCCCAACCTCTTCAGAGGAACCACTGCAACTTTCAGGAACTAAATCAAAATAGCAATTCACAAGGCAAAAAGTACCTAACAACTGGACCCACAAAGGTATCTCTACAGCTGATTTTCTTAGCAAAATGGCCAGAAATTAAAATTTTAAAACTCCTTAGTAGGAAGGATGTATCTCAGAGACCCATTATCACTGGGCAAAGTTCCCAAGACCTGACTCCACGAACTAGGAATTGAGGTAATACTAAAGATAATGGCTGCTTTCCTATACAACAAAACAATGCCTAATTCTATTAATAGACAGTCTTGTAGCTGCAAAACTTAAAAAGAAACAAAAAACATTTGGGAAGCTCAAGGAGAGGATGAAGCTCTAGCAAAAAAGCTTATACTTCTCCTAGAACCTCTGTACAGATCTGGCTACAGAAGAGGTCTAAGAGACAGCTATTTAACTACAGGAAACGCTAACCAGAAAAACAACACTAAAGGCACTGAAAAGGAGCTATAACTCCAGCAAAAAAACAGCAAAAGAATAAAGAAAACACTTCTAAAAAGTATTTATTTAGGAATCACAATAAAGACTTAAAACTACAAAGGAACTGAAGCAGCAACATAAAGCTGTAATACAGCATAAACTCTTCCAGATATATCCCATGCAAACCACTAATAAAAAAAAATCAAAGCAACAAAGCTGTTCTGAAATACCGACAACACTACTGAAAGTAAACTCAAGATAAATGAATACATTTTAAAAGTTATTAGACTGAGCTTATCAATGACAATTGAAGGACAGATACAGAGCATTCCCTAAGACTACAAATGTAGCCCAGTACTTCCAGAGTAAGGTGTGTTTCAGGCTATTAAACCCATTTATCTGAATTCTCTCATGCTTAAAAAAAAAAAAGCTCAGACATGCATTGTGAGATATATATGACTGAAATAAAATCCACCATTTTCAGAAACATCAGGAAATTGAAAGCTCTGAAATCAACAGGAACTCAAAGACTCAATAACTGTGAATACTGGGTCCGCCCAGAACACTGTAAAGACAAAATAAGAGTATCTGCTCAATCTCACCAAAAATTATGCAAGTGACATTTCACTTTATTCAAAACCTATTATATAGTAAAATACTACGTGAGAAAGAAAACCTGGCAGTTAAGACCACTTTCACCTGAAGATCTCCTACAGCTTCATAAGCACAAGCCTATTACTTTGTTTAAGCCAACTCTAAAGCATCTCTTGCACTCACTGCC
The DNA here is from genome assembly GCF_929443795.1 of Astur gentilis. Classification (NCBI taxonomy): domain Eukaryota; kingdom Metazoa; phylum Chordata; class Aves; order Accipitriformes; family Accipitridae; genus Astur; species Astur gentilis. Next base: position 5,107,633 of record NC_064889.1, on the reverse strand, counting down.
CCCAATACTGCAGAAACAAATGCAACTTTTACTCTATCTGGACCTTTAAAACAACAGCAGAACCCTGAAGCATTATACAAAGCAAAACAGTTTTCTTAAGAAACAGAGAGCCACAATGTCCTTCACTCTTTCACCCTGTTGCTGGGGGTTTTTTGAGGGAGTGTGGAGCTAGAAGTGAGGGAGACCAAGAGATTCATCTGTGACTTGAAACAGTCAAGACTAACACTGCTTCCCCTTCATGAATATCCTTAGGATAAATTCTAACTTCAACACAGGTTGAATAACAACTGGATACAAAATTAAAGGCACAGTATTATACCCACCTACAATCAGCTTGGCCCCCAAACTGCTGTGTAATGTCATGTAAGAAGAAAAAAAAGAAGAAAAAAACCCCAACACTGTGAATAGGCAAAAAGGCAGACACTTTCTTATCTGATAAAAATGATAAGCAGAGAATGTAAGGGAATACATTATCTGTTTGTTGTTTTATAAGGGTAGGAATGTGTGACCTCAAAATACCCCTTAACTAAGTCCACAAGACAATCCTGATGATCACAATTTCCTATCATTACAAGTTTGGTAGGGACTTCCAAGAGTTTATAGAAAGCTCTCCTCCATCAGATGCTAAGCCACCGTATCCCTTATTTCCAACATATGATCTAGCTTATTGTTGATCAAGACTCCTAGGCAAGCTATTCCAAAAACTTAATAGCCTTTGAACTAGAAAGGATTTCTTAATGTCCGTCTTAACTCTTTGTAGCTATCTTAAATAGCTTTCTTGCAATTTAAGCCAACTGTTATTATTTTATCATCCATGGACTGGTGAAATGGCTTATTCCCACCTCTGCACCAATTTTTGTGTATTTGCAGTCTCATATTCCTCCTCAGACCTCCCATCTTTAAGTTATGCAACTCCAACATTTCCTCGTTGCTCATACTTTACAGGTCTCTTGCATCCTGTTTTTCTCTAGACTTTATTCATTCTTGAACTGCATGAGCGTCAGCAGTGCTGAACTGCAGTTTGCTGTGCCTCTTTTGCAAACTACGTTGTTACCCACACACTGAAGATGCACACAATGTTCTACTGGCTTTATTTCATAAATTTATGACTTTAGATGCATATGGCTGAAAAACAAGGAGCTGACCGCATGTTTCCAGGACATGAAACTGACCTGTGCAGTGATCATGAAAGTATAATTTACGTAGCTGTACCTTACGTTCTAGGAGTTCTAGAGATCAAGACCTTTGCTTTGCAAAGCCTAGAGCCTGACAATAACTGAAAGACATCAATGATTACAACAGTTATAATTTTTAGATTAACTAAATCATGTACGTCCTGGTCTACCTTTGCTCTTTTTTTTAAGCCATTCTTAATACCTGAAACCGATTAATATGTCCATAATTCCTATTTTAGAGCTGTACAGAACTGCAATACCTGTAAAGCCTTGGAGAGCTCAAAAAGAAACTTGTGAGATTTAAAGCTCTTTGAGAAGGGCTACTTACACACAGTTCTAGTGGAGGGAATATCTCGTAGCGCACACTACGAGATCAAACAGATATTCAGGGACATTTCATGAATCATCTACGCCATTAACCTTGAGCTCACCTAGTCGTTAAATTTGGTAACATAGCCAGCAGGACACATCAAGCAGCAATCGGCCTCCAAAAGCCCAGCAGTCCTCCCAGCTGCACAATATGAAGGTCAATATGGAAAAGCAACAAGTGTTTCACATTAGCTTTGTCTGCAGGTTGTGACAGTTAAAGCAATCGCAGTTCTGCACAGCTGTGTTCGTGTGACTGAGAAACAGTTATTAACCTCTCAAAACCCCAGAGAGCCTCCCCTTGAGCCACGTACGCCTTTCTAACGTTGTCAGAGTTTGCAATAACCAACTGCAAGAGTCTCTTCAGCCGTAAGGAAAGCACCCTCGTTCCTCACCCCGTCCTGCAGGAGGGCGGATGAGAGCGAGCACTCCGAAAAATTTAAGACCTCCCTTAAGCCTACGTTAGCTCTTCACAGAGGACAACAACCCTCAACTCTCGCCTGCACTGCGCACGGGAGAGGGCTTCTTGAACACCCGGCATCCACTCAGAAACTTCACTGCTAACAGCCACGCTGCGGGAGAGAAGCGGAGTCCACCGGAGGACTTCGGCCCCTGCTGCTCGCCCCCCTCCCCCGGACACCCCCATCGGCCACCACCGCCGGGCGGGCCGACGGCGGAGCTGGGCCCCGCCCCGCCCCACCTCTGCCCCACTGGGCACGGGCCCACACGGCCGGGGCGGAGGGAAGGCAACCGACCCCTCAGCACCCCGCGGCCGGTGGCCACGCCGGAGCGCGCACACACGCACCACACACACCCCGGCCGCGGCCGAAGGGGCGCCGCGCGCTTCCCGCCCCGCACTCACCGCCCGCCGCAAGCGCTGCGCCGCGACCGCCCGCAACATGGTTCCACCGCCCCGGCCCCGCGCCGCTCTCGCGAGAACCGCGCCCACCCCCCCCCCCCCTCATTGGCCGAAGCGGCGGGCCAATGGATAGCGGTAGAAAGCGCCCCTCCCCCCCCCCCCCCCCCCGTGCCTCCCTCACGGCGGGAGGTGCGTGGCCGGGTAGTAGTAGCGCGCGGGCTGGCGGTTGGAGCGGCGGGTGCGGGACCGTTGACGGGGCGCGCGCGAGCCTTCTCCCTTCTCCCCGCCCCCCCCCCCCCCGCACTGTTTCCGCGAAGAGTTAAAAGCCCTTTAAAAAGAAGAAAACAACAGGAAGTGGAGTTAGGCACGCAAATGCCTATGCTCCAGACCAGATCCTATCCCCAAGGAAATAAAAACGTGCCTTGTGAAGAAAAAGCAGGGGAAAGTCTTCATTTGCGGCTGTGGAGCCAGCAGAAGGCTGGGAGGGCACGGGCAGGCTCCCAGCCCCGACCCTGGGGACATGTCCAGAACTGCCCACAAGTTGCCAGATCTTCCCCCGCCCCCAGCTCCCCACGACATTAGACACGCAGCGAGAGCAAAGGAGGTAACGTGGGGAAGGAGCGTGTGGGGCACAGGAGAGGCCCAGACATCACGGTGCTTCCCAAATGTCACAACCCACCAGTCTTGACAGCTTCCCAGTCCAGTCAGGTAACACCAGCCCAGGGCGGCGTACCCTCAACCAGGACAGATTTACAGCTGCCTCATCCCTACCCCTGCGGTCAGCCCTGCAACGGCATTGGAGAATAGCTCATTTGCTCCGCATATTTTATAGATTTCTTTATTATTATTATTATTCTGATGTCTCAGAACCAAGGCAAGACATTTTGTGCCTGCCCCTTCCATGGCACCAGGGTGTGCCAAGGGCCAGGCTGGGGGCTCCCTGTTTTTTCCATGCCTCCAGGCTTTTTTTCCAGGTGGCAAGGAGAGGAATTTAAAAATCAATGGAGCGAAGTTTCAGGCCAAATTCACTGCTAAAATACGTGCTGTCACGCTCTGAAAACCTAGTGTCCTGGAGAAGCTGGCAGGAGCCACCACACTGGACTAATCTGTCTGCCAGCCCAGGAGCCCCAAGCACACATGGATTTGGGATGTTCCCAACTGACTTCCCATTCCAAAAAATCACTAAATAGTGAGCCACAAATGCAGTTTCTTCCTTCCCATCCTGAAGTGGTTTAGAGAGGAAAAAAAACATCAACCAACAACCAACCAAACCTTGAACAATTATGGCCACTGGACCGTTCTTCCTAGAATAAGCAGTGATCTGCAGCATGTCAGTGATTCATTCTGCATTTCTGAGGTGCCCCGTAGAAAAGCAAAAGGCAAATTTATCAAAAGGGCTCTTCAGCTTTGCCACAGCCTTGGCACAGGATCTCCTTTAAAATTTCTTCTGCCCCATGATTTTCACATCAGACCAAAAAGTACTACTGCTTTACAGCAAAAGCTAAACAGGTCCACCAATGCAAGCATCTGAAGGCAAAATTTACTTTGTCTCAAATGCTTCTATAATAGAAGAAAAGCAGCTGTACTGCACATTCCAGCTTCCTGGCCTCAAAGCACTACCTAAGCTCCCCAAGCCCCGAGGGACGGCTGCAGAGAGAAGAGCTGAAGGAGGTGGCAAACCTCCTTCAGGGCCTGGGCCTGATTGTATGCATTAAAGTAGCTCCAGGGCTGGTCTAACTTCTGCCCAGGCCTGGCTCCACCCTTCAGCCAGTCCCGAAAAATGAAGAGAACAGAATGAATATTTAGACTCACAGAATCATTTAGGTTGGAAAAGACCTTCAAGATCATCAAGTCCAACCATCATCCGTACCCACTAAGCCATGTTCTGGAGTACCTTGTCTACACGCTTTCTGAATACCTCCAGGAACGGTGACTCAACCACTTCCCTGGGCAGCCTGTTCCAATGTCTGACAACCCTCAGTAAAAAATTTTTTTCCTAATACCCAACCTAAATCTCCCTTGCTGCCACTTGAGGCCATCTCCTCTCGTCCTATCTCCAGCCACCTGACAGAAGAGACCAGCACCCACCTCACTACAAACCCCTTCAGGTAGTTGTAGAGAGCGATAAGGTCTCCCCTCAGCCTCCTCTTCTCCAGGCTAAACAGCCCCAGTTCCCTCAGCCGCTCCTCGTAAGACTTGTGCTCCAGGCCCCTCAGCAACTTGGTTGCCCTTCTCTGGACACACTCCAGCGCCTCCATGTCTTTCCTGCAGTGAGGGGCCCAAAACTGAACACAGGACTCGAGGTGCGGCCTCACCAGTGCCGAGTACAGGGGGACAATCGCCTCCCTGCTCCTGCTGGCCACGCTATTTCTGATACAGAGGCTGATATTTGGGGCTGCCTGTTGCATCTCCAGAATTGAGCAAATGACTGGATAAAAGAAAAAAAAAAATTGTTTTCTTGAAGATAAGGGGAAGGGGGATTTTGCTGAAGTCACAAGACCCTGATATGGGTTTGAGAAGAGGATAAATAGTTGATGCTGCTCTTTACCACCAGTTTGAGAGATGGTTAAGGTGCAGCATAACTCTTTACAGATGTGAAGTTTTATACAGTGTAGAAATCCCTATCTGCACCCTAGGTAATCCAACAGAAGGAACAACAAAAGCAAAATAAGGATACAAAATAAGAACATCCTGGGCATCCTTAATTTGGCCATTATGTCTTGTTAATTAAGGTGTTTTACTCATCAAAAGCATGGCACGCAATTTCATAATCCTATTTTAAGCTCCAAAACTGAGCTTCCAACATGCACATCTCATGGGGATAAAATCTTTAATAAAAAGAAACACATGTGCACCTAAAAACCCCAAAGCCCCCAAACAGACAAACCCATCTCATCCCAGTTTGTTTTTTAATACCTCAGACCAAAACAAAAGTGAGCTACTACCAAAATTGACCTAATTGCATCATAGCTCAGAATAAATTGATCCTTTCACTATGTATCTGGCTTAACAGCATACATTGTATTTTCATGAGCAAATGATATCACCACCCTTTAGGTCATATTTCAAGGTGTAGCGTCGCCAATCCAGAGACACGACAGGCTTTTTATTATGTTTTCTGTTTATAATTTTGATTCAAAACCTCACTAACACTTCAGATGGACATAATCCTTATTGAAACTGGCTTGATGCGGATTACACCCTGAAGCACAAAGGAAGTCTTTATCACTTATGGCCAGTGTTTTAGGAGCTTATAACCGTAATTAGGTAGGAATTATATCAGCATGATCCATATTAGCTGAACTGTGGCAAAAAGCTTTCTTCTGTTTGACCTTCCCGCCTAGGGCATGACAATAATAAAAATGGTAAAACATGCAACAAACAGGTACCACTGACGGTAGAGTCACTGTCCGCTGCAGGCAGAGGATAGTACTCTGTATTTTGAAAGAAAAATTAATCATTAATTAGTGGAAGCTGATCATTGTATGGTGCATTGTTATCCAGGATTATTTCATTAGGATCTGCTGACCCAATTTCTGCATTGGAAAGGGAATTACATTTTTTCACACTGTTGGGAGGGAGAGAGGGGGAAGAAAAAAAAATAAATCATCAACACATTACTCAAACTTTTACAAATATGGTTGCAAGCAAGAGCAGGTACCGGTATTGGTTATTTCTAAAAAAGCCAAATGAAATGAGAACCATTACAAATATGTAATCATGTCTCCACTAGAATCGGATTGGTTCTCTTAAAATACATAATTCCTAATTAAAACATATGGAATCCAGCTAATACAGCCTCATGACTAAGGGATTTAGTGGAGGACAGGAATTTTTTTATTACTGCTATGACGATCCCCTCTGTCACAGGTCATCCTTACTTACTACTCCTGCAATCACTCTGGGGATAGCTGACTCAGATAAATTAAAAGAGCTTCATTTGGGAAGCTTCCCCAACACACGAAAGGATTCGCCTCCTAATCTGTCAAAATCCAATAACGTTAAAGCAACTGCAACCTGCTTATGGCTCAGCGGGGCTCTCCGAGCCAAAGGGCAGGACCCGCGGCCCAGCACCGGATGGGCAGCAGCAAGGAAGGACGGGACAAAAACCCACCTTGGAAGTGGCAGCAGCAGGGATCTCTGCTGCTGAACTAGCTGTTTTGCGCCCAAGCACTGCAAGCTCGGATGAACCAAGTGGTTCAGCCACCCCGAACGTTGCCTGTCCCCCTGCACTCACCCCTTCCCAGCAGCCACGAACATGGGACCCTCTGAACGACATGGACCCTCATCTCCCCATGGTCCTGCTCACCGCTGCTCCTGCTCCTCCTCACTGGCACAAAACCACCTCTCAACATATCTGACATTTGAGTTCCTTTATAGTAAAACACCATCACAGGTGTGCTTAATGCTCTGCCCAGATCATCTTACAACCACTCACCTGTGCGTCTCAGATCAGCAGCTAGTCTCCCATGAGGCCTTACAGCAGCCCTCTGGAAGGGGACAGTGCCATGAGCCCCATTTCCAAAGGGGGGGACAGAGCTCCCCAAAACCACCTCGTAGCAGGGACAACCCTTCTACTGATACTGAGCCTACAAAACCACCACAGGCAGGTGTTTTCCCTTTCTTATGAACTCCTCTCACTTGCTGATCATTTGCATGTGCCGATCAAGTAATGAGGGAGTCAGGGAGCATGTTCCTAGAGAAAGAGATCGCCAGAGGAGTTAAAGAAGCCCCTTCTGCTGAGGTCACAGGCAAAAAGGGACTTTCATAACCTCCTGGAAGGAAGCAAAGGCTCCGGTTACCTTAGAAGGCAGCTCGTCCTGTCCAGGAGTGGCGGTGGTTTGTGCGGACAAGGGAAGCGGGGAGAGCTCTGCTCCCCTCCCAGAGCAGACACCTGCGATGGGCGTTCGACGACCTGCCGCCCTTCTCCGGCGCGCAGCTCGCCTTGTCGCTAATGGGAGATGCTTGTAAAATTCTCTGCCGGGTTAACAGCAGCATTATTTTTTAAACAGGTAGCTGCTTTTTCTGCCCATTACGCTGCTGGAGAGGAATCCAGATGCCACTGTATTCCCGCTCGTGCCAGCCCGAGCCATTCCTGCATAGGCAGGGACAGCCAGCGCGTGAAATCACCCCAGGGGAACAGCCCTTTCCATGCCTGCAAGCACTTCAGGGAAAGTTGCTTTTTCCTTTTTTCCTTCAGTTTCAGCTCAGTGAATAATACTTCAGCGCTAAGCGCAACAGCTGCAATAGGCCTCTCTTTTCAGCGGTTTGGGACCTGCTTCATTTTTGATACTGTTATTGCAAAGCCTGCGAGAGAGGAGCACCTTCTGGTGAAGTTACCTGCCGCTTATGCCAGCCGGTGGGTGATGAAGGCTAATGCACCTCCCACTTGCCCTGTCACGAAGTCTAAGATGCTACAACTTACCCGTTGCCTTTAATCCCGCAGATAATGGCATAATGAGATCCAGTGCCTAGGGGTTGAACCTAAAATATACACTTAATTTGCCATTTCAGTGAAAGTAGTTAACAAGCAGGATGGCTTCGCAGGGAGTGGGGCAGCCTCTCCCACACTGGCAGGCTACATCAAGACCAGATGCATCTCTGGGAGACATGACTGAGGTCAACCATAAATTAACAGGCTGACTGCGAGGGGAAAAAATAATAATAGTGGGTCCAGTTGCATGGTCTGGTATGAAGGAGACCAGATGAGATGGGCCAATGAGTCCTTTCTACGCCCATGAACTTTCTGAGTCCTTCTTGTCTGGAGGGGGGAAAAATGGCAAGGGGTCCCTTTGCCATTTTACCATGGCTGATTCTTAATCAATAGCAGGGCTGGCAGTAGCTCTTGTGCAATACCACTTTCCCCAGAGCTGGGCCCTCTTCCCCTGCAATGCTCCCAACCCCTGCTGGTCTCAGAAGAATTGAGCCCAAAGCTCCACATAGCAATTCAAATGCATCACCAGACATTAGGCCACCGGGTTAACCACTGTTTAATTTCGTCACATTTGTTTGTGAGTTATGTACGTGCCTTTCTTTTGTCAACATCTCCTTTTAAAAAGGATATTGATTTTGTTTTCAAAGGCTCTCAAAAATAAAATGAATGACTACATTCTAAGGAAGAGTCATTTTCTCAACAGCTGTAAATAATTTATTGTTCGCAACCCACCCAGATCAAAAGATACTTCATCAACTGATGTGGCAAAATCTGGTGCAAGCTGCATTTCTATTATCTCAGATCCAATTAACCATTTGGAGCAGACTAAAACATAACTAGATCAATCCAGAATCAGATTAATATCCAATCCATAATCACATTAATCACAATCTGTCCATAATTAGCCATCAGATAATCCCATTGGACAGGAGGTGACATGCAGTATCCCATTATCTCATTAATTATCTATTTTCAGTATCAGACATTGTCCCAAAACACAAGGAAATGTTTTTTAAAGGGAAAATGGACAGGGACTTTCCTCCTTTTGCTACCGGCTCCCCATTGAAGCCCCCAACGGTTTGATGCTGGAGTTTTACAACATTTCTTTATTTTCATATGTTCTGTTAGGACTAAGAGCTGTTTTTTTGAGAGATGTCATCTTTTTAAATAAAATACCATTATCTTAGGAAGATGGATAAATAAAACATTTGTTTCATGTGAACAAGTTTATGAAAGAAAAGAAAACCCTTCATCAAAGGTTTTAATGGTAACATGATAACAATAGCTTTGCAATGCTAAATCTTATTGCAGATGGTTCCTGTCCTTTTTGTAATGTAAGTGAAATTGTGTTCCATCTGTTTTAATTTTATAATGGACTTAATCCACGGCTGGCTCTGAAAGAATCAGCATTTACTGCCTTTGCAATCTGCTGCAAACAAAAAAATTGTTACCGTTTCCCCTTTCTAGAGGGAACTTGTATTTCTATTTGGGAGCAAAAACCAAAGAGTTGCTCCGGAGAGAGCGGGAAGCGCTGTTAGCCAGCCTCACCCCGCGGCCAGGCAGCCCCTGCCAGCTCTCGCACCAAACCCGACTGGAATTACCCCGAAAGCGATTGGAAACTCTGGACGCTGGGTGAAGGAGAGCAAGGAGTAATCGGTGTGTCAGGAGAGACTGCACTTGGTTTTGACTAGCAAATGCTTCTAGCAGTTCCAAGCGACCTGAAAGCGGTTTTTCCAGAGGTCGCTCCTGACCTGAATTATTCTACGGTTTTATGACGTGCTTTCCCGTACGCCCACCTCAGATGAACCAACAATTAACCTGCTTGAAAACCGTGGTGGTATCGGGCTGGTTTTATGCCTCTTGGCATTACCTGTTGTCATTTTAAAGTTTTTCATACATCACCTAGAGGAGGTTCAGGTCTTTTGGCATTTCCCTGGCAAGTCCTTTTTGGGGGTTTTCTACTAAGCTGCCCATGCCAGCACTGCCCACCCCGTTCCTACCTGCCCGGTCACAAACCCAGTCCAGTCCCACCATACCTGCCCGGTGTCAACACACCGCTCTGTACTCACACAGGTGTGCCTGCAGCACAGCTTTGTGCCGGTTTGGAAAAGTTTGGCTGGCTCAGCTGTAACCTTTCCTATTCCTAAGCTGATGGGAGGTTTGGGAGAGCAGGGAGGACCCTGCCCTCGAGTGAGAAAAGGGTGATGCAACATAGAGCATCCCTGCCAAGCTGCTGTATTCTTAGACGTGTCTCATTCTCCTATCACTCTGACATTTTATTTTTGCATTTTATTGTTAACACATGCAGATACTGACTCACTCAGGACTCCGTGGATTCCGGCTCAGACTGAAGTCATCCTTCTGCACCCCCTTTCCTGCCAGGCATGGCCAGGACACCCCGCGCTGCCCCACGGCCATGGCAGCGCTGTGGAGGTTCCTGTCACCCGTCCCACAGGGTCACCCTGCTTTGAAGAGCCAGCCAAACTTTTCCAATGCCCTTCGCATCGCTCACCTCCCAGCTCAGCTCTGCCGCTGGCAAACGAGCCAGGCTCACGGCAGGCAGCGGTCGGACCACAAACCCCGACAGGCGCCACGGCCACCCTTGCCACTGCCACGCAGGCAGGGGACACGGGGGCTCGCCCTGCCCCGAGGACGTCACTGCCACACCGCACCTCTGCACCGTCGCACATGCAGGGGCGGGCAGGGATGCCAAAATCCCCTGGCGACACGTGCCCCTGCTGAAGTGGGCACCCCAAACGCCATCCTGCTTCTCCCCTCGACTCTTGTGCAAATTTAAATGTTTGCTTTCGACATTCGGGGTCCTCAAAGGCGCAGCAGCTTCTGGGGTTTCGTACCTACAGAGCGCCCGACTCCTACAAAAACCAAGCGCGTCGGCTGGAAAACCCATCCTGCCTCCCTCCTCCGAGCAAAATGGGCACAGCCTGCCCTTCCTGAGCCAAAATTTAAAGTCACCATGTCCTTCCCAAGCCATACAGGTTGGTCTACGCCTGTCAAATTCCGTGTGTAAAATCAAGAAGGTGATTGCATGGAGGGGAGGGCCAGGACCGAAGCCCCACGACAGCAGCAATCTCAATTCCAGCACGTATAAGCTTTCACGGACCTTTTGAGCTACTCGTGCCGCTGTGCTGCGAAGTCTTTGGGAATTTAAAACCGAGTCAAAGGCCGCTGAAGCACTCTCCCTATTTTTCTGCTAATGCACAGGAAGCCCTTGGAGACTGGGGGGAAAGAGGGAGGAAAAATGAATAGAAGGGATAAAAAAAGCAACAGGAGAGGTTCAGCTGCAGGCGCAGCACGGGATCAGGTGCATGAAAACGCAGTAAAATACTATTTTTCCCCCCTAATTTCGACTCATCACGCGGCTGGCTGCTGCCCGAGACGGCCGCCCCGACGATGCCGGCGGTCCCGCTCGGGTCCGTCGGGGCGGCCGTTCCGCGCACCGCCCCCCGCCCAGCGGGGCACGGCTCCGCGGGCCCGCAGCTTCGAGCCCGCGTCCCCCGCGGAGCCCCCTTCCCGTCCGCCGCGGGGATGCGCCTCCGCGCAGCGCCGGCGACTGTCCCGCCGCGTCCGTCCGCGGGCACCTGCCTGCGGCACGCCGAAACGCAGGGAAGAGGGACAACGAAATAAAAGGCGAGGGAGAGGGGAAGGAACAGGAAAAAAGGGAAACAAGAGAAGGAGAACATAAAAGGCGAAGTAAAAGTCAAGGGAAATAACAGGGAGAGCGGGGGGGGGGGGGAGGCGGGAAGCTAAAATGAATCTCCATCTCCTCGGGCTGCCGATGCCGCCGTCCCCTCCGCCTAGAGGGCCGGGGCGGCCGGCCAGGCGGTCGGAGGGTCCCGCGGGCGGCCGCGGGTGCCGGGTGGGTGCCGCGGCCTCCCGGGGCGCTAGGGCGCTGAGCCGCGCACCCACCGCCCCCGCGGAGGAGCTTCTACCCGCGTCGCTCAGGGGCGACCCGCTCCGTCCGTCCGAGGCGGCGTCGGGTCACGCCGAGCCGGGCTCCACGCGGGGCGGCGTGGGGAGTCCGCTCCGCGCCCCGCGCCCCGCTCCGCGCCCCGCCGCGCGCCCATTGTTCACCACGGCCAATCCGCGGGCGCCCTCCCCGCGGCCGCCAATCGCCTCTGGGGGCCGCGCGGTGAGGTCAGCGCCGCCCCCCCCCCCCCCCCCCCCTCCCGCCCCTCCGGCGGCCGGTGCGCGCTGACATCACGGCGCGGCCCGGCGGGGCGGGCCCGGGGGGGCGGGCGCGGCCCCCGCCCCGCGCGGCGCGGGTAGTGGTGGAGCGGCGGCGCCGCATCCCGCATCCCGCATCGCGGCCGGTGCGCAGGGGGGCCGCCCGCATGGTGGACATCCTCCTCCCGCGGCCGCTCCCGGGCGCCATGGGGGAGCCCTCCAAGAGTAAGTGAGCGCAGCGCGGCGCACAACGCGGCGCCGGGGCGGGAGGGAGGGAGGGAGCGGCGGGACGCTGCGGGACGCCGAGCTCCCCGCCGCCGACTGCCGTCGGGCGGGCTGGCGGCCGCCGTGCCGTGCCGCGCCGCGCCGTGCCGCGCCGTGCCGCCCCGGACCCGCGGGCGCGGTGACAGCGCCGGGAAGGGCTGCGGCACCGCGGCGGGCGCGGGAGGCTGCGGGCTCGGCCCGTGGCATCTCCGGCGCCGCTATTCCCGTTGGTGCCCGGCGCTCCCCGGCCCCGCCGGCTCCCTTTTCTTACCGAATGCCTGTCCTTTCGGCTCTCCGCGCTGCCGAGCTCGTGTCTTTCTGCCGTTTCCATTTGTTTCTCTCCTTGCCCTCTGCGTTTTCTTTCTTTCCTTCTCTCTTTCCCTGCCCGCGTTACCGTTTTTCTTTCTTTCTCTCTGTCCGCGTTTCGGTTTGTCTTCCTTTTTTAAAAAATTTCTCTTTCCGTTTTCATTTATTTCTTTCTCTTTCTGTTCTTCTGGTTTTGTTTGGGTTTATTGCTTTTTCCGTCTCTCTGATTCCTTGTCTCTTGCTGTTTTCATTTCTCCGTGTTCCCGTTTTAACTGTGTCCTTCTGGGTTTTCGCGGGTTTTGTTTCTCTTTCCGTCATTCCGTTTTTATTTCTTTTTCTTCCTTTAACTTTTTCCTCAGCTTCTGTTTTAGTGTTTCTGTGTTTCTGCTTTTATTTCCTTTTCCGAAATTCTACTTTTATGTCTCGGTCTTTCTGCATTTATTTCCCTCCATCAAGTTTCTGGGTTTTTGTGGTTTTGGTTTTTGTTTTTTGGTTGGTTTTTTTTTTTTAGTTTCTAGCTGTATTTATTTCTCTCCTTTCGTCTTTCCATCCTTTCCTTCTCTCCGTGTTTCCGTCTTTATTTCTTCTTTCTTCCTATTTTGAAAAAAAAAAAAAAAGAGTAAGTAAAAAGGAAAAAAAGTTGGTTTTTTTTTTTTAAAAAAGTGGTTTTTCCTAATTCCTGGCGCTTCTGCTCTTGCACGTCGCTGCCCCTGACCGTGTCCCGCTCGCTCCCGGCAGGGCGGCCGGGGCTGGCCCTGTGCGCGGGCTGCGGGGGCCGCATCCAGGACCCCTTCCTGCTGCGGGTGTCGCCGGATCTGGAGTGGCACGTCGCCTGCCTCAAGTGCGCCGAGTGCGGGCAGCCCCTGGACGAGACCTGCACATGCTTCCTGCGCGACGGCAAGGCCTACTGCAAGCGGGATTACAGCAGGTGACCTCGAATGCGCCGACGCTCGTTAAAAAAAACCAAAACAACAAAACCAACACAAAAACCCAAGAGCCAAAACCAAAACCCAAATAACCGAACCCCGAAACAGCACAAAAGCCCTCCCTCCCGCCCCCCCGAATTTTCCCCAAACGACGAGCTGACTCCCGGCCGCCGGAGCCGCCCCGACGGCGCGGCCGCCGACCCTGACGGCTCGTCGCCTCCCCTCCTCTGCCCGCAGGCTCTTCGGCATCAAGTGCGCCCAGTGCCGGGCGGCCTTCAGCAGCAGCGACCTGGTGATGCGCGCCCGCGACCACGTCTACCACCTGGAGTGTTTCCGCTGCGCCGCCTGCGGCCGCCAGCTCCTGCCCGGCGACCAGTTCTGCCTGCGGGAGCGCGACCTGCTCTGCCGCGCCGACCACGGGCCGACCCCCGACGGCTCCGCCGCCGCCGCCGCCGCCCGCGGTCCGCGCAGCCCGGCGCTGCCACCGCCCGCCGCCCACCTGGCAGGTACCGGCTTCCCCCTCTCGGGGCGGGCGGTGGGGTGGCGGTGATTGGGGAGGGGTGGGGTGGGGGGGTTGCTGTGGGCGGGCGGGCGGCGCTGACGGTGAGCGCCCTCCCCGCCCGCCGCAGAGCCGGTGCCCGGGCGGCCGCCCGCCCCGCGGCCGCCGGCGCACAAGGCGGCGGAGAAGACCACCCGCGTGAGGACGGTGCTGAACGAGAAGCAGCTGCACACGCTGCGGACCTGCTACGCCGCCAACCCGCGCCCCGACGCCCTGATGAAGGAGCAGCTGGTGGAGATGACGGGGCTCAGCCCCCGCGTCATCCGCGTCTGGTTCCAGAACAAGCGCTGCAAGGACAAGAAGAAGTCCATCCTCATGAAGCAGCTCCAGCAGCAGCAGCACAGCGACAAGACGGTGAGCGCCCGCCCGCCCGCCCCGCCGGGGAGGGAGGAGGAGGTGGTGGTGGCGGCGGCGGCGGCGGCGGGGGCTGGTGGGGTGGTCGGGCTCGGGCGGCAGCCGCGCTTGAAGGAAGGCCCGTGTGCCCGCAGAGCCTGCAGGGCCTCACCGGGACGCCGCTGGTGGCCGGCAGCCCCATCCGCCACGAGAGTGCCGTGCAGGGCAGCGCCGTGGAGGTCCAGACCTACCAACCGCCCTGGAAAGCGCTCAGCGAGTTCGCCCTGCAGAGCGACCTGGAGCAACCCGCCGCCTTCCAACAGCTGGTGAGCCGCCCCGCACCGCGCCGGACCGGACCGGGACGGGCCGGGACGGACCGGGCCCGACCCCCTCCCCCGTCGGGTCGCGGGCAGCCCCCGGCGCTGCGGGAGGGGGGACGGGGACGGGGACGGGGCCCTCACCGCCGCCGCTCCCTTCCCCATCCCCCTCCCCCAGGTCTCCTTCTCCGAGTCCGGCTCCTTGGGCACCTCCTCCGGCAGCGACGTGACTTCGCTGTCCTCCCAGCTCCCCGACACCCCCAACAGCATGGTGCCCAGCCCGGCCGAGACGTGAGGCGGCCCGGCCGGCCGCCCGCCGCCGCGGGACTTCCGCATGCCTGCGCTCCCTGCATGAGACACCCGGCCCCGGGCCGCTCCCAGAGCGCCGGACAAACGCCTTTGTTTTTTAATTATTCTTATTTAAAAACAAACAAAAAATATGTTACTGACGGCCAAAAAAGCACCGGGATCCTCGCCGCCTTCACCAGACCGGAGAGAGAGCCCCCGCCCTGGTTATTTCGTTGTTTTGGTGGTTTTTTTTTTTTTTTCCCTGCGGATTTCGATGTTTCTTTTCCCCAAAGAAACGCGGATTTGCCCGCTGGAGCCCGGCACGGTGACAGGCTGTCTCGCCCGCCGCTTGTGCCGGGGACGGCTTTTCTTCCCTTTTTGGAAAGGGAAAAGGAAAGAGGAAAAAAAAAAAAAAGAGAATACAAAAAAGGGGGGAGAGACTCCCCCGGCGTGCGCGCCTTCCCGCGGCCGCGGAGCCGGCCTGGCCCTCCCTCCGCCGAGCCGCGCCGTCCAGCCTCATCTCACGCCGATGCCTCTCCCGGGCCGCGGCGCCCGGCCCCGCACGATCGCTGGAAAAACGGGACACGGAAACGAGACTGTTTTAACGGGAAAACCAGTACTAATAATGTTAAGTTATCAATGGACGGAGGACGGATTGTTTGAGCCTTTAACGAACAAACGTAAGTTATTGTTATTTATTGTCAGAGTCAGCGGTTGAATAGTGGGATTAAATATTTTGGACTTAATAAAAAAAGGAGAAAAAAGAAAAGGCAAGGATTGAAACGAAAAAAAAGGGAGCGGAGGGGCGGCGGAGGGGCTCCCCGTGCGCGGAGCCGCGCTGCCGGCCGGGTCGGGTCGTGGAGCGGGTCGGGTCGGGGTGCGGGTCGAGGTGCGGGCTGGGGTGCGGGTCGGGACGGCCTCCCCCCCCCCCCCCCCCCCCCCCCCGCACCGCGCTAATCGGCTTTCCCGACCGGGGCCGCTTATTTATAGCCGGGGAGGCGGAGCGCAGGTTTCCCTTTCGGCGCAAGGAGCAGCCCCCGGGGCCCGGCCGGGTCGTGCCCGCACCTGCCGCGGTGCGGTGCCGCCTCCCCTTCTCCCCGGGGGCGGCGAGGCCAGCCGTCCCCCTCGCGTGTATTCATCCCCGAGTCTAGACGAAGGCGGCGGCTCCTTATCTGCCTTTGGCATCACCTGGGAAGGAGCGCGGCGGGGGCCGCCCCGGCTCCTTCCCCGTTACCCGGACGGGAGTGCGCTCAGGGCCGGCTCCCGGTGGCACCGCAGGCCCGGGCAGCCTTAAACCGCGGCGAGCACACATCCCCCCCCCCCCCCCCCAGCCCCATGCCCGCGCAATCGCGCCCGCACCCTCGGGGAGGGGAGCGGGGCGGCGGGGCTGGGCCCTGCCCGAGCCTCCCGGGCCCGCAAGGGGACGACGGGCAGCGCGGCGCCGGCTCCACCACCCCCGGAGGGGCCGAGGAGACGGGCGTGAGGGGACCGGGGGGGGGGGGAGCTGGCCCGCGCGGCCGATCCGCAGTTGCCGTCGGGGCGCACGGAGCAGCCCGGCAGGGGAGAAGGGGCCGCCTCAGCCAGGGGCTCCTCTGCTGCCGCCGGGCCGGGCGACCCCCCCCCCCCCCCCCCGGGCCCGGGGACAGGTGGGAAGGGGGTCTCCCGCTCCGCCTCCCCCCTAAACCCCGCCGCGGCCCCCCCCCACCCCCGCCGTTACCTGGCTCCAGCCGGGTCGGGTTTCAGCTCCCCGCGCTCTCCCGGGCCTAGACTGAAGCGAAGCCGTTTCCGTCACCCGGGAGCGGAGCCGGCCGGGCCCTTAAAATCGCCTCCGGTGTGTGTGTGAGGGGAGGCGGGGGGGGACGGCCGGGGGACCCGCGTCCCCCTCACTCCCCTTCTCCTCAGGCCGCGGCGGGTCGGGATCGCCCGGGTGCGGGCCGGGCCAGGCCGCTGGGACCGGCGGAGAGAGGGGACGGTCCCGGTGGCGGTCCCCGCGGCCCTCAGCCGCCCGCGGCCCGGGATCGGCGCGGCTCCGCCGGCGCCTTCCCTGAGGAAGCGGCGTCCCGCTCCCCCCCCCCCTCCCACCCCGCAGCCCCTCACAGCGGCGAGGAGCGCGCTACGGCGAGAGGCGCGGGAAATAAATCTTATACCGAGACACGCTGCCGTTTTTCACCTTTTAATTTTGCTTCGCGGAACCTTCACCGCTCAGAGAACATCACGAGGTTTAAACAAGCATTATTAAAGTCTTATCGAAATGTTAAAAATGCGTGTGGTTTAAAAAGTCTGCGTCACGTGATTTATCCCAAATCACCAAAAAATGGTAAGAGAACTTTCCTCAGAGCTAAAGGTGACAAATTCTTTAGACTTTTGATTAACTGGAAAGAGAGCACAGGAGTCTTTTTTTTTTTTTTTTTTCTCTCCAAGCCTTGCGTTGCTTATGGTAATTCAAGGACACCAACATTTGTAAACGCGGAAGTCACACTACAGACAGAATAAGTTATTTTATTACAAGATATATAGAACACATTTTCTCTGTTTGCAATCTTATTTCAGCAGTTCTGCAGTCCAAGTACCACCACATCACAGGGTAGAAAATACCCACGTCATGACACAGGATATGTGAATGAAACAAACTGAAATTGTCAAAATTACAAAACAGAACTTGAAAGTATCTACAGTACTTATGATACAAATAGTGCAAATTATGTATCTACAACATAAGTATTTAGAGTATCAAAAACTTTTCGGAATAGCCTTTTAAAGAAGGTAGTCAGCAGGAACTGGTCAGCGTGACGATGCCAGGGATTTTAAAACCAAACACAGCACTTATTTTTTCAAGAAGAACTGTCGAGCTTCTTCCCAGGACTGGCGGGGGAATCTGTTGGACAGCTCAAGATAATCTTGAGAATTGAAAAATTTTTCTGTTGAAAATAGAACATAAAATTACCAAGTTATCCCTCTGAAGATAAGATGGCAATAAAACAAGAATAATGAACACGCAGCCAATTCGAGATACTTCAAGCCATTCGCTCCCCTCCCCCTACCAAAAACTTCTCAAAGCATGGGATGACACTTCTGTGGAGCTCCAGCCGTTGAGGTTTGGCTTTCAAAAAGGGGGTAGAGGACTCTCATGAGCCAAGGCTTAGATTTTTAAGCTTTTGGATCAGGCGCTCCCGCTTTATGCATCGGAACATTATACATCTTTACGTGTTTTATGTTCTTGGACCCACCGGGGAGCAGTTCGGCCTCGTTCAAGTTTGGGCAGCCTCAGCGGCGCGCTCTCTGCTTTTTCCACGACAGGCTGCGGAGGAGTTTTGCTCCCTGACTCCCCAAAGCTCACAGCACGATTACAAACACAGCTTTTACTCCTGCGAGTACCGCTGGTGACGTGAACAGGACTACACAGGCGTGCACGGGTTTGCAGGGTCCGACCCTTCGAGCAGCGTGTTGCAGCACAGCACCCAACAATAAAGTGTGCGCTTTCAAGTTCTATTCCCAGCAGCGTTATTGTTCCCATTTGTTTTTTTGGGGGACACCATCCTTCACATTCAAGAGATATAATGGATAAAAATAATCCTACTTATACTATTATTAAGTCAGCTTTTTTGCAACTGGGGAATGTTTAGAAATTACACTCACATGTCACCACATAGTCATCTTTGTTTAAAAGTTCATCCAGTTTGAATAGTGAAAATAAAAAGCAGTTTCCCACTTGGATTTTAGACGTTTCTCGAGCAGATTCTCAGGCAAACACAATCCTGGAAAGTCTGTGCTGCAGACACTGCACGAGGCTGCTTCAGACTAAGAGGTATAATGTTGACCGTAAAAATCTCCATAAAATTATGTTAATTTTATAATTTAATTTTAAACACAAAGCTTATGTTTTAGACCTAGAACTGCTTGTCTTCTGCCAAACATTCAGCAAAATGGTGGTGGAGTTCTGCTTGCTATTAGAGAGAAATGACTGGCCGAGTGACATACTTTAAGCAAAATACGGGTGACTCAAGACCAGGTTCCCACCGCACACTTGAATTTCAGATGTGTTTAACAAGTAATAGCCATCTTAGCTAAGAATCTTCCAAATGTTTGGCCTAAAGAGGTTAACTGTATATTACGTGATATTTACAACAACTGAGGGGGAAAAAAAAAAAATCGCAGCTCTTCTGCAACCTGAGAAACTTTACAGAATCATTACAGGGCAGTATTTTACCGATTTTTGGCATCCTGGGTGTATTGGCATGGCTGCGTGACTTCTGCAACCTAAAACTTTTGAAGGTAGCCTTTGTGACAGCTAATTAAATATGTGCACGTACAGTATCACATTTTAAGACATGATACCACGTAGCATTTAATGAAGATTAACACTCTGAATTCCTGATACCATGAGTAGCAGACTGGAAGACCTGTATGTTTCTGAACGTAAGCTAGGGACCCCCTCCCCAAATTGTAAAATCATGTTGCAATTTACTGTATTTCTTTCATCGTAATACGGATTAAAAAAATTAAATCACAGTAAAATATAATATCAACACATTTTGTGACCCAACTGCAACTCTATTACATTTCACTGGAGACATACCCCTCTGCTGAGATAACTGATTATCCATTTGGCTTGAACTCTGTGCAAAATCCTAGAGCGGGGAAAAAAAAAAAAAAAAGGCATCAGATTTTCAGATCTTACGTCTGAGGAATTAAACCAACATTTTGAAGTCTTCACGGTCACTCAAAAATACCAGTATTTTATGAAATCTGTAAATTAACAAACTCTGGCTTGTTTGCTACATAACAGAATACTGCCAGCACTTGAATTCTATAATATATACTGGATTTTTATACATTTATTTATACTTTTTTTTTTTTTTTTTGAAAAAAACCCAAACCAAAACAAAAAACCTTTTAATACACAACAGAAAAAACAAGGTTTTTGTGTCTTCTTAGGAAATAGTTATTGTCATGACTTTTAAGGGGACTATACTATAGTTGTGTTTCTTTAAAACAAATAAGAGTTTTAGATTTACACTCCTGACTCCAAATACGCTCTTACAAAATCCTTGAATTATCCCAATTTCTCCGGCTGTGACCCAGGAGCCTGAGGTCCTGATCTCCTGAGAGTAAGTGAAGTTCTTCCAGAGAGGTGATTAACTCTGGCCAACGCTGCAGCCAGCTGCGTAACCAGCTGAGGTGCAGTTAATCTCAGCGCCCAGCGCGATGTGCGATCCCTGCTGCTGTCGGACAGGATGCTGCATCCTCCGGAGTCGGGAACGGCACCGACTTTGCTCCGAACAACGCACGAGTACGCAAGTCAGCTGCCCCAGTACGAGGAGGGCTTTTAGACCCTATCTTTTGTTCCAAGTACTCACTGAGCAGAGACGGTATTACTTGACATAAGAGATAGAATTTAGCAAATCGTGGATACTCCTAAATGTTTTTTAATTATTCAGCACATCTAAACAGAACTAACAAAAATAAAAAGGATGATGCAATCTTCAGATGATGGAAATAAATCTGTTGGTAGGGAGGTATAACGTGGGTCATCATAAAATCCAGCAATCATTTTCCTTTGATTTATGCTGCACACATTTAACACACTGTATTTAAGTGTTATATTCGTACACACCACCAAACTTTTACGTAAATGGGACTTCTTTTTGCATTCCCTGGCACAGGAAGAATCTCATTTTCTAGTCACAGGGAAATATTTTACAGTCTTTCCCAAACCTTCCACTGAAGCAAATGAGAGACTTGCTTGACAAGCAGCGAGTTGAAATGAAAGTGGAGAGGCAAGTCTCTTCTGTGTGTGTGGGTATCCAAGCATTCCTCGCTTCCTTTCAGTATCGTGTGTGTGCGCAGCATTTGGGATTAGATTTTAAAATGGGTAAAATGCTCAAGTACCAGTGAAGTCAACAAAGACATGACATTACAGCACATAAGGATCTTACATATTTTAATATCACACCTTTTTTAAAAGCCTGCAAGAATAGTATGTGGACTTGGCATCTGAGATACACCTCTAATTGGAAATCAAATTAATAACGTTGACTCTTGTAGATATATTTAAGCTTTGGTGTAGCTACTGGGGATTTAAATGCCATTGTCTCTCTTATAGCACAGAAATCAAGGTAAATAACTGTAATTATTCATATAGGGAACACTCTCCTCCACTCTTATGGTTTTTGGCTGAAAAAACCAAACTAAACTTGCTGCACTTACTTGTAATGCTCAAGTTATTTTTTGCCGCTGCCACTTCTACGCTGAAATCTGTAGTTTCACTATGCGAAAGTCAATGATGAATTATAGCTTTGTATTTAACCAAAAGTTCATTACTACACAGCAAATTCTTTAATACTAAGTTCCAAACTTTTTTTTTTTAAACTGCTATGCAATTATTTTAGTATTAAAAGGATAAACAGTAGTCACACTCAGAAGTTTGATGTTATGCGAACACTTTTAGTAAATATTTAGTTCTTGTGCTTTCTCTCCCAAATCCGTGTGGCCTACCCTTGGACTAGCTGTAAAGCATCAGGAAAGAGTTCGACTAACATTTCTGTATCAACAACAGTAACTTTCAGGTGACTGATATAGAGTTACTAGACTCCTAAAAGCACATTACTTTTTAATACTAGAGTGTTTATGAAAACTACATTTATTCATTGGAAACAGTCAATAAAATGTATGGAAAACATGAGGCATGTATAAAATCTGATACATAAAGCACAGCATATAAATTTAGACAAAGGGAACAAAAATGCTGTAAATCCTTATTCAGAACAGTATTCGTAATGACCTCAGTGGCTTACTGTCAAAAACACAGATTGCAAGATTAGACGGGTAACATGTGTTCTGTGTATTTTCTGCATAAAATATATAAACTTCAGTTCTCTCTGTAAATCTATTGTATGCAGTATACAGCTGTACATTTGTATGTAAACACATTAATATACCGATTTCAGATATGCTGTATGTGCAGTAGTGTTTTAAAAATTAAGTATTTTAAGAATTGTCTTGATATAGCAGGATCTACATCAACTCTTCCTAGCATGTCCAATAACTTTAATGAAAACAGGTTTCTGCATGTGACAGCGAGAACCTGAACTACTTGGTTACCTTTTAGTGCTTAAGATGCCTCAAGTACAGGCATAATCTGTGGTTTGAAAAGAGCTGCAGAGAATCTTAAAGTACTTCAATGCTGTTTACTTGTTTTACTTCAGTCAAATGATCTCCATATACACAGCAAAGGCAAGAAAAACTGTTGCAGTTATCTTGCACACCACTGTTACGTTACTGCAATAGCTACCTGAATGAACGTGGCGAGTAAAACACAACTCATCTCCTGCTCCAGGATGATTTTGTTCTGAGGGTTATTGTAACAAGCAGCTATTAGCGAAGGGAAGAGCACTTTGATTAAACGAGGATCACTGAAATACTGGAAAGGCAACTGGCACAGTTTTTGCAGCACTGTGGGGTGACGGCCAGATTGTACAATGATCTGAAAATACAAACATAACAAAATTAAAACACGTGATCTATCTGTTCTTCTCTTCCTGTTAACCACCAAGGGTGCTGAAGTCATGCTAAAAAAATGAGCACAGCTGAGGAGTAAATACTAAAAATAAAGCTTATAACATTTAGTCTAAATAAGTTCTGTTTCAGTGTCCAAGTCTTATTCTTCTTGCAGAGGAACACAAAGAATGTAAGGCTGTGAAACTTCTTTTTTTCCTGTATCACCCAAAAAGACAGTAAGTAAATGAGAAGGGGATTAATCTGCAGATTACAATAAAGTAGATAATTTAATACCTTCATTCAAAAGACAAAGAATTATAGCGAAGGGACTATTGTAAGTTAGAGCTATGAAACAAAAAAACCACAACCCCTGCCATTTACACACAGTAAGCATGTTTTTTGGGGAGAGGGGGGGAATCAAGAAAGAGATCACCAGGACTGTAAAAACCCTCCTGAAGCTCGATCATCTTTTACTAGAGTGCTCTCTAGCAATTAGAGAGGACTCTGTTTCATGGTAGATGTCTGCCACGCATTCTCAGGCACCAAAAAGAAAAGGTGATTGTAAGCTGCACAGCAAGGAGTTTCAGTAAGTAGAGACTCAGAAAGATCCTCCCATATGTATTTCTTATCTCAGTTTCTATCAGTGCCATCGACTCTAAAAGGAGAATTGTTTAGATAAATGGGACTGTTGTCATGAAGCAGGCTAAGTTTACAACTGTGTACATCTGAAGAAAAAAGGCAATGCTATTACTGGTCTCCTGCAAACGAACCTTTCCAATTTACTTGATATTCTTATAAAATCTTTGTGATAAACTAAAAAATGCCAAAATCGGATCTGTTCCAAGTAACCTTGATTAGACAATTATAATATGAAAGAGCTGTTTGACCCAAAGTTGGCTTTTCGGCATAGGAGGAAGCTCCTATAAGGTTAGAACACTGTAAAACTTAGGGTCACGACTGTAAATTGTACTTGGAAAAACACAATTTTACAGGTACACACCCAGACAAGACTGCATTCAAATTAAAACCAGAAGGACAGAAAGAAGCAGTTGAGACCACAGGAACATAAATTACAGGGATTTACAAGTTTTCAAAGCACTTTTAACAATACCTTCAGAGCACACTCTCAGTTGATAATGCAGCTCAGTTTAAAAACAAGATCAACAAAGTAATAGTTTGCATTTTTTTCAGTTCACCAGTAAAGACGACATTGAAAACCTTTCAAAATACTGGCAGAAATGTCTTAATGCCCTTAAAGACAGGAGGAATTTTTAAAAGTCAGCCAAATATGTGACAATTAAGCATACATTCAGACATTGTTTTGAGGAAAATATCACTGAAGCATTTGGATGATTCTAAACTGAACTACCAGCTACAAGCCTGTAAGCAAGAGGGTGCCTTTCGAGTTTGTGATTACTGTTTGAATTTTAAATTAACTGGAGTGGTTATTATATAAATCTATGTTTTTCTACCGTAAATTCTATAATCAGAGAAGTACTTAATCGTAACTGTACTAAAATAATGACAATTGGTATTTCTGATCCAGGGCGGAACAACAGAACTCTTGATTTCTTTTTAATGGCCACTGTACACTTGCATGAACAGGCAGAGGAAAAGAAGTTTTCGGGACTTCACATTTTTCATTTCACACTTTGCTTCCTTTACCAGTTCTAAAACCACCAAGGATAATTAGTGAACTCTTGCCAAACTAACAGTGCAGATACTCAAATAGCTTCCATGGAATTATTATTTCATTATCTTTTCAACATTTTACTACTATGATGTTATCAACATTAAAGATAGAAGGTATATACAAGGGCTGCTGATTGTTTTAATCTGGTATTTATCACATGTGGAATCAATTTAATGATTTCAGCTCATTGTACTAATGCAGCTACTAAACCTGATACACTATATTATGTACTCTGGAGGAAAAAAAAAAAAAATCATGAGTCACCCCTTACTGGAAAAAAACCCAAACAAATCTCTAGCAGAGCACTTATTCCTTGTTTCACTGTCAACTGGTAGAGAAAGTGAAGTCCAGCATTTGACTTAGCAGATGAACAGTGAAGAAAACAAATGAAAACCTTGCCCATGACTTCTTTACGGTGGAAAAAGACTTCTCTTGACTGAACAGTCACTTGGCTTAATGATCCCAGGGAGTTTTGCAGGCCTGGAATACTCATCTTACAAAATGCTCTAATATGAGATAGAAACTCGTTACTTATATCCAGTGCAGAAAGCTTGCTTTTCCTCCCACCACATACTGGAATCCAGACTTACTTACTTAGAATTAGCTTTTCTTGTTGCTCTCTCTCTTTAGCTTGAAAGTCAGATATGCCTGTCAAACGTAACCAGATCCTAATTAAATCATCGCATTTCTGTATAGCCAAGCATTTAAGCACCTGCTTAACTTCAGATATGTGCCTAGGTTCCATTAATATTTGCTCGTGGTTTTCTTTTTCTGAATTGAGACCTATCAAATTCATATAAGCCACATTTTTTATTATTTTTTTTTTATCCAGAGCAGGTAACTCACATTCATATTTTCTATATTTCATTAAAAAATTTTGCTTACTCTCAAAAGTTATAGGTATTCATACAAATTTATTGATTTTGCCTGTACTTAGCTTAAATAAATTCCAAAGAAGATGCACCAACTTAGCTTAGCTTATTTTTGGCCCTACACAGTAAACATGAGAATAACCCTCTGAAGACTGAAACTATACACACAGGTAAGAGACACAGCAAATACGTTTCTGAAATGCTATTTCATGATGAATTAATGAAGTTGGTTTTTGTGCTACCAGTCAAATTCAAGACCCTGATACATTTCAGGGGTAGAGTCCCTGTTACGGAGCGCGGTGACAGGATTGAGGGTTAGTACGCCAGAAAGCACTGGCCATTGGTACCGTCTGCTCTCGATGTAAAAGCCTGCTGAAAATGAGAGGCTAGAGCTTCTTCAACCCTTTCCTCTGCTGAACTGAAGCAACCTCTACACCGTATAAGCCGATGGTTAGCAAGGCCGCACAATACATGCCACTCTAATATCCGATTTTGTTTACGTTTAACCTTTGCTGAAAGTCACCTTTAAGAACACTATTTTCCCTGCTTGGTCTCCGTCTGAATTTCCAGCTTTTCCTATGCCACATACGCTGCGCCTACTGCATCCACGCTAGCTGCCTACCCAGCACAGGGACTAATGTGATGACCTGTGGGAACTTTTTACTGAGCTATACCTTTCAAGGTTGCCAATCAGTTATCTTCTGTGACTCCCACCTGTTTACAGCCTTCTGCAGGTCCCGCTAATTTGCTTAATCTCCAATAGCCAGAGGGTCAGGCACTCTCTTCTGCCCTACCAGGCAATCCATGCTCCCACGCCACTCTTTGGAAAGCGCACTCTGCGCTCACAAGTGCAATAACCAGCCTGATCCACTGTACTGGTATTTCTGAAGTTTAACGCTTTAGGAAAGCATGATTCACGATTTCTAAAGTCTCTAGACGGAAGCCATTTTTTCCTCAAGTTTACTGGGGCCAATATTCACTACATAGTATATTGCTTGGCCATTTGCTGCAATTCTTCTAGCTGTGAAAGTCTGAAGCAGTATAAAAGTCAGTCTTTCAAAACAGACTACAATGACAAAAGCCAGCAATATGCCACACAGCACTTGAGCAATAAAAAAGGACAATCAATCAAAAAAAATTAAAAGCTCCTTGTGGTATGGAACAGTAATAACGTTGGGAGGGGAACTCATCATTTTGCTGGGAGATAAGGCTTCCCTTGTCACTTAGGTAGGGAGTCTGGCTACAGACCCAAGGTGACTGCTGGAAGGATATTCCATCCTGGATTCTGCAGTTCTTCCTTGCATTCCCCCCAGGACAGCTCCAGCAGCCTTCCTCTCCTGCCGCTGCTTCCTGGCACCTTGCGAAGGAGATCTTCCCCGGGCTGAAGGCCTTTCCTAGGGAGCTAATAAACCACACGGACCCACATAACTTGGGTACAATTCTCCTCTGGGTAGCAAAGGGAATGTTGCAGCTCATTTCATTTTTCTGTGAAGCTCCGAGGGCCCCAAAATAACTTTCTGATGATCCTGCGGGCACAAGAATCATCGAAGTGCGACTCCTTTTCTTGCTTGCAAGGGCAGCGAGGTAACTGCTGGCATACAGGGGCAACCTTCGCCTGAGAACTAGCAAGGGAAAGATGTTTTGGTGAACACCACCTAATTCTATTTACATACTGTATATACGTATATTTGTCTTTCACTTCATCTTTCTCTGTATCGCTTTTATTGTGAATGAAAACTACAGTTGGTTTTAAATGCATATGTATGAATTTTTGTCAAAGCGGGGTAATAAAATCTTCATAACTAATAAGATACAGATCTTCTGAATGATACAGCAATGACACAGAACGTATCAGCAGTTGCATGTCAAATCAGAAGTAAACTCTTACCAAGTCAATGGTTAATTTTACAAGAAAATTAAAGTTAGAATCCTCTAGCCTTTGAAACTGTATCTTCGCAAGCAGGTAACTGAGTTTATAAGCACCTTGTAAGTAATAAAAAGCATTTTCACTGAGAAAACTAAAGTGTCAGCCAGAGTGTCAGCCAGAAAGTTAAAGAATGACTGTATGTAAAATACTGAACAAATACTACCCAAATTGCAGTGAACTGGTAATTCATATATTCATACTTCCTAATTAGACATATAACGTAGATACATGCTACTGATTTTTCAAGAACTACTAGTTCAGTCAAGCTGCCTTGTGAAGACTTACGTATTTTTAATTATGGAGTAGTATTTTTGGTGATAATCTAGATTTTTGTTTCCAAGTTGTAATTGCACACATTTTACATACGTAAAGCATTTTAAAAAAAGCAAAACTAATTGAATGTAAAACTTTGCCTGCAACCTTCCAGAGATTTAAGGAAGATTATGATCACAGATTGGTTTTCAGTGATTCTATGCATGTATGGTTTAATATTGTCAGATATTTTATTACAAGTAATAATAAAAAAAAAAAGTTCAGTCTCAGACCAAGAGCTTTTTCACTCCTTGTGTACTACACAAGGTTAGTCCAGGATTACTGCAGAGTGGAAGTGCTGATTTTTTTAGAGCAATATTTAGTCTAGTTCTACTGATAGATTTAGGTTTTCTTGTTTCACTTGGACATTTGGAGCTCTGGAAAGGCATCATTCATGTTTCTGTCCATATATACCATAAACCCACTGGAATTATCTTTCAAAGAGGCTAATTAATTTTCTGGTCAGGAAGAACAGAAAGCCAGCAGCATGCTTTCTGTCTATGCAAAGGCAGAAAAAAAAAAGAACTGAGAAGTGAGCATTCAGAAAGACAGGTTCTGAGTGAACTAAACTGTGCTAGACCAGAGAACCATAATATTATGAATCGATTATTAACATTTACTGAAGATTATCCATACACTTCGAAAGCTACAAGACATTCATCATGTGTCTAAAATGATAATAATATTTACCATTCTATTCAATTATTTCCTCAAAGGTTGCTTCCTCCCCCCGTGGCCCCCCCCCCCCCAATAACAATTAAAAAAAAATCTCATCACAGTATTCCAGGTTAAAAATGAATTGTTTTAAGTCTGGTGAGAAGCTGTTCTCCTCTGAATTGTTCGACAGTGGTCTGGTTGTCAAGTCCAAGCCTAAGCCCAAAACAGGGTATGATTTTCATCGGTCAAAGCAGCTTCCCTAGCTATCAAAGGGAGTCACTAAACAAGATGGTGCATTTGCTAGGAGACATTCGCCACATCCATTTCGGTGTGGCAAACAACGCTGCCAACGATAATCCATTGTTCCAGGGTCCTTTAAGTCCGGGGCTGGGGGACACAGCCGGTGCTGGCTCTTGGAGACCTATGGGATATACACGAGAGCCCTCAGCTCCAGGCTAACTCAGGAACACAGACGTGCACTTCCATCATTTTTGTTTCATTTTTGGGAGACTTGCTGAAGACTTTTCACAAACATAACTGGAAGATATGATTTAAGTGTTCTCAAATAGAAACACCATATGTGGGTACTTTTCAGAGCAGCTCCCGTAACTTGAGCTCTAGTTTTCATTCTGTTGTGTTGCCCCATGATTTCCTTTATCACAGATTTCCCATTACCATTCAGGCAATGATTTTGCAAAAGCTGACATTTTACTGAAGTCACCAGTAATGCTTTTGTACGCAAAGGTGTACAGGTGTGTTTTCCACATGACAAATAACAGACAAGCTCACTGCAGCCTGGATACTCTCCTGAATCTCTCCTAGTAGCCACTTGGTTACTCTGCCTGCCAGCTCACATGGCCTTCCAGAAATCAACTACACAGAAATAACAGAAGATTTAAAAAAATGAGTGTCTTTAGATGTTAACTTCATCACATTGTTTGCTTATTATTTCTATTCCTTCTACCATATCTTAGCATCACATCATGGTTTATGCTGTTAAAAAATATGCAACATAAAAATGCAGAAACTTTGAGAGCAAATCCATTGCTGGCATCAATGGCACTGCTAGGGCACCATAAATTAGAGCTGCAGGGGTAGGGGGATGTCCAGCTAAAAAAGTAGAGACAATGTCCAGCTACTCCCCGCTGCCACCTGAGCACCTGGAACTGCACACATGCTGCCAGGTCTCCCCAGCAGCAGAGGGATGCTCGCGCGGCAACACTGCAGCAGGAAGGGAATGGGACTTAGGGGGGCTTTCTGTAGCCTACCAGTTTCTTTCATCCACAGAAGAAAGGAAAAATTGCTTCTTGCTGCTTTAAGAAAGCAAAAAAAGGAGAAAGATTGCCAAGGAGAGAAACTGAAATCTGTAGCCACAAAAAACCCAAATGTCAACATTTTGAACGAAACCTTACAAGTCATTTAAGTGCACGACTCTTGCGTGACCAACTCTGCATGACAATGTTGTGTTCTTCGTACTCTACAGTCAGGCTGGTGGTTTTTAGTAATTTTGACCAAGTATTAGAAGTTGCATGCAGCTCTTTTATCAAATGACAAGTGAGATAAAGTTATACCAATATCAAGTGGATACAGGAAAATGGAGCTGAATCGTAACTTTGTAAAGTTTAAAGCTTCCCGAAGCAAAACCTTCCTCAGCTCTTGGAGAGAAAAAGCTGCTCATGAAATGGTGTATTCCATAGGTTCTTAGAAACAAACACAGTGATTATCACGGCGAGGTGAACTAACTTTCTAGAAAAAATCCTTCTCAATAGAATTGCCTTTCATTTTTATGAAATGAAGCATTAATGTGTGCTCTTCTACTTGACTGTGCTCTTCTGCTATAATGTATTTCATGTTCAGACACAATTTTCTTAGAACAAATCAGACTAAAAAGCTAATGGTTCTCTAAGGGACACTCCTTGCCTTTTCCACTATCTCGTATGACCTACAGTTCCAAACTTGAACATGGCCATTATAAACATTTGGATCTTAAAATTGTACTGTTGGTATGGGAACTATTAATGTTTCTTTTCTATTTATTTGTCATTTATATAAATGTCAGTTCTAATTTGTACAAACAACTAATAACTTCATTGAACAGGAACTGTGCATCTAATCTCTGCAACTACAGTATTCCATCAAACAGTTAAATCCTTTTGTTTGATGTCAGGTTATTTATAACTTTGTAGAAGAAATAAGTCTTTATATTAGTAGTCCAGAGTTTCTCTTCAAAGTTAGATCTGCATTATTTCTTTGCTTCTATATAAACAGATCTCATACTGCTAGTATTTAATCACCAGAATATGTCACCACTTAGGCTCTTCTTCTGTTTTAAGGTCAAGCTCTTTTCTTTCCATTTTGCAAACTCCACTACTGGCAAGGCTCGGAGCAAAGAACGTTCTAAATTCCTCCTAACATCTACCAGGAATCAGAGCACCGTTTCCATGCAAAAACAATGTTCCAGAATGCTACATTAAAAATTAAAAATAAGAATTTTGTCTATTTGAAAAAATTCCAGTGTTTATTTTCTTAACATCACATGTAAGCTTTCGGAGAAAAGATAACAGAGTTCAGAAGTAACATTAGTCTTCCTATAAACCACATTATGAGCATTGTCCTTTTAGAGCTAGCTCTATGGTTTAAGCACACAGATTCAGTGGTGCTCTGTGTATACACAACAAAGAAAAAAAGTGTCCGAGCAGTTTTTGTATAAACATCCTAAGCCATTTGAGCATTTCGGATAGGACAATGGCAAATACAAGCACAGTGATGCAGTAAAGATGTAAAAATATTTATCGAAAGTGATGCTAGTGGGAAATCTAGATAAAGAAGTTCTTTATACAAAGCTCTCGAAAAAATGTCACCCAAAATGATAACTAATGAGTCACCTTAGTTATAAGATAAAAAATGAAGTATATATAGATTAAATTCAGCAATAAATAAATAATATTAAACAGATATTGTAAAAGATAAGCTCATTACAATGTGATGAAAGGAGAATGGAACCAATTCTAATATGCATTGAGGCTATTTGTCAATTTAACACATGCCCAGGCTACAGGATAAAGAAGTAATCTAATGCCTGAACTAGAAAAGGTATTAAGGAAAAGCCTAACTTTAAAAATTATAGCATTTTAGCATTTTACGTATTAACATAAAAATAAATGTTTAAGCATGTGAGGTTGCTTTCGTGCTTAACGTTAATCATATACTTAAATACCCGGTTAAATTTAAGGGTATCATTGCTTTCTAGAAAACGGTAAGCTTCATAGTTTCCAAAATAACATAACAGGAGATTTATATGTTTAAGTGTTGGCCTAATAATTTTTAATCAGAGGAGAGTATTATTATTTATCACATGCATTGAGAAATACATATATTCTGTAAGCTCAAGTAAAAAACCCCATCATGCCATGTCTCAAATCCCTAGGTATTATTCTAAACATTGAAATGATTAGAATTAGCCCTTGTAGGCCTGCATTATTTCTGAAGAATCACCTTCACACTTAGATAAGCTCTTCAACTTTGATGATGTACCACTTGTAAATTTAAGCCGCTGCTTTGGGCGTGATTCTCTACTCATTTACACAGATGAAGCTCAACTGATCTGAATGGAGAATTATTGACTTAAAGGCTAGAGAAGAAACAGGACCTTAGTCAACAGAAACTCAAAGATACTATTGGCAGAGGTTTCTGCCATCACCCCTGAAAACATAGCTAGTTTGGGTCAAAATCCCCAGAAGGTGTGAATAATTAAAATATTGCAGTCTAAAACACACAAAATCTTTTAGTGTGTCTCAGAGCATTTTCTCTCTTCAAAAGCAAGTATTTTCCATCACTCTCCAAAACCCTACTCGCAAGTAAGCTATGTGGTCTTAGAATTTTTATTACTAGTACATTTTGTCTTCTGGCTTCCACAATGAACATAAAGGGTTTGTGAAAATATCTGATCATCAGCTAAAAAGACTGTGAAACATTGAGCCATTGGACATGTTACAGAGCTGGCTGAGGAAAAGTTTCAAACAGAGAACAAGAAAATGTACTTTTCTGCCATGAAAAATGTGCTACAATGTACCCATTACTAAGGGGAGAGGAAGACGAGCAAGATTTTCCATAGTACTCACTTTGCAAGATTTAATGCGTTTTGATTTTTCTTTATGTTTCAGTATCGCTTCGATCCAGTGTTACTTGAGCTGAATATGATGAAATGGGTTTGGGAGACTTCTTTGGGCCTCTTGCAGGCTCCCACCCTTAGAGCAGCATCCAAGCGCTCGGAACAACTGTCAGCCGCCTGAGCCCAAAGCTGTGAACACAGAGCAGGCTGGCGTCCTCTCTGCATGGGGCCACCGATGGTGGGGACAGTCACTGTGGGTCTGCAGAGACTTGGAAACTTAGAGTTTATGGGAGAAGTACAGGGAGTTCCCTCACACATGAGGCGAGACAGACAATAGCTCACAAGGCCCGATTAAATATTTGCAGGCTTTAGACTTTGTTTTAAATTTCTATGTGAAATTTAATTCTCATGAAAAGGAGAGACTGACAGGCTGGGTGGGAAGGAGGCAGAGCGAAGGCAGGCGTTGTGCAAGCTTCTGCGTCCATCTCCGCCAGCGGATCTCCACTGGCCAAACCCATAAATGTTTCAGGCCCAGGTCTTAGCTGAGAGGAAACTGCTTATTAAGCAGGATTATGCCAAACTGTGTGGTGGTTGTTCGATGTGGACAAAGGTCCGCTGGGGATTAAGCTGAGACTACCAAACCCTTTTTCTTCCTGACCCAGGAATAAGATTAGAGCATCACTCTCTGGAGGCGGCATTAGCCGATTGCTCGCTCTCTTCATCTCTAAGCTTTAGTGACGGACCGTATTTTAAGGTTGTTGAGGTACCGGCTTTTTTTTATGACAGCGGGAGCTAAATTTACCCCGTGCTTACAGTTTGAGAATAAGACAGTAAGATAAACCCAAGTGCATTAATTTCTCATATTAACTCCTAAACACTCCCTCTTCCCCTCCGACAGGAATCAGCCAGCCATCATGAACTGAAGCTAAATACACTTGATTTCATGTGACGGCTTTGCTCCTATTAAATTACCTTCCCCACACCCTCTCAAACCGTTTTTTGAAAGGCTTAAAGAACTAAACCCACAACCTCAACATGAAATCCATACTCCTAAAAATCCCTCCTCTGGAAAGAAACTAACAAAATCAGAATTAAGTCATTTCAGATCCTATTTACTTACAAATATGGACATTAACTATACAGTAACTACAAACTCCTGCATCCTTACTCGTGTTGTATTTTCAAAAACTCCACCTACCCCATCAAAATTGTTCCAATAACTCCATAGCCCGAAAAGCAACATAAATAATTAAAGTTTAATGATGGCCTCTAGTAAACAACCCATATGGAAACTCTACATAATATTTTTATAACCACTCTTCCAAGTTTTCCTGTCAACTTCTGATTTTCACAATTTTTCCATTTAAAAAGTATTTTTCTTTCTTCGCGCTAACACTAGAGGAAACTGGCCATGTACTGAAACTCCATATGCACTAACACTGTCAAAAGCAGTTAAAAATAATTTCCCTACAGAAGATAACTTTTAATCTAAAGTCACTTTGTAAGTGCCCCTTACAACCTAGCCATACTTGTAACCATAGTTAGGATATATGTCACATACATATATATGTATGTGATACACACTTACTGTAGGATAAAGTGTACTGTTATTTTATGACAGAAGTAAGACTTGCCACAGGAAAAAAATGCTAAAAAGTAAGAAAATATAAGACTATCATTGAACAAAAAAAGGGAAAAAGACAATCTCAGGATGAAGGCTTTCTTAGGGACTATCTACCATGCTTTCTTTGTGCTGGGCATGAAACTAAATGTGTCATAAATTTCATGATCCATTCAGAACTGTAACTGCCATATAATATTTTAACTTCTTTGAACATCTTATACCTGTGACACTGCTGTGTGACATTTTGTATTTTTTCGATAGGTAAAATTCCTCTCCCAAAATATCCTGTAATCTTACTGTTCCTTATTTCTTTAACTGGAGCTAGCTGGTATGCCTGAAACATGTTTTGTGATTTCCCACATCTATATAGCAAGGCTAAATTTGTAATAAGTGAATGATACTATTAAATCTAATTCCGTGTGCTTCTATTTTCAACATATGGATTATTAAACATTAACATTTTCATTGTTTATAAGTTTACAATAAGAATAATGTCCTGTTCTTATGGACACAAGTGTCTAGGGATAAAAGGTTTGGAGTGACAGAGAAATAAGTTAGACTCATCCAGCTGGAAGACAAACTTCTGGGGATGAAACCCCTTCTTCACAGACACATGGTTTACATATCCAAATTTTTCCAATTGCATTGGCTATTCTAAGAGAAGTTTTTCCTTCTATCTACACACCATAATTTTATAATTAAGTTTTTAAAAGCTGCATACACTTTTCCCTAGCTCTTTGACAGATTTTATTTTGTCATCTAGTAATAATGTTTTAGTTTGGCAATTTAGAAGTATACAGATCTGTATCCTATATATCCCAAAAGTTAGTGAGATTCTTCTAGAGCACTCTAAATACAGTGTGTGTCTAAGTCTGAAAGAACAAAAGCTATTTTTATTTAAATAAATGCATAGCAATACAAATAAACGATACAACTTCTTTTGGAGCCTGTCAGGCAAGATCCTGAGTCTGAGGATCTGATTTGTGATGACTTTTCATAGGAAAAATATTCAGTAATTGCAATGACTATGGAAAGATTTTTATTCCCAATACAGCAATGTGAAAGAAGCCAAATTGTCTGTCATTCATGTTAATTTAATTACAGGACCACATTCAATTATCCAATATAATATGCAAATGAAGTGAGTTGACAGCACATGCTAATTATATTCATTATAATAATTAAATCTAACAATGAAAGGGAATAAAAATGTAATGAAATAGAAGGATATTTTTAATTAACAAGAACATTTTAATTAGTAACTGTAATCCTA
The DNA here is from genome assembly GCF_929443795.1 of Astur gentilis. Lineage (NCBI taxonomy): Eukaryota > Metazoa > Chordata > Aves > Accipitriformes > Accipitridae > Astur > Astur gentilis. The sequence continues at coordinate 5,072,655 of NC_064889.1, read as the reverse complement.
TAGCCTGATATAGTATGGTTGGCTTATTGAAATATTGGACATTATTTTTATTACGCAGTTTAGTTTTACATGTCTATCCTTAGTACCATGGGACCTGTTTTCATATGTTAGTAGATTAAATGGTGGCCAAAAAAAGAGAATCAGTTTCCTTGATCATACTTCATGCAAAGCAGATGCCTAATAAAGCCGAGCTCTGCTGCAACACGATTACAGAATCCTGTCTCGTGAAACACAGGCTGTCTAACTCTGTAGTAAACAAAAGTTCACGTGCCGATACAAAACAGACAGTGCAGTTTAGGCTTGACTAATGATGTTAAAGCATTTAAAAAATTGAAGAAACGCTCCTTGCTTTTTGAAATTTTCAGTTTCACAACTGATTTATTTCTTCAGTGACAGCAGCTGCCCTGAAAAAGCTTTTATTTTTGTTAAAACAAAATACAAAAAAAGGAAAGGAATATTACTAATATATTATATGTGGGCAGAGTCAGCAAAATCATAGTCTTTTTAAAATAAACAGAGCAAGCACTATCAAAACACCTAGGAATGTGTTCCTTAGGAATCCATTGTCCTCATTGCTCCTTGACAGAATCACTTGGGCCTGGACCAAAAGCCAGCCGTGGTGAAAATGCTAACTGGAACCCCAGCCACTCTCTCTGCATGTATGCAGGACCCACGGTGAGGCCCCCCCTTATTTGGGTCTCCTGGAAACTGCAGTGAAATATGAATCTCAAAGCTATATGAGAGAAAATAAGTTTCCTTTTTAATTTGCTACTTAACTAAATATAGAGACTTTTACAGATAGTGTAATAAAACCAGACAAACCTATATTACATTAAATGATTGGCATATGATGCTCTTGGAAGATTTTCTTCTATGAATGTGAAATATTTAGGAAATTGCCCTTTTATTATTTTGACTGCATAGTGGTAATAATTCACTTACTTAAATCACAGTACTACTACAGAAGGTCAATGTTGAGGTTGACAGGCTGTAAAATTTCCTTTTTAGAAATCTATCTATTCTCCAAACTGGGAAGCTGCAATTTTTTTGAATAATTAATGCCTTTTTTTCCTTATTCCAGTATGCCGCTTTGGATATTTATCTCTTGATGTGGGCAGACAAAGGAATCACAAAAAGGCATACTGAAAACTCCAAACAACTATTTGTTCTTTTTTTTTTTTTTTTTTTTTTTTTTGAGAGTTGAAAGTAATGAAAACATACAAAGGTTTGTAATAAGGAATACAAATTTAGAGAGGAAAAGACTTATTTAAACTACAAACATTTCAAAGCAAATGTACATTTGACTGCAAGAATAATGTGAATATGCTTTGAAATACATCAGTTATTGCCTCCTTTAAAGTCTGTTCAAATACTAAATAAAAAAAGCTATCAGGCTCTATGGAAATTTCTTTTCGTAGCTCAAGTCTGGTGTATCTATTTTTATTATGCTGTTCTTTCCAGGAGTTCAAGCCTACTATTTGAAAGCTTTCACTGTGAGACGAATTTTTTATTTTTAGTAGGACTCTGCAGATGATCAACGATGAAAGAAAAAATTGGAAGCTCATAACATAATAAGAAATTAAACCATAACTGAATGACTAGAAAGCACTTCCCTTTTCCTGAAAGGCATTGTATCTTTATTGGAAATCGCAACACTAACAGCACCTGAAAATAACTACCGTAAGCAAGTTGTACTGCTTTGCCTCGTAGTAAAAGGAAAAATACTTCCTTTTACTAAAAAACCTTCCCTGCATTTTGCAAGTACCCGAGTGAGGAACGCTTCAGTTTGTCAAAATGTTGGGTTTTTTTAACCAAAAAAACCCAAACCAGAATGCCACCTCCTCAGTGAAACACTTGGGAATATCAGAAATTACATAAAAAGTTAAGCACGTCGTGACGTCTCTTGAGATAGTACCACCACAGCAAACCACCGCAGCAGACTGCTTTTAGTGTACGAAAAGTACTAACGTACCGCGGTTGTTTAACCAAAGACCTAAACTTGACTCTCAGAGCTGCAAAAGCTACCTTTCCATCTTGAAAATTAACTCAGTCCGGGGGTAGATTAGTGACGGTACATGACCTCAACCCCCAGTGCACATGCTGAAGACTCCGAGACACTGAAAAATCACCAGCTGGGAAGCATGCCCACAGACAAACGCATTTTGCACATACTTAGTCTCTTGACTGCCTGCCGGCAGCCACCATAGCCAGCTGCTGCCGTGGCACGGTGCCTGCTTGCCATGGTCAGACCTTCACCCCAGGGCATGAGCGCTAAACAGCGACAGGCACTAGACTACTCGAACTGACATCGCTGGTAGGAAATCCCTCTTCTGCGCTATTCCTGGCACGTTTATAGTTTCAAGTCCTCCATGCAATGAATCACATCTGTTTGTACTTGTGTGCCAGAAAAGAAATTTCTGAACGGCAGAGAAAATACAACATTGTTTGCTGGCACTTCTGGATGCCAGCACGACCCGTTGTGTAGCAGTGGGAATCAGAAAATGGCAGCAATATCACATGGACTTTCAAAACGACCATATTAAAAAGTGTTGCCCGCAGTCAGCTCCAGATCCTGCGTGGGATTTGGTTGCACAGGGTAGGAAGGCTGCAGGATCCTCCCTCCAGCTGTGGCCAAAGCCACAGAAACATTACTATATAATTACATTATATAATTATATAATACTTCTCACAGCATTGTCAGCTTTAAGATATTATAATGTTCCAATTATAGTCAAAACTGTAAGAACGTTATCGGACGGCTTTTCTCTAAACTGTTGCTGACAAGTTGCAACACTTCTTTCTTCTGCTCGTCAGCTTAACTGAGGGCACTAAGCTCCTCATCCTGAACTCCTACCCCCAAAGTGGAACAAAAACAGGAACCAGGTGTTACAAATATGGAGAGAGTAACTTCACAAAATACAGCATTCAACTGAATCATACCACAGATGTAGGCGCCATGACGCAGGTTCTGTGTACCCAGAGTCTGGTTCGCATACTCAAAAATAAAGAGCTACTGCCAACTTCTGCCCTGCCCAATACATCCTGAGATGCTACATATAAGCTGAAGAAACTCAGAGATTTTTAAGGCTAAAATACTTGAAATATTTTTGAAGTGGACAACAATCAAGGAAGCTAAATGGGAATTTTCACTGTTTGTTCAACAGAGTATTTGGTTTACTACTAAAAAGATTCAAGGAAAAGGATGGCTTAAACTTAAATGAGTGCTCTGGTTACCAGGGAGATGGCTACATTGGCATCTGAGGACATGTCTTCATGGCAGACTAGCTTAGTTGGCTTTAAAAGGGTTTAACTTGGGTACCACAGCCATCTGATCAAATAGACATGAAGTTAACTTGGAATTAAAAATAACAGTTGCTAAGTATATCTTGGCAGCGAGTAAGGCTACTTAAAAATCAGTGCAAAGTCAGCATCATTGTCTGCATAAGAACATGGAGTTTGCTTATGGACGCATAAAATTAACGTTTTCATGTTAAGATGCAACTTCAGCTTCTCTTTTGCAAGTGCATATGTTTGCGCTCACAGGAATTCCAAGCGCTTCAGCAACACCGTTGAGGGGATTAGTTTTCTTGAGGGATCCATGACTAAATGTGCCCTTGATAACTTCTGATCCCATTTTCCATTTGCCTTACCTGATTATCTGTGTTGTTTACAGTAAAATAGCCCACACAAATAATGACTTCGTGTAGCAATCCTTCACAGGTATGCTGGGAACAGTACCACAACAGAGAGCTGATAATATGCCGGAATGCAAGGGACAGTCCTTCAGCACCCACAATAGACTGAAAAAAAGGCCAAGAAACAGAAATTACAGTCTAGCAGCATGTTACAGAAATTGTGTGAGTTACATATACATCAATTGCACTCTTTTATTTTTCTGCAAAGCATAGGGTACGTTCTTTGTTGCGATGACTTTGGAGGAGGACAGAATCAGCTCTCGTCTTTCAGTAACTTATTGTTTACAACTGGACTATAACATTAAAAGCCACAAAAACAAGAATAAATTCCAATTTTAAAGGGACACTGCAAAAATTGGATTCTGCTTAGTTGACATTCAGTGTAGCATTAGGTTGACCACTTCATTTGACATACATTACATGTTCCAGGAAAACTTAATGCTAATAATATTTCTTAGTAATAAGCAAAAGAAACCAAACCATCTTCATTTCTGCAGAAGAGCAAAATGCATTTCTCATTAATAACCGCGCTCTGAATGGAATACAAAGATTAATAACAAATAATGACTTTTCAAACATTAAAAGAAGTTAGAAACATCCAAACGGAGAGAACACTCAGCTGCAAAGCTTCTTGGGATGTTTTTTAAAAGTAGGCAAATTGCTGTAACATGGAGATTCAGAATTAGATTTTATCTGTGCAGCCTACAGCCTCTATTTAATAAACATGTCAAACAGACAGAACGACACAAGGTCAAAGGGGAAAACTAAAGCACAAGGAATGAGCATGACAGTCTACTAACTCTAATGAAACAGCAATGCAGGCCTGTGAGAAAATCTCTTTCATTTGAGAGTTTTCTTCGTTTTATACCTCGTAGCCTGTGTTAAGTACATATACATAAATCCCAGTCTGTAGTATAGTTTAGTTTTAGCATACTTCAAATCTAGCCAGCAATAGTAGAATGCTTGACAATTAAACCAGACTCAGCTGTGGATATTTTCTATCTTGAACCTCAAGCATTCTGGTAAGTTAGTGTATTTTCAAAATTTAACGCACAATACAGCCACCATTTGCTGCTTTACATCATGTAAATGCCATGTTCTTAGGTCCACCCTTATTTAATTAGTGCTAGCCACGTATGCTGTGACCTAGCACTCTGGGTTTAACCTTCCCTGATAACAACAGGTCAAAGGGCACCTGAGTTTGTGTATAAAAGTTAAACTAATTTTTCAAGGAAACTATGCTTCCTTTTTAGCCAGAATTAATATCAGCTCAGGATCCTGCGTCGTTTCTCACTACCATCTTTCCATTGTTTAGACTGTCAAATTAAATGAAATATATACCCATAAGCCATCTGTGCTAATACAAACTCTAGAATACCAGACCTCTTCTGTTAATCAAAAAACCCTATTCTATAGTCCTACTATTACGTGGTAAAACTATTCCTTAGAGATAATTATCAGAGAGTACATAAACTATGCTTTTTCTCTCTGCTGTTTGCTAGCCTGCTATAGACCACAAGGTCAGAATGGACAGCAAACTGCCTCAGATGTATGTTGATTTTTTTAACATTACAGAAACAAATCTCATTAATACATTGAAAGGGATAGCTGCTGAGATTACACAAGTGTGTCTGTCCATCACAAACAATACTATGCCTACAATTTGGTAAGACAGCTAAGCGGATACTTCCTGAGCCAAGCCCTGCATCGAGGAAGTGAATTAAATAATTCACACTGGTTAGTTTTCTACCACCCTTTAGGCAATAATTACTATCTTGCGCCATTTTATGTAGAACAAACTAATCAGTAGGATTTGGGAATTAATGCTCATGGTTTGTTATAAATGCTCAGATACAATGGTAGTTGGTAGAGGGGTAAATACAGACAGTGTAAGTAGAAGCCTGCATTTTAAAAATTAATAGCGGTTTCTTGAGATAGCGGGGAGCAGCCCTTCAGCCAGCGCGATGCGCTGCAGCTCCCCTACGAGCTGTAACTGTCCCAATTCTGGTCTTACTCTCTTACAGGTATATACTTGTAATATCTACAGCAACAAATAAACATCCAGTCTCAAACCAAGAGGTACTGAACAAGCTGTAGAACTACTTTGATACACCTTGATTTACAGAAAGAAAAGGGAGTTAATGGTGTGTCTAAGAGTTGTTTTACATGAAACTCCAATAAATACACTGTTTCTTTGCCCTATAAAAAAACCTCTGACTGGACTGGATCCTGCAACTGCATCTATACAGATCAATGTTGCCACATGCAAATTGCTTGTTGCTGTTATTAGAGATGCTAAACGTACTAAAAATCAAAGTCAAGAAATACAAACTAAAGGAGACTTATACCCTTACACTAAATTCCTTACTCATGCAAAGCTTGTGCTCTTTAATGTATTTCAGACGGAGTGTGTGGTACAACTTACATACAAATTACATATTAAATGCAACAGAAACCTGTTCTGATGAATTGTGTAAGATTGATGCTGCTAAAGGCATTTTGCAAAGCAATGCTTTTTGACAGGTGTTTTATATTAACATAACAGCTTTGCCAATTTATCTGAGAAATACACTAGTATTTGTGTTTTCTTTGTATGGCAAATGATTCATTTACACTAGAAATCTGTTCACAGAAGAAGGTTAAGAAAAGACCTTCTCAAGACTCAAAATGTGATCTTTTGGGATTTTTTTTGTGAACAAAAATTATTAAAAGTTAAATTTCCAATTTTTGGTCAATAAAATTTTATTTGGATTAAAAAAATTAATAATATCAAGTGATTTTCAGTTTCAGTTGTACAATCTTAAAGCAAGTAGCCACTGAAAGCACTGACAAATGTAAATTGTGGTTATAATATAAGCAAGTCCTTTCACATAGGAAAAACTGTTGTTTCGTGCTTTTGACCAAGATTTTTTTTACATTTTTGGGGCTTATTAAAAAGTACTACGTTAAAAGTGATGTTTTTTGAATAGGTAAGTCATGGATTGGATTCAGCATTTCATGTATTCCAAGTTTTCACTTTTTGATTAAATACATGAGCCATAGCTATGTGGTGGAAACAACAACAGTTACCGATTTTATGCGTGAAGAAAACCTAAACATTTAATCATGAAAGTCCCTTCAATAACTCAGATCATAAAGACAAAACTTAGTCCAAAAGTATATACAATAATTAACATTTTCACACTAAGCAAAAGTTTCAAAACATCTGTTACCTGAAAGGCAGGCAGATCAAGAACAGCAAAACTATTGAAGAAACGTAAACTCTGAATGGCAACCTGGATTGTGTTTGCTGCATAGCTGTCTTTAGGACTTGCTGTGTTTGGATCTGAAATTGTCCCGTGGAAAAGAACACAGTACAGCATATGCAAGACTCCAACCAGATCCGTAGACTGAAGAACTGCTGTTAGTCCTGTGGGGTCCTGGCGCGTATTGTCAAATATGTTCCAAGATCTGTCAAAGAAACATTAAGCCGTCTGAGGAGGAGACCAGCACTCAGCCAGAACACTTGCCCAGGACGCAGTATTTCTAATAAGCCAAAAGTTAGAAAAATGGTAAGCTGTTAAAAAAGGAAAAAACCTGATGTCTAATGTGTCAAGAAACCACAACATTTCCAGAAAATACTTTCAATAATCCGGGCACCGTCTCACGCTCTCTTTTAATTGCAGCGCAGCTGTATCTTTAAATATATTTCTCCACATACGGGTGTCTTTACTCCCAAAATGGGTTCACGACACCAGCATGAGACCGTGCAGAAAATTCGACAGCTTTAAAGTTAGAAGCCTGGAGGCACTTTAGGGGCTCCATGCAAGCTCTGTCTCAGGTCAGTAGCCTACACCCGTCTTTCTTCCTTGCAACAGCAGCCAGCAGAGGTGGGAGAACTCCCTGGAGCCTCTCACTGCCTCAGTGACGGGCTGCAGGCAACTGGAACAAATACCTACCTAAGTAGCAAACTAAGTTACTGGGACCAGATGATCTTAATCAAATAGTTCTGCAGGAATTTAAGAATGAAGTGGTTGAGCAGTTAACAAAACACACTACTACTTATTTCAGTCAGATGTTATTATGGGAGACCGTACGGTAGCAAAGCACAAACAAGTATGAAACGCTCGAGACAAACCAGCGCAGCTCGTACAAATGTAAACTAGGTTTCTTTGTTATCTTTTGGGTAGGCATATAAAATAACGAAGAAGGTTTTTGGCTATCTAGGATATCAGAACAGGCAGGCAAATAACTCGGGATGCCCCTTCCATTCTCCCATCCAAACTTTCAAAAGCACTTAACATAATCCCTCCATGATTTGTACTGTTCATGTTTTTTCACGTTATTAATAATCCAGAAGATGATGCAGGACAGCCCCTACTAAGGAAGACTAAGATTATTTAACTTCCAGAGCAGTGACAACGTGTGGAAGGCAGGTAAATATAAAATAAAGCACAAAAATAATTCGACATGTTTTATATCCTCTGAGTTCTAATTCAAACCCATCATGTAAATCACCTGAACTTCATTACAGAAATACATTTAGTCTATATCGGCAATCAAAGGAAACACTAAAATACTAAGATACAGTGAACAGTAACACTGAAAATATGTTACATCAAAATCTGGTCTTCACCTCATCTACCATGTTTCCATCTTAAGAAAAAAAAAAACAACAAAGAAAAAAAGAAATAAGTGCCAATATCAAAGATTGAGTCTATACGTTACTCTTTTTTATAATTAAAGGAAGATAGGACAGGTGATATGAGAAGATGTTTTGAAAGGGAAAATTAGATGACGGCATCTTTCCCCTTTTATAACAAGTAAAACCAAAGGAAATGGGAAAGTAGTGGAGGCAAGAACCACTTCCTAAAACAATCCACAACTCTGAAGACCTCAGTTTAACACAGAAAAGACTGGACGCTCAGAGGGCTGAGAATATTCCTGTTGACCAGAATCAGTACGGAGCTTTTCCTTGACTAGAACGGCTCTAAATGATCTTTTCAGTATCTGCATTAGAAGCACCCTGCACCACCTCTTACACACATTGTTCCAATCCCGTGAAGTTTCCAACACAGAGCCTAGGTAGGCTGACTAATCCTGCTTTTTATCATACGGACACTTGTCTTCAACGGAGCAACTAAACCACGAGTTCAGCAACTACCAAGTTTTGGCAATCATCATCATTATCTTCTGTCGTTTTCACTTTTTCTAGTGAAGCAAAAAGACCAGGTAAGAAAGCACCACCTCACCCAAACCCAACGTCTATCAAGGAGAATTTCTATTGGTAACAGCACACCATTGTTTCCTTGGACCAAAGTAAAAGAGAGAGAAACAGGCAGAGCAGGATAACAAACCTGTGTTCTCCATGTCCCAAAGGAAGCCCTGATACTGGGCTAACTTCAAATATACCTTAAATATTTTAAGAGAAGAAGGAACAACTGTTACATGAAACACCATCTTTCCAGTTATACTAGCAAACCTGAAAGCTAGTATCTATGCATTTTGTCACGGATCCAATTCTTCTGTAAGGTAGCGTGAGTGGGCACTAAAACCACGAGCAACACCTGGTTGCTTCAGACAGCAAGGCTGATAACCAGGTCTTTCAAACTCCTGTTGTGTCCCTGAGCAGGGACCGCTTAGCAGCTGGGTGGGGACAGTGTGCGCAGCTACTGCAAGGAGGCCGAACTGCTGCAGGTGAAGGAGGGACCATTTAGGAGGCACAGGATGGTTATTTTAGCACCCAAGCTATGAAGTATCTCTGCACAGCCTCTGAGGGGTCTTCTCGCAGCCTGGAGCCCAGATGAATACAATAGGACGGTATTTGGGTTGTACACAACTTACTCTACCAGCACCCATCTGCTTCCATCGCTGTCCGCTCACATCTTTACATTTAGAAAGCAGTTGCTCAGATGACTCACTTCTGCTTTTTATCAGTTAGATCACACGTGTAAGGAATGATCTTATCTGAAAGTAACATTTATGGGTACCACTTCTTTCCAAGTTATTTCTATTTATAGTCCATGAGTGTTCGAAGCTACTGAAAAAGCTTTTAAGTACAGCATCCTCTGCTGCTACCTCAAGGATTAATGTCCCGGTCCTATTTCAGCAATACCTATTGTCCTGGTTTCAGCTGGGATAGAGTTAACTGTCTTCCTAGTAGCTGGTACAGTGCTGTGTTTTGAGTTCAGTAGGAGAAGAATGTTGATAACACACTGATGTTTTCAGTTGTTGCTAAGTAATGTTTAGTCTCAAGTCAAGGATTTTTCAGCTTCTCATGCCCAGACAGCGAGAAAGCTGGAGGGGCACAAGACGTTGCCACAGGACACAACCAGGGCAGCTGACCCCAACTGGCCAAGGGGGTATTCCATACCATGGGACGTCCCATCTAGTATAGGAACTGGGGGAGTGGGGGTGGGGGGATCGCTACTCGGGGACTAACTGGGCATCGATCGGCGGGTGGTGAGCAATTGCACTGCGCATCATTTGTATATTCCATTCCTTTTATCATTACTGCTGTCACTTTATTAGTGTTATCATTATCATTATTAGTTTCTTCTTTTTATATTCTATTAAACCGTTCTTATGTCAATCCATGAGTTTTATTTTTCCCAACTTTCTGCCCCATCCCACAGGGTGGAGGGGGAGTGAGTGAGCGGCTGCGTGGTGCTTAGTTGCTGGCTGGGGTTAAACCACAACACCTATGCTGCACAAAAACCACACAAGATTGCATAATTACTTCACAAATCTTTGAAAGAAGCAATCAGATCTTTAGGCGAGACACAGTAAGAACAAATCAGATCTTTAGGCGAGACACAGTAAGAACAAAAGCAACGTAGCTGTGCCTATTTTCCAGTACCTGTGTTGTTACACGAGTGACTCCATTACCACCGGTCACCACCAGACCTCCAGTACGACTCTGCAAGTTAGCAGTCAGCCATTTGTAAAGAGTCAGCTGGAGACAAACGTGTCTGACTTTATTGTACAGGTTCCAAAACCAGCGTGTTCGTTTAATACTGTGGTAGCCGACTGAACACCTAACAATCCTTAAAGAAAATGTGCCACAAAACCAGCCGTGACAGTGCTTCAGAAGGCCACCGGCGTAGGATTCTCTCAAAATACATGTAATAACATTCCAAAGACAAGCTGAAGTACATTAAAAAGATGATTAAAATTATGATTTGATGCCACTTACCTGCCGTAAAAGAAGAACCACAAACATTCAGCTGGTGATTTGTAACACTCATAACGACCCTACCATTTACTCCATAAAGAATAAAAAAAGTGGGAAAAATACTAGAGCTCGAAATGCGTTTTGGGTGGGGCTACACGGCACAACAATTTATGGCATTACTTTCGTTTTCCTACACCTGGAATCCGTGCCCAAAATCTTGATTTTGAAGCTCTGTGGTCTTTAAGTGAGTGTGTTTGAATGGAGTCAGCAGAGACACTTCCTGAACCATCTCGTGGCCTTGCCAGCTGTGCCTTTACGCAGGTTCCTGCTGCATAGTTTCAAGTCCTGTTGGCACGTGAATCTGGCTGCAAGTGAGGAACGAATGTGGATGGCTGCAAAAGGAGGGTGAGCTAACAGCTCTGGGACCACCATTTTTACAACTTTGCTTTGCGTGTCTGTGGACTCCATAGCGTTTCTCACTTTAAAATACCTCCTGATGTCCAATTATTTCTTTTGCCGTATGCAGTAGCCAAAATGTGCTGTCACTTAACTACACTCAGGTAACTAGAATGTCACATGAAAACACAGCTCCTTTTGCCAACCAGTATTTCTTAATTTCAATCTTAGCTTTTTCAACAGGACAAGACAGAAAAAACCACTCATGGTCAAATGATAACCCCAAATTAATTATTCTGTATGGTATCTCACAGAATTTTTTGCTACTATATACAATGAGAAGATTGACCAATTTTACCAAAGGTTAAAGTTAGCTTGCTTTCAACTCTCACTCCATCATTATTTTTAAACAATTCCATATGAAAAAGCTTACATTGCTGGATGCAATCCTTTTACCATTTTGTGCTGCTCTGAAGCAGTGAATGAATCAAAATATACATAAAAAAGTCAACTGTAAAATAACTCAAAATGCACGCATTATTTTTTTCACAGAAAAGACCAGGAATTTTGAAGTTATACCACAGGACAAAGCTGTTAAAAAAAAAATCTCACTGTTAGAAATGTTTATTTTTGATGTTGCCTGTATTACAGTTAATGTGTATATGAACGGGCCACTGGCTCCTGTTGGTTTTAACTGTCAGTTATAATCACTTTAAGCCTAAATGTTTACAATAAAAAGGTAAAAGACGTTATTCATACTGGTTGTGGGCTTTAAAGTAGAAAAAATGTATATGGGAAGTTGGAAAATAAAGCATGAACCTTTGCATACACTGCATTGAGTGATTTTGCTCAAGCCTGTACAACAGTGGATTTCATACATTTAGCAGATTTTTAGTCCACCTCATAGGTAAGCCCAGTGAAAATCCAGTGCTAACTGTCAGGATACAGACTGAAGTAAAAGCCCATAAAAACCCTAATAGCATAAGATGACAACGTCATACAAGAAACCTAGGTTTTATGTAACTGAAGTTACGAGAGGAGATTCCTATAGATGTACCTCCTTTTAACTCTCCTATTTAAAGAAGCTTACGGTGTCTGTAGCAGCTGCCAAAGTAAAATAGTCAGTATTGGACAAAACCCCTTCAATTAATCACTGAAGGGAAGCGAGACTTACCAGATTTTTTACGTTGGCTTATATAGCTGGGAAAACTGATTGGCTTTCAAATTTTACCATGTCTCTATATTTAACACAGAAAAACAGGCAAATATTTATATTACAGTCAAACAACCTGCAGGATCTTAAAGAGAAAAGTTTAATGAAATGCAGGGAATTTTCATTATGGGTTGCCATTACGATTTTCAGCTTCTGCCATCAAGGAGTCTCAGGAATTGGTACAGGGTTTATGAGTAAAAAAAAAGGTTAAGAATTTTAAAATGTGGATATATCCATCACAGGAAAGAAAGATACTAAACAGTGGTACTTCATTGCTTAAAATATACCACTATTTATTAAAAACAGGAATTCAATACAGCTTGATGAGAAACAGCATACTCTGTGGAACAAGTATAAAACTACAATTTCTCCAAGCTTCAATATAAGCAAACTGTTTATATCTGAAAATATATTGTTTTAAAAACTGAGCTAACAAGCAGACAAGCCTCTCTTAAGGGTATACATTATAATGTTTGTATATTTGAAATATATACTCCTGATTAAAAACGTGGAGCCAAATGGAAACATGAGTTTTCAAAAGGCTTAGAGTATAATCTGAGGTTTTTTGTTGGTTTGGGGTTTTTTTTATTATTAGGATTTAAAGACTATCATGTGTACTTTTTGCTTCTAAATTATTTTATTTAGAAAGAGATGTCAAAATGAAGAGGCAAAATAATAATAAAAGAAGTATAAAGAAGTATTTAGCACCCATCAGACCTTGTTATAATTCACACTGTCAAGCTAGGAATCACAGTACTGTATAAAAGCAATGATTTGAAACTTTTTAGTAATTTCAAGACCAAGTTTTAGTTAGTTTACAGTACTTGCTGGATCTGCTGTCCCTTGGAAGTGGGAGAAGCACAACCAGCGTTCAGGCAGACTTGCATCTGATTCACCATCCAACAGCTGAAACAGACGTTATCTTAATTACTGTAATAAAACTGAAAACAAACCAGCCTACTTCCTTGCATATCTGTGACATGACAGTCACTATTTTCCTAGATCAAACCCTATATATCTGCAGCTTTCTGCCACTGCAGCTTGTAATCCACAACTTCATTAGCTGTTGACACAGATTTATATGTATTCCACCGCTGTTTTGAGATAACATATAACAGTAACAATTTACTGTTCTGCTATGACACTCTATTTTCCTAGATTAACGAGGGAGCTTGCAGACATTTCCTATATCAAGAAAATAGCAAAATTTTGAAAAAGTTGATGTCCCAAGAAGCTACGTAATTTGAGGGACTATCATTTGCAATATTCTCCTTATGCAAAACTCACTTACCTCCTTGTGCCTGTGTTATTGCTAGTCCACTGTACTGCTCTTAGGGAGAACATTCTTCCTTAGTGATTAACCCTTACACTGCACTACTCCTGATGGTTTCCTCCTGCTGTTTGCATTAACTCTGTAGTTAGTATGGATTTCTTCATTCATACTTATGGGCAAAAGCAAAATAAGGCATTAACAGTTAGTCCTCCATGGAGTAACAACTAAACTTCTTGGACAGAAATCTTAGTTCCGAAGACACATAGGGAAAAAAAGGATACAGATTTGATGACCACTGGGCAGTACAGGAAAAGATCCTTGCTATACTGATGAAGGACTTGCTGTAGATTTTCTTACTTAAGTCTTCACTCCTGCTTTTAGGGAAGGCTGAGTTGGGGCAGCATGGCCAAATTTTTATTAATGCTCCTTGCATTCCATGCCTGCTCACTGTTTTCTGTCTCGTGTTTACAAGCCAAGCATACTCTATATGTGTATTCAGGACTCAAGGGCTCAAAATAGGCCTTCTATCTCTCACGGTTACAATAATAAACTCTGGAAAACAAGGCTATCATCCTGAACACTGCTACTGGACATCTGGAATTGGACACAAATTGCAAGAGAGATTTATATGGCTATATAAACCACTGTTATTCTGTATAAAGTCTATTTAATACTTTGCTTTATTTCAGGTTAATAAAAATGTCTCTGTTTTCAATTCTGGCTACTGTTACTCTTAATGGTGAGCGAAAAACAGTTAAGCATTATCATAGCCACAACTTTCAAGCCTAAGTATCAAATGACAGGTTCATCATTTGCTCAGCAAACAGAGATAGCTCAATATTCAGACATGCTGCATTTTATGATTTCTCACTACATACAATAAGGGACAATACCCTATCTGTAGCTCTTACACACCTTTTTTTTTCTGTTTTTTTTTTTAAACTCATCAGGGAGAAAGGAGCTTTCACCTCCATTGCTAGCAATGGATGCAACATAACATGAGAAAAATGGGACTTCCAGTTGGAGGTCTCAAGTCACCCTCACATATTCTCACTATGTAACAGATGAGGGTATAAAAATTATCAAAACAAGGTTCACATAGGGTTACAAGTTATTAATGTTTTCAACAAATGATCTTTCATACATGTTACACACTGTTTGGAAAACGTGCTATTACATCCACAGCAAAACTTCAATTAGAAGAATCAATCTAGCATTTATTAGCCAGTACCAAAAATGATCATTTGAGAAGTAAGATCAATATAAAAGTTAAATCTTTTTAAAGACCTAGACCATTAATGAAAAGAAAATCCCTCTCTCCTACTAAGATATGTTTATAACACATGTTCTGAATGGATTCCCTCATTTCAATAACTTTTTATGATTTTAAAATTGAGAATCCTCCAATTTATGTTTCTACATTAGCAAGACCTTCCTTTATTGTATCTAACTCCATGATTCTTGACGTTTTTTCCCAAGTCTACCACAGGAATAAAAAAGTATCTTAGTTTATGTCTTAAAATTTTATCATCTACATTATATCAACCATAGACCTCATTTAATACTTAATGCTGAGATACATATATGATACAATTTGAGGCTATTCTCTAATAATCATTACTGTTGTGACATCTTGCCTGATGTAGAGGTACGTGCAGGGAGGTACTTGACTGAGATCTCTTCCCTGCCTGTAAAATTGTTTTCCATGAAGTAACTGCCCAATTAAACAGTGGGTATCAATTCAGAGCTTGGATTAGAAACATTCCGCTAAGTTTGGGAGTTTTATGAAACGTTCTTGTGAGGAAGACAGGAAAGTCTAGATTGACAGCTCTTCCTACATCAGAGCTCTAGAAATGGCCTAACTTACTTTGTACCCACAGGACAGAATCTCTTAATAGTTGAAAACTTAAAGAGCGTTTAACTTCTGGCCCTCTGGGAATATTGCAGACTACAGTTGCAGTGAAGTTTGTAACAGCCTGGTGGTATCTGAAAGCAAAGGAGGAGGGTCACGCAGCACTTGGCCGTTTCTGGCTCATAAAGGATTTCATTGTTGCAGGCACTGTGGATGGTTGGAGAGCCCTGAGGTGGTCCCCGGTGTGTTGGCCAGGCAGCGTCTACTGTCCTATCAGCTTCCCACTATGCCACTCAGTGGCGCACCACGCAAAGATCTGCACACAGCTTAAAGAGCACTGCATAAAAATACTCTAAAGCATTTAATATGGAATGACAACTTTTTACATGACAAATAACAGCCTGAAATAGTTCTATCAGAAAAAACAATTTTGCACCCCCCGCTGTCACTAACTGAGGAGCATAAATTAGTTCCCAACCTGGAAACATTCTATATAGGAGGTTATATCAAAAGAAGAATTCAAAATTGCTCTTGCAACAATGGTGAAAGCCTGATATTATTTTGGCAAAACTTCTTTTCACGCTACAGTGTCAGAGCACTGGTAGTACTTGCTAGACTCTTTTTTTCCTCTCAGTAACAACTTCAAAAGTTTTCTGATCAGAATGGTTAGTTACTCTGATGTACAGAGAAGTGTAATATGGCATGTTTGTTTGGTGCTCAAACATGTATCAACAGAGATGGAGAATGAGAAATGCCGGATTCTGACTGAATAGGCTGCACTGCGTCCTACTATTATTTACCACGAATGAAAGAGGCATCTGTATTTCTCACAAAGAGAGGCCGCCTTTTGTGCTGCGGATCATGTATCACACAACGTGTATTACTGTATCGTGACATATTTAAGAATTCAATAAATTTGAGCTGTTTCTGCCACCTTAATCTGTGTTTGGCAATACCTTGTTCCATTTAAATCACCTTGAATACTAAGGACTTCTGTAACATGACAGAATTACACTCTGCATTCACTTCTTACATGAGAGTGGGCTCAGGTGATGAAAGACATTTAATTTAAACTGCCCTTCTAATCAGTAACACCAAAGCTTTTGATCTAGAAGTGAAAGACAACAGTTTTGAAATCTCCAAGTTCATTCCTCTCATTTCTTTTCATGCTCAAATGAATAATTCAACCTGGGAATCAAGAACAATCAGCACCTTTGGATAAAACCCAATGTGTTGCTATTATATGCAGGTAGTAAGATCAGATACTTCTTGGGGAAGAAAAATGCTCAAACCTCTAAAATTGTTCTTCTGCTACAAAGGACAGATGTTCTTGAAGGAAGTACTTGCACAGTGCTGTATTATTTTGGGGTGCAAAGATCTCTATTATGCGAGTGAAACATGCGCCTGCTTCAGAAATTGTAAATATTATATTAGTCACTTTTGTAGCTAAAACTATTATTTCACTAAGAGAAGGGTGATTTTTATTGGGTTTTTTTAGTATGCATTTGACTTTTGGCAGCGCTGTCCTGGAATGTAAATGCCAAGTTGGCAGCTTTCAGAAAGGGAAATGTCAGTAAGTTGGGATGGTCTCTTTGGGCTCATATTTCTTGCAGTTCTTTTTCCATGGGCCTGTGTCCCTAGGTTACCAGCAACAGCTCTTAGCTACAGCTTTGTTTCTTATTTTATGTTTTATTAACTCTGGTTTTTCTGCCCCAGCATCATTTTACCCTTCAGGAATTCACTGTAAAGTTCTGTCAGCCTTGTCTTTTCCTGAAATGTGTAAGTCTAATGCTGGTAGGTTCTAGTATGTGCACCCCAAAGCTCTGAAATTTTGACTCTCACAGTGTCAGGCTGTCCGAAGCTGTAGATTATAGAAGTCCAGATTTGCTGGCAGACACATACCTCATGCTTACTCCCCACAACCCTGGTTAGGTTACGATAACAAACATTTTGCATCAGAAAATTCCCTGACAAATCTAGAAATACTTTTATTTATAAAAAAATGTAATTCCCTTACTGACAGTGGTATTTTAAAGAACAGGAGCTGAATTAGGCTGCTCTAGAGACAAATCAATTAAGAGTTGATTTTAGCTGATAATAAAATACCTCTTGAAGTCCTTAGGACTGGACACTTAAAATTAGCGGTGACAAAACCCTCTCTGTAATGATGAGTAAAAGAGATAAAGTTTGCAATTCTGATAAATTACTTACAAGAATCAAGACTCAGTGCAGGTAACTAATTACAGTTCAATGGGAAAAAGGGTGAGCAGACTGAATCTCCTGCTCTGTTTCTTTACTGGTTATTACTGTGTGAATAAGAACAGTTCTGTCTAACAGCCTCATCAGAACGCTCGCTTCCATGAACACAGTGTTGGCACAGAGTTACAAAGGCTGCTGCTTGATGAACATATTAAAGATGACAGACCAAGTGCACCTACCTTCCATTGACAGCAAAACACAGTTGACATATTCCATGCAACACTGCTGTGGCATTTTGTAGAAAAGTTGCTATTTTGGGATTCTCCTCAACAGGGCCTTGAACGGAGAGGAAACAGCAACACAGCTTGTCTATCAATCCTATGTTCACCACATAACTAGAAACAGAGGGAAAACTGTATTAAAGAAATAGTCCCATGCCAGTTTTGGTAACTTTGCAGTGGAAGTAATTTCTGCTTCTCTACTATCAAACCATACAAAATGCAGGTTTGTGATTACTTAAAATACTCTTTCTGAAAGGGTTCAATAAAACAATTCAAATTACAATGACTTGAGATCTGGCTCTCTGCAACTATCAGTAGTTTTTGTTAAGAGATCTGTCTGTTGTAGGTTAATTTGTATTATACTGTACAAGAAAGATGAGTGTAAATGTTTATTTTACCATACTCCTAGAAGGACAATGGAATTTTGCCATAGTTAAAAGATTTATAATAATCTTGATGGCTCTGCAACAGCACGATTTCTTTTTAGCATGAAGAGATAAACTTTGTAGAACACGCTAATTCAAGAAGACAATGACGTTACCCAGATAATGTTTTATTGCAATACGTGTATGATAACAACTACTGCCCAGCTGTTGGCTTGTTTGTTTTTTTTTTTTTTCCCTTTTTAAAATATATGCAACAGTTAAGAGACTAATAGAACAAGCAGATAACAACCTTCTACGATCAGTACAGAAGGATCCGGAGCAGAAAGCCTCCTCAGGAGCTCAACCAAAACTCAATGCAGAGAAAACCATGCTAGTGACTTTTTTTTCTTTTAAACTGAAAACTCCTCTTTCATTATCAGAGTAGATCAGATCATCATTGCTGATCATCAGATCACTACTGCTGAAATTTCTTCTTTGAATTTCTAATAGCTTGGAAACCGACACCAAAAAATTTGCTGTTTGTCCTTGTACCAAGATCTCTCTGCCCACACCAGGTTCTCTCATACTTTGATCAGTATCAACTCCACTTAAACTGCACACACAGATTATTTTTTTTTCCCACGTCACTTTGCTGATATCGCCTAACTTCATGCACTTTCCTTTTTCTACCACAAACATTCAGCTTCTCAGACTTTACTCTGTCTCAACTGTTCGTTCTGCTGACTTATGTGAGATCAACTTCCTTTGTGGAGACAAATATCCCGCTGCAATCACCTCCTTCTCTTTCCCCTCTAATTTTCTTTGTATTTTCCTTCACTCTTATCGAGTGGGAGAAACCGCTTGCGAAAATCAGAAGAACTGCTGTTATATCCTGTGCCTCCACCTGACTTAAAAGACATGGGGAACCAATTACTTTCAGACACCATCAACTGATTCGCTGTTTTTACACTGATAGTCTACACTAAACCATCCTGCTACTAATACTACTCCATCCTACCAGCTGTTCTGTCTACTTGCTCGTCCAGTCCATTTGTTAGAGAGTGCCTCTTAAAGCGCAGGGTCCTTGAGATGGGTACAGCACTGGCTGTACATTTCCATAATGTCAAGACCACCCTGACTTGACTAAGTATGGAACATTATTAAATAATATTGATTCTACTAAATAAGTAATACTGATTAGATAACGCTTGTCACAGGAGCTGTAGAAGTATTTATTAAAGATAACTATTCCCTCACATGTCTTACAGTCTGATTTTGAAAAAACAGGGATTTTTTTAAGATTAGTGCATAAAACCTCTACACTTTTCAGACAGTGTTGTCGCTCAATGACTAATCTCTCTTCAGGGCTGGAAGCTAGACTTTCTGCCAAAGTTGACTCTGCTGACACAAAGCTTTTGGAAGCAAAGAAAGTAATTAAGAAAAAAAATACACTGGATATAAAGCAAGAAGTCTAACTGCAGTATGAAAAATTTTTAAGGCTGCTGAAGTATAGCAGTTAAAAACACAATGATGCACAAAGGTTTTTAATTGCACACTCATTGCTCAGGTAAGTTTGTTCTATTTAGCAACATGAAAGGTTACCAGCATTAGGTTTCTTGCAGATTTTGATCTAAGCAATCCACCTCATCATACAGGTGATAAGTGAGCTCTCCTGTATTAGCAGAATAATTTCAGGAACAGAGCTGGATGTTAGATACATCACAGTCACAGAGAAATGCTGAGTGCTAGAAATCTCTCTGTGAAATAGGAGGGGAGAGGAAAAACTAAATAAAATACAGCTAATACTGAGAGATTACTACTTGGAAAAAAGGCACAACCATTCTCATCAATATTCTCCTCCTTTTTCCCTAGGAACATCTCTACAGTCCGACTGACACCTGCAAAACATGTTCATTGTTCCCCTTCCTTTACACCCACACCTGGACACAAAGCGGCTGCTCTTTTGGCAGAGAAGAAATGGATGAGAGTTTTCAGTCTACTGGGACTATTCTTTAATGGCATCCGGAGACAATGAGAAGACACATGAAACACTCCCTTCCTTGAAGAATTGAGCATACAGACAAGCGGAATGTCAAAGCTCTCTAATCTATTGCCTCCATCTCCCAGTCTTTTTACCCATGGTAGCATAGTTCAAATAATTTAGCTACCCTTTTGATACCCAGACAGTGTGTAGATAATTATTGTTTATGCATCAGGTCTAGTAGTTCCAAATAGAAAAAAAAAATAAAAAAAAATTTCAACTTTCCTCTTTCTTCCCCCATCTTCCTAAAACTCTCATTTAATCAACTCCCCAAGGACATATGATACAACAACCTGGAGGCAAAAGATTCTCATTAATAACAGAATTTGTCTGGTTTTGACTAGTTTAAAATGCCCTCTCTCTTTTTTTCCTAATTGCGCTATTACCTTGTCATCGTGCCTTTCATTCTCCATTTATAACCAGATCCCCTAAAGTGCCTCAGGTGAGGGACCTAGTTGGATTCTCATGTATCTTCTTATCTCAAGGGTATGCCTATGCTTGGCCCAGTCAGTGTCAGATGTCTGTTCAGCACAAATATCAATAAGCAGACCTCCCACCCTCCCATTCATAAATGGGGAGAATACAACATCCTGAAATTTCACACTCTTTCTAAACCTGTTTGGGGAGAAGACGAGTTACATGAGAACAATAAAGTTTTAGAGGTCACTGGTATCTGTGACAACTATTTGTTTTGCTTTCCTCCTCCAGCTGTCTTTTTTGTACTCACCAGTATCATACCAGACTTTGAAAAGTCTGAAGATGGTCAGTATGATACATTTTCAGTAGCATATCTCAGAATTTTATTTCTTCAGAGGGCTGAAGATGTATTGATGACTATTTATATAATTTACTAGTGAAACTATACACTTCTAGCAAGTCTAATATATTGTTGGATCTATATTAGTTTTATATCTATATATTAAATATACATTAATTATATATATTCATATATTCAGGTTCAAGTATTTTTACCAAAAGAATTAGAATGTTTCAAGTAAAAATGAGCAAAACAACGTATTCTCTTTTATTTGACTGTTACAACTCACTGAGTTATTCTGATTGAAATTTTGCTCAAGAAATATACTTAGAAAATTGCTGTTAAAATACAGCTTCATTATTTGGGTAATCTTTATAATAGAAAGTATATATTTTATGGTAAGCTTATATGAATGCATGTACAATATGCAGGACCACACCGGCAACGGGCATACACAGTTGGCATAGAGAATTGAAAGAAAACAATGATAATATGGAAGCTGACTCCTAGGTAATTAGGAGATGAAGCGGACGGAAAGGACACAAAAAACCAAGCCCCAAATTAAAAGACTTGTTTTTTCTGTATTTCTGTGTCTGCAGCTTTTTGAAGAACATTTTTGTTTGAGAATATTTCAATAGTCTTCTTGACTACACACACTAACTGCTCTTGCTAAGGTAAGAGTTAAAGCAGTTTGTTCCTTTCTTAAATCATTGCAATTTTCTTTCTTTGTAGTAAAGAAGGTTTAGAGAAGTTTCTTAATTTTTTTTAACCTGATTAGATCTTGGAC
Source organism: Astur gentilis (assembly GCF_929443795.1). Classification (NCBI taxonomy): domain Eukaryota; kingdom Metazoa; phylum Chordata; class Aves; order Accipitriformes; family Accipitridae; genus Astur; species Astur gentilis. The sequence goes on along the minus strand of NC_064889.1, from coordinate 5,050,643 downwards.
TCTGCCGTTGAAGGCTTCCACTTGCGAGGATTTACTTTTCACTTCCTGTAATATCTTCAGTGCAGTAGAGTGGTTGTTTCCATCTGGGAAGCTGGAGATTAGACATCTGAAAATCACAGCAGTTATCCTCAGAAGTCCTGTTGTTAAACCTTCGAATACCTGCTTATTTGCACTTCTGCCTGAAGTAATATTATGGTCATCGGGAACACTAACCTAAGTAAAGAGAAAAAAAAAGAAAAACCAATCAGAATTCAGTAAAAATAGTCAAGGTTTGTAGATAAACACTTAGAAAGTTGCACATGAGTACACCAAAAATAATAATAAAGTAACATATTATAGAGTGCTGATGGACATTAAAACATTTCAGATACAGGAAAAGGTCTATACCCCTTATGCAGATAATAAAGCCAAACCAGAATAAATCAAGTCAAAACAGCGTTTAGTGTATGAGAACTGAAGGAAGCCTTATAGCAGCAGAGTACTTCATTAGTACGATTGTGGTGCACACAATTCTTATGCACACACAGGATTTTGATGAGTCACTAGCAAAAAAAAAAAAATTTTTTTTTTTTTTTTTAAACTTGACTGCAAATAAACAAACTACTGAGACAGTTCATTTTGACTACTACATTGTGTTACCACAAAGACATATTAAATGTCTAGGTAGGATACACAAAGCGTTCAGTAACATAGAGGAAAGATAGCTATTTTCTGTGAAGAAATAGCATTAACTGTTGTATGGTAATCCCCTACCTGACTTTGGAAAAACACAATGTACCATCAGAAGGCTACTCAACAGTCATAAACAAACACCCCCTACAAAAGTGAGTATTTTGAAAGGCAAGAGTTCTTGTGACACAGCAGATACAGTTGTGGCTCTTCACAGAAAAAGACAATATACTTTGCCAGCAACAGGAATGATCTTTGCAGTGAGGACTTGCTCCATCATAGCAAAAAAACAAACAAAAATATCCTGAAGTAAGTGTCATTCCAAAGTATTTTATGTGGAATTTTAATGTTACAAAAATTACAGATTTTTTTGCCACAAAAAGTGAGACTGATTGTGATAAAACTCAGACCATAACTAAGAAAAAAAATAAATGTATCTGGAACAGTACTAGTTTGCCCTTAGGAAACAGCATACTGAAACAGCATCTGAGCAGTAAGTTTAGACAACACACAGGAAAGCCACAGGAGGTGCCATCTGGTAACAGTGGCAAAGGACGCTGGGGAATACAAAATTTTTCCAATCTACGAGGAGGTATTCAGTTGTGCTGCTAAGCTTCTGCATAACTGAATTCAGAACAAATTATATGACTTGCAGAGGTACACAAAGAGGGCAGTATACAGTGTTTTAAGGCAGTGAAAGAAGGCAACCTTCACTGAATCGAGACAGATGATTTACAGATGTTCCCCTTCACACCTGAAAAAGCCTGCAAGAGAATTACCTTTTCCCAGTTAAGTGTCAGAACTTCGCAGTCGAGCAGTTTACTACTAAAGCTAACCCAAAGCAGCTAAGTATTTCAAAGGGCTAAGTACTCCTCAAAGGCAAGAATACTCTTAAGGGAAGGCTCCATGGGTTTTTTTGATTCACATTTCTCTTATCCATCTTTTTTTCAAAAAGAAAGAGAACTGCTAAAACTTCTGAAGTCTACAAAAATAAAGAGAGTCCCGATTTTGTAAAAAATGAAAGGCTGTTAAAGTAGAAGTTTCTCCCAGGGAGGGAGGCATATTAAAAAACCCCACTATGCCGACCAAATCTGATGAGAAGAATCAAACACCTCTCCCTCCTCCCCCCCAAAAAACCCCAACCAACTGAACACAAAAAACAACTAAGGAATTATCTGAGAAGACAGAAAAGTTGCACAAATTCTGGGGCACAACCTGACATACTGGAACATCATAACGGATGACATGAATAATATGGTTCTAGAAGATGCAATGGGAAATGCTTTTCACTCACAAATCTCAAATTAGGCACGGAGAAAGTCTGAGCACTTTATGGATACCATCATATTTTAACTATTAAGGACAGCAGGAAAAACATGTCCCATGAATAAGGCCTGAACATCTCAATATAAAACATCACCTGATGACCACTGCACTGGTCCATCAGATGTCAGTTGCTTGTCAATCATGTCAGAAGCACAACATGCAATTCTGTCTGAACAGACCTCAGAGGAACAGAATCCAATTTTTCTAAATCATTAAATTAGAGCCCACTCCTAAAAAAGGCAGTGAAGTTGAGATGTACAACACGCAAACCCGAAGACAAATCTATATGCAGGACACAGATCTGGAAGGAAATCTTCCTGAGGAGTATAATTTTTTTTAAATAAAGTATTTTATTTTTTCATTTCTGCAGTCCAAGATAATTTAACCAGCTGAAATTCTGCCCTATTATGATCAAACAGTAAGTGAAGTGTGTGTGTAAGTCCTGCAGTTTTACAGGCAGAATATTGGCAGCACAGACACATCAATCAAGACATGGGGCTCCGAGGTACGTTCACTGTGCTTAATGCTGCTGGACTCCATGTACCAATAGACCTCTGTGAAGGCACTTTTACGAGACAGCTTGAGGCTTTCAACACTGTAATTAGTGATCAATATTGGCTGAAATTTTATTTTCATTCCAGGTTCAAATCATTTACACTTGGTATATGCAAGTGAGGTCACAGAAAATCGTTCCTCCCTGTATAGGTATCAGGAGGGATTTGGTAACACTCGGTGACAAAGAACAACATGCACATTTCTTTATTATTCATTAGCTCTGAGCCTTGTGTTGGTACTTAAAACTCATTGTAATAGCCTGTTTCTGGTGATGAGCCAAGTGAGCAAGTGAGAAGTCTTTAGCTGCTTATTCAAGTTCAATAGGAAAAATAGTATTATGTTGCTCCAGTAACTTCTGTTGACTAAAATAATTCATACCTAATGATTCCAATTGCCTACTGGAACGGATGGATTAAGCTTTGCAATGTATAAATCAATTTAAATGTGGTGACTTTGTACTAAGAACACCAAGTTTTAAAGTTTGCTAACAAATGCCACTCACTGCTTTTTCACTCAAGAGAAAATATTATATATAACTTATTTCTTAAAAGATTTAATAATATTTTGCAGTAGAGCCTTCCATTTGCTGTAATGAACAGTACTATAAACAGATGTCTATTTTTGTCTTCTAGTTGAATGTACATATAAGAACTGTATTTTCTAAGTATATAGCCCTTAGCTACACAAGTTCATGCTTTAATATAAAACTGTTCTTCCTAATTTGTAAAATAAATAGATCTAGCAGTCTTAATACAATCTTTTATTGCAGAGCTGATTTTTCACATTTGATTTTTGCGGAAAGTGTGTGTGTCTATTAATACAAAGCAAGACCAAATGTGTTTTTATACTGTGTATGTCAAAGAGGAGATAGAAGGAAATACTGTTTTACAGAAAATGGGTAAATTTGAACTTGATTCCCACCTTTAATATTTTCCATTTATACGAACTCAAATGCGTGACAAAAGATCAGCTCTTTTACCGAAGAAGTAATTAACGGCATAGTGTGAAAATATGTTGAGATTTATGTTCAAAATTAATTGGGGTGCTTGCAAAAGTGATGTATTACTTCGCTTGTTGATAATTCTATCAAGCAAGGGGGGAGGAAATCTTAAAATTTAATAGTGTAATTATGAAAGCTTTCAAGCTCTGGTTTCTTTGTGTTGGTTACACAAGGAGTTAATCATATTCAGAGAAACTGTGTTTACTGAACATGGGCTTTAGATGAGTAAATGTTAAAACATACCATGTTTTTATTTCTGAGGTTTAACAGTTTAACTGACACAAATCTACAGGTACAATTACACAGTTAAACTGACTTGTCAAGTAATTGGTTTAAAACATTTTTAAATCACAAAGGAAAATCAGGAAAAATGTAACTATTGTTCAATTACTTGACACATCCAACATCTCAACGCTCTTTTAGCATTTATGGTGACTGCCTATGCTGGGCCTAATCAAGACTCCTACTTTCTTTAAATCAGTTCTTGAACCAGAACGCTCTGATGACTAGATACTCAGCTGCAGTACAGTCTCCATGAAACTGTTAAGCCGTTCAGCAGAGAATTCCCCTTGTGTAGGGATTCCCTTGCTTCTGAAGAGCTGCTGTAAGCTCTTCAGCTCTGCCCAACATCTCGGACTTAATCCTGCAAGATGCTGAACAATATGGCCCCAATCCAGTAAAGCACTTAGGCAAACATTTAATATAGCTGAAAATGCTACTCCACTCTGACTCATGTCACTAAAAGTACCTCTGCATATCAGAGCACATTTTTTTTCTGTGCTAACAAAAAAAAAACCCAAAAAACCAAACCCAAACAGTTTCCAGTTAGCAACGTAGAGCTCTGTCACTGAAAACTCATTTATGTTTTTGTCTCGCAAAAAGCATAATCCTTCACAGCCATCAAGAATTTTAAATATAGAGCTGCTAAACCTAAATGGAAAGCCTTCAAACCTTTTGAAGCACCCCATCTCTGCTCATTTGGTCACTTATGTTGTATTCTTCTCCCATTAACAGTGGTGATTTTGTGATTTTGCATGTGTAAGTCATTGGGCTTGCCTCAAAAACACGCTGGAAAACATATACTTTCAAAACAGTATCTATAGGATGTCAGAATTTTTATGTAGTAACTAGCAAACTAAGGAAATGGAAACAGCCCAAGAAGTCTATGGGCTTAAGATGGCGCAGATGAAGGTTCCACTTTTTAAATTCCCTACCCCTAAATACTTTAATATGTCATTATTTCTCCTACCCCAGCCCTATTTTCAAGATTTACTACAGGATTAACACACTGGCTTCCTACTGAAGCAAATAAACAAAACATAAGTTTTTGGTCCTTTAAAAGTTACATTATTAAAAAGAGAGAAAAAGACATGAAGTTTCTGTGCTTTTTTACATTGCCAACGCTGACTGAATTGCATTAGAAATGACCTAATCCACAGAGCTGACACCTAACTGAGCTACTTTTTTGGCCAGCCTGAATACTTCTAGGTGCTGGGCTTCAGGTCTCCAACTAGTCCCGAAACCGGAGGGAGAGCAGGTTTTTTAGATCTCTTAGTGACCTGGAGCGTAGAAACTCCCCCCACGGCCTCGTTGCTTGGGGCTAGGAGTACTGTCAGTGCCACAGCAGCTGAGCACTATTTCAAAATGGACCAGAAGAGCTAAAAAGCATGTATTCATAATCAGCGCAAACAAACACGAAGCTGCCTTACTTGCTGCAGTACAGAAGATTAAAAAACTGACCACAAACGGTTAGAAACTAGCAGTGGGGATAGGATGTATACTGTATTTTGGAAGCACCCAAATTAAATGGCAGCACATTCTAGTGAAGAAATGGTGGAGAAAAAATCACTTCACTGTGACTAGATAGCCAGATTAACTTAAATCATAGTGACCCAGCTTGAAATTTTCAAAATTTCAACCAGAGCTATAAATGGCAACCAACTTTGGCAAGTCAGACTGCTGGAGAGAGACTGGCAAGACTTTTCTTTTTTTTTGCTTTTCAATTCTGAAATCAATCCTGTATGTTGCAAGTTTACATAAAATTATCTACTTAAAGGAATAATCTGATTCTAGCCTTTAGCAATTAATCTTAAACAGAAAGAAAAACAGCCTAAAAATTTTATTGCACGTGCAGGATATTAGCAATAATGCACATGAATAAATGAAGTGCATAGCGGTGACTACCCCAAGCTAGTCATTTGCAATTCTATGTAATATCCAATTCAAAAATGAAACAAGAAAGAATCCATGTAATTTTGCGTATTTATGTGAACAAAGAAATATAACAACAAAAATGTCTCAATTTCTAATTCTTAATTAGTACTGATTTGCATTATGCTTTAACTGCTAAAAGCAGGTATGCTATGGGAAAGATGTGACTGAAGGAACAAAATCCTTCTAAGAATTTTTACTGGACAAGGTGGTCTTGTCCAACTTGTTATTCTCAAAAGCTTTTCGAAATTTCCCTTTGATCTATCTGAGAAGATATAGCAGAAAACAAGCTGTCATGGTTTTCTTTTTGTGAAATCATAAAAGGACAGACATCCAAAAAAAAACCCCCAAACCCCAATCTATTTACAAAACACAAAATTATTTACAAATGCAGGCACAGATATGTATGGTTTATATATATACAGCTTTTTCAGATATCTTCATGGAAGAGTATATGACAGCTGTCACTTTACTAGAACACCACCACCCCCCCAAAATAAAAAACTATCCTTACATGCTCCACATAATTAATTGTTTCTCTCAGTATGAAACCTTCCAAAATACACAATTAGAAAAGTTCTCACTATTTCGCAACTATTTTCTAGGTACAGAAGACAAATCAGAGCAGAGACAGCAGTCTGTAGATAAATGAAGTTACAACTCTAGCACAAGACTTCTGTGAGTGTAGGTGGGAAGGTTTGATCCATTAACCATTAAAATCAGGAAACATACTACTACTAACCTCAACAGACACCAAATTGGGCATTACCTGAGCTAAGGAGACTAAGAAAGGTAAAATGGTAAGTAAAATCTACAGAAGGTTTCCTACCACTCTGTTTAGGTATGAGATAAAAGATCAGCACACTTTTAACAATTAACTTGGGCAGGCTGGATGTCACAAAAAAAAAAAAAAAAAAAAAAAAAGAAATACAGTCTATTTATTATTCTACCATTTCCCACTGGTACCCAAGCTTTCATTGGAAAAAAAAATATTTTTAATTTTTTTTTAAATAATTCTTCAAGTAATATTTTGAAGAGAAAATTGTTACACCAGTGTAAACAAAAATGAACATTTTCTCACCAGTGAGAAGTGATTGTTTTAAATTTTATTCTTTAAAATGTATAGCTTTGAGTTTTAGCAAAAGTGAAGCAGACATTGCATTCGATTGATGAATAAAAACAAAAATAAACCTACATTAAATTGGTTGGAAATAAGGTTCATACTGGCTGTATTCAAGAATATATTTAAAGGTTTCTCAAAACTGGATTATTTCTGTTTCTGTATTCAGCAAATATTGCCATACTTGTTTAATAATCTGTTAAAACCTTGCAAATATATGTTCTCATTTATTACTCCTGGTATTACTTGGGGTTTATTTTCCAACAGCAAGTGGAAATACACACAACACTGGCAAAGGCAGCATCATACAGCTCACCAAACTAGAATACTGGAGGCAGTTAAATTCTTCGGAGGGGTGTCTTTTAATATTTTGGTATTCAGAGCTTGATCAAATTAAAAAAGTGCTCTCCATTTGTCCATTTCTTTTTTGTAATAAAGAAATTAAAACTTGATCTGATTTATTGTATTTCCGAGAGAGAAAAATCAGCATTAGAAAAGCAGCACTGTATGTATTTTTTTGTACTTAAATATGTACTTCACGGACCTACGAAGATATCCTAGTTTAAGGGCCAATTTTGCCTGAAGAGAACATAAGAGACTTTATGCATAGGAAAGAAAAGTCCACTGTGGATCATGGGAAACATTAAGCTTTAATTACAGTTTTGCTGCAATTCAAGGGTAGTATTTGGCAACAGACTGAAAACAGCTCTAAGCGTAGTAAATTTTTCTTATGTAGTATCTCCGATCTGTAGGTGGCCAACATTTCCTAAGAAATACCCTCTGTATTTCTTCAGGAAAAGTGCAGGTTGTTCACACAGCGCTGCACTGAGAAAAGGGAAGGTGTTTGGCATCAGAATGGATCTTGTCACTTGTGAAGTGCTGAAGGATTTCATCTCTCGTGTAATTACCCATGGAGCCTGTGCGCTGGCTCGCTCTGCAGAGAGCCAGCGATGTTGTGACTGGGCCAGCACAATACATGCACCTTTCACTAAGTATATTTGAAATCTAATACCTGGAATCCTCTTGGAAAGATTTGGTGAAGAACAATGAGCTGGCAGCTACTTAGTAGAGAATGCACAAGTTGCGTTCAGGTTTTCTTTGTGTCAAGGACCTTCGGACTATCTTTTTAAAGTGTTCATCAACAGTCCTATGGCTTGTTGATTCTAACAGTGTCATTTAAATTATTTAAAGTATGTACATAACTTTTCAATTAACAAACTGCTTGGCTCATGAAAATACATACACACATTTATAAGTAGAAAACCAAGACTAAATATCTTATGATGAGCAGGTCACTATGAATTAAAAATGAGTTTTCAAATAAAATATTTAATGACATTTCAAATTAAATGCAACATTGGAAAATTAAAACTTTCACAGTTAAAGAGTCCTGCTATTTAAGCCCTTCAGCAAATCAAAGCACAGCGATGTACTGACCTGACTTATATTGCTGATACCAAAACACGTTAGAATCACACATAATATTCTATACTGTAAATATTACTACAGGATGAATTAAAGACAACAACCTCAGAAAACATTAAAGATAGCACACTGTCCACTCACGAGAGTTCCTGGTATGCATGCTTTTGCAGATTTTATTAGCAGAAGCAAGTATATCCATTTGTATGGAAGTATAGTAGAAACAGTTACCACATACGACAAAAGAATCTTACTCTTTTGAGCCTTTAGTCTCATGTATCTCCTGGTGTTCTTATACTCTAAATACTCTAATACGTTTGTGAAGCACACAAACATTTCTAAATTAAAATAGCTATTTTACATACCGTAAACTGGTGTATCAACAGGTCCATGAGAAAAGTGATCTTATTACTAAAAAGAACGTAGGTGCAGTTTTCTGCACAATTACTGCAGGTGAGGCTGTAAGCATTTACCGCATTGCAGAGGGACCTAAAAAATCAGAAGGAAAGAAAAATAAAAATAAGAATTTTACTTCTTTCTTCACTAAATCAAAAGCAAATAAATGGAAGCACATCACAAAACAACCTTTCAGTAATACACATTCGTTCTCTTGAACTTGGGATTCCAAACAGAACTAAAAATTTACATGAAATCAATTAAATAATCAGTAACTTCACAACAGTAAAGCCATACTTATCAGAAGTCATGCACTGTATGGCTACTGGACTCTTCCATATTCAAAACTCCTAACAGAACTTACACAGACTGTCAGCTGATTTCATAATTTGGATATGTAATATTCTTTTCTTGTGGCTTACAGTTATATCACAGAAGTAATTTGGGTATAAGGTCTGCTTCCTAGCACAACCTTCAAGAAGAAAAAAACGGTATGAAGTAATTCACAGTATACCGGGACCAGCTTCAGCAAGAGGCTATTGCGCAGCGCCTGTGAACTAATCAAGGAACAGAGAGGATCAAATAATTTGCACTGAGCAACCAAAACTGCACAGGTGAAATTCCTGTCCAAAAATTTCTTCTGACATATTGTGAACCACTACTGTACAGAGCCTTTAAGCGTTAGCGTATAACTACAATAGCATCAACTGACCTACACCTATGGCTGGAAGGAAGAGGTTACAGGTTTGCAACAGTAAGAACAGAAAATCATAAGCACAGTGAGTCACAGAAAGCTCCAGATGTACAAAACATGCCCAATTATTCTTTGCATCATGTGCAGTAATTTCCATCTGCTCCCATTATAGTGCTCTTCTCAAAACAGGATTTGCAGGGAAGCTGGGACCAGTCCTATAGAATATACTCACAGAGAAGATAAATCTCATCATGGATAATACTATTTCAGGATAAACACAAAATTCATTCCTTGAACTTTGCTTACTACAAAAGCTACCACTGTTACTATACAAATACGCACATAGACACACAACACAAATGAATCAAATATATACAGTAATAAAGATGGCTAGAAATTCAAGTCGTCTAAAGTAAACCAAAAGGAAAAGAACTTTTACTTTGTTGTTGTTGTGTTTTTTTTTAACATGTGAAAAAACGTGACTAAGTTCAAATAAACTCCACAGAAGAAAATAAATTGTAAGCACTGTCAAAAGGTCATACAAGAGTGGGATTGCAACAAACAAGTTATCATACAGAAATCATCAATGCTGGTATTTAACATAACAAGCTGTAGACTAATTCAACATACTTACAAAGAGAGACTTGAGTTTTATGCTTTATTTTTCTCCTAAAATATTTTTTGAAACAACAAAGTTATTTACATAATAAGGGAGGCTGCTTTACTGATTGCTGAGGCATCTGATTACTTAGCACAGCTCCCAAGAGTTGAAATCGAAGCGTCTTATATACGTCCATTGTATTCTCAAGCCAAGAAAAGCTGGAAATGCTCAGAGGCCAGAATATTTAATTTTTTTTCATTTGTATTTCTGGATTGTCTTTTCTTCAGCTGGAGAAATAATTTTGAACTTTAAAAAGTAAAATTACCTTGCTTGGTTTGATCTGTAAAAAAATAAAGAACATTCATACCTTTCCTTCAATAATATTCTGAGCATCACCGTATTGCCAGTTATATTAATTTTACTGTACTGGTAATTAATTTTACTCTACTGCCTAATTAAATCAGTTTCAATGTACAGTTCACATGACATGAAAACAATATTAAAATATTATTTATTGATCAAAGGCAGGTTCATTTTCACCTATTTCATCTAATTTTTACCCTACAAGGACAACACCTACATGTAATTCAAGTAGCATGCTTCACATGCATTTTTTAAAACCTCCCTTGCAACAGGATTCTCTTTTCCTGTCCTGACTGTATAAATGTATTTTTTCACTTTCCTCAGTAATGCTGAAAAAAAATTTCATTAGGCACTTACTTCTACTTTTCATAGAAGATTATTCCCCGGTGTAGGTGTGTTTACGGGGAGAGAGATATGAAGCTATATCGGTAGTTTCTATTTTCAGTTGAGAAGATGCTTTAAATCAGCATCTGTCATTTTAACAGCTATTCTAAAATAAAGATTAATTCTATTTAAATATAAACATTATAATTTACCCAAAGTGTCAAATATGAACTTGGTAGGTTAACTTATTATTTTGACAGCATTTCAGAGTTTCTGAGGTGATTAAGTTAATTCATGCAATAATGTTTTTTGATACATGGGATTCCTAACTCCCAAAAGGATCATTTATTTTACATTTGAAAACACAAAACCTTTCCACTTTATATATAGAACAAATTCCATGGTAATAATGCATCATGTTTTTGTATTTCCCAACTGAATCTCATGTCAGAAAGAGTACTTGCATTTTCAGAGACTCAAATAATGCATTTGAAAAGGTGGTGTAAGCAAATGGATGTCAAATTAATTTTTCACAAGAATAAAGAGGGTTCTTTTAATTGATAACATACGCTTGCTAACTATGGTTCGTCTAAATACATTCTAATCACAGCACACTCTGAACTACGATTCAGTTCCATAATTTTTTTTTTAATTCAAAATTGGAAGTGTCAAGCACAGAAGCCATCCCCAGGTGGTTCGCGGTGTTAAATGGCAGATTAAAGACAGCACGACTAATTTCTTTACTTTAATCTTATTAAGGGAACAACAGCTGTCAACTGTCACCATTTCTGCACAAGGCCTCTGAGACAAGCAGAGTGCTGTGAATGTCAAGCCAGAACTTACTTTAACCACCAGTTAAACTCTCTGGGATGAAAAACTCAATAAATTTCTTACCATTTTTTTCCCTGTTGAAAGCTCTAACTGCTCTTAATTCCAAAACTTTTATCTCAAGAGATATCAAAATCAGTTGAAATAGTAACGTATGAGCCTCATGTAAGGCAGCTGTTTATTGATTACTGATGTTGCTCTAAACTTTGTATCACACCCGCAAATCAGCTTTAAAGCTATGTTAGACAGCATTTATACTCAAACCACACAGTAAGTACCCTCTGATGTAAGGCTTTCCTCTAGAGTAAATCCAATTATAAAAACACTCATTATGGTACACAAACGTTGATCCAAAAAAGAAATGGGTCTTTAAACTAGACAAAAATATGCATCTGTATGTGTTATTTATTTTACATGAGTACAAAGAAATAGGAAGAGGATTCATTTTAATCAACGTTTTCAAGCTAGATTTCAACAGTTTATATGTATGTATGTAATTTTCTTTTATGCTAGCACATCTTCACTCTCCTCAATTTGCTTGATATAAACAAGCTGACAAACTAACTTTTATTCAAAATACTGAGGCAGCAACATTATCCAACCACAGTGCACCAGGATATGTAGGTGAGAACTCACAACTGTTGCTGTATAAAAATCAGGGCATGATCAACATATAACGATTAGCCTGTTTCAAGCGTAAAGCCTTTTTCACATTACTTTCAACTTCTGAAGATTATAAATGTACTTTGATTATCAATGAAGAAAATAACCCAAATAGCTCAATTGGCATTGAAATAATACAAAACTAAACATTATCAAATTTAGGATGTGTTGATTTAGTAGCAAACTGCTCATTTTTAACCAGTTTGAATATTATGCAGCAGCACTCTGATGGGGAAAGAAAGTGATCAGTATTGGTATTTAAAAGCTGAGTTGAGAAGAAGTGGGAAGTGCGCTATTACTCAAAACGGTGCACAGAATAGCTGTAGAGTGGAACGGCTGAAGAAGCACCAAGGTAAGAGTATGGATTGAAACAACAACAACAAAAAGTTGATTTTAAAGTAAAAATACCAATTTTAACTCTTCAAGACAATACAGGCCCTTATACTTCACTCACGGGGCCTATTACACCAGCAGGAACCCTCCAAGATTCATAATCAATTACTCTTTTGTTTGTGTTTTACATTATTTAAGGATATCCAATTAAAAAATGGACTCCAGCTGAAGTCTAGTCTCCAATTAATAGAGAGAAGACAAAACTCAGCAACAATTCCCTTCCAAGATCGGAGTTTCATTCTGAAATGTTACTGTACTTAGGAATAAACTCTTGAATAACAACTGATGATCAAACAATTAATTTACCCCAACATTTACAGGTGTGATAGAATTTGAAAATCTTCTACAGAAATACTCTAATCCCTGGCTTATCAATTGTTTCATTGCGAGATCTGGCTCTCAATCCATAAGTTTCGTAACGTTTCACAGAGCTCCTTTTGACAATAAAATTAGTTCCTGTATCACACAGGAGGGCAAGATTACTTTATTCTCGGGCTCTGAGAGCTTGAAATCCAGCTCTGAGGCACACAGCAAGAATACATCATGGAAAGAGACAGATGCTGCAGGTTTCAGATGTTGAACTTGCACAGCGCTCATTCTCTTTAGGGTATCTTTACGTCCTTGCACCAACTGCTAGTTTTCAATGAATGTCTCTCTAGAGGGAATACCCTTACAAGAAAATAAGAAAGCTCGTTTTGTACTTTTTGTAAAAAAAATTGTGGACAATCCTATGGAACTGCATGAACAGTAACAGCGCAGCTTAAGAAATGTATGCTCATAAAACCAAGTAAAAATTACAAACAACAAGCTATAAAACCAGCTCGCAGCTCAAAATAGCTCTTACTGAAAAAAGTAATTTGTATCAACGCCATCCATAATATTATGCAGGCACTATTTTCTGCTTTTTATGCATATAATTATGGTTTGGGCTTTCTTACCCTGATAATATTTGCTTTAAATAAATGATACAAGAAATTGTATGAATAGAGAAGATACATCATAATAAACCAGAGTCCTCCTTTGTTCCTCATACGACTGCTGCTTGTTTCTATATAAAACGCTGGTCACCCAAGGAAGTCAATGTATTTCACAAATGTTAATTAAACAAACCCTACAAACCTCATTTGTTAGCAGACTTGTTACAGTTTTCAAGGCCAGTAACATGTCATGGCACAACGGGGCTAAATGAGTTGCCCATAGCAAATATGCAAGGCAACACGGGGGATGAGACTCATCTTCTGGTCTTGATCTTAAGTCATTCAATTGTTTTGCTGTGCAGCTCCCATTTGATTTTCAGTAGAAGCCTAAGAAAAATACCATAAGACTCTGAAACCTCTTGAAATTCTGCTGAATAGGTCTTATTTTGTGGAGAACTGAACAAATCCAGGAAAATTACAAAATGCTACTTTAAGAAATAACGCGGCTGGACACTAATTTGTACATTAACACCAATAATAAAACTTCCTATAATCCACTGCTTTCTCTTTTCCTTTTTCAGTGATTTATTTGAAGGGGAGAAAAATTGCCCCAACACCAAATGTATCATCTGTCTCATAAATGTCACATCTTATTCACAGCATTTGCCGTCCTGCTGCTCTAACTACCAATCTGGACAGTAGTACAAAACAACAGGCATATTGTTAAATCTTCTGATAATAAAGCTTTATCTTGTAGACATGGGATTAAAGTTCTGAGCTGCACCATACTGCCAGGATTTTGGAGAAAGAGAGATGTAGATAATAGCCCTTCTAATCTCCTCACCTACTTGTAAATAGCTTATCCTCACCACAAAACAACAGACAAATTCCCAATTTAAGATGAGTACAAATGGTTAAACATTGCAAGAGCACACAAACAATCTTAAGTACAGTAGTGTCCTTTAGCAAAGCATATTTGGCCAGGGGAAGACTGGAGGGCAATTAATGAAAGGTCTTAATTCAACTTCTTTCCACAGGGTTTTGTTTTGTCTTTAAACAGAGAAAACTCCTGATTTGCTAGATTCAAAGTTTAAGAAGTCAGGATGCAAATTACATTTGCACAGAAGAAAGAAAAATGATTTCAAACTCATTTAAAAAATTAACTGAGGAGAAATGCAATACAAATTTTCTTCCTCATTTAAAGAACTGAATACATTCTATCATTATCCTTTGGTTTTGAAACTCTCTCAAACATTCTATATTTACAGCAACATATTTGAAGAATTTCTTAAATACTTTCAGTGAGACCATACTAATATGCATTAACATGGCTTCTCTAAACCAGCCACATTTGTGCCTGTTTCAAACTGCTCACGGAAAGTCCCACCCTCTGGAACTACTGCTTGCTCTAGACAGTCGAGCTGCGGATTCTGCACAAAATATGTTCTTCTCTATCAGAAAGAATAGAGGAGGCTCTGCATCACACGCCGCAACATCAAGTTCCCTGCAACACTTCTAGCAGACTCTAGACCCTGTAAGTTAGACTCAAGCAGTTAGACTCTTGCAGAAAAAAACCATGCATTTAGAAAGGAGGATCCTGTGTTAAATTACGTGCAACCTGATGTATAACTACCAAACTACAATACTTTCAGATGCCTATAAACTGGAGACTGCAGTTTGCTGTAAAGTTGAATGAAATGCTGTTATTTCAGTAGTGGACCTAAGTTCTTCAGTAGATTATTTTTTTTAACATACAAAGCTGTCAGAATAGTTTATATTAATCTCTTTTCTGCTTTGATATTTCTTTTGGAAATACAGAGAGTTGAAAACTTGCGTTAATAAAAGAACATCTAAAGGATTTTTTAAAGGTTTAAAAATTCCGTTTATAATTCAGTCATGAATAGGCTCAGGAATCTGAGAAACCAGTTATACTGGTCTGAAATAGGTATGAGACAGAGAGTAACTGTCATAGAGAGGAGAACCTCTGATAAATCTCCTTGGATGTTCTTTCTGTTACACAAATGCAGCTGACGGGGCTTTATTTACCAGCACACAAGTTCCTCTGAGAACTAATACATCCTCATACTGTCTAACAGACTTCAAACAAAATGTTTTTAATAACGTAAACACGATATTCTCAAACCTTCTCAACAAAGGTTGACAAAGTGAGACTATTCCTAAAATGAAAGAACAAAAATCAAGGATGTATAGAAGACGCACGTTCTAAGAATTTAAAGCTAAATTTAAGCTAAGCTTTATGTGGCCACACAGTGCAGCCCCTTCTCTTGCAAAGTTTATCCCACATCAATGAGAGTAACTCAAAATTATAGCCTCTGCAAATTAACAATTCCAAAGGCTGCTGCTGAGCGGCTCACCATAAGACCAATTCAGGATTGCTGATCAGTGGAGCTGGCTGGACTTGCAGCAAGTGCATTCTGCGTGACTTACTGGGAAAGTAGGAATTTTATTCTCTTTGAAGAGTAAAGGTAGTATCTTAAAACCACTTTTTTTCCTTGGTGTTCTTTCCTAGCACTTTACACCTGTCCCGTAACATATTAATGAACAGTTTTAATGCAAACCCTCACAACGTAGCACTTACATTCCAATTATTACAATATTAAAATACATCTACAAACAAATGATGGCAATGGTACCCAACAGGGTATCTTGGGCTTGGCTCCTCTTGTACTAAAACCATGCCTAGCTGGGCTCTGAAAGCACATATGTGCTTTTGAATGGATAAAAATTACAGTTAGAGATTAGGGGAAAATGCATGCTTTTGAGTTATCAGTTTTTGCAGGTATTCTGTTTAGTCACCACCTTTTTTTTAGGGATTAGACATTTAAACCCTTCTATTCTTATGTGCTATAAAGAGGAATTCCTCTAATCCACAAGAATTTTGGTTTACCTGTTTGTAGAAGCCCTTTCAGCTAGCAGTATCTTACAACTGATTTCATTTTAAAAGCAGACTCCAGTGAATTGCAATCCTTTAAAAAATTCCTCCACTTCCCACTGGAGATCTCTACAGACTAACTTCAAAAGATATGTACCTCCTCTTTGTTTAATACAGTTTTCTCTTTTCTCATTTTATACAATTAGGGACGCCACTGCTCAAATATATCACATCTAGAAATAAAATCACCAAGTTAGAAAACCAGAGGTTGAGTGGAAAAGTCTTTCACCTTCCATGGCAGTGTACAGTACAGCACAGTTCGAAGTTCAACAGTGGACCACGAGGAGAAGCAGCAGCAAAGCAGCAGATGTGAAATAAATATTCTAGTGATTCTAAGTGACAAATGAAGGACCAATCATACTTACTTAAAAGGAATCCGTGAAACCGCATTCAGATTGGTGGGAGAAGTCACTGCTTGAAGAACGTTTTCAAGGGCAGTCAGTCCTCCTGCAGCCCGAAATGCTATTTGATCTGCTGTGTTCTAGATAAACACAAACACAGAAGAGATCCAACAGAAATTAAAGAAATTCCTACATAAAAGATATGCCTGACAGACAATTGTCCTGAGTTTCATCAATGCAGCAAATCCTTAACACATTTATTTATCATGTTGAACACCTTTGAAAAAAGCATTTCACTGCCAGTGCACAGGGAAGAGTATTCTTTAGAGCAGGAGTTCAAATTCTCAGGTGCTATTTTTCTCAAAGATCATATTTACATATCAAATACTATATAGGTAATACAGTTGAATACCATATTTCCTGTAATGACATACTGCTACAGGGATTTTAATAAATTTAATCTTTATCTGTTGCCATTATCTTTGTAGCTATACTTTATTGCTTTGTATATGATTTAAAGAATACAGACAATCTCTAGATGGGTACTTCCTCTTTTTTACACTTTTCCAAAAGGAAACAACCTCCAGGCTTGTTCCCTGATTTGTTTGTTCATTGTATGCATAAAATAGCTTAGGCAGATCACTTTAAAAGACTGAGAACCATCATTATGTTGATGATACCTGGTTACATATTTCATGGAACCTGGACCCATTAGTTAAGTTGCTGATCTGGAAGAAAGCCTGACAGTGTCACCAGATGTTTTATTTTATCCTTAATCTTGGGAAGACAGAAATGTTGCCTGACAGATGCTGTTGAGGATACAAGTTGGTTAGCTGTTCTGTCTTCTCAAATTAATTGCCTGGAGTTTAAGAATCATGTTAAAAATCTGGATGTGATTTTTGGTAGTGCTTCAGTTACGGGAAACTACAGAGGTAAAGTTTGAAAATGTCACCTAGATGATTAGTGTAGTTTATCTCTGGCAACTCCAACTTACTAGCCACCCAGGTCCTTTGTCTAATACACTGCTTGCAGCTTATTCAAAATGTAGCAGAACGAATGAATATTTTTAGCTCTGAGGTGCAACATTCACATCCAGCTTGTTTTACATTCATTATGCTATGTTATCGGTTATAAATGGAAAGATTCAATTTAAATTAGTCTTGTATTTGTTCCCAGCTTTCTAGATTACCTTTTATTTATTCGAGGTGTCCTCTTTGAACTTCCACTTAGCTGAATTTTACACTTAATACCTTCCTACCATTATTCTTACAGTTTGCAAGTGACTGAGTTTTTGCTGGAGCAGGTCCAGTATTTTAGAACTTACTCACGCCCTTTTCCTTTCCTGCAAAATTGGTTTTATCTCCTACTGCTTAAAGTAAAGCAAGTAAGATCTTCTTCTTCACTACTTTTAAGTTGCTAATTTTATGTAACTTTATTGGCAGTTTGTATTTAATCATCTTGATTTTGTCAATGATGAGGATATTCTAGTTAATACGAAATAGTTTCTTTTTTCCCGCCCAGTGCTGCAAGCACTTGGCATGTGGGGAAAAAAATGGCAAGTGCTCTATAAATACAATCATTATTAGTCCGTAAAGAACGTATTATACTATAACAAGCTAACAGAAAAAACTCCTAGTGACTCTGGCCATAAAATCTTTCTTTGAACAATCAGACATATAATTGAGCAAGATAGAGTATGATTTAGAAGGGAAACATTTTTCCCTATGAGGATGAGACATTAATATGTAAACACAAAAGTATACATCTTTTTTTTTTCAATCATGCAACTTTCTCTCCATAAGTTTCTTTCAAGCAAACATCTATACTCTATTTAAGTTCCAAGCTCCAGAAAAACTGTTCAAACAGAGAAGTCAGATATTCAAAAAGAAAACATTGTCCACAATTAATATGAACCACATGTAGATTTTTAGACAGCCAAAAGATTTACCTCCAAAGGAATAACTAGCCTCAAATGAATGGAAATCTGTGTGCCAACTCACCAAGCAGTTGAGATAACTAACCACTGATTTCCTACAGGCTAACTGATAAATATAATTTCTAGCAGTCAATTTTAGTCCAGTTAGCCCAGTAAGTGTGCCTTAACTAAAGAGTTATTTTTGAGTTTCACTCATATATTCCTCCTTTACTTCCTCTCCCTCCCTTCCAACTCAGAAAAACTCCAAGCAACAATAAAAAAAGCCTCCTTAAGCACCCCCCAGTCGGGGACCTCTGATACAACACAACACAGCAACCGCGCGTCCAGCGTGACTGGGATCGATCTGCAGTAAGCGCTGCCTCCCCTGCAATGCTTTCCCACCAGCCTCCTGATAGAGCCGTAAGGAAGAGACAGCCAAACAGCGAAGAAATAGTCCTGCCACAAATCAGACAGTATTATTTGAGCACCTTGGCTTACGGCCACAGTTCTCAAACCTTCTCCTCTTCCTGCCCTGCTCCACCAGTGCTGCAGAGCGGTTCAGCACCCCCCTGCCAAAGCCTGGGGCCTTTCTAACGTATCAATTTTCACTTCAGCTTAAAACTTCGTAAGTCTAAGGAGAGATTCTCCTATTTCAAGCGTGCATGTTCCTTGGTAATCAACATACACACATAACCAGTGTAGACAAATGTGCACGAGGATTTCTGCATAAGATTGGCATGCCAGCATTGCAGCACACAAATGAGAAAGACATTTATGTGACACTGCTGATTTATTTGCTACAGCACATTTGTTAGTGCTACTCCAGTTTTAAATGTGCCAAGCACTTCCCATTTCTCACTTTCCCTATTTCTCATGGGAGATTATGCCACAACCTATTAGCTCTCGTGGTGAAGAAGTCTTTCCCGTCATTCAGACCAAATATGCCCTTTCTCTCTTTCATCCCATTACTCTGAGTTATATCCTGTTTTATTGCACTTGTTTTGTTTCTCCCCTTAGTAATTACTCCATTCTTGAAATCGTACACTGTTACATTTTCCTACTTGACTTGTTTCTCAACTCTACATATTCATTGATGCTAAACCCACCCTTTTCTTTTATTTTTTTATGTAAATTTTTCTTTTTTGTGATTTTTTTCCAGAACTTCTCTTTTCTCCATAAATACCTAGTAATGAAGTGTCCAGAAAGGAACCTCCCCCCACAGCCAGTCACCAGAGCTACACTGAAAGAAGCTATAATGTCTCCCTCTTCTCCCTCCATGTGTCTGCTTAAAAAGAGTATTAATCTTTCAAAGCTGTTTAATTTCCTACATGCTCTCCTTCCACTTCAGTCTGGAGCATCACTTCTTTTCAGCATCACTTCTCTTATAGACAGACTTTTCTTCAGAGTGCCTGTTTCACTTTTGTCTCATGTTTTATTAAAGACAAGTATATATTGCAAAATATAAATTTACATTTTAAAGAACTTCATTTACTACTACAGTTTTCTATCAAGAAGAAGCGAGTTTGTAATTTCTCCCAGTTTTATATGATTTAGCTTTATGTCCTATTATTCTCCTCTCTAAATTACTCATAAAAATTAATCAGCATTTTGATGCTTAGCCATCAGGGAAATAAATCCCTAACTTTGTGCATGGAAGAGAGAGGGGGAAAGCCTTAAATGAAAGGGAGAACCAAATCAGCAGCAAAGTTGGGAAAGCTACATGAGCACCGTAATTGTTCACCATGCTTACAAAGGTCTATAAAACTGCCACTTAGGCATTAGGAATACACTACTTTTGGCATGATATTTAATATATTTATCTCCAAGGATTCTTTTAAGGTGGAGAACTCCAAGAGTTTTTACCCCATTTATTGAAAGGCAATGTTGATTACCAAAGTAACTGTTGGTATACAGTGCTTGTGAACGACCTTGGTCACCACACAAGCGCCCTGCTATCAGGAATCCCAGGTTCAGGCACAGCTCCTTGAGCTTGGCCTTGGGTCAGTAGGGGTCATGGGAACTGAAGAGAAAACATGCCCTATCCACAAAGGAGCAGAAGAGTCGCTTGAATATTGCATTACTGATGTTTTCAGAGTGAATACTGTGACTGTGGTACTGGAGAAAACCGTGGAAAAAGGAATCATGCACAGGCAATTTCCTCAGCTATCCACAATACGAGACCTCAGGTAAGGAGATGAGCTGTGTGTAAAGAACAAACAGTATTAAATCTCTCCAATGTTGAAAAATATTGTCACTCCATCTCTGAAGTATAGCAGCCAAATAATACCAAAATACTTGAAAATATGTCTGAATTTATTCCTACTTGAGGTGAGTTTCAAATTTTGAAGTATTTAAATATTCATCTGAAGAAATCTTTCTTAAAGCATAAATACAGGGGAGCAGGCTATCTTATCCAATTTGGTTTTCTTCCAGAATTAACCTATATCCTTCAAAATATGATCCAAACTCACTTAATGTTCTGTAGTGCTTTAGCTTTACATTAGCTGATACTTATTAAAACATAATAAAAATTCAAAACAAGTAGACTGAGGCATGCGAGTTATTCAAAGCCCTTACTCACATAATGTTCTTATTTAAATTGGTCCTCATTTGAATCTGTGTCAGAATGAAAGACCCATTCAGGTAACTATGACTTACTCTGGTAGCACCAAGGCACTCAGTAGATCAGGTACCATGAGAGCATGAAAAATGACAGATCATGTAGGGAGTAAGTATTAAATCCCTATTTGGAAGGAGTATAAACCTGTATGGCATGTTTTTGCTGCTTGAAAGAATCCTCCAGACTTCTAACTTGGTCTCCCAAATTACTTAGCTAGATGTTTATAAAACCCATTTCATAATTTCACTATAGAAACAGTTCTTCGAGTGGCTGCATATTTAGATTGGGAAGGTTATTCAGCAAAGGCAATCAATATAATGGGATTCATGTTTGTCGAACAGAAGAAAATATACATACATCTGGTTTTCAAACAGTGTGTGAAAATTTGACTAGCTCATACGTATTTTCAGAAATTCACAACTACTTCAAATAACACTGTTAAACAATTTGATTTCTACGTATAAAAGGATTTCAAAGCTCTGAAGTTACCTGGTCATGCAGGAGAGCAAGGACAAATGAACATGTAGGCAAAAATTATTATTACTGTCATCTATGCGTTTCTTAACAGAGAGAAGAAGAGGCAGAAAAACCTTGGGGATGCCACCTAGATATGTCTTAACCATTACAAAAACAGTAACAGAGACACAGTCTTCAGAACAGCAGATGTAGCACTCAAAATCAATACAAGAAAAAACCCTCATTTTTCTTTATCCCTCTCAAGTCTGTATCATTGTGAAATACAGTGGTCTTGTTTGCACAGGAGGAAAGCCAAACAGCTGATGTGATATTAAGTATGTATTCTTAATCTTTGGACCATTATAAATTTGTCATCTAGAACACACAGCAACTAGTTTCAGCAGAACTGTGCATGAACCAAGTAACTTTAGCAAAGAGTGTGTGTACACTAATGTATGTGTGGCAAAATAAACACAAATAACAATAAACGAATCAAGTAGCCATTTTATGGATTAATTATGAACTAAACATTTTAAGACATTTAAAATGAATCCCTTTTTTTTCAGTTATGACAAACAATCAAGAAAGTTCCCTGCACACTGGGCTAGTGTGGCTGACTGACTTACCTACCTGTTACAACACCTTAATGGATTTGAATTCCCCTTCTCTCCTCTCCTATGACTTGAGTGACAACTGACTAATAGGATTACAGGCTCCGTTCCAATAATACGGCTCAGCTACATGCCAGCAAAAAATGACAGCCTAAACCTGAATTACATGGCCTGGGAATCCATCCAATTATTAACTAAAGTAACTGTTATTACCTAACCTAATCAAAGGAGAAGCAGCTGTTAATCTTTGGTGGCCTTCAGTGTAGTAGCGGTCAGACTGGATGAACTGTCTTTGTACTTGACTCCTCTACAGACAATAATTATGTCCTTTGTGATCAAGAAGGAAGGGCTTCATAACCTTTCAGACAGAGGCAGCAGATGGGGAACAACTGTTTGTATGTTCATTAACAAGATAGGGTGGATTTTATCAGAGATTGGCATCTGTGGCACCTTCAGAAGCACCACTTACCCAATGATACAAGTATGTTTGGCAAACTCGAAAATTAGCAGACTAAATAGTTCAAAATAATGTTTCCATCTCATTATCTGACATTTGGTACAGGAAAATACACACAGCTAAAAAAAAAAAAAAAGTCATTTACACATATATGTCTCATCATACATAACATGGTCAGCAAAGAAATACTTGAAAAGGCCAACTGACCTGTGCTGTTACTTTGCTAGGTCTTTTTTAACTTATTAAAGTAGTCAGATAATATAGAATGTATTCTTCTGAAATAAAACCAACTTAGGGGAAAAACCTCTGATTTATTTAAAAAAGTCATCGGGTAATACAAAGTAACACAGAACAAAATAAAGTGAGCGTCAATTAGGAACAGCATTTGGTTTCTGCATACAACACTCCAGGACAGAACACAGACCAAAACCACTGTCCTGCAGTGCCACTCCCCTTTACACAGGGCATTTGGCAAACTGGAAGATTTGTAAAACAAGATACGAGGTCAGAGAAACCTGTCTCACCATGAGACGCTACAGAAGTACAATTTAGTTTATGCTGGAAAAAGTAAAAGTATGATGGAATCACAGTGTGGAAGTACCTGAACGGGAAGAAGATTTCTGATAATGCACAGTAACAGCTAATATTTGGAAGCTGAAACTAGATGAGTTCAGGTAAGAATAAAATGATTTTTTTCAATGCCAAGAGTAATTAATGATGAGCATAATATACTTAGGATATAGTCGACTCTCAATCATTTTAAGTTTTTAAATCAAACCTGATTATCTCCTAGAAAAATATGATCCTAGTTAAATCATAATTTATTAATTTGGTGCAAGAATTATTGGGTGAAATCCAATGTCCTGGACCAAAGTACTCACTTCCATACATTTCTCCTGTTAAAGTATTATTATTAGTTAATAAGTAGAGCAGAATCAGAAATAATGCGGAGCTTTAACAGCTGAAATGATTTAACGACAGCTTTACCGTCTCTGTTCTATGCAACTTTAGCACCTCACATTTTGACTACTTGAAATCTTTTTGAACTAAGTTAAACAGTCCGGTGTAAACCCTCCCTCTAAGACAAACCTCCACAATCAATATCTTTATGTAGATTAAAAAAGAGTATTTTCCTTCATCAGCCAAAGAAACACTTTCTGCTCGTCCTGCCTACTACGTCCAAATAAGAAGCTGATCTGGAAGGCCTGTTTGAACAGACCTCAGGAACTAAAACTGTTCAGAAAAAAGTTATTTCTGAATGAATCCCACATACTTTGAAACATTCCGACTTCTGTTTCTGAAAGAACACACTGAACTTGTGCAACTCTATTCTACACTTGTTAAACTGTTCACTGAAGGAAGAAATAATAACTAATTAGTAAAATATAGTTGAAATCCATCTTAAGAATTTTCTTCTTTCCTTTTATCTAGTGTTTGAAGATTCTATCTAAAATGCCAGGGGCTAAGAAATGCAGTTCAAAGCTGCCTTAGAAAAACAAACCAGACAACCGTGGGCTGGCTCGTCCTTTTCCCACCCCCCCACCCCCTTTAAATAAATACACAAGTATCTCTACATGCACATAACAAAACCACAGATACATTTGTGACTGTAGAAAATCTACACTCTGATTAGTCCTCCAGACATAAAACTTTACACAGTAAAAATCACTGCAGACTATACCAAAAGAGTATTTTCTATTAAAATAGATAATTTTGTTCCCTGTAATACTTCTCCCTAGTGAAATCAGTATTATAGTAATACCCTGATCTGAAAATCTCAAACTGGTATACAAATATGAGTGACTTCACCCACAATACAATTTCAAGCACTGAACATCAGTGGGAAACTAGTTTAGGATTAAAACGTGAGCCAGAATCGGCTCAGTAGCCTTTGCACACCATTGGGGGGAGGTATTAATTCACATTAAGGACGTACCTATCAGTATCAGTTAGACAAGTGTACTCTTCACTGCGTAAAAAACTGGCTGGCTGGACGAGCCCAGAGGGTTGTGGTGGAGTTAAATCCAGTTGGCGGCTGGTCACAAGTGGTGTTCCACAGGGCTCAGTATTGGGGCCGGTTCTGTTTAATATCTTTATTAGTGATATGGACAAAGGTATCAAGTGCACCCTCAGTAAGTTTGCGGATGACACCAAGTTGGGAGGGAATGTTGATCTACTCAAGGGTAGGGAGGGTCTACAGAGGGATCTGGACAGGCTGGATCAATGGGCCGAGGCCAACTGTATGAGGTTCAACAAGGCCGAGTGCCGGGTCCTACACTTCGGTCACAGCAACCCCATGCAGCGCTACAAGCTTGGGGAAGAGGGGCTGGAAAGCTGCCTGGCAGAAAAAGACCTGGGGGCACTGGCTGACAGCTGGCTGAATATGAGCCAGCGGTGTGCCCAGGTGGCCAAGGGGGCCAACAGCACCCTGGCCTGTATCAGAAATAGTGTGGCCAGCAGGAGCAGGGAGGTGATTGTCCCCCTGTACTCAGCACTGGTGAGGCCGCACCTCGAGTCCTGTGTTCAGTTTTGGGCCCCTCACTGCAGGAAAGACATGAAGGTGCTGGAGCGTGTCCAGAGAAGGGCAACCAAGTTGCTGAGGGGCCTGGAGCACAAGTCTTACAAGAAGCAGCTGAGGGAACTGGGGCTGTTCAGCCCAGCGAAAAGGAGGCTGAGGGGAGACCTTATCGCTCTCTACAACTACCTGAAGGGGGGTCTGTAGTGAGGTGGGTGCTGGTCTCTTCTGTCAGGTGGCTGGAGATAGGACGAGAGGAGATGGCCTCAAGTGGCGCGGCAAGGGAGATTTAGGTTGGGTATTAGGAAAAAATTTTTTTACTGAGAGGGTTGTCAGACTTTGGAATAGGCTGCCCAGGGAAGTGGTTGAGGTATTCCTGGAGGTATTCAAAAAGCATGTAGACAAGGTACTGCAGAACATGGCTTAGTGGGTACGGATGATGGTTGGACTTGATGATCTTGAAGGTCTTTTCCAACCTAAATGATTCTGTGAGTCTAAATATTCATTCTGTTCTCTTCATTTTTCGGGACTGGCTGAAGGGTGGAGCCAGGCCTGGGCAGAAGTTAGACCAGCCCTGGAGCTACTTTAATGCATACAATCAGGCCCAGGCCCTGAAGGAGGTTTGCCACCTCCTTCAGCTCTTCTCTCTGCAGCCGTCCCTCGGGGCTTGGGGAGCTTAGGTAGTGCTTTGAGGCCAGGAAGCTGGAATGTGCAGTACAGCTGCTTTTCTTCTATTATAGATGCATGATGATCTTGAAGGTCTTTTCTAGCCTAAATGATTCTATGATGTATTTCTATCAACTCCTCCCTCGTGCATTGCTTACGTGTTAGAGCACCCAAGTTCTTTAGATAATGCTTTGCAAGGCAACAGAAAGGAGGGCTTGAGAAATGCTCCTTCGCACCTTATCCCGCAAAGTGCAAATTCTGAGGCCTTAAAGCTGATTCTGAAGCCTTCAAGATAAGGCAGCTCCTCTGATTTCTGTGTTTACACTCCACACAGACTAATCTCCATGGCTTCATCTAGGAGAGGATGATTACCCAGCATCTGAGATGGCAGGTAGGTAAATGGGCCTTATCTTGCAGAAGCGGTTTCACTCCCTGTGTGATGTTCAGTACTTGCACACTCCCCTGTAGAGCTCAGCCTCTAGTATCTAAGCCATTTGGATAATATTGTTTTTTTCACTTTTATAGCTAAGGTATACTAACTGCAACCTCACATATATTTACCATAAAGGAAGACAAATATCTAAGTACAACAAAAAGAAAGGATGAAAAACAAAGCAGTTGACACATCACGCAAATGGAACAATGAAAATCAGGCTTACTTTATTTTTTTATTAAATGAAAAATAAAAAAAGAAGAGGTATTTACTATTATACTCTCTGAAAGTACATTATTGACAAGTGACTTAAAATTGGTCCAGGCCTAGGGACAGTACCACTGCTAAGAAATTTGATTCTTAAGCCTGTCCTGCAAACAGTAAATGTCACGTGCTCACAAATGTAACTTCTGTCTATACACATCATATACTTTATTCATTCTTCTGTTCTCAAACTTCTGCCCGTATTGTAAGATAAACCATATTAGATAGGGCCCTTACTGAATCACTGTATTACCTTATTGAATAAGATGAACCTTATTTACACGATCTCCTTCCCAGTTCTGCAGTATCTTTTCAGTTCAATAGTAAAATCAGAGAGGCACTCTATTAACACTTCTGTTGACAAGGACAGGACCTTCATAATCCTGTTTGTGAAGTTTCCAGAGTCAGTGAAAGCCATATGGGAAAGATAGGTAAAGGTAAACTAGTGAATTACATGTTATCTGTTTAGCTGCTTTCACTCTTGCTAAGTAGCATAATGAGAAACAGTCAACATTGCTTGGAAAAATAAGAATTGTCCTTATAGATATTGCGAAAGACAACACCGAGCATTGCAACACTTGTGCTTATTAAAAATAAATGTTTAGTCTATTTATAAATAATAGGGCATCTAGTAAATGCATCAATTAAAGGAGGAAAGCAAGGATAAAAGCTTAAGTCTCTAATACCAGGAACAACTGCTCCTAGATTCTCCATACATCACTCCATTAGCTAAGGCCAATTTGACTTTTTCTGAATAATCTCATAAACAGAAGTTCCCAAACAAGTATATAAAAAGCACAGTTACAGGATCTTGTTCCTTTTCTCTCAGGAGTTTATTGGACAAGAAGCTGTCCACGAAGTAGGAAAGTTGCAGATCTCTTGCAACACTGAATCTCAAATCCCTATGGTTGATAATAATATTGAAAGCTTTCAGCCACTAGAAAGCAGCACTGATTTCAGCTGAACTTAAAACTATGAAAACCAGTGCAATCAAGCAAAACTAAAGATATTAAAATTATGTTGGAGAAGACATATAGGGACAGAACGATGGTTGTTTAAAGACCTGTAGTGCAGTCAAGAGCACTTGAATTCTAAACACAGCTTTCACACTGATTGCCTTGGGTGCTCTCTTGTAACCTCTTGGACTATTTGCCCATTACCCATCCACAGGACAGCAACAAAGTATTGCAGGGCAGATTAATAATGTGGGTTTGTGAAGCACTGCAAACATGGGAACAGACAACAAAGACTTCTAGGTGGTATGTTCTTAAGTCAGAAGGGATTGTCTCAAATCAGATATAGAATTTAAAAAATACCTTCAAGAAAATATATGTATAGATATACCATCAGACTAAATGAACTAAAAACTTCACTTTTTTAGAAGCTATAATAACCATTACTTTATCATGATCTCTAAACTGGCTCCTGCTTACTAGCAGAAACATGACTGCGTAGGCCATTTTCTCATCACAGAGAAATTGGTGCCTGTACTTTAATGATATTAAAACATATCTCATCTTGTAAACGCTTAGTGAAGAAACTGTGCATACCTTGAAATGTATATATAGCAATTATATCCATTCTGATATGATGTATTAGTTCTAAACTGATGTAGAAGGGGAAAAAAAGCCTCATCTGACAGCAAAAGGCCACAAATAGTACAGCATAAGGGCACTGGAAATTAATATTTAATTGCATCTCACAGAACCAGAAATCAACACAGCGGTTTTCAACTACACCCATTGTGCACATTAAATAATCTTGGAATAAGTTCACTGCAGCAGTTCTCTGTGAACTGAACTTCCCTCTTAATACCACTTCCAGCAAACAAGTTAAAAAATATTCTATGGCTGACCTCTAGTAAGAAGTTCCTATTTCTATGTTCATCTTGAGAAAAAGGTTAATCCACAGATGATAGAAACTCTGGGCAAACGAATTACTGATAATATAAAGCTGCCTTGTCCAACCTGCAATGCACAACACACACCTGACCTATTGACTTCTTCCTGGCAGTGACAGGAAAAGGCTGTGCGGGTAGAAAATGCTGTCCAAAGAGCTCCTCCTGTGTTTGCACATAGCCTGCTCTTTGAAGTCACAGCCAGTGTGCTGTTAGTGTCAAATCCACTGCCAGAGTTGATCAGATCAGGTGATGTTTCTACTACTAGTAGCTTGGACCATATGCAGTTAAGGTGGTAGACACAGTACAATACCCCATACTCCAGCTTTGAACACTGCTGAACCTTCTTCAAACCATGTTTTAGTGGCACTGTGCATTATTGGCGCTCAGTGCTGAACATGTATACATTAAAAATCCCTAATCTCCCAGTTAAAGGGTTTGAAGTGAATTGATTTCGACGAGGGTTACTTACACCTGAGATTTTCCATCAATTATATCTACTTTATCAGTTCCTGAGTTCATGCTCTGAACTCAGGTTCTGTACTTTTGTAAGAACAGGTAAGACTTGATTAACACTTCCAACAAAGGAAGCATGAATACAGAATTCCCTATGTTACCTTCTGTGTTAGCAAATTCATTAGATTTTTGGGTGTAAAATAGAGTTCCAAGGGCCTGAATTCTAGTTTTAGCTGGCAAAACAGACTTATTTTTAACTTTTGCAATTCAACACACTTCATAAAGTTTGGGTTTTGACTTTCAATCGTTTTTACACTATTAGAATTCAGCTTTACGTTTAATTACTGACTTCGCTTTGTGTGACATCACTGTAGCTCTGGAACTGGTTACTGCAGGAGTATCCAAAGTTGAAAAATTAATGGATGGATTAAAAAATTAAGCCATTCTTTGTATAGAAATACATCATATGTCTAGCTAAAATGAACCTTAAAGTTGTAACTTCTGATTATCTATAAAAAATAAAAGAGTAGCAATTACTCTCATAAAGAACAAAATCCATAAAGATGAAAGCACAGTTAAGATAGTGTGTGAGAGTTTATTTTATTTTTTAAACACTTTGGCCACAAAATGCCCACTGCCCAATATAGAAGGCGGCTTTTTGGTGTAAACCAGCGCAATATATATCAAAATCTTCACATGGCTAAGAGCCAAAAGTCACATACCACATATATAAGAGAAAACGCAGTAGGTTACAACATGACAGTACCAATGACTCTGCAGGGACCCACTGCACCATTGCAAGGGTGAAGGAGGAAAGGGCGCAGGACTGATGTGGGGCTTGGGGGCCTTTGCCATGAATTTGCCTTGCCAGCTGCTGCCAGAGGTCAGCCCTGCTGCTGGCCCCGTGACACTCCTGCCACCACAGCCAAGCTGAACTGCTGCTCAAGCACTAGAGAGATCTGCACTGCAGATTACTATAAAATGTAAATAGCACAAACAACAGTGGCTCATAAATATGCCTATTTAACTGTGGGCATGTGGCTTTTTTTTTTTTAAATTAATACTGTGCATGTGTGTACTTCTATTTTTTTCCTATAGAAGACACTGTATGATTGCACATTTAAGTAATGTTAATTATCCTTGACAGGATACCGATTACCTACTTAAATAGCCTAACACACCAAAACCAGGAGACGTACTGCTGTCCGAAGTTCAGTAGGAAAAAAGCGCTGTGTAATTTCTAAACACACTGGCATGTGAAGTGCCACAGAACTGGCTGAACCTGATGTCAGAAAGACGAAGGCAGACTCCAGTAGAAGTATTCAAATTGAACAAAACTGGGGCCAGTTTGTCCAATACGAAAATCAACAGTATTTTAAAGCCTGTTCTGAAAATAGCCATAACTAAACACAGATCTTTGAGAATTAACATGCAAATCAGTTTAGCAGGTAATACCTTTGGCCTTAGGAGTCATATCAGTATTAACCAAATTTAAATCTTATATAAGTGTTTCTCTTCCAAAAACAAAATTTGACTTCTAAATAGATTTATTATTTCTAAGGATTAAAAGGACATGCTGTTGTTTCTGCCAGTAGTGTCCTCTAGTGGAGAAATGGGAGATATTAAGTAAACAAGAAAACAGAAGTGGGCCGCATCACAGAAATCACCCTTTCAAAGAAAATACAAACACCTCTCAATCACTAAGTGCCTATAAAAGTTTGGCATCTTGACCAAGCTTTTCATTACTATAATATTGCTTAAATGTAACTTAAATAACTTTTTAAAGCTTCAGACTGAGAAATCATTTGTGAGGCTATTTAAAATAATTGGTTGAGTGTGTTAAATAATACACAGATAATATGTGTATACATGCATACACACACAGGCACAAGATCATAAAATACAGACAATGTGGCTCTAATTTGGGTAAAGCCACTAGTCCATGACTTAGGTAAATTCACTAAAACAGTAATTTTCTCCCTTCTTCATACTAAACCAGAAAAAGAATCATAGGGCATTATGTAAGAGGGTGACAGATAAACTGACACCTCCTGTGATTTCCCCAGCCCTCAATGAATTCATGTATCAGACTTTATGCTGGGTTTTTCTTCTAGAAGTGTAGATATCCTTAACACTAACTAGTGACTGTAGCTTGTCTACAGAAATGCTCTGCTACTGCAATGAGGAATCTAGTCAATTCACAACTCCCAAAATTATCCATTGTTGTCTTCCTCTCTCCATCTCTTCCTTTTTCTACATAAAAGCCAAGCCAAATATTTATTTTTTTTTGGGGGGGGGGGGGGGGAGGGGGGGGGCTGCAGAAATCATCACAGTTTTTTTTAGGACCACAGATTTTTGCCACCGTCTTATTCTCAGGTGACCCTTCAATGCTCGAAACACAAAAAATATTAATTTTGAAAAGATTACTGAATCACTGCTCTGCCTGTGATCACTCCTGCTTTCTTCAGAGATACTGATCAACCTTACCTCTAAGAAGTCTAGCTGATTAACAGAAGTTAAACTTGGATCTATTGCTTTTAGCCAAAATTTAGGTTTAAAATTTGCTGCCTCTAATTCACACTTGACAGTTTTCTTCATTTTTGAAATAGAAGCCACAAGACTCAAGCTAAGGCCAGTGTGCTTTAAAGCTAGTCTGACTTTTCCAGTGACATCATCTAGCATAAAATACACTGCCTATTTATGTCACTCTTGCTTAGCTTACAAATTCAAACTTTCTTCAAGAGTTTGAAATCAAATTACAGTATCTTGTCTAATACTCATTCAAAACATCAGAAATTATGTAGAGTAGTAACGCCATATCCAGTTCAAATATAATCAATAGCAAGTCAAGGAAAGCTTAAAGATAGATACATCACACCAGCCTTTCAGCTGGTCCAAAATTCTGACCTTCTGAAAAATAAAGTCCAGCCATTAAATTCAGTGCCTTTCAATCCTCTCTTTTTCATGGCTACACTACTTGGCTACACTAGAAATATGCAGCTACCTTGGATGCTCAAGCCAGCTTCAAAAATTTTTGCAGCACCAGAATCAAATGCGTAAGAGTTTGTGAATCACAAATCCCACTGTATTCTTAAATAAACTTAAATAAGTAAGAATGCTGAGTATTTATAGCAGGGTATTTGATTCTAAAATCTATTTTATCTGTATATACATGTCATATATATATTTATATACACATACACACACAGGGCAATTTTAAATCTCCGTAGAGACTTTTGAAGAAATTTATCATGAACAGGACAAAAGTTTACACATGTTCCATTTTACATGGCATTTGTTACATACCTTAGATCTTGGACAGTTTTTAATTTGTTTCGATTTCTAATGATTCAGAGTTCGTGTTATTGGAGAAAAAAAGAAAAATCAGGCATAGATAGCCATGCAATTCAGTGTGCCTTCCAAAAACTGGCCTATTAATCTTCACACTGGCTATGGTCACCATACCCAATGGGCCTGACAGTTTAGAGAATAAAACATAAATACCAGGCCTGACTGTGTTAAAGCCAACCATTTCTGACAGTCTTTACAATGGGATAAACACTGTCTGTCTACAGTCCCCATGTATTTGAAAACTACAACAAACACTTTACTGAAATGTAAATAGCTGACATTACAACTGCTGAAGCAGGAGGCTGAAAAATCTATCTAAAAATCACAAAACCAAAACCATTGCCTGACACAAAACAAACCATTAATGGCCACTGAGAGAGCACATTTTAGAGGTCATAAGCATTGAGATCCTTTTTTTAAAAAAGTATTAAAACACTGCAGTCAATTAATAGCTCAGATTCACACCTTTTTCAGTTATAAATTACACCTTTTCTAAGGAAGAATATTTTTTCCCCTGAAATCTGTTTACAGTACTGAATCAGTAATAAAAACAAGTATCTTGAAACTCAGCCTAATAAAAAGCAGCTACTTTTAGATTTGCATGAGGTGAGCTGGTAAGCAACTACAAGCGTCATGGCCCAATTTATTAAAAGCCTCCTCTTCTATTCTTCTGGTTCCATTTTATTTCCACGCTTTAGCTACTTAATTTGCACTCACTATTATTTACTGAGATTTTTACAGCACCTAGAGAGCCTGAAGGAGATTAGGGACACAGCTATCTTCAAAACTATACAAAATCATAGTAAGTGTTATGAACATCAGAACCAGTGAACTCTTGTTTGTTAGTGCTTTGTGCCTTGTGATGGACACGTGAGCTTCAGCTGTAGTATTTGCTTAGGCTGGCACATTTATAAAACCTCTGTCCTTCCCCTGTGGCTGCAGCCCTCTCCTCAGGAGCACATCTGTAAGATCTTCTGTCAAATCACTTAGTTAAAGGAATCTTATACCTTGTGTTGTGATGAAGAACTTTTTCAAACTAGTGGTCTGATAAGAAACATCATATAAAAATAATGCCAGTTAAGTAGAT
Source organism: Astur gentilis (assembly GCF_929443795.1). NCBI lineage: Eukaryota > Metazoa > Chordata > Aves > Accipitriformes > Accipitridae > Astur > Astur gentilis. The sequence continues at coordinate 5,017,139 of NC_064889.1, read as the reverse complement.
TACCTGCTGCACCTGGATTCCAAAAATCATGAGGCTGCCTCACGATCATACTGAGCCTCTATGTCATAGTCCTAGTCAGAAGGACGGGAGACACATTAAGAGCTTGTCTAGATGTCACATGTAAGTCTTGTACAAATTTAACTGAAGTGATTTAACTGCAGTGTTTTAGCTGCAGCTGAGGCAGGTGAAAAGGCTACTACCCTCAGCTGCATGTCACCATCCTCCTTACTGAAGGTAGCATCCTGCCACATTCCTCAGAATAATGGTGTCTGTCATCTCTGCCTAGCCCAGACCTAGCAAAAATCACCCAGAATACTTTAAACATTTAGAAGTAGGACTTTTAAAACCTGGACCCCCCCCAAAACCCCTAAAACAAATTTGAGGAAGAACTTTAGGGAAGTGATGTTCTGTCAGCAAGTCTAAGGATGACCATATGAGAGGCAGTAACCTCTGGCCCAGGTCAGGTTCACAGCCTTAGAAATACATGTACTTCAGTCAGCATAACCTCTGAAGTCTATATGCAGTAGACAACGGTCTTGTTGGTTTTTTTAATCGGTAAACCTCACCTCTATACATTGAGGGAAATACATGATATAAGCATAAGCAACTAAAAACTGTATCTGTAGTCACACTAATAGGATATACAGCTTTAAATATACTGGGTTTTGAAAGTGTTCCCTATACAGGACATTTCTGTGTAAGTGCTCAAGTCAAACTTGGAACAGTCAATCCAGGATTCCTTGCACATCTGAAACATACTGCTGCCCTTGGTAATGGATGTGTAAAATTAGGCCCATCAAAGAATGAACACGTATAAAATCAAAAGAACTGTGGCAGCAAAACTGCTTTAGCCCTGCAGTTTTAAACATCAGCTCTGCTTTGAGAGGGGACACGAGTTTTAGCATCGGCTGAGTGTTATCAGATCTTACTAAGAGCTTGAAGAGTCCCGTATGACAATCTGTCAACATCAGGCCAGGGCTTTTTGGTAATGTTTGCATGCATTTTGCTGTTGTGTGTGTCTGTTTTTTTAATATACTTAAAAACAAAGTGGAGATGAAAGTGAATACAACTTCCTTCCAGGATTTCTGCCAGAAAGGATGGCAGACTATGCACAAAACCCAAGGACTACCTTCCAATAATCTAGAGCACAGCCAAACCAGCACCCTAGCAGTACATGTTGTAGATACACATTGGGACAGCACACCAGGTGTATACACCACCATCTGGATTTGGGCCTCCTGCTTGACATTACTAGCAGAAGCAAGGACACATGACCTGAGGTGTACAAATCTACTTAAGAACTGGAATGACATTGTGGTTCATGACTTTATAGCACCTTTTATGTTTATTTAGTTAAAATACATGTGAACCACCGGCTGTAAGCATTAATGGCTTGTCAGATCCTCAAAACCTGCACTTCAACTTGCTTATTTACAAATACTTTTCTGGCATAGGGTGCAATACTTCTAGTGATTGTAGAGCTTCATCCAAGTAAGCCAATGTTAACCTATCAAGAAATGTCTGGAGATCTAACCACCACTTGAAGAAAAGCAAAGCAACTTCTGTTTCATTTATTAGCACTCAAATCATGCGCTGGATTCAAAGTGAAAGTTGTAGATTTTACTGTGTTGCATGTGGAACAGGCAGCAGCCTACGAATTCGGTATTAATGAGAAGCAGGTAGTGTGCTACAATAAACAGACAGGACTCTAAAACATGCAGTGGTTAAGATGTATCTTTGCCTGAGAGACAGATTTCTCAAATTTGAGTAGCTAGAGGATATGCCAATATAAAAACCTTTTAGTTTACATTAAACAAACTCTTCTTGCTGTATTGGTGAAATCACTTGGCCCCAAGTGCAGAATCTGTTTATGGCCAACAGACCAGGAAGGCATGCAAAACAAAACCAAGTATGACTACAATAATCATGCAGGCATGCCTCATCCTAGAATGTTCTCACATTATAAAAGCAGCTCAAGAAGTGAAAAAAAGCCTTATTCATCACTATGAAACATAACAGGTGAAGACTAAGTCCAAAAAGGAATTGTTAGTCTGATTCCATTCCACCTGAAGGCAAAACCCAGTGAGACAGGGCTGCCAATCTTTCATACGTGGCTTTTTTTGTGATTCAAGTTTGCATAAATAATACAATCCTGCTCTTTAATGCTGTTTTAGTACAGTCACAGAGTTTCTGATGAACTGAATAACCCTTCTGTTGAGAAATTTAATGGTATTTATTTTTCTTATTTACTGTTACCAACAGCAGCTCCGCATTTTATTTCATTGTTTGCAAAACAAATCTTTATTTCCCTGGTGAGACTGTATAAATACATTTTTCATTCAGTGTAAACTATTAACAAAAGAAAAATCCAATGTTTCACAGTATGACTGAAAAGAGGGTTTTTTGGATCATGAGGTTTTTATTTTATAATTTTATTTTGTAATACTTTTGCATGACTACTACTGAGCCTGAAGAATTTCTAGTAAGTGGCAAGGATCTATTGTAGTGAACTCTGTCCTCCCTCAGGGCAATTCTTTATTCAACCCAGGCCATTAGCAAGGGTAAATCAATGTTATCAGCTCACACACACTGACAGCTTGTGTGGTTCCCACTCCCTCATTCCTCCCCCCACATTATGGTATATTTTTATGCTCTCCAGGGAAATTCAATTAACAGTGTCAGTCTCCTCCTCTCAGTCGATGACTGACACCATCAAGATTCTTTTCACCGCCCATTGACATGCAAGATGTGTCTGCTGATTTCTTGACTCGCAAGTTAACAAGAGAATTACTATCCACTTCTATAAATGACTATGTATGATCTGTGCCATAAACACAGTGACAGCTATTGAAATCAATCTTTCTTGACCTTATTGATTAGGACACTTGGATATAGTAATACTTCTCCAGTGGTAATGTTTTGGGGGTAAAAACCCAAATCAACAACAAAATAATGCATGGCTATTAATACTATCAAATTTATCTTTTCATTTTCCCCTGTAGACTCAACAAGCAGAAAATGTTGTGAACAATTAATGATTAACATTTAGCTGCAATTCACGTCTCATTTAAAAAAAATTTGTCAGAAAACATCTACGTTGATGAGAGGGTGGATACACCACCACTTTCCAAAACCAGCTTCCAATAATTATTTAGATAAATTTCAAAATAGATACATCTTTTTATAGTCTTCATACAACAACATGATTTCTGTATTTTGAAATAAATAGCAAATTATTTTTTCAATAATTAAAGCAAACACTGCAAAATTTGAAAATGTCACAACTCTTTCAAAAACACTATTAAACTTGGTCAGCAGATCAAAGTAACTACAAGAATGAACATCAGAACCCTATGCATCCCAGGCAGCTTTTGGTATTTAAAAACATACGCTCTCAGCAATTGTGTTCCACATTGACTAAGCTGTGAAAAGCATCAAGCAGAGCTCTCATCTTCACAGACACCAACTCTGAACCACAATTATGCAACCCTTCTCAGATTTCATTAATTTGATTTCTCTCAGAACTAATTTTCATGATTTCTTGATATGAAAGACAAGTATTTTCTAATGGTTGGAGAGAACAGAACACAGTGTTCCAGTTGAAAGCTCAAACACCATAGTCCTAATAGAGCAAAAATAATGCATTACAAGACACAAAGCACTGTGGCAGCAGACTGGACATGATGCAGCAGTAAAAAAGATGCAAATGCTATGCTATAAATTAAAAAAATCCAACATTTACCATAAACCAAAACATGCTGTACAAACATAGCACTTAGAAAAAAATCAAAACATAGAAATATCCCGTATTTATGCACATTATACCTTCATCCTCCACCAAAGACCTACTGGCTTTGTTGCACTCTAGGAAAACACAGCAGATTTGTGCTCCTTCAAAAGTCAGCCATTACACCACGATATGGTGGCTGTGACAGCAAAGCTGGCTCCAATTCTTTCCTGTTCTCTGCTAATTGTTTTGGCCCCTTATTGTAAAAGCTGTTTGTGGGTACGCACTATAAACTAGATGACTGAAATGGCCCAGGTTAAAAACAACCCCAAGGAAAATACAGCGCAAGTACAGCTTGTCATTATCCAGATGATCTAATATCAGTCAAGTGTGTTTTCTGCACTTCTGCAAAACTGCCTATATAAAACCTGATGTCTAAATAAAAGCATCCACTGCTGCAACCACCACAGGAAAGTGTAATAGCAGACACTGCTTGTTACACAGAAGTCATGTATTCATCGACACGTTTGAAACATTCCCAAATCCAAACTAATGACATTTGAGGGCAACACAGTTTATAGGTTAATCGTAAGTTACATAGGAACAGTCACAATACCTCTTTTTCCAGAATACGAGAGATCTCTCCCAAAGTCCTGTCCAGAGCAGAAACCTTGTTGTTCCCCAGCGAACAGCTATCCTGCATTTGGAGGTGCTTTAAAAGGTCTTTTGCTAATCGCTGTAACCTTTAACATTAAACAGAAAATGAAGAGCAGTTAAAGCAAAAACTCTCCTGATCACATAAACTTCCATCTTTGTAATGAAAGTCTGCTAACTGAATTTCAATAAAGCAATCATGAAAATCTGTGTAAAAGTATTATCATCATCTATACCGAACAGCGTGTAAAATATGCAATACAGCAAGGACATACAGTCAGCTTAGAGTGCCTATGACATTTCACAATCTACTTTTTCAGGGAAATGGCATAGAAATAGTGTGAACGGTACAGCCATAAAGGTACTTCTTTATTAGCTACAGGTTTGTTTCTGTACAGTGTCAATTTCCCTATTCTCCCTCCACAGTTTTTCCTGCTAGTTTCTGCAATCTTCATTTTCAACATGGTTTCATCCTACTTTTCTTCCAACATTCAATCCTTTCTGCCCACTTAGCCAAGTAGTTCGCTCTTGAGATGAGTAAGGGAAATAGAACACCACACTACTTGTCTGATTTCTTATAGGCATCATAAAAGAAATAGCTCTTTAGGGTTATTTGAGTAAGTGAAAAGTAGTGACTTTGCAAACTACCTCAGGAAGGGCATTTTATTAATGAGGGTCAGTAATGAAGCCAAAATGCAGCGCTGGGAGAGATGTAGACACACATGGGTTAGGATTCATTTCCATTTTACACATCTACATCTGGGCCATTCACCTGTGCTCTCCTGCTAGGCAGCGAGGAGAAATATGCAGTTCCAAGGCACCATTCATCTCATCCTAAGGTCTAAAACAAAGCAGTCCAAACACACTCATGCTTTATCCTTCTTTGCCTTGAATGTGAAGTCGGCAATCAGCTCAGATGTAGACTTCTACATCTGTAGACGCATTAAGGCAGATGATACTAAATGCTAAACAGAGTCCCTTAACTGGAGACTGATGAAGTCGGGAGGAATTATCATTCAGTACTTGCTAGGTATTTGTCAACCGTTGCCTTAATATCTGCTACTGGCTGCTCTTAATGACAGGCTCAGCTTTTGGTGAACCTTTGGTTTGATCTATTGAGCAATCTGTACCAGAAGTGGGACAAAGCTGGTAATTGAGCAGGATGCATGGGAGAAATACTGTTGTGATTAGTAACAAACGTAGCTCTACAGGAAGGAAAAGAGAGGGGAAGGATATCAATGCTTATCATAAAATGGGAGATCATCAGTGTAAAAGGGCCAGAAAGCATTCACAAAGTGACCACAGAGTAATGGCAAAGAGAAAACTACATTAACTAGTCTCCGAGAGATGAGAAATGAAATGGAATGGCTGGGGAACGTACCACAGAAGTCACATGTATTAAAAAAAAAAAAATAATAATCAGAACATTCATTTGGGGCAAGAATAGAGAGTTTCCACTTAATCAATAGGAAACAGGTATTCTGTAACTTTTCTTGAAAAAATTAAGAGCTTTGTTAAAAACTTTCAAGAGACTCTGAGAATACAAATATTTTTTTGAAGTACAAATAAAAACAACCTGCAGAATTTTGAGTCTTGGACTTCTTATCATCTGGTCAGCTGAATACACTAATATTCAGCCAAGATTTTTCTATGACAAGAAAAATAAAGGGAGATTATGTCCTGATGAGATTTTCTGCACTGCTATTTCCTCTGTGGAAAATGAGGTTGGAGGAAACCTCTGCCTAACTCAGTAAGCCACGAGCTAAAATGGGAAAAAAAATCAAAAGCCAAAACACAAATAACTGCAGAATTGGACAGTAAATCAGTTGACCACTAACTGCTGAGCATAAGGAGTGGATTGCAGCACCAGTAAAAAGTTGAATTGCTGCAGTCCACAAAGATGATCTAAAAGCAGAATATTTCAGGTATTCTCATAGAATGTGATTTAGAATGGCTGTTGACTTGGCAATATCCTAGCACTTTAAGCAAAAATAAAGACTTTCTCCCTCTGAAACATCTACCCAAATTCCATGATTAAAGCATATATAAAGCACTGAAGAAAACCACCACCCTATATTGTAACTTCATGACAGAAGACAGGAAGACGGGTTTCCATTTGCTTCATTTAACATCAGAGGAATGGAATTCAACCAGGATTAACCACAGAAGCTGAAGAAAGGGACTTTCCTAATCTACATCAGGCATCAGCATACAACATGTGTAAGGTTTATCAAAACACTACTCACAAGGACTCAAATAGAAAATAATCATATTACATTGTTATTTCTGTTGACAAATTCCCTTTCTTTCTTTTCAGTATACAAAGATGCTATGTAAATTAAACATCACACTGAGTTTCTGTCAGAAAATAATAATAAAAAAAAGACGTACAACCCATTAAATCTCAAGGAAAGTCTTCCAATTTTCCATTTCTTCTAAAAGTCCTCCTGGACAGTTTTAGCAAAATTCCAACCTTCTAAGTGTGTGTTCAGCATCATACAGTAAGAAACATGAAGAATAAATTTTCGGTTCTGCCACATTAAAGAATTACCTCTTACATCCTCATATCCTACTGTATGTTGGTCTTCTGCCAAAAACAGGTAACGCATGCTATGTGATCACATGGGTAAGAGAAAGGAAATAAACCCTCCTCCCACCAAGTCAACCTCAGAAAAATTATTTTAATTTAATATCCTTTATACTGACTTCTTGGCAGGATCAGAGAAATAAGAATAATTTTAGGAGTGTTTCAAAGGACTAGAAATCTATGCAAGATGACTTGTGCTTGGATATACAATTTATCATTGCTATGAATGGATTTGGAAAGGGAGACCTCTTTGTACATATTGTACTCCTTGTGCACTCTTTATATGCACTGTAGATTAATAGAGCATGGTATCAACACCTGATCCAGTGACGACGTGGAAATACAGTTGACTCCAAATCCAAAAATTTCAAGACAATTATTTAATCTTCCTTCTGTCCCCCAATTTGCATTCCTCCAATGCTTCCTATTCTGTACAGGGAACGATAAATAACTGAAAATTTACTGGGCTAAATAAAAGGGAAAGTTAAAGTTAATGTCTTTTTATCTAAAGTTATTTACATCTCACTAATTAAGATTTTAGTACTGGCCACAAACAGATAATTCAGAATGCAGAAGAAATATCAGAAAGGACATAAGGCATTGATTGGTCTTGGAATGTTACCATAATGTAAACTTTAATAAATAGTATTTTCAGCAAATACAAATACTTTATCTGATCTTTTTGCACTGCAAATGGGAAAATGAGGGATATTGATATTAAAGGTTTATATAGCAAATATATAAACAAAATTAAAAGTATTGTATGAATTAAGGGGTTCTTTTTAGTGTGGGCTAAATATTTTTAGCACATTTAATATATTTTGTAAGTTAAAGGAAAAAGATCTCTGTTAATATTTATAGGCCACCTTTCATCTCTAGAAAAAAAGCCTTGAAATAGCAACATCAATGTGTTTCAGCACTTCCACACTTAAATCCATCATTTCTTGGCTGTACGCTGAATGTATGCAAGGAAGGATTAGCACGACTCGGCAGAGCACTGGATTCTGGGCAGTTTCTGTACGGAAGGAGTGGTTACTCCTCCCATACATTCCCGCTGAGGGCGGCCAGATGCCAGCCGGACACACAGCCCCAATTCTTCCCAATGCAGCCTGTGCCTGGAGAGAACTGAGAAAGTCTGTGACAGTTCCTGCCCAGCCCAACACAGAGTTATGCTGTATCCTCTTAAAGCAACGTACAGCCCCTGGACTATTCTGTACCGCCTGCGGTTTGACCCCCTGCAGTAAAATTATTATACACGGTGGCACATGTGGCACGCTCCGATCGCTCTAGGTACGCAATGGAAAACACTATTCTACATCTTGACATAGTCCCAAATACTGCTAGACAGTTTCACACACCTTCTTTAGTTTTTGAAATGGAAGCTATCTGAAGAACGATGAAAAATTTCTATGAAGATCATTCTCTGAATTTATTTATTTAAATTCCTATAAGTGCTCTAACAATTCTCTGAAGATGAAATCTACCATCCATCCATTCATAAGCAGGTATTTATCTTTTCTTAAAGTTTAATTGAATTTTATTTTATTTACACTTCGGCTCTTCTACAGGTCTCACAGCTCTTTGGAAACTAAATTTTGCACAAATACTGCCAGCTTCAGAGATCATCTGATTTTTTTTACCAGTAATCACTATTTTGGTATAGTATCTTACAACTGGCCTAATTGGACCCTAGCTTATTACACGAAGAAAACCTACAAGGTAAGCCTATCTTGTGAATGCACTGATATACCATAATGAAAATAAGAAAGAACTGTATTGTTAAAGGCATTTAGCTTTGGGCCTCTGCAAGAACAAACTTCACACTATGTTCCCATCTTTTCTCCAGCAGACACTTAGAGGAAATAATTTTTCATTTCCTAACTCTCCTCTTTTTGTGCTGCAGTCCTTTTTCAGGATAATAGTGGTTCCCATTTCCATACTATTTGAAGTGTCCCTTTACATAGTTTAAAAAAAAGGGTAGAGTAAAAAAAAAAACAAAAGTTAAAAAACCCAATTCCTTCTGGCATGAGGAAAGACTGGCTAAAGTATTAGATTAGGGGGTTAAATTTTTTTCCCTGCAATCCTGCTAACTCCCTTTAGGCATGTGACAATCTTTCATTACCTTAGTTTCCCTGCTTGTATTAAAGGATGGCAATTACACTTTACTACTTGCAGGTTGCCTCAACACTGAAATATACAGCCTTTGGATTAGAAGATACTAAATAGATGTAAATAACGCACTAACATTGTGAAAACTTTTTCCTTCCCTTTTACCAATGTGCTCTGATGGACACCTGAGAATGCTGCAAACAGAAAGAGCCATCACCAACACATCTTTTGACAGGGTAACTTAACAGACTAGACACTAAATAATTACATTCAGATCAGTTCCCAGAGAATATGAATTAATACTACAAATCCATCGAGAGTCCATCAGCATTTATAAAATTACCTAAGTGCCACCAGTGACCAACCAGTTAATGCATAGTAGAGAGAGAGGTCAGGAGCAACTGACTGGGTGCTCCCAGGTGAGAATATCCATAGTCCTTTTCCTTGAAAGCCCCTCTTGCCACATTAAATAGTTCAGAGAGCAAAATACCTACTAAATAAGGCAGTATTTGGAATTATCCCCTCCGCCCCTCATTAAGAGACATAACTTTTTTAATAGAGCCTAAAAAGAAAAAAAAAAATATCTCTTCCAGACATCTTCTAAAACGCTTGTTTCTAAAAAAGAACTACTTACCAGTGTTTACAATCTCACTCAGGAATCAGATTCAGTACTCAAACTGAAAAAGGTATACATACCATGTCTATCAAAGCAGGATAAACTCTGTCTGCTTATTGATATTAGTGTGTTACCAATGTGAAGCTTCAAAAGCACTTGGATCGGTGCTTCCTCAGTGTAAAAGTTTTTATAAATCTGCAAACCTTAAACTAATAAGAACTACTGAAAAAGTCTATCAGCTGCAGCAGGAAATCAGTGGTCTCATAATGTTAAGGTGGCTTAATCTTAAAGGTGATCTAAAAAGGCTTTTTACCTGCCAAAGACTAATTCTGGGTTCTGTCTTTCTTCTGCAACAACTGACAACATGACTAAGAACTAAAATCAGATAAGAAATTGCATTCCATAAATGGTTTTAGTTGTTTGCAAAGACACAATCAATTTGGGGGGCGAGAAGTGAGTAAAGAAATGTGGCATAAGCAAGGAAGCATAAAAGAAAGTTATATTTAATCATTTCATTCTAAAACACATTTGGTTCGGTTAAGCAAATAAACACACCTACCAATTGTGTCACATTTTAAATGGAATTTAAAAAGAAAACTTTTTCATTTTTAAATTCCACAGCCCACCAAGTTAAAAAGTATTTTCTGTTCATTAGTATACTTCCACTCCAATTTGAATACATCAAACCTTCTTCTGAGATAAACAAAAAGTACTGGCATTTGTTTTGACACAAAGAACACATTTAGCACTCTCAGTTTTTACCCCCTTCATTCTGTGATATGACTTTTCTCAACCAATCTCCTGAAAGCTGTTAAGACTCCTAGTATTGGCAAGAGTTTGCTCTCCCTCAGCCAGGTACAGTAGCAGTTAATATTAGCTCATAGTACAGTACACTGTCTTCTGGCTAAAAAGGCAACAGTCTAACTATTTTCATAGCTTGTTAATATAATAATGTTTCAGTGGAGATCTACTAACTGTTTGTTTTTCAGCCGATTCTTCTTCCTACTGTTCTTGATTAAGTAGGATCCTATACTTAGTTCTGCTAAAAAAGGTGTTTTCCTATTAATTTTTCCTATATTAAGAGTATGTTTCTCTATGTAAACAGATATGGTCTGGGCTAAAACTCTTGCCTCATGAAATTTCTTGCCCTCTCATCACTTCCCTTGCAGAAAGGGATAAAACTACCCTTCCCTATCCTTCTTCCATTTTGTATTATGTGTTGTGTAAAGTAAACAAATTTTAATAGAAATAAATGGGCTTCAGGTTGATTCACAGACAGTCTCCTCCTTCTTAAAAAGTCAGTTCAGACTTGAGCTCCCATTGTTACCCCCTTGATTTCAAAGAAGCTCGCAAACATTTGAACCCTCATGGTAGGTAAAAATGGTGTAATTTTGGAAATGACAATACCTATGACGCCTGAAACAGTTTTAAAAATTTAGATGTAAGCATCTGCCAGATCACTAGGTTTCTACATGAAGACTGCAAAAGAAAACTCCCAGAAGATCTGTGATGAAAGTGAGCTACACAGTGGCCATCACGCTACTTTACATCTAAAAGGGCACAGCCCAAACAGAGGCTATAAAGGAGGAAAATATGAAAGCAGTTGGAACAGAAAATTCTGCCTGAAAGCACACTAGCATTTCAGTAAGTAGAGAGAAATGGAAACTGTAAATTCAGGATCAGTCAAGAGACTAAAAAAAAAAATAAAAAAATCTGAGTTTCTGTTGCACTGCAATTGAGATGCAACTGACCAAAGTACATCGCTGATAATCAGAAGTGAGAAAGAAACTGAAGCGGAAGGACTACAGCTTATCAGTATTTTCAGTCACTTGAACGCATGCATTTCTACGTTCTGACAATGAGACCCTGATTTTTTATTTTCTGATAGCAAAGAAAAGCAAAGCACAGAAGCTACAAATCTGGAAGTCTTGTTCTGCCATGAAATTAATCTTGAAAATTGAAGTGCTGATTATTAAGAAATGAAGCCAACAGAACCTTCTTCCCCAATGTGTTTATGCAGGTGTGCCATCTGGTGGAGATGTTTCATTTCCTTACGTCAAACCTCAGCGATGGATTTTTATAATTTTAAAATACACACCACAATTCAGCAGCAGGTTTTCAAACTATTGAAAAGACTATGTAAAAGATACTGCATACAGGCTAGTTGTATATACAACCAAGGAAGCCTAACAGCAAGGTTCTGAACATCTTAACCAACAGCAACTTCTACAAAATGCTACCTTCAAGTGTACAGCAATTTATGAGTGATGGAAGCAACCACAAAACATACAGGATCTAGTACAGGTTATTACCTCAGTCTGAAGTCAAATATCCCTGATCTGAAAAGTTGTTGTAATTTTAGGATGAAGGTTTTTGAATCCAACTGTTGAGACACCACAGCCTCTTGACTAACCTGCTACAGACTTCATGAGCACAACTCCTAAGAAAGGCATACCATCTGCCCACTATCCTGTTTAATAGCAAACTGTAAATGGATGTCTCAGGAAAATTAAGAACAGGGCAAGCATGCATAATCCTCTTCACTAATCTGCTTCTTTCCCCATTTTCAGCTTAGGAGTTTCTTGGGCTGGATGTAGTTTGCTAGAACTGCAGTAATGCAGATAAACTGTTAGCATCTGTGTGGTTTTTGCCAACGAGTGCCATACATTGAATTGCACACTACAACTATTGTCTTTGGTTTCTTTTGAAGCTGGCTCCATCTTCATTCTATGCTCCCTCATTCTGGTACCCGGAAGAACAGCAAACAATCAACATCCATTTTTTCCATGCCATTTATGACCTTACAGATCTCTGTAACATATTCCCATTAAAAATTCCTCCTATTGCCACATTTTCCTCCAGAATGAAAATTACTAGTTTACTTAATACCTAATACAGAAGTTATACCAGAAATTAGTACTGATTTCCTTTCCTGCCTTCTCTGAACCTTTAACAATTCTAGCATATAGTTTCTGAGATGAAGAACCAGAACTGCACATAGTATTCAAAAGACATAGATGATCCAGGCATTTGTACATAATGACATTCTTTGTCCTGTTTTTGTTCCTTTCTAAATAATTTTAACAAAGGATTTCTTTTAACTGCTAAGAGTACTGAGCTGGTATTTTCTTGGAACCACCTACCACTTCTGTAAGTTCAAAGCCCACACTTTGTATGTGAAGATATAATCGAGTTCTGCCTTCCCCCTCCATTTTGTAGCACTTAATATACACTGAATTTCACCTGCCTGCCATTTTACTGCTGAGTCACTCTCTTCAAAATTATCATTCGGTATCAGCTCTTGTCCCTACTATCCTGAATATCTTTGCATCATCATTATCATCATCAAACTGTGTCACCTCACTGCTCGCTCTCTTTTTCCAAGTCACTTCTGAATATGTTGAACATCATAGGACTGCAGAACTCCACTGGTAACCTCCCTGTTCTGCAAGGACTGATCATATACTCCACTTCTTTTCAATTTTTCAACTTATTTCCACTTATGCTACAGCTATATAGTTTCTTTTAAAATCTTTGGTGATAGATCTCATCAAAAGCTTTTTGGAAATCCAAATATTCTGCACCTTTTGCCCACCAGTTTCAATGGAATCTGAAAGCAAAACCTGAGCAATTTTCAGTTTCAAACTAAGGATGAGGAATTTGTCAGTGAAAATAGGTCTTGCTTTAATTGTACCATCCAACTGTTTTCATGTGTGCCTTATCCTAGAGAAAATAAAAAGGTCTATTCTTTAGAAAGCTCAATGCCAGATTAAGACATCTGTGCATTAAAATATCTGTGCTTTCACTATAGGAACCTTTGTTTCTGACCAAACCGAAGCCAAACATAACATTTTCAGCCCCAGAATTCCAGTGCTGATTTTTCACCACCAGCCTTGGAAGTAAAAAGCAGGAACCTTCTTGCTTCCAGGTAGGAAAAGGACGAGCATATGTTCTCTTTGCTATTTCATCTTACATGGTTTAAGATTTACAGTGCCTTCCAAAAAATTGCATTTGTAAGGTCTGATCTTTTGTATTAGAAACCCATCTGTAATTCAAGATGGCAATATGCCCCATATTGAGTGGGAATCTTACCACACCTGTTCCACTGGAAGTTTCAGAAGCAATTCTGCCACAGATGGGGGACGGGGGGGGGGGGGGTAGTGTATGTCTAAAATATATAAAGTTAAATGCTTACTTGGCTTTAAATGGGGAATCAGAGACAGCATTTTTTGCTTCCATCAAACTCTCATATTCCTTTGCCCTGGAGGAGAAAATATTCATTATTATTGACTATTGTCTTAAGTGTACAGTATGTAATACCAGTAAGATAATTCTAACCTTTGGGTTTTTTCTACTTCATAGTAACACACAGCATTTCCATCAATTCTGCCCTGTCATAATCCATACTGATGTGTGCTGGTTTTGGCTGGGATAGAGTTAATTCTCTGCATAGTAGCTGGTATGGGACTATGTTTTGTATTTATGCTAGAAACAGCGTTGATAATTCAGGGATGTTTTATTTATTGCTAAGTGGTGCTTACACAGAGTCAAGGCCTTCTCTGCTTCTCATACCGCCCCACCAGTGAGTAGGCATAAGTTGGGAGGGGACACAGCTGGGACAGCTGGCCCCAACTGACCAAAGGGATATTCCAGACCATATGACATCATGCTCAGCATATAAAGCTGGGGGAAGGAGGAAGCGGGGGACATTCAGAGTTATGGCCTTTATCTTCCCAAGTAACCATTACACACGATGGAGCCCTGCTTTCTTGGAGACAGCTGAACACGTGCCTGCCAATGGGAAGTACCGAATGAATTCCTTGTTTTGCTTTGTTTGTGAGTGTGGCTTTTGCTTTACCTATTAAACTGTCTGTATCTCAACCCATGAGTTTTCTCATTTTACCCTTCCGATTCTCCCCCCACTGCCCACTGGGGGGGAATGAGCAAGCAGCTGTATGGGGCTTAGTTGCCAGCTGGGGTTAAACCACGACATGAGGTTTAACTATTGGCCATTAACAATTTATGATTAATATTTACTACTTTAGAATAACATCAGTACACAAATGGTGTATTTAAGTTGACTTTCCAAATGGTAGAAAATGGTACAAGTTGTATATACAACAACTACAGTAACCTACTGCTTATTATAAAATTACGACATTCATCTAATGAAAATATTAGTAATTTAGACATGTAATACAGATCAGAAGATCACTACATCACAGAGATTATAATTAACATATAAATAATTTTTATATTTTCAGGTACAGGAGTATTTTTTGTGTAACTAATGGCTGTGTTGTAACATAATGAACCTTGTTAGGCATACAGCATAGAAGTAAATACCTCCATGAATGACTGTTTTACTGCTGGAAACAGAAACACAAACCTCTTTAGTCCCTTAAAAGTATTATTTATGCTGGCCATATGCCAAAAAGTAGGAAGAGGGAGACAACTTTTTTCCATTGCTTGTTTTGACTCCAGCCAGCCGGTGCCAACAGGTGAAAATCATGACCAAGTCACCAACCAAAACAGGATTCACAGTAGTAATCCTGTAACCTTTTTTATCAACATACATACACAAAGTAAAACTAATCCAGACACTACAGTGATGCAGAAAAATTCAATTCTCAGAGAGAGCACCCTGTGATGAAGAAACATCCAGCAGGCAGTAAAAGCATTTAGCCCTTAAAAACTTGATCCATTAAAATTGCTCTTTCAATTATTATTCTGAAATGAAGACTTCACAGATGCAACATGGATCTCTAGGGACTTCAGGGAGATCCGCTGTTCAAGCCTCTTGAGGTTGTGTTCTCAGATGAACAAGGGACATCATCATTCATGGCTTGGAAAATTCTTCAAAAAAACCTCTACACACACCTGAAGGAAACGTAACTGACACCTGGGACTAAATGTGTCATTAGATATGTGATCCATCTGTCTCTACCAAGCACACCCATAACAAGCCCCAGAGGAAAGTGCCAAAAGCTCCTCAGGACAGAAAAGCAGATAAAAAAAAATCTGCCTCAGGGCAACTTCCACCCATAAAAACAGTGTTTGCTATTAATTTTCAAGGTATTCTAAATATTAACTGCTATCCATTGACATTCTTGCCAACGTTACAAATGTCCAATTATTCTTTTCAAATCTAAGATTTTGACAACGGCTTCCAATGGGAAATGTGTTTCATTGCTGCACTGCACAAAAAAGTATTTAGTAAAGATCTAATTCCTATTATTTCTCTCAGATACATATAATAAACATTTCTTTATATCTTCTGTTCACCCAAGTGGATCAAGTTTTCCAAAGCTACTCAAGTTTTCCCTTGGCTTGCTTAACGTATACAACTTACGCTACATGCAAATACTGTTACATTACCGCTAGCTCTGATTTGTGGATCATTAATAAAGCTATTAATCACAACTGAATTTAGTGTTAAACATGAAGGTGAGATTCCTTTATTAACCTTTTGCCTTCTTTCCTGCCTCTTAGCCAGAAACAACACATTTCAGCTTTGAGTTTTGTACAGACAAGTCAGTCAAACATGAGTAATCACCTAAAATATCTGTTACTAAATGAACATGACTGGAGTGGTTTAAATCCATTGCAAAACGCATCTCAACTGTATATACTTCCTAGCTTGTAACTACACCTCTATTGCTTGAGGTTACCTTTCATCAGGCTTTCTTTTGCCATGCAGGTACCTAAGTATTCTTCTGCTAGCAGCACGTACATGTTAGCCTGAGATAATTTACTTAGCTATGTATCAGTTGTTACTATAGCACCAGTTTAATGGCTTAAGGTTATAATTAATAAGGCTAACAAAACTTCTCAACATATCTGATAACCTGTTGATCACAATTTGTCCCCTCATTCACCTTTGCCCTTCATTGCTTTGGTATTGTAATAGTGATTTAAGATCTAGAAACTCAGGAGAGCAATGGGAATCTATTTGGATGCAGTTACTTTTTTTTTTTGTTTCCAAGTTTAAAATATCACTGCTTCCTAGAAACTGAAATGAATGTATAATTTCAAGTTTTGAGGTATAAGGAGGTTTGTTATAACTATTTCTTTTTCTAGAGAAAAGGAATAGTTGCAAATGTGTACTAAAACATGGTTTGTAGATAATCTAACACCTGTGAAACTATGTGGATTATCAACATCAAATACTCTTCACCTTCAAACGATCCTCAGTAAATTAACTATTAAGTACTTTAACTATATATTCCCCCTAAATTTGTAGTTATTTTGAGCAGTAAACTCCCAGCCATCTGGTGGTAGTATTGTCCAGATCGTTGGGTGGAAACTTATTAGACATTACCTAAATTATTTAATTTAGTATTTAATTTTGTAATTCAGAGGTTATTGCTTTAATTGCTTTAGCCACATAACTTAAGATAATCCTCTTCCATTTTCTGAACATGGAAAACCTCCTCACCTCACCAGTAATAAGCTTACATGCAGGAACATCCAGGCAGTATTTGTCATTACTATGCCTATTACTATTACTCAAGTGTCAATTACAGTGACTGTAGAAGACTGGCAAGACTTGCATGGCTAAAATTAATTTCCCAAATGGATTTTTTTTTCCTTATCAATTTTTTGTTTGAAATTCCATGGAACAACCTTTACTTCATATTGTTATTGGACATTTTTATTAGTAAGTCTTTTGTGTTAACATTAGACAACTCATGGTGAAATCTTCAATTTAACTCCCCATTATCTTCAAGGACAGTATCCCATTGAAAAGTTTAGTCACCCTTTAGAACCAAAACCAAGCGTAATGAACATTAATTTCATGTCTGCGAATATAACTCCTCTTAGTTTTTTAAACTTTCACTGTATTTTTCAACGGTATATCACCTTTGTAAAATGATGCCCCTTTATTACTGTTTTAATTATAATTTTTGATGATGAATATGCTGACTCACCCAGCAGTCTGACATGTAAGAATTCGAAATGTTCTGAAAAAGTTTTTCAGATATCAGTGCCAATAACAAATTATTATTAGAGCCTGTATTCCTAGGTCTGACAAATCTTTGACTAAATTCAATAGAAGCAGCTCTTGAGAAAGAATCAAAATTGGACCCAATAACTGCATTAGATCAACAGGTAACATGAATAATTGCACCTTGAGCAATCAGAAACCTGGAAGAATACGTTATCCAGTTTCAACAGTGTGTTCCAGTGTGGTATTCACATAGTGGATTTGCTCATCCAAAGAAGACAACAATCAGAAACAGTAATACATTGTAAAAGTATTGTGTTTTTGAAGACTAATGTGCCATTATTAGCACTAATGAGTTAATACACCACCTCATTTTTACTGTAGCTCTAAAAATCCATTCAGGTGTTTTCCTATAATTCGTAAAACTTCTTGCTTAAAAACAAGACAGAGAAAATACGTAACCTTCTGAGAAGTATTTTTAGAGATAAATGCAAAGATATGTTACAATCTTCAGTTAAGTATTAACCTTAGCTGGGGACTATTCAGCTATAAAGACTGACACTGCCAGTTCATGATATAATGATGTCCTGCATATCACACTGATTTGCAGATGTCACTTTTTAGACTAATAACAAATTGCAGGTCTGACAACTCACTTTCCATTTAAAGATATTTTTAACTTTCTTTTTGTTGTGACAGGCAACAAAAAATGATTAAATTTAGTCATGGGATTTGACACTACAGCAGGCTGACTTCTATTTGTTGATTACTATTGATTTTCTTTGATACTTCATTTAAAAATCAATAGCTAGAAAGAAAAATAGGCATGGTTTACACAAATTTAAACATGCTATTGTATGCTAGAAGAGGCTACAGTTTTGGCAGGGCACTGGCATCCAATTATGAGAAAAGCTCTTAACAGGTGAAACCAAGGGCTCCAGATCGATACTCAGTTTTCTTTCTCAATCAGAGAAAGTGGCCATAAATTAGGCTCATCAGTATTATTTTCAAGACACTCCCAAAGCAAATAATTTAAAATTTTTTTTCAGCCTTC
This sequence comes from Astur gentilis, assembly GCF_929443795.1. Lineage (NCBI taxonomy): Eukaryota > Metazoa > Chordata > Aves > Accipitriformes > Accipitridae > Astur > Astur gentilis. Next base: position 4,998,444 of record NC_064889.1, on the reverse strand, counting down.
CACTGCGCTCATATTAAAGGACAAAAGGTAAACTTTAGAACAAAACTTAAAGAAAATAATTAAGAAGAAATTTGTACTACCTGGAGTTCATCCGTGCCTTTAGCTTTTTGGCTTTCTTTTTAGTTTTTTGTTTCTCCTCTCCATCTTTTAATGGTTCCACAGGAACAGAACTCTCAATCACGATATCCACAATGTACTTCTTTAATGACAGGTGCTCCTGCAGAAAATATTGAAATAATACTTAATCTTACAGCATGCGGTGGAGATTATAGATTATCTTTCCAGTAGACAACAGTGGTAAATATTTACCAAAAGGTTAATAAAATTAAGAAAAAAATTTAAAATAAATTTTGGAAAAGAGATTATTTCACACTGGAGAGAACACATGATGGGTATTTTGTAATAAGGGAGAATAATTATTGAGAAGTAAAGGAGAATAAATGTTGTCCCTAATTTTCAAGAAACTGTTACTTAACAAGTATGAATTCCAAGCTGACATCCTCTCTCTTCTCCAAGCTGCCTTTTACAGCCATATGAAACCAATACCCTGCCCTACCAATACAACTCATTATATTAAATGAACTAATTCTGGTTTATGAATTTAACTCTTCATGAAAATCTAGACTTGTCCTAACTTTTGTTAAAATACATTGAATCTATTCACTACTTAAAGTGCTACCATTTATTGATGGGAATATTACTTCTCCTCTCACATTAACAAATGTGCACTTAAGTAAAATACTGGTAAAAACTCAGTTGCTCATAGATTAAACACTTTACGAAATAGTACAGTTTTTATATAATGGCATGCAAAAAAAGGTAATGTGATTACAACGTGATTTTAAATAAATGCTTTCAAAGATTTTTTTTTTTAAATGTTACAAAAAATTTCCTGTTTCCTCAGAGGTACTTTCAGTGAAAGTATAGACTACTACAATACAGTTCAAGGTCTACATTTAAAATAAATATTTATCATTTAGAGATGAATAACCAAAGCTATTCCTCTAAAGCTGTTCTCAATTTTGATTGACCTATGCTATCCATGAATGGACATGTAGGTGCTTGTAACAATTCCCATGACCAACAGACTATCCAGAAACTATATACATGCAAACAACCCCCCCACCACCAGAAAAATGGAACCAAACAAACCCTCCCAACCCCCCCCAGCTGCCAAACTGTTGACTAGCTTATTTTTCCTGAGTTCAAGTTAGAAATTTACTCAAAGTACTCTATGCAGAAAGTTAGATTTCAACAACCAAGAAGGATTTCTACCCGAATGTCCCTTCTAAACTTACTTTTCAATTTAAATGTGCATTACTGAATTTAACCTCTTTTGAACTATCAATGTACTTCAGACCCTTGTCAGTGCAAGAAACTTAAACAAGTTTAATCAACACAACTTTAAAAGTGACCCGCTTAAACCACTACAATGCCCACAATTAGTCTACTTTGGTTAAAAAAATGTGTAACCTGATGTTCTGCATGATACTGCAATGTCCTTCTACAATAATAAAAGACTAACAGACACATTCTCACTATCGAAATCTCTCACACAAATACCTCGATGCAACAAGTGGACACCGTATGTCCATACTGCGTTATGACTGCTTGTACTACTGGGCTACAGCAACCAATTGTTCATTTTTACAAATAACAACAAACAACCAGTTCAATGCCATTTATTAGAATATATTTATCCCATTTTTAATGTACTGAGGCTTACATTTGTATTCTTACAGAATACATTATTAAGTATAGATCACCATTGCTTGTTAGGATAATTTATCTTTGGAAATGCTTAGTGCCACAATCAGATGTGGTTATTCCTTCCTTGGTAAGTATCCTCAAAATTCAAAGTAAAAGGTGAAGCGTTAAAAAATTTATAGATAGTATTTTCCAGAAAACAACCTATATTTTCTTTCACTGATTCAGGAAAATCTTATGCCTGTTGAAAACAAAATAAATCACTGTGAAATTTCCTGGAAAAAGACCATTTAGTTTTTGTAAAGCACTGCTGCCTGATATAACCTAGCAATATATATTTGGTCAAAATAGTAATTGAAATTTCTATCTTAAATCATATGAATGCAAAATGAATACTGAATTAATATTAGACATAAGAAATCAAGCATAATAATCTAAAGCAAATTGTAAAAGTAACACTAACTTTGCTACACCGCCTACCCTGCGTAACTCCCAGTACACCTGAACATTTTTTCCTTGATGTATTGTCCAAGTTGTTTAAACCATGGGTATTGCCACAACCATATGTAACACAACTTTAACAGCTTTTGTAAGTATTTCCCCCCTGCCCTTAATATTATCCATTTAATTTTAACAAGAAGAGCTTAAAAGAAAACTTAAGGTATCTCAAAAGGCTGTCCCCTTTAGTATGATTCAGTAGTACAAGACTAGCAAAATATTCCATTTTTTGATGAGTTAGTTCTTAACCAATCTGCAGTAGCACAGAACATAAACCATCCCAGCGCCGGTTATGACACCCAGTTCATTTTTGTCTCCTCAGAGAGATGTATCCCTCAACATCCACTTAAAAAATAGCTTTTCCCTTAAACTTGCTTTTAATAAACAGAAACCTAGTCATAAGGCTGAATGAAACGTCACACGAAACTGATGGGTTTGAGTTTTTCAGTGTTAAGAAAAGAAAGGACTTCCTCAGAACAGACTATGACACTACTCCTGCTTTGCTATCAAGCTTCAGGGTAATCAACCTATCACATTTTGTGGATGCTCAGTTATTAAAAAAAAATAATTATTTCAGTGGGATTTGATATGTACATCCCTGCTTTCTAAACTGAACTAGTACACCCTAGCACTGTAATCTACCATTAGTTTACCTCTTGTCTCACGAGTGAGATGAAGCACTGGTAATACACAAAACTAACAAGAACTATTACTATAGTTCTGTATCTTTGTTCAACAGTGAAACTGGTTTTTTGGTTCATCAGATCTCCAAACTACTGACTATATCCTTCAAAGTGACAGCAGAGCAAAACGAAGTTAATGCTGCACTTTGAAATGGACACCACCTTACCAAAGGGGCAGAACATCTCCAGCCAGATACAGTCAGCCCGCTGCCTTCCTGCTGCACGACGGCCACTGCAAACACGGTATCACGACTCCTGCTAGGCAGACAGGAGAGAGACAAAGCCTCGTATCCCCTTAGCAGACACTCATCTCTTTTTCCTAATCTTACCTGTGGCTTAGCAGATGACTCAAAGAGAACTACAGGGTTCAACAAGCACATTCATTTATCAGCCTGTGAGGGCTAAAAAAGGTCTTGCTGTCAATAGCACACAGGACGGCTACGAACCATTTTGTTCATATGAACTCAAGCACCTTCGTGAACGATGTTTCTCAGAGTTCTCAGCTTTCACATGTGGCAGTTTGGATTAATATCAGACTTCACACATACAGCTCATTAAAGTAAGACTAGAGTAGTAATACCTCGTGTCACAAAAACAATCACTTTTTGAAGGTACAGATCAAAGCGCAGGATTATCACGGTAGGCAGATCTACATCATTCAGGTGTGAAACAAGTATAACTAATAGCTTGGTGTTGAATGACAACTCACATCTGAAGATAGCTGCTGCTGTATTATGCTTCAGAGCAGTGTAAAAATATTTATTCCCATGTTTTATTAAGCTCCTACCCGTTATCTCAAAAAATAAAGGTTTTTGAATCCACTGAGTTGCACTGAAGTACAGTATGTCCAATCCTTTAACTAAATTAATGAGTAATTTTACCCGCGCAACCATTAGTTGGGCAGGTTAACATACCATAAAAGTAACTCCCATAACTGTATGAAAGCGAGGGAAGCCAGTGCAGTGTTTAGAAAGCAAACTTTTGCCATCCTCTGAATGCTTTTATTTAAGCAATAAGGAAACTATTCAATTTCAAAGGGTTTTTATTTCTAAGAAAGGTAATGCAGAATGACTGGGTAATCTAGTCACTTCCTCCTGAAAGCCTTTTACTTTTTTTAATTATTATTTTTATATAAGTAAATGCTAAATGCACAAGGAATTTCTGAGACTAATTTACCCCCTCCATAAAGGCATTCTGGGTTTGTTTTCATGACAACGTGAAGGAACATTACTGGCCTGATTCTGCGCTATGTTGAGGACATTCTGACCCCAAACTCTCAGATATTAGTGAACCACCACATCTTTGGAGAATTTAGGCCATTATAAATGCAAAGCATTATTAAGTAAAGGCTCTTTTCTAATGAAAGCTTCTGTTATTAAGAACTGTGCTCACACCTACCAAAAATGTTCATTGCTGTTTCAGTTTCTACACCAGCAACGTCAGGTTTAGCCGCACAATTTCTCTAAAACGTTGTTTTAAAGATTTATGTATAACTTAGTAATTTCGCTGGTTTTGTCCTAACAGATTACTTTTTATCTCAGGGTTAAAAAAGAACCAGCTATGATGGTCATTACATATCAGATTTCTGCCATCTTTTTTCATACTTGATAACTCATGCTCTAAGTTGCACAGCTGAGATCAACTATGTCACAAAATAAGGTATCAACTTTCATGAAGGCGGCAGAATCTGTGCCACAAAAAGCAGTTAGTCTGTAATATATTGTGATGCACAGCTGCAAAATATGGAAACAAGAATTGAATGCTGATATATTTCCTCATGATCATCTGTATATATTCCTCTATATGTACTCATATGGTGACGGATCAGTGATGCATATGCATTAGAGTAGAAATACTCCTCCTATTTCTCTCCAGTGTTATTTACATGCATTCACCAAAACTAAAGGTTATTTTTAAAAATCACAAGGCATACTGCACCTGTTTCTCAGAGGGAGACTGTCTCTAGCTGAAAAAGCTTATGAGACATAAAAGTAACCTGGTAAATATATAAAATTTGATATTTGACGGCATCCTGTATAGACACGTTGGTTATCTGACATAGCTATACAGACCTCTAATAATTTTTAAATAACACTAAAGTAATTTTTAAAACAATCAAAATAAATTTCCTGTAAAAGTTTCAATACTTCTAGTTACAAGCAAGGTGATAAAAACTAACATTAAATGCACATGTAAAACTGCAGTCACCACAAAGCAGACAAGATAGAAATTAGATTATTTACAAAAAATGTCTTTGCTTTTCTTCTCTCCTCCCTCCATCCTCAACTGTTCTTTTAGTCACTGAGAATCCTGAAACTTTCCAAATGCAACACGAGCCTCATCTACAAACTACATGAGGAATCAAGTTGCCAAAACCATTATAGCTAAAACTAATAAGGTCACCCATGAAGTCACATTCTTGTTGGTTATTGCCTAGTCCCATTCAACTGCCTGAAACAGAAAAACCACCCACTTCATTTTATATTTTGAAGTTGATAATTTTAGTTGACTATGTACTTATAACCAAGTTTTTCTCCATACAATGGATTACACCCCTTTTCTTATATGACATGTTTATATTACAAGGATTACAGCATTACTATCAATACTCTCTGAAATAAAGTAAAACTTTCAGACTCCAGAACAAACATAATTGCAAAATTTTTCCCTCAAAAGTGTAGCAAATACTACAAAATACTATACAGTTGAGTACAGTCCACTTGAGTTTGGAGGAGGAAAACCATACCATAAATGGGATTCTGAACCTTGGTAATCTCTAGAAAATACAACAGCTGGAGAATAAATTTCCTAATGGACACCCTCTTCACACAATACCCATTCACAAGACCAATACTCTTGACTAGCTCTCCTCACTTAATGTCCTGATCACACCAACATCATCAACGTATCTGAGCTTGACAGATGAAACGTTGGATATGCAAGTATTTATCAAACCAGAACACAATGGCAAAATTATTTTCTTACCCAATCTCTTTGACTGTGACACTTTTGGCTCTCTGTATTACATATTAGCTACTATTCATTTCACTACTCAGCAAATATTTATAGTAACATTATTAAATCGTGATGTAAAGTGTGCCAAACAGAATTCTTCCTAACTAAATTTCCTCATTCTAAAATTAGGAGTGAGCTTAACACAAATACTTATTTCCCTTTCCTCTCTTTTTAAGTAAGCATTGCCTTTTTATAAATTCTGCTGGGGCAAGATTGCACAGGTAGGACAATATTGCAGTAAAGCATCTGTATTTGCTCAAACTGAGAAGAAAATCACAGCCTGGCATTTGTTGCTGTAGGGCAGTCATAACTTAAGATCCTCTGTTCTCTTGCGTGCACGTTGCTCCTTGCTGGCTCTCGTGAAGCACAATATTCCTCCTAATATGTAGTGGTAACAGCCTGGGAAGGAAAGCTCTGAAAATCCTCCGGTCTGAAGCCAGTCAGTCGCTGGCAGGAGTGGCCAGGATCATCACCTAGTATATCAAGTATTTTCTGCCGTTCCTATAAGCTCTGGAGGGTCCTGTGCTACCACAAAGCAGCACTGGAGTGAAATCCTACTGTCTAAGCAAAAGGCAAGTGAAGGCCTGACCTTTCCAATGTATAGTCTGTTTTATACAGAGTGTGACACAGTGCTTAATTAGCTGTGTTTCCATTATGTATAAACTAACCAATTCATGTAAGTGGAAAACCCTTCCGGCTATTGGACTTTCACCCACAAAACTGAGCCAAAATGACCTTCTTGGAATCTGAAAAGTTTATACGTTTTTTTTCTCTATTATTTTTCATTTTCATTCCTTTCTGTATTTTTGGATTCTGGCCAGAACTGAAGCAGAAGTGCCAGAATACCGTAAGACTGGTTATTCCTATTATTGTTGTATTCTTTCCAACCTTGAATCCCCAAGTTTGGAAAGAAAAGGCATTCTTATAAGTCTTCTAACCCAATTCTGCAGACCAAGGCAACTTGAAAAATAACTGACTCTAGCTATTTGTCTAAATTCAATCTTCAGAACTTCCAAACACTTGTTTTTACTTGCCCTCCTGTATCAGCATTAAAATAATAAACATGAGGAAGATTATAAAGACATACTTGTAGTAACTTATATCACATCATAATTGCTGTTATTCATTTACAATTTTAATAAAAAAAATTATCAACAGCAATCTGAGTATTTAGTATAAACGTAAGGTACATAAGGAATATATTCTAGCAAATCAATAGGCAACTATTCTGAAGCTTACATCTATCTTTTGGATTAACATCTTTACCTGTTTCAAAATAAACAGTATCCTGTAACTGCAGAAAATAATTTTAAAATGTTTTCGGTATTTATTACCAATGTCAGGAATAACGGTTTCTTACTTGTATATAATCGCTTAAAGAATGTATTTGCCAAATTTTGAAGAGGTTTTTAAGGTTCAATTCTAAATCATCTTACCACAGAAGTATTTGTTCATGATTTTTACATGTTTCAACAAAACTCCTCAGTATTTTATTTTTTTCCTCGTAGCCTAGGACAATATTTAATATGGAAAACAGATGCTGAAGCAGACTGAGTCAAATGCATAACTCAATATTCAACATTATAACCAATCACAGCTTGAAACAAATGGTCATTAACGCTTAATCATAAAGACATCAAATTTTTGTGATCAAATATGGTTATAATACCACAAGTGATGATCCACTCCAAAATATGGTGAAGATTCAAAATAAGGAAGGTATTTACCTGTTACCATTAATAAGAGTTATTATGAGTGCTTCTTATGTGAAGAAAGAGGTTATAAAAATAAAGTAATGGATATTCAAATATTATTTTCTCAAAATCAAGATTTTAATTATTCACATTTCTGTGCTAGAATGTACTTTAGAAGATGAATGTAGAGCATTAAAAACCTTTTATTATTTGTTTAAAACTGAAGACTGACCTTTCATTGTAGAAGTAGTTTTTCCCTCACTACTTCTATTTAATTAAGATTAATTTTTTTTAAATGAGGGACTAATACTGCATTTTAGCATGTCCAAACTAAATACTATTTTTACTGCTAATACCAACTGCACTTTTAGTCACCTTGCTTGTCCATAAATTCAATGATACGACAGCCTGACACTAAGATAAATAGCAAATAATATTCTTAATAGTAGGTTCAGATATTTCTTGGGGTTTTTAGTATCATTCCCTTTCCCACTTGTCATTCCAAAATGTGGGAACAGAAGGCAAAGTAAAGCTGTTTCTTCCGCAAGAATGAGAATTCTGCATACTGGACATGGAAAGCATCACTCTGCAGATTAGGAAAGAAAGTTGGACAGCACTGACATTATCATGTGGCTGCAAGGGCAAGCAAGAGAAAGAGGGAAATGAGAGTGCAGTTGCCCCTGCCAGCAGTAGTTTTTCTTAGTGGCTGTGAACATTCAAGATATCTAAGCCAAAAGGAGGAAGGGTGCAGCTGTTGGCAGTGATCTATCACAATTAAAAACACAGCCAATAAACAATTAATCATGTACATTTTTGCCAAGAAAAACAACACTTTATAATATATTAAAGGTTAGAAGCTACTGCTGCACAAAGTACAAAAAACTAGAATTGATGTATAGAGTACCGAGAGACCTTCAGCAAACTGCATCATGGATTAAACTTTATAATTACATGATTGTTCATGACAGCTTCTTCTAGGACAAATGTATTCACAGCAGAATTACAAAGCCAGTTCCTGTGCTGAAAGAACCACAGGTATCCAACAGGTATGAAACATCCATGAACAAAAATGGACCACAGATGCTTGGCCTAATTCCATTCCTCCAGCAACACACAGCCCCTCTCTAAAAAAATCCTCCCTTCCTCAGGAAAAAAAAATAAAAAAAAAAATTGAGTAAAGCAAACTCAACTGGAACCTGAGGCTTTATTGGGATAGGGAGCTCTTTTCTGCAAGTGATTTACACATTGCTTCCACTGAGCAAGAGAAGAAAAATGGGCTACTGCTGGAAAACTATAGACACACACACACACAAAAAATAATAAAAAAAAGAATTTACAATGAAGTCTATATTCTGTACCTCTGTGGATAAAAGAAACAGGAATATTGTTCAATATATGACCAAGCCATATGCACCACTGTTTTACCCAGAAATTACTTACATATTGTATACAACCAGAGCTGAGTCAAGATCATCTCCTTGTACTGTAATGGTCATAACTAATCATTCAAATGTTCAAAAGAGACTGGAGTGCAAACATACACCAGAATAAGACCAAGGCTGCAAACGTTAGGCACACAGAGTTCATAGTTGAAAAAAATAATCAGAATAACGTGAAAGCCTTAGTCCAGAGCCTTGAATAGTCAAACACAAGAGAGCTTAACACTGAATGCTAAGGACTTTCATTACTTAGAGTGAACCTCAAAATAAATAAAGATGGCTAAAACCACAGTTGTCAACACAATACCCTGGACTTCAGGAGAGAAGACTTTGGCCTCTTCAGGCATCCGCTTGGTAGAGTACCATGGGATAAAGCCCTGGAGGGAAGAGGGGCCTGAGAAAGCTGGTTAATATTCAAGGATCACCTCCTCCAAGCTCAGGAGGGATGCATCCTAACAAAGAGGAAGTCAGGGAAAAACGCCAGGAGGCCTGCATGGAGGAACAAGGAGCTCCTGGACAAACTCAAACACAAAAGGGAAGTCTGCAGAGGGTGGAAACAAGGACAGGTAGTCAGGGAGGTATATAGAGAAATTGTCTGAGCAGCCAGGGATGAGGTTAGGAAAGCCAAAGCCATGATAGAACTGAATCTGGCCAGGAATGTCAAGGGCAACAAGAAAAGCTTCTACAAGTATGTCGGTGATAAAAGGAAAACTAGGGAAAATGGGGGTCCTCTCCAGAAGGAAACGGGAGACCTGGTTACCTGGGACACGCAGAAGGGTGAGGTACTCAATGACTGTTTTGCCTCAGTCTTCCCCGGCAAGTGCTCCAGCCACACTGCCCAAGATGCAGAAGGCAACGACAGGGACTGGGAGAATGAAGAACTGCCCGTCATAGTGGAAGATCAGGTTCGAGACCATCTAGCGAACCTGAAGGTACGTAAGTCCACAGGACCTGATGAGGTGCATCTGCGGGTCCTGAGGGAACTGGCAGATGAAGTGGCTAAGCCACTATCCATCATATTTGAGAAGTCATGGCAGTCCGGGGAAGTTCCCACTGACTGGAAAAGGGGAAACATAACACCCATTTTTAAAAAGGGAAAAAAGGAAGACCCAGGGAACTACAGGCCAGTCAGTCTCACCTCTGTGGCTAGCAAGATCATGGAGCAGATCCTCCTGGAAACTCTGCTGAGACACATGGAAAATAAGGAGGTGATTGGCAACAGCCTGCATGGCTTCACTAAGGGTGAATCCTGCCTGACAAATTTGGTGGCCTTCTACGACGGGGTTACAGCGTTGGTGGATTAGGGAAGAGCAACTGATGTCATCTACCTGGACTTGTGCAAAGCATTTCACACCGTCCTGCACAACGTCCTTGTCTCTAAATTGGAGAGACATGGACTGGATGGATGGACCACTCGGTGGATAAGGAATTGTCTGGATGGTTGCACTCAAAGAGTTGTGATCAACAGCTCACTGTCCGAGTGCAGACCAGTGACGAGTGGCATTCCTCAGGGGTCAGTAATGGGACCGCCGCTGTTTAACATCTTTGTCGGTGACATGGACAGTGGGATTGAGTGCACCCTCAGCAAGTTCACTGATGACACCAAGTTGTGTGGTGCAGTTGATACACAGGAGGGAAGGGATGCCATCCAGAGGGACCTCGACAGGCTTGAGAGGTGGGCCTGTGCAAACCTCATTAAGTTCAAGAAGGCCAACTGCAAGGTTCTGCACATTGGTTGGAGCGATCTCAAGCACAAAGTTATATATAATTTATTCTTAATGAAAATTAAAATTCAGTGAATTAAAACAATTGTAATTAGCAAAGTCCAGGCATCACCATGTCTCTAGACAAGAAAGCTCCTTGTAAATACAGAAGAAAAAGAGCAAAGGCCAGGCATGAAAACATTCCCACATCTATTTCCCTCAGTAATTTCCTCTGAAAGAAATAATGGAAGTAACACACAACTTTGAGAAAACAGCTCGATTTCTTAAAGAAAAACAACCTCTCGCCCCTAAAAAGCTTTTAGAAATTCAAACTTATACGAACATCAACTTTGCTTGTGTGTTGTGCTAGCTATAAAGCTTACATGGCTGGAACAGAACTTGTACCAGCACAACTCTGCTTTCTCAGGCAGCCTCTCACCACATCCTGGCAAAAGCACAATCCTGCCAGTGGAGTAGTGTCTGTACCAGGGGAACTTGCCAGCACAATTATGCACACTGTAAATCAGACCCTGCTACAATCTAGACAGACCTATGCCAGAAAAGGCTTGCACCGCAACCCCAGCCAATCTGACAACCCACACTATAGAGTAAGCTTTAGTCACCAACTACCTGTTGGTTTTTTTAAAAAGGAATGTGGGTGGGCTCAACCAACCATGTCTTTCTATAAATCCTCACATTTTAAAGCTGTCAGTCTTCAGGCAACAACAATCTCTTTGCTCCATCATGGGACTGTATTTTCATTTTATCTAAATATACCTCTAAGAAATTCTTTGTTTCATTTATATCATGACAACAGAGTCAGTCTTCCTCCCTGATAAAAAAATGCACATTTTTCACATATGCAAACAAAGGTTCATTAATATTCCTCCATCCTGCTTTGGAATACATAAAATTCTAGCATGCACCTTAGAGAAATTAACCAAACCCCTGCCAAATTATCTATTTCATATGTTTTTTAGAAGTACTTTTCACTTATTAGAAACTTTATACTCTAAAAGTGCCTTTAAACCATGGTATTTAAATGACAGGAGATACAGACAAGAGATAGGACAATGGTTCAAAGGAAACAACCTGTAAGGATTACTGATGTTATCTGTACTTCTCAAAGCAAACTAGGATAGACAAGAAAGGCAAAGAAAAAAGGGAAAGCAGAGGGGCATAAAAATGAATAAATAATCTAGGAGCTACAGGTGGGAACAAACGCCTACAAGGTCCTTGCAGAAACTCCTCAGTCTAATGAAATCATAATGTCCTATGGCTTTCAGCAGGCCCCTTTTCAGTGATGGCCTTTATGTCAAAAGCCCTTTGTGTCACACAGGTTTTGATTCCGCAAAACAGTTAGTCATACCTTCAAACATACTAATTGAGTCCAGTTAAGTCAATGAAACCAAGCTGCATATATTGTTTACATCTTGCTGAACTGAAAGTAATATGAATATTAAGGGAGGGGACTGGAAATCAATAGCTTAGAAATAGCAATGTAAAAAGAACGTAAAGCTGTAAGTCTGATGGAAGAAGACACACCAGAGAGAGAAAATGTAGACAGAACATTGTTACTGTGCTGTGAAAGATGTGAAACGGTGTGGGACAGTGATAGCATTCCAAGTTTCAGAAATATAATGAAGGAAAGATGACACTTAGTCTGAAGCCCACCCTGCTGAAAGAGTTTTGCCATCTACATGAATGAATGTATTTATAAGAGACGGGACAAAAGAAAAGTTGACCACTGTTTCAAAATCAATAGATTTTTGCTTTAAGAGAAATCTACGTCCTTTTCAGCTGGAGACTAATAAACACCCAAATGAAGAAAACCCCAAAAGCTGAGATGAAATGAAGCTGTCATACAATCTTAGAAATAACTTCATGCTTTTTCATTTTTAGTATCTTCATTCATAACAAAACTATTTTCTTTGTGAGTTTCACCAAATATATCACATCTACAACTGAATTAATCTTATTGATGTTCTAATACTAGCTGTCAGCTCTTGCACAATATATGCTGGAATTAAGCACAATATATGCTGGAATTAAGCACAATATATGCTTAATTCCAGAACAATGGAAAACTGCTCCAATATGAAATCTACTTTTATCTCTGAAAATGTTTGTAAAATACAAAGCCTATAGATTCCATAGCAAAGGCAAAAAACCTAGAATATAATAGTTTCTTTTTATACCTGGCAAGATCAACTACTAGCATCCACCTGGCCCAGAGAAATTAGTGCCAATGATCATTCAGTACAGCTTTTACCTTTCTGCTTACAGTCAAATCAATCAACAAAAATCCTTACTGTATGAAAACATATTATATAATCACTTACTTAAATCAGTTTCCAAAGTGTTAAGGAGATACTTAAATTTTACCTTCTGTGATACCAATACAGTCAAAATAAACATATTTCAAGTCTTTCTGTGATTTCTCAAGTAATAAAGAAATTCTATGGCTAGATTACAATTAAAAAAAAGCTTTCTTTCTAGGCAGCAACCTATTATACTTAACAGGCTCAACACAAAATGAGTCAAAGATCAAGAGTAAGTTATTTGAGGTGTCAAGTGCATAAGGTTAAAGGTGAAATTTTATTAGGTTAAAGGTGATATAAATAAAATCTTTTATGTCAAAGAAGAAGGGTCACAGACAAGATGCATATAATCTAAAGACACCACAGATGACAAGTAATAACTTTAAGTAGTACAAGTGTGTCTCACTACAGATACCTTCACTGACTAAAAAATTGAAAACAATGATGAATTAAGTAACTATGATTATTATAATGCTTCCCTTGAATATGGTTTTACTTCTGTATAATACTTTGTGAACTTCTTCTCAAGTATTTCAAAACTTAATTAAAGTTACTGAATGCTTTAGGTGTGGGGGAGGCAGAGTATGCATTAACCATGCATGCTGAATGAAGAGGTACACGAAGCAGATTTCTCTGATAAATAGAATTGCTTTTCTACGTTACAGTGACCTATCTCTAGCATGTATATCTTATTACTGCTCTTCGGAAAAAAACCCATACCAAACAGAGAGGGCCTCAGGTGAAGGAAATTTCAGACTACAATAGTGCGGTTCAGAATTGTATACTCAGACTAATTAAAATATAGTTATAAATAATATATTAAATATGTAACAATGGAAGCATCCATATGTTGCCAGTATGCCAAATACTGTGCACCATCTTGATTAAGGATATTTAAATCTGCTGTTGTAATCATCAAGCTGTTCATCCAGTTAAAACTGTTCTCTCCTTTTGCTCCCGCACCAGGTATGCATTCAAAAGATCCCATACATTTAACCTTTATCTTGGTCTTAAGCTCACATCAAAATGTTTTGCTGAAAAACACTGGATTTAAGCATATGATATTGGACACCACAAAAATCAAGATATCTGTGCCCTCTAGTGGAACTTCTTTTTCATCAAATGGGCATAAATGCAGCTGTTATAACATGATCCCTTTTTCTGGAAGCTGGAATTGTTAAAGCTATCAAATTAGATGCTGTGAATAGTGTATAACACCCAGTCAGAAAAAAATCTAGTTCACTGTTTTCTCCATATTGATCTGAGACAGGTGCCCAGCAACAACCACAGTTCAATTATCAGTGGCTAGACAGATAGAAGCAAAGGCTAGACAGATACAAGAAAATTTCAATATTATAGATGGCCCCCACTTTGGTACATGTAGCAACATGAAAGATTCTGGGAAATCTCACAGCTTGTATTTCCAGGAAAATGGATGCAGTATGAAGCCTTATCCCATATATCCAATTCGGTAAACCTGGCATCTAAAATCAAATCCAAAACCACACAACTCCCACTAACCACTGTAAAAGAGGAAAAAAAAAAACAACTGAAAGGATAGTTTATGTACTTTCATTACAGTGAGGAAGGGATAGGCATACTGCAACTCAGCAAAAAATTTATTCCTCCAGACTACCGTATCTCTCCAATTTTCTTTTTCTGTTTTTCCAGTGATAACCACCCCTGTGAATTTCAATACCTCAGAGACTTAACTCTCCAAAGCTTTTTAAAGAAGGAAGAGAAAATATGTTACTACTGGATATAAGAAGCTGTAAACAAAGAGAAGATTTCAACAAATAAAAATAGTAACAAGAACTGTGAAGGAAAGAAGGAGACAGCCAAAAATTAGAAGTGCTGAGCAGTGTCATTTGAATCAGCTTGGCTGGGAACAGATTTCCGAACACAATGAAGTTAAATCTGAATCAACTCTGGAGAATTGGCTTGTAAAGTATTTCTTTGTAACATTTGACAGGTATAATACATGGGCATTCACAGATTTTTTGGATAAGACAGAACTCAAAGTCTGACTGTTATAATTTGTCTCATAGAAGAGGCCTTGACTTAATACTGTAGTTCAATTCAGACACCAGCAATGAGAAATTAAATCAGACAACAATTCAGAAGTCTTTTCTTCAAAACAGCATAATTTCTTGATTTAGTATGAAATGTCCTCAGTGCTTCCTAAAAAAACACCGTAAATGCCAATTCTTCTAAAGAAGCTACCAAAAAACTAATTATTGTTCTTTCTAGCAATGCTAATACTTGTAAAGCATTTCCAATCTTACATTTTAAAGTAATGTAGCACCACAGTTTTCAGTATTATTGACCTTGATGCATAGGATAGCACATTTGATAACCCAAAAGAGGAGTAAGATATTTTAAGCAACAGAAAGGAACAAAAAAAAGGTAAGGCAAAATGCAGACACCTGCAACACCTCAGATTTTTATGATGAAAAGATGAATACAGTGAAATGAAAAACACCTTTGGATTAATAGAAAAGCAATTAGTCATATTTTATACACAATCTATTTCAAATGGCAATTGCCTGAACTAATTGAACCCACGTTTCTTTTGCTCCTTTTCATTGGTAGTCTATGTTCAAAAGGGCACTGTTATTCCCATGCTAACACAAATATTCTTGTTCAAGTCCTTTAAAAGAATTTTAAAGACTTTCTTAGACTACTCAGATGGATGGCAGTTAAAACTGGAAGTAATATAGGAAAAAATATTACAAAACTTACCACTTCTTCATCTGAAAGCTCTCGTCCTTGTATACTACTGTTTTCTCTCACAGCTTGTTGGTGTTTCTTCCCTTTAATGTGGCTAAAAAGGTACACTTCTGACGAAATCTGTAATGACAATGACATAACAGTAATTTTTTTCCTCGATAATTCCATAATCTATAAATTACAGTATTTTAAATATAAAATACGCCAATTTGTCAGGAGTATGTTCAGAATTTTAAGCACAGTACTTTATTACTCAACCTAATTTACATTAACATCTTTCATGCAGGACTTAAGAGTAAATTACACAATGATTTGCTAGCCAGCAGTACAGTAAGAGATTTAAAAAAAAATAAAAAAAAAAAATCTTGGCTTCTCATCTCATTTTCATTTAACTTCATATATTGGACTTTCATTCCGAAATTCGTCATCAGTGAATATACAAGACTGCAGTCTGCTGAACCTGAGTTTCTGTTCCAGCACTGCTCAAAGTGATCCTGTGCAATCTTGTTTAATTCAGCAATCAGAGAGAAATAATGCTTAGCAGGATATAAGGCTTTACTCAATAATGCAGTCTTTGCGAATCAGTAAAACCAGTTATCAGCAAGAACAGATCTCCCTGCTTCCTACTCAGTGACTGTATGGCTACCTCTTCTCCACCATTCCTCAGACATATGGAACGGCAGACACAAGAAGAGATACCCTGTTGAGATCGGAGGTCTGTCTAGCAAAGCACTTGGCTTCCAACAGTGACCAAAAATGAGACACCTAAGGAAAAGTAAAAGAAGAGACAAAGCGAACGCTGATTCTCCCCTTCAACACTTTTAAGCCTCCAACCAAACTCAGTTCAAGAACTTCGAGCTTGATGTGGTTTCTCTGTACCTAGTAACCTTCAGTGAATTTCAATCCAATGCAATTTGTCCAATCATTCCATGAACTCACATTAAATTCAAATATCTACAGAATTTGATAACTAAGTGTTCACAGCTCATCTACCTGCTATATTAAGAACCACATTCTTTACTTTGCTTTAAATCTAGCTTTTAAATACCTTCATTTGATGCTCCCTCCCGAATTCTTGCTTTTCTTAGAAGAGACAGCTAATAACTGAGTACTGTCCACACTCTCTATTCTACCTACAACTGTATAGTTCTATCAAATCTTCTCTCAACCACCTGATTTATAGACAGAAGAATCCAAAATAAGGTGTACTTTACAAGAGCAGAGCAGGGGCACAGTAGATGTGCAGTACTCTCCCCTGTGAATGAAGCATAATTTGTAACTTCGAGGCTTAGGTTGGCCTTGCAATTCTGACAGTATTCCCTCTATCCAACTTACCATTACATTGCATAACGAGCACTGTTTTTTTCGTTCGTACGGTGTAAGTTTTGGTGCATAATCAGTATTAGCATGTCTTCCACTACTTAATTCAGCTGCTTTCTCTTTTCTTTGTTCAATTTGTTCCATGTGTCTTCTAATACTTTCATCGTGCTGAATGGAAAATAATCAAAGTGACAGCAAAGAAATATTGGAAAATACCAAATATTGTACAGTTAGGATGAAATTCTGTTAAACTGAAACAATTTTTTATTTCTGAAAGGCATTAAAAGTCACCACACATCATAGACACTATAAAATTATGCTACAATGAAAAAAAAAAAAATCAGCACTATTTTTGGTTTATAGGTGATTATCAATTAATCTGTTGCAAATCCTTCTGTAAATCTTGTTACATTTAACATCTCAGTTCCGGTTTTGTTCTTCACTAACAGATATGAAATCATAAAGTACAAATTAAAGTAAAATAAATTGTTATTTATCTGCAGTAGCAGGCACAGTTCACTGGATTCTTTCAGAGGGTTTTCATACCTAACCCTCAGGAGAATGGAACAAACTCTCAAGTATTACTTAAAATCAGAGGCTGGGGTATGAACCTTTATTTAATAACAAAACTGCATTTTACAGTACAAGTAAATGTAGCTATGGTGCTTCAGACTGGGATCAGAGCAAAGAATTATACTGAAACAAAAAAATCATTTGTACATATACGTAAACCATCCTAGAATAAAAATTTGCATACTTTATCATTAATTGAAACTTTAATACATAGCTCTACCTCAGAACCTTAAAAATGTAATTGATCATTTTAGAAGTCTTTAAATGTCTTGAAAAATAGTGGATATCTTTTCAAAACTTCTGATACCTTGGTTCTCTACTGGACAGTCAATTCAGCTGAACAGGTGAACTACAAGGGGCTCAATCCTTATGCCTATTTTATGAAATAACTGGAGTCCCTCATGAAACAAAAGTTGCATGCTACACTTGATGGCATCAATTTCAATACCTTTAGATAGCAAATTGTGTGACTATTTGGTGAAATGTCTTTACTAAACAGTGTGAGTTTTTATATATTGATTTTCTTCACAACTTAATTTAAAATTAGTTTGACTTCTCTTGGGAAGTACAGCTTTACTTGTTCTCATGTTCAAAGCTTTGAAATTAATGAATTCCACAGAGCTCAGTCCTGATCTTTCCAAACTACACAGTGTATGTTATACTGCAAGGTCCTTCTCTTAATGCAAGTCTAAATAAAAATCTCTTGTAAAGTTATGTAATTCAGGACTCTGCACAGTGCACTGTAATATCTTCACCAAATAAAACATACATACAGAAAATAATTTTGCAGAAATTCTATACTGTTGATGTATTTTGTAACTAAAGTAACACTCTATACCTTCAGTTGAATTTTCTTCTGTAGTTCTTCCATGGCTTCTTGTTGAGCTGCAGTAAGAGCTGCCAACCTCTCTTCTCGATCTCTAACCAAAACACAATAAACATAGGGAAAGCTTGTTATAATGTAAAGCATGCATAATATTGACTATTTTATGTTTGAAATGGAGAACAAGCACCCCAAAAAACAAAGTTGAAGATGGCCTGTCACCTTCTGTAGATAACTGCAGTCGGGACTTATTTTGCTCACTGAACCTGTCTACCCTACATGCCTCTTCCAAAAGCTGAATCATGCCTCAAACTTCAGTTGTCCTCTTCACTTTTAGCAACGTTCCTTCTCCTCCCCAGCAAACTGACAAAGCACAGCTGTCATGCAGATGGATGTCAGTAAGAGCCTCTGAATCCCCTAAGCATCACGGTATTAAGATTTATTTTTTTTTCTGTCTGAGGAAAGAACAAGAAGTGTAAGTTGATCTGTTACAGTAACCGTTAAGCAGAAACCTGCGGGTAACAGTTTCATCAAGAACAACTCACTAATGACCAGTAAGCCAAGGAAGCTATTAAAGCCAAAAAAAGAAGAAAGTCACCTACTCATGGTGTTAGTACAAAAAGAATTGGGATGGGAGAGAAACAATTCTAGAAGTCTGGCAGCTGTGAAAGGCCAAAAGAAGTAACAAAAGCTTTGAGTAAGACTGAGCAATGAAGAAGTCATTCAAAACCATTAGCCATCTTTTAAAAAGGAATTCTAAAATTAAAGTAGTTTGAATGACAAATCTAGAAAGGCTAACATAAAAAATATTATTCAAACTGCAGTGGTTTTTGTTTTGTGTGGATTTCCGTTTGTTTGGTTTTTTTAAACAGAAAAACTCGTAGAAAAAACAAGGTCATTTTAGTAAAAGTAGCAGACTCAGATAAAGTAACATTTTAAAACAAAAAGCCACAGAAAATGTAAAAGCAGATAGGAAAGAACACGGGGGAGGAAGCAAGTCTAACGATAAACACTACACACAATTGTTCTTTCAGAAAGTATAAGTGAACTCTTCCAATCACCATGGGCGTGGAAGGGGGGTGAGGAAGAGATGATGGATGAGAAGCATTAGGTAGTTTATGTGCTATCTCCCTTGAGGTATATAAAGAAAGACTGAACTACAGTCTTTGTATTAAAGAGCTCCTGACTCACACCATGAGCTAAAACAAATCACAGCTAACACATAACCCAAACCCAAAGCTTATTTTAGCACTTCCTTTCAGTATGTGTTTTTAAGCATTTGTTTAATGCTACAAACTATGACAAATTAAAATCATTGCATACTTTGGATTAATAATATTTGAAACAAAATTCTGAAGTTTCAATTTATAGTGCATCAACATTATTTCTGTACAAGCCCTTCTGAAAAGCATGCTTTTTATATGATTAGGTTACATTATACAGTTTTACGATTTCTATTGACAAGAACAAAATTTTCCATATTATGGATTTCAACTCTCTGGAATATAAAATGCTCTGAAATTACATCTAAAACCTTACTGGAATCAAGTTAATGTACCATAAGGGCAGAGGGGCTTTTAAAGTCAGTTTTAAGTACACTATTCCTTTCATACAGATGCTTTAATCACCACCAGATGCACATGGTAAAGCTTATACTGAAGAAACTTTAAGCAGATATTAAAAAAATTACTCATTCCAGCAAGTATTAAATCTTCAGGATAAGAGGCAAATCCTAGCAGCAGGAAAAAACCCCAACAAAACAAAACACCAAATGATACCCTGAGGTTCCACCAAAACATGCCGAAGTCCAAGACGGAATGGACAGTACAGCCAGCTTCCTGTCAAGCTCATCTCTCCCTTAGCTTCT
The DNA here is from genome assembly GCF_929443795.1 of Astur gentilis. Taxonomy (NCBI): domain Eukaryota; kingdom Metazoa; phylum Chordata; class Aves; order Accipitriformes; family Accipitridae; genus Astur; species Astur gentilis. Next base: position 4,978,071 of record NC_064889.1, on the reverse strand, counting down.
AAACCAGGACACTTTGAATCCTCCTCTAACTCTACTATGTTAGAGAAACCTCAGAACTGTTATTAAGGAGATGCAATGACTCTGAGGCCATTCTGACATAACAGAATCACCAGACTGTAGCACACCACACATACATTCTTTCCTACTCTTTCCCAAAATTATTAAAAAAACAAAAAAAAAAAAAAAAAGGAAAAAAATCTCTCTCATAATCAGCATCTGGCAAACAAATACAAGCAGAGTACTGCAATATCAAGTACAAAGCATTTGAAAACTGAGTGCCATAGTAGCAATTACAGACAAAATTTGCTGTAACACAGTACTAACAGAAGACAAATGAAAACTGTTGTTCTTCACATGTCATAATGAAATAAATGGGGTGCAACAAAGGAAAGTGGCAGATTTAAAATTGATTAAACAGAGCAAAGAGTTACATGCCTTGAGCCTTTAGACAGGTTCTAACCGTACAAGACCTCAGAAGGCAAAGATGTCAGTGGGACAATAATCACACATTTGCTTACTGTAAGGGTTTCCTCAAATTTCAGAAAGATGTAAAAGCCTTACACATACAGTGTCTATCTACCCAAAATGTCACAACCAAAATTCTCCCCGTTAGCCCTAATCTTCCTCAAGTGTCTATGAATGAGAATAAGATACTGAAGGATCCCTTCCAACTCACTCTATCTCATTGTGACTCTGGATCAATATATTGAGGAAAAGTCCATGAGGTCCTGGGCAAGGCCATAGATCCTATCCACAATTCATTCATTAAACATCTAATTGAAAGTGGAATCTCTTTATGATGTCAAGGTAGAATTACTCATGGCTTTAGAAGATGAAAGAAGGTGATCAATACATTTCTGAATATTTTACTTGGAGAGAAAAAAACTCCTCATGACAACTCTGAAGAAAACAAGCTGTGACAACAAAAATGTTTATAAGAACCATTAGTGAACACTTCTTGTCATAGGAAAAATGTAACTTCTATTTAGGTTTTATGAAATGCTTGTGGCAGTAGAACTGTAGGGAAAGAAGGAATAATAGGATGTGAATACAAATAGAATTTGGCAAATTAAACAATAAGCAGAAAGCAGTTTTCCTGAATCAGACTTGAAAGTAAACCCCTCTCACACACTGCAATGACACCCAACATTCATTTTCCCTGCACCTCATGTTTGGCTCAAAAGAAAGAGAGAAGAGCCCGTATGAAAACCCTTTTATGAACTTTTGATTATGGGCAAAAACATAAACCAAGCAGTTCGTAGGCAGTAGAATTAATGAAGCCTGATTTCCCGGCTTTGTGCTTCACAAAGGTAATCTCTAGTGTCTACGAAAAGGTGAACTCAAACTGATGCCAGTAAGTCCAAGTTACTGGAGAGTGGAGGAAATGGGGAACACAGGGACATTAATCTTGCTTCCTTTGAAACTAAGCTAAAATATGAAAAAGGCAAATTATTAAAAGGTCTTGTTAGCAATAAAGCTAAGATGAATATAATAAAATACAGTCTTGCATGTTATATTGTGCATGTATCTAAGGAACACAAAAATCTATTACAGAATTTACGATTACTCACCTGATTTCTTCTTTCAAACCATTTATCAAGAATATTTATTAATGATACTTTTTAAAATACTAAGGCTGAAGAGCTAAGAACATACTGTTGTTATAGAGAAGCTACAGTTTGCTGGAACCAGTAACGGTGAAGGGCAGGGACCCAACGAAATTATTGCAAAGTTACCTGGCCCTCTCCCGTGCTGCATCTTCTCGTGCTTTTTCTTTCTCTTGCCTCTGCTGTTCAATCCGTGCTTCTTGTTCTTTCCTCTTCATCAGCAGCTCCTCAACTCGGGCTTGCCGTTCTGCTTCTAGGGCTCTCTTGCGCTCCTAGTCATAGAACAGTAAATTTTAACTTTTATTTTAGGGAAAAACAAAAAAAAGGAATTAACGGAAACTGTATTTTAACATCTGCTTATAGAATTTTATCTTACTTTCATGACAGAGTAAGAACTGTGTTTTTACTAGATAAAGGAATAATAAGCAAATATGAGCTTGAACATACACTGAAAGCACAGTTGGATGAACTAAACTGCACACTGTGCTGGTTTGGGCTGGGATAGAGCTGAATTTCTTCACAGTAGCTAGTACGGGGCTATGTTTTGGAATTGTGCTGGAAACAGTGTTGATAATTCAGGGATGTTTTTGTTACTGCTGAGCAGTGCTGACAGAGTCAAGGCCTCTTCTGCTTCTCACACCACCCCACCAGCGAGTAGGCTGGGGAGCAGGGGGGCACAAGAAATTGGGAGGGGACACAGCTGGGACAGCTGAGCCCAACTGACCAAAGGGATATTCCAGACCATATGACATCATGCTCAGCATACAAAGCTAGGGAAAGCTGGCCGGGGGCCACTGCTCGGGGACTGGCTGGATCAGTCAGTTGGTGGTGAGCAATTGTTTTTCATTTGCGTCATTTGTCTTTGTTGGGTTTTACTTCTCTCGCTCTTTTTTTTTGTTGTTTTTATTTTCCTTTTCAATACTACAATTATGATTATTATATTTCAACTATTAAGGTGTTATATCAACCCATGAGTTTTCTCACTTTTACCCTTCCAATTCTGTTCCACCCCATCCTGCTGGGGTTGGGGGGACTGAGCAAGCAGCTGTGTGGTGCTTAGTTGCTGGCTGGGGTTTAAACCACGACACACATTAATTGGCCATGTGCTTTGGTCATCCTGAAAAAGTCCATCCACTATAAAAGCTTATAAATCTAGTTCATTAATGACAGTATTTGAAAACATTTTAAACATCCTACAGGATACAGGTAATGTTGAAATAACCTATGCTCCCATGGAATATTAATATTTAAATTATGATTCTGAAACTATTTGAATGATGTTATAAAACAAAACAGATTTTTTGCTGTGCTATCACTGAATATGTGATTTGTCTCACTACTCATTTTTTAGTTTTTTGTGACTAATTAAGAAACTATACATGGTATTGTAAACCTTTCTGACAGAATGGCTGTACTACTATCAGCAACAAACAAAAATAAAGCATGTTTGAAACCTCATATTTAAATAAGACATTTATGGATAGACATTAAGTTGGTAAGTTTTACAAAGAGGAATGTGATTATTTGGTTTAGCTGAAAGTGTGGGGAGAACTGGATTTTTAATGTGTTCTTCAAATCCTTATCTTACTAAAAAATTAGTCTGTTTTGTATGACAGAATAAATGAAAAATAGATATTTAAATACACTTAAAATATACTCCTTGCACTGTGAACACACATCACTATACTAGCAAATAAATTATCTTCCTTTCAGGAGACAGTATGAGATTTCATTAGCACGTGCCAAAACTTGCTGGAATGGTGAACGTTTTTTACATGGTTAGATGAGGGCCCTGTGCTCTTAAATATCGGTTTTACAAAAATTTAGACATATTAAAAGCAGAAAACATTAACCTTATACTTTATTCAAGAAATGAAGACCTAAAAAAATAAGTGAACATTTTTAATTTCATGCACAGAATTTTATATTAATGAATATGATGTTAACTGCACTGTCTTCATCTGCACAGGCAATATAGCTTGGTAATGGATAATCAAAACTGTGGCTTTCACAGAAAACATAATTTTTCCCTGCATAAAGTTTCAGCAACAGCATTGCACTAATACATTCATTTCCTTCTTAATAAAAAAAATAAGACAAGATATGGAATACTTTAATACAACTGTACTATTAAATCAACAAGAATGCAAACTGTTTTACAGAATACACCCAGTGCGTCACAAAACCAAATACTAGTTCTGCTGGACATTCCTTACAAAGACCTCTGAGTTTCCATTTGAAAATATACCAGTATAGCTTGTACACTTTTAATTAGGTACCAGTGCTACTAAATGGAAAAGCAATTAAAAGCTACAAAAAATAAAATCTTCAGTAGATCCTGTAATTAAAAATTTAAAATAAGCTTGATGGAAGGAAGGTTTTAAAGGTGATTCTGCAGAATGTGGTGTCAGGAAGAAGCAATAGATTTTACTGAATGGATCTGAGAAATACCTGAGGTTGACAAAGACATTGTTCAGGTAGAGAAACAGCCCAGTTTGCACAGATACTGAAATCTTATACCATTTTTAGAATCCTTGTGATTTTAAATGACGCAATTCCATGTATAGCAGAAGCCCATCACTGTTACAGTAAACATAAAGTAGATATGTTTAGAAATGTATTCTTCCAGTGTTTGAGGAGTTTTTGCATAAAATTATATTCATACTTATAGGCCAGAACTCTCACGATTCATTTCAGTTCACTGAAGTGGAATTATTTGTTTGTAGTTATACTACTTGTCCTGGTTTCAGCTGGGATAGAGTTAACTGTCTTCCTAGTAGCTGGTGCAGTGCTATGTTTTGAGTCCAGTAGGAGAAGAATGTTGATAACACTGATGTTTTCAGTTGTTGCTAAGTAATGTTTAGACTACAGTCAAGGATTTTTTCAGCTTCTCATGCCCAGCCAGCGAGAAAGCTGGAGGGGCACAAGAAGTTGGCACAGGACACAGCCAGGGCACCTGACCCAAACTGGCCAACGGTGTATTCCATACCATGGGACATCCCATCTAGTATAGGAACTGGGAAGAGGGGCGGGGAATCACCGCTTGGGGACTGGCTGGGTGTCAGTCGGCGGATGGTGAGCAATTGCCCTGCGCATCATTTGTACATTCCAATCCTTTTATTATTGCTGTTGTTGTTCTATGAGTCTTATCATTATCATTATTAGTTTCTTCTTTTCTGTTCTATTAAACCGTTCTTATCTCAACCCACGAGTTTTACTTCTTTTCCCCATTTTCTCCCCCATCCCATTGGATGGGGGCGAGTGAGTGAGCGGCTGTGTGGTGCTTAGTTGCTGGCTGGGGTTAAATCACGACACTACTAAAAAAGTTATTATACTGGGAGTGGGTCCAGCTCCACAACAGTGCAGGAAAGCTCCCCCGTGAGGGGAATACACATTGTTTTATACAGGACAGCAGGGGAAGCTACAGCATACCTCAAAATATAGGGCTTTACTCAACTGTTAAGCAACTTGTGCATGGAGAAAAGTGTAATGGGAAGCATCAGCTTGATACTCGGTCTGGCAGAAAGGATACAGAGAGAACAGTGTGGTCATAAGTGGGATTTATTACTGAAAACTTGTCTGCAGTGTTTGTTCTAGTTCAACTACCAGCCTAAGAACAGCCTAATGCCTACACAACACAGGAAAGCACTAAAAAAATGGCAGAGACAAGAAAGAGTTAAAAACACCCCAAATCTCAGAAAGAGATTCCAGGAAAGCTGCATTCTAGAATAAGAGAGTATGAGTAACTACAAAAGCAGGATCACCAAGATCAGGTTTTTCATAAACAATCTGGAAGGCTACTTTTCACTGATAATGCAATCAAACCTAGGAAATCCAGAAACTTTTAATAACGTGTTCTCTCAAAAAGACTTTTATCTAGCACTTTTGGAGTACCTTCTGTCTCAAAAATGGCTTCTGAGTCACTGAAGTCAGTAACATGCCCCACTATTCAACAAGGAGATAGAATCAGCTGCTAATCCTAAGTACTAAGCTCTGGCAGAAGCTGGATTCATGGGTGATCTACAGTTGAGGTGATCTGAGGTACATATAGAGAGGGAAGAAGAGCTTACATAAGAAGAAAACTTATGTTTTAGATTCTAACATAGAGAACAGTGCCAAAAAAGTGAATGCCTGAGGCTAGGAAAACTCTGTATTGGAATGCTGTATTAAACAAACAAACAAAACAACAACAAAAAAAAACAACACACCACTCCGCACCAGGATTCCAGGAACACAAACACATTTGCATTGTGGTTTTCACTGATCCTGTAAAAAGTATTGTAATTATGACAGTGGGCATATGATAAGGAGTATTTTTCTGTTTCATCACTTAAGTTTTCAGTGTTAAGAAAACAAACATTTTCTTACAACAGAGTAACAAATTTTTTTTTTAAAAAGCTTAAGACAGGCATGAATCATCTACCCAACATCTGTAAGACCTGTGCTATAGAGGCTTTTAAGACTCACCTTTCTCCTTCTTACTGCTGAAACATCACAAAGGAGAAACATATTAAAAGATACTTCCTTTCCTTACTTCAGAAAAGTAAGATATAAAGCTACAAAGACTGCATAGCCAAAATTAAAAAACAAATACATATTTCATTGTCCCCCTGCAACTACAGATATTATACCTGAACTGCTTCATCACGTGCTTGTTTTTCCTCTTGTCTTCGTTGACGCTCTTCTTGTAATTCATTTAAGCGTTGTTCATATTCTTTTAGTTTATTCAATACATCATGACGTTTGTTCTGAGCTTCTAAGGTGTTTATAAATGCAATTTCATTTACCTGTAAATAATCAGAAAGTATAAGAAAAGATCTGAAAAGCTGAAATAAGTTTCATTCTTCAGGGATTCCACCCATTTCTCAATTATCCATCTGATAATTAAACTGGTGGGACACTTCACCAGAATGAGTTGGAAAACTACCAAGATGAGAATAAGGCTTTGGTTTTTTGTTGTTTGTTTTTTTTTTATTATTATTACTATTATTTCTTTTGGGGTTTTGTTTGTTGGGTTTTTTTTTTTTTAACTGGCTAGCCCATGGAATATAAAAAAAGATAATTTGAATTTTATCAGAAAAACAAGAAACTTTGGGTAAATACCAGGAAAATCTTCCCAGTCTTCTCAGCGATGAGACTTCATTAGTCTATTCTCTCATTCACAAAAATGTGGAGTGCTAAGGCCCAGCTGGATAAATCAGTAAAATACATAAGTGCTAGTACAATCCAACAGGTCTTTTGATCTAACTTTAAGTATATGGGTACTTACTGAATAAAAAAGGGAAAACATACATACTATGAATCAGAAAAAAATGAACAAGCTCATTGTCTTAATATTTCTTATCAGTATAGCCTATTTCACAAACATACATAAATTTTTCTTCAGCCACAGCTCAGTGCAACATACAAGAATAAAAAAAAGAAAATAATATGAAAAGGCTAACTTAAAAGTACTTTATTGTGTATACTAAAAATACCAAAGAAAATGCTTTTCTACTACTTAGGTTCATGAAGGTAATCAATATTTTGTCCTTGCTACAAGGCTGCTGAACAAAATTCTTGTCAACTTTAGGCTTTTAAATGCAAATGCTTTAGCAACTTATATGGACAGGAAAAATCAAACTCTAATTTAACTTTGATTTAATAAAATAAAAGTTTTAGAATCAAAGCTATTGAGGTAAATCATAAAAATTTATCAGCTATAAACTATACTCAGACATATGATTGAAATAGAAATTCTTCTGCTGTACTCAAATTTCATGCCCTGTCTGAATCCACAAAAGAAATGAGTAAAAAGAACATATATGAACAGACAACAACAGATCATGTAAAGGGTGGTACGATAATATTTGTTGCTTTGTGTACTGACTAGAATCCATCTACAGAATGGATTTCACAGTTCAGTAAACAACTAAGCACTGGGAATTTAGATAACCAATTGGGCAGCAAGAGTTACCATGGCCTTCAGCTATACTACTCAGCAGCTATTTCTCTAAAGCCTTCTGTCCCAATTAACCTTTATTTCCAGAACACAAGAACCTCAAGAGGCAGCAGATCTTACACATTTAAACACACACAATATTTGAAACACCTGCTTAGCTGGGGAATTATGGCAAGTGTGATTTAATTCATATGATTAGAGAAGTCACACCAGTGCAATGAAATAATAATGAAGGTATGTTAGACTGAATTAGGTAACCTAGAAATCATTCTAATCCAAGAGACAGAAACAGTGACTAAGTAAAAAAAGCTAAATCAGTTTTGTCATTTTGGTGGGTTGACCCTGGCTGGATGCCAGGTGCCCAAAGCCATTCTATCATTCCCCACCCTCAGCTGGACAGGGGAGAGAAAATATAACAAAGGGCTCATGGGCCAAGATAAGGACAGGGAGAGATCACTCACCAACTACCATCATGGGCAAAACAGACTCAACTTGGAGAAAATTAACTCAATTTATTGCCAAGCAAGGAGAGCAGGGTAATGAGAAATAAACTTAAATCTCAAAACACTTTCCCTCCACAGCTCCCTTCTTCGCAGGCGCAGGTTCACTCCCGGATTCTCTACCTAACCCCCTCCAGCAGCGCAGGGGGACAGGGAATGGGGGTCACAGTCAGTGCATCACACATTGTCTCTGCCGCTTCATCCTCTTCAAGGGCAGGACTCATCACACTCTTCCTCTGCCCCAGCATGGGGTCCCTCCCACGGGAGACAGTCCTCCACAAACTTCTCCAGCATGGGTCCTTCCCACGGGCTGCAGTTCTTCACAACCTGCTCCCGCCCGGGTCCCTTCCATGGCGTGCAGTCCTTCAGGAGCACACTTGCACACTGCTCCAGTGCGGGCTTCCCACGGGGTCACAGCCTCCTTCAGGCACCCACCTGCTCCACCGTGGACCCCAATGGACCAAAAGGGATATTCCATACCATATGACATCATGCTCGGTACATAAAGCTGGGGAGGAGGTTGCGGAGGGGACTGCCGCTGCTCAGGGACTGGGTAGGCATCAGTTGGCTGGTGGTGAGCACTTGTTTTTCATTTGCATCACTTGTCTTTCTCGGGTATCGTTTCTCTCCTTTTGTTATTTTCCTTTTCCTTACAATTTTATTGTTGTTATGATTGGGGGGGGGGGGGGGGGCTGTTCAATTATAAAACTGCTTTTACCCCAACCCGCAAGTTTTTTCACTTTTACACTTCTGTTCTCTCCCCCCATCCCACCAGGCCGGGGAGGGGGGGAGCAAGTGAGTGACTGTGTGGTACTTAGTTGCTGTCTGGGGTTAAACCATGACAGTGTTTATCAAAGTAATATGAGTAAGGTAAACCAAAAAGCATTCATCTAGTGCTCGTCTTATGAAATTACATATTGAAGTCAGAAGAGAACTAAACAAAATACTTATTTTACAACAATTGCCATGTGCCAACTGTAGGTTTCTATTTATTTCCAACTGTTTAACAACATTAGTGGTACAGAACACAGCAAAAGAACTGTTTAAGGACACAGAATGCTGGATCTAGAATGGATGTTTAACAAAGGAGAAGAGCAATGAGCTCTCCCCACTTCTCATTTTACATGCTGGAAAGCAGAGAATCGATAATAAGATCTTCTACTCCTTCCAGGAGGACTAGCTATCACTGAAAATGCTGCCATACTCTGTGACGAACAAACGCAGCAAGACGACTATCAGCTCTCTTTCAACCCATCTTTTTTTCCAGTCCAACCCACCATGACATCTAATAACAGCTAATTAATTTTAAATTCATATTACAGAAAAAATTTCCATTTTAGAGATATATCAGCATTTATCAGCTTCACAGTTTACGTGTGTTCATATCTAACTTGCATCATCTTTCACAACCTACTCATTAGCACTCCCAGGTATAAAACATATACAAGCATAACTATTAATAGTTCCCCTTTAAAACAAAATAACTTACCTTAGCTTCTTCCTCTTGTGCTTTTTTCACAATTGCTTGTAGCTGCACTTCACGTTTAAATTCTGCATGGAGTAATTTTTCCTCCATCATCCTTCGTCTTTGATCTAATAATTCTTCTTTCCATTTCCGTACATCTTTCTCCTATATATGAGTAAATTCATTACTAGTACAGTAACTGAAAATAGGGCCTGAATTTTTCCACAAAATTTCCCAATATCTGAAGCTTTATTTAGAGTAATAAAACATTCTGATGCTCTACACAAAGCCTACATTAAGTTTAACCCAAAGTATACTGATTTGCTAACTGCTTCAGTTTGGTGAGTTTTACCATTTATGTCAGATACATGCAACACATTTCTACTTTTATCATGCATTCCCTGAATCTGAGTCAGTATAGTATGTCAGCAACACTCTCATAGAAGTTCATGATTTGAAATAATGCTTTCTGTAATATCTGTGATGTACGAGTCATCTGTGAAAACTACGTGAACTCAGACTCCAAGGAAAATCTCGTTTCACCGCTAGTTTTAATCTCTAACATTTCTAGGCTATGTGGAAAAAAAAAGAAAAAAGCTTTACTGAAAGGCAGCAGACCTGCTCCTTTGTATTACAGAAAGCTTACCCTCTCCATTAATTTTTGAAGCTTCAGTGTCTTTTCTTCACGTAACTTTTCTCTCAGCTGTTGAGCTTTCATTTGTTTCTCTTCATGTTTCTTTTTGGATTCTGCTATTGTTCTTTTAATAAAAAACAAAGCAGAGCAAAAGCAAGTGAGACAACATTAACTGACAGCATTGCAAACATTTCTATGTCATTTTCAGTAAGAGAAAACAAACAGACCTCCGGCGGGCAATTAATTTCCCCTGAATGTAAATACTGTTCTTCTAGTCTTCAAATCTTTATTTAACGGACAATGTAGCATAAGCCTAGTTCATTATGAAAATAATATACTGATTTCTACAACACTTTCCACCCACGGACTTAAAGAAAGTAGATTTATGAACCATGCAGCCATGAGTTTGGTTGCTTGTTTTAACTGGCTAATCAAGACAGGTAACAACTCTAAAACCTTTTACGCGATGGTGACGACAGTTTCTCATGCATGTGTATTCCATGTCCGGGTGGACGTGCAGGCTCTTCTTCCACTCTGTCTCCCCAAGAATTACTCTGGCGCCATGATTCACGAGCTGTACATAAAGAAAACAAAGTGTTAGGTAATTTAAACACACTTTTCTGGGAGAAGTGCAATTAATGAGGCTTAGTCCCTTTTGCAAGTTCTCTCTCAAATGGGTTCTCTTGAACTTAGGTAAGGTGCAAACACAGACTGATGCATGTCTAATCCCTGGGTGTTTTCAGTGCTTAATGATTTTATTACGCTTTTATCCAAATGTTAAGATAAACTGCGTAACTAATTTTAAAATTCTAATAGAGATGGGAGAAGAGAGCTGAAGAACAAAGACACAGAGATAGTTTGAACACACAAGTCCATCTTTCCTAAGGAAATAACATAAAAAATAATATAACTTGGAATAATAATTAGATGTCAGGGGGATCTTCTGAAACCTTAACTAGCCATGAGTAAAATGGGCATTTTTCTAACTTTTACTGTCATTTCAACATAAGCACAGTAATATATGAATATTTACCTTCATAATCTGCCAGAACATCATTCCAGTCCATAGACATACCGCAGAAAGATATGCTTCCGTTACCCATGCTAGCCTGAAATTTAATATGATCCAGACGTAAAAACATAAACCTCAATTCGCAGGTGTACACACATATTAAACAGTGCCAACTCAGCGATATTCAGCAATGTTTCCAGACTGAACTAGCCATCTCAAAGACAGATGCTGTCCCTGCTGTTTCTGACAGTAGAAATGGAGACTTCTGCTTCAACCTAGAGTAGCTCCTGTGTGGTAGCAATGAAAATAACAAGTCCCAGCTTTCCCAGTTTTGCACATAGAAATAGGCAGCAGGACAATGACTGCAACATCAGAGGACTTTGTACCAGTCAGCAGCACTGTGCTGCTGAATTTAGCTAAATATACCTTAGACAGTATGGTATAATTATTACATGACAGTATTTACTTTATTTGCATGTAAAACAGATTACATTAACACTAACAAATTCTATATTCATACTCTGCTGACATCAAAGCCGGCTTCAAGTTGGGTACTTTAAATTTAACACTCACAGAGAAATCGCTATCATTGTCAGTCTCAATATTAATGTCATTGTTTTCCTCTGCTTCAATCTCTCTTGTTAATTGCTCTTCTTCTGCAATAGCACTTGCAATGGCTTCTTCATTTGCCTTTTCCAGACGATCTGCTAACTCTTCTTTCTTAGCAAGGACTTCTGCCATAGACTGTAGGAAACATGAAACCAGAAAAAAACCCAACATCAGTAGGAGGCACAAAAAAGTGTTTCCATATAGTTAATATGAATTATACGATATTTTGTTCAACTTCTAATTACTTGCAATTCCTTTACTGCTATATTTTGCAAAGGTAGCTGAAATACAAACCCCACTAAAACTATTAGCAACTATTACTCATTTAATAGCTACATGAAACACTTAGGAAATTAATTACCATTCACATTAATTCCAAAACATATTACATGAACACTGTCATAAACAGCAACAAAGACAGTTCTCTAATTATTCTTCTAAATACCTAGTCTTAGGGACTACGCAATGCATACTCTGAAACGTTAATGGCATGCCCTGCTGTTATCTCCAGAAAAGGAATCATGTGCCAAAGTATTATTTAAAGATTAAAATGGATCTGCAGATGAACTGTATCTAAAATTTACCACAGTTAATACAATGGAATCTCAGGCTATACTTGTTTTTCAACATGAATGACAAAATAGTTAGGCAAGAATGTAAGCCTGAATATGCTGATTTGTCTTTTCCTTCTCTAATGTCCAGTACTGACTGGTTCATTTCCACTCCGGCTGCCAAACAATGTGCCACAATGCACAAATCTGTGTTCAAAGCAAACTAATCAGGAGTAAGATGCTCACAAGAGACACAAATCCCACCAAACTGTCAGCATCCTGAACTGTAAATAGCTGAGAATCTGAATCAACATTAGTGGACGAGATGCTAGAAATCAGCTCTAAAAAAAACCACACAAATCCTTGACTTGGAAATCTTTGTAAAAGATGTTAAAGGGAAAGCTATTTACAAGAAAACTTCTGCAAATCAGAATTTTAATCTAGTTTCTGAAGAAAACAAAACAAACATAACCTGAAAGAATAACCTGGATTTTACGTAGCATTACTGCAATTCTCCACTCAGAGAATCCCAGTAAAGCAGACACACCTTGAAACCTGCAGAATCCTACAGACAAGAAAGGACATTCTTTTCAGGAAGCCACATAAAAAGAGAATACTGACTTAACATTTATTGCTTAAGAATGGCGTTCATCCAAATTGCTAGCTGTATAGGAAGACCCAAGAGAGCCGTTCAGCTAGTGTTAAAAGGCAGAGGTCTGCATTTGTTTCTAACAGAATTTGGATATGCCATGTGTTTCCAGTTTGAATAATTAGCAAAACTGGAGTAAGAATTTAAAAAGAGTCTGACCTAAAATGATTGATAGTGGAAGGAAATGAAAAATTACGGCAAACATATATGTAAAAAAAGTAATGAGAGCACAGATCTCTCTATTCCAAATAATGCACTTCTATCTTTCTACTTTGAGTTCAGGAACTTTACTGGAATTAAATCCTATCATGAAAAGTAACTGCAAGAAATTATTTTTCCTACAGTAAGTACCTTACAGACTTTGCTACAATTTCTACAGCAGGCTAAAAATAAACACTGTGCAACACAACACAGAATGAGAAAATTAAGGCTTATATCTATTATTTACTCAGAATTCTTATAAAATTTCTTACCAATCTGGCAGCACTCACATTTGAAATATCTGAGGGATCCATTTCAGTTTCAGTCTTAGCTTTTTCTGTTTGATGCCTGTCTATAGTATCAGTGATCAGGGAGGAAGCTCCATTAATCTGCAGAGTTTCTGAAGTACAGTCAGTATTTGTGAGAATGGGAGGCATCTCAGAAACTGTTTTTAAGGAATCTTCTTGCATTGGTGTGCCAGTGCCCCCATTGTTTTCCAAGGCGTGTGCTGTGAACTAACAAGAGGCATTTACAAAATTAACAAAATGTAACATACTGATTTTTAAAGTCACCAGAGTCAAAAGGATTTTAGCAAAATACCTGGCAACCTTACAGTGAGTGATGCAAATAACTCCACGTCTATTTCAGTTGCTAATAACCTTGCAAAAGTTGGATCTTTCTACCAGAAATCTTCTATGTATGAGATGTGCCTAATGCTGAGTTTTTGGAAAACATGCAAAACCTGTCCACAGCATTGTAAAATATATGGTTCATCTCATGATTTTTAACTTGCCTATTTGTGCCAACATCTTAGAGTGTTTCCATAAATGTAACTGAAATAGCCATTATTTTTAAATCCTTTTCCAATCTGGTTAGTGAATAAAACCTCTAGACCACACTATCTTTAGAAAATGCTCTAAAGAAGAAGTTGCAAGATTTAAGGTTAGAAAATGGTTCAAAATTGTACTGACCTGAGTCCTTTCAGTAAGAGGACCTTCAGACTGATGTAAAGGATCTTTCTGTATAAGCTCCGTGCTTTTGGATGCACCACTGTCAGTGAGCGAACTCCCGCGCTTATTCTCCGATGGCGGTGAAATGACATTTTCTTTGTCACTGTCACCTTTGGACTTTAGTGATTCTGCAGCTACAGGAGTTTTTGTTGCCAAAGCTGTGGATCGAGATCGAACAGGCCTTCCCCGCTGAACTGTTTCCCAGCCCTCTGCATCCTTTCGATCTACATAAAATATAAAACACTCCATCCTAAGAAAGGGAGACTTATAAATAGAAGTATTATAAACAACTATTTTATTACAGTATTACACAAGTTGTGTGATAAAAATGTTCTCTTTAAAAATCAATAAAAAAAAAATCAATGAAATATTCTTTAGCAAAGCTTTTTACTTCAAGTGTTGCTATCAGTTTCACAAACACTGAACAACTCTATTCATGGACCAGCTCTGTTATTTCAAGAAGCTAAGCTACTCATACACAAAACCACGTGAAGAAAGGCAACATTTACTTAAGCTTTTCATGTCTATACTGCTATTTTACAAGATGGTAAAGCACAACAAAGCAACCACACCTTTGTTCTTCTTTCTAGCAACAGTAACATTGGAGGTCTTTCATGAAAGTGCAAATCTCTGCAAGCACAGACATAACTGCACATCTTAGTGTGGAAAGTATTGTCCAGAATGAGACTTACTATTCCAGAAATGTTTTCCTTACTTTTCCCGCTTGTTTCATAAAAATACACTAATCGGTGTCAGCTTTCAGAAAATGTCTTTTCCTGGATTCCAGGAAATAGCAAAACATTGCTATAGTGGGACTGCAAATTGAAGGAGAAAATAAAACAGTAGTTTTCTTCAATTTACCTTCATGACTAAATAGCTGTTAAATACAACTTGCTGATCAACATTTCTATATCTAGTCTTGGTACATACCTGAAAAGCCTTCAAAGTTACATCTGTCTGCCTAAAGTATTGGATCTTAAAAGTGTGATCACGTTTCTAGAATATCAAGGTGAACACCCTTCTCCATATACAACATTTTTGTGGCCAGCAATTAATACCAGCACATAATTTCCCACACATCTTGAAATGACTGTGGTTCTTTTGAAACCTGATGGTACAACTCACAGTTGTGAAAAGTAAGCTCACGCATGTCTAATTGCTGAACAGAAGTTCTTGCAAAAAACTCAAGAACTAACTATGCACCATATTTTCCAATATACTTTTGGCATAAGCTATTTTTAGGATCTGTCACATAAAAGGAAGAGAAGGGTGTGGGAGATTATTTTTACCTGGAGGAGCAAAGAATCAAAAACCCAACACTAAATTGCCTGAAAAAAAATCTAGAATAGAACAGAACTTATATATCAAAATTCATTCTCTGGGTATTTCCAAAGCTTTTACTAACAAAGATGGTCCTGTAGCTCAGGCATAAAGATCAGAGCTCAAACATTAATGTTTAACATAAATATGAATAAATATGAGTCTACTTGGTTGTCAAAAAATGTCATTTCAAACACCCAAGGGTGGTGAGTAAATTGAATGATTTGTATATTATGATGAATTGCAGATTACCAACTTAAAGACTGGCTTAAAACTTGCATTTCTAGAGGTCTGATTTTTAAAAGCAAAATATGAAATGGCTTAAAAAATGTAAGTTAAAAGCATTATGCTCTCTAAAAATACCACCTGCTTTCAGTAGGAACACATGATGGTTAGGTTACAAGAAGTGAACCATCTTTATGGACTGCCAGTAACATCTATACGCAACACACCCACAGGAAGATGAGAGAACAAAATATTTTTTCTTCCTTTCAGAAGATGTATGTTTATTTTAAAGCAATTTACAATACATAAAAAGGACCTGTCTTAACATTAGTTTTCATGGTCAAAAAATCCTGGAGTCTTTTTAAATTTCCCTCCAGGGCATATGTTTCTGGCAACTGTAAAACAAGTACAGAAATTCTGGTACCAACACTTTCACTAGAAGTGCTATACTGCAAAGCACTGCAGTGGCACAGTCACAGGACTGTCAATAAAAATGAAGATTATTTTGGGTAAAAGATAAAACCGTTGTACCTACTGGACTTAACTACCTTTCAATAGGTTTGAACTGATGTTCAACATCAGCAGTAACCAATAAACTGGAAATTAGCCTAAACCAGAAGTAATGGCACTTTCATAGTTTGCTTCACTTGGCAACTAGCACTTCACAAATATTAAGTGCTTATTTAACTACTGGGTTCTTTTAATATCTCAGGATAAAACACAGCAGCCTAGACCAATGGCTGGTGTGAATCATGAGTTACCAGTGAAGTTAACAGGACTGTACTGAAATTTATCTTAGCTGAACAGCTCATGCCATAGCTGTTTTTACATAACTGTATAACTGTTCACAAACCTTAACAATGCTGATAATATGACAGATGCAAAAAGATAATTCAATTTGATATTTTACTGTTGAAACTGTTTTACTCTAGAAAATTTGCTGTATATTTTAAAGTAAATAAAATTCCAAAACTCTGTGTGAATGACTACAGTTGATCTCTTCAGATTACTGACGGTAACCAGAGACAGCATACCTCTGCAGAAAGCCTTTATATATTCATTCCTCCTATGTGCACTTGCACATGCTTTGGTATGCACCACTGATTAGAGAGGGGAATGACAATCAAAAATATATGGATTATATTTTTTTGCTTTACCACAGTCTTTCCATTTGACCCCTGTAAGTGACTTTGGCTTTATTTTCATTTCTTCATCTTTACATGGAAAAAATATTATTACCCACAGGAGCAAGTGATCGAAACACACTACTACTATCTCAGAGACAATCTTAACTCCAACAGTACTCCAGGGAATAGGGTTTTAATTCTGCAAGAATCACAAACAGATTTACTGCAGAAAGCTCCAGGAACACAACCTATATAGAATATGGCCCTGTATTACGCGGGACTACAAGGACTGCTTAGGCCCCCTGTATATCACACCTGCTCCTACCCCACTGACTTTTGTAATTGGTAGGTCCACAAAGATTTTGCTGTATATAGCTTATAAAAAAATTTGGCCAAGAAATTTCCCTGGCAAGTAATATGCAGACAACAAAGAAACTGTTCAAAAGACTGCTGAAATCAACCAAAAAACTGCCATTGCTTTAATGCAGCAGACTTTTGGATTATGATTCCTTTTGCTTGTCACTTACGAAACAAGATCGTTGCAAGATTTCACTTCTACTTGTTCTGAAAAACTGAAGTCAGCTCTTACATAAGGCATCTTTTCTACATTAAAAAAAGATCAGGAGACACCCTTTAGTAGTACCTACTACCTAAAGATAATTTTACTAACATCTAGATAATAAGTTATATTAATCTTATCTATATCTTAATAATAATTTTACTAATGCCTTCTAATATCTTCTACTGATAATCTTTACTAATACCTACTGAAGTTAATTCTACAAAAAAAAATTCTTGCCTGCCTTGCCTAGTTAATTCCTTGTTTCATGGCATATTTGTCAGTACTCTAAAACAGATAGAATTAATGAGAATAAAATTATTCAGAGCATAGTAAAGCCATAATCACAGTTACTACAGTAAGAATTAATCTTTTAGTAAAAGCCATACATGTTCAATTTTTAATCTGTATTTGTTCACAGACATAATTATTACTCAAGACTCATCCCATTATTTTAACAGCACATAAATACTTGTGTTTGAATGAATATTGTTTGGTGAATTCTTCAAATACAAAAGAGTTTTTAACGCAAGCATGCATTTAAGACTGTTGAAATGTCTGGAATCAGTTTAACAGTTTTATGCCATCTGACAACAAACTGTGCACAAGAAGTTACTTTTTCATTTTCATTCACTTACAAGTTTAGTATTCAGTCATTTCCAGGCACGTTTTTAACAAAATGTTTGCAAAGCTAATATATTTATTAACATTAGATCACGTAGTTCCTAATCTAAAGCAAAGTCAATACTCGGTGGGGCATCACCCTTCCTCCCTTCCTTCACTTTTTTCCTTAAGTCTGGAATTCTTTCCATATAGCCCAGTAGCTATCTCCACATGCTAAGTATCACATGCTGGGTTTGATTACTCCCAGAGTTTTGTCAATGAATAATTCATTTGACTACCTTGATCATTCTCTAGTTTCATTTGAACTTCCCTGTCCCTGCTTGCTCTTGTATTACATGGAAGTGACAAGCCATCTGTTACCTTGAGGCCCTCATAGCCACCAGGGCCTTATCCTTTCAAAGTTACTCCATCTGGAAGAACTGGCCAAGCAGTCTTACTGGCAACATCAATAAACTAAGGAGTTCTACCTTAGGAGATGCATGCTCCTTCTTAAAAATTTACTTGCAAGTAACAGACTACCAAAGCCTACCTGAACTTCCCCACTCATTACTAAACTTCAGCCCCAACTTTTTTTTTTAAAATCTAAAGTAGTATTACTGCATTTAAAAGGCACTTTGGAAAACCATGACTACTTGAGAATCTGGAAGCAAATATAGAAACATAAACACAGCCAAAACACAGTTAAAGGGCAGAAGACATGAAAACCAGAACAATAAAATAAGAACAAAAACACCAGAGAAAACGTAGTGGTGCAAGGAGTGGTAAATTTACAAACCATAACAAGAGATGGTGGGTTAACAGGCAAGACTTCAGTTAGAGATGTTGTCAGACTACTTTTAATGGCCACTTAAAAATACAGGGAGGGGTGCAAAAAAAAAAAAAAGATAAAAAAAGAATGAATGTAAAATTTTCAACAGAAATTATGCATAATAATTTGACAACCCAGACAGGAATAAATATTCCTTTGCTGTCTGTGATGACGTTCCTGCAATTTGTTCTCAATATGCAGAAGTTATGCATGCCTCCACAAGATCAGGCGCCAGCATGTCTGAGCCCAAATCAGGACAGTTTCTTTAGAGGACTGTATGTCCTGCAAAGCCTGAAGCCTTAGCTACATTACATCTATTCACAACTATGGACATGAGCATGGGAAGATAACAATAATAAGTAATAAAACTAGATTTCAAGTGTGGCAACAGCAAAAACATTCAGTATTTCTGAAAAGTTTACATGTTATTGACTGCCCTTTCTCCTAAGTTATGTACAAACAACAAGCAATTATTCTAATTCTAAGCACCTATTTCCAGTCTTAATACACACTCTAAACTTGTATAACCTTACCAGGAGCACCTGGGAATTAATTTCATGCTAGACTACTGTACTACTGTTACTAAACCAATCTTTTCTCCTGCCATAAACCAGTCAGACAATAAGACTGGACCATGTTTCATATTGTAGAGAACACTCAAGCATGAAAGACAAAATTGTTATTTTTTTTAAATTCATTAAAATACTGAAGTTAACACTAAGATTAATGAGGGAAATTAGGTAGAAAGATTTAACCTCATTTAATTATGCATCCAGAAAAAAAAAAGAATTCAAAGAAATATCTGGAAAAATAATGCATTTCTCTCTCCCTAAGGACTTACTTAGTTAAATTTGGAAATTCCATCAACCATGAAACAGATACAGTATCATACCACTCTTCCACTTCACAAAACCATTGTGACACCTAATGATAATGCTGTTGGAAATCACTGGAGAAAAAGTGTTTTAGGGAAATCTTGCCACTCTAAGACCCAGCTGGGATTTAGGGTGGGCAAGAAAGCATTACAGGGTGGCAGGAGGAATCCTCCCTCCCACAAGGCCTGAATGTACCTAACAGCTATGAGTGCATTAGCTGGTGAACAGGCACAGCAGATGATACACAAGCCTCGTATCTGCTTCAATAATGCATGCAAAGAGCCTTTGTGGCTCCCTTTGCATAAACTTCACAGATTCTCTTGTGTTTCAGTGAGGTTAATTTGATTTTACCAAAGTGATTCTAGCCTCCATGCAAAGGATAACATGCTCCTAAAGAGAATTTGATTTGTTAAAAACATTACAATGCATCCATGAGAAAATCATCAAAATTCTCCAACGCCAAATGTCGGAGATAATGGATTCTTAAGAATAAACAAAGCCTCTAGAAGGAATGACTGTTATTTCTTAAAATGAAATGTTTCAAGTCTGAATTGTATAGTACACTTCATTTTGAAAATTACTGGACACTTAAGGCCAGTACTACAGGACCTAAGTGGTTTTGCTCTTTTTGGAGCTTATCAGCTGCAGCTAATGGCCAATAAAACACAGCACAACACTGACTCCTCAGCCCCTTAAATGCCTAAAACTAACATAGGGATAAGGTCTTTTGTTCTCCTTTTAGCCTCTTAAAAATATGTTATCCTTATGGAAGTGCAGATCAGTTTTATTCCCGTGAGCTAATAAAATTCTCCGTATGCACAAGAATCCCCAATAAAGGTATTTTAACAACAGCTTGGATTCTGTCACTTTAATATGAGCAATAATCAACACAAAAAGGTTTCATTGTGAATAGCTTCAACTACTGGCAAAAATTAAAGGTGGAATTACACCTTCAGTTACAGTGTTGAAAACTCAGCCAAACTGCTACTGATCTCTAACCAGCTCACTGCAACTATATACAGCAAGATATTCCCTCATGCAAACAGCATCAATCAATTCCCATTCAACCAACCACTTTTAGAGCATGGTTTTGATTGCTCTTTTTTAAGCGTAAGAATCCACATGCTACTGAACTCATTTATGTTAAATTGCAAGACACTTGGACAAGGTATTTTGTTCCATAACATATCACAAGTCTCCAAACCACTACACATGACTTCTACTACTACTAGGTTGAACGTACAACTATCTTAAATTAATACAATTAATACATGCTCTTCCACTAATTTTTCTTAAAAAAAAAAAAAATTATTAACATTTCTTTTAAATTTCTTTCAGAATATCCATTTCTACATCTTGCCTGCTTATTTTGCAGAAAGTCATCCGGGACCACACATGAAAAAAATAAATGGAAAAAATGCATTTCTTAAGACAATCTCAGGGTTCCAGTGTGTGCAAAGAAACTAACTTTATAAACCAAATGGTGAAGTTTTTTATGTCTACAACTAAACAAATCTCTTTCTAAAACAAAAGACCCCACATCAAGCATTCTTTAAGGACAATCTTTAGAGAAACAATTCATAACTGAATGTGGTTAACTCTTGTCTTCAAAGAAAAAAAAACAACCATCAATTGTTACTTCAGTGCAGTTCTAGTAACATTGTCTCCCTGGGCACAAAAAACTATCTTGAGCTCTTTTTTACAGATTCCTGGACATGTATTATTCTTTATATTGTTAAACCATTCCAAACTGCAGTCAGTTAGATTGTCAGTTTGTGACCAATGACCTTTCTTTCTCGGGCTGTTGTGCACTGGTATTTTAACATATCAAATTCTAGTTAGTGGAAATAGAGTGGAATATTACCTACACATGAAAACACAACTTTGTCTCAAACTTAACTATTCCAATGTAGGGCTGCATTAATCTTTTATCTCAATACTTGATTTAAACATTGTATTTTGCAAAATTAATTTCGGTTTGAAAACAGGTCATCACATTCTGAACTAACTTGATACCACAGAGTTTGTGAAAATAACTTAAGCCACTTAAAGAGACTTGCCATTTTTCCGCGATGACTTCTGTGCTGGAGGTGGCAGACAGGTTTGTGCTGTTGCTAGCTCAGGATTGGCAGCTTTAGTTCCATGATTGGCTTTTACCTTATCAGCCCAACTTACACCAGAAGGAGCCAGGCGTGTTGCAGAAATTGTCACTGCAGGGTTCCTAAATGAAAGTCATAGCTTTTTTTAGTGTCTAATCAAATAACAGAATGGTTCATTAGCAAACTTTATCAGCCCACTCTCTCCTTAATCTCGGTGTTCAATGATTCAGACTGAGAGCTAGTTTCAGAAACTCTGACCTACTATACAACAACAAGAAAAGCTTATTGTAGTAACTCTTCATACAGCCCATGTCCTCTTCTCTTTACACAGTTTTAAAAAATGAAATTTATAGTTCTTCAACGTTAAAGCCTCAGTAGATTTCTCATCAGCAAAATCCCTATAAATTTACCTCATGAAAAAAGTAAATCTAACCACAGAAAGAAGGATGCAGCAATAAATCAGCAAGTGGGGTGGTTTGGGTTTTTTTGTTTCTATTGGGTAACTACCTTGATAGCCTATTACATATTCCCAGTCACATCGGAAGAAGATAGAAAACAGCACTGCACATGGAGAAAAATTTCCAAGTTAGATTCCTTATATTTAGTAGTCAACGAAACTAAATGAACAGTAAGCTACATTCTCAGGTTAAAGTTTTTTCATGTCTAATGAAGAAACCTGCAACTCTAGTGATGCACAAACAGTCCCCACAGGGAACATTCTCTGATACCAAATTTTAATATCATAGAAATAAACATATGGTGAGTATTTACAGCCAAATATAACAGCTCTTCTATTGCATCTTCCCAGGTCCAGTCTAATTTAATCAATGAACCGTACAGAATGGGCTGCAACCATTACTAATACAAGGAGTCTAACAAAGCATATGGGCAGGAAGTCCGAGAAAGGGCAGGTTTAATTGTAAATGTAGATCACACAAATCCATAATTTACTGTTCCAAGGTTAAGTAAATAAAGGTATAGGTCTATTCTCTATTACCTACTCAGCAAAAATAAATTGGAAACATGGAAGGCCATTCTATTAACTTTCAGAAAGTCTAAATAACGCTGACCACCCAAACTTTGAATTTCTGGATGGACAGAACTGCAGTGGTTTTTTAATTATTTTGTTTTGCTTTTTTACAAAAAGTTGCTATTTTCTGCACAATGCTTAGAGCAAAAACCTATATATTTTTAAGTGAATGCAAGGAAATTTTTTAAAATTGGAAAATGGTAACATTCAAGAAGCACATACATGTTCAAGAAGCGTCCAATTCTCTTCTGTAGCAAGAGTCATTTTCTCTGCAATCATACAACTAATTTCTTTTCCAAACTTTACAACACTGATTAAAACAGTCCAACAAATTCAGCTGCCTCATTAGCTAAAGCAAATCAAGGATAAAGAAATAGAGATCTTGCAAGCTTCAAATAAATGTGTAGAAAAACCCCATATAGCTAGATTGTTCACTTATTTTAAGCCCACTGAGATATCAATTTGTCATTATTTCCTATTTTTATCAAGTCACTCATCAAAAAAACCCCTATCATGAATAATTCCATAAATTATAAAAACGTGGCTGGTTAGTTTGTTTGGTTTTAATAATTCCCACAGATCCTACAGGGATGCAATACCATTTCCTATGAGGAAACCAGGAAAAAAGGCCAAGCCCCATACCCTGTCTCTGATAGTTACATACAGCCAAGCAAAGACACTATTGCAACCATGCAGTACAGAATGACTTTTCCTTTGGCATACTCTCCAGGTTGCAGCAATTTACACTGAAAAGTTGTTGTAATTTATTAAACACATCTTTGTGTTTAATAACTGAAGATGGACTTTAATCTTCGTGGTACTCATTTCTAAAGTCATTTAATGCTTTTGGCATCCAAAGCATCGCATAATAACAAATTCTACATGCTAAAGTCTTGAAAAATACTTCTGTCATTTTAGGCTTGGTGTTTGATCATTTTAATTAGTACTTCCAATTCCTTTCCATGAAAAATAATGAACAAAATTTTCCTACTCATCTTCTCTGTAAGTGATTTTATTTGTCATACCCTTCTTGTTACCTCTTCTCCAAATTCTCCTCTTTTTGCATCAGTTCTGTTGGATACTTCTGATTGTTCCTGTTTCTGGTTTCTGCACTTTTCCTCCTATACTGCTTTTGGGAAGAGTTGAAGATGACCACAGGTACAAGTCGTTCACTATGAATTTCTACAGTGGTACAACACCACCTTCTCTTCTGTCCTCTATTCCTTTCTGAATAATTTCTAGCATTCTATCAAAAATTTCCATAGTACACCAAGTATGTCTAAACCCTTATTTTCTATCCTATTTTCTCAAACACACAAAAAATATTGTAGTTGTCTGGTGTTGCCTTGCTTTGAGATGCACAAGCAGACTAAGACAGAAGAAAAAGTCTGCAAGTCTGAAGCATAGGAAACTCATCTTGTTATTAGTTGCTTTAACACACACAGCAGCTAATCACCTCCCTGTGATGGTGAATAAAACAGCTCTAGCAACAATAGCAACGTGTAATTACATCGAAAAAAAGGCTTAGCTGTAAGACATTGTTACACTGAGCTGTTGTTTGTGTTCTAATAAAAATAAAAAAGCATTGATTTCCACAAGATTCAAATTTTTCATTTGACTGCTTGTGCATATCTTCTCTCCATCATGATGCATTTAAGCAGACACCACTCAGGTGTTGTCAGGTAGGTATCAATACATACATCTACAAAGAGACTACACCACTGGACTGATTTTTCCACCAAACGCACATTGTAGTATTTTTGTAGAAATATTTGATATTCAAAATTTAACAAAGTTCAACACTTGGACGTACTGACCAAATATTCTAATATTACATCTCTGCTGAGGACATTGTAATCACTTATGAAACAGTATAGTATGTGCTCTAGATCCCAACAAACCTAATGAACTACCAAACACACCCTGAGAAAGATTTAAATTGGACACATACATGCTCTCCAGAACTGAAAACAGTGCCAGACAGTGCTGCTCTAAACTGGTGTTTATGCACGTTTTTGTTGAACTGCTTTCAAACAGTCATTTTAATTTTTAACAAGTAAAAGATGCCTTATTGTAATATATAATATGCTTTATATTTAAACTAGTATCAGTTTTTCTTTTCATCAGAATCACAAACTCACTTTAAATTCACTCGGTTTTTTTTAATATTTTTTTTAATACTTTTTGACCTACACTTTTGCACACTCAGCTGGCCATTCCCACTGCATACACTGGCAATTTTAAAATGCCTATTACAGACATTTTGACCTTTGTTTTGTAGTGGGAAGAGAGTACTAAATAGATAACATGAAATACACTAACTGTATTTTATCTTCAGGTTTTTGGAATGACGAGTAATTAAATATATAACAAAGTAAGTAAAAAACTAAATCCTTGATAGGATTTTCTTTTACAGACCATGTGCTTTTCTTTCGTGAATGCAAATAATTGCATGTATGACTTAATAAACAGCAAAATAATATATTGATTACTATAGAAAAATAGCATATTCAGGAACTCTGCTTCAAACGAATCCTTATTTTAGCTTTAATAAAGTTATGATCTGGTTTCATACCCAAAATTTAAACTTCTTCGAGCATTTGATGTCACACTAATTCTATCCGTTGATGGACTTGGCATCACATGGCGTCCTGGAGACATTTTCTTTACTTCCCAGGCTAATGAAGTAGGTCTGCAAATGCAGGAAAGAAAAGTTTAAAAATAAAATTCACAATAACTATTCCCCTATCACCTTAAAGGAAAAACAGCACCAACAAATGCTATGAAGTATTAATGAATACTGCTGAATTTAATCATCTTAGCAAATGTTTCTACAACTCCAAACTGTATTAGCCAGACCCATATAAAAAATAATGCATACTCTCAGGACCACAACGCTTATTTTAACTGTCAGTGTGGCACCAAACATCAAACCAACCAGTTAAAAAGAAAGGATCAGGGGTAGGACTGGAAATATCCTCTAGTTCTAATGACAATGAAAATGCACATAAAAGGCCACAATTTAAGGTACCCTACGTTTTCCTATGCTGTGTAACAGAACATTCAATACAATTTAAATGGAGCTTTGGTTAATATAAGTGTCAAGTATTTCCAGTACATAGAAAACTTTAGAAGCAACCAAATATATTACCATCCCCTCCCTTTATCATACTACTGACATACCAAACTTTGTTAGGAATAACATTTGCCGATAAATGTGTACTTGCAAAAGATAATTGAACAGGTTGATTTAAGTTAACTGCCACTAACATAAAATGTTCTTATCCAAACAGATGTAGTTTGACATGGAAGCCAGGGTAGCAGTTTCATTATGCATCTCACTGAAGCTGACGCTATCTTCTTTTTTATTTTTAACTCTTGCTCCTGAAGCTATCCGATTACATGAAAATTACAACTGGCAGTTAAAAACAAAACTAAACTTGTAGAACCCAGTGCTGCTGAAGACAGATTCAGAAAAGCACTTACATAAATTATCTTTTAACTGGTTCCAGTACTACCAGGAGGATTAATAACCTATAAACAACTAAAAAAACCACTCTGTCACATTTGGTCTATTTTTTGTCTCTACCTAGGCAGATGAGTGATTGAACTCACTACCTAACAAAGGAAAATGGAAGAACTAGAGTGTATCGCTCCACACATACTATGGCTCTGCCATCTTGTACAGACACAAATGATACCAGCAAAACCTTACTTCTCATTTACCTCTCAAAGCTAAATACTTAGGCACCGAGGCACAAATTCAACACTAGGCACAAACTGTAATGATGTCATCAGTTTTACCTTTCTGATACTATACTTCCAAACTCTTTACCATTTCTGGCACAGCTCCTCACTGGTAACACTACCAGGGAGGATAAAATCCCCTCTATGTCCTCACACCAATTCTGTTCCCAGAAGGAAAACTTCCTTCCTGATGCCCCGGAGCAAATATTAAAATTGGTTCTATTTGCTGAATCTCTGCTACAAAATGAAGTTTAGTATGAGACAATATTTGGATGTAGATTAAAAATATATAAATCTAATTACCTGCTTTGAGCATCAGCTTTTTCTAGCTTCTCCTGTAGCTGTATCCAGTCAATCAATGCTTTGAAGTCCCTTACATAGTTATCAAGCATCATCAGGACTTCCTGAAAAGCAACCATTACATCAACCATTTAAAAAACAATCCCCCACCCCACTAAAGGAACTGAAAAGAAAGTAGGGATTTACTAATCTGTAGCTCTCTTATAAAAAACACCAAGAAAAACCCTGAAAGGAAAAAAGCCCAGATAGTTAAGATTTTTATGTGAACAAACATTGATATATTTATCCTATCAAAAAATGTGTACACTTCTTAAGTTCTCTGCGAGACCAACATCTATGGACAAAATAGCAAAATTTGGCAAGAAAATAATTCCTAACATACATAAGTATCACTGTTTCAGGATTTTTCGGTCAGAATTGTATCTTTTAAAATATGCTGGACATACTTCATCAAATAAGCAAAGCTATCTGTAAAACCTGATAGACCTGTGGGAGACTAAAAATGTCACGATTAATCTGTTTGTGAAGTAAAAATACATAAAGCTACACAAAGGCAACTGCATCAGATAGAGGGAATTCCTTCTGGAGAATCCTGGGTTCCCCACTTTAGAAATAAATAGTTCTTATGCTTCTGAAGTTCAGCAAACTGTAACCTGTTCCTACTGACTTTCAAGTGTGCAGAACTCTCAAATGACGTCTTCTTGTATGCATCCAGATTAATGACTTTCTATTGTCACCCGAGATTATCAGCCCTATTGTACTAATAAAGCAGCTTTTAATCAAAAAGACTATCATGGTGATATTTTGAGAGGCAAAAAGAGAAAGACCACAGCATTACACTCGGTTTATAAAAACATCATGCTTGACATAAACTTACTGAGAAATAAACAAGATAATCTGCAAGATGCAAAGTCTACATTCTCTGATTAGGACACCACCTTAACAAGTGAAAAAAAGTCACTAACTGCACATTCTTGTCTATGTAGTGATTACGTGTCCAGACTTCACAACTCCAATAGCCAGCTTATACTTCTTGACCATTGATAACCAATTAATTTTTTATCATTTTAAAAATTATTTTTTAACTATATGGAGTACTGAAGAATTTATGCATTTTTACATTAATTAATCACTGAAAGCTGTACTCATGAACATACATTATGGCTTGAAAGATTTACAAATTATCATAAAATAACACAGCTTGGAGGGATCTTAAGAACAATCTAGTCCATCCCGTAATTCCTGGGTAGGATTAAACATACACTGTCAGAATTATGTGAGCATGCTAGAGTTTTATTCAAAATACTGCGAAATCTTAAGTAGTTAGAAACTTGTAAATTATTTGTTGGTCTCTAACAAATAAAATTAACTGTTATGAAAAGACATATAAAATTAACTTGACTTCATACTGTATCATGAAGAAATGAATAGATAAAATGCCAGTGGCTGAACAGTAGGGAACTAGAAGACTTCTTTCTGACAAAAATATCCTTAACTTTCAGAAATTATTGACTGTATGTACTCATTTCCAGTTAGGTCAAATGTACAAGTGTAGTAACTATACTAAAGTCACTTTACATACAGAAACAGTAAAAAATTAAAAGGTAAGTTGGGATCCTGCAGTCTTTACTCAAACAATTGTGCCATTTTTTCAGAGCAAAGCAGAGCAAAAGACCACATGATTAAACTCGTAGCTATCTACTGTCACTGATAGAGAAAGGAGCAATACTTTACCATGCAGTAAGCTAGGAAATCACCTACATTCCATATATAAACTAAAAAATCATTTACTGAATGTGACAAAAAATGCACAGTCCATCACAGCCAACAGGCATACGGCACCTTCTCAGCAGAGCTGATTATCACCCAACAAAGCACATTAATGCGTTTCTGAAGGAGATAATTCGAGATCACATCAATCAGAAGTAGAAGCTTTCCTAACTACCCTTTCAAAGCCAAGAAAAATTTATACTGTACTCTATGATGACAACATGCTGAAAATAATACAAATCCATAAATGAAGGTAGAATTCTACAAAAACTTATATCAGCTTCACATGCAGAGTTTAAAATTTTCTGGTCAAAGCAAATAATTATTACTTAGAAATATTTTGGGAAGAATTACAAATGAAAATGTCTTGGTTCTTAAGTGTTAACTACAAATTTTAACTGTAAAATTTTTAACACTGAAAACAGTAAAAACACTCTACTACAGTACAGGTAACTAATGCACAGGTTTGTAACATCATGTCCACTCACCCTTACTTTTAATTGTCCTTATAATAGAAAAAGGACCTTTAATGTATGCAAAACACTTTTTCATATGAAGTTATATGGATGATTATTCATTTTGTTTAACACAAATGCAAGTCTAAAATTCAGCTTCAGTTTTCACATAAGTATCCTTTTAACTAGTATGTATGACAGATACAGAGCATATGCTGGTTGTTACAAGGGAAAAGTCACAAGAAAGTCAAACACAAGGGAAATCAAACAGAATACTACTGCTGATGTAAAAGTTGGTCTTTGTTTTGAAATACTCCACAAAAAAGCTAACAAAAATTTTTCTTCCAAGGCAGTTCGTTTAGAGCACCAGGATAATTCTTAAGTAAAGTCTGCTACAAGAAATGAGCAAATCATGTATTTTAGCCAGTTCTTTTTTCAGTTTCACTAATAAAATTTCAGCTTTCTAATTCAATTCATGTCCATTTAGGTTAGCCCATACTAAGTTGTGCTGACTGTTACTAACAATAAGAGCATAGAAAGCAAAATTAAATTCTGGATCATTTACTTATCAAGTCTGCCACTGAGATACTCCTCACCAAAAAAAACCGAATACAACTGAATATGAGTTGTATTCTGAAGTTACTTGGCACAGGAAAAAAAATACAATAAATGGCTTAACCTATTTTAAGGAATGTTTAGCTACACATTATCAGAAATGATCAGAGCAGAACCATGCAGCTGTAACCCGAGTCATGTTTTACGAACAAGGGAATACAAACAAGACAAGCAGCTGGAGCGGCCCCATATTCACTGATGCACATCTTTCTCCCTAAAGCTATGAGGGCCATTTTGTCAAGCAGGATGAAGCAGAACAAAAGTGGCTCTGAAAGCGCCGTTACAGGCATCCAGATAACTACATATAGATGTACAGCTAAAATTACCAATTAGTTTACCAATTGGCTGCAACGGATTCGATTGGTTTGTAATTAATTCTAGTTACTGGCGCATACAGCAGGATGGTTGGCGCCATCCCTTTGTCCTACTGACACACAATACTGGCGTGCAGGGCTCTGGGGTCTTGGACATCAATACAGCTCTCTAGCTCACCTACGGTACCGAGTGTAGCAGATATACCCTGTGGTGCTGAAGCAGTGGAAACTTGTACCACTTGAGAAGGTGCTGACAAAAAGGAACCTTTATGGGGTAGACTACGGCTGCACTGGAGTCAAAACAATTTTAAATCCCATTATTTTTCAAGGTCATATCCATCCCATACAATTTTTAAAGAGCCAGTTCAAACTAAAAAAGAAAGTAATACTGTTAAAAAACAACACTTAAAGGAAAATCAGTGACATAAAACTAAAAACACTCACAATACGGCTCCTGTTTCTTTCTCCCCTTTGTTCAATTCTCTGATCAATAGTCCTGCATGCCAAAAAGCTCTTTTTGTGCTTTTCCTTCTTTTCTCCAGCTCTCAGTCATTACTTTGGTTTCTATGTATTAATCTTAAAGTTGTACTTCCAGTCTCTTCAATTGGGTGATCATAATAATTATTTTGCAATCAACAAGGATCTCCAACATATAGAGTAGCCATATCAGAATAATCCTATATTCCTGCATCAGGACAACCTTGACTTGGGTCCTAGATAGGCCTATTATAATCCTTAAAAACAGAAGTCCACTTTGTTTGGAAATCCTGTAACAGCTTTGAAACGTCATCTTCTCCATTTATTCTCCCATTCTCAAACAAGGAGAAGAAAAACAAGGAAGCATTGAAGATTGTAGGATTTTAAGGTTACGACAATTCAAAATAGTAGAACGCATGTCAGAGAAATTAACATCTGTACTTTAGCTTATTCTCAAGGCTAGAAATATGTGTGTTATTTTACAAACTATGCATACTTTATATTGTTTCATTATCTATACCAACTATTTTAGATTACATATTTACCAAAATAAACTTCATTTTCTTGTACTAGAGTACATTTTTAGCAGGCAACATAAGTTCCTTCTTTCTTTCTTTAAATTTATATGTTTAAGGTTAACTGGGTGTTTCAGTAATTTGACACAAAAATAGCTTCAAAAATTCCTTGTAGCCTTTTTCATACAATTGAATTACAAACACTTAAAGCCAGCTCTGGGGTTAGGTTAAACAAAGACGATTGCCAAAGCGGTTCTTACAACTTTGGGAAAGGACAAAAAGAAGCAGCTCCTCTAGCCAAAGGACTCTTATTATACCAACTTCAGTACATAGTAGATAATATTAAAAAAAAAAAAAAACAAACGAAAAAACACCAAAAAAAACCCCCAAAACTCTCAAACAGATGCAGAGAGGAGAAAACCAGAATAATTTTCCAGTACCTAAAGTTTTCTCAATTGGTGTGCCTTTTTAAATGTTCTCACCCTAGGCTTGCAGAAGCCACTAAGCAGCATATTCCAGATAGTAAAGCTGCAGGAACACATGGGCTCTTAGATCCCAGTGTTAAATGCACGGTATCTGGCCTCAGTTTGCTCCTCATTGATTCACCTACAACATAACAGCCATAATCCACTATCTGCCAAGGTATAACTGTTAACAAAGTAAATCTTCTCCATAAGAATCAATGTAGCAGTCAGGGGTCACATGCAGAGACTTAATCAGACAATTCATTTACACAAAAAATGTAAATATATATATGTATATATGATGTGAAGGATGGAAAGGGATGGAATTATCCAGACTGCCAACGAGAAGAGATTCCAGCTTTTCAGCATCTGGCTTTTTAGAATAGATTACCATTCTGAAAGATCTCATCCATTTCCACCTGTGAGACTGGATGCCCAATCATTACCCCATTTTCCTGTCCTTCACTGTTGACTTATCTGCAGAAGATGACAACAACGGAAATGTAAATGTCCCAAGAGAGGCAGGAGGAATGCTCACAAAAGGGATTTTCCCTTGGCATTGACTGCCACAATACAGCCACAGGGTATTTACCTAGAAAGAGACATAAACATACTCTTCCTAAATATCTCCAAATTCAGAAACGGAAGACATGTATTTTTTACAAGTGAGTGTTAAGTGGCAGCCTTGCACACTTCTGACATAGTCCAACTGCAGAATTAGACCTTCTCAAACAATCTGAATATATATTCCATAAAACCCTACTGATCTGAAAGACTGTCCTGTGAGAAACACAGAAAAAGAACGAAACATGTTCTAATATGTAAATCATTCACTTAGGCTTTCAGGGAAACTCATAATCACCTTGGTTGTACTAAATAAAAAGACAATAGATTCAGTCATATGGAATAGAGTTCATTCCATGCTGAAATTCTCCTTCTAAATGGAAATGTTCTAGAGGTTCAAAGAATGAAGACATCAGTGCAACAAGGTATTAAGTTAATGCTCAAAATGGTTACAAAATTGATAGAAATACACTTAACAGAGGATTCTACTGGGGAAATAATTACCAATTAGAAGAATTTAGGTGTAAAAAGCAAAAGATTCTTATTAAACCTTAATTAAAGAACACAGATTTTGCAGTATAGGTTGTTTTGGTTTGTTTTAATTCCTTTGGAAAGCCAAGAATTTTTTCACCCAGAGACTCAGAGGAATCCAGGACACTGGAACAAGAATAGTGTACCTACACAGAATACTTAGAGGCCTGCACTGAGGAAATAAATTACTTCATAATTCTTCTCGGGATACCTTTCTTAGGGTTTGTAGTGCTACAAGGAAAGAAGAGAAATTCACATATAACAAATTATCTCTCCCAAAAAGCCTTAAGTATCAAACCCTGATTCTGTATTTTTTCCTCCCTGGAACTAGATATCTTCTACATTTTAAAAACAAAAAGTACCGGGGTGGGGGGGGTGGGGGGGTGGAGGGGGGTGGTGTGGTGTGGTGTGTGTGTGTCAAAACTTATCCTCCAAAAAAAGTAAATTAGGCAGTTGATTTGGCTCTTATCAGTGGAGACAGGATCAAGATCCTCTTTAGATCAACTTGACCATTATACTGAATTATTGCAGATTTCCTTTTCACTGAAGTTAAGAAAATCTTGGGTTTTTTACCTTCAGCTCCAACATGTTCAGAAACAGGTTTTTTGGCTGTCTTAAAAGCTAGTAATCAGCCTGGATGACCATGGGTCTCAGTCTGCATGCACAGGTTGCAAACATTAGAATTAGCATACCCAGAACCAAAAGCAGCCCTCACAAGACATTCTCAACAAGCGACACTAATGAAGTAAGCAAGCTTCTCTCTCCTTCTGGGAAGCTTCAATCAACTCAGACTCTCTCACAGATATCACCCTGATTGGAATGCCTTAACTAAAGGTTTTTTCAGCTGGTTCTTTCCATAATATCCTGCAACATGCCAAATCTTTTCAGGGAAAGGATTTACCCACCTCTTCAGAGTATCTTGCACTGTCTATGAGAATGAGAACAATAGAACTTCATTGCTGCATTTTCCATTTCATAAGAGGGAATAAGAATCTCAAGAAGAATTAAATTGTTTTCACTGAACTACACTCAAGGCAGACTGATTTAAGGATGTATCTGTAAGCTTTAGAAACAAGGAGAGAAACTACCCTTGCCAAAACCTTACGGAAATATACCAACAAATAATGCTAGGTGGAAAGACAAAAGTTTGTATGAGCATTAAGTAATGTTAAACAGCAACTTAAAAAGAATACAGAACTACATTTTTATATAATAAAATTCAGCTCTTTGAAAGGAAAAAACCAGCTGAAGCCATTAATTCATCCTAGGAGGAAAAAAACCCCACAAATTAAAATTTAAGACGTTTGAGATTTTTTCTGGACTGTACCGTATCCTTAGCTGCTGGATCCAGCTGCTCTAACTCTATCAATGAGAGTTTTATACAAGTGTGTGATGTGTTGTTTCCTTTTTTTTTTTTAACATATACAAATATATATAAACATAAACAAACAAACTCAAGTTGTTGAGCCACCTGAAGACCATAAAAGAACAGCAGCAGTAGACACATTTCTCTGCTGCATTAACCAAAATTCCGTTGATCAAAAGTGACTACAGAATCTGCCTTCCTCCATCTACAAATAATTTTGGGCTTAATTTCTTTTAGCATACAGAAAGAGATTTAAAGGCATTACTATTTCTTTTCTGCCTAAGCTCACCACCCAAACCTAGAAAATACTAGGTAATAAAATATTCATATAAACATTAAACACACAGAAACCTAGCTGATGTATAGAATATCCATACAATTCGCATTTTGAAATGTTGAAGGCTATAGCAAATTCTATTAGAATTTATCTAATCTCTATCACTATTGCACAAACTGATTTATGTACAGTAAGATGATGCTTAAACTTGAGAACTCTTTATTTCTTTTAGAAACAATTCAACCATGTTCACTATATCTTTATACACAAAGCATCAAAGGCATATCTATATGCATGATTTGAGGGCTCTCAATTCCAAATCAATAGCAAAATACCAACTTCAGCAGTGCCCAAAGCTGGGAGAAAATATACACAACGATCCTCTTACACACATTTCCACTGTTTGTATCCTTACCACAACCCTTCCGTCTGCAGTTTCAACCACAACCAGCCACCAGAGCCCTTTCCGATTTGGGAGCATCAAACATTATCTTCAGTGACAACGTAATCAATAAAACTATACCAACTTGTAAGAATACAAGACAGCAAAAGGTACAAAATTTAAAAAAAAAACCACCCAGCACTTTTATACCAAGTTAATCTGAAGGTTTTAGATGCTGTAAGTTGTCACATTTCATTTTTACATGGGTCTTCTTTTAAGAAAATCTTTATACAACTAAAGACAGCACATGCCCATTTGACCAAGACATAAGTTTGAAGAGATACCACTTTAAAAGTTGAAATTAAGGAAGTTTTTGATAACACCAATTTATCTTAATAAAAAGGATTTTTCAAAATACCACTTAAAAAAAACAAAGAACGAAAGGCTAACAGTTTAACCATTTCGGTTGCTTATTTGTTTCCCACATGTCCAGTAGTAAAAATAAAACTGGTACACTTCATGAAAAGAGCTAACAAGATATTCTGTCAAATGAGTTTGAAAAGTAAATGCAGCAATATGGAACTGTCATTTATCAAAATCCTCTCAATGCTTTAGGTATAGCAGAAATACATCAATCCATTTTCAACTGAGCTGATGTGTCTGCTGGTATCTCTTGTAACATTTTAACCTCTAGACACTTTTCTATGTAGTAAAAAAAGTTTGCAAAATAGAACCTAAAAGTGAAGCTAATCTATTCTCATTTTTAGCATGAGCTCTAGTAAAAGTTTATTATAAATGGAATTTTCATCCTAAAATTAAAATATTCAGAAGACTAGTACTATCATACATAAAAATGGAAAAAGCATAAGAATTAGCTAAACTCCTCCTGTCCAAAGAGAAATTAAACAAACAAACAAAAAATCCACCACAAACCACCAAGCAAAAAAAAGCCTAAGTGGTTCTGCAAACTGTGGAGCCTGTTTTCCCATGATCTCCTTACTGGTTTCTCTGGTGCCA
Organism: Astur gentilis; assembly: GCF_929443795.1. Lineage (NCBI taxonomy): Eukaryota > Metazoa > Chordata > Aves > Accipitriformes > Accipitridae > Astur > Astur gentilis. The sequence continues at coordinate 4,942,431 of NC_064889.1, read as the reverse complement.
GAAATGACATAATGACATGCATTTCAATTAATTCTTACTTTAAAAAAAAAAAAAAAAAGGAACAAAAAAACCCCAACAAAATGAAAAACCACCACACACACAATCCCTCTTCCTTCAGTTGGTGTATTCATGTTCTCTTGTTCTCTCTGAATTCCCTGGTGTCTAATAAAGATTGAGTGGCAGTTTTTTCTGCAATGTGAACCTTAACAGGATGCCTTCTTCCAAGCTAGTCACCTACTCTCATGAAATCTATGACGACTAAAATAATTTAAATTGGTCCACTGATATTAAAAGTTACAGCAGGGATAACAGAAAATCATGGCTATACAAGGACAGACAAGACACATGCTATGACTGCATTAAACCTGGCCTCCTAAGTCCAAAAGCCTAAGAAAAGCATCATACACATTATAGACATTTTTGTGCCAATGAAGCTTAACATATTTTGCCATGCCACATCTGCATTATTGGTATTATACCGACAATAGCAGAGTTAGGGAGATACCTCATTAGACCACGGAGAATTCATATTATGCCTCATATTATGCAATTATTCACATATGCCTCATTCAGAGCCATAAAATCACTTTGTATCCTCCCAGTCCTGCACATTCAAGCAGTTAGAGCCAACCCTGGAAAAACACCCAGAACCTTTGCTACAGCTGTCTTTGCTGCAACAGTGAACACCCAAGCTGACACAAAACAGGGAATCTAGATTCTGTTAATTGCTATAACATTTTCAAGTAGCAAGAAAAGGCATGACCAGAGCTCTTGCAAGGTTGGACCTGGCACGATCAGAACAGCCAATACAAAGCATGAAACTTGGTGCTTGGGAGTAACATGAAAGCAACGTACACAGGACTACCAAAGCCAAGGCAATAGAGCAAGTGTTTTGGATAAGCAGATGATAATTATTTACCTGAACTGAGTCACACATGGACAAATTGTAATGATCAAACTAAAGAATGAGTTAAGCTATTTTTAAGGCAGGACATAGGCCTTCTACCAAGCTACAGGAATTCTTGAAACGTCACATGAGTGCTTCTTAATAATTATCATTTGCCAACTGAACTCTGAGACTAGATCACAATTTTAATTTATGAACTCCTAAAAGGTTGAGGTACTACAGGAAACACTTTCTTTATATTCCATAACATGAAAGCTGCACTTAGACAAGGTATTTCAGTTGATGGAGGACAGCAAGCACTGGCTTTTCAGGATCAGAGGTGAGGAAGACTCACAGTTCCCACAAGAACCTGTTGTTCATTATCACTAATATTCCATCCAAAATTAAAACATACCTCCTCGCTAACGACAAGTTTGATCAGTCCCTAGTTGAAGCCTATGTATGTAGTACCAAAAATGTTATATGCCTATCTATTAAGAGTAATGTAAAGCACTCACTTCAAAAGACAGCAGTTAAAATATTCTCCTGTAACTGGTTAGCTAGAACACATTGACAACTTAACCTCTGGTAGAAACTGGACTGTATCTGTCAACAATAACCACCCCAAAATAAATTATGACAATCAACAGAATTGAGAGAAGTGAAGCATTATTAGTAAAAGTAACTGGCAAGGCTCAACAGTTTTATACTTCACAGCTTAATTAACAGAAATTTTAGTAATTTATCGAAAGAGTAATACTCATCATTTAACAGTAACCTTTAAAAGAAAGTCTCACAAACAAATGACCATAGCACAAATGCATATTCCAGCTACTCCAGTAAGGCACTTTTTGTGCTAAGAAGAAAGATCTTTTAAAACGTAAAAGCAACACGAATGTTACTTAAGTTTTACAACACATGACATTGGACTCCCGTTTATTCATTTTTGCTTTTTTCCACCTCTGTTTTGCAAACAAGTAACTTGATACATACAGATACATACATCATTGTCAAGCATCTACTAAAATGAAGACTTTTCACTTAGGCTATGTAATATCTCCATCCGAGAACAGATCAAGTAGCATGATTAAAATGCTGAATGATATCTAACCCTAAAAATATGTGATAATGATACAAATACACTTCTGTTCTTTCAGTCACAAAAGTTTAAAATGGTAATCTAATTACAATGCAAGGCTGACTGATTTTCTTAAACCAAAAAATTCTCCAGAGAAGTTTCCTGAGCAGGAAGACAGTTCAGTAACAAAAGGTTAAATTGTGTTAGACCAACCAGTGATTTGGAAGCCTCTAGCTACTGTTCAAACCTGCTTTCAATGAAATTGATTTGTACGCTAATCTCAAAGTCAATTTGGCCATGTCTGATTATAGCAGAGAACTAGATGCATATGATAAGAAAAAAGTTCACTTAAATTGACATATGTTATTTTTTACAGTGATTAGATAATCATTTCCAGAATGTGTTGAGTTTTCAGCCATCTTTAATATGAAAACATAAGTCATATCTTTAACATTTCTTTTATAACGTATTCTTCTGGCTTCTCTTAGTGCTTGTGATAAATTCCATTTCTAAAGAATGAGTGATTTTTATTAAGTCACAATGGGCTTTCTACACATAAAACATAAACCAGATGCACAAGCTGTTACATACACCGTTATTCGAAATTAGGAAGTGCACCTTACAGTAACATCCCAACCAGACACTGTTTACGCTTGGCCACAAACCACTTTCTTAACACTACAGATAGAGTCAGAAGAGTGATAACTACCACTGCAAAAAGGGAGCAACGTACAATTAAGCCAGTTAGCAGGAAGCAAACCAATGTGAAAGACTGAATCACAACAGTGCCACCTACAGCAAAGAACGTTTACGGTAAAAAATAAATTAATTGGTATTCAGTCAGAAAATTAACAAAATTGGAACTCAATAAGCAAAAACTGATTTCATACAAAAAACTGAGATCTAATAACATTATGTACATCACTACAAGTTTTACACTTCAATAATCAGTCATTGCCTAAGATGAAAGCATCTTCTTAAATCTGAATAAATATGCTGTCAGCTTTCCTATTTACAATGCTTCACTAAATACAAAACAAAAAGTAACATGTCTCTGAAGCTCTAATTCCCCAATTGGCTTTTTTTGTGAAGAATAAAAAAAGCACAGTAAGAGCCACATGACAACAGGCAAAGAACAGCTGAAGACTTACCTTGCATTCTACAACACTCTGATCCGATTCACATGTAACATAGATTTCATCAACTGCCCGTCTGAGATTGTCAAAAAGAAATGCCCAGTATCGAGCTCGCAGATCAACTTTTCGAGGCTGTCTTGTTTTTGTTGGGCTTTTGTCAAAGTTTTTATCTCCCGCTGCTGCTGCTGTTAATTTACAGTCTATGGTAGTGCTCTGCAAAAACAAGACAGAACAGAAAACAAAAAACAAATACAGTAAGGGGTTGGGTTTCTGTGCAACACACATTTTTTCAACGTACTCAAACATTTGTAAACAAATTTTTCACTGAAGACTACATCAGCCCACTGACTTGAGTTTTTTTAAAACACACTTTCTTATCTTAAATATAGGCAGCAGCTGTGTAGAATTAGATTCTGTTTCTTTGACATTTATAACCCAATATTTGCATCACACAACAGTACAAGATATTCCGCCTCTTAGCACACTGGAAAACTACATTTTCTAATTACGTATCCTGTAGTACTTATTCTGACAAGTATGTGCATCCAGAGATGAAAATTACATTTTACTAATAATTATACCAGCAGTATTCCATCACAGTTAAATTCTATTACCAAGACATTACATACGACTTTATCATTTTTAAACCCTCTTTCTAATACATGAGTATTAATGTCAGTGAAATGCTGATGTGGCTAGCCCTTTGATTGATATATTATGGCTACACTGCAAAGGAGATGCCAGCAAGCACTGAATTAGTTACAAAAGGAAGCTTCCACACTTTAGAAAACTACTTGTACTAAGATTTCCATTCACCATATTGTTAACATTGCAAGCTCAATTCAACCCAATAAAAGTGGTGTGCCAATGAATCAAGTTGCTCCTACTTATACCAAATCTGAAAGTGTCCTCATGCTGTTTTAAGTTGTAATTTAACAGCTTTAACTACATCAAATCTGTTTTGATTTTTAGTGTTAATATGCAGACTAACTGATCTAGTACTGCTTTGCCGCACAGATGCAGAGTACTGCCAATATGCTGTATGTGACGGGAGCAGAGGGAAAACATCTGACTGTCTTCACAAATGGTGGCTCAGGCAGGAATCACTACGTACCTACTTGGAAGTACTGTTATGCCACCTGAGTGTTATGTATCAGTTGACCTTGTGTGTTCAGCTTAGTCACTCATATGGGGATATGTCTCCTTGACAGACTCACTCATCTGCAAAGGATGTTCCAAATGATTCTGAAGCATGCCTATTTGGCTGAAAATACCAAATCAGTACTTGGCCCCACAACACTGTCCTTATTAAACTTGAAATTCTCTCCCACAACAAAAAACAAACTGAAAAATCCTGCTACCATGCCAGACTTCTGTAAGTTTTTGTATTCCGTAGTAGCCAGGTGGATAAGCACCTCCAATAAAACCAAAGTGATGTCCAGCTGTATGCCATTTTGTGATACATGCTACAGGAGTCTGAGTTTTGGGGTGGTGGTTTGTTTGGGTTTTTTTCATTAATGCATACATTTTAATAGCACCTTTAACGCAGTTTTGATACATTGGTCCACTGTGGCACAGATCTCCAGAAAAATCAATTCTTACTGGAGTACACTTGTAGGGATTACCGCAAAATTCCATTCTAAAAACTCTACTTTCGGTGATTGAAACCAACACTGTGCAAGCCATTACACAGAGTTTACAATTAGAATATCTAATCACTAACTAGAAATACTAGCAAAAATAGCAAAACAATTGACTGGGATTCAAGCCTTTTTGTCCCCTATGTAAAAAGCTAGGAAACATTATTTTTTTGTGCCAAAAGATGAGTTTCATAGTAGGTAAGTTTATACGTGGAGACAGAGAATTCTTAGCTGAGGCCTTGTATATAAACCTTTAAAGCAAAGCTTATACTGGCTAATTTACAGCTCCTTTAAAATACAGTTTATAATGACGCAACCTTAACTACCGAATCATAAATAACTGTACTGAACTAACAGTGCTACCTTTTGCTGCCTGTATTTACCAAATGTGACCTTAGTAAAGTGATTAGGTTTCTACTTGTTCAGCTAATGTTGTTGATATAAAGGATCAGTCGTTTTGGAATGGGAACCATGCATAATTTCCACTATTTGAAAGATAAATTTTCAAATGTATCTTTAAGACAGTGTCATGGAATATGTTTTGAAATTTAGGAACAAGTGTTATCCATCTACTGTATTTGGCATCCATTTATCATCTCTCTTATACGTCAGCCGTATTTTAATTAGGAAAACAGCATGTTGAACCATGTTAACTACTCTAAGTAAGCTGTAGCAGTTCCATTATCCCTGTAAGCAGATTTCCAGCGTCTAAGTAAAACCTAAGCAACATTTACAGTTACTCTTATTCCAGTAGAATGCCTCTGAAAGGATGCTAACACCTAAACTACTGAATTTCTTGTAAACACAATCACACAAGCAGGTAAGCATTAAGTTGGTGGTTAGTTAATAGAAATAATATTTTAAGTTCCTGATACAAGTCAGTTCTAACACTGTACATTTGAATTTGTCACAGCCTGGTATCTGCCACTCAAGGAAACAGAAGTGAATTTTCAGAGAACCACCCAAATCATGTTCCATGTTTGGCACTTCAGTCTCCAGAAATTCCATGAAAAAAGATCAAACTCAGCAAGCTACTCTCAAACTTAATCAAGTTTGACTGGCACCAACTTTACTGAAATGAAAGCCAGTACTCACTTAAATTTATTAGTTGCAGCAAAGACTACTTTTAATATAAAGATACTACTAGTATCCTATACAGACTGCTATATTCTGTACAAATGTTTAACGCAAGCAGGATTTCTGAGTTAATCTGTATATTGTTCAGCAGAATCTTTACCTGTAAGCATCTTAAGTAAATTTGCCAGTGAATCAAACTAACTTTTCACTGTGAAAAGGAAGAAAAACTGGATTAGGTACAGACTTTTCAAGACTGTAGTGCTGATGCACAGCTATAGCTTTATTATTATTACTCATCCTTCCTGGAATTAAGTTCTAATTAAACAGTATTTACTAGAAGTACATACTTTTGACCAGATCATATTTTTCAGTGTCATGCTCAGTTTGAGAGTGATGCAATAGTGAAACTCAATTTCCAGAGATTATCATCTCTGGATCTCTCTGGTATTCTGAGGGAACATACGGGCAAAGGACAAAACATTTCTAACACTCCAGACTAAAGAACGATAAGGCAATGATCCCACACCTTCACCAAGAAGGAGCTATACCCAAGCCACATAAGCTCCACCTAGATCCCTGTGTCTAGTGCTTCCAACTAACTCTTAGCAGATTTTCCACTTTGGTTAGTAGTTGAGGCACAAGCCTCTTTCCACTGACAAGACACAAGTACACAGAATTAAGTTTTTCTGAGCAGAGTTCTAAAGCTCCAATCCTGCAAACTTCTACAGATCATTCTGAACTGGATGTAAGTACTTTTGAATCTCCTAAGTGATCTCGGAGCCCTTAGCCTTTGACAATACACTTACCCCAAGTTTAATATACATTCTACAAATTTGAAGACTATTGCTCACTAAAAAATATTTTTTTTAAAAAATCAATCATAGCATTTACAAACACACCAAAAAATAGCCTACCTTGGCCTTCCCTGCCCCCCCCCCCCCCCCCCCCCGCCTCAAATAACATGTGTGTTTACCCGAAGTGTGACAATGGCTTATACAGACATGATCTAGCAGGCCTACACTGAAGCTTGTCCTCATTAGAACAACAAAACCCACCCAAGAACAACAAAGATTCAGAGGGGCTAGTTGATATTATCTCACTTGCAGTGATCGTTCAAACCTTGAACCGCAGAAAATGCAAAGCTTTTGTGCTTTTGAAGTTAAGAAACACAGGAATATTCCTTCTTACATCTCAAGTAACTCAGTGTGGATGATGAAAGTGACGTTAAAACTGAATTTCCCCTCCCCCCAAAATAGTTTCAGTAACCTGCCTTGGAGTTCTGGAAAGTATTAAGTGTATATTTATTCTCAGGATGCCAAAATTTATTGAATGTATATTTGCCAGCACCCTACTGAGAGGAAGATGTGGTTGATAAGATTATACAAAAGGGTTCTTGTAAGCTTATTTTCTTGAGATTAGCAGCCCATTTATGTGTAAAGGAAAATTAAAACTGAAGGCTCAACAGAAGTAACAAAAAAAGCCACCAATTTACAGCAGTATCCAGTGTCAGAAATGCAGTAGAAATAAAGGTGCTGAATGCCAAACTGAAGTGCCAAGATGCATAGACACTCAGCACTCCGTCTTAAAACTTAATTGTACCCACTAGGAATGCAGTTTCTACAATGTAGTTTTAGTATAGCTATCCCACACAGAGCCACTGAATAACAATCAAGTATTCTCCAGAAAACTCAGTATTTACGTAAACCCAAGTGACTAAAATAGACAGAACCCAAACTATGTAGCACATTACTCTTGCACCCAAAAGGTTCTGAGGGTAAACCCTTACAGGGAGCCCCAACTACATCAACAAAATTCCACCAGGATACAGAGTATGTGTAACATACTAGTACATGAAGAGAAAACACAAGGTTAATAGTTGCTAAACTAAGTTGGGAAAAGAACGTGCCTATGTTTTAAAGATGCAAATACATCTTTATGGAAGCAGAATTATCCCCCCCCCCCCAAAAAAAATCTTCCATATGTCATATTATCAAACTCTGACAGACTGTCTCAAAATACTAAATGGCTAAAGTCATACTAATGGCTAAATCCATTAATCAAAGCAAAGCAACTGTTAACAATATTAAACATGAAGAAAGATGTATCACTTTATTAATGTAATAAAGATTGTCAGTGACATAGAAAAAACATGAATAAAAATAAAAGCAGTTTCTTCTTGACGCTTCTCATTCAGACTTGCTTTCCAGTTGTGGCAGTACACTCGTGTGTCCATAACACCAGTCATAACTCTCGGAAATTTTACTCACCTGGACTAATTTTTTCCAAAATAGGATATACTGACTTCAGTCATTAACATATGAGGTCAAGAAATACAGCATTTCCTTAAATTAGAAAATGGCCAGAAAGGTAGCCTTTGTTTAAGCAGCATGCTTATAGGAAGAATATCCTGTATCATTTTATTGAACAGCACTTTCCTTAAAGTAACTTTAATGCCAAAAAGTCATGCATCCAGAGGTTAGGAAGTGCTAAAAGTAAAGGCTGAGGAAGATAACCTAAATTCTGACATTTTTTAAGTTCTGAATACTTGAGTTTGAAAACTGGATGCTTTAAAAATACAAAAATAATAAAAATACAATGCACCATTTTATATATGTATTATACAGCCAATAATGTATCAGTGATATCACAAAACATTTTTATGTTGTAAATTTTATGTCATAATAAAAAATGAGCAGATACCTGTTTTGCAGTCTTGTGCGTTCCTTGAGCCACTCTCTTTGTTTTTCCACCAGCTTGCCATTTTGATTTTCCTGTGTTGTTTTAATCAACAATAATGATTTTAATTAGATAGAGCATTCTAAAACACGCATTATCTCACCTTGCAATGTACTGATATAGGCATAATTGATGAGTTAAGAGGTTTGTAAAACTGTACATTCCAAATATATACTCCACAGTTCAGAACGTGGATAATGCCAGAAAACACACAAAAAATGAATAAAAATTACAAAGAAAGGCAAGAATTACAGACTTCATTAAACAAAGATAATCTACCTTTAAGTGCTCAGTGCCTCTGAAAATCATATCATTACAACCTTCATGTCAAATATGATACTAGTTTTCTATATAGATTAGAAAAAGTCTGCTCTTGAATGACTGTTCAATCAGATATTACAGAAGTAAAACAAGGAATATCTTTCTTAGGAAAAACAAACGTAGTAATTTAGTTTTTCTCAAACTGTTCAAACAACCTACCAATAGATTTACATATTTTCTGCCAAGAAAGATGGGGAAAAACAGAACTTAGAACTGGATTTAGTTCATCTACATTTAGGTAGCCAAAGGAAGAGAGAAAAACGTTCACAGAGCATAAGTCAGTCCCTTAAGATCTGAAATACCTTCTCAAATGTAGCTGTCTCCCTCCACTGCTTATATAAAGAGACATTAGCAACTATGCTTCCAAAATCAGTTTAAATTCCCACAGTCAGAAAGGATGATTTCAGGTCTCCATGCTGTGGTGGTGGCAATTTCTTAACTGATTAAAAATTACCTTTGCATAGATAAATTTGTGTTAGCCTAGACCTACCTGACACGTTTGCATTTAATCTTTGAGATTTGCTCAGGGGTAATTTAAAAAAAAAAAAACCAAACCAAAAACCAATCAAACAACAAAAGCAACAACAAAAATTTTTTTTTAAAGTTTTATTCCTTCAACTTAAATACTAAGTTGCACAACATGAAAATCACAGGATCCAATTACCAAAAACATAAGTTAAGACAAAATACTAACTATGGCTAGAGTACTCTCTAGCACAGATTACATCTAAGTTTCAAGATTATGTAGCTGGATGAAGCCAAGCAAATAAATGCATTAGTTGAATACAGTTCCTTCCTAGACCATAGAGATCATTCTTGAATTTCAGAATTGTCCAGCTGAGATTTTAACAGTTCTTAGGCCAAATTCCCTAACACAGTCCAGCTGTTTTACATTGCTCTGACTATGTAAAGCAGCTGTAAACCTGTCTTAATCAAGCAGTTGTACAGCTGGTTTGTACAGCTGGTTTGCATCACTGGCTATTCCAGGGAACAAGGCCTTTAATTTTAAAACAAATTAAAAATTATTTGCTTGATAATTCATTTTTTAAATGCTTCCTTATCCGAACAACAGCTACAAATTAATATATTAAACTCAATTTAGCAGCATTCAGGAAAAAATCTGATTCAGCTACTGTAGGTATAAAAACTTCCTATTCACTAAAAAGCTTAAACTGCAGATCAGTTCCATGTCAGAATTATGACAACTGAAATATTTCAATCACCAAAGTCTCTCTTCTGACATAATTTACATTCTGCAAAGACAAGATTTTGAACGCAATGGCATACAGAACTTGCACAGTGAAAAGGCTTACAAATATGGGTATGTTAAAATTAAAAAAGGGCAGATGAACAAAAAACCCAGTTGTAGTCTCTTTAGATTCTACAAAAAAGAGAATACTAATCCATCATCTAAGAACTGGGAAATGTCTGAACAAGTCCCCTGTAAAGACAAAAGCAAGTTTTCAGGCACTTTCTATATAAGGCAGACATTTAGAGAAAACCAAACTTATGTAAATACCAGGTTTTGCAAATTTAAAAGCAAATAATGTGTGGCAAGGACTAATTTTTTCTTGAGGTGTATGGGCCAAAAAGTTTTGTATTTCAGCAGCAGCCACATTTCCAAGCTTTATTGTTCTTTTTCTTCTACTAAGTGCCTCTGGTTATTAGAGGACATCTTCCTTTCTGCTTTTGTCCTTTTATATTCACAAGTAATGACAATACAAGAGCACTGCTCAACCATTATGCGTATGTTCAGTGACTACTGGTATGTAACTACAGAATACTAGCATTGCTATGAGATGCACAGGAACTCAATGACATACAAAGGGCATTACCTGCTAGAAATTTACTGAATTTTAAGGAAAGAACAATAGTGACCACAGATAATAATCTCATCAGCTATTAAGTTGCCAATGTGAGATATATAAAGTAGCAAAATTTTGCAGCATTCAGGGAGCTACAGTCATATTTTACACTTGAAGTCCATTTCCTCTCTGTCTCGTAATTAAATATGAAGCACACAGGGTTTATGATTTGTGAAGACTTCCTGTCACAAAAAGCTGAGGTGCTAATATCTCCAAAAAAAAAAAAAAAGCCATTCATAAACTATTTTCAAAAACTATCTTTTATACTAACAATCTCAACAATCATCCCTCTCGCCTCTCTCTTCTGGATACTTTTACTGATACGAGAAATGTGGGAATCACCTTTAAATTTAGTAATTAATAGCAGCCCTCATTTCTGTTCTCACTACGGTAGAGATCAACTGCTGATGTTGTTTCAGTGTCTTTGACACTGTTCATCATCAGACCTTCAGCAGGAACAGTAACAATTTTCAGTTATACTTCTTTTCATCTCCTTGAATGAATCTGTAGATACAATTGGGTAAGCATTCTGCTGTTTTCCTCCAGTTCTTATACACAGTGTGAGAAATCTACTCTGTCACCTCTTTTCTTCCATATTATCCGTAAAACCTTTAAGGCAGTCAGTCTACATTATAGTGCCACTGCTACATATAACCAGTCTGTACTCTGGAATCTAACTAGCCCAGCTGGAACAGTTGCCCATCTTAAGAAACATTTTTGCAAAAATGAGGCTTGGGTAAGACCTAGTTGCCTGGACCTCATTTAAAGTAAGGCAGAGGCATCTGCCTGGAGGAAGCAACCAGACGAGACCAATTATTTTTGATCCCTTAACTGAGGATGCATATTGAAGTTTCTAGTATTATTATAAACTGCATCTTTTTAGAAGTTTGTAGAGCAGTAGTAGGTATGATTTTTCTAACCGTACAATGCTAAGGATCTGGAGAAATTACTGCCTTCAAGCATGAATATCACCAAAATTCTCCATGTTTTTCCACCTCCAGATTGAATTACAGCAATGCATTTTGCACAAAATTACTTCTACAAATCACTGTCACTGTCTCATCCAGAATATAATGGCCCTGTATTCACCTATCAGCACTAGACTGGATTCCCATTCATTTCAGTGAAATTCAAGGTTTGAAACTTGTGAGCCTTAAAGAATACCCTTCCCTTCATGTTATATCCTGCCAATTACGATCCGATCCAATGTTGCTAGGGCTTACACACAATGTTTTCAGTCATGACTCTTACAACTTCCTTACTGGCCAAAGAGAGCCAAGTTTCATGACTTTCATCACATACGGCAAAACCTTTTTACTCCATCAGGCTCTTGCTAAACCAGTAGATTATACTGCAGGCTCCCCAAAGTGTGCCAGGTACCTTTCAACCAATAAAGTATGTTTCCTTACCCTGAAATGCTTAATCTACAAATGAATTCTATGTGGCAAGAGTCCAAATGATTTTAAACAAATAGGAAATAAGAAGGGAACAGTTACAAATACAAGATTCTTCCAATTTTTTGGACACATCTCTTCAAGTTCCAAAGGTACCTTACCTTCTGTTAACATTTAAATGTCAAGCCTCTGGGATGTTTTAACTGTTGCTAATATCATAGCTTCGATTTTATAATAAAATTTGTGTGTAGTGCTTATCTGCATGTGGTACCTCAAATTCCATGCCAGGTATACAAAATAATTACATCAAAAAAACTCTGAAATCCACTATTAGAATGATCACAGCTTTCCAATGTAGGCAAGATCTAAGTGACTGCAACAGGCAATTGGTAGCCATAGGTCTGGAATGCAAATTTAATTCTGGAGACAGAGTATCAGACTAGTGAATTTTTCACAGTTATAAGACTCTCACCCTAGGACACAAAGTCAACTGTACCGTTAATTAGTCTATCCAGCAGAATCTGCTGCATATTCATGAATTCTGTGAAGGAGTATTTTAATTTCAATAGCTGAAATGTGTTAACAGTCACGACCTCTTCTAGACCACTGCCACCATGCTTTGGATTTTCTCATGTCATTTTTTTATTTTTTTATATATATATATATATATATTCGTAACAGGAATTTCAGATCCGACATAACAAGGGTGCATGCTGCTCCAAAATATGTAACAGAAGTGTGACCTGCCATTCCAGAAATCTCTCTCCTTTTTAAGGAAATATTTCTTATTGACAGGAACTATGTATTTCCATTAAGGAATTAGCAGGTTTTGATCACAGTTCTTTTCCTTATTGCTCTTTTACCCATGTCCTCTATAGAAAATACACAAGTCTTTCAGACAAATGGTAAGAAGGACACAAGCATTCAATTTTTAAAATAAATAGAAAAAGAAAGGATACAAACTGAAAAAAACGAATCCAGCATTTTAATTTATCAACCTTCTACAACACTAGCACTAGTAACAGCAAATGCCTATACCTCACTGTTTCTGCAGAAGAATAAAAAAAAAATCTCGTAATGATTAACAGTATATAACATAAAATGTTAAATCACACACTGTTACTGCCAAAGCAAGACCTCTGAACATTATGAGCAGAAGAAACTGCCCAAAGACAAAATTCTGCTTTGTAGAGAAGAGTTGCAGGATTGGCTCAGGCAGCCTGAACCCTTGGCCTGATTTACACAACCCCTGAATGAGTTAGAACTGTCCTAATTCATAATATTGCTGTATCATTCCTCAGGGACAAAATACATATTGGAAGATCAGCATAAAATGAATCAGAGCTCACTGACAGCAACATATATACCCTCTATGCCAAGACAAGGGTCAAGAGAAAAAGGATCTGGCTCTGCCACTTTCATTAGCCACAAGTTCCTTTCCACAGGGAAATTTTCCATCAGGCAATTATCATCAGATCCTTTGTATTGTGCAAAAAGGTCAACCTATGATTTAATGAAGAAATTTTAAAAAGAAGAAAGCACCAGTGACAGAAAGTTTAAAAATTACAATGGTGCTAATACAACCAAATTAAGGAAATGAATATAGCTACTTAGATTTTAATTATCATACATAACTATTTAATGAAGGCTAAAAATTCACTTTTACATTCATTCTTCATGTGTTGGCAGAAAGTTAGAGCAAACATTCATCTACAACTCACATACACTTGTTTTTAAGGGAAAAGTGTTACTTGAAAGTTTCTAAAAGACTATTACAAACAAGGCAGTATTCAAAAGAAGCAGACTCTTTAAACAGAAATTGAATCAACTCACAAGTAGCTCAAAAAAACTGTTAGAAATACACTCCATGTTCCTTTTGCATATTCTCATTCATATTACTACCCTTCCCAAAAGTGTAATTCAGAATCTATAAATACTTTGGGCCCCAGTTCTATTCTGCTTAAATGACGTATGTGACTAGTTTAATAATATCAATGGATCTACTAACATACTCAAGAACATGCAGGCAAATGTAAGACTAGCAAATAGATAAATGCATCTTCTGGAGACAGCCGTAAATGAAGCTGCCACAAGAACAAAAAACTGGCCCACTTAAAAATCCATGTATTCATGATAATAAACTGAGTAGCTGTTGCATATGATCCAAAGCTGGGAGGTATGCATTCTACTTAGATTATGCTCAAGTCTTACATTATTTCCATTTTCTCTTCCTATGTGTAGCTAACAAAGATTCACAGTACCTGTTTTTCTGCTAACCAGTTAGTGCTTTCTAAAAATGCCACTGCACAAAATGTCCTAAGCTGGGACAATACTGAACTAAAAGGGTCAAAACCTGAAACCAAAGCTTGTAAATGTGGACACTTGTAATTAGGCTTAGGATGTTTAGCTGACAAACATAAGTTAACTGTCATTCTGCTTGTCACTGTTCAACAGAGGTACAGCTATGGCTTCTGAACTGAATGCAATTTCCTTAATGAAAGCTGCATAAATGTCCACGTACAAACATCTAAATAGGTTTTCAAGCAACCCATTGCCTTCTGTGACTTTTAGACTTTTCAGCTTTAAAAAAGAAAAAAAAAAAATCACAAATATACCTTAATGCATAAAGGAAGGCAAAGACAGTTTAAATTTTGGGTCAGTTTGCTTCAGACATAGGGTTAATGATCTTGTAACTTAGACATAACTTTTCATAGAAATATCTTTTTCACTGGCAGAATCACAGAACAGCTGAGCTTGGAAGGAACCTTTAGAGATCATCTAGTCCAGCCTCCCTGCTTAAAGCAGGGTCAGCTAGAGCAGGCTGCCCAGGACTATGTCCAGTCAGGTTTTGAGCACCTCCAAGGACAAAGACTGCACACAGTTTCTCTAGGCAACTTGTTCCAGTGTTCAACCACCTTCACAGCAAAAAATTTACTTTTAGACACTCCTGCCTAAGTCTCAAAAGCAGCAGCACCTGCACAGGGACATGTGAGCTACAAAAATACTTGAGATTAAGCCCTCAAAAACAGCATTCTGACATCTGGAACAGCTTAAAAATTAAAATCAATTGCTGGCTCCTTAAGTCATCATAGCACAAGAGAATATTACAACAGTAACAAAACTGTTCCAAGGACTTGCATTATGGAAAACTGTCCCCACATATCCCCAAAGTTCTTCACAGATGTTTACCAAAGACTGAAGTGATACCAAAAGAAACTTCCAAACTTATTTGTTTTAGAGCATAGAGAGCAATTTGTTAAGATTGTTCTAAGCTATCTCTACAATTCTGAATTCCCAAGTTACAAGAGATCAGTTTAAGACAACATTATTATATTACGCAAGTATCTTGATAGTATCAGCAAGAGAACAGTCTTAGATGTTGCTTACAGACAAAACGAAAACAGTTTTTAATCTGTCGCGGTGAAGGTTTTATAAAGTGATCTGTCAAATGCAGGGTTCATTTTGTAAAAAAGCTTTAAAATTATACTATGTACACTAAACATAACCATTTATTTTTTTATAGAGAAATCCTATGTAAGAAACATGTTTCCAGGTGAGCAACTCCAGCGGACAAAGGGATGGAAGTGGAAAAAGCTGGTGGAAGACTCCTGAATACATACCATCATCTTCTTTGTTTTCCAGTGGAACGCTCCATGCAATTAGGTTCCTTGCTGTACGTCCCTCTTCTGCAACTATTTTCCTCACTTTGTCATGGCTGTTAGAGCGTTGGAAGGAAGCCTGAAAATAAGAAATAAAGGGATGGGGGGAAAAAAAAAATATATATATATATACAAATTTTTGGTTCAATATGTTGATTTCATCCAAAGTAGGGTGCGCGGGTACTAAATTTTCCTCAAATACTTGAAACAGGTGTACATACTCATTTTCACAAACATTTTTCTGCATGATAAGCAGATTGACTCATTAACATGACATGAGAGTTACTACCCAGCCCTCAGTATGTGTATGTCTACACCACACATTTTTAACCTCCATTTAATTGATTGTCAGTGCTGCTAGAGCATCACAGTAGACTTCAAAAACGTTCTAGTTAGCTTGTGTTAATTAGAACTAATTACTCAAGATAAAAGCTGCAGGAGACCAAAACACATGTGTTAGCTGACTGGAGAAGAGGCCGTGTTCTGGTTTCGGCTGGGACAGAGTTCATTTTCTTTCTAGCAGCTGGTATACTGTCATGTTTTGGATTTAATATGAGAATAATGTTGGTGACACACTGCTGTTTTCAGTTGTTGCTAAGTAGTGTTTAGACTAAGTCAAGGATTTTTCAGCTTCTCATGCCCAGGCAGCAAGAAGGCAAGACACACAGCCAGGACAGCTGACCCAGACTGGCCAAAGTTATAGTCCATACCATGGGATGTCATGTCTAGTATATAAACTGAGGGGAGTTGGCCGAGGGGGGGCAGAGATTGCTGCTCGGGAAGTAACTGGGCATCGGTCAGCAAGTGGCGAGCAACTGCACTGTGCATCACTTGTTTTGTATATTCTAATTCTTTTACCACTATTATTGTAATTTTATTATTATCATTATTATTTTCTTCCTTTTTGTTCTATTAAACTGTCTTTACCTCAACCCACGAGTTTTACTTTTTTTTCCCCCCCAATTGTCTCCCCCATCCCACTACGGGTGGAAGGGAGCAAGAGAGTGGCTGCGTGGTGCGTAGCTGCTGATTGGGCTTAAACCAAAACTGCCTGGAGAAAGGCATGAGATTTATCGGAACTACCCAAAACGTGTAAAAAACCCACCTCTCTTTCACCGAGAAGACAAGAACCTATAAAGTATTTCCTGGCAACTGAAGTTAGCTGTTATTACTAGAAAGCTGCAGCTGTTCAAAGACAGAATGAGAGACACTGAGGATGAACTTCACTTTACCTAATAAACATGTTTCTTTGCACTTGCAAAATACACCATCGCAAGACATTTGAAACCAAATATATTGAGAAATATTTTTATCAACCAACAGATGTCAATTAGATAAAATCTTGCCTCTTCTCCAGTGTATCAAGTTATTCCTCAGAAAATAATTTGAAACAAAGCCAAGCTATATACTGTAATGATAAATTTATATACCGTGATAGCACAAAACTGCTGACCAAGTTATCTTTAAACACTGACAAACTTAACCACAAAGAAGTTACATAAATCTAAATATTATTTCAGGCACAAACAGACTTATTTTCTATAGCATTAATCAGAAGACACATTTTTCCTCTTTTCATTCTTACCATTGTATGACTCAAGCCTGCAACCACTTAGTTTTATAGTACTAGTACATATTTAGAAAGAAAATACAGTAAAAACTAATATAGCAGATGAGTGGCTATAACTTATTAAGGTGGTAGGAAATGCAAGACGAACTGAGAAACTGCTTTTACTTCAATGCTTATATAACAGTATTTAACTTCAGTTTCTCTCATCCAGATGTCCTCAATTGTATGTTTCAAAGCTGCAGTGTGCCATCTAGTGCTCCACAGACCTACCTCGAGATATCACCACATAATACAACAAAAATAAAGAAAAAAATAGCACTGCTATGTAAGTGAAGTTTTGGAAAACCTAACCAAATAAATAAAGCAAATTATATATTTTGGCCCAAAGAAACCCAAGCAAAGCATGTAAAAACCCAGGATCTGTTCTATGTAATTAATTGCCTATTCTTGCTAGGAATTTTTAGTAAGATGACTATTTCTGCTGAATCAAGTTTGGCTGGGGTTTTTAATCCCTTGTTGCTTAACAATACACTTTCCATCATTGATCTAAGAGTTAGAGACCCACGAATGTCACATAACTGTTAAAATCACTTTAAAATACTGTAAAAACTCCCAATGTAAATACTTGTGGTGCCTTACTTCAGAACAGAGTCAAATAATTTTAACTTAATCACCTCTGAAATGAGTCTGTCTTAAACCAAAAAGAAGAATATTCAGACTGCATTTTGCATTAATTTATTCTCAAATCTTCAAAAAGACCTAAACACTCACCTTAGCTGGAAGTAAGGCTAATCTACAGCATCCCTAACTGCCAAAAATGAATAAGTAAACAAATAAATCTTTCCTCATTTATTGCACCTTTTCTTTCAAATCCTTCACCAGCAGACACTGCTCACTTGGCACAATCTACGTAATACTTAACTATGGCTTTCCTACAGCATAAGCCTGCTCATTCTTGCCATACACGGAGGACTTGGAAATCATTTGAATGTTTTTCTTTCCTATTATTTTTCATGCTGTTACATCCCATTTCATCCTTCATTGGTCTTCCTATCTTCCAGGCTTACCATCCCTATTCCTTTAATCTTTTTTTCTCCCGTTTTCCAGATCTCAGATTTCAGGTTTTCTGGATCTGAGCACTTACGGTTTTCTCTGCCAGATGGTCTCCAACTGATTCACATCTCTCTTTGAAACACAACATCCAAAAGCAGATACAAATACTTCAGTAAAGACTTTCTGAACGTTAAACACTGCAGACAGGTTATTCACATCTTACAGATGATATTCCCATTTAATCATCTCAAAATGATGCATGGGGTGGGTTTCTTTGCAATACAATATTACCTTTTCATCACTTACGATATAATCATAACACACGTATCATGACATACCACACATAAAGTAGCACAACTTAGTCACAAAATAACAAAGCCTGGAAGGGACCTCTGCAGGTCTCATCCAACCCCCAAGTTCCTGTCCCCTGTCAGATCAGACCCAACTCTTCCTAATATATAAGCAGAATTTCTCGTTGCGCATACAGAATCTATAATCCCAAGGTTCCTTTCTGCACAACTGCTGCCAAGACAGTTGTTTTCCATCCTTATTTTTGGAGATCATTACTCCCATGTAAGTGTAAAACTTTCCATTAGTCCAGACCAAACAGACCTTTAAAATTATTTATTTTTTTACAAGCCAGAAAGGCTTATAAGGAAAGCAGAAGTATCTCAACATGACATTTCCAAGTACTTTGTATCATGAAACTCGAACTTGACTTAAAATTCTAGTCTCCATAACTTAGATGTCAGTCAAAAGAAAACAACAAAGCCTTAGAGGAGGTCTTAATGGAACAGTTAGCAATAATGAAATGTACAGCCACAGAGAAGTGTAAACTATTGTGCCAAAGGCCATAGTGGGTATCAACATAGTCTTTTCATTTGACTAGACAAGAGTAAACTTTAATGCCCTCCTTCATAGGAGTGAAGTGATACTTTTTGACCGCCCCCTCAACCTGAATCCCTCCTATTTGCTACTTAACTATCCAAAGAAGTTATCTTCATCAAAGTACTCTAGATACAATCATGTCAGGCAAAAGGAGTGACTACAAATTTGTTTAGCCTTAAGTAGCAGATTTTTGTCATTTAGTCTGTACTGCTTCTTTGCATGGCTATGAATATTAGAGGACCTTTTATGAGGATTCTTGTTTTAATGGTATTCATATATATACATACATTGCCATAAACAAAACCCCCAGTTTCATCCATTGCATTCACAAAGAAAATGACTTCAGCTCTAACCTCAGCTTCTTCAAAGACCACCACTCCATTAGTGTAACCAAACATTATGGTCTTACACTAGAGCACAGGTTGGATGAAAGCAGTTTAAAATGGGAATCAGCTGAAACAATGCCTTAAAGTGCAAAAAAACCAATATAGTAACACAACTAGAAATGATACAAAACAAATTTCTTCTACAGTAAAATTCATTTTTTAAGGTTTCTCATCACGGTGTTAACAAATTAAGTTGATCCAGTTTCTAGAATCAATACTTTCAGAGAGAAGGTACAAATGAACTGATCTGTCAGTGTATCCCAAAATGAAAAATTAGTTTTTCTTGCAGTAGGAAAAATCCTACCACACTGTTACAGTAGCTGAATGTCTTACCATCATATTATAGCCTTCCTCCACATCAACAGGCTCACTTATTACGTTTTTGGATGACCCCATTGAGTTTTCATACCTGTGTCAAAATAAATGCAATTAATTATTTTAACGTAAACCACTTCTAAAACTAATTTTAGCTTCTTAGCAGCCTTTATGTCATAGACATCGGACGAACACAGTAAGCTTTTCAGAAGATCGTTTTATTTGTGAAGTGTTTGCATTGCTCCTTAGTAAAAGCAGCTAAGGGCCCAAAAAGAAAACAAAAAGAGAATGACCATACAGAAAAATGTAAATGTATATGTAGTAAGACAGTAAACAATAGACAGAATATTAAAACTTTAAAACAAATCATTGCATGGACTGCTCTGGAATAGTCAAAGGCAAGCAGAATAATCTCTCCTGTGACAGAGGACCAGGCACGTTGGTGATTAGTTCAAAAAGAAAAATGAATCAGAGACATACTAAGAAATCGGTATCAGATAATTAGTGGCGAAGCAAAATAAAATTGAAACTTCTGTTCTCATTTTTAAAAAAAATGGGACGGTTCCCGTAGAAGTCAAATCTGAGAAAGGGAATCCTTTTATCCCATTTTGAACTACAGAACCATTGCAACAAATGCAGAAGTGCACAGGACTAAATATTTATAGGTTTATCAAGAATTTTCAAAACAACGATAACAATTCTGAAATAAAATTAAACCCTTGGCTTCATGGTTGAAATAAATTCTAACCAGCTACTCTTAGAATGCACACGCTCTCCTTCAACAGTTCTTATTCTTCTGAAGAGCCAGACACTAACCAGAAGTTAAAGACACTTTTAAATTATCAGAAGTTAGGTAACAGAACAAGGTTAACCTTTAATCAGATCCAAAGTCGGATTTTGTTGGTCTTTATCATTAATGACACTGCTTTAAGTGGGCTGCTCACTTGTTCTCATATTACATCTTGTATTCCTCGTAAATTGCTGATTTTTCTAAAAGTAAATAGCCAAAACCTATGTCAACAAACAGGCAGTTGTTAGGATTTGCACTTGTTTGTATGGTTTAAGACGACATACTGAGCTTAAGAAAACTGAAACATTCTGCAGCTGGTTGAAGGAAGCAAGTTTTTGAAAACAAAGTAAGATTATCTTTCAGCATCACTTCAGGCATCAGGATAGGCCCAGCATGAGGAGTCTTCAGCCACTGAAGCATCTTAGAAAACTGTGCTTTTGCCCACCAACTTAACTTGATTATAATCAAGGTGTAATAAAAGCTCACTAAATTGACACGTATATTCGAAGAAAAAGCCTGAGGGTCCAAGTATTTTCCCAGTACTGCAGCGCATTTGGAAACAATTTAAAACCAGGAATCTGTATTTAGAGAAATGTGCAGAGAATACAAACCCTAGCCCCGAGTATGCTGCGAGGCCTACTCTACTGTCAGCTTTTGTAACCATGGTTTTCTCTCTGACAGCACAAGAAGACCATCAGTTTAAACTATGAACGCCGTTAACAGTTTTTAAAATGCAAATACTTACACACCTTATGGCGGTTTTTAAAGAGTTTACAGTAAATTTTCTCAGGATGCGTGCCCCACCCTCCCCCACACACAAAACTTCCACACCGCAAATAAGGCGGACCTGCGCAACTCAAATTAACAGAGAGCTTTACAAGCACGGGAATCTCCCGCTGACTGAGCGATTCCAAAGTTTCCTCACAGACTTCGTTCACGACTGCGGGCTTGGGCGGGAGCGACGGGGGGAAGAGACAGGCGGGAGGGACAGGCCCCCTCCACCACCACCACCACCACCACCACCACCACCACCACCACCACCACCACCACCACCAGTCTGAGGCAGGGCTGCCGCGGGGCACAACCCGGGGGGGGGGGGGGGGGGGGGCGCTCCGGAGCCCCGCTCCGGCGAGGCCTATCTGACACCCACCGGGCCCGCTCGCCGACACGGGCTTTCCCGGTTGCCTGTAGCAACAGGCCTCACTCCCTCAGCCGGCCACCGCGCTGCGCTGCGCAGGGCCGGGCCGGGCCTCTCGGGAAGGCCGAGGACCCGGAGCCGCCCGCAGTGCTTGGGGGGCTCCGCGGGGCGGATGGAGGGGGGAGAGGGGGGAGGGGGAAGGGCTGGCCCGCCGCCATCTTGCCCCGCCGCCGGCGCCCCGCGCCGCCCTACCGCCGCGCCGCGCCCCTCCCCCGCGCCGGGGCGCGCGGAGCGGCCACTCACGCTCTCCGCCGCGCCGCGCCGTCCCGCCCGCGCGCGTCCCGCCGCGGTGATGTCATCGCATCCCGCCGCCAGCGGCCGCCCGCCCGCCGCCGCCACCACCACCACCGCCCCGCTTGTCTCCCTCCAGCCACCCCCCCCACACACACACACACGCCGCGGCCCGGCCCCGCGAGCCGCGCATGCGCCGCCGTGCCGGCGAAGGCATTGCCCTCACCTCGCCCGCTCGTTTCCCGCTTGGTGCGGGGCTGAGGCGGCCGTGGCGCCTCCGCCTCTGACAGAGGGCTGGAGAGGGGTCCCGAACCGCGTACCGGAGGAACCTGCGGCTCCCCGGCCCGTGTCAGGCCGCCTGTCGCTTGGGGCTGCCGCGTCAGCCCTGTGAGAAAGCCCTGAGGTGCCGTCAGTTCGGCCCTCCCAGGCTGACGGGACCGCTGAGGTGACGGCGGTCAGTCCCTCAGCGGCGAGCGCTTTCCCCGCCGGTAGGGAGGTGGAAAAAGGAGAACGTCGAATATGTGCCAGCCAGTAGATACGCGTGTACAAGACATTGGGTGTATGCGCAGGCAAACAGCAAAACAGGACCTAATCCTGGGGTGTAACACTGGTGAGGTGTGAGTTAGGGTACTGTGTCCCGCCTGGGCACTGTACTTGGAGACCGGTGGGGCTCGCGTGGAGAGGCCAGCCCTTCTTATGGGATTTGAGGCCTGAAAAACGTGATTTGTGAGGAAATACTGGGCAAGTTGAATCTATTTAGCCAAAAGGGAATGTGGTGGGAGCGTTCAAGCATGTAAAAGCATGGTTGTGAAGAGAAAGAGAATAATCCATTTCCCCCCGCTGTGACAGGAGTAAGAAGTAAGAGGCCTAAATTGTAACCTGGACAATTTAGGCTGCTATCTCTAAAACGTTAAAAATAATACAAGGATTGGAATAGATGGCTTGGGAGATTATACATGCTTCAGCTGAAGTCTCCAGGAACAGCAGCGCAAACATCTCTCAGAAATGACGCATATACTTAACTCTGGTTTGGAGCAGGGAGCTGAGCCAGGTCGCCCCTGAAGGCCCCGTCCACATCCCTTATATCGTCACTGTTCGATTATGAGCTTCTTTATTATTTATCAGGCATTTGTCTGAGCTTCCACAACTGTCTCTTTGGTGTGCGGCTGAGCTGAGCACTGTGGTACTGGGCCTCGTGTCAAATCCTGCTGTTCTGGTTCGATGCCAAATCAGATACCACATTAGAAGTGTCATTTTATAACCTACTTCCTCAGATATTAATAACTGCACTAAATGCAAAGATGTAGAAAACCAGGTCTGTAATGTCTGCAGGGTCTAAAATACTTCAGGATACTTTGTGCAAGGTGTTACGAAACAATTGATTAGAACACTCAGAAAGTCATATTTGGGTACTACTAAAGCAAATGACTGCCATTTTGAAATGCAAACACATGGTATTTGAACCTGATCATCTTTATAAGTACACTGTTGCTCAGTTTTTCCCCTTACTTAAATCCACATGCCAAAATCCAACGACTTTTATAACGGAAGAAGGAAGGATAATCTTTGCATGCAGGTCTTGGATACACTTAACCATCTCGTATGCAGCTTAAGATGTTTACAAGTGATAAAAACAAAATTAGGAGAATATGTCAAAATGGAAGCCTATCTAAAAAAAACTACTGAAAATCCGTTTATTCTGAAAGGGTATAAATGACATACATTAGAGTGAAGAAAATTAAAGCTTATTCAAGTTAGGCAGTGATTTATAAAACTAAAATGTAGAAACATAAAAAAATTGTAGTAAACACCAGATGGATAACTTCACTTGCTAGAAATAACTGTTAAGAAGCTACTGTTTGTGTTGCTGGACAACTGATCTCCTGCTGACAGTTTAACAGGAAGAGATTTACATTTGCAGATCTCAAAGAGAAGAAGTTGTGTTGAACATGACCTTCTAACATTAATTCCTTTGTGACTGAAAGAAGCTCCAAGCAGACTTGTGAAAGACTGTATGCAATTTGGCTTGGGGGAAGGGGGGATTTTTTTGAAAAGTCAGAAAGTTCAGCACATTAAAAAGTTTTTATATAGCGTGACTCATTCTGATTTAAAAATAGCTTCACTGATACTCTCTTTTTCCTTACAAGTTACAATAGTGATGCATTTGCTGTGCACTTGGTTAAAAATATCGAGGGAATATGAGAGCCTCTCTCTCTTCCCCCCTCCCCCCCCCCCCCCCCCCGCATCCATACCAGAATGATCTTGAATTTTATTATATGACCGATTAACTGCATGCTGGGAAGTGTCTGGGTTGCATTTTGACACAGGCTAACTACCAAGAGAAGAATATGATTGCCTATGCTTTCCATCTTGCTGAGCTTCAGATTTTTTTTTCCTAATGTATAGGATATAATGACTTTTTGGTTTAGTTTGCTTTATTGTTTCAGTTATTTGTATTTCCTCCTCCTCCTATCCTGAGTCATCTCGGCATATGAACGTGCCATTAATAAACTTGCTCTTCGCACATTTACGTTGAAATTTTTACTTGGAGGCTAGTACAGTTTAGGCACTTAAATGTATAATGTGATACACTTGTCAAACCTTGAGATAGGCAGCAGAGTTTTTTTAGGGTGTTAGTAATGCATTAGACAAAGAAGACAAAGCATCTTCAGTACTATTTCAGAAACCAAATCTTATTTCTGTTTTTAATGCTTACAGGATTTGCTTTATCTACACATGCCACAAGTAGTATGCCTTATTTCACATTTTGTATATGTGATTTATATAAATACTGATGGGAAATTTAACATTTAAACCAATAAAATATATTAGACTCAACTCACTATTAGATTTTTTTAATAGAAAGACATTTCTTATATGGGCAGGAAATTGCAATAACACATTTACTGATTTATTGCAATATGTTACTCTCAGATCTTCAAAATGAACTGTCGTGGCTCTTCGCAGTTAATAGAATTTGAGGTTAACCGGGGAGCTGTACATCGCTATTGCCACGGAAGAGACAGGACAGCACAGCAGACAACCTCCATTAATCGAGGGCTCTGCTTAAACCTGGCAACCATTCATTGTGTTTCTGGAAATCCAGGTAGGTTAATCTCGCTTCTTTCTGTTTAAAAGAGGAGTTCCAGAAACACACTAGTATTGAAAGGAGAAGTAACAAATCTAGGGACGGTCTTGCGTAAACCTGGATTCACCCAGTAAGAATGATTAATTTGACCTCATTGGGCTTGGGATCAGAGCAATCCCAATTTCACGCAACAGCTCTTAGGAATGGTATTCCTGGGGAGGCCCCCTGCTCATTTACTTGACGTATTTCTAGTTTGTCTGAGTGGTAAACGAGGTTAAATTCATTTTACAGCTTTCTTTTCTATTATCTGCGTTGGGCAGTTAGGAACAGTCGTATCGATCCACCTTGTTAACTCTCCTAAAGCACTGCTCCCCTTTAACTGTGGGTGAGAAGCGTGACTTGCGAGTCGGCTCCTCCGGCCAGAGAATCGTTGGCTCGTTTTTGGTGTAAAGCTTTTACACCGTTCCGCTCGTTTCCTGATCCTCTTCCCCGATGCCAGGGTTTGTTGACGCTTGCCTGACGTTCTGGTGACAAGTCACTTCGGTCTGCCGAGCTTCACCGATGCTTACGAGTCGGCAAACGATCCCCCCAACCTCGATCGCATTTGGTCCCTTCCACGGCCACAGCAAAAAGGACTGGGCGACAGAGGAGGGTAAACCCCTCCGGTTCCCAACCAGCGGCCCGTTCCCGCTGCGGCCAATTCCGCACAAGGCGGCGCCCGGCGCCGCGTCCCCCCAGGGCCGCGGGTCCGACCCCCGGCGCAGGCGGCGCCCCCGAGCCCCCCGCCGCGCCGCTCGTCCCGCCCCTCCGCAGCCCCTTTCCCCGCCCCTTCAGCCGCGGGTCCCCTCCTCGGCGGGCGAGATGCGGTGGTGGCGGCGGCGGCGGCCGCTGCTGCTGCTGCTGCTGCTGGCGCTGGGCCTGGCCCTCGCCCTGGCCCTGGCGGCGCAGGGACAGCACCGCGCCGACTACGACCGGGAGGCGCTGCTCGGCGGACAGGTGGGCGGCGGCGGGCAGGGCGGGAGCAGGGCCCGAGCGCGGCGCTTCTCCGCCGGCGAGGCCGCGGGGCGGGCGCCGCCGGGCCGGGCAAGGGTCCGAGGCGGCCGGGGACGGCGGTTTGACGGGCGGTTGGTTGGTTGGTTGGTTCCCTCTGCCGCAGGAGGAGGCGGAGGAGTACGCGCGGCTCAGCCCGGAAGAGCAGCAGCGGCGGCTGAGGGCCATTGTGAAGAAGATCGACTCGGACGCGGACGGCCTCCTCACCAAGGGTAACGGCGGGCGGCGGCCCGGCACCCGGCTGGCCCGGGGCCCGCCGCGGTTGCGTGGCCCGGCGACCAGCTGGTAGCACGCGTGGGGGGGTTCAAGCGGGCGGGGGCCGGGCTTTGTCCCTGTCCCGGGTCCGGCCCCGCGCCCGCAGAGGAGGGAAAGATGCGCTCCCCGCCCCCCCCCGCGACACCGCCGATGACTCCTGTGCTGTGGGGAATCTCCGTGGAAAACAGAAGGAGCAGCTTGCACAGTGCGTTAGGAACGCCAACAGAGGGTGTCTCGGTCCCTAAGATTTCTGTTTTACGGGAGGAAAGAAGTGGGGGCCAACAGGAGCACGCGGGAGCGAGTTAGTGTGGGTAAGAGAGCGTTACTAAGTTGGAGGTCCCAGCCGTGCACGCCCGAAGCCGCTCTGAGTCAAGGGGATTTCTGTGTTCGAAATCCTCTTTGTGCAACTCGGAGAGCAAGTTTCAGAGGCAAAGAAAGCGCGCTGCAGTCGTAGTACTACCTATATGCGCTTCAGTGCCTGGTGACACCGAGTGGCCCTGAGGAATCATATATTCGTTTCATCACAGTATCGTATCAAATGTCTCTTCCCAGACAGGTTTTTATCAGTCAGACTCGGGAACACCACGGTAAACTCGGGCCCTTCCTTTCGGTACATGATCATGACACGTTATTAATTTCGGTTTAAAACTCATTGTGAAAATGTATTTTTGGTGTTTTGCTGTGATTTTGACAAAAAAATCAAAATCGTCTCACATGCACACACGCAGAGCAAGTAGAATCCTTGTTCAAACACCACAACAGTGATACTTCACACCAGAACAGTGATACTTCATTAACATGATACTAAACATGCAGGAAGCTTTCTAGGTGAGAGGACAAAATATGGTTTTAAAGACAAGATCAGCTATATCTCTTGAATGTCTTCCACTTTATATGCTGAAACTAATCAGCTGCACACTTGTTTCAGTGTTCCTGCATCTGACTGTGTAGAGATGAGATAGTATATAACTTTGACAGGATGGCTGACCCCTGTAATAAACAACAAGCAGTTCACAACGTGAAGGCTGTAAGGGCAGAGGTCTATCTAAAGGGTAGAAATTCCACCCGTACTCCATCCTCATGGTATATATTGCATCTGGTTCTCAGTCTAATGGAAACTTGCCCTCCCCTCATTTCCCAAAGGAAAACTCAGAGTGGAATACGGTTTTACACCAATAAACTTATGATATCGAAGCTTTTTCAGCTCAGTTATTTTTCAGTGTATTGCAGAACACTCCTGGAGAACTTTTCCTTAGTAGTGGAGTAGTGGAGGCTAACAGTGAGAGAATTTGTGATAAATATTAATACCACTTCTCTAATGTTGGAGCATTAAGTATTTCTGATTAATGGCACTGGACATTACGTGTTCAGATGGCTGTGCCTCGTGCCTCAAATGCTGGGAAATAAACCATGCTATAAATTATATGTTACCCATCTTTAAGAAATCATGTTGCAGTTTCTTGTAAGGCAATGCTCGTTTTGTGCACAAGCCTCAGTGGTTATAAAACATGGCATGCACGCCTCCACATGTTCAGTCGATTCACAGAATCTGTTACAAAGTTGGTTCCTTTGGTAATACAAATTCAGTATTCAAAATATATTTTTAAAAATCTCTTGCTGCTTTTCAAAGATATTTAAATAAAGCTAGTAAAGTTGTATTGACACTTCTGCAAGGAAGGACAGAATAAGATACTTAAGTATTTAAAAAAAGTTATAAGATTTTTCTACACCAAAGTAGTAATTTCTGTAGGATTTTTTAATTAGTCATCATGACTCTTCAGAGCAGGATTTCAGTTGAGTTGATTTAGCTATATAATGTTGCAATGCAGAGGAAGTTGCCTTCCCTTTCTGGGCACCTGAAAATAACTGGGTGATACTGAGGGAATATGTTCTCCCAATCTTTAAATGAAGTAACTTTAATGTATTTGTATGAATTCATCTGCATATTCAGCTTTCTTTTAGCCATGTTTCTATAAAAACAAATAGCTGCAAAGCATTTCCAAAAATACATAAGGCTTGATTTCAGCCCCAAGTAAAGGGAAAACATTTCTTAATGTTTCATTTTGGTAATTAAGGCAATGGCAGGGAATTTATTTTTATTTCAGTTTGTGGATTTTTCAAAAGAAACCCAAAACTGATGGGAATGATATTTTGGGGGGATAAAAAGTTATGTTTAGAGTTGTCTATCTAAACCATATTCAGTATCATTTTCATAAAGCTCTGAAGACAAAAAAGGTGAAGGGATGCTACAGTGTTGATTGGCTTCAGATTTGGAAAGGCATAGCCACGTAATCATTTCAGGCTGACATAAATGTCAGCAGGCACCAAAAGGGGCAGGCTTCCCGCTTCCATTGTTCAGTGACCTAAATAAGGGTACGTTCTCAGCTGAAAACTTAAGACTTTACTTGCAGGATAAGTTTTTAGTGATCCACTTTGCTATGTAGCTGTATGAATGCTACCTGTAATAATTTTTTCCTACCACATCCCACCTGTTTCAGAGAGGGATACATCACACTTACTCTGGCAGCACCAGTATAGGCCAGTAACCATGTAACTCTAGCTTAAGGGTATCAATGGGGGAGTGGTACTACGAAAGAAAAACTGAAGGCTGTAGCTGTGATCTAGTCTCTCATTCAGTTAACTTGAAAAAAGCCATGGCATAGAAGAAACAGATTGTTTTGCTTTAACTAAGCTCTTGCCTATATGCTTACATCTGAATTGCAGAGTATATTCCAGACTGAATAGGCCTGTGGTATCTTTATAGTTTTTATAGTGCAGATGATTCTGATTTTTTTTAATTTTATTATTTTTTTAATGATTTTCACAGAGGAGCTGAGTTCCTGGATACAGCAGTCTTTTAAACATTATGTTACGCAAGAAGCTAAGCAACACTTCAATGACTATGACAAAGATGGTGATGGATTAGTGTCTTGGAAGGAGTATAATATGCAAATGTATGATCGTGTAATTGATTTTGATGAGAACACTGTCCTGGAGGATCAAGAAGAAGAATCATTTCGACAGGTAAAATGTTTCAGCATCAGTTTCTGTAAGCTGTTGGCAAAAGGCAGCAATGTTTGTTTATTGTGACAGAACAAGATGGGTAGAGAAACCCTAGCAGCTGGCACATGGTTTAACGCTTTCGTCTATCTGAGATAGGGGAGTAATTAAAGGAAAGTAATGGAGTATTAAAGCTGCTACCAACTAAACAAAGACAGAACAAAATCGTACCTCCCAAGTATATTTTTTCAAGCTGAGTTGAGTGTAAGTCTACTGACAGTCTTGCCACAGAGCACAGTCTCCAGCTATCACCTTAAAACAAAATGGCAATCTGTTAGATTAGGTCTGTAGCCTAACCAGTGTCCTCCCTTCAGCAGGGGCCAGTACCACTGGTGTTGGAGGTAAAGGAAACCCTTGTACTCTTTAACCCCCTCTGTTGCATTTTCCAGTTATTTCTCAAGTACCCAGTGTGGGGTATCAATACAGCCTACTTTAACATTTTCTGTCCATTAGAGACCCACAGAGAAAGCAATAGCAATTCAGACATTTTTAGCAATCAAAATGCAACTCTGACAGCTAAAACTGGATGTGTAAACAACAGAAGTTATGGATTAATGTCATATATGAAAGCAGATACTTGAGAGTGGAAAGGAAAGAGGCAAGAGAGGCAGGGAGGAAAGGTTCACCAAGAATCACCACATAGCGAAACTTGTTTCCTTTCAGGTTACACATGTATAGTACATGTAAATATTTCCCAAAAAGTGAATAAGTGAGTTTTTAGACTATTCTGGCCTGAGTGGTTTGTTGGGGTTTTTTTCTGTGAAGATTGCTGTGGCTGCTTTTAATAAAGTAGTAATAGATAATACAGGATGTTGACAGAAGTGAAGCTGAAATAGACAATGGGCAGGGGGTTTTACACACTGAAGAAACAAACTGTAAAGCTTTGGAGGTCACTTAACTGAATAATTACATAGCTTTTAAATAAAACAAGACTTTACATGGACCTACCAGTCAAAATATTGATCCCATGTTTGAGATATTGCCATCATAGGTATATATGCCGAGTTAGAACTCCTACTTACTTACTTATGCTATGCTTTATTTGACTGCTTGCTGGGTTTTCCTGCTTGCTGACTTCTTCAACATATATTGTAAAGAGCAAAATTAGCAGCATTGTACAAGCATCATATGTCAGCCTTCTTCAGCATTTTCCTTATGTTTGGGAATTAGTGATCCTGCTCTAGTCAAAATGGAAGAGTTAGACTATGGTGTTGATTTAGAATTGACATCAAGTAAACATATGAATTTACCAGAAGGTGGCAGCCTTGTTCATCACTTCTCAAAAAAACGATGAAAAATAGATTTTCCCCCTCAATAGTTCAAGTTTATGTTGCAGTCCAGTCCTTTCTGTAGTCAGTCCTTCTGAATTGCCTTCCTATTTAAACTCTCAGCTAAGGTCAGCTTTTCTTTAAGAGTACCTTTAATTATTTTGCAGAATAGTTAAGATCTTATACGTTTATTTGTTACATGTTATGCTCTGTATTAATCAGGTTAGCCTAATTTTGAAAGAAGTATCACTAAATAGGATATAAACGAGGAAGTACAATTTCAAATGGTTATTTTTAAAGTATTTGTGATCTCTGGTTTGCTGGCCACTCCCTTATCCAGATCAGAGTCACACCGGTAGCACAACACACTTAATCATGGGATTCCAGCATTTGTATAGCTCACATCACATGCAGTTTGAGTAGAGATCAGTTATCAATGGTGTGGGTCTTTATTTTGTCTAAAGAGACTGTATGAAATTAAATGAGAAAAAAAATACAAAATTTTTGCGCATTTGGAATTTGGAAACAGGAAGTGCAAGACATTCAGAAATAAGAACTTCCCTGCTTATTGTGGATCTTATTTATTTTTAAAAGGCATGCTAATATTTATACTTAAAATGGGTGAGAGAAGTGACTTTGCTTTCAAATGTGTTCAGATGTAATGGACAACAGTCTTGTATTAAAGGAATCTGTCTAATCCTTCAGCACTTAAAATGGCTTCAGAAAAGACATTTTACGTACATGATATTTCTTTCAAGACCTTCTTTGAACTACAAACAGCCCTTGATATAAATGAGATAGAAATCCAGAAGGTTAAATGTCCTTCAAATGTAAATTTCGGAATTTGCAATGGCTACCATTAATTATAATCATTGTACTCCACTAAACCTAGTTTGGGAATTGGTGACTTTTAGAAGAGGAAGCCTGTATAAAGACAAGATAATTCTTGGTCTTTTCATTCTCTCCCTTTTGTGTTTTTGAAGCCTTGGCTAAGAGTATGTTTTAAATGTCTCCTTAAATTGAAAAAATAAGGAAGGTTTTATGCGATTCTTAGAGTAAAACTACCTCAATTAAAAGTGCTGTTCTCATTGCTCTGGATGAGCTCTTTTAGAGAAAATACAATGTCAGTATAATATGAGTACATAATGTGAAACAATTAATATTCTAATGAGCCTACAGCCAGCTACTATAATGTTTTTCCTTTTCATTAAGTGCTCTAACTAAATCTATTTTCTAAGCTTCATTTAAAGGAGAAAAAGCGTTTTGAAAAAGCTAATAGAGATGATGTTCCTGATCTAAATGTGGATGAATTTATTGCTTTTGAACATCCTGAGGAAGTGGAGTATATGACGGTAAGATTTAGGAGAGTATCAGCCTGTGTATATAGATGCAACATCTTTTTAATGCATGTGCTTAGCCCCAGTACTACAGGAAGTGTGCTTTTGAGCAGTTCTGAGTATTGCTTTTACAGACCAAATTAAAAAGCAGATAATGTGTTGTGGATCCAGTGCTGGAGGTCAGGAGCTGGAGTAGCGGTTCAGTGTTTTTCTTTGAAATCTGTTTCAGGAATAGTATTGCACAACTATCCCAAATTTTTGGGATTGGACTGACGTATCTGTCTCTAAACTCTGTTAGGTTGGAAATAGATCAGTGAGATTTTAGCTTGAGGAAGTTTCATGCCTAGTTCAGAGTTCAGTTCTAGTTAAGGGGACTTACAGGAAAGATTTTTCACAGGAAAAGGTCAAGTGCCGATTACTCTCACTTCACTTAAAGGGACACAAGAGTCACGTTTCTGGCCGAAAAAGAGCATTCAAGCCTGTCTGAAGCTTTAATACTGACTGTACTGTGGTTAGAGCTTGGGAGATTATTATTTCAGCCAGGAGCACTTTGCCATTGGGCATCTATTTCCTCACTGCTGTGACTGTGGGTGTCATTCCAGCTCAGTATCGACAGTTGACCCCAGTTAAAAGTACATTGGTGCTTTTCTGCAATAGAGCCTTCAGTTTTGTCTATCTGATGCTGCAGAGCCAACTGCCAGGAGGAGTGCCATGCAAACAGCCTCTGTTTGTGTTGACAATTATGGACAAACAAGACAAGACAGAACTAGGAGAACAGGCAGACTGGCTTCACTGGGAAACACAGGACCAAAAGGAAACCAACCAGTTTTCCTGACAATTTCATAAAGTTACAAAAATGCAAATTAAATGAATACATCACATGAAAAAAGAAGAGTTAAATGAGATGATACAGCTTTGTAGAAATTCATGTTTCTCAGCTATTTTTGTAGTTTTGAATTAAGTTGAAGGATTCCAACCCTAGGTGCACCTTTTGGATTTGGTTTTCATAAAACCTGACATCCTAAACTCTTAAGAACAGATCTGTTCTGTTGCACGGGAACCAATTAATGCACTAATCTGCATAAAAATGGAAAAGCAGATTTGAAATGAGGGAGTCTTTACTTTAAAAGATACCTTATTGCTCTAAAATGATTTATTGCTGTTTCTCTTGATTAAAAGTTGCTAATTTTTCCCAAATTAATATTTTGCTTTTTGTATGTATACAAAAGGACTTTGTCATTCAGGAGGCTTTAGAAGAACATGATAAAGACGGTGATGGATTTGTTAGCCTGGAAGAATTCCTTGGTGATTACAGAAGAGACCCAAGTAAGGAAAAAGGGTGGGGGCATGAAAGAAGGAACTGAACAGAAGCTTTTGGAATGGGATGAATTGTATGCACCTTTATTCTCAGCTTTTTACACCTCCACCTACAGATTCTGAATAACGTTATCCTGTCTTTTAGGATAATTCAGTTTCATGGTACTGGGCATAGTAGGTCATTATTTCAGTCTGCCCTGTATGTATTTGGCAGTAGTTTGTATAAAGCCCATCCCACTGTTTCCTTGCAAGTTACTTCTTGTTTTCCTGAAGACTGAAGCATATTCCTCATGGCTAGATATGCAGCTGAAATAAGATGTAGTTTTGCTAACTGAACACATCTGCGAAACCAGCCAGCATGAATATAAGGTTAAACTTCCCTGGTCTTTATCAGCTTAAGGTGGCAGCTGTCAGCCTTGCTTTAGAAGGGGTGAAGCTGTGTGTGTTTCAAGAGAGTCGGAGGGGAAGTGTAAGGAGTCTGTTCACTGTACCAGATATCAAAAGCCTATCTGCTTTCACTTTTAGTTTTTTTCCCACTCTTGCCCTTCCTTAAGCTTGATGTATTCCTTCTTTAACAAGAAAAAGGACTCTTACCTGGTGTTTAGCAATACTTTTCTCTAGCTATGTTGCTAATAGATAAATATTTTATACACTGTATTATATTTGCTACACGATAGGGCAAATAACTCCTCCAGTTCAGAAAGACCAGTAGCTTGAGGCATGTGGAGAGTTTGCTTGGTCCTAAGGAATGCTA
Organism: Astur gentilis; assembly: GCF_929443795.1. Taxonomy (NCBI): domain Eukaryota; kingdom Metazoa; phylum Chordata; class Aves; order Accipitriformes; family Accipitridae; genus Astur; species Astur gentilis. Next base: position 4,908,079 of record NC_064889.1, on the reverse strand, counting down.
ATTCTTAAGCGTGGGCTAGCATCCTAGATGGAGAAAATGTTTAAGCCACATAAGGATATGGAGAAATAGGGGAATAGTCAGTTTTTCTTCACTGCAATCAACCACCTGACATTTCACCTTGTATAACCATCTTGTTTGCCAGACCCGGTTAAAACAATAGATCTCTGATGCTACTACAGGGTTCTTTATCATTTTCCTGCTCTGACATAAAAAAAGCTTTTCCAAGCCAGTCTGTCCGAAGCTGTTGGAAAGGAGTGAAGTTGTTGCTAGGGTCCTTGCAGTTAACAGAGAAGATAACAGCTTTGTTATTAAAACTTCAGCAAGAATTCAGAATCAGCTATAATTGTAGAAACTACTTCAACTTCTCCAAATGCCCATCTCCTCTGCAGACAGTGTTCCTGCAGCACAGTTTATTTAAACTACATGGTGGGTGTAGTTTCATAACTGTTTTGTGATTTTGGGCAACAGTGCATGATGAATTGTGACATGAAGGGATAATCTACTTGCAAAAGAAGATGTTGGAAAGGAAGGAGAGGGACTTCACTCTTTGTTCTTTTATAATACATGTTATCAGTTTTATATGCTGCAAACCACTATATATCTACCTACTTCTTGGGACGCTTGTTGATTTAAAGCTTTTCCCTACTTTCCTCCATCCGTTAAGTGCTGAGATGACCAATGTCTGAGGCCTATAGTATTGCTCATATTGCTGTCATGTGATACTCTCAACATGGTGTCTGCAACACGATTGCTATACATTAATGGGAGAGAGTAATCTTAACTCATTCAAAGTAAATACTGCAAATGTAAGATATCTCTTTTATCCACTTTAATGTTTTTCTACTGATATGTCAGCTGTCCCAATAAGTAGGAAACCATCTGCTTGGCAGCACATTCAATATAAAGTATGCTTTCTCCACTATCAATTTGGGTAATTGCGGAGATGTAAAGTGAACAGTTCAGTTGGTGGTAAACTTTGACTTTAATGTCTGCTTAGTTCAACTGTAAATTTACAATCTTAATATTACCTTAGCTTTAAATGCTGTTTTATTCTATACAAGTATTTTTTTCATGTGTAGACAGATGCATTTATTTAATCTATTGGGACTGGTCTGTAAGTCTTGTCTTTGTTAAGTCAAATCACTTTTATGTTATGTTTTATGAGAATAAGTGAATTTGCTTAGGACAAAAGGTGAAAACATCTGCTTTAAGGTAAAAAGTGGCTTTAAACTTGACAAATGTGTCTTACTAGCTGCAAGGGAAGATCCAGAATGGATACTTGTTGAGAAGGATCGGTTTGTCAATGACTATGACAAGGATAGTGACGGAAAACTCGACCCTCAAGAGCTCTTGTCTTGGATAGTACCTAATAATCAGGGTATCGCACAAGAGGAGGTATGTGTTTTGACTGCTATTTAGATTTTAATTAATGTGGTAGAATTTTGAATTTGAATAGATGCATTCAGATTTATCATGTCTTAGTTGAAAAAGAATGCTTAGTAGATCTTTGTATATATTTTTAACCTTTTTTCAGTTTGTCAAAAGAGTGCAGGTCCCTTAACTGCATTAGGCAAATGTGAAGTTCCTGTTAATTGTATGAGTGTTTATAAATTAACGAAGTGCCTTTCTACGTGTTTAAATAGCTTACTTGGTTGGACTTAAGGGTACAGTATTTTAATAAGTTATTTTTTAGTTATTGTAAGTAAATCTAATGAGATATACTACTAAAAGAAGCTGGTATATACTGACAGCATAATTTTGAAAACAAAAATTGATTGTGATTCTTCTAACTGTATAAATCACCATAATTTGTAGAACTAAAGACTTGTCTTTCTTTCTGTAAGTACAAGAAAATGGAAGTATTCTATGATTCGAGATGCTGTAATGCAAACAGCATTTGATGATAATTAAAATGATTTAATCGGAGGTAGAACAGCATAATAGGTTTAAGTGGATTCTCATTTTAGCTGTCTTTATTTTTTTGTAGCAGGCAGTAGAAGCGCTGGGTGTTCCAGAACAACCTATTTTAGTAAGCAGACTTTACAGTTGCCGACTGCAGTAGAGAGGATTTCTGTCTTTCCGCTAGTAACTTTTTATCTTAACTTGTCCAAGTCTCTTTCCTTTGCACTGGAGGATTTTGGTGTTCAGAATGGCAGGAACAACAGGTCTTCCCATGCCTCCATAATTCCTGGTAAAGACAGGACATGCTTTGTGTCAAACAGCATAGTCCAGCTACTGGGTTGGACTGTCTCATTACTGAGGTCCCACCTCTTCCTTTTTCAGCTCTGTTGGTGACAGAAAAAGCAATGTGGCTAGCATGCAGCACTGGGTACTCGCGTATCTATCATTGTAGGAAACTAAGTTGTTAAATTGCTCTAGCAGTATTTTTGTAAATGTGGATCTGTAAGCCTTTGCACAGACCTTGTTTAACATCTGACTCTTGAGGGTGGTTGGTTCTTATTTCACGGAAAAAAAATACTGTTCTAACTGACTTGAATTCTGTGTGGTGTTGAGTCTAACCATACCTGTGTTGGTTTGCTTGGTTGGGTTTGGGGTTTTTTTAGCAGTTCTTCGCTATTCATTCAAATCTTCGCTTACAGCAAGGCCATGCTGTAGCAGTAGCTGAGTTCTGAAAACAATTTTTTTTTTTTTTTTCTGTTTCTCTAATGTGCTATTTTTTTCCTTCAGTTAATGTAAGGGCTTAGCAAAGTCACCTATCCTGAAGAACCTATCCTAAAGAGAAGGTAGCATTGACTTAAGTCATAAACTGCTGTTTGAAAGCTGAATATTGCAGTTTCATTTTGGCATTTCAAAATGACTTGAGAAACCTGGTAGCTAAATAACATAAAAATTACTGTACATTCTATTTCCAGGAATTTATATGTGTTTACCAAGATGTTTGTCTTAATAATCTTTTAGCTTTTGCCATGCAGAGTGCTTTTAAAATCTGCTTGGCTAACATTAGTTCCGGTTATTTTCTTCAGTCCTTTTTGGTGAGGTAGTCAGCTTAATTGTAAGTAATATTTAATTTTTTAAAAAGTCACTTAGCAGTTACATTGAGCCAAATTTATCAGAAAAAGTAGGAACAGAAGGATTCTCTAAATCATTGTATTTGTAGATGTTTAGCAAATAAAAACAAAAAAAACATGTAATACTTGGACTCCTCTATTTCTCACAATTAATCGGTGCGGTAGAGCTACTGTAGTAGCTTGTTAGCTTTGAGCTATGTAACACTTGTGAATGAGCTACAAGTAAAATACTCTGCAATTGTTTTTTTTACTGCTGAACTTCCCTCCTTTTATGATATATAAATAAGCAAAAATCTGATAACAGTTTTAATTTGCAGTTTCATTTGACATTGTCATGATTTAGTATTTAAAAGTTTTTTGAGAAAAGCAAGTTTCTGTTTTCAGGAAATGAAGGAAAATATAAATTGCTAACCAAAGTTGAAGTTCCTATGCCTAGATGGCTTATCTTGTCCACTGTTGAAGGTAGACAGTGAGTCTCCACAGGTTCAGGAAATAAAAAATGGCTTAGCACAGTAGACCCCTCCAGAGTTGAAAGCAAGCATGCCTACAGCTTAACCTGAGAGCTGTAAATGATGCTTCTCTTGTCAGACAGAGGGTAAATATGTGACTGAGATAATCGGCGCACGCTTCTGAAAGAGGATGCTCAACTTGAAGACTGTACTGGTTTAAATCCTAGTTGAGGTCCCACACATCAAGGAGTTGCTGTTGTAGCTGTCATTCGGTGCCTGGATATCCAGAAGGGCTCCCTGAACACAGGGTCTCTAGCTGACATGCTAAGCTTGCATTTTCTGCAGATCATACACGAAAGGCGTGTACTGCACTCGCCCGAGGATTTCAAGGACTACAGATGCTTCCAGGAAGATGGCTAATCTTTGCTGGTTTAGTGCTGTCTTCTGCCCTCAAAGTAAAGCTGTGGGTTTGACATTGATTTGTTGCTTTAGAATTGATAGTGAGGGTAGAGATCTGATGGTATGATTTTGCCACCAAATAAAAGAGGCAAAGAGAAGCAAACTGAGGAAAGAAAGGCTCTGTTCTGAATGTAGTATGTTGTCTAGCTTGTTACAAATAATGGTGTGGTGGCAGGACTTTGACAAAGCTATTCCAAAAGCATTATTTATAAATGCTCGTATCTATTAACAGTGCACATGGTGTTCCATTTATTTTAAAGGCTCTTCACCTTATTGAAGAAATGGATTTGAATGACGATAAAAAGCTTTCTGAAGCAGAAATTCTTAAGAACCAGGATTTGTTTCTCAACAGTGAAGCAACGGATTATGGTAGGCAGCTTCATGATGAACGCTTCTACCATGAAGAACTTTAGATTATTTATTTTGTAATCTGTTTTTCTTCCCTTTCTTTCATTTGGAGCTTTTGTTAAAAGCACCCATCAGCTATGTTGCCAGTTCTATGCTGTAATTACAGTACACTAATGTCTGTGTAAATAATTTGCATTGAAAATTTAATTGCCATCCTGCAGACTTCCTTGAGCCTCTTCTAGCTTCAAAATTAATCTTAAATACTTACTTCCAAAATTATATAGCGTTGGAAAAAATTTACTTCAGGGGTAGTACTGTGTTATGAAGAGTTGTTCTACTGTACTTGAAGAAAATGGAGAATCTAAATGATTCTGAAAGAATGCAAAACATAGTGACTGAGAGACTACTGTTTTTTCTAATGAGTTTAATTAGGGCGGGGAGTGGGGAAGATGGGGCGGGATGTTTAGAGTCAGTATTAACTGTGTTTTATTTAATACATTTGGAGAAACACTTAGATTAATGCCTCAATTGTTTAAGAGGTTCTACTTAATTTTAAATGGTTTCTATACTGTGTTTTATTGTATCATAAACTTGCTATTTTTACATCTATAGACAACTGTTTTTAATGTACAATTCTACAGCATTAGCAATACAATGGTATTTTACAGTGTTAAGACCCTCTTCATTTGTTGGATTAAAACTTTAAATATTCTGTCTTTCTGTGTTTTGTCCGTTTATTGCTTCCTGTGGGTCACCTATAGCAACCCCTTGAAATGTGAACAATGTACGTAATGTAAAAGGGCAACATTCGTAGCTTTTGTAAACCAAAGATATGTCATCTCATCTAGATGCTAAAGAAGATTCAAAAAAAGCAAAGTGTGCATTTAGCATTTTCTGGACAAGTTTGCAAAAGCAATTGTATTTGGGTTTTGGTTCTTTTTTTAATTGGTGATATATAGAACTCTAAAGCACCAAGGCATTATATAATATTTGTAGTAATAACCTCTAAAAGTTAACTTCGGTTGATAGCTCCACAATTAACACTCATAAAAGTGAGTACTGTCCCATTATGTGATTATTTGAAATAGTCCAAAAGGTTAATGGCACGACAGATTCAATTTAGGAAAGGACATATATTCGCTTTTTATCTCCTAGAAAGTCACAGAAATTAGCTGAGTATTCTAAACAAAGACAAAACCTCACAGAACAGATTGTGTAGAATGTATTAGGGTTTTTTTAATTCCTAGGTAACTAACTCCTGCAATGGTCTTGCAGTGTTCTTGACTAGTGTCTTCCTTCCACCCAACTCTTTTTATGGAGTAAAAGCAACTAGTTCTGCCTTGGTTTTTTCCCAATATACCCATCTCAATTATTCTTGGAACAAACAGGAAATTCCTTTTGACAGAAGTGTTGAAGTATCACCATTAGAAGGCTAGCAATTTCGATTCAGAATAAAACTACATATACTTCTACTGTATTTTTTTAGATATCATAGTGATAGAAATTCAAAATACTTTTTCAGTTTTAATGGTTGGGGTTTTTTCTACCCATATTTGTTTACTTCAGTTCCTGGAAATGTGAGCACAACTATTGCCATGTTGGTGGTGGGATCTGATTTAAAAAAAAAAAAAAAAAAAAAAGTCTAATTAAATCCAGTGTGTCCAGGAATATTAGAACAGTTGTCAACTTTGTTGGTTTGAAATATACCCAGAGTTGCTTATTTGTTATTATTTACGGCATTTTTAAATGAGTCTTAATGGTAAATTCAACTGCATACTCAGTATTAAAAACGTCATCATCAACTTGAAAGTTTTAACTTCCAAAACAAGGAGAACAAAGAATGCCTTTGGAAGGAATGCCACTGTCCTTTGCTCTTTGACTCAGTTCCAAGTAATTTGCTGGATTGCAGTAATTTGCATAAACCAAGAATAAGAAGAGGTATATATAGCAAGATATAGTAAAATACCAAACAGCATAGCATTTATATGGTCCATATCTAGGAGTCTGTGCCAAACATCCAATTTATTGCTTATTTTAATATTTCTGTGAGCAAATCATGTTAGGTATTATTAGAGCTTAGCTCACTGTAAGACAGAACTACAGCTTTTGTCACTTTGCAGCTCTTGGTGTAATTTTATGGGCACAGAAAACTAGTACTTCAAAAGGAAGCAATATAATTGTTAATGTAACTGAAGTGTGGATTTGGAGAAGTACTAAGCTCAATTCTTTAATAATATTGTATTCTGTTGAACGTTTCTGTAATTCCTAGAGTAAATTAATGTAGACTTCTTTTGATTTCTGATAATGTTTTTAAAATTAGGCTTCTTTCACTATAGGATTGGAAGCCTAATGGTGCTTTCACAATCTTAGATTTGTGGCTTTTGATAGTTTAATCTAGTGCTTGGATTGCCCAAACTGGCAATCCACTGCTTAGATTCAGTGATGTCTATCCAAATATTCTACATGAGTGTAGCTCCCATGCTTTCAGGGTTACACTTTGACAAGAGTCCCTTACCTAGCATTTTTTAAGTATACCGAGAAGTGCAATGAAGCAAAGTATCTCTTAGAACTTGTTTCACTGTAGATAGAAACTTTAATTTTAATGAGTCAGAGCGGAGATTTTCAGCACTCTATTGTGGCATGATTTATTCTGTATATTTACGGAAGGAATGACTGGTACTGAATCTGGGACTACCAGAGCCTGTGAAAGTCATGCACAAAGTCACCCAGGTTAGCCTAGTCTTTTGTGTTTCCTCTTGGCCCTATTTGTAGAAAATGCAGAGCTGTTTGCTTTGGTGAAGGCTGAGAGCAGTGTCTGGTAGCTCCCTCCCCTCTGCCAGGTTTTACAAAAGGTTTTCACAATATCCAGACTTCAGCTATAACCACATGTGCTCAACCATGAAGACATTTTGGAACAAAGGACTACGTCTTGTGCTGCTCTGTCATGTAGAACTGATGCTTTGTTTTGGAAGAGCCTCCAACCATGGTATCCTACAGATGAAATAGACCACTTAGAGGCATACTAAAGAATCCTGTTCTTCCTTACACATCCCCATGCCTCCCCCAGCAACACACGCAGCAGAGACTACTGTGATAGCCAAGATGACAAACTTTGAAAAACTAAGGGTCTGTTTGTGCCTGGTTTCTTAGGGACGTAATACTTTGGCAGTCTTTCTGTCCCCGTCTGTCCCACTGCTATTGGAACTTTGATTCTTTTATCATTTTCTCACCAACTGCAAACCTCACCAAACAAACAAAAACAGGTTGTAGGGATATTTTAGAAAGCAAGAGCAGATTCAGCTAATGCTACGCTTCTTCGCAGAATCCCCTTTTGAGGAATGAGACTTTATTCTTAAACTGCACAACTTCTACCTGCGGAAGTTTTATGAGCACAGTTCAGGTTATGGTCAGCTGGAACAGCTTAAAACAGCCAGTCCGAAAAAACCCCACAAAGATCAAACTCAGAATTGAAAACTTAGTTTTGATTTACAGGAAGAATTGAAAAGAGAGATGGTGAGGGTTAAGTATCACATTTTCTTTGTCGATACACTGTGGTTTGAGGTGCAGCGGCAGCCTACTTCAGCACATCGTACTGAAGGTCTCTGGCCTGTTGCATCTGATCTCACTTTGTAAGCAGCACATGCAGAATATTCCCAATTCAAATATTAAAGCTGGTAAAAGCACTTTGTCTCCATGTAATAACCATTCAGGTTTCTTAGAGAGAGACTGAGCGTTCTTGTTGGCAAGGTAATCTCATTCTCATCCTCAAAATTGGTTATCCCTAATTCAGGGGCAGTCCACAGCTCTGTAGGCATATGCATGAGGGTGAATCTTTGGATGATGTCTAAGCGAGAGAGACTTTTCAGAGGAACAAATACTAGCCAAGTTCAATGAAGAGAGCAAAAGTCCTCTACTTGTTTGAAAATCCATTTATAAAATCAAGGATCCAGCAAAATTTGATTTCTAAACGAACATTGCCTGTAAAAATGTCAGGTAAACAGGGCAAAGGGAGAATAATACGACAGCAAGTAGATGAAGCAGCTTGGATTTGCAGTTTTCCAGAACACGAAGCAGCTCGTACTATCTACAAAAACACATGCTACCAAAAGCACAGCTCATCTTAAGGAAAATGGATGGGTGACAGAACAAGCAAAATTACATTGCTGGTATAAACAAGTCAGACGTCTCAGAGGTGCACTACGAAGCGACAAGAGGCAACAGTCACAAGTTCCAGCAAGGGAAATTCTGACTAGATGAAAACTTAACGGTAGCGGTGGTTAAGCAGTGATGGAAGAATTTCCACCCTGCAGACAGACAGAGCTCAAAAAGGTCCTGGGCAGTGTGATCCATCTTTGAAGTCAGCTCTGCTTGGAGCAGGAGGCTGAAGCCGAGACCTGCCTTGCATAGACCAGGAGGCACAAATAATCCTGTTCAGAGTGATCCTATCTAAACCATTTGGCAAGGTGTGTTTATTTTCCTGTAAATTTTAAGTTATTTTGAGTGTGCAGCATTTCCAACTACAAGCTATCCTTTCCTCCTCTGTCTTAAGAAAACCCCCAGAGCTTGCTAGAAGTAACAAGGAAAACCTCTCAGAAGGTGAACGCTGATCTCAATGTTGCTTTTAAGTTAGAAGTTATTCTTGTTATAACATGTATATTATAACTTCTGTATGCAGAGGGTGGTGCCCCATGTCAAGTGCTTTGTGCCCTTGTCACAAGAAGAAAGGTCACATTAAAGAGTAATTCCACAAGTGTTTGGTCCGTAAAGCAGACTCCTTTGTGCTGCAGAAATGCTGCTCACGTGGATGTGTACCAACATCTTTGTATGGAGGCATAAGGAAATACTTGTTCATGAAGAATGTTATTTTACCAGCCCCCCAATCTATCAAAGCAAAAAGGAAGAAGTTGAAAAAACAATCCGAAAGGAATTCACTATAAATAAAGGAAAAGTTAAATTGTTTTGAGGAAGCCAGTAATAAACCTTTCTTTCAATAGTAACAGTAGAAAAACAAGACTAAGCAATGTCAAACATCAGGCATAATCATTTACCTAGCTGAAGTGGGATTCAGCTGATCAGTGTTTCTGGCATTTGAGGTTTGCAAAAAGCACAAATGCTTTCACCAGTTCCCTGTTTCTCTTTCTACCTATAGAGGTAGGATTATGTGTCAAAATATCTGTGTATGTGTTTTCTCAAACAGGCGGAGGATTACAGTGCTAACTGAGACTAAACAACTGGTTCGTCTGAACTGTGTAAGTTATGTTTTATCTGGAAATCCAAAAATGTACACTTCAGTACTTCAGACTGTTTACAATAATAAACATGCAAATAATTTGTTTAGAAAAGTTTTGCTTTTTAAAGATTTTTTAAAAGATCTTTCAGATGTTCACTGTTGACTTGCTAAGTTTTGCATTCCTCCTCAGGAAAAAAAAAAAAACAAACAACAATTGGTGATGTTTCTAAATGAGCAAATATGCAGAATATTTGCTAAAATATGCCAAAGGAATCTAAACTGTTGCCTCCCACGATGCTAAACAACTCACTGTATTATTACTAAAGAAGAAATATTTTGTACAGAGAGACACCTGCTGGAGAAGGCGTATTTTGGACAAAGGTCCAATGGTTTGAGATTGACTAAAAATGGCACGATTTTTCACAAAACACAGCAGAATCTTTGTGAATGCCAGTCTGAACAGCTGTTGCCTATGTGCACACCCCCTGTAGTCACAATCAGGTAAGATCTGGGGTTTTTGCAAAGCATATCTAAACTTCTGTCTAAAGTTTGTATGAACTTGAATTGTCAGACTTCATGAAGTAATTGCATTGCCTCAGACAAAGAAAAAAGAGTGTTTGTGTTAAGTCTAAGTCTGTAAAACACACACCCCGCTTTCTTTCCAGAATTGCAGTATTCAGAGTCCTTTCTGAGAAGTGGAAACCTCTTCAGCACTGCAAGCATTGCCTCCTTGGCTAATGAATATGCAATACTTGCAAATGAATAGTGATTTCCTTTGAATTAACGGGATGGAGAAAGCAAGCGTGTTGGCAAAATACACAAGAGATGTCAGAGAAATAAAAAGCATCTTTCTGCAGGTACCTGAAGTTGTGACAAGAAGGGGAGATAGAAACCCAAACCTTTTAATTTGCTCTTTCACAGAGCGGTTGTACTTCTCTCCAAAGAACTACCAGGTACTGTTTGCGTTAATCAAGCCTCCTATGACACTGCAGTTTCCCACAGTTTCTCTTGTCCTTTTTTTGTCTTTGAAACCTTTTGAAGAGTAAGGATCATAGCTAACCGTGTTCAAACACATATCAAGCACAAAAAGACCTCACATTTCTGTGATATGAACAATAAATTTAGGATATATAGAGTGTCATGATGTTAATTTTAGATGAAATCCATTCATGTTCTTCATAATTATGGTGAAGACTATGATTATCTTTCTCTTGGGTAAAACATCAGGGACTGGCTCCACCTTTCAGCGAAGACCTCTGTTGGAAACCACTATGAAACGCTAGATATTGGTTAAGAATGTAGTCTATGCAATTAATCTTTACGTTAGTTGTCAATTTTACTGAAGCAAAATGCCAGCAGGACTGTCTTGCACTGTGAAACAGTGCTTTTGGAAGGATGTTCAAATAGTTCCTTCTAAAAGGAGCAAAGGGAGTGTGTTTGAGAGCTGGACAGGGCTGGTGGTGAAGGGTCTGGAGCATATTGAACCAGCTTTCAGCCAGCAGCCATAGATGGGCTCAGAGGAGTTGTAAGAAATCAAGCCGGATGCTCGGAGGCTGCTGTTTCTGTTTCCATGGGAACAGAGATCGGCTCCTCACAGAAGGCAAGGTGATTTAAAATTTTTTAAATTGGCACGATTGTGGATAATTTGAAAGCCCCTAACATTTCCCACATTGAAGTTTGGGTAGCCATTTGTATGGAAATAGAAACGGCAGGCACAGCTAAGCAGCTAAAACACCTGTATGTTTTAGCCGTGGTTTTCCTCTGGAAGTGGTTTCATTGCTGTTGGTGTCTCTCGGCTTTAGGACTCAGTAAGACACCAGAGGCTGGACTGTTTTAATTTTGAACATGACTGTATTACAGCAATCGTTGTGAAGCCATATCTCTTAGATGTAATTGTTACAGACGCTTTGAGGGAGAGTAGAAGTGCCTCCTATTCTCCATTTTCATTTCACAGACAATGATTCCAAGGGACCACAATATACCTGAGGAGTTTTGGAAAAGAAAAGCAGCTTAATACTTGAATTACCTGAGTATTCAGCAACCCTTTATATACTGCCTTAATACTTTTCATAGACTCCCTCATCCCGTTTCTATGTAGACTAAAAGGTTTACTGTCTACTCCATCAGACTACCCCAAATCAGAAACATTAACTGTGAAGAATGTCTTGCTTGAAGACGTAGATGAGTGCAACCCTGTTTGTAGATGCTATTTTCATATTTTAACTACTGCCAGGTTCAAACCTGCCACCCAAATCCCTAATAATAAATGTAGTAAATAAAAATGAAATGAAACTTCCATTCTGATGCACATCAAAATTTGACAGGTTTTAATACGAACTTCTTTAAAAAAAGATCAGACTTTTCATCACTTTCAAGTACAGAAGAGATTCAAAGGGTTCATTCTGCTGCCAAACAGTTTAATTACTGCAAAAAGCCCCACCCCAATACTCTGGCCTGGAGCCTGACTCTTGGCCTTATCAAATAGAAAACCTGATTTTTAACCTTTCAGAGCAGCAGTGAGAAGGGAGTTGCTGTGGCTGTTGGGGAAGTGTTCCACTTAAGGCTTGTTATTGACGCTTCTGAATTTCTCAGTGGAGCGGTATGCAAAGGTTAGAGGAAAAGCCACACTAAAAGGGTGAGGAAGGAGAGCTGAAAGGCTCTGCAGGCTTCTAAAGCATCCAGCCTGTCAATAACCAAATAAACAGCCAAGTGTCTGATGACTTGTCATTGCCACCCTAGTCCCACTCACTACAACGACAGTAGACTAAACCCCTTGCTCACTGAAAATGCTTCTGTTTGGCACAAATGTATCTATATAACTGTTTTGTAGGGGAAAATTTCATGAAGTTCAAGGTGGTTTCAGTAGATGGCATTATAGTGGCTAGTAGCGTAGCAAGGTTCATTGATTTTGCTCCCCTTCTCTCAACCCTGCAGAGCTCCCTCCTGGGCTCAGTCTTTCCAGCCTTCATACAACTCAGGCCACTCACATCAAAATATTAACCCAGTCATGAGATAGAGCATTTAAGAACTGGACGCAGTGTTGCCTTGTTCCTCTTTAGAGGATGTTTTGGGGAAGATTTCTCCTCCAAGTACAGCATTCATCATGAGAGTTTTACAAAAGACCTGCAAGACTATCCCAACACATTTGGTTGGGAGACAAAAATGAGTGACTGGAGTGGTCAGGAGGCCGGTGTGTCTTTTAAGTGAGACAGCTATTGGGAACTGCTATTTCTGGGTACTATTTCAAGCTCTGCTAAACGATAAGAAGCTTACAACAAGTAATTGCATCCTACAAACTAGCAGCCGTAGTAGACCAGCTCAATATAAATTTAGTAAATACCCACTGCAAGGTATTTAGGTATTCTTTGGTGTTTTGGCTTATAAGAGAAAAGGAAAATATTCCTTTACCGGTTTTCTTGAACCCAGTCACGGTCAGCGCAGCCAGGAGGTGCACCCAAGGCTCTGCAGAGAGCTATTTACCAGCTGCAGAGATACACTTCCATACCTTGGCCAGGCAGAGGTGGTGCTGCTGCATGCAGAGGAAATAAGCAGCGTGGGGTTACAGATTCTGCGCCCCACGCCAGCACGGCTGGCTGATGACGCATTACTCGGGAAGCACAACCACCCGGAGAAGACTCGTCGTCAGCATCCCACTAACCCCATCCCAGGCCTTCACCTCCAGCACTGCCATATTTGCCAGGACCGTCTGCTGTAAGTTTCCATTTCTCTGGCTGCAAAAGTGAGATAATTTTCTCCCTTCTCCAGAAACCTGCAGAGCCTGACTACCCCTGCAAGGCACAGCACCCTCTGGGCATAATCCAGCAACATTGGGACACGTCAGCAGTGACGGCACCGAATCAAGTGTCTGCCCAACAGCTCTGCTTCATCAGAGCTAGGGGCTACGACTCACACCAGCTAATTTCCAGCAGCTCATCAAAATACCTGAACTAGGAAGACAGTTGGTCTAGGCTTTTCTGCAGCCAACAGTAAGAGAGAAACTCATCCACAGTGCAAAGCTAACTGCCTGTGCTTATCATATAGAGAGAGGCATCCCTGGCTGCTCCAAAGGGAGGTGAGTGCGCTACACCAGTACTGTTGGGTGGGACAGACGCAGGAACAGAGCTCAGCGTGAGATTCAATCAAATAATTGGCTTTTTGGTTGGAGGCCAAACTAAAAATAATGAGAAAGTAGCATACCATTTTGGAGGGCCAAAATGCACTCGGTGCATTTTTATGAACCCCAACAGCAGCATAGCTATCCATTTCAAAACAGAGCTGTAGTTTGGAAATAGTAAGAGGAAACATTTAGTTTTAGAAAGACACTCTTAAAAAGATTCTTTTTTTTTGTTGCTTACAGATTAAGTATTAAGACTAGTGCCCATGCCCTCAAAATAAATTTTTTCAGGAAATTATCCCTTCTGGAAGAATGCTTCACTCATTCCCCCTCAGCACCCTCTGCAAGTGAATCCTTGCATTTCTCCTTCTCCCCCTCTCAGAAAATGATGCTTTTTTTTCCCTGCTGCTCATGATAATCAAAGCAGTTTCACACCTCTGGCCCTGCAAACTCTCTCTTTTGCCCTCCTTTGCTTGCACTTCATTTTCCCTTTCAAAGACTCTGCACATTCCCTGTCTTCTTCAGACCACCAGGAAGGAAACTTGCCAATTCTCTAAAATACTAGCTACAAATTGCTCATGGTGTGACTACTGATAACTCTAGCCACCAAGCGGTGCAAATCTCTCTGAGCAGATCTCTGTAGCCTGCCGGAGCTCAGTGAAGTTGCAGAGACTTCCTCACCACTAAGTGATCTGCCTGTGTGACCTGTGTTGCAGGGACAGTAAGAAAAAAGCAACACCCAGACATCAGGAGCAATGTTAATTAATTATAGCTACGTCAGTCCTGATGTGTTCTTGGTGTAGAAGGACGTATTTTTGCATAGGCAACCATGGCAAGAGTTTTTCTTTCCTTTTTTTCCTACCCTCTGAAAATGCCAGTAAGTATTCAAAACCACATGTGTAGGAATCCTTAAAACATCCTAAGGAGGTGAACGGAGGCACCCTCACCTGCAGGACAGGCATTTTGAAGAGGGTTTCATGGAAGCGTTAGACATATTACCTTATTATCAGTTATTTGCAGCTGCATTGTAACAGATCAGTTAGCTTATTTAATGAGCTGATGTCAGCAGCACGCCGAGTGTGGTGCTACGTGCGCTGCTGGTTCAGATGGCTGTGAAGCTTCGCTTCAGGTCCTGGTGCTAAGAAACTTAGCTCTCTTATTACAAGTGTTTTCAAGAGTTTGGATTTTACTTGTAAATTTCACGTATCTTGCCTGTTCATATAAACATTTACATGAGGGTATGCAAATCAGAAATTTTCTCTATGTAGACATACAGGTATCTAAAAGTGTGCAGACACCTGCACACTTTACAGTGTTCTTAATTTATCCAGAGTCTTAAAAAGCCTTTACAGTTGCAAAATGCAACTTTGAGCTACGCTTGCCATGTGCAAATACGTGGGCTTCTGCCAACCCCAGAAGGTACTGGAGAAATGTAGCACATACATTTCTTTTACTTCTTTTTCTTTGTAAGGCCACAGCGTTTATATTACAGATTGACTCTAATTTCCTCCACAGCTTATCTCTTTGTATTGTGCTGGCTTCCTTTGCATTTTGATTGCTCTCTCTTCTCCTGTAGCTGATCAAATCATATCACTGAATTTTACTTCTTTTTTTTTTTCTTCTTCTCTCTCTCTCTTTTTTTTTTTTTTTTAAATTTGCCAGCCACTCACATGCACACATGGCAAGGAGCAGCCTGACATCATTTGACATCTCCTTGCTTCCTCATTTCAATATTAACTGTTTACCAGAAGAGAAACAGGTTTGGGGTTAGGGTGCTGAGTTCATGCATGTCTCTGTGTGTGAGCAAGAGCTTTTTTCCCTCTCTGACCCTTCACAGCCATAGGTCATTACGCTGAGCTACCTGAAACTGCCCATTGCTATTTTTCACCGGCTTGACTTCAGAAGAGACAGGTCTGTGGATGTGCTTCACTTTCTGCTTCAGCTGGGGTACAGCAACAAGGCTCAGCGCTGTGGCTGCTGCTGCTCTCATCCAAGAGCAAACTTGCAGAAGGATTCCTCCCCCTCCGCACAGCGATAATAATGACACAGCTGCAGTTTAAAGATGCATTTTGGGTAAGTGAGCATTTCCCATGTGTTTCCTATATTCAATAGATCTGTATTTAAAAATCTTCTAAAATACAGCTTAGTTCTATATACAGTTTAAAACTACTTTAATCCCGTTCTGTGTCCTAAATTTAGTTTAGTAAAAACTAAATTTGTCTCCAAGCAAAAACATACTGTTTGGTAGCATAAGTGTTTGATCCTAGGCAGAAGGATGCATTGTAAAGAATACATCCAGGCCACATAAAATGACTGACATTCCCAGTTCCTGTGCTAGCTCCAGAAACCGCTTTTGAAGGGGACATGGGTTTGTCTGTCTCAGACCTAAGAGCACTTGCTTGCAGTGAGTGTCTTCAGTTTTAGGAGTGGCTCCCCTGAGCAGGTGAACTGTTACTAATTACAGTCTGAATTCTCTCATGTTTGCCTGTAGAGCAAAGCCAGCCGGCTGCATGCAAAATGCTACAGAGTCCGTGCCTGTTTTTAGGTGCAGAAGGGCATGCCTGAGGCATGTAGGTGCCCAGGAGTCATACCGCAGCACAGGCAGAAAGAACCAGCAGTGACATTTGAGAACTAAGCCCAAACACTCACAACTGGCTTAAAAACAGTGGATACTGAAACAACTAGATGTGATCCACTCTTGTTACTTGACTTTTGGTTGAAGAACCTTTTGGTGTCTTGTTTTCGAGCTCTGTCTCTGCAGTTACAAGGCAAAAAGACCCTGGCTCTTTCTCTCTCAAGGGTAATCTGAGGTTCTCTCGCAATTACTTCTGGAGTGGAA
Organism: Astur gentilis; assembly: GCF_929443795.1. Classification (NCBI taxonomy): domain Eukaryota; kingdom Metazoa; phylum Chordata; class Aves; order Accipitriformes; family Accipitridae; genus Astur; species Astur gentilis. Next base: position 4,891,611 of record NC_064889.1, on the reverse strand, counting down.
GTTTTAAGGAAAAAAACCCCAACCCAACAACAAAATTCTAACACTGCAAAGCTGGGTGATGAAAAGGATGTGATGTGGTTGCCTCTTCTCTGGGAAATCATTTTGCCGGTGCGTCTAGGATTGACTTAAAAAAAGACATGAAGGCACATGAATTCTTCCTGTCATTTTCCTATCAGGCCAAGTAGAACAGCCCCTTCGTGGTGTATTTGCTCTTGTGCTTTCTTTCTATCCACCCGCCCTTCAGGGTAAACCCTCTCTTGGTGTAAAATAGAAGGGCAGATGCAAGAACACATTTCAGTGAACCACCTTCCTCCTGGCACTTCCAGGAAGCCCTCCCTGCCCCCACTCTAGTACCAGATTTGAACAGTTAGAAAAAAAAAAGGTAATGAGGAAATACAAAAGTTAATTTTGATGTTAACCCTAACTGTGCCTGACCACACCTACACGAGTGTCCGTGCCTCCTCTTTTACACAGCTACTAATTGCATCGTCCAACGCACAGGGTGGGACACAACTGCAAGCCAGTGCTACCCTGGGAGCTTCGGCTTTTGCATTTCTGGACTTCCTTTGAAAACATACAATCTGACTTTCAGAACTGGCACATTTGGTATGTTTACTTTTCAAGGTCTTGGTCTTTAGCGAGAATACAGCAGGTGTAGTCCATGGTCTGGAGTAGCATTATGGTGATTAACGCCAGTTGAGTATCTGGCCAGGCCAGCTCTTCACCGCTCTTCTTTCCTAAACTTCTCTCCTGTGCTTAGTCACCTTACCATGACTATAATCCTTGCTTAGCTTTGAAGCTAACACCTTCCTTAAAGGAAAGCATCTTTGTTTTTAATATTGTTTGGCTGGAAACATTGTATCGGCAGGCTTGATTAACAAGGCAGAAATATACCCGGTTGCAGGATAGTAATTTTGGCTATGCAATGGTAAGTCTTTTAAAATGAAAACTTACAGGATATTGCACAATGTGACAAAAGCGTACAGCTTGCCCCCAAATCACAAGATCAGCAATTATTTTTGTGTTCATAAGGTTCTGTTATGCCCATTAGTGAGAGGGAAATGTATTTGCACGGTTTGCTTCAGCGAGCAACTATCTTCTTTATTCGATTTGTAGCATGAATGGAAACCATCTTTATGATTAAAACCCAAAAGGTATATTTTCACCATAGTAGATCGCTCAATACAGATCCCTGATCTCTAAGACCTGCCTAAGGACACCACTGCACCTCCTCCCTGTAATTCACCCTGACAAGGTATATCTGAGCAACAGCTCCCTGCTCTTACCAACAGTAAAATTTTGGATAGGCAGAAGTTCCTTTAGTACCTATCGCAACGTAAAACATGTAAAGAAACACTAAAGCAGCAGATCTTCCCCTAACTAGCAGAGAAAGAGCACCATTCATTCCTCCCCAGAGTTCCTCAAACTTCGTAAGAACAAGGTGTGCTGTCTTTCACAAAAATGCAAATTGTTCCACATAACAGGTGTAAGTTTTAATCTCTCTTTTCCCCTATTAAATGTAGCAGTGAGAGTGCTATACTAAAGGTTTCACACTTGTACTATTTTTTTTTTTTATTATTTTTCTTTGTAGCATGGCCTGGGCTAAAACCAGTATATTTTTTAATTACAATTTTTGGGTTTATATCCTCCACACGCTCCGTAATGGTTTAAGGCAAAGTTGCTCAAAGCCTCCACTAAAATGTGCTTCTTTTCAGAAGTTTTCTGTCTCTGATAGTATGTTTTGGAATATATTAGTGAGATGAAAATACAAATTGGTTTTGATAGCCAATGCAAGGCAGTTGCTAATGGATTAATATTCTGCTGGGCTGCTGTACAAATGTAACAGATGTTACCTGTCTTCTCTAGCATCGTATTAGACAGGTATGTAAATTCCCATGTTAATGGGGAGTAGGTCTGCGATACCAGCTGAGTTTCACGTTAACAGAGTTATGTTAATAGGCAGACATCTGAGCAACGTTAATTTTTTTGTTACAAAAAACCACTAACCAAGAAAATCTTCCCCCTTCTGTCACAAATACTGAATCTCTTTCTTAGTCCCATTCTATGTTCTTGTACTCATTGTTTGCTTTTCCTCTGAAATACTTGTCACTGCCTTTTCCTTCTCTTTTGTTTTTCTCCAACATTCTGCTCAACGCTGCAGTTGCAACCTTGTGAAATGCAGCTAGTTCTGGCTAACAGGTACGTAGATGCTTATTGGCACCATTTACTGGCTTTGCCTTACCCACCTGGGAAGGGGGAATGAGGAAGACTTTCAAAGGAGGTGTTTAGTAGTCGTGGGGCAGGCTCCAAAGTGCCCAGAGTTGAGTGGGAGCAAATCTATTCCCCCAGGCAGCCTTGAATGAAACTCAAGTGGCCAAGCCAATTCTGAAAATGCATCGTGGGCTCCTAAGGTGCCTAGGAATTACAAAAAATAAAATGCTTAAAGTGTGAAGTGCCTGTTCGTTCTCAGCTGTGGGATGAGCTCAGGGCTTGTGGATTCTCACAGCTCAGATTTAAAAGCGCGAGTGAGCTGGAGATACGGGCCTGCAAACGTGATCCAGGCTTTCAACATGAAATAGCAAAATTTGCCTCCCTGCCCCGCTGCGGACTTCTTGTTGCCACATTCCTGCCCATGCAGTACCAGTGATTAGGGTCAGACAGCAGTGGGAGCCACAAAAGTGCTTAAGATAAAGAGCCTGTTACAAAGATACTTGCTTAATCTTTCTTGTTTTGACTTCAGGCTATATTCTACATCAGGTTCAATGCAAAGCTAACTTCATAGGTGAATGTCTCAACTGTTACTGTAGCTTTTCCACACAATAGTCTATTATATATGTCAAAAAAGATGTAATTAGTTTCATAAATAACTTAACTTCTAATGAGACTCTTAACTGTGGTAGAAGAGTACAGAGATGACTACAAAAGTCAGAGCAAAACTATCTTCTAGACTTACTAGGCAACGTACAAAAGAAATACAATATCAACAGGTTTACTCAAAAAAAGGAAGTCTTTTTTTATACCAGGAGCTCCCCTGCTTTCCTGTAGAGGTTAAGTTTGGCAGGGCCCATTGTTTTGAAGCAGGTCTGTGAGAGGGAAGTGAGACCGGGCAGGTTTGTTGGGAGGGAGGAACCAGGGCTGGTGAGGGCTCCTGCCAGCCCCTGGCACCCAAGGCAATGGCTGAGCCGGGGCAGGAGAGGACATGACTGCCCAACCCTTCACCCCGGCATCTCGGCTTTGCAAGTGGTTCCCCACCGAGTTTCATTTGAGTTGGATTGCACGGGTTGCATCTGTATCTGCTGACACAAGACAAATTAAAATAAATAATCTCACCGCACGCTGGCAGACAGACAGGCCAGGCTCTGTTGTTGGTACGTACTGCATCTCTCTCAACTCCAGAAAGTGTGATTGAAGGCAGGTGTATGGCTGTGGCCCTGCTTACATCCAGAGCACTTCACCACCGGTGGATGTGTGTGGAAATGAGGGACGAAGGGAGAACCAACTGGGAAAAGTTGAACCGATTGCCCAGCTGATGTCTGTGTTTGTTGTGAGGTCAACTTCATCTCCATGGAAGAGGCTGTTCTGTTCTCTTTTTACGTGTAATTTCTTCCTACGTTCCCCCAGCCGATCTGGGAAGGACGCTTAGCTCACTGGGGCAATGAGAAACACACATGAAGGGGGGTGCGTTCTTACAACAGCCATTGAAACCAAAAGAAATCGCAAGTAGAAAACCTGATTAGTTGTTGTGGCTATGGAAACGCGGGTGCTTCGCAAATCACTTCTGAGTGGAGCACAACAGCTAAAAATGAAGCTCAAATGAACTAACACTCCCAGCACCGATATCGATAGCGAGGCAAAGATGTCAATGTCTAATTCCATCTCCTCTATTCCTCAAACAGCATGTAGGAGGGTCTGTAAGGAGCCAAGTACCGCGTATTAGGGGTGGTTCATTTCCCTGGTGATGAGCTCAAATAGAAGGACTAGAGTTTTATGTTTGCAGCCTTCGGTTATATGCTCAGTTGTGGCCTGCGTGTGGCACGTCAGGCTGAGCATCTTCCCTACAAGAAGGAAGAGTATCTGGAGGAGGTTTAAACACAGTGGGCTGGTCCTAAGGCTGCAGGAGGCTTTCCAGACCAGGTAGATTAATGCGTTTTCAGAAAGTTCATTTTAGGTCAGCGATTGAAATAATTAGGCAGTTAAGTAATTACATTTTAGTAAAATTTTCTGATGACCATGGTGAAACTGGGTGCCTTATCTAGGGGTTTTGACTGCTTAAATCGGTTGATTGATGAAGTCACTGTGACGATTTTGCTAATATTTTTACACAGTTATATCTGGTTTGTTTTGATCTGTCCTGCTCTGCAAAAGTTGTTTGGTTTTGCTTGGGCTCAGAGAACGGAGGATTCTTATTTGTGCCAACTTTAACTGTGCCATGAATATGCATTTTAAATACGGAAAAGGTGAGTCATCAACTCTCTTTTCACCCACACGTCCACAGACACATCTAATGAACACCACCTAGATTTAAATGAGTATTTGTCGCACACGGCTTGAAACGGATCCTGTGGATCTGTAACAGCACTTCACGCAAAGATCAAAGAGGGTGTCCTCTGGTTTGCTAAAGCAGCCCGTTGAGGTGCATTTTCTGATGGTAGAGTCACAGAATAGCTGAGGTTGGAAGGGGCCTCTGGAGATCGTCCAGCCAACCCCCTGCTCGGCACAGGGCCAGCATTCAGCAGCTTGCCCAGCACCGTGTTTTGAGTATCTCCAGAGGTGGAGACTCCACAACCTCTCTGGGCAAACTGTTGCAGTGGCTCACCACCCTTACAGCAAAAAACCTTCTTATGCTTAAACAGGACTCTTGTATTTCAATTTGCGCCTCTTGCCCTGTCACTGGGTACCACTGAGAAGTCCTGGCTCCATCTCCCCGACTCCCTCCCACCAGGTACCTCCCACCAGAGCCATCTCTTCTGCAGGCTGAGCAATCCCAGCTCTCAGCCTCCCTCCCCACAACAGACTTGCCAGGGTGAACGTCAGATTCTCCCTGTGAATCTCTTTTCAACGTATTTTTTGTCCTTGCTGGACTGGGTGATTCATGACCCATCCCTTTCCTCCCACAAGGCTTGCACTCCCGCAATGCAGCAGCACAGAGTTGCACCGCTTCTCTTTCTTCAAAGTTTACAGTCACTGACGGGGACACTGACCTTTCGCTGCTTTGCAGGCACAGTGGAAGACTCTGAATTTCAATCCAGTTACACTCATTGCATACTTGTATTGAAGGCAAGTTAGGCTGCTTCATAAACAGAGATATTTTTTTTTATTCTTCAGCTCCTTTTAGCTCAAAAAGACCTTTTTTCTGATTTTGTTTTCATGCCATACTGCAGCAAGGTAGATTCCGGCTGGCAGATGGCACAGAAAAGATTTGTTTCATCCCCTGTTTAACCTAGCTTTTGTAATAAAACTTTTCTCAGCAGCCACAGTTCAATAATGTACAAAGTTCACTGTATTGTTCAGTAAGAATTTGGGGATTTGAGGCTGGAACAAGGTAAGGGCTGCGGGGCACGGCTCTGCACGGGGATCACTCAGCGTTGCTTAAGGTGTCAAGGTTAAAGAAAAAAAAAAAGATGTTGAAAATATGCATCTAGATCCCAACAGCTTTTCAGTTCCCCAAAGAATTGCTCCCTTACTATAAATGGAGTTTAGTACTTCTTCAAAGTGGTGGAAAAGCGTCACTGAACAAGATTGAGGAATTGAAAAGTTCCATAGCTCTTGGTAAAAAGCTCTTGGTGCAACTTCATTTTTGCTTGAAATGAAAGGCAACTGTTATTTACTCTTAGTCTTAAGAATTAAGTGAAAATTGACCAGCTCAGGCTAGCTTAGAGATACCAGCTTCTATTCTTCCATTCAGAGCACAAAAAATAAATAAACACAAACTTTTTTTTTTCTTTAAAGTTACAACTTTTCAAACCAAGATGCTATTTGGTGTTGCTCTCAATTTATCCAGGCCTAATTAATTCCTAAAAGGAAAGAAAAATAAAAAATAAAGGGTGGGGCAAAGGAAAAAAGAAAATAGGTGGTTAACAGCACTGAGGTCTGAGTCTCATCGCTTCATGCTATTTGCAGTAGGTGCTGTAATTACTGAAGGGTTATTAACAAGTCAGGATTGACGAACAGCCCTGGGGGCTGTTCAGCGGGATGGAAATCCCCAGGAGCACCAGAAGGAAAGGAGGCACCTGCCATTGAAAGGCCCCGGCCACACTTTTGGTTAGGACTTGTGTTTTTGACAAAACCTTTTTTTCAGGAAAACACAGTTTTACTGGAAGTAGGGGAGCTGTTTTGGAAGATAAAGCTGGGTTTCGATGAAAGAGTTTACATCTGGTAAAGGCTTGCTCTGGAGGTGGAGGTTTAAGGTGAAATTTTTAACCAAAGAGGGGAAGAGGAGACCAAACTCAAAACCCGGCCCTCTGGGGTCCTGGGAGCTCTGCAGCAGGGGAGACGTAGTCTGGAACAGGAACTGGAGCTTTCATTGCGCACAGCCTATCCTACCTGCAGGCCGGAGTCCAGGCATGCCTTCCCTCTGCTCCAGTAGATTCATCCACAAGTAAAACAGCTAGAGAAAGGAGAGATTAAAATGAAATTCCTCTTCCGTATATAGACAGCAGATGGTGGATAGTGTGCCAGCTTAGGCAGGGGGATGTCTCAATCAGATCTGTCTGATTCAGAGCAGGTTTCTTCTTTATATCGATGTGAATGCCTTTTTTCGTTGTTTTCTGTTGCTGTTGTTGTCAAGAGGTGAAATGTGGACTTTTAAAATCTTATATAAATTTGCAGGGCAAGGAAACTGTTTCCCACCCTGCTCTAGAAGTCATAGTAGTTCATTTCGTACGAGAGAAGCTCATGAGAACATAAAACACTTCTAAGGCAGATCATGCTAAGGCTCTTTGTGAATGGAACAAGAATTTTATTCTTGCTGGTTAAAAGACAAGGGAGTTTTGAGTGAACGGACACCTCATGTGCATGACAGTCAGGCTGATGCAACAGTTTTAACAGCTTGAAGGGTTCAAAAGTAGCTATGCTGGTGCAATCCCTTAGCGTGCACCCACTTACGTAGATCTTGCCCACTTCCTATACCGTAGGAGCTTGCAGCAGAAAGGGGGTACATCCAGCTAAATATCTCATCGGTTCAGCATTTCCTAAAAAACCCAGAATTAATCCATTTTTAATTATTTTTGTATAAGGCAGGAGAGACATTTATGCAAGTGGGAGCAAACACAGAGAAATGCCTCCCAGAAGGTAATGTAGTACCGGCACAGTTGTCCCACCTGGACAAACTGCTTGACTTTGCTTATATGAAACCACCCCCTTTTAAGAATTTCTATAAGCCTAAAGTTGATTTTGTTCTGTTGGATTGCACAATTCCCCAGAACTTTGTGATACACCATACTAACGGAGTGTAAGAGTATGTTGCATCATATTGAGTAACAGGATATGTTGAAAATTATTATTTAGGCGGTGAAGATCTCTTGTAAATTGTAAATGGTAATATGTAGCTATCGGAATAATCCTCACTAAGAAATGAACTAAATCATTAATTCTTTCCGCTTTCCTGAAGCTTTACCCTTTCCTACGTGCCAGGAAAGACCACTAACAAAATGCCTGGCTCATCTTGTAGGGGAAGCAGAGAGCATGGGTGCAGCAGTGTGTTGTATTTAGTGCCTTTTTCAGGTCTAACAGGAAACAATTCTAAGTTTTCTAAGACAGGGAGGACAAAGACACACCGTTTTTTTTTAACGAATTAATGTACCAGCTAAGCAGGTCTGGTTCCAGTGGCTCTGTATGACCTTCTGAACAATTGTCTCTGTGCCTGAGCAAGTCAGGGTTGTTTCACGTTGCCTTGCTCACGGCAGTCTGGGACTGAGCCCACAGTGCTTGCAGGAGGAGAGGAGCTCCTATAAAAAGGAAGAGACATGGAAGTGGATGAACTAAAGAGGAATAGAAACAAAAATAAACTCTGACCATTATTTTCTATAAAACAGAAGTATACGCTACTTTTAAGATTCTGTTTTTCCTTATTTTACTTCCAGTTTCTCTTGTGTTAGCTAGTATTATTCAATAAGAGACTGAAGCAACATCTGATTTCACCATGGACACATTTATCTATCAGACTCCAGAAGGCACCATGGCAAAACAGTGCTGTTCTTTATGAAAGGCAGGTGCAAATGCTCACATCAGGTCTCTCTGTTGACTCCCAGGAAGGAGCCACCTTACTTTATGGATTTAGCTGTTGCCTCAAGTCACCGCATGGAGAAAATATAAAGGGATGCCAACACCTCAAACCTATGTCATATAGCCACATCAAGCTCCGATTTAAAACTAGGGAGAGATTTTGCTTCCTCCTGTCTCATTTCTCACTATCCCCACCACAAAGGTGTTCTAGAAGTTTGTTATATCCAAATTTCCTGAATGGATTGCTAGCTTTTTGTCACACCTTTTCTTGTGACACACATCTAGCTGCTGGCCCCCTTCTCCTTTTCCTAGCACAGTAGCATCAGGGGTCTGAACTGCTGCACAGTAGGAGCATGCCACGTGAAGGTGGTCAGAAACATCCCGAGACCTCCACCTGCAGGAACTTCAGGTCAAGGCTGAAAGCAGTGAAAACTAGCAGAAACAGGCAACTAAAAGTATGATCTCGACCTGGTAGAATACATGCAATTCAAGAGAAGGTGCATTGTTTTCCCTGGCTGCTTTGCAATACAAGACACTTGGAATAAAACAATAAATGACAGCATCTCAGAATCAAAGAGATGCTCTTCTCCTACTCAGTACAAAGTTGTTCTTGTGAAAAAGGAAGGCACAAAGTTTATATATTCTGACTTTGCTCATGCCCTTTATGGAACTGAGGTATTATGAGACATGGGCAGATGGGCAGTTGAAAGGAGGTGATACTGTGGCATGTCTCCAAAGCTCTATTTCTGCCTTCCAAAAGGTGAAGTTCCTTCTCTGTAATGTTTGAAAGAAGCCGAAAGTTCAAAGATGACTGTCACATTCTCTAGTCCTCTGGCTAAAGCTTGGAGGAGTGATTTTGTGATTAATCACGTTATGAGATGTAAAAACACAGCTACAGCTATGCAAAGAATAATAGAACACTTGCACTCTTTATACAAAGAGACCAAAAATTAAGCTACAGTTTTTCTTCCCTAGGAAACATTGTGCATTCTCAGAAAACTATTTAATTAAATTATTAAGAAGGGAAGCTAAAATAGTGGTAATAAGCACAAGCAGAGTCCTTTTATTAGACTGGAATTGAGACTTTCCAAGTCTGTTCCCTGCGTGCCATTTGTCTGCCAGCCAACAAACCACCTGCAAAAGTTAAGTTGTCTTTTGCGCAGCCATTACTTTGTAGCTATGCAAATCATGGGGTGATTAAAACATGAGGAGAGCCAAACAACATGCCATGACTGTAAGAATGCCTAATACATAACACATGAGCAGTCCAGGATGCCAGTGAAGAGGGCGAGGGCTCAGGAAGCCGAGGAGCAAATTCCTCTCGTCAGCAGAACTCTAAAACAACCATTTCTGTCTTGGAGAAAACCTGCAATGTCACAGAGAGCAAAAGACCTCTGAGAAGCTACTGGTTTGCTCTAGGTCACTAATTTTGCAATGCTACTGTAAAATCTGTGAAATATCGATTTCAATTTATTTCTGAATATCCTAACTGCTGCAGAATTGAAGTCTGATGAGAATCTCTGTTTTCATTTGAAGTGCTCTAGCCTACCTTGTTACAGGGGAAAGCCCAAGACAGCAATCCAGCAGCTCAGCAAATGGAATGCTACAAGTGCAATGGTTTTTTCCTTCTGATTTTTGAAGGTCCTGTTCAAGGTTCACATCTATGCTACGCCTGGCAATAAATGCTGTTTGCTCCCCATGAAAAGTACTGCATCGCAGATTTAGGTAACAAAGACCACAGTGAAATTGCAAACTAAGCCTCATATTGAAAATGACCGAGTCAGCTCCTGAAATAATCACAAAAAAGTTCCAAGATAGCCACCTACATCCTTAGCAAACATTTATGTTTCTAATGTGCAAAGAGTGAATTTACAAGAAATGATAGAAATGTTATACAGTCAGCTCCAGCCCACCTACTCTTCCTTGCTTTTTGCTTCTTATGTGGAAAAACCATATACATTTAAAAAATAGTATAGGTTTTTTAAAGTTTGTATAATTTCTGTAGTCAGTTAGCTGTTGGAAAGCATGAGCAACCATTGCATTCCCATCCATTCCAACCAGTTCCAGCCAGTAAGAAAAATGAGCTCTTACACAGTACAGCAGTATGCAGCATGGACGTGCGCTTTGAAACTCATTAAGTAGTTTGTTATCACATGCGAATTTATAGAAAAGGACTCATATTACACCAAGCACTGGTCAGAGGAGTTGCAGTTAGTCTTCCGCTGCAATGTGGCTCTGTTCTGGACACTGATGACCTTACTCTATTTATGTGCTCACCTCTTGATTACGTTGCACAGCTGGGTTTTCAGCTGCTAACACATTTCCAGGACAAGGCAGCAGAGGGTCAGTCTGAGAACCTGGGGGCTTGTTTTGAAAAAAGGCTCTTTCATATCTCGCTGGTGTAGAGCAGAACTAGGATAGCATTTCATGTAATGGGAAGCAATACCCAACTGCTTCGTATAGCACCAGGGCCAAGTAAGGCCCAGGCAGCCCTCCTCAGTATCACAGCTGAGCTGGAGCGGGGATTTAAACATTCACGTAGACATCGGATATACAAATTAGTGGTGCTTACTGCTATCACGTTTTATTTCACTATTTATTTCAGGATAGCTTGATTGGCACACAAAAAGAGCAGTAAGCTTCCTAAAACACTTGGCATCATCTGAATATATTACTAGAAATACTAGAAAATTTTAAAGCATCCCAGGGGAAAAAAAACCCCAACCAACCCCCCCCCCCCCCCAAAAAAAAAAAACCCCACCCTGGAACACAAAGTAAGTGATTCACTTACTGTGAAAGACCATGACGTGATAGAAAACATCCAGCCCAGTCAAATGTACTTTGAGATTATAAATCATGTTTGACTGTTGGCTATTAGATCTGTTTGCTGCTTGCCTACAGTAAATACTCAGCCCTTGACAGAGCACTTGACAAGGAGACTAGCAGATCAAGAGATCAAGATCTAGAAACACTCTTTTTAAGCAGTGCCAGTACACAGTGGTATGAAGCAATGATTTAATTCATTGATATAATTCGGTTAGAGCAACTTACTTGCAATCTAGGCCTGAGATATCATGTGTGATACAACTGTGGATAGAAAGAATTTCTTTCTGGCAGTTGAAAAAGATACTGGCAGAACAATGCTTGTTCACAACTCACTATCTCCTGTTCTCTGTAAACTTCCTCCTCACACCAGTAGTCATTTAATTTTTGAACCTGGAAAAATTAATCTTAAGTTTTTGTTTTACTAAAAATGTCAAGAGCTTACCTTAACCAAACAAGATATGCTATGATGCAAAAAAAAAAAAAAGTTTGATTTTTAAAAAAATTCCAACGGTACTCATAACAGATTCAGTTTCAATTTTTTTTCTCTTTTGAAAATCTGTATTAACACTTTATTTAGGTGAGTTAGCAACATCTATCATTTCCAGTCCAAACCGCATCTTGATAATACTTCTGATAAAAGCCGTGGGAAAATACCATTAAGAACAAAGAAAAGGAATGCACTTTTATAGCTAAATATTTTCAAACTTAAGAGAAAGTAGGTTTTTTAAAATATTTTTTGAATATTTGCAGATAATAAATTTCAAATAATTCCGAAATGAAGGATCATTAGGCGAAAAGAATATCTGATAGCTATACCGTAACGGCCAGTGCTCGTACTACGCTTGCAGTCAGACCCACCTTAGATGTGCAAACCAGTTAACCAGTGCCGATTTTGATACTATCTTTATCACCACGGTAGCTCAGCACTATCCTGCCACGTACCAAGCAATGCACCCAGTGTCTGCTATGTAGTTACGTCTTTTCCAGCCCTCCTTCCCGGTCAGGGTAGCGTTGCTGCCGTGCAGTATCCTGGGTGCTACTCTCCCTGTGTACCACCTAGGACCTAGTTCCTTGCAAAAAGCAAGTAAGCAGGCTTTGCAGCTGGAGGTGCTGGGGAAGAGGCCTTTTTTTGCTGACAGCCAGAACTGCAGCTCCCCTGAGCAATGCAACAAGCTGAGGTGGAGCTGCAGTGGCACTTACCAAACAGGACACAGGACTTCAGCTGCAAAGCGCTTCCCTGGGGGAGATGCTAAGCTGCTGACAAGCCAGCTTATCCCGCAGGAGCAGGCAGAGGTATGAATTGCGGTATGTAAACTACCTCTAAAAAAAGTTCTGGGTGGGCAAGCCAGGTCCCAGGACAGGGTTAGAAATGCTCCAAGAAAACCAGCCACAATAGAAGAGCCCACAGTTCCTACAGCACGACCACAATGACTCGATCAATTCACATCACTTTCTGAATATTAGTAGTTGGACATGCAAGGGCATACAACTGAGCGAGCGCTTCACACACAAGCCTGGATATTTTTGCTTCCGTTCAGTCCATTGTAATAGCTATTTACCAAACCCATGCTTCAGTAACCAGTAAAGCATCTACAATATAGATGCTTGCTCTTCCAAAAGCCTTGCAGTACCCTCTGAGCACCCAGCAGCACAAGGCTCAGAGGAGAGATGTGCTGTTACGGCTGATTCTCAGCTAGTTAGACGCAAGACTTAGCACAAGCTTACTGGGCTTTGTGCCACCAGGAGGTAACAAGAAACTATGTCACCCTGCAGCTATCCTCCTACCGAACTTTCTACCCTCTGGGCAGGGAACTGACACCATCAGTCTTCCTGCTTGCAGCCTTTGATACCAAAGCAAAATCCTCTAAGCCTCTCCCTCATGGCTGCAGAAACCAGCTCAGAGCCAGCCATGAATAATCTCTCTCCCACAATTAAGTCGCGACGTTTACCTGCGTGATTGCCTTTGGAGAAACTTCTACCAGAGCGGATGGTGCAGTCCCAAGGCACCTATCTCTTTAGAAAAGTGCTAATGTGAAGGACCAGCATCGTTGAGCCTCAGAGGAAAAAAGAAATGGAAAGAAGAAAGCGTATCCCAGTGTGCTTACTGTCAACACCTCTGCTTGCAGTCTTCCATGCCTCCTTTCAAGTATTCTAGGAAAAGCTAATCTGGCTAAAATAGAGCATAACATTTGTGCTTTTCAGTCACATACTCTCTTTCACATTTCTTTCATCTCTGGAGGAACAGTGTTGCTCATTGCATTGGAGGGAACCAACTTTTGCAAACGGGAAGAGGAGAGGAGACGCTGCCTCTCCATTAGCTCTGATTTTCCCCATGAGAAGAAAAACCCTGGCCTCTGCGGCAGAGACCGACACACATGCGAAGTGTTAATGGAAGAATCTCAGGACAATACGAATCTGCCTGCAACACTGAAATCTCTTTGTCAGGCATTTTCTTAGTAGTGATTATAGATCTCTTGGACAATGCAGATTAGCCAATCTTTTTTATTAAAATAACAACGAGTAAATCCTCTTTCACAGCTACACATGCTTTGACTGAGCAGAATCACTTTCTCGGCAATGAGACAAATTACTGGTGGTGATTGAAATCACGCTCTTCCACGCAACTGCCTAGATTTTGTTATAACCAAGTGATGTTTTACACATTTAATGAATATATTTATTATTAATTAAAGCATTATTTCTAATTTCTTAAAAAAATAATAGGTCTTTGACTAGTCATTAGTTCTTATAAACACCACAAAGACCCAGCTGAGAGGTGCCCAAGCACTAGCTGCGTAGTGCAACTTTAACAGCCTTTGCAAAACCATTCGATGCGAATGCTAATTATAACACAAAATGGTAAATGGAAAATAGAATAAAGGCAAGACAGCTTATCAAGGCTAGATGGTTGTTTAACATAATACAACCTTGCTGTCTTGATTGTCTTCACAAAGAAAATGTGGCGTCTGTTATGCTGCTACACAGGAAATCCTTACAAAACTAGAGAAGAAAAGCAAAACAGGACTGAACAGATACAGCAGCAGCAGCAGAACTGTAAAGCGGGCAAAGACAGTGTTCTGGGGGAGACACTGGTGGCTTGTGCCGAAATGGAAATGCTTGAGCTGGAAGAAGGGATCTCGAGAGCTGGTCTCAGGATTAATTTTACTCAATATATTAATTGGCGATACTGGCATAAGACATTAAGAATGGACTGGAAATAGCTGTTGTTGAAACAAATAGGTAAAATGAAATATTGTACAGGAGGTATCTTGATAACCTTCAAACCTGGGGTAACAGAAAGCAGACAAAATTAAAATTTGAAAGTGCAAAATGAGCATAACAGATCAGTAGCAAAAAGGTCCAATACACTCTAGGAACTCATTAACTAAAATTGCAGGAGTAGAGAAAATGGCAGGTATATCAATAGAACATAGCTCGGTTAGGTGCCACTGGTATGATTTGATAGTGGAAGAAGGCAAATACGATCCTCTGATGTACCAGAAGTGTTTCTTAGAGAGCAGACACAAATGCCACGGCACAAAGCATCAGTTAGTCTTTACTGGAGTAATAGGGCATCATCCTTGTCCAACAGGGACTTATTCAGCCTTGAACAGGTACTGTAAGAACACATGGGAATCGATGGAATGGAAACCCAGTATCTCAGGAAAGGGCAAAGGTCTGTTTGGATTCAAAAAGAGGTCGAGAGAGGAGTACAGTTGTACAACACGTGACAGAAGAAAAAGAGCTGTTGAAATGAAAGGAAAAAGTCCTCACTATGTGTTCCTGAGGAATGTGGCAGCCATATTCAGAAACCACATCTGAAATCCAAACCAGGGCTGCTGCAGCCAGGAACACATAGTGAGGACAATAAGCCAAATTTGGAGATGGATCTCCCCAAAATGAAAGATCAGACTGCCTGTGGTAGGAAGTCCTTTTTAGACCTGCATCTAGCTGGAGCCAAATCCCTCTACGAGGTTCAGCCACAGGGACAAAACCCAGATGAATCTAGCAGGCAGGAGCCGATGCCTCCATCAGAGGAGATTCCAGCTCTCCTTCAGGTGTGGCTGCAGCGGTTCCATTTTTAACAAGTTCAAGTCTTACTCCTGTTAGCAGGCAATGGACAGGAAGCAAAACTGCCGAGCGAGGCACTGGCTGTTAGCACTCGGCATACACATGCGCGCACAAGCGCACGGAGTGAACGGTGAGAACGCTGCTCCCATAGTCTGCTTGGTAGAAAGCCTGCGATCTAGGAATGTGCAGGTGCTATTACAGATTTCGCATTTAAACGGGTATCTTTCTATATGTGTTAAAGGGCTAAAATATCCCCTATAGTTATAATAATCAAAATCTGTCCTTTGCATTTCTAAATTCGTTGGAGTAAGGAAGTAGGAAGGCAGAAAGATGGAGCGCAAACTCTGTCGCGAGCAGTGGGGCGCAGCACTAACCTGTTCCCTTTGCATCAGTGCCAGGAAAAATGCTGGTGCACGTCCTGGAGGCAAGCCTGTTTGCAGAGCTCCAGCAAGACTGCACTGCTGTGCTACCCAGGGCAGCAGAACTTACAAAGGATCCTTTAACTCAGACTGGGAGAGTATCTTGTTAGATGTGCTGCAAAGTTAATTCTCTTGGTCACCAAGGCAGAGTGAACCTTGATGCAGTTTTTAGTATGGCATTGCTTCTTCCCCTTGCATTTTTACGGCTTAGAGCTAGTTGTCCAAATGGCTGAACTGACTCCATTAGGTAGTTTTATAAGGCCCCTAGAAGGGTTGCTGGTCAGCAGGCTGACCCCTGCCACACGCTTGTGTTTGTGTGCATGTTTTTGGGTTGATAACGAGTTGGTGCTGCGTTCTCCATTTAGGGAATTGAATAAGTGGTTCTCTTAGATGTACAGAATCTGCCATCCTTTCATTACAGCAACTGCACCAGTTTAAAAGAGGTGGGAGAAGACACTAAGTGAGTTTTATCATTTACTAAACAAAGAGATATGTTGAACAGAAACGGCAGAGTAACTTTACAGTGTGCTTATCACTCTCCATTTGTTGCTTGTGGCAGTATGCCTGACTGCGGGGGTGATACAAACCCATATGATATTTTCACTTACCTCTCGGCAGCATTTCTGGGACAAGGAAGCTGTGTACACAGTTATGGGATGTAGTTAATTGCATCTGGAAATATACAATCAAAATTTTTGGGCTGTGAGTTGGTTGCGGAGCATCTGACCAGAGTGGTTTCTGCCAGGCAGAGGGAGCAATTTATGAGAGATTTTTACAGCAGCAATGCCTTCTGCCATTGGGATGTCCTCAGAAAAAGAGGGAGCGGGGGGAAGTGACAAGTCCATTGCCAGGCTATTATCAAGAACCTTTCCTGTTTTCCTCTATGAATGGCAAAATCTTGCTTCTCCATTTAATTCACAGCAGAATCCCTCCCTGGGATGTTTGTGTGTAACCTGCCCTCGGAAATGTTAGGAAAACTGATGTCTTGTTTTTGAGATCCTGTTTATTAAGAGGTGACCATATGCATCACATGAGCTTATGTAATCCTATCACTTTCCTGTGGTTGCACCAGTGATTAACAGTGGATCCATTGCACTGTCTCCGTATTCTTTTATCTACATTATTATCTTGCCTGGCTCTGTAGCACAGACGCTTTGCTGGTAAAGGCATTTGTCTATGTCTCTTGTGAACTATTATCCTACTGTCTTTCCTTTCTCCCCACTGCTGGTGATAAGAGTGTCCATTAGGGAAGAAGGAATTAACGGCTGTCAAGAAACTGCAGCACTGGAAATGTTACTACAACCTGTAGGTTTACAAAAATTGGCTGCAGAAATTTATCCTAGCTCTTGAAGAAACAAAAAAGCCCTGCTCCCAGGTCTGCAAATCTCCACAGAAGCTCTAGGGCCTGGGTGAGCAGCACTAAGGCTGCCATCGGCCACCACCATTCATCCCCAGAGCTCGCCCTATTCCTCTTCAGTCCCAGCAATAAGGAAGCGAAGCCACAGGCTCAAGTGTCCAACAGTTGCTTGCCAGAGGATCCTTCTTGAGTGCCAAAACTTGAACAGCTGTCTTCTTCACAGTCATGGTAGAAAGCAATAAACATACACATTCATTAAATGGTAACTGCTTAGGGGACAGCGGATATATGTATAAACTGTATTCAGTTTGTATATAAGCACTTGTATTGTACATAAACTGCTTGAGGGAAGGAACATATTCATTCTCTTTATGGTTACACAGTCCGTGATTTTACCATAATGCTACAACATAAAGCTCAGATAACATTCACCACTACATTTTCAATAACATTATCACTATGTACTGGTTAACTGAGGCTCTCAAAGTAAAAATGGCTTGCCCTGATCCTGTTGTGAGTCGGTGGGAGGACCAGGAGCAGAACACAGAAATTCTCTCCCAGTGCCACACTCAGAGCACGTCACAACTTTATTCCCATCCCTTTCTGGGCTCCCAGCATTTCCTCGGCAGCACTTCGCTGTGACTCTGATTTACCATTGCTGCAGTGCAATCTGAAAGTCGGGAAAAAGATGAAAGAAGTGCAAGACTAATTGTTTTTCTTCCCATTACTCAGATATTTTTGTCCGAGATGCACAGGGGTGTGCTCTGATGGATCACGTGGACAGGGATAAGCCTGACGCATGGCCTTGAGTGATGGGGAGGGATCTGCAGTCCTAGACCACAGCAGAGGAACGTGGCCCTGAGCCACACAGGGTGCAGAGCCCTGGTAGGAGATAAGAGCCCTGGCTTTGGGGCAGCAAATTCCACCCAGCTCCATGACCTCACCTGTCTAGTATGGCTGACTGGAAATCACAGATTGCCTTGGCTGGCCCCATTTGCCACGTGGGGTCACGGAGCAGGACAGGCTGCAAAAATACCCAAAGGCGATTCCCATGTATTGCACAGGAGATTGGGTGGTGAATGCAAAAGCAAGGGAAGCAGCACTCATTGGCGAGTGTCTCAGAAACACAGACTTTCAATTTTCTGCAGATCCAATGTCCACCTTCCTAAGCAATCCACACACTTACCGTCTAGTTTTATTTTTTTAAAAAACTCTGTCATGTTGAATTTACACCAGAGACAGACCGATTCAAACAATGAGAAGAGTTGTTACAGCAGTCCCAAAGGAAGACATAACAGCACATCAGAACCCAAGTGTTGCCTAACGGCGAACTGCCTCCCATTAAATCACCCCACCACTGACCAGGTGGCACAATGACTACCCCGTGTATTGACATTCGTATGAGCACAAGATTCCTTCACTTCTCCACTCGCATCTAGACAGTGAGTCACTGTCTTACTGAGAGTCCTGTGGCAGTGAGTTGACTCTGACCATTCTTTTTAGAAAACATATGGTAAGAGGAGCTGTTGTCCTTTAGAGCTACTATACACCTCTGCTCTGCAAAGATCCCACACCCAAAGCTAAACGTGACTTCCCCCAAAAGACAGCTAGTGTTGGTTTCCACACAGCAAAATTTGCGACCCACTTCACTTTTTCAGCATTAAAAATTAAACTTGATTTAATAAAAACTTTTACAGATTTTCACTTGGAGAAACCTCACCCGTACCTGCACCCTTAGGTCTGCCCCAGCTGCAACTGATCTGAGCAAATCCAAAGGTCCATTTGGATTTTCCGGAAAGTTAATTTGCTCCATATGACTGACAGTAGGCATCTGGTAAACCTGCAAACTATGCACACCAATCAGCTCCACTATCTTTCTGTCTTAGTGCAAGGAGTTCACCTTCCACACTGGCTACGAGGTGCTCATACAGCGGCTGTTGGATGGGAGGAAGATGTGCAAAGATGTGGAAGATTTGCTCAAGCAGAGGTAAGAAAATCAGAGTGAAAAAAGTGTGAACAACCTCCATTTCCTCTCCTGTTTGGTGTCTGGAAAGGAATAGTAGGCTGTTTCCGAATTTGGTAGTGGTACTAGTTTACATAGAAAAACCCTGAGTGATTTGAATCCTAGCCTGTTGATGTGATTTGTGAAGGTAGGTAACAAACAGAAATTTCAAAGATTTGAGAAGAGAAGAGAAGGTTGAAAGAGTCAGAAATCCAGAGCTCCATTAAGACCCAGATCATTATTGGTCCAGAATCACAGGGCAGCACACACATCCACAAGTAGTGTTACCGAATTGCACCTTTTACAGGAAACAAACAACCGGCACATTTTTCTTTCTCTTTGAGGGTGCTGCTGCCACAGGCAGTGTTTCAGTTTCCTGCAACTACTAAAAATGGGCCATTTTTCAAATACAGACAAAGCTACGTAAGATGCTACCAAAGCCTTTCCCAGATGCCCAAGATAGCCCACATCATTCACCAACCTTACCAGATTTGAATAACAATGTTGTAGTTTCTGTCTGTCCTTTACAGGCTTCTTGGGTGCTGCTCAACAACAGCCATGGACAGCTGGCAATTTTGTGGGTGAGAAAATTCATATTACACAGCTGCTCTGACTCCTTTGCCATTCATTTTTGTACTACTGACTTAGAAAAATGTATCTGAAATTTGGTTCTGTTTTTAAATGGCTGGGTTTCAACAGTTTCAACACATAGCACGAGGCACATACACGCTCATGCATGACCTGTGGGAAAGACCACGCAATACGGATTATAAATTCAGCAGGTAATCCAAGAGCAGTTCATCTCAGAACTGTCTCCTTATGAATATTGCTCTGCTTTCCTCAGTCACAGCCTTCTTTTTCTTCCCATGC
Organism: Astur gentilis; assembly: GCF_929443795.1. NCBI lineage: Eukaryota > Metazoa > Chordata > Aves > Accipitriformes > Accipitridae > Astur > Astur gentilis. Next base: position 4,871,843 of record NC_064889.1, on the reverse strand, counting down.
TGTCCACATCTAGTTTTCTGGTTTTAGGTTGGTTTTCTGAAGGCTACTTTTCAAGCACTGGGACTTTCAAGGGGATGTGAGCTGTCAAACTGAAAGTTGACTATTTCACAGAGTGTAAGAGCCTCCCATCAAAATCTGAAGCTATTTGAATTGCTTTTCTTGACCACCGCTGGAAGCATATTTTATCGCTGCATGTCACACAGTCATGAAGCCACATCTGTCTGACGGTAGCTTAGCTTTAACTGTTTAAAATAGCTCCTTTGTGACTCATAATTTACAGAGATCAGAATTATATTGCAGGTTTCAGGAAGGCTCTGCACTGCAGCATGCATCTGCTGCTATATATGCCTATGTTTCTTTCCAAAATGTTAGAGAGGTTTCTGCAAGTTGCAGGATAAGGTTCTTCGTGGTTTGTGGTGGAGGCACAAAGAACTTTCCACAAAGAAGAAAAAATACACGTACAGCCATTTTGTCAATCTGAAAGCTACAAGAACAAATGTTTCCATGAACTTTTGCACACCCCCAAAACATGCCATGTGAGCATGCATACGTGCGTGCGCTTGTGTGTGTGCGTACGTGTTGGCAGAGGAGGAAAAGGAGAAAAGATAGCCCGCACTGAGTTGCAGAAAGAAGGTATTATTTCCAGTTTATTTCTGGAAGATATTTGTTTCAGCTTGTCCTCATGTCATTCACGGGAATAACCTAGGAGGAGATAAAAGCATAGCATCAATCTCTGTTCCTAGAGGCTGCCCATATCATGGGCTTCATGCCAGAATTTCAGCAAGGACTCCTGCAGCAGCTGCCCTAAGTCCTGAAACCAACTGCCCTGGCTACACTAACACTTTACTAGTTTTCCACCCAGGTCAATTACTTTTGCTCACAAATAACCCTGCCTGGTCCAGAGGAGGGTCTGAGAGGTTGGGGAGTGAGAAAACAGTGGTATTCTAGAACAAAGCCCCAGACTTAAAACACAAATTATGTTCCAGCTCTCTATGGCTGCAGGGAAACATAGAAGCTGTGTTGCAAGAGTACTGGAAAGCGGGAAAGGCAGCACAAAGATGTGAAAAGATGGTCTCAGCCTCGTGTCAAACTCCTCTGACCTTGGGCTAGTCCAGTCCCATGCCTGAGGTTTCAGGAAGATTTGACCCAAGAGTATTGTAGGAGCTGGGACTGGCTTAAGAACTGGCTATGCTTTTTTCCCATGATATATTTTGTACTGAGCAAGCAAAGTGGGACTGTAGCACTGGAGTTATTCTCATTGCTGCATTGCTGTACATCCACTGGCACTAAGCAAAGTCTCTGACACGAAAGCGTTTCTTGTTATTAAAATAAGAAAATTAATCTATTCTACTTGTGCAGCATTATGTGTCTCTGCAGTATATTTCCATTTTGATGAAATTTCATTCATCTAACGTGAAAATGAAGTGGTATGTCTATGTGGCCTGTCACCATATTTTGCACCCTGTTATCCTAGGAGGAATCCCAAAGCAGTGATGTAGGAACACTCCCACTAAAACGCAGCAATTTCTCATGCAGGATGACTGCAATTAACTAACCGAACTTGCAGCTTTAGACACATGGGAGCCATGGACAGAGGCCAAGAACAGCCTCCACTCTGGGCTGTGGTGACTGTAGGCTGCTGTGTAACCAGCATTGCTATTCCACCACCCTGACAGATCTCCTTGGACTGGGGGAAAGCCCCCAGGATGAGCCTGCCTCAGGTCACAGAAGTAGGTTGCAAATCAGTGAAACTGCACCAGAGCCACCAGTATAGCCGGCTCCAATGCAAGGTGCTCACAGTCATCAGATGCAGAGGACCAGTCGAAAGGGTGGTCGGATGCTCTCAAACAGAGACCCGCCCCAACAGCTGCCGTGTTGCAAAACTGAAAGATCAGCCCTCAAACCGCTGGAATTCAGAAAATAGCAATAATAAAGCACAGCGTGGCCGAGTGGGAAGATGGGTGGAGCAACAAACCAGCAGGGTTGCATGGCCTTGCACCCACATCAAAATTCCTTTTTTGAATGAAGAGTACTTTCCTTTAAGGTGCCAAGTTTCAGGCTCAAAACTGTTTGAAATGCATTTAAACCCTTTGTGAGAACTGGACTTGCCCTAAACAAAATCCACCCCTCACCCCAAAATCCTAGCAGCAGGCTATCTGTTCATTATTTATTATTGACCATTCAATAGATTTTAGCAGCTATTCAAAGATTGAAAACTCAGTTCCGCCCCAGTCTTGCACCCGGGAGAAAGGAAATAACATTTTTAGTACTGTCGTGGTTTAAGCCCAGCCAGCAACTAAGCACCGCGCAGCCGCTTGCTCACTCCCTCCCCCCTCAGTGGGATGGGGGAGAGAATTGGGGAAAAAATAGTAAAACTTGTGGGTTGAGATAAAGACAGTTTAATAGAACAGAAAGGAAGAAAATAATAATGATAATAATAAAATTACAATAATAATGATAAAAGAATTGGAACATACAAAACAAGTGATGCACAGTGCGATTGCTCACCACTCACCGACCGATGCCCAGTTAGTTCCCAAGCAGCGATCCGCGTCCCCACCAGGCCAACTCCCCCCAGTTTATATACTGGACATGACATCACATGGTATGGAATACCCGTTGGCCACTTCGGGTCAGCTGTCCTGGCTGTGTCCTCTCCCAACTTCTTGTGCCCCTCCAGCCTTCTTGCTGGGCATGAGAAGCTGAAAAATCCTTGACTTGGTATAAAGACTGCTTAGCAACAACTGAAAACAGCAGTGTGTCACCAACATTATTCTCATACATAACACTATACCAGCTACTAGAAAGAAAATTAACTCTATCTCAGCCAAAACCAGGACAAGTACAAATACCTTGGTTTTTTTTTAAGCAGAGAATAGAAATTTCTTCCAGAGCTGGGGGAGGGGAAAACAGCAAAGAAATAATTGTATTTCTTTATTAACCATAGAAACAGAACTACTTTCCTGAGTCACTAGTTACATATTCCCATTAGGTGAGACATCGCATTATATTGTCCCCTCCATAAAACTGTCACAGCCTCACCTTACAGCTAGCGAGGCTCCTTCCCGCTCTGCCTCCACTGCAGCTGTTCAAGCAGCACCTCGTGTTTCTAACGATTAGAAATTTGCCTGCTACTCCTGGCTCCCATTTATTCACAACCTCTCTTAAACGGATCCTTTGGAACCTACTCTTCACACCCCTTCCAGACTTCATTTTGATGGGTCAAGTCTGCCGTCACCTTTTAGGTTTCTTTTCCAAAAGAGGCTCTCAGTTCTGAGCATCTTAACTACACACTTCTGTACACCTCTTCTTCTAATTGAATCCAACTTTTTGGGGAAAGAGCTGTACTCAGCACTCCACAGTAATCAAAGCCATGGAGATGGGCTTCATTTTCCCTCATTTCTTCTAGAAATAGCTCACCCAAAATATTTTAGAGGTAACTAATAGCTCTAGGATTGAGGAGATAGAGAAATTAAAGAAATAGTATTTCTCATTTTTTTGTACCTCGGATGCAATTACAAGATTTGTGTAAACATGCTCCTGGTAGCACTAAGAGAAATTGAGTAAGTTTTTCTTTTAACAGAGCACAAGCAGAAGAGAGATATGGGAAAGAACTGATTCAAATTGCCCGAAAAGCAGGAGGACAAACAGAAATCAAGTAAGGAATTCTTTTATTATTAGTGCAAACAAAAGCATTTTGGAAGCAATATCAGACTCCTGTGTTTTGCCTGTGAATGGGGTCATAAGCTGCTCACTTCAGTGCACTACACAGCACTTCACAATGTACAGGAAAAATGGAGAAACATCACAGTCCTTCAAAGCAGGATTCACAAAAACTCTATTTAGGAACTGCCATTAGGTCCTTACTGAGACATTTTTTTATTTCAGTATTCCTGACAATGTTTAATATTTGCCTCCAAAAGCAAACTAAGTGATGGGAAAAAAAAGGGAAAGGAAAAGGTTGTGAAATGTTTATGATGGTGGCTTGGCAATTCTGGGAAGATGGTGGAGACTGTGACAGAACAAGCGCAAAGTGCAAAGACACCAAAAATTAACTTCTGCAGCAGAAAAAGCTTAGCTTAGGAATACAAACTTTAAAACTCTTTGAAGGGACTTAATGTGAAAGTAATCAATGGAGCTACTGAAATACACTGAAATGACGTATATTTTTCTCTGTCTCCTCTACTACTATCTTACATCACGTATAAATTGCGTTGGGGGGGGCAAGATATATGTTGTCATGGAATTTAACTTAATAAACACTGCTGATAAATTGCTGCTATTATTGATGGTGGCAGCAATAATGAGACATTTTGTCATTATTGTAATAAGTAATAATACAGTAATAAGGTGGCAGAGGATGAAGATTTGGGGTCACAGAAGACAAGTCTGAAAGAGAAGACCTCAATCTAAACACAAAATTCTATTGATCCCTGGGGCCTGCTACCCTCATCCATCCCATATCTCATTTCTTAATTGCAGTCTCCTTTTAATGTCAATTTATCACCTTCAGTGTGAGCGTGGTTTCCTGTTCATATTTTATGGGAAAACTTGACCTCAAACCCTTGCACCACCACGGCATGCAAGTGCCAGGCAATCACCCATAGCACTTGCTGTTGATTCGGTGGTGGCACATCCCGGCTGACAGGGAAACTGTTGCATTAACCCAAGCGCCTGGTAGTGTGGAGAACACTGAGGCTCACTCCAGAGAACGTGCTCCCTCCTCCCTCCCCTAGTGCTCCATCTCTCCCTGGCCTCCGAGCAATGCAGTAAGGTATAGCAAGGTTCCTTGCTAAGGCTGCTGGAGATAGCTTCTACCTTCCTGGTATCTCAATTCACAGACCTAACTGGAGAAAAGGAAGGAGGAGAAATAATATTTTGAAATTAAAATAGCAGATTAAGGATGGATGGCTTCTTCCCAAAGGCTAAGATCAGCATTCCAGGATAAACGAAAGGCTCCGCCTAAATTTCTTTACTGGCAATGCAGGGCAGGCAGAGCAAACGTGTTCGGAAACAGACAGCTTTGGCTGCCCTTCTGTGACCTAGTGGATAATTCATGGGCCTGACTTTTCCTAAGAGATTGGAAGAGCTTGATTTAGAGGCAGAGCCAAGTCCTAGGGTTGGGATATGGATCCAAGTTCCCCTCAAGTTGGAGGAAGTTTGGACTGGGGCCCAGCTCCACTTTGATCCAGCAATTTTATAGCTTGGCATAGAGAGAAGGCTGAATATACCAACAAAGCATGCTGCAGAGCTGATTTACTATGTTTCCATAAACCCACGCCTGGTCTGGGTAGCGACCAGCTTTGCGCTGATATTTTCATCAGAGCAAATGTCTCTCTGTATCTGTTATGAAGCAGAGAGAGGACACTTTGCTTCCCGTCATTCAGCATCCTCTGGTTGTTTAAGGAGTTACACAGATGGGCAGCGAAGGGCATTTGTCCCCAGTAAACACTTTAAAATCAGAGAAAACTAGGGTCTATTCAGGGCTGGAACAACTCTTGAAAATGAAATATTTGGTTTGAATGCCTTAAAATCTTTGACAAAATGTGAAGTTTCTGGGTTTTTTATACGACACTGATTGCTGACAGCAGTTCTGCTCCCAAGGGCAGTCCTTCAGTGAGACCGGAGGGAGGGAACCTACGTACTACCTGTAATAAGAAAAGCTGGAAAAGACTATGCTACAACTATCCCCATTATTCCAAGTGTTTCCTCTTCATAGAACTCCCTATTACTGACTAGCACACAGAATCCTATAGTATTACAAGTACTTGACAGGCTGAACAGGGCTGTTCATATCTTCGAATGCAGCTTTAGGTAGCAGTATTTCTCAAATAAATTCTAATGAAGGCGTTGTGCAGGTATTTGTACCCAAAACGTGCATTTGACGATCACCAGGAAAAAAAGTAGCTTACAGGTTTTTTTGCAGAACATTTTACAGAACTTCGTGTGCCACACAATGTATTGCAGAGGAGCAGGAATTACTAATTTTAGATCACTCATTTGCTTGCTAATACAAAATTATTATCCTCTAGTCTTAAATTCAGCCATCTTTTAAACATCTCAGATACTAAGGCTTTCTATCACTTCTCCTGGGAAATTATTTCACACCCCAGTAGTTCTCAGTATCAGAAAGGTACCCAATACCCTTTCAAAAAGTCGATAAAAAGAACATAGAAAATCCATCCACAACAACCACCCAAAAACTTCTAGTAGCAGAAAATACCCAGAAGACCTTAAGAGAAACAACTGCAAGGCCAATTAATTCTGTTTAGCACAACTTCCAAAACAAATGAATTGGCTGCAAAAACCTCCCATCAGTCCACCAAGTCAAAGTGATGCTCTGTGGCTGCTGTGGAACGCAGAGCAGGAGAGAAATGGCACAAAGCTGGAGTAAGCAGCAGCCCCCATGCAGGGGCCCGTTGGCAAAGCATTCGTGGCAAACCTACACCACAGCCAACGCCAAATCTGCCGAGCTGGAGATGGCAGCACCGCTACATGCGACGGGCAGCCCAGCAGGGCCTGATGTGCTTATGTCCTCCCAGTACCAGCACGAACAGCTCTTTGCAACTCCAGAAACACAGTCCCTGGCAGCTGCCTGGCTCTTCTGATCTCAAACCCTCGGAGGTTAAAAAAATGTAGAGGAAAAAAGCCCCTTTCTGTTGCTTCCTGTGCTTGGAAAGAAGAGGGTCTGCTCGAGGGAGAAATTAGGCAGCAGTGGGGAGGTACTGCCTGGGGTGTTACTTCAGTACAGTTGGGACCAGCACAAAACAAGGTGAAGAGAATAAGCACGATGATGGAGACAAGGCTGGAGAAGTCTATGGCATGCTGCGCCAGGTAGTGGCCATCACTGTAGAAAACAGTTCTCTCCCAAGCTCCCCCCCCCCCCCCCCCCCCCATTGTAAAAGCTTTTCGTTTTGAATCAAAGAAAAGAACAATTTCAACATTTTTTCAGGCTCTTCCCTTCTCCCCCAAACTTTTGCTTCAGCTGGAGCAAATCGCTGACCTCGGCTAAATATATAAATAGATTCAACTGCCCATTTTTATTTACTGAAAGACACAGATGAAGAAATACGCTGCTGACTCAGAAGAAAGATAGTAGGCAAGGCTCCCTGAAATGTAACAGCAGCTCTGGCACCACTCTCCATTGGTTTGAGAACAGTCTAGGTGACAGCAGCCATCAGGTTTCCACCCTATATGCTGTCCAGCGCTTGTTCTCTCAGCATTTTAACAGCTCCTCTGACGGAGGACTGACCCCTCAGGGCCCAGCACCGCTCACACTTGGCACAGACAACTACAAGCCAAGTCTGTACTAGGACACTGCACAACTGAGTATCGGCAGTAATATAACATCATGACCTGGGAAAAGACGACAAGGTTGCGTCTCCACCTGCAGACTCCTCAGCACCAGAAATGTGAGAAATCACTGCTACTGGAGGTGCAGCTGACTTCAGTGAGGTCCTTGCTGTTCTTTTTCAGACCAGTACTGGAAGTGACCATGGCAAGCCTATAGCTGTAGAAAACTTTCTAACAAAACTAAACTCAGAGAGGCAAACATGCCACAATGAGGGAGACATGCTGCAACCACTTTATTTTTTATTAAGGAAAAAGAAAAAAAAAAAAAAAAAGCAAAGACAGGGTTTCTAAAAGAAGCTGGTGCTGGTTACCATGGGCATAGCAAACAAACACTCCAGCTTCCAGCTCAAAAAATAAAAGTTCCCTGTTAAGTGCTGCCTAACAGCCAGAGGACACAATCATTCAATAGTCCAACCTGATTCAAGCAAATTTAGGCATTCTGGCTGCTTGCCCTTGCCTTGAGCACTGCAGCTGGTAGAAACTACTTCCTATAGGGAAGGGAGATATCCTCTTTCCAACCCATGACACAGATCTAACTCAGCAGTTGCTATAGGCCTTGGCAAGTTCATTCTAATGTACAGAAGGATGCACACACTTGAATCTAAGTGCAAGACTGCAAGAAGGATCACACAGGCTCAGACCAAAATTCCTTCAGTCTAATATTCTGTCCCCGACACTAGATCCCAAGGGAAGAGTAGAAGAACAGGGCAAGCATATGAGGATATTTCTCCTAAATTATCTTCTAGCCATAGCAACTGGTAGTTCAAGGGCTGCCACACCAGCAGCAGCTTTCTATGTAACAGCCCCCAATGGAGTTTTCTTGTGTCTTTTTTCTTACTTGAAACCCTGCAACATTTTAGCATCCACTGAGTCTTAAGGTAAAGCAATGTACTTTCCTGTTAAGTGCAGAAGTGCCTTTTTCTTTGTTGATTTTTAGCTCACCTCACCACACGTGCCGCGTTCGATCAGACACACAGGACAAAGGCAGATTAGCTTCCTTACAGTGGGGTTCCTCAACGCACATCTGCACTGGTGAGCTGCAGTCCCATTGCCTGTTCTGGTTCTTACAAACACGCTCAGGTCCATAATAACACCAAAACCACGGAAAAGGTTGGCTGCTTCCTTCAAGCTAATCACCTGGATGTGCCAGCACAGTCACTGATGCAGGCTATGCCTGCGAATATTGGGAGCTGGGGAGTCTTCGTGAAAGCACTGAGAGGAGAACAGGTATTGGAAGGAAGCATGAGAGAATATCAGCTGCAAATGTACCTCTTGAGTAGGTCAGACCTAGCAGAGGGCAGAGCAGCCCTTGAGGAGTGCGTAAAGTGTGAGGATCCCAGCAGTCGGGGTGGAAGGACGGACACTGTACAGAAATGGAGCTCACCTATCACAAGTCAGGGCTAAAGTGTATTTTTAAAATGCCTTCATTCCTACCTTATACTGATTTTAAAACCCTGTTATCCCACTTTTTTAATTACAAAACCCAATAGTATCTGAATCACAATTTCATAGTTTCTAGTCATAAAAGAAATTACCAAAAAGATGATTACAAAGCTACAGCCATGCATTCTTGGCAAATGCCACATTATACCAATATCCTGCAGGGGAGAGGGAACTAACTACATGTTACAAACTTTAAACTGCAGTATAGTTTTGTACTCTCCATATTCTGTGTTGCGTACATGGGAGAAGATGCACAGAAACTGGGGATTTTTAGCTGAGTTATAAACTGAGATCAGGTTTGCAAGTGTTTGCTGGTAGCGCACACAGTAACGATGTCTTCACACACTATAGATGATTCTCAGCAGAGCTCGTGTTTTTAAGAGGAAACGTCTTTCAGGCTGCAAGGTGACAGGGAATTTCCATGCAGTAGTTTTGGGCAACTCTTCAGCAGAACATGAAAATAGAATAAACTACAGAGCCCGGTTTTCAGATACATCCTCAGCTTCAGCTGAAATAGAGCCTCTGGGAACTCTGTTCTTTTGTAAAAATAACTGATGTAAACGTGCAGTAGCTGGTTAAATTCTGCCTAGTCTGACAACAGCTATTTTCCTCATTTGCTCTGCTTGTCTCTTCTCATGTATATGATTTCCTACTTTTTTCCTTCCCTCTTTTCCACTACCATCTCCTTCAGACCTCAGGAAAGGGTAGTTCCTTCAAGCCTGTGTCTGCTCTGCCCTTCTCTGCAATGCCTGAAATAGAATATTTCAGTGAGTGTGAGGTGAGGGCATCTGTAACGAAATGCCAATTGCTGCTTCCTGTGTATAAATACAGTGCACCTGTCACTTAATATACAGAATCCTCTGTATTATTCACACAAAGCAGGCATTTTTGAACTGAAGCTAAAAGTCATTTTGGAAGGTCACATCCTTCCATGGTTAGTTATTCTCCACTCAAATGTTCTGAACCCACACAGAGTTTATCCACTTGTACTTTGAACATTCAGGACTCTGAAAACGGACACAAGCACATACTCTGAAAGACCTAAACTTCTGCTTGGTTCTTGTGAAATCCAATCTAGATAAGCTCTCTGGTGATGAGGGTAGGCATTTTTGAACAGTGCTGCTCTCTTTCCGAGAGACATGAGGAAATTTACTTTAAAGGCAGAAAACTTTTGGTTTATCCTTTGATTTGAATGGCATAGGTCATTCTGGAGTCACGAGGGGTCTAATTTGCAGTCTGTGAGCACAGATTTACAGGGAAGAGAAGGTACACGAAGATCCCATCCTCTTTGCTCCCCTGCCCCAGCAAAGTCTGGGGTGACGTGTCTGCGCTCCTAGTAAGCAGTCCTGGGAATGATGATACAGCCCCCTTCCCATTCAGTTTGGGGCTGTTTCTGCTTCTGACACATACCTGAAAGTATCCAAGCACCAGAAGCAAAACACATATGCAGACACACCACAGCACTAGAGGAACCCTCCACATTTTTTGCTACTTTCATGAAAGATATGCTACACCCAACCTGACACTAAGCCCAGCCTGCTGCACAGTGCAACCTCCCGTAATAGCTGATATGACTACTCATGCTAGCTAGTGCCTTGCTATCACGAATTTATAGACAGAAACTTGGACTCCCCTGGTCAAAAAAAAGGTGCTGCTCATGCCTTTTCTCCACCACAGGTGGCTTTGACATCACACCACAGATGGGACCTGTACAGAAATCTTTCTAGTTGCACTGAGTGGTTTTGCCTTTCTGTTTATAACTCCGCTGAGAACGAGAAGAAAACATCCTGGCAAAATCAAATTCCTCAATGTTTTTACTACATCCCCCCTAAGCAATGTTAGATATGATTCTCGTGTGAAATACTCTGCTATGTGCCTGGCCTAGGACTCAGTAGTGACTTAGTTACCTCCTTGTTAAAAGACCACAACACCTCCCCCTTCTTTTCTTTTTTGCCCAGGTGCAAATTATTTGGGACCAGATGCTTCTGAACTTGTTTCCCCACACTTTGCTACCACCACTGGGCTTCACAGAAAGAAATGTTGGTAAAACCACGTTGGGTCTTCCCTGTGTGGCAGGAAAAAAGACAGATGTTAACTGTTGCCGCAGAGGAGACTGGCTTTGGGTTGGTTTCATTAACCATGTTCTCAGGATCTAAGTTACTGGAGGCAGAGGGTAAATAGGACTGCTGGAAAGTGGTCTGTAGAGTTCATCTGGCAGAGACTTCTCTCGATTTCAGAAAGAATATTTTAAAAAATTACAATAAGAACAGAACATTGTACATCATATTGATGTTAAAATGGAAACCTGACAGAAAGGAAGGTGGGGTTATTTCACACTTCTTTTCACCAAGCAAAGGTAGAAAAGAAAGAAAAGTTAAAAAGAGCTGTGGTTTTACCTTCCTGTGTACAAGATGTAAAGGGACTCTCTGAATTACTCAGTTAAACCAGTCTCTAAAGGCGAAGTACTGAAAAAATTTCCCGCACCACCTAGCCTAAAGTTGGGGGAAAAAACCCCAACGTGGTACAACAGTGTACATAGTGAGTATACTTCTGACCTAAGCACTGCCACTGATAGAGCCCTGCTAATTACATCTCTGGTGCCATAAAATTCAGCTTTTGATGACTGTGGAGCAGAAGGTACCAGAGCCGTATCTATAGTACATTTCCCAGTGGTCCTAATGTCACGTAGGACTGCCAAGCGTGGCCTCCTCTCCAGCAACAGCCCAGTTCTCTATCAAAAACAAGATCCAAAAATGGAGAGAAAGCAAACACAGAGAGCAGCTAGGACAAGTTCACTTGGAAGTGCTGTTATCCCACACTGTTCCAATTGAGTCTCCCTCCTAAAGAGATATAGTTTTGCACAGTGGGCAAAATGGATTTATGATCAGATGTAGTGGTTCCTCACTACTCCTCATACCTGTACTGTGATGGTGGGTGAGTGCCAAACAAGGCATCTCTGCTCACATACAGGACGCATTTTCTGCCTTGAAAGCAGGGGACAGGCTCTGCTGGGAGAAAAATCAAACCAAGCACTCAAACGATGCATTCTGTAAATGTTTGTCCTGTTAGAGAAGAGCCACAGGGACTAGTGGTCAGTGCCCTAGAGAGACCGGGTTCCCTTTCCAGCTTTGGTGTGCTGGGCAAATTTGGATAAGTTCACTTTGGAAAGTATTTTGCAATCTACAGAGCAGGAATGCTAAACAACGGGTGAGCTTTATTGTAATGAGCTGCTCTCCTTGGTTCCCCTGTTCCTCTAAAAGCTCTGCTATTCTCCTTCTCCCCCTCCACTTGAAAAAGCAAACAACTGAAACGTGCATATTTTACAAAAGCAGCTCAATTCTGCTGTACTCGAGTAGCAGGAGACTACAGCAAATGAAAGCAGCAGTCTGGTATTCCAGAAAACGGTAAGAATATTTTAGCCGCTAGATGGCAAAAATCACCAGAAGTTGCTGCAGAGCGGCTGCTGCACAGGCTCTCTCTGTTCCCCATTATTCCGGATTCAGAGTCAATCCTGTTTCCACCAGAAATTAATTTTGACAAATCCAATCTTTAAATATCCAAGGGGGAGACGTTTAACAAACATGCACGGTAAATTTGTGTCCAACCCTATTTTCAATTAGACACCTGCAGGAGGCTCCACGTAGGGATGCCCAAAGGGAAGGCTGGTGCTCTGTCTTTAACTGGAGTGGTTTAACAGTCTTCCAGAATTTACATGGAAATGTCAGAAGTGAAAAGTTAAAAAAAATATTAAAAATACAAATGAAAAAAGGCGAATCACAAATTTTCAGTTTTGCTTGAATGATTTCCAACCCCAGGTTTTCTAATTTGGCCACAGAACAAACAAAAAACCAAAATGAATTACTACCACAATGCTAAGCAGCATAATATACTGAAAGGATAAAACACTCTTTTTGGAGTGTCCATGAGGATGAGACATCCTCACTTTGGATGCTTCAGAATAAAGCCTTTATCAGTCCTCTTAGAAAGTCAAACCCACCCAGAAAAAACAGATACTAGGTATTGTACGTACAAAACAGCACGAACAAAATTAAAACTCACTTGTATGTTGGTTACACGAGTTGTTTCCATTAAACCCACCGAAGCACTGAAATGATATATTTCACTGATACGATCAGAGCATCTAGCAGCAACGAGGAGCTAATCTATAGCACTGCTGCTGGAGCCAGCACATCCCCGCAGCCCACAAGTCATAAAGGAAATCCTGATGGATCCATGGGTCAAAATTTAATTTATTTATTCGCTCCCACACATAACTTGGCACAATGACATATTTGCTACTGCCTTAAGCCCCATAAGGATGAGGGATTCAATTCACTGCTTTTAGAAAAATTGTTAAAAAAAATAAGAGAGGAAATGGCTTAAGTCTATTTCAATCTACTTACGGACTGTGGCCTTGCCCCAGTCAGCAGCTAGGGGATTGGCTGGACAAATCTTTCACACAAGGAGCAAAAGGCCAGAGCTTTCTGAAAAGGCCATTAGGGACCACACAGGGGGCAAATTGGTCTCTCTCCAGGTCATAGCCAGACGGGTTATTATACCAGAAGACACACTCGTCCTTACAGAGAGCCAACAAAAAGGAGAAAAGCTTCATGTATGGCTTATGATCGTGAACTACTCTGGTAGCTCAGGTGCCTGGAAACCAAAAAAGCAGCAAATTGCTTTTATCCTTGATATGTACTGAGAAAGTGCTATTTTCAGTATCCACTAGAGCAATTTTGCCAGTCTTTGCATAACCTGAATCACCAACAGCAAAGGAAAAAAAAATATCTCGGCGAACAATAAGTCAACACAGCGTGCAAACAGTATGTGCAGTTTGCAAGTGTCCTCTGTTTCTTAAATTCCAGTATTTAATTATTTCAGGCATGAAGCTGTTAGCATATTCCCCACCTCCTATTGGAAAAGCCACAGTAAGAAAAGCAAATTTTATTCCTTGTATGTATTTGAATTTTCAAAATAATCCATTTGAGCTTTTAGGCGAGAAAAAGCTATCTCTGCTGCTGATATTCAACTTGTCTTTTAATTTCAAGCTTTTAATTAACTTAGCTGGAAAGAATACTCTTTGTTTCCTTTGTGTTGTGTTGTAAAAATTTAGTTTCCATCAAAATTTCACACCGGACTCATTTTTTTGCAAAATGACCCTTCAAAATGCTTAAGTATTATTAGGACAATACTGAAAAATACTCAATCTAGCATGTTTTCACTGACTTATCTCAGGAGATTCACCACAACAAACCTAGTTGAAAGCTGAAAGAATCAAACAGCTCAATACTCATCTTTCCTGGCTGAAAATCTTTTCCTTCTATTTCTACAAATTTCGATTTGGAAGTGGATTGCACAGCCGTTATCGCTGAGGACAGGCCCAGCCTTTCCCCTTGCCTGTGCATTTTTCTTATGCCTGGCAAGGCAGCCTTGCTACTGGGAGAGCAAGCTTTGATTAGGAAACAGATGTCCAGCCTAAATTAACACAGGGCAATTAGGTTCCTTCATGTGTCTCTTAAGACTCCTGAACGGCCCAAGAGATACAGGATTTCCCTACCCATCTGCAGTCGCACATGGCTGGAAAGTGATACGCATCCTCTTCTGGGCTCTCCTAGCAGCTGGGCTTCAGCCAGGGAGACTTCGGGGTCTTCATGAACAGGCTTTTCCCCTGGGCTCCCACCAGGCTCCGTGGAGATCCCAGAACAGTTTCCTTCAGGGAACACCACACTCTGGGTCTTGAAGAGATGATTTCTAAATCCGAAAAACCTCCAAATCATACCACAGCCCTGGCTTCTGCACATACAAATGCCCTGCCAGCCTGCAAACTCAGAGCTAGAGGAAATTACTAAGTTGAAAATGCCTTTTACGGACTATGCTCTTTCCTCTCCCATCATTTCTGTGCTGGTATCTCTGGTGCTTTCTTAAAATGGCCTCTGGCTTGCCAAAAAACGGACATCAGGCAATCTGTCGTTACCCTTTCATGCCGTTCTGCAACTCTACATTGTAGGACCGCTTAGTTATGTAGGTCCATCCAGACGAGCAGCATTAACATCTCCTTTTGCTCATCTCCATGCTGTACTTCACAGCCCAGCACGGAGGCCTGATTTCACAGCATGGTTTGTTCACGCTGTGCTTCTGGGATGTTGGAAACCCGTGGGAGCATCAGGGCTTCAAAGCCTCCATAGGCTCTCTGCAGCATTTGTGAGTCTCTTAAAGGAGAGTGAGCTGTGCCACACGGGGGTGCTCGGAAAGCATAGTATGGAGGATGCTGCATAGCAGAGCTGCTCTAGCTTCAAGGGTGACTGAGGAGGAAAAATTTGCTGGTGCTGCATTCAACACAGAGGGTGGAGCTGGTTTCGCTCTACCCTTCAGACTAGCGCTCCAAAACACAGTTCCCCTTGACCGCCTTTATTTCACTGAGTTGACTTGTATCCATTGGCAAGGTGCAAGAATAGAGAAACATCTGTTAACATTCACAGTTTTCAATACAGTGGGATTAAAAAAGAGGGTGCACGTAAGTAGTGCAATTCCTTGCTTCATGGGGCATTTTATTGTATTTCCTGACAGTAACAGATTGATGCTGTTGTGCTTGTTAGCATGGTCAACTTTTATTACAAGACTATTAAGAGTTTTATCTCTATGTGGATCTTTGAGATGCTGAGGGAAAGTTTTTTCTGTAGATTCACAACCCACCCTTAGAAGCCTATACTAATAAAGTGCACTTGTTTCTGCCTCACAGCACACTGAAGGCAGCATTTGAGACTCTCAAGCAACGTAAGTATTTACATCTTCCTTTCTGACCTGGGTAAGACAGGCACGAAATGTGTTCGTTCCCTCTGGGGTCTTTCATCCTCTTCCCCCCTCTATTTCCAACTTTTCTATCCCAGTCTGTAGTGTGGAGAGCGGAGGGAAAGGACGCTCACTGGGAGTCCTCCAAGGCTGGGCACTCAATCCCCTCACTGGTAGTAAAGAAAATGGCTTGTTCCTCAAGTTAGTTTTTCCCGGATCAAGTCACAAAATATCAGCTCTGTTACCTCTTCTGCAAACCACTGACATGAAAACAGCATGCTTTCCTAAATGTGCCCAAGGCTGAACGAAAACCTTTCACACACAGAAAATACAGCACCATCATAGCCAATAGGACAGCGTACCTGGCTACCGGCACCTGCTGTTTAGATTAAAAACACTCTTTTGAAAAGCAGCTGGTGAACTAAGGTATTTTTAGAGCCTGGGCAGGGGAGCTCAACATTTCTGGAAAATGTGGGGTTCCATTTCAGAGGCACCAAAGCTGACAAATGCAGAGAAGTTACCAGCTACTTCAAACAGCATCAGCCAGGTGCTCTGAAATTCAATCCCTCTTTGCTGACCCTTGGAAATTCTCAGCTTGCAGCCTCATCTAATGACATTTGTGCAAGGCTGGATGCAACTGGCAAGTAGCTCCCAAGAGCAATGACAATCCAGCAGCATAGTGGCAGGAAAGCAGACACAGGGAGCGATGATGGAGGTCAGAGCTCCTTCCCTCCCTGTGCACCACCACATTCGACCTCCAGCCACAGAAGGAAGAGGGGTGGCTGGGGTAAATGGGACTATGAAGAAATGCGGCCGGTGCTGCACTTGCCAAGGCTGCTCCGAGTGGGTGCTCCAATTCTGCAGCAAGACGTCTTGCCCATGCATTTTGCAGGCATTGAGAAGACCTGCAATAAGCCCTGTTCAGGTTGTGTGAACCCTCGGCAGTGTCCGTGGCATGCAGGTGCCTTTTTTAAGGCTGCCCTGTTCACGATGAGTAATACAGCAGCCACATCTCAGAAACATCTCCTAAAAAATGTGACTTCGTATTTAAACACCTTTCCACTGACTGTATATGAATTCCGATTTGCTTTAGAAATCGAAAGTGTTGGAAACTCTCATATCCAGCTGGCAGTAATGCTGAAGGATGAACTGAAAGGAATAGAGGAGTTCCGGGAAAGACAGAAGGAGCAAAGAAAGAAGGTGAGGAACTAGAGAACTGTTGAAACAGATTGGGTCAATGATCCATGCTGATGACTTGTCTCCAGCCACAGGCTGTGAATACTGCAAAAGATGATGAGACATGCCCAGTGTGCCCTGTTCACTCTGTATACTACGTTATGAAAGAAAATCTCTTTCTGATCCCAGCTGGAAATAAAGTAGTGCTCTGAACTCAGGAGACAGAGGCTTTAGTCACTTTTACTCTCTCCGGTGTAACCGCAGATACTATTATTATTCCTGTAAGAACTTAATCCTTCCTTTTCTCTTTTTTTATACCCTTGCTAATTGGGTTTCTTTGGTATGATCCGGCATGATCTCCAACATGCACTAAAATGAAGGGGTAACACAAACATTTAAAAACGTAAAAGCAAATGAATATCATGATGAATACAACACCAATACATGATGAATTACAAATATATGGAATAAATAGCATCTAGTTGATGTTGTATAGTAAAAATTGGTGTGTATTTAGGGCCACTTCATCCCCTATGATCTTATCAAGCTCTAAGTCCCTTGAAAAAGTAGCTCTTAATAGAGACAACAGTGGTTGCTCTTACATCTTCCCTGGGTCCATGGGGTTGAAGACAAAGACAGGACAGTCACTTAACACTGAAAGCACTGATTGATGGAGGAGTAAAATAAAATATCCAGTTCTTTGCTAATTTTAAACAAATGAAAATGGATATGACCAGTATCCAATGCCACAAAAATCTTGTGTGTACAATCCTGACACACAGGAACTTGGAATAGCAAAGAACTCTGAATATGAAAGTGGGTAAAACGAGTGTTGCTACTGAGATTTGAGGTCCACAGCGATCTGATAAAGCAAATAAGGCATATAAAGACAGACAGAGCGCACCTAGTTCATCAGCATTTGTATCCCCCCCCCCCTTTTCCACTAGGATTTGCAAAGAGAGAGGCTTGCTCTCCTGTTGAAAACAATAAGTCTGTAACTCAACTGCAAACAGTTAGAGGGGCCTGGAAAAAAAGGGAAAAACTGCTTTGGAGCCTTAGGCAAGCTTTTTTTCTTCATCCAGCATGTGGCTGTGAGGAAGCCAATATTAGACACACTAGATGGTGTCAGCATTGTTGGTAACCTCCCAAAATGCTGTGATCTGTTTTTCACTGTAGCTGCTCTAAGGACTGTGCTATTTAGCCAATGTGAAGCAAGTCCCTGGGTAGCCCCAGAGAGAGTTTTGCCTGAGCAGAATATAAAGATTAAAGGACCAAAAGTCCCACTGAAGAAACACATACCCTGCCAAGTTGAAGCATATCTCACTGTCACATAAGGCTGGGCATATCACAACTAAAGCCATAAAAGACAATTAAGCACTGTCCTTCCAACGCTGACCAGCTGATGGTACAGAAATCAAATCACATTGAGCATAAATTTGCGAGAAGCAATGGAATATAAATTACACAGGAATTGTTTGTGTTTAAAGTGGACAACTACCCTTGCTCACATGGGCGAGACGGTGGTTTGGTCTGCAAAGAAGTGAGATCAAGCTCTTGCACCAGCAAAGGAACTCTGCTGGCAGAGCTGATGGGCACTGTGACGGGGTGTTATGCTATTTAATCTCCTTAAGAAAAAAAAAAAGGCGATGGGTGGGTGGGGAGAAAATGAAGATTTACATCCTCTCTGCTATTAATGGAAACCACTGAAGCAGAAAATTATCTTGGATTATTTTTTTTACCTGGCACTTTGATGCTCTCTGCTTCACTTAGAACCTGTCATTTATAAAAGCAGAGTGAAGTCATTTTCCCCACAGGCACGTGGCTTATAGAAAGGCCCTGAAAATGGCTTTACTAATCCTGCCACTAAAAAGGGGAGGAAGAAGTCTAAAGCAAGAAATGCTTATTTCTGTGTGTTTCTTACAGTATGAGTCTGCAATGGAGCGCATACAAAAGAGCAAACTGTCCCATTATAAGAAAACAATGGAGGTAAGCAAGGAGGTTTTGTGCAGGTTTCTTGATGCAAACTGGCTCCAGTTTGAGACAGGGTGAAATCTGTATCACACATACCTGTATCTAAAGAAAGGTCAGGAATGTGTGAGCGTGCAAGTGTGTGTGAGAGAGAGTGTGATTCCTGCTATGAGGAGGAAGCTAATCTTCCCTACCACACCCGCTGAAGAGTCTCCAAAACAAATACTCAGAAAGTTCATGTGGAATGAACAATGTTCCAGGTCAAACAGGATTTCATTCTTTCTAGGCAAGGATACTTACAGGAGCAAATGTGATTTTTCAGTCCGTGTAAATACAATTTTAAAAACAGTGAGGGAATCTTGCAAACAGGAAGAAACCTCTCCAGCTGGGTAACTTGCAGGCAGCTCGTTTTGGTTTCCAGTGGGCAATTGCCTCTAAAGAAAAGTAGCTGCAGACCCATCAGTGCTACGGCTGGAACTGTGCTAACATTTTTTATTTAAACGTAGTTATTCTAAGTGAATCTCTAAGACAGGGATGTCTTTTGGTGCAAATAAGGATTTCTTTTGCTTCTGAGGACTACACCAAGACTCTTACCTACAGTGTACTGGCTCTGTCTCACAGCTTGGAGCGATGGGCAAGGCGACACACTGACTTCAGCCATCTGATGCTCCAAGTCACACTGTAGAAATGACAACGCATCCCCATTGGCAACCTGGGAGGTGGGCTCCTAATTTTGTCTCTACACTGTAGCTCGGACAGATGCCTGATGCGCCCGTGGTGCTAGAGCTGCCAGTGTATTTGTGACCACCCCTGCAGGGAGCTGGCTGCAATTGTACAAAGCAAACAATTTCAGGGCTGCAAGGAAAGGACCCGATTTATGCTTCCAGCCCCACCCCAATTTTTCAGTTCTATTTTTCTATCTCCTTATGGTGTTATTGGGAATTTTTTCTGTTGCCCAAACTTGGGCATCGATTTGCTCTTCTAGACTGCAAAAGAGCAAATGCCTAGAACATCATGCTGAAGACAACCTAGCCTTGTTCCCTAACCCAAACCCTCACATTTGATTTCATTTCAATACAGTCAAAGAAGACCTATGAACAGAAGTGCAAGGAGGCAGATGAGGCTGAGCAGTCCTTTGAACGGATAAGTGCTTCAGGAAACCAAAAGCAAACAGAAAAGGTACCTTAGATTACAGTGCTATTTAGAGGGAAAACTGTGGGTTTTTCCTTTTCAAGGTACAAGAGAATACAATTGAACAACTCATTCTGCAGGATGCCAGAGCCTGCTTTCCCTTCTAATTAACCCCTTAGAATCAAAACTAAAAGAAACCACCTTCCCAAGGAGGTCTTACTTCCCACTTCTTTAGTAACCCTGATCTTGTTCTGTGACAGGCTAAGGGTTTTTTAAAAAGGCTGGGAAGGGACTAAGTTATCTAATTAATTTATCCCAGGCTATGATGTAATTGCTCTACGAATCCTGAAGGGAAACTGAATGAGATTTTTCTCCAAAATTATTCCTGAAAAAAGAAACAAGTCAGAAGTATGTCATGCAGTTAGTTTTGCCTTTTGGTCACTTACATTTAGTAGGCATAGTATCTTACATTAAAATGCATATTTTTCCTCAACATTTTTCTCCTTATAGTTAGTTTAATTTCAACTAAATTTACAAACTCAAAAATAAATCATTGGAAATTGAGGCACTGCAGTCCTTCATTGCATCGTCTTGATACTTGTAGCTGACAATTCACTAACTTTTAATGGGAACATTTTACAGTGGAACAGATGGAGAAAACAAAATAAATGAACTCCCTTTGGCTCGATAAAAATCAGTGCAGTGTAAGCAAAAACGATCAAAAATTATCTCAAGGAGCGGGGGGATGGAGACTCTAAAAACAGCATCAGAACTTTACATTTTATTTCCAGCATTTGCTAATCTTTGATGAACAAACCCTCCAGCTTAGCTGTAAAGAGGGGATGAAATCCTGGCCCTACTGAAATTACACCAGAACACTTAGCAACTTCAATGGCATCAAAATCTGACCCAGGTCCTTTCATGCAGAAGGATCCCAGGGTGCTCCATTGCCATTACTTCCACACACATGCCAGCACGTTTGAAATGCACAGAGGCATCTCACAAGAAACATGTAAACTGTTTAATTCTGCGCAGCACCCGCAAACAGTTTGGGCCAGGAAGCAAATAAGAATGAAGCTTATGTTTCCAGCTTACTGCACATTTTCCAACCAGCTGTGATGAGGAATATGGTCATAAGAACCCCTACCTGAGCCTTGTCTTGAAGGGCAGAATGGAAGAATGTATTACACTGATGTCTAGAGCCGTGCATTAATGTACTGTCATCACCATCTGTGCAGAAAGACCTGAGAGTACAGAGCTGTCAATAATAGCTGTATTTTCATTTGTTAAAAGCTGCAGGTTTTTAAAAAAGAAAAGTTCTACTTAGAGTGAATTTTGCTTTTAGGCTTCTGAGTTGTTATGGGAAATAATCTGGCATTTGCAAAGTATTTTAAAGGCTGTGTTCTTTTCATCTGTGTATTACATGAGAAGCTTGGAAGATGAAGAATTTTAATTGCCATTTATTTCTGCTTATAAATATCTATTAGAAAAGCACATCAAACACTTGAGAAAAAACAACCCAGCCAGCCGACACAAGCTTCAGGCTGGATCATGCTAGCACTGAGCTCCTATGGCAGGGATGTCCGAATGGAAAGATTTTTGTAAATTGCCAGATTTCCCTTGAAGTCAGTGGACCTATGGCTGTATCAGTGAAATTCCACTCCCTTTTTCTCCATAGCAGACATTCAACAGAACCATGCATAAAGGCAGGACAGCCATGAAGTGTTTGCAATTTTGAGCCTTTCTCCTAGAAGGGGAAAGGGAGCAGGCAGCAAAAAAACTGGGGCAGAAGCAAAAAATATGGTCAGAAATTAATTTGGGGTGTTTCTTTTCCTGTTTCAGAGTCAGAACAAAGCCAAGCAATGCAGAGATGCAGCAAATGAAGCAGGTGATGCTCTATTTGCAACTGAACTAAGATTTTTTCCCAGCGAAGATCTACCAGCACACTCATTTTGATAGAGCACCATCCAAATCACCCAGGCTGGCTCTGTTTGAAGTCAGGTTTCCCAAAGTCACCTACCCAGAGATTAATGAAGAAGTTTCTAAAGAAAGGCATCCTGGTAGTCATCTACGTTTACTTTCCTTTGTGGAAATGCGAGTCTCCTGCTTTCATTAAAGAATTTATAGAAGACCTCCATTAGGGGCTTCACCCAGGAAAGAAAAGCTCTTCTTGAAGCAAGTTTGAAAGCACAAAATAATGACATTCAAATTGCCCCCAGCCAACCCAAATCAGATGCACGGTCTCTAGGTTCTCTGTATATGAGCATGGTAGCATTATGCAGCCAAAAACACAGTACATGTCCAGAAGGACAGGCTAGCAGACGTCTGAGCTGGTTCATGAGTTCAGACTTGTCCCTCACTGCTGATGTAAAAGTTTACACTAAATGACAAGGCTTACCTGGCTGGCTCAGCACGGGAAGAGCCTAAGGATGCTCAGTGCCCGAGCATGATCCAGACTCTCCATCTCTGGTTTGCATTATCCCCACTGTAAAGTTTACACATGATCTGCAAACCATGCAGACCAATTCTTACTCTAGTATAAAGTTGCAAAGAAGAACCCCAAATATCCTTGCAGCCTACCAGTTTCAAGCTCACGCATTCTTGTGATACTCTAGCAAACCACAGGCCTAAAGTGTAAGAACCACAGCAAACTCCTAATAGGAGGAAAAAGAGAAAGCCTGTATAATTTTTTTCCTAACTGTTGGGTTCCTATTATGTGTGTCTGTGTTTACAGAGAACGTGTACAAACAGAACATTGAACAGCTGAATAAGGTCAGGACAGAGTGGGAACAGGAACATATCAAAACCTGTGAGGTAAACATTGACTTTTGCAGTAATGTATTTGTGCGCTCTTTATTTTATCCTACTTGCAGATACCAGTCTAAGACCTGAGATACCGTCCCAAGGGTTTTGCTGTTTGCTTTATGTGGAGTCTCAGTAGATGTCTTTACAAAAATACTGCAAAAACTAGAGTTGATTTAGACATAGCTGCGAGCTGTCTCACTTGCTTAGACTCTCCTTGCTTGTTCAGTATATGTATGTAAATATGAAGGAGGGGAATAAGTGCAGAGGTGTGGGAAGTGGAGCAATATATGAACTGGTACAATTTATTTGCAAGCATTTGCTGCCAGTTTTCACCCACATCTTAACATAAGAATACACTAACTTTAGGGATGATCTTCTATCATAGCCAAAATAAGGTTGTTTCCTAAATAACTGCTTTGTGACAAAATGTAATTTCAGTAGAAAATGAATTTTTCATGTCTACATTTCTGTCCATTTTTAGTTTAAAAAAATGAATTTTGAAATTGAAATGAGAAGAATTCAATTAATCCATTAAAAATGAACGAACAAAAGATTCCCTTTAGATTATGCTTTGCAAGAAGCTTCCAGAATGGCTTCTTGCTCTGTGCAGGAGAGGTTTTTGTGTTTGTTTCATTCTTTTTTTTAAAATCTCACAAGTTCAATGGAGATTAAAAATAAAATTTTCTGGCTAAGCTAAAAAAGTATATACTGTAACATTCTGAGAGCAAAGATATCCAAGCCACTCAGAATCTTTATTTTGCATAGCACTTTATATTCACCTGCAAGAATATTTGCCCTCTGCCATGCAGTAATCTTTCAACTGAAAGGTGGTGGTGGTAGAAAAGTCTTTATTTCCATTATGCTGAGGATGGACAAGGAGATTTGCACTTGGCTATTAAGTTTTGCACAACAATTTACAGGAGCTGGTTGACATCCAAATCAGCTACACATTCAGTCATATTAATCCTTCAAATTCATTTGCCCATCTACTAAAGTATGATTTTGCTATGCTTACTTGTTGCAGGCTTTATTTCCACATAAAATAAAATAAAATAAAATAAAATAAAATAAAATGCCAGGAGCACAGCTTTCCAGTTCTCTGCTTCCTCTTACATACTCCCTATCTGGGAAGACTGGAAAGTCCCATGGCTGGCACAGCAGACTTCCCATAGAAATTGTGCCAAGCCTTAGTTTTCCCAAGATGCACATTTTCCCCTTTCTTAAAAAGCCAACAAACTAGCAAAGTGTTATACAACCTACCACACTTCATTTCTCCTGCATGACTAAATTCTGAATGGCCTACAGAGCTTGTGGCCTGCCTGCTGCTTAATTCAACCAACCATTCATAAAGGAAGGGCATCTTTAATGCCTTCTTTTAAAAGCACTTCTAGATAGAAGAACTGATAGATTTTTTTGAGGCATTTAAAACTATTAACTAGTACAAATAGCAGCTTAAGATCCCAAACTTCTGGCTGCATAGTGGGGAATCTGGAAGTGCTGAGGTTGCTTAGGTCTCTAGCGGAGCGCTGTACACCCATAGCCCCAAAATCTTGGCTAGCAAGTGGCAGCACTGGGATGACCTTCAACATCCATATTCCTTGGCACGAGATGCCCAGGTTCACTAGTAGTCTGTTGCCCAAGCCAATGGGACACGAGGGATGTGTCTAACAAAATGCCCAGCTGTACTTTGCAAAGGGCTTGAGAGAATCACTACACTTTCCTCTTTGATGACCTGCATTTCCCGACAGGACACCATTTATCTGGAAAATTCCCAGTTGACTCTTGTGCTATTTCAGCAGCCCCTGGCGGGCTAGGCTGCACCCATAGGCTTTTTGTTCAGAATTGATATTGAAAGACTCATTCTCCACCCTTTGGGTTCTCTTTTAAAGCTTTTTCTCTCAGAAATTGGTCCCAACGCCAGCTTACTCCCTTGACAGACTCTTTTCTGCTTTTTTTAGATGGTAAGATATTAGATGGCAGGCAGTGTACCCACCTGAATGTTCTGCTGAATATTGTATACACTTGTGGTGTTCCAGACATAATTACTAGCAAATAGAGATGGAAACAGATGGCTGGAAGCATCTGAGCTTTTCACACCTCATAGAAAACCAAAAGTTGATGTTCTACTTACAACAGTACAACTTGGAGATTAGGGTGGTTGGGGGTTTTTTTGTTGGTTTTTTTTTGTTGGTTTTTTTAAAGTCTTTAAAGAAAGAGTTTATCTGCCTCTTCCCCCAACTCAGTTCACACCTCTCCTCTCTCTTCCCCCTTCATTCTTCCCAAGCTGTGCAACAACATGAGAAAATCAGACAGATGAAGGGAGTAAACTCTGATGAAAGAAAAATGCCATCTCTTTACCATGAAAATAACCTTAGAAATGAAGAGGTAACTCCCGAGAGCCTCAAATAGTTTCAAAAGAGAAAAGTTTGGAAAGACATTTTACAAGGCAAAGATGGATAGTTTTGGCTCTACCTCTAACATAAATACAAGCCTTTCATGCCAGTACACCACTGAACTGTTAAACATCAAGATTTCAGTACGATGGGCAGACAGGACCTTGACTCTGAAATCCTTGGCAGTAGAGGTAGCAGTCAAATCCAGATTCTGATTCCTCTCCCCCGCTTTATTTTTGTCTATAAAACCTAACTTGATTTGGTGCAATCAATTAGAACAAATTCTTGAGCATAAACAAGTAGATGCAGTCTCTCCAGTAGCCAAAAAGACATCCTTTACAAAGGATCCTTCAGAACAGTTTGCAGACTTACGAACTTGGTTCAGAGAAGCCCCAGCCCTGTCACTGCCTGCCATGTAAATAACTAACTACCACGAGGCTACATCACATCTCCTCTTTGGCTTTAGGTCTTCCAGCTCCAGGAGTGCGACCGCATCACCATCCTCCGCAACTCGCTGTGGGTTCACTGCAACCAGCTCTCCCTGCAGTGTGTGAAGGATGATGAGGTAGGGGCACCCGCCAAGTAGCTTCACGTGCAGAGGAGGAAGAGGAGGATAAAGACTGCTCTAACAACACAGCACTAGCTTGCCTTTCTCTACGCATGCTCACTGTCTCCAGCAAACCGGCTCTTGTGCATGTTTAGCGAGGGGGGACTATTCTCAAGCTAGCTTGTTCCCTCTAGATGTAAACCAGATATATGCCTGGATGTAGACGCTCTGTGTCACGCTTGGTGGCGCTTACATGTCTCCTCCCCTCAGTTTGTTGGGGAATGCTTCCAGCTACCAGAACGCTCAGCTGAGTATATTTAGGCTCAGGCACAACTTTCAGAAAGGCATCCAGTCACGGTCTCAAAATTGGAAGACATAAAGAATACACCAGTTTTGACTTTGAATGGTTGTTTCCTGCTATTAATTTCTTTATTGCATTGAAAGGCCCTAGACTGCCTTCATGCTCCTCTCTTACAAGACTATCCAGAGCACAAATAAACAGTTGTGTTTCCAAGAATGTCTGTACGAGGCACAGGCCAAAGCTCCTTCCAGGTCAGGCATGTACCAAGTATAAAGTGTCTCTTAAGGGGAAAATTATTAGAAGAGCATTAATCATTAATTCAATGTGAAATGTTAAAAATTAAATTCAATTCTGTTTTGTAGCTATATGAAGAGGTTCGGGTAAGCTTGGAGAACTGCATTGTAGAGTCAGACATGGACTATTTCATTAAGACTAAAATGACAGGAACGCAACCTCCAGGTAATTATTCCTATTGCTCTTGTTAGACGAGTCACCCGTTAGGCTGAGGCTGCAGTTGTGCAGTACACGTCCTTTGGAGGTGAAGCCAGCTGGAGGAGTTTCTGCTCCGGCTATTCATTCCCATCTGCCGCGGCTCCCTTCCTCCGCACTATGCTGCCATTGCTCCTTGTGTAGCACTGCGAGTGGGATAGCTGAATGATCCAGGTTAAAAATAACTCTCCAAAAAGAAAAAAAAGTTGTTTTGGCTTTGCAACCAGGCTCATTTCACAGTACATCTGAACTGACACTGCTAAGGAGGTGGCAAACTGCCTTGCAGAGATGGCAAACTCAATTTCCTGCGGTGGTGACAAGTCAGATCCAGCTTATCGTGTAACTGCACCCTAGTGTCCCCTTGACAGAGATGCTGCCTCTTCATTTGCAGCACAGAGAAGACGAGATTTTGTATTCTGTTTTGCTCCACCTGCCCAATGGGGAGTAACATCTTTTGTCCTCTCAGGAAGTTGTTTGTATAAGGGCAAGACTCTAGCTGGGGGAAATTTTGAATGAAAGTGGCTTTGCCCCAGCATGCAGAAGCAATGTAAGGTTCACAGGCTCTGTCCATTCAAGCCAAAGCAGCCTTTTCATCAATTTCAATGATCAAAACCTCTGGGCTGAAACGGAGACTGAGACAGCAAGAGCTAAGAGCAGTTGTAAAATGAAAACATGCTGCTCCAGGGTAGGAGTTCTCCAAACACATCACCAGAAAGGAGGCTACCTAGTGTTTCACACAGCCAAACACAAACCACAGCCTCTTACTTCAACAAGCAATACAAGGTATTTACAGAGTGAGTGAATGCTTGCACTTCTGTGCAGCTGCTGCAGTAAACAAAGATTCACAGCCTTTGTAAAAGAAGAGAAAAATCCCTATTTCATCTCTTCAGTAGTTGATGATACATATCTGTGCTGAAAAGATCTCTTCCTCCACTTTCTTTTTTTTAATCTGTGCACAGATACTGTTTCACTTCCACTATCTACTCTAATACCATACTGCTACGTCAAAGAGAAAATCCCCTTAGTATGCCCTCAGCAGTATCCATTCAGAGTGGGGAATAAGCTATCCTGACATAAGAAAATTTTATACTGACAAAAACCTTCCATGCTAGGAGTTGTATAGGTACAAACATCAGCAGTATGAATGTCCTGTCCCAAGGGATAATTATCTCATACAGGAACAGCTTACACCCCTTTGATTTCATCGCAGAGCTTAGGGCTGGCAGCAATTACACCGCAGGAACTTCTTCATCAGAGCTGGATGCTGCCACTAACTCAGCACTGAGCTGTCTGAGGTCTGTTTTTCACTCAGCCTTTCTGTCATTACGCCTATGATGATTACGAGTTGGGATTTGGGGATTTTTTTTAAATGAATACATTAATACTGGTGCACTGGATACCGTTTTGCTGCTATAGTTTATTCTTCTTCACATAGGGGATTTAAATTCGCTGATATAGGAGCATTTACTAAGGAAAAACTACATTTTCACTGGCAGGAGGGAGAACTATGCTTTGCAACAGTGTGAAGCAACTTCTGTATACTACGAAATTTGTAATTCTCAGCTAGCGTTGTTTTGTTTGTTTGTTTGTTTGTTTTTCTATGTGAGATTTCTCATTCTCCAGTCACCTAGGCAATTTTCTGCAAACAGCTCTTGGCTATGTCAGGACTCATTTCCAATAAGAAACCCTTGAGAGCTTTATGAAAGGCAAAGAAACAACTGACTTGCTCTTTCGTTGGGTGGGGTTTTTTTGTTTTGTTTTTTTTTTTTTTTTTTACTGCCTTCTAGAAGGTGACATGTTCTGGAAGTAACATCCTAATATCTCCACAGCTCTGGCTGATGAGTTTGCACAGTAGCACATGGTGAGCTGTTGATTTATTATTTGCAAAATGCAGGAGAAAACTCACATGTGGTTTTGCATTGTGTAGCAGAAGACCTTCATCCTGATCAAAACTTTTTGGTTTACTGATGATATTGGTCGCTCCTCTCTTCTACCTAATCTTACAACACATTATAGACTAGAAACTATACCAGGGTAACAATCTCGAAGGGTAATAGGAGACCCTTAAATTGGTCGAAACACTCCCTAATTGCCGTGAGTCTTACTTGTAGGGATCCTTCACACTCACTAGTTGTACGTGCCTGCTCTGCTTATGATCTTGGCTGACCCAATGTAAGAATGTCAACACAACCTTTAGCACAAGTCCAATGTCTGTCTTTATTTGCTGGTATCAGAACTGAGATAATACGGTATCACAGACTTCACTCATGTTTGTTTGGCTTTAACATGGAGAAGGCAGGAAGGGTGTGCGGCCACCAGCTCGAAGCAACTACACTGGGAGCTATGAGATGAAAAATAAATAAATCCAACGGTGACTACTTCATCCGTAAAGCTAGACTTAGGAATGATCTCAATTTCACCCTTAATGACACCATAGGGGAGAGTGAAGGAACTCTAAGATAATTGTGTTTGAGTGAACAAACCCCAAATATCTCTGGGTAAACAGCAAATCGGTTCTCAGGAGGTGGATGGGGGAGATATGAAAGGTAGGGAGACACTCGAGCACAAGCACAGACCAGGAAATTGCTCATTATTGCTGCTGGCAATAATGTTCAGAAATCTCCCCAGCTCTGACAAAATTCCTGACTCAATACATTAAGAAATAAAAAGAAACAAAACACACTGCAGCCAATTGTATCATGAACACGGTCCCAGGCTCACAATGACCATGCTCTGCTCCCTTAAATCCTGAGCTTTAAGGCAACAGAGGGAACAGTCATGGAGGAAACCGCCTTCTTAATTAGGGTTAGCCACAGCTATTAGAATGGCTCTTCAGGACCTTGACTGTGCTTGTCTCAGGTCAAGCATGCCTTTCTACCATGGACATACCTGCCTACAATCACCTGAATGGCTTTTGTCAAGACCCCGGGTCCCCCTGAGCTGCTCTAACCACATTGCAGGCGAGTGCAGATATGCGCTGTATTGCAGTTTGCTCCAGCAGCCCCTCATGGTTGGCAACCGTTGGTTGCATTCTGCTGGGGAGAAAAAAAGTTTTGCCTGTTTGAACATCTCGTTTTTATTGCCCTGTTGCAGATGCAATAGGATATGAGAACTACTACAGCAGAGAACTAAACAGAAGCAACAGCAGCCCAGCCCAGACTTGTGGGATGATGAAGAGGTGAGTGGCAAACTTCAGTTCCCAGAATAGGTATTTCTCCATATGAACAGCAATGTATGATGACAGGAAACAGGACCTGGAAAGTTACTACTTCCTTCACCGTAGCAAGAGGCGGCTACGTATCAATAAATATAACTTGACAGAAGAAGTAAACCTATTAAAACCAGAGTCAGAGTAATTTTACCATGGCCTAGTGAGAAGAGAGATGGGGGATAAGTTCATAAAACAATTAGTTGGCCAGCAATGGATAGCAGTCACTTATTTCCTCTTTCCTAGTGAGTCATGGCACATAGCAACAAAACCACTTTGTTCAAGGGAGGGCGAAGGTGAATCTTGCTGGGAGCAAAGGCTGAGGAGAGCTGTCTTTTTCAGCAATACCTCCTGGCTTACTGCACTGCCCAGCTGAGCAGAACAAAGAGCTGCTCTCTGTATCTAGACCAAAGCAAAAAAACACTTAGCGGAATAACTGTGATGATTAGGGAGGCAATTTTTCTTTTCCTGATCCACTTATGCTGGTAAATGCTGTAACATGGATGCAGTTATATCAGCAGGAGAGCGTGGTAGATCTATTGGTTTAAATATTTTATTCTAAAATGGCTAATTCACAGTGGGAATGGCATCATATTTAAAGCAGAAGAGCTTTACATTTTGACAAGACTTATTACGTGACCAAGACAAGGAGTGGTCTGTGATCTCCCATTTAAAATGGGGTTCAGGCTTGTTAGTGAGCTGATAAGGTTTATATACAACACTTTGTTTTTCAACTGGAAACCGGATCTTCTATAATAATGAATTCTAATGCTGCATCCTATACAGTTACAGAAGACAACTGTACTGCCATTTAGAATACAACTGTGCTCTGCATGGGCAAGTACCCTGGAGGGAGTCAGTCTGAGTTTTTCAGAAACTGTTGAGTTTGGATGTCCATTTTCCAGAAACATTGAGCATTCACCAGCTGAAAAATCAAACCCTTTAAACATGCCTTAAGAATGCGATGCTATTTCTATCTATGCTTGAGAATCCTAACCCATTTTCTCACTTTACTTAGTCTCCATATAGAAAATAAGTAGGGATAGAAAAGGGAAAAAAAGAATTTCACTTAAACTCACAGTTTTTTGAAAGCCTCATTATACAAGCTTTGTATTTTAAATTGTATCAGAGTTTTCCTTAAAGACAAAGAGATGCTAATCTCTTATAAACAACTGATAATTCTCATATTAATGTTGTGAAATAATTGGAGTTTTGCAGCATAAGCCTTTGGATCAACAACAAAATACTATTTGATACATTTTATGCACAATTTAGTGATGGCTGATGGTTCAGTATTCTGCTGCATTTTTTAAAAAATATATTTTTCACTGAAGATAAATATATCTACAGCATAAATGAAAATAAACAGCCACAGGAAGAGGTGACATCTACCCAGTGCTGCAGCAGATGGAGGGAAGGTTGAGTCAGACAGCTGAGTTGAAGGAATGCTCATACCCAGTCCTGTTTACTCATTTGTCATTGCCTTGGTTCTGCAGATTCTCTGGATTACTGCATGGAAGCAGCAAAAACAACACAGAAAGTGCCACTCCTTCAGCCCCTCCTCTCGGTATGCCTCTTCAGGAAATAAGTTTACCAGATATGTTTGTTTTAGATCACATTGCTAAATCAACCTTTGACACAGAGCAGAAACGGTACAGCAGATATTCACATGTTGGCAATCAAGAGTAAGAGTAGTCTGGAAATCAGTTTAGCTTGGGTGTGTATTAAACAAATTTCCTAGTTTAAAGTGCCAAATAATCCATATAATGTTCAAAACCTCTGTCTAGGCAAGGGGGGAACTGTATATTCAGAACAACACAGTCTGACTTAGATAATAGTTTTCTTCGGAGGTAGAATACACTACCTCTAAAAAGCCCAAGAGAATACCCAAAGTTTTTAACAGACCAGGTTCATGCCTTATGAGTGCAAATATCCATCTTGTTTCACAGTTACACTGTCTTATTGTAACCATTACAACTAGGCATTTATCAGAAGACATTTAAAACACAGTATTTTGACTATGCCGAAAGTAACAGCTCATGACATTTTTATTGGTTTGATTTAAAACAAAAACATTTTAACTGTGATTCTTGCCTAAAGAAAATAAAAAGCTGTTTTAGAACAGCTTTAAAACATAGCCAAATCAATTTCCTTTGTCAAGCCTGCCTGCTTGGGCACCCAAAAACGAAGCCCAGACCATCTTATTTGTTGCATTTGGTGCTCAGCCAGGGGAGACTCTCCAGTGCTATCAAACACCAGCTGGACCTGCCAAGTGTCAGCTTGGGCTCAGGCACGTGTAGAGCAATGCAGTGTTGAGGAGTTAAGGGTAGTCACTCCTGAATTTCCTTAGGCTAGCGACAGGAGGGGAGAGCATTCCCTGGATAAGACCTTCAGGAACGGCAAACACTCTCTGCATTCAGCTTTGTCAACTGCTCCCATGCTTGTCTTTCAATATCTGGAAAGTCAAGGAGCTGACAGCGCTCCTTAGAGCAGGACAACTACACCAAGGATTGACTAGGGGAAGGTACAGGCACGCCAGCCACTCTGTCTGCTGTCAGAGCGCTATCATCCCACCAGGGAGTCATATGTGGGAAACTTCTGCTTGCCTCAATGGCAGGGGAAGATCCCAGGCAGATGCTGGGAAGGAATAAGAGGTTTCCCTAATTATGACAAGCTGGATTAAAACAACATCTGCCAAAAAAGTTATGTCAGTGACAAATAGCTATATGGGAACTGTGTAAACTGCTGGGAAATGTCTGGTGACCCATTGGCACAGCATTTTCCATTTTTCTCAAGGGAAAAAGAAAAGCCCTCTGTGAGTCACTGAACTGCTGGAATTTTATGCCACCAGTAGCACCCATTTTAAACCACTTTAATCACAGGATTTGCCTCTTTGGACCATTTGGATTGTGCTTTAGCAGGGTAAACATTTCTCCCAACCTGGATGAGGCTAAAGCTAGTTTCTGACCTCCCACAAAGTTCAGTGGGTATATTGTCATCTAATCAATGGGACGCAGTTTTTGTACAAGACTTTACCTACAGTTCACAGCAGCTTTTCTACACATGTACATCTCCAGACAGAGAACAGAAACCCTTGTATTTGTGAACTCTTGCATATGATCCCATGCATTTATAAGCAGCTGAACTCCGTTTCTGTGGTTTTTTTTGTTTTTCTGTGGTTTTTTTTTTCCCCTTCCCCTAGCAGAGAAAACAGAGGGAGTCTATGCATCCATTTATGTAAATGAACAAGCTGGAATCACATCATCACAGGACTACAGAGTACTCTATGACTACACTGCCCAGGTAACGAAAGGCTTCAAAATAAATATTTCATAGCATCGGATTTAAAATAGATGATGTTGATCCAAACATCTTTGACGTGTTAATTCCGTGAGGGAGGTGTTGGCTTCACTTTACAGCGAGGGACACTTACAGAATTATTGGTCAAGGTCACATGCAGAAGCCAGGAATCCCAACTGCCAGTTCTTGGCACACATCAGTAGACCATGCTGCCTCAAGATGAAACAGTAAGATTCTTTGCAGGACTACACTAATGTGTAATCACTTCTAAATTACTGCTGAGCTGTTACAACCTCCTTCTAGATGTACAGGAGACCGCAAACACAAGGAAAACTATTTTTTAGGGCATGATGGCTAAGTATGCAGTATTGTGCATTCTGAACTTACGTCTCTTGAGAAATGTTTTCCTAGGGAAAATGGCTACAGATTCCTCGTGTAAGAATATGTGACAGATGCTTATCTAGAAACTCTTCTGCATTTGATCTCACTTACCATCTGGACAGTCCTGATCCAGTTTTAACACACTGGCGCTCCATGCCGGAGAGGACTGAAACCCCATAAATGACACTCTTTCCCTGTACTTCCATGTTGCAAGTTGCAGAATCACAGTGGACAAGGTCCATGTACCAGAAGATTGCTATAAAGAGCAACCTGCATCCTTAACTGGGATATTGAAGTCTCAGTGGCTTCAGACCTATCTAGGCATAGTACCATTAGTAAAAAGGTTATGAATGGACTGGTTATGAAAATTTGCTTATTCAGATGGACTCAGAACCTCTTGGACTCTTGCTAAACCATTAGCTTCCCCTAATGGGATTTTCACAGTTCAATTACATGTCAGTTTAAAGGTTCCTTTTATTAGCTTTAGATTAGCAGAAGAACAGCATCCAGGAGGTCTTATGTTACAGTGCAGAGAGACCCTCACACCAAGGGACCTGCCATCAATAGCCAACATTGAAGAAATGCTGGCATGTGACAAAATAGATAAATTATGAAAACAGAGAAAGGGTTGGAAAGGAGCACTTCCTCTTAGGTACAGCAGCATTCTGACACCTTTTATTATGTGTTCTTTTTTTGCTTTGTTTTAAACACTTTTATTATTTGCCTGAAATTTCATCCAAGCACAGCTGAAAGTACCTCACTGTTAACGGCAGTTCCCCTGAGGAAACTGCTGGATTTCTTTGTCAGATCCTTACTCTAGGAGTTGCCTTAAAAATGTGACACACACAGATTTTCCCTGCTGAGAAAAGAGCCTGTTACTACTTTTAGTATATTGTATATTGAGGCATCTCACTTCTTGAGTCCGTTCTTACCTAGTCAGGTACATTAAATTTAGATTTAGCTGACTCGTCAAACATATCTGCAAGCCTCTCTTACACTGTTTTCTATTTTACTACACTGCGGGTAGCAAAGTGGTTTCCCATGGAAAATAGGACAGCACCACTGAACATACTGATAGCTGCCTGAGAGTTCAGCAATAGCTTACTTGCAACTACTCCATTTGACTCGGAGATAAAAGTTACCTATCTCAGGAAGAGTTGCTGTACCTCCACTGGTCACTGCTGTTCCCTATTAAAAGAACTGAGAGACCTATTTAAGGCCTGGATTAGTAGAGACACAGTCATCATCTCCTTTGGGAATTAAGCTGTGCACTGTTTTATTTAGCAACACCTGCAGACTATGCATGGTCATGGTTAGCTGGTTTAGGACAGTCATATTTAACCCTTTCTGGCCTTCCCCAATAACACAACAGTCAAATTGCTCAGG
Source organism: Astur gentilis (assembly GCF_929443795.1). Classification (NCBI taxonomy): domain Eukaryota; kingdom Metazoa; phylum Chordata; class Aves; order Accipitriformes; family Accipitridae; genus Astur; species Astur gentilis. The sequence continues at coordinate 4,837,173 of NC_064889.1, read as the reverse complement.
AGGACACACCGTGGAGGCTGGGGAAATTTGAGGATCTTAAGGAAATAGCCAGTTCATTAAGTGTTTAATACCTCACTGTCTGGTATTTCAGGCTCATTCCCAACCAGAAGGACACTGGCAGACTGTTGATGAAAGGCAGGGTAAAAAAACCCCACCAGGTACATGTTTGGGTCCTCCTGTGCTCTCAGGCTCACCACATTTCCTTTCCCTGTCTCCTTTCAGAACATGGATGAACTGGACATCAGTGAAGGAGACATTGTAGTTGTCATTGAAGAAAACGAGGATGGCTGGTGGACAGCAGAAAGGAATGGGCAGCGAGGCTTTGTGCCAGGGTCTTACCTCGAAAAGCTTTGACGAAAAGAAGCCCCAGTCGTCAGACTTTAAAAACATTCTATTACTGAAAACAAACAGCACACAAGGTCTGCTTCAGCTGACCAAGGGCAACCCATAATACTGTCTTCTACAATTACCAGTCAGGAAATAATCAACTGACCACGCTTTCCTCTTCCTTCCTCCTGCCCCATCCCAGCACCTCCTGGCCTACACTGTCTGCAAAAACTGTCTTCACCTCAGAGAGGTTAGGACTTGTGTTTCTTACCACAGTTCTGCCTACCCTCAGCACACTGTGCTGCCATCAGTGTTGCAAAGCTTGGTGAATGTGGGAGGAAAATCCTGCCCAGAACTTAACTGCACTAAAGGAAAACGATCAAGGAAACAAACGCTGTTTCTCCAGGATGGAGGCCCGCCTCCAGCCAGCCTGTAAGCCACCCTCATGGTCACAGCAGCCATGTTCTCTGCCATGGATCCCCTTCTCTCACTGCACAGGCCACGCAAGCCTTTTTGACAGAGGGGTGGAAAGCACACAGCTTTGAAGTTGCACGGTCTTAGCTGTGCAAAGCAAGGAAGAAGCTCTCTTAAGTTCCTTTTAACAGCCCCCTTTCAAGTTCCCCTCATAGCATGTGCTTAACCAGGGAGAAAGGTGGGGAACCCTCCAGTGTTCTTTATCAGTGTCACTGATGAAAACACAAAAAACAATGAATGCAGCTAGAGAGGAACACTCGAAGGACCGAGGCACATCAGTAGTAAGAAAACATCAGGCATTCCCTATCATGGTCATCTCCTAATACAACGAAATCCGTGCTATCCATGGCTTTGCTTTGCACTGGATTCTGGGGCAGCAAAATAAGGACAGACGATGAGCCCAAGCATTGCTTTTGCCTTGGTTGGGTGGTTTCCCTGACACCTCCCTGGGATTTTTCACGTTTAAAAAAACAACAACAAAAACAACACAGAGCAGTGCTGCACTGCCCTGATCCCTCTCCTCTGAGCACAAGAGAAAACTGCCAATGACCTCCTCATGCAATCTGCATACCTGTGTCATCAGTGCATGCTCCTTTCAACTCCTCTGTCCACCTGGCTAATCCTTTCCTCCTCTTCTGCCCACATGCTCTTCTGTCTCTGCCATCTACAGCCTTTGCACCTCTGGGATTGCCGGCATAGACATGTCCTGGTTCCTTTCCAGGCAATTTAATGTGGTTGTTCTTCAACAAACCCTCTTCAAAGAATTCACACTGTTCAGGTTCATTGTATTTCACAGATTTCAGCTCTATCTGTCTTTCTAGTTTAGTATTTAAGAACGTTTCCAACTGCCACTGTACTTAGCAAAGGATCAATAGATACTTGCTGCCACTCCTCCCTTTTCAGTATTTTGAGATGGTTAAAAAAAATAAAAAAATTGGTGATTTAATCTGAAGCAGAGCGCGCTATTTCTGGGGGAAGAATGACCTTGTTTGCCAAGGTCTTAAAACTGAACCAAGTCAATGAAAATCCATCAAATTGCTACACAAAAGGGAGAGAGCAGGGAGGAACTGTTAGCTAAGACATAGCAGGAAAGACAAAGAGAAATCTAGACAGAAGAAAAAGCTGTAATGGTCAATGCAATTATTCCTTAAATGAAACAGAATTAAGGTCAGAGGCACTTACAGTACCTTATTCTAATTTCTTGCTTCAAGAATGGAATAAAAATTGCTTCAGGCTTTTTTCTTTTAGTTCCCTGCAGTCCTTTGCACAGGCACACTTGTCCTTCCCACACTTCCCCAAGTTATTATGCAGCACATCGGCATGAGTGCTGAAGGGCTCTTAGTACCTCACATTAGCACAGGCTCAGAGGAACTGCAGGAACTTGAACGGCATTTAAGGCACTATGTTGTATGAACAGTACTGCTGAAGATGTTAACGACAGGTTTCTGTGACCACATCTGAATCGAACAGTGACAGAACAACAGTCCACAATACCTTCAACTAGGCCTCTGCAGTGTAAATGGTAGCTGTCAGAGACAACTACAACATCGCTCATTATGTACAGCATGAGAGGAAACCTAAAGTATGAGAGATTTAATATATTTGCTTCTTGAACACTCAAGTCTTTCACAGAGAGAACTGTAATAAACCAAGAAATACTTAAATAAATTTAGGTAGATGTTTTGCAGATTATCTTAATTAAAAAGAAAAAAAAAAAAATAAACCATTGAGATGCATCTCCTCTAATTATGTGTGACACATGGATTTTGCTAAGACTTCTCACTTCTCTGGGGGCCCAAACAGCCTCACACAAGACACTGCAGTACCCAATCCTGGTTATCCTGAAATCCTGTTACAGATCATCTTTGCGTACAAGTACCACATGGTCCACATCACTGACAGACAGCTAGTGGAGTGGTGACTGCTGTTTCTACCCCATCAAATAATTTCAAATTTTTGCTGTTAAACTCAAGAAACTGGTTTCCTTTCTACCCATCTCTTCTTCTGTCAAGTAAATACTGTTGTAAGTGCAAGAGGCTATAGATATTTCAAAATCTAGACATTTCAAAGTGTCATAGTATTTGGGTCCCACATGCTAACTCCAGCCTGTTCAGGAAATGAAAAAGCAGCTGCAATGTTTTCTCATGATTCAATTTCTTTGCTTTACATAGAAGAATTTTGCTGCTAAGTAATTACCAAGCCATATCTAGGCAGTTTGCCCTATCAGTGTGGCAGCACTTGTCAGAAATAGAACAGAGATATCAAGAAATACCCACACCCTCCGAGTACACCCACATTTTAGGTGTCATCCACCCCCATCTGTAGGAAAAGCCAGAAGGTCAAATGTAGGTTACTACCTTAATATTGTCTTAGTAACAATGTTTCCTGCCCAGTGTGTTAACACTTGGGTAACAAACCTGACACATTCAAGTAATCATTTAATTTTCAGTTATAATGGGAAACTGAAATAGGCTCTCTCCAGTGGGAGGCATTCTTAAACTAAACTCCAACATTTGTGGTTGAAATTCTTTTTGGACAAACGCTTCTGATAAGCCTCCACTTTCATTTTGACTGCCATTTTATGGCAAGGAGGTGCCCAGCAACATGGAGGGACAAAACAACAGTGGCAAAGTTGTGTGTTTGTCAAGTTAACTCGTATTTCATAGCACGCTCACAACAAGCAAACTACCTCTTTACTGACACTGCTAGTGCTCTGGCTCTGGGTGGGTTCACACACAAGAACCTGTTGCCAGAAAGCAAGGAACATGCTTTTGTCAGCTGCTCTGCAAGGGGGGACCCTAATTACCTATTTACAGCCTGTGGCTAGTATGTATGTACATACAAACTAAGTAAAGGGAAGTTACAATAAAGTTACTGAGCTGTTTTTGACTTAGCTCTGCAGGACTTCAGCTTGCACAACAGACGACAAGTATTTCATGCTGAACAACTTCAGACCTGTAACTGTTAACTCTCAAAATTCTGACTACGCCATAGGAAAGAGGCATCATCTATCCATTAAACATGAGCAGCAAGAAAGATTGGAAGTAATTTCCCTCACAAAACCACAACAGAATAGAAAGGGACTGAGGCCGACACCTGCTGCTCTTCCAGATGGAGTTTGGATGTGAGGAACACGACCATGAGATTGCTATGAAAAAGTGTAGTGGTAATCTGTTCTATTATTCCTTTAAATGCAACAAGAATTCAAAGGTTGGAAGTAGGCAATCTAGCCCAACAGCACCCTTAAACCAGACTCAGATATGCGGATTATTCTCTTTTACCATGTTATTATTAGTTAAGAAGAACAGGAAAACCTGTTTAACATTTAACCAACAACAACCATATATAATTAGGAAATATCTACAAGAGCAGCATGAGGCCCATCTCTGCACAGAACAGATTTCGGCTGCTGCATATGGCATTCAGAGCCCACAAGCCAGTAGTAAAACTTGGTCAAAGTAGTGTCAGACTAAAACAAAGAGATCCAGGTGACCCAGCTCTAGGACAGCCAACCACAAAGAAAAGACCTCCTGTCATCGCTACAGACAGCTAGCTTCTAGCATTTTTCACTAGTCAGCTGAAAGGAAGAAATCAACCCCTTTACAGCTGAGCAGTCAGCAACAGCCGGAGTACAGCAGCTGTTCAAGGTCTGAAGTGTTTGCCACCTCCTTGAGGACCATGGCTTGAACTCTGTGTTACGAATAACCCCGGCATACTTCACCTGAAGTGTTGACATATCATATACGAAAGACATGAACAGTAGCAACTCTTACCTTGGATTCCTTGTCGTCTTGCCTCTTCAAGAGGTGTATTTGAGATCTGAGTCTCCTTTCCAGAGGTAACTTTCTAGGCAAAGACTCCCAATTGCAGCTCAGTCCTTACTGATTACTGAATGCAGTTTAGAGTGGAAGCACACAGATGCCAAGAGGAGATTCATTACAAGCCAGGCATCAGGTGGTGTCTAATAGGAGCCTGGCTGGGCATTAAGAAACATCTAACCTAAACACTCGTGGATAACTAATGTACTTTCTTCCCTGGTACTATGTAACCTCTTGGCTGTATTACTGCTAGCTGGCTTAACTGTGCAGGCTTAGAGAACCCAGGGGACTCTACATCACTACTATACAAACACAATCTGCTGCGTTGAAAGGTCACTGTTAACCTTCAGTGTGGACTGGCAACAACTCCACACGGTACAGGACAAACTGTAAAGGCCTGAAAAGCAGCCTCTGCTGCTCAATACTATGTCTTTTCCCTGCTTTGTTGTTCTCCAGCCTCTGGGCTGAGGCATAGAAAGCAAGTGCAGTTACCAGCCACATAGCTACCAACACCTCACATGTCCTCAAACAGAAACTATGCTCATTGCTAGTGAGCAAGGAGAGCAGGAAGATGCCCTTAGCTTGGCCTTCACCCGGAGATCCATGTCTCCTTGCTGCCATGGGGTTATGGGCACAACCACGTGGCGAAGCCTCTGAAGTAAAGCAGAATTGGCTGTTACAAAACAAAAATATAAAAACAGCATTAGGGTCAGTTACTGCCATCCACCAGCAGCATTCACCTGCTTCCTAAATTAATGACAGTACCCATCCCAGCTGTTTTTATAGTGCAGCTGTGATGAGTTGGGCATGCTCACTGTAGCTGAGGCTAAAGGAGAGAGAATAGCTGGGGTTTTGTTCCCCACAAAGAGGAAGGAGAGAAACTCGTGGGTCGGGGAATGCGCGAGGGCCGCGCGACCCCTCGTCCGCCCGTCACGGCAGAGCCGGACGACCGGGACGAACCGGCTTTTGCTCGAAGGTCGGTGGATCGAGAAGAGGCCCAGCCCGGGAGAGACAGGGTGCAGGGCCGCCACCCGCCAGGCTCTACAGCCGCCTGCCCTCCTTCGGCGGGCCGGCCGGGCTCGCCACGGCGGACGGGACGGGACGGGGACCGCCGCTACCTCTGCCCAGTCCGCGGGCCCTGACGGCGGGACAAAGAATTAAAAAAAGGCGAGGGGGGGGGGGGGGGCCTGGGGAGGAAAGGCCGAGAAAATAAATAGATAAGGAAATGATAAGAAAAAAGGCACGGGGCTTCTGGAAAGTAAATGGCTGCTAGGGTCCTGCAGGGGCTAATAGACTGTTTTTTGTAAGGGAAAGGATACTTGTGTGGAGTAACTAGATTTTGGAAGAGGAACAGGAGTTAGCATCCTGCCTGTGACTAGGTCATTAACAAAATGACAACACCCCATCTACTGAGAGCAAACAGAGAGGGCAAAGAACTTCCAGTCAAACTGTTAGCCAATATCTACTCTTTGTCAGCAATTATCTCATTTCAGTGGCCAGCTCACATTTTGGATGAGGGAAGCTCAGAGCCACAGTTGTTTCCCGATCTGTGCACTCCTGGATCACGCACAGCGCAAATTTGATCTGTTTCTAGAATGGCCAGATAATCATATTTCCATCAAATTAGGCAGCGCGCATGGTACAGTGCTCATCCTGTCCTTCTACCAGCTGTTAAAGGACAGCTGACACCTGATCTGGCACAAAGCCGCTTGGTGCAACATTAAGAGCACATTTACAGCCTATCACTGCTGTGTGCCATGTGGCTGCAGCATTTCTGTCTGACACAAGGGCCCAAAAGGCAGATTGACGGTGGTGGTGTATTCTGACCAAAAGCACAGACTAAATCTTGCTTTTAGATATAAAACTCTAATAGAAAACACTGAGACATCCCAGCAAAATCAGGAGAAATCAGACTTGACATCCCTGAAATTGCTAAGAGGAAAGACAAAATCCTCCAAAACCACTGGGCAAACAGAATTGGGCTTAGAATGTAGCTACCAGTTTACAGCCAGGGGTCGTCACATACCATCTTGAGGCTAAAGAGGGTACAAAAACAAGCACGGGGGGGGGGGGGGGGGGGGGGGGGGGAATAGCAGCAAAGAGGGAACAGATATCCTGAGAGGTTCTTTGAAATCAGAAGGAATTTTGCTTATTGGATCTAAAAGAACCAGTGTTGTACAGATTTGAAAACATAAACCAGCACATATAATCCCAGTTTTGCTGCCCCTACCATAACTCAATTAAACCACCAAATCAAGAGCAGACATACAGAGAAGTAACTGGTGCGTTAACTGGTGCAATACTGAATGAACTATAACTGCATCAGTGGTGCTTTGACTTGAATTCTCTTTGACTTTGAAATTCTGGCATTTGCTGCAGCCCCTTCCTCAGGGTAAATGGACAGAAAGTACAGCTAAAGAAATTCTAGCCTAAACTTGAATGAAATTTCCTGAGTGTGGGATTACACGCTTGGATTGTTCAAGGAGCCCAGGCTAAACCCTTTAATAAAAAAGTGACTGACTTTGTGAAGCAAAGGTATGACTTTGGAAAAGTCATACCTCATACCTCAGTTTCTCCATTCATCATGGGGAGCTTGTAAAGCACTTTGACATCACAAGCTGAAAATCCTTCCGGCATGCCAAGTATTCTTATGATTGTTAAACCCAGACTCAGTCTAAACAAGCTAGCACTGGGTGGTGGTCAGATCAATATTTGCAATGGAAAATCTTGTACAAAAAGGCAAATTACATTGTGCACCCAGTGCCATTGCTTGTTTTGGAATATGACTGGATGGCTCTTGGGAAGGGAGTTGCAGACATGAGATAACACTCACACTCAATGCAGGGAGCATGTGGGAGAGTTCAGTACATTCCCTTCCACTTTGCAAGGGCACAAATGCTCAACAGCTGCATCTAAGGAAGAATTGTTCTGAAATTTTAAGCCGAAAACTGTCCATGGAAGAACTTCTTGGGAAACTGGTGAACTTTAACCCTCCCAGGATAAGAATGTTAACATAAGTGTGAATAGGAAAGCTTTCAATGCACTGATAGACGTGAGAAATGCTTTGTCTTTAGAGAAGGGCTGCACAGCCCTTCTTGTGTCTGAACCCCTTGTGAGGAAGGAGACATGAGCGACAGTGACTTTGTTCTGCTAAGTGGCAGCTAAGGGCTTTACTACGGTCACTGCTCAATTTAGCATCCATGGGGGGATTCAAAACCAAAGAGAAGCCCTTATTCTAGGGATGGAAGGGATCTGAAGAAATGCATCCTTCCTGCTCTGCAGGGTCCTGTGCCACCTTTTTTAACTACAGCACTTAACAGCACAGGCCCCAGGTTTAACTTAGGTTTACTCAGTCTGTGTACTGTGTCCTCAATACACCATTTCTCGATGCTGATAGCTGTTGCCCACCCACACATACTAACACTGCCAGGCTAAAATAGTGGTTTTAAGCTTTTAAAATGGATATCGTATGCAAAGCACAAGAGCACCTTGTAGAGTGCTGGACTATTGGCCACAAGCATGCTTTCCAATGATGAGGCATTCTCCACATCCTGGAAGTGCCAGGAGTGCCTAGCTCTACAGTACATACTAAGAAATAAAGCCTTGTCTGTTGGCTGTGAGGTGTTTCGTAAAGGCCTGGCACAAGACTACACAATACAATCATATGAACGCTACTCCTGTTTACTTGATTTGCTGGCAGCCTCATTCAGGGGCATGCATGACAATTTCATATCTTACTGCTTCCTCTGTCCAGGTGGGAGAAAAAAAATTTAAGAACTTCGTTCAAGTAAGTTTTCTAGACCAATCCTTACTTTGGCCTACAAAACAGACTGCTTTTGCATGCAAGGTATCCTAGATGCTCCCAAGCCCCCCAAATGTCAGTGGTTCACTTAAGCATTTTATTTGCACAAAGCAAATGAATTCCAGTTCTTCAGTCACAGCCCGATGCTAGCAAAGGTCTGACACTGCAGTTATCCTGGAAAAAGCCGAAGTTATTCTTTGAAAGGGGGTAGGAGCCCATCTGGTGAAAGGCGCTGCTGCCTGAAGCACCACACACACATCCAAGATGAAAGCAAAGCCGTCCATTCTTTGGAGCGTCAACTGGAATCGCTCTATGGTCCCATACTGCTGTGGCTCACCAGTTACCAGTAGTAACACACTTGCAGGCTTCCCTCTGGCAAAGAGAGAAGAGGCTTCAACTCAAAAGCTTTAATGTGAAGCATGATCATTCAGGGTCAAGAGAAGCAGGTGAGAGCAAAAAGAAAGTGTTGTCCATTGCATAGCACTAAAAAGTTGAAACTGCAGAAGTGCTTCTTTGCTCGCTCCAGCAGGATCACTAAGTGAGTCTCAGTTTGTGTGGTTAAAGTTCATGTCCAAGTTCCATCTACAAAACCTGGCCATGCTTTCAGGTTATGGGGAACCTGTATTTGATGTTCATCTGCAGTGTAAGTACACCACACAAAATACAGCTGAACAGTGATCCTGGGGTCTAGACATGGAGGGAAGCAACAGCTGCTGCCAGGCACAGATCCAGCAGCGATTACTGCAGTCACACCAAGGACAAGTCAAAGGTACCTGCCTGGACTAAATATGTAACATGAAAACAAAACCTGCATCATGAAGGCAACTGCCATAGTGAGGTAGTAAAGAAACACATGGGCAAACTCTGCATCTCATGTTTACCTCTGCTGCCCCAGCCAACTGTCAGGCCATTAAACCTGCCTGGGGTGTAACACATGGCCAAGGAGCAGCTGTACAGCTGTGCTTTCCCAGCACTTCCTTCTCCTCCATCTCATAACAAGTAGCCTGCAATTTAGCCTTATTTTTGAGCACTAATACTTGTGATACACTACACAGAAGGAAACATGACATGTTGCAGGGCTACCTTGGGTGTTTTGTTGTTTTTCTGTTTTTTTGTTTGTTTTTTTTTTTGTTCCCCCCCCCCCCCCCCCCCGATATTCCTTTCACCTGGAAGTAGGAGAGCAGGGCAACATTTACACCTGCTGCTATGTAGGGCACAGGCAAACCACAACACTGCCCCATCAAAACTGGATCATACCTAGACATCCAACAATCAGCAATAACATAATTCTGGTATCTGCCACTGATTTCGGTCTCTCCTCATCAGTTGCAATACTGAACAGTATCACCAAAACAAACAGCAAATCCAAGAAAGACAGCCCTACACTAGAAGTGAAAGACCACTGCTGAAGCAGACTAGAAACATGAGAATGTTATGTGAGACAGTGGGAAACAGGATAAGAGTGCTAGCAATCTTATCACCCAACAGCCACACGCAGCCTCTAGCAAACAACAAATACTGTTGCCACTTTATAGGTCATTGCATCTAGTAGTTTGGCAGACTGGGGAAGCTTTGTGCTAGCACCAGTTTAGATGTAGTACAGATGTGAGTTTGCTCTCTTGCCTTTTAGCAAGATACGAAGCATACATCACATTTTAAAAGATGTTGCCCCCAAAAGACCTTTCCATCAACTCAATACAGCTTCAGAGGAAACAGATCAGCTATGAGAAGGTGGAGAGATCAGCAAGGAAAAGATTAGCAAGATGAGTTTTAAAAACGGACATGGAATAGGCTTATTGTATGTAGAAAGCAGCTGTTCCAATCAGTGAGGGGGGCAAAAAGTGAAAGATACAATTTAGAGGCTCACATGGCAGTCTGCTAAGCACTGCATTCATCATCCAAGTATGTGCTTATGCTACAGGATACAGTGCACAGGAAAACCTAAGATCCACTGCACTTAAGAGACTGCTACTGCATTTCAGTGGGCTTTCTCTCAAGCCTAAAGTTGTCAGTTCCAAGATCCACTAATTCTATATTGTTGAGGCTACCACTATTATCACAAGTACTTATCTCAAATCTCATCTGAAACTCCAAATACTGAAAAAAATCTCACAAGTTGTCCTCTTCTTGCTATCAATACAGATTTATTTTTTTTACTAACTTTGTTAAATTGAGCTTGTTAGACCATTTCCCCCCCGTTTAATAAGACAAACACACACCTGATCATGCCTTACTAGACTATAGTCTGAATGAGATTCTTGAATTCTCATGAGCCTCATATTAGGTTGCTGAAAGGCAGTAAAGCACAGTACTTGCACTGCAACGTACTTAAAAGTCATTTTAATAAGAGCAAGAAGAAACAAAGCTCAATTAAAAACCACCCTTAAGGCAATTCTAATTCCATGTGTTAAAAAGCTCTGGATGAGGTCAGGCTCACAACTGCAGGCAAGCTACAGGCTTGTGTGTTCCACATAGCATACACATGTTCAATCATTCTTTGAATAATTTCCTGTGCAGTGTGCACTGAGACCTCATTGCCTCTTCAGCAGAAGGCACCAGACCCAGGTGGTTTGGATGAGCAGCCACTTCAGCTGGGCAGCCACGGTGAAGTAAACATACTGCTAGCTGTTTGAAGCTAGAAACCCAAGCACTGTCAAGCAGCACACAAAACAGATCCAGCCGCCCACTTAAATAAAAACACAAACCTTTCCCCCTCCCCAAATCGTGCAGTGTTGCTAGTATTAGCAGCTTCACTGGCTGAAGTAACAGTAAAAGGAGTAACTGCTGAAAAGAAGGGGTCAGACTTCATCATTATCAGCATCTGACAGTATAGTGAAACATGAAAATGTAATCAATGTACTACAGCATAATCAGTCCTACAGAGCTTCTATCAAGCCTATCAACAGGGTACCAAAAAATATTTATTGGTTCTGTATTTCCTATGCTGTAAGATCTTAGATTAACACAGATGAATTTTGGTAGATTCTGCACTACAGAAGACAAGTTGCATCAGATTAAGTAGGGGGATAGGAACTCCCTACATATTGTATATTCAAGAAAGTTAAATACACAGAAGGAACGAACGTCTTGGGAGCCATTACTTCTAAAAAACAAGAAATGAGACATTTTGCTTGCAAAAGTATCAGCAGGATTGCCTTATACCCAGCTACAAGATAGCCAAGAGGAAATCCATACAGGAACTGAAGATGTCAGACACAGGAGTCAAGGAAAAAAGAGCTAGAATGAAACCAAGTCACCCCCTGCCCCCTGAAAAGCACTGGCAGATATAAACATATATTAGCAAGACCAAATTACAGCAACACCAACATTCTTGTCTAATGCAATCCAGAGCTTATTCTTTCTTTCGGTAAGGAGAAAAAAGAAAGTAATTCCTGATGTATCGACCTTATTTCACTTGCTGCAATTTTAGGCCATGATTTTTTTCTTTCAACAGCCACAGAAAATATATTCTTCAAATATATGAAAGACTTCCACAGAGGAAGGGAAGAAACTTAATATTCCCTTTGCTAGAATGCTGACCTTAAAAATAGTTAGTACAAGTTTCAAGAGTGCCAACTAGCTGGAAAACACAGGAAAAGGGGCAGTGAAAAAGATACAGGACCATAGCACAGACCAGAGATACTGAGTAAGTCAAATTAACACATGGCTTAGAGTCTACACTGCAAGCTACAGCACTATTGAGCAAACCAAACTAGTTCATACTGGAAGCAATGGACCTGTGGTACTCCTAGCATTAAGCACAGGCTGATTCATGGTATTTTTCTCACTAATATTAAGTAGCCCCTACTACACCACATGCTGCCATGGCTCAATTGCTTTAGATACTTCGAGCTTATCTTGAACTGCTAGTAGAGCTAACTTCGTACTACTGTGCAGATTAAAGTCCTATGCTAAATAGGCTTCAACAGTAACAGTTAGGAAAAAAACCTAGCAACCAAAAATGTGCTAGAGAAAAGAAAAATTCTATCTTGCTCACACCTAAGTTTTTATTTTTTTCTTGGTTTATTCTTTGTGTTCTTCATTCAAGTCCACACTGGAAAATACTGCTTTGAATGTTTACAGAAGTCCAAGCTTCATTATGATATAACTTCATTTAAGAGGAAGGAGTATCAATACAGGCAACTTAAAAGCCAAAAACCTGCTTATTGGAGTATTATTTGATAGACAGGACCATGCTGTTCAGACTTTTCCACTGTTCTTCAATACTAACACGGTTCCTTGCTCAACAGCAAAAAACACTCAACTTAAAAAAAAAAAAAAAAAACAAAAAACAAAATCTCACTGAAGTGTAAACTTTCTGACTCAAGTGAAAAAAAGCTAGGATGCAAACCTTGCTTAGACTGTTTGACAATGAGTGAAGCAGAACGGCATATGGCTTCACCAGCTTGCTGAAAGAGAAACAGTTTGTAATAGCACTCTTGCTCACAGGACAGAAATCCAGTCTTCTACTGTCATTCTTCTTAGCACATGAATAGTTTGCTAAGAGCAGAGTTTTATTTACAGTAGCAGGCAGCCTGAATCCAGCATATGTGGGAATTCAGCCAGAAGATGAGTAGAAGCTCTTCTCAGGCACAAAACAGGCTTTTGGAAATGCATATACTTTAGTTCTAGGAGAAATCAAGGGTCTTTAGCTAAAAGCAAGAAATATTGCTCACACGGACAGCAAGAAGCTCAGCATAAAGACACATTTAATACTAGTGTTTTAATATATTTACAATGGAGTAAGTTCTCTCTTATATTCACCCAAATATAGTGCTGTTCTATTACAGGCAAAGTTAAAAGCTAAATAAGCAACGCTTCTATTTCAATAGCTACACAGAACAGCAATTCCATGAATAGGTGCAACAAACTACACCTGCATTTTGACAATCTATAATGCACAGCAACAGCATCCCCTTGACAAGCAGAACAACCTGTTTTGCTTTCATTGTTTAAAGCTTTTAATAGGACACAGGTACATGAACTTCAGGTAGATAAGCCTCACATTTGTCAACTGTCTTTAATATTAAACTGTCTCCTTTTCTACAGGACTCTGTATTAAAAAATTCTTCTCGAGTTTTACTGGGACCAAAGACTGAATTTCAGAAGCCTGACAGATCAGTTTGCAGTTCCAGAATTTTAAGTAAAATGGATTTATAGCCAGTCCAAGGCTTTTAGTACTATGGTAGTATTCAACATCAACCAATCTAAACTACACTGAACCAGTAACAAATATCTAAGCTGTCTGGCTTCTAATCACCTTCAGAATTCAGAAAGTCTACATAACTGGAAGTGATGACAACGTATGGTGGCAGAAATCAGTATTATCTCAACCCTACATTAGAACTTGCATATTCCTCCTTATCTAAGTATGAATCCAACTGTTAGCACTAATTAGCACACAGCAACCCAAGCACATTCATGATACAGCATCATTCAAAGACGGTAACAAGTAAAACCAGTCAGCTCATACATTCATGTCTGACTACTAAGGAGATACCACTTGTTCCCAACTTCAGCGAATCATACAAAATGCATTGTACTAGACCCTTGCAAGTTTGTGTGTGTTTGTGTGTGTTGTTTTGTGTTTGTTTTTTTTTTAAAACACAACACCATAACTCTATCGACACATCCAGGACCTACTGACAAATCATGCAATGCAAAAAGGCCACTGGTTCCTAGAAACAGCTAATTCACAACACTTAAAAGTTTGGTTGGGCTTTGTTTAGATTGTTTTATGCCAAAAAAAAAAAAAAGAAGCTGTAAAATATTTACCGAACTGATTCAGAAAAAGCTTCCACATTCCTGCATGGATTCTCTGCATTTTCTAAAGCAAGCAGATACTTAGCCTGATCTACAAGCAAGTACTTGCTGCTATACTGCCAAGTCATCTCTGTTACAAACCGATGTCTTCCAGCAAGACCAAGTACATGCACTATCATTTTACCATAACTATCCTCACTTCAGAGAGGTATGTTAGGGCTCTTGACTGTGAAGCTTCTTTCTGCCTTGTAGCTAGTAAGAGCTGACTACTTTTTGAAGCATCCTTAGCTTTCTTTTGTGCAACACAGAAGTCTGTTTTAAAACCTCCCCTGGTCTGATTCTTACAAGTCAGGGTCGTCTCAATCTTATTAGTCTGGGATCTTATCAAGCATATCTACAATATGCAATACAACACGATGTAGATAATCCTTAAATTCATCAACACTTCTGACAGTAGATTTTGTTAGCAGGCTTGCTACCGCATCCAGGAAATTTAATGCCAGAGTCCCCAGAAGCCTTTCAGGTTATTAGGCCACATACCATACTAAGAATAAAAATCTAACCCACCTTTAGGAATTAATATAGAATTCCAAAAAGTATATTTCTACAGCAGTGTAACAACTCTAAGAAACTTAAATCCCCCACAAGATATATTGGCCTTAAGAGACTACACATATTAGAATTATCTTTTCCGGAGTGATGTTTCCTTGGGTGTTTGTGAAAGTGATGTTGATGTCAGTTTGGCTGAGCATGTCTACTTTGCATGATAAAGCACATAAGCAACTAGTAGAAATTCTGAACATTCCTGGCTTCTGCAGAAGAACAAGGCAACTGAAGCCATGGAAAGCAGAACAGTGACTAACCATCTGAATAACATAAGACACATTAATGCATAATTAACATACAGCAGTTATAGTACGGCTATTCATCCCCCACTGTTGAGAGGCAACAGATTCTTCGTATTCACACAATGTTAACTTTCCATCAAGTTCAACCAAGTTTGTTGTGCTGTGCTTATCTAGTATTGTTTCAAGTAAAAAGAACAAACATGATACAATCAAGATTCCACCAAACCTTAAATACGTATCTATTTAAATGAAGCCGCTTAAAACCAGTGCTTTCATACTAAAGCTTATGCTTCTAGCACACCAGGACTCCATTTGAACAAATACAATGGAATCGTTTAAACAGAAAACAAGACATGTTTACAGGGAGGATATACAGAGTTTTATTTAATCAGATTTACTATTTACAGTTGAGATCACTTTCACATACTACTTTGCTACTCTACATGGCTACATTGTTTCCAAACCAATTTAAGATCTACAGTCTAACAGTTCACTCAACACATAAAACCGCTCTTCATAGAAAAATGAAATATTTCATTATAGAACAGTAGTGCATACATTATACTCCTGAAAAGCCAGCTTGTATTTTAAACCACTAATGTTTGAAAGATTTGATCTCTGAAGGTCAAAACTGCAGTCACATGATCCTAAAATTTTGGTTATTTTTTTTTTTTTTTTTTTTTTTTTTTTTTTACAATTTTTATATATAAAGTGTACTGGACTTCACTTAAGTGTTTTTAAAAAGTGACACTGGTGAAGGGCAAGATTAAAATATTTTTTTCCCCTCAAATTAAATACAGCTGGCTTCCTTCATACAACTTTGGCCAAAAGAGTTCCATGTAGTGAAGGTTTAATAACTCCTCTCTCTATATGCAAGAATCAGCCAGTTAATGCTTAGAGGTAATCTACCAAAGTAGGCACACATCCTTTGACTTTCATATCAACCAAATTACACTTAACTTGCAAATGGTTCTGAAATTAGAAAGTTTACTAGTATACTAAAACATTTAGATACATGAATAGCTGGCTAAAACAGTGAAAGTCACAGGTAATTATATGGGTGTGTGTAAAGCTGAGCTGTTTTGCCCATCACCAGTGTACAGTACTGCTGTCCTCATCTGCGAAAGGTGTGCTTTGACTAAGCTTAGGGCAAGAAAGCTATTGCAGTAGACCTGGCCCATTCACCTTCCACATAGATGAGATAAGATTGAACTGCATGTTCGCATTCTCTTCTAGGCATAGGTTCCGCCAGTGATGAGAAGTTCGTAGGCAGGATCCCGACTCCTCCTACATAGTACTATACAGGCACACAACATGCCCAGAAGCTATGGAGAAAAAAACAAGAAAACAAGCTGAGTACAAAGAAGGCACTTCCAAGAGATTTAACCTCAGCAAAGAAATTGTCAGCATGCTTTGCAAGACTGTAATTGTCCATAAGGTAAATGGCAACAAATGCACTGCTCTTGAAAAAGCGTAATTTCCTGCTGCAAAAAGCAAGGGCCACAAATTCCAGCCTTATTTTCTTACAAGATTGTCTTGGACATCTTTAATGGAAGTTTTTTTTGTCAGCCAGTTGTATTCTGCCTCAACAATTCAGATAGAAGAAATGACTAATTTTATGAAAGGTACAGATTTAGATACTGTATCTAGTATGAAAAATCAAAGTGAAATTCAAATGCATTAGCCTCTAATTGCCATGATGAAAGAGAGCAAAACTTAAGAGTTTTATGAACCTACTGCACCGTTGAAACCTCTTTCAAATGCTCAATCCCTGTTAACATATCATATTAGAAAGCTTAAGTCCAATGTGAATTATTCACTTCTAGACATTTTCCTGCTGTTAGAATTCACAGTACCATGACGGTTCTGGCAAGTTTGCCAGGAATTTAAGGTTTGATCACCTTGTATACATTTACAAGACTTAAATCAGGTGAATGTCATCATGGATGGAGGGCATGATATTTTACAGAAGTTGCACATTTCCTGAAGATAGAATAAGACTGCACCTACTCAAAAAAAATCAGGTAGTGTTGTGTTCTATGGTTTACAGTAATTGGCAATAGCTTCTAGTACAGCAAGAGATTGTATTGATTTGGTCATATGCATAGAAGTTTATTCACAGATACAAATATTTCATGGGGCTCCTGTCATAGCTCCGGATTATAAAGCATCACCCAGAAGGTAAATAAGTTTTGAAAAACACCAAACAAAAACCCCACCCCCAAAACCCCACCTTGAACAGAAAAGCAAACAAGAATGAAATGAGTGAGCAGACAGCCAAATGTAAAGCTTCTTCACTCATACAGCAAAAACCCAGTGAAACACAGCACCGGGCAAAAGAAGAATTACTTGCTTTTTGTTAATAAAGTCTGATGCAAAGATCACATATGTAACAAGTTTTAAAACAACTAGATGATGGTAGATGCAACACAGTACTCAAGTCTGCTGAAAGACTGAAGAGAGAATGCTTCAAAAATCCTAAGCCTAAATAAGCAGTGATGAAAAAGAGGCATGATGAAATTCTAGTATGAGCTTTTAATTTCCTAGAAAGGAACAAGCTGTAAAGATTAATAATATTCTTTGTCTGGAGTGCATTATCTCCTTTAGATCTATAGCAGAAACCAGCTCGGGTTCAAAAAAGCATATGAAGCGTAACCTAGAGTATGGCACTTCAGCCTGTTGGTAAAACAGCACCTTTCTATACTTTCCATCAGTACTTGCGTGGTTCCAGTTCACAGATTAACTCCCAAATATACATTATATTCATGTCAGAGTAGGAGAAAAAACAGAGTTACATGAGAGAATGCCTCCTCATGGACAGAGCCCTTCCAAGCAAGGAGATAATATCCACAGTTAACAAACCCTTAAGTTAGACTTGTGAGCTGTGACATGTGAGAGTTTATGGTAGTTGCCAGAGGCTACAGAACCCTGAAGAAGGCTTGCAGCCTGCAAGTACAGAAACTTCATCTTTTTCCCTGTTCAAAGCAATGATACAAGAGTGTGCCACAGAAAGACACCTCCTTTAGTCATTTGCTATAATTCTAGCCATGAATTTCAAATACATAAAAGCAGTTCCATCACATTTACAGTTATTCACACAAAGATAATCCTGGTCAATGACTCACTCAAGACATTCAATTTAAATAGAGTTGTGTAAAATCTGAAACAATCAGGTACTGTAATAACTCATGTAATCAACTTTTGGGTTACTATTTAAACCATTTATATCCTCTAGGAGGCCAGTGAGCATAGTCCTAGAATTCAGTGTAAACACTGAAGTAATCCCCATATTTCAACTCTCTCTACAGAAATTGTTTAGCAAGTCATTTTTTAAAATACACTAGCAACTCTAAAACTTTCTCTAAGGCATTTGAGTCTGTTTCTCTTCAGTTTCTACTTAACATTGTGAACAAAAATATTTTACAAGTCTGTATTGAGGAAGGATCCATGCATCCCCCCCTTCTTCAACTTTCAGAGAAGTTTAGACACATCTCCCACAGTCAGAAGGTTTGTTTTGGGGTTTGTGTGGTTTTCTTTTGTTTGTGGTTTTGTTTGTTTGTTTAAAATTTGTCTACTAGCAGTAACTATATTCCATTTGTTTTCACCAAACCCATTTGCCTTTTTTTTTTTTTCCCCTAAAAAAAAGCTCACTGGCTGTATATATACACCAAGCTTGGTACCTTGTAAATGACAACTATAAAAGCTATCTTTAAGAATGAACTCTGCAGCTAATCAAGCAGGACTTCTACTGCACTGTAATGCCTTTGCTCCCCTCAGTTTGCCTCCTATTTCTTAACAGTTCTGTACTGTCACTGTGGTTGAGACCAGGGAATTACTGCACACTGGAAGATCCCCATGGTAACTGAAACATGAACATACCAAAAATTACTTCTATGCAGAAAAGACTAAGCTTTCCACAAAATCCAAGCCTTGCAAAAATTCTCCTCTTCTCAGTCTTTTCATTTTAAAGAAAGTACTGAAGGCTACATTTGTTCCATGTAAGCTATTAGAAGTAATAAACTTTGGACAGCCTTATTGTATAACATACAAAATAACAGTTCAGAGTGGACTCTATGCAGTGAATATAGGAAAGGTAGTAAAATTCACAAAAATTTAAGAAAAACATAATTACTCCTCTAAGTTTACAGGACATGACCTAGGTTACAGGTCATCTGCCAAAGTTTACATTCTTACCTCCATTTCAATCAGCCCCCAAACTATTTTGCAGATAAATCAGGCTAAGTACATACTTAAATTCTGTATTACAAATAAGAGGACATAACTTCTATAACTAACAGAACAGTTCAAATACTGTTTAGTATCAACTTGAGTGAAACTAAAGCCTTTTAAAAACATATAAATTTACAACCATTTGAACTGTGGAGCAAATACACAAGAATATGACCTCTGATAAACTTAAGTGTGAGTACCACTCAGTGAGCGTTACTAGACAGTTACTGGGTATTCCCAACATGCTGTATTCTATATTTATCTTTATTCTATTCATTTTTTGAACAGGTATCATGTAGCTTGTTTCAACTTTAAACAAAAAGATTTCAAAATGCTATACCACAGCAATAGCAAAGAAGTTTCTCTGACACTCTTATTTTCTTGACAAACTGTTTATACGGTATGTACTTTCTGCCAATAGCTTGATTACTGACACAGAGATAAATCAAAGAGTACCCACTGCAGAAGGGATACAACTAACATGCTTGCCTAGAATTGATGAGCCAGGAATAACAGAAGGATGCAAGCAGCCACATTTCCACTGCAAGCACATGTCAGAAATTCTGGCCCAACCCCAGACAGGATTACAACTGTGCTGCATTTTGGGGCAGACCTCATTAATCAACCTCCAAACTCCAAAGCCAGGAATAATGCCACCTCTTGGGATTCAGGTCACCCAGCCTCATAACATATATTTTTTTTTCCTACATAAAAAAATCTCCCACAGTAATCATGGTTGTAGTAAATACCTTCATTTACATTATACAAATGTATTTCAGTGTTCAAGGAGACCAAGTATTGCTTTAACAGTTAGAGTTTTAAGAATGGCAATTAAAAAAATAGTTTCCTTCAGAAGACTGAGCACAGATCTCACCAAATTCGAAGTTCCATAGCTGAAGTAATCTGGTTCTGGACAGTTCAACATTATTACTGTATATAGTATTATATATGATTATATCCTTGTAACATTGAAATAAAAATTTAACCATATTTTCGCAAGACTGTTTGCAAAAGATTATCTACCTTCAAACCTACAATACAGCTCAAAAGCTGCTTTTGAAAACAAAAATACCTAAACTGCCTGACTCAACAGGTACAATGTTTTCTGAGTTCAAATGCTATTATGGGCACAAAAGTAACTTCAAAGTTAGTTTTCAAGTCTCTTGGGATTCAGCATATGTACTACATTTCTCAAAGGCCACAACATTGGGACAGTCTGAAAATAGTGTAATGAATGTACTAAGCCTGCCAAATTGATCAGCATTCAAAATTCCAATTTTACAAGATACGTTTAAGACATTCCTAGTCTTTTTTTAAAAATCTAAATAAATACTGAGACACACATCAGTCTATTTCCTCAGTTAGGTTTTATGACCAGGGTAACTGTAACAATTACGGTTTATGTGGGAGACAGCCTGTCCCCAGTTTTAAGTAGGCAGGGTCTCTAGTTTAGAACCTCTTTTTTTGCTTAAGTCCAGAAACCAATAAATCTTCAAGACAATGCAAAGCTCAGCTGAACAAGAGCAGAGTATGATATCAAAACCCCTGGTGTATCTCCTGGGTGGTCTTGACATTATTTGTATGCCACGAAGCATGTTTAAAACATGCCATGTTTTTTAAATCATCAGTATGAGCTGTTGGAAATTAAATACTGTGGAAATTCTTCAAGTGTTAAATGCCATCAGGGCACATTCATGATACTTAATACTTAAGATAATTGGTTTTCAAGAAGTAATTTACCATTTACATTCTAGTAGATTACTGCATGTAACATTGACTGTTCAGCTATCTTCAAATCTAACAGAACATACATCCACATAGCAGTAGTTTTTAGATCACACATGGTTGAAAAGTTCTGTGTTAAAGTGTTTAGATCCTTTTGACTGATGTGCATTTAGCCCCCCATACCAAGTAGGGACTAAAGCTGTCACCATCCTGCGCATACCTGTAGTAACCTGGACAGCAGTTTCACCTGAGAAAGAGTTTACAGCTAAAGATTACTCTCTTACCTGAATAGCAGCAAATGCTAGTGCTGCCCAGATGACATACATCATGATCTCTTGAAGCTTCTTTACAACCAGAGCCTCACACCCCTGAAAAAAGTAGACTTCTTGTATATCCATCTGGCAAACACTTTTAGGCACCCCCCCCCCACCCCCCCGCCCCAGCATCAAACAGGGCAGAAAGATAAACCAAACACTAAAAAAGTAATTACTTAGTATATCCCTATCATCTATTTATTTCCTGTTAAAGCAAATACACCCAAGACTTCATGCTCCCACTAAAAAGAAAATTAAACGATTGTCAGCAAAAGCACAGGGCTACATAAGTTCATAGTTCAGCGGTCTTACCTCAGAATAAAGGTCCATTGGGCGGGTCAAACTGCCAGTACAATTGCTGAGGGCTGCTTTGCAACAGCTAAGTGGCACACTGTTATTTTTAGTTTGTTTGAACCAGACAGTAGTCTCCCAGTCTGAATAGTTATGGATCCCACAGCAGCGCAGCTGAAAAAACATGCAGGTAAAGAGCCAATGTGTTTATCAGTCAAGGAGTGGGATGAGAAAGCAACTGTAATTGCAATACCAAGAACACAAGTATATAAAGATTAGGCTACCTTTGTTACTTGAGTAACACAAATTATTTGACAGTTACTTAAGCAAATCATAGACTGAGCGTATTGTAAAGGGACCTATAGCCTTAAATCATTTAAGATACTCCTTACAAAATACAGACTTGAAATTCCAGTTCTTGGGGCATATTTGACAACCCACTTTTTTCTCATGCCTCCCAGACAAGAAAAAAGCTTTATTTTTGGCTTAGAACAGCTCTATCCTTAAAGCTTACAACACATGCTTGAAAAAAATCCTTTGCTTTCTGGACATAGTTCTTGCACTCCTCACAGAGCTGTGGTACAGAATTAAAGTTCATTTCATATAAATGCCTGTGTGGCCATATAGAAGGCCTTCAGGAATGAACCAATTAAAAATAAATACAGTTCCATTCTGCTGAGAGCTCATACTCTGTTGCAGTGCTTGGAGTTTTCTTGTGTACAGTGCAGCCTCAGAGGTACTACGTAAGTGTCAATTTACCAGCTTCTTCTCCTTTCTCCCTTTCAGGAAGGATTTTAAGAAAGGTATTAATTAGTAGTATGACTGACTTAAATGCATTAGACATTTAATATGTAAATGTTAGACAATTTTTTGTATTGATGCAATTTTAAGAATATTGAAAGCCCCTGAATTTTCTTTAAGTCTGATCGGTTCTTTTAGCCTTGAATCCACAAGCTTGCAACAGTAGCTTTAGGCTAGAATCAAGAACTTCTTTCCCCGAGCATGTTCTAGATAAACCTGGTGCAGACGTGAGAACATTCTACAATGTTCCATTGCAGAAAGATAGGCAAGTACTAAATATTTGAATCCAAACAATGATTCATAGGTAGCCAGTTACACAAAATGCATCTCCCCATCAACAATGCCATAATTCTACTAATTTTAACTGATTTAAGCTATTTGTTGACCAATCAGCTGTTTCCTAGATCTGTCAGAAGGGAGGAAGATATGCTACACATGTATTAGAGCAACATAGCACCTGTGTTTTAAGGACACAACGGACTGTCTCACAGTCTCACCTGCCTCTGTACATAGTCAATAGCACGACTGGCTGCATCAGGATTTGTCCCATTGTACCCATTATATACTTTCTGAATGCTGCGATCAACTTCATCCTCCACCTGTGAAGTATTAGGAAAGCATATGCATTAGCACACCAAGAGAAGTAGTACAGGTCTAGGTAAAATAATTTCACTTCCAATGATAGCAATTCAGGAAACCAAGGTAACTCCCTATCGCCTGAAATTAGCATACTTTAGTGGTACAGCTTCTTAAAATTCTAACTTGACTTTTGCAAAAATGTTGCTAGCTTGCAGCTAATGGACAAGAAAAAAAACCCAAGGAGCTACCTTCCATGAGATTTTAGACAAAGTAGCTTTGCAATGTATCTCAGAAAGGAAATCGCTTTTATTATGACACTGTGGCAGACATTGCATGAAGTTAAAGGCTCTCTATTAGAGCATGCATTCACCTTTCCACTTCCTCCTACTCCTTCAAAGTTCCAAACCAAAACCAGGATAACCATCTGGGTTAACTCATTCCATTTGGGACCACAAGGATGTAAGTCATATCAGCTGCTCTTCCCATTCTGATTGAAGCACAGGTAAGGTATCAAAGATGAGGTCTTTGGCAGACTATTCTACCCTACAGTGACCAAGCACTCTGTTCAGCCCCAGTCCCCCCACGCTTTCTGAGAAACATTGATGGCAGTACATGGTACATAGCAACAGCTACTGGAATAGCTCCTAAAGCTACTGCAGATGAGTCAAGCTGCTTAAGATGCTGTCAAGTACATGCGTTAGAAATGGATGACATCCAAGAATCATCACTTGTCCCCCAAAAGGCATCTTATAATGCCCATTTTGGAGGAAATATTACTAGAACCTTTTAGGCAGTATGTTTCACTGTGAACTGTTGCTTACACACACAGAAAGTTTGGTGTAGCTAAACATTTGTACAATAGTAAGATTAGAACCAAATTGATTTTTTTTTTTTCCCCTATCACATTCAACAGGAATTATGTGCAAGGAATGTACTCTTAGGGTTGAGCATTAACTAAGCATGCATATTCTTTAGATTTGCAAGTTACAGTAAGAAGGTCTAGCCAACACATCATTCCCTTAAATGCTTAAAGGGAAGAATTTTCTGCAGCGTAGCACAAGCTTCATTCCCCCCCTATCCAAGAGTGTTGGTTATCTTTACAAGTAAATCTGTACCAAGACATATAGGAATAAAAGTCAGTTTAGCCTGCACAGGTAACTTGTTTCAGACTAGTTTAAATTCAATTGTTCAATGATGTAACTAATGTGATTTACAACTGTGATTCATGTAAATAAACAGCTGTTCAATCTGTCATATAGGTTTTTAAATCATTTATTTCAGTGCTTGCTTGTATATAATTTGGCTTATGGTTCAATTAGGGCAACATTATGCCTGAAAGCAATGCAAATTACACACAATTACTGATGAGGACCAATGCTAGCAGATTTTGCAGCAGGTCAGTCAATCGCAGTATGACCTAGGCAGCTTCATGTTTTTCTGAAGGAGTAGGAGTCTGAATTGTATCCACACATGCAGGTTTTCAGAGCATATGGAAACAGTACACAATTTTAAGATGAGTCATTGTATCTTAACTTAAAAGGGCACACTACCACTTTCTTGACACTCAGTCTCACTTGGTACCAACAGTTTTGATGAACAACTGCCATGACTTCAGCATTTCCTTTTGTTTATAAAGTTTTGTTTGGAAGTTTGTACAGTTAACACTAAAGTAATTCTAACGTGATTCAGGTGCCTTTTTCAAAAAACCCAAACAACCCCCCCCAATGTATACACGCCTTGCCATGTCAGAAACAACAGAACAAAACTGGCAAAGCACAGAACTGCCTTATTTATTCTGGCAAAAAATAAAAATCAGAAATCTGAGCAGATTTCACCTCCCAGTTCACTGGTAATAAATTCTAAGTTATTTCTGACACTCCTGTTGCACTTGAAAACAATAGTTGAAGATGTTAAGTACTGGAGGGTAGTAGAAAACTGCCATTTTTACTGACAAACCTGTCTGTCCTTTCAAAAGATCCAAGATTTAGTTTTCAAATATGGACTCCCAACAAATGGCTTAATGCAAGAACATGTTGCCACCAAAAAGAGACTACCTTCCCTCTTCCCCCAAGCTCTGACCCTGCATTAGCTACAGCTGTGAAACTGTACAGTAGCAAGACAAAAATGAGACAACAGGAACACACAGCTGGGACCAATCAAATTTTCAAGTGTGTTATTTCAGATGGGCTAGGGAAGAAAGATCTATGCATCTGCTTTTATCTGCTCTGAATGCTCTTAACTGGAAAAAAGCAAGCCACTTTAAGACTGAACACAGAGAGAATAAGATGACCACAGCTTAGTCCAGATCAGATTCACAGTAATTCCTGAATAACTACACTGTAATACACTATGCTTCTGCAAGTATTGGAGCAGAAGGCAACCATTCAAGTTAACATGTAAGAACTCAACATGTTTCCTGTTCTCCAGAAATTGTACTGCTCTCCTCAGTTGCTTCCAAGGACCACTTTCCACTATAAGCTTCCGAGTCCCAAATGATCTTCTCAGTGCACTGCCAATTTAGCAGAAATCAAATGTAGACCATGAGAAAAACACATCCTGAATTTAAGCGTCACTGATGGAGCATTTCTGTTGAAGCAACCTACTCTAACTGTTATGAAGCCAGATTTAGAACGTATAGGTTCAGGGTCCTCTCAATTGCTGCTTACTCAAGGCAGTCTTGCTTTGTAAACCAAGCAACAACTCCAGATTTTTACTTAATGGTTGTCTCACCATTTCTTCCAGGATAGCAAGAGAAAGCAAGCAGGAGAGAATACTGGACTAGTAAGACCTGGGTTGTTTATATAAACACAGAAGGCCAAAGAAAGGTAAATGGTGTTGTAGTTCAGCTTGCTATTAAGATATCACTGGAGTGTCCTATAATGTGATCATACTACACATCACAGCTAAACACACCTTTTCTTCTAATTTTTTGGCAAAATTTAGACGTAGATGTAAGAAAAGCCAGCGAAACGGTGCAAGTTAGAAAACTCATTTCTTCAAACTACATTGTGATATCTCTAATGCCATGTGGTATATTTCTGCTACGTATTATGCTGCTAGGAACACAATTAATTTCATTTTTCTGGTCCTGTTTCTTAAATTCCAATAAACAAAGAGTAGGATAAGTCACAATTTCTTTAGCCATAACCCTTGTCAACAACCTGTATAAAGCTAGACAGTATACATTAACACATTCAATCTATTTGATTTTATTATTATGCAGTGTTAGTTTGTATACCAAAACACAAGACAACATTTACATTACTGCATATCAAACCAATATGCCCTATGTTCAAATATTGTGCAACCTAAATCATTCACAAAGTCAAAGCATAAATAAATTAGAAGACCATCTGGAAAATGGAAAGGTACCAATTACCATGTCTCCCCTCCGCTGTTCAACTGTAAATGATATATTCCAGCTAGTTTTTTGCCTCCGAGAAAGCCTTCTGCTTTGCTTTAAAGAATACTGTTGTTCTAAATTTTAAGATATTGATATCTCAAATTAACCCACTTGGAGGTTTGGTTTTATTCCCTTAACAAATACCCATTTACAGTTCTACAGAATCCAACACAGTAAAGACTACACCTCTGTATTTTGGTAACAGTTCACAACACACATGTTCACTGAAATTGACAAGTAATTACCTTTGCTCTGTAGATGTAGCCAAGAACCACCACCACAACTTCAGTGATAAAAACCAAGAGCAGGATGATCACAAACTGTAAAATACAATCAAGAGTATTTGTGCAGATAGTTTTACCCATCTACTTCCTGAAAGTCTCCAGACAGATTTTGCTATTTAAACTAATTTTTCAGGTAAAATTTTGATTTAACAGATAACTTAAAGCAGGCAATTAAGTTGATCAAATGAGTCCAGAATTAACTTCATTCAAGAAACTTCAGTGTTCATAGCTTCACCAAGTAATAAGCAGCTGCCCAGTCAGGCAAGTGCTGAGCATTAGGACTGAAAACACCATAATAGAGTGCTTTAATCAAGTGCTTCTTTCAATCTTCTTTCTGTTCGATAAATAGAAACGTCACATCAAAGAAGCTACCCAGACTGTCACTAAGAGTGGTAGATGGACTAGGGGAATGTTTCCTCAGTTTAAGCCCTGTAGCAACTGACAGAGACAGCAAGCTATGCATTTGTCTTGGTACATTTAAGAGCACTTTTAAGATAAACTGTTAAAGAAGTCTACACAGTATTCAACAAACTCCCCCCGCCCCCAAAAAAGTGCAGACAGTTTAAATGCTGGCACCTCTTCTCTCCTACCTAATTCTCAAGCTCAAATTACAATTAAAATGCTTGGAAACACATGACAAAATACTGCAAACAAAGCATCTAAATTAAGCCATACAGAAAAATATTTAGGCATCATAACAACGTTCAGTTAACCTCGATGCAAGATACTTAAAACAAGAAGGTTCCTGGTTCACCTTTCTCTGTCCAATTTCAGCTTTTCAAACAGAACGAAGTGAGACATAAAAACTGTTATGACTTGATGATTTTTTTTAATATTTTTTTTTTTTTTTTTTTTGAGACAACCACAGTTCTAAAAAAGGTAAAACTGAGGAGCCTGCTGCTGCCAGCACTGGCTAATTTAACACCATTATTCAGAACAGAAAATTGAAATAAGATGTTCATAACAAAATGTAAGGGGAAAACATTTAAGGCCATAAAATAATATTAGAACAAACTTAAGATTTTTTTTAGAAGTCTATTAAAAGGTAAGGTGACCAAATATACAACAGCCAGACATCATCATATAAAAACTCTGCAACTTACCGTAGCAAGTCCACAGCGACTTTCTCGAATTGTGGCACAGCACCCAATAAGTCCAATAATAAAAAGAAGTGTTCCCACAGCTATGATAATAACTGCTGGAATTAGTGTGTAGACATCTTCAAAGAAGTGATCATAGTCATCATATGTGATGAACACATAGGCTCCCACGTAGCACAGTATGCCTGCTGCTGCCTACAAGAGACATAAGACCATGGTAAGTTTCTTTGAACAACAAACCCTTCTTTCGGCAAGGCTACTGTGCCTCAGAAATTATTTGTTTTTACATTTCAACATCTTTGACAGGTTATAGCATTTGTTGATTAGGAACATCTCAAATGGAGGCCAGCCAGTAGTTTTCAAACCACATTTCATCTAGGCAGATTTAGTTTTGACTACTACACTATGGAAGTCTTCTGAGGCACATAGTCAAGAAATGAGGGTAATCATGCTTTGAGCGCCAAAACCTTGCTTCCTGTTCCCAAGTACTTCCTTCCCATGCTGTCAACTAAACTTTCTACATATTTTAACATTCACAAACTGTCTTATACTTTTGAGAACAGGATTCCAGCCCCTCCAAGCAGCAAGTTACTTGCTATTCAACAGCTTTTCAGAACATGCATGCAGTTCTTTTATCTGCCATTATTTACCTACTACTTATTCTTCCATTTTGCTGATTCCTACCCATGATTTAATATTAGAACAGAATAGATACACACATTGCAAACTTTAAGCTCTGCTATGGAAAGATGAACTGCTAGAAAAAACAGCCTTTCTGAAGCATTCACAGCACTGGAAAAACTGATTTTAATCAACAAAGCAGCTAGGAACAAATATAAAGCACCAAATATTAAAAGACAGAATCAAATACCTAGAGGCACATACCACAACACTTTTAAAAGTGATGTTCTCAGAAGGATTGTTGTGCAAAATGGTCTCTATTAAACAAACAAATCACTTAAAGTTACTGCAAACGAGAGCTGTAGGATGGATCTGCCACTATGTAGATTTAAGACACCAAGACAAAGCACTCCCATCATTCTGACATGACTTTACCTCCCTTACAGTTATAGGCATCCCAACACATAAATACTTTCATTAACTTTCAGCTGAGCAGACCTAGTGAAGGACAGACAGCTGTTGCATGACAAGCCAGCTAACATACATTTACTTCAAAGTAAAGGACTTTATCAATTTCTGCTTTACAAGTGTCTTTCATAACCATCTTCACACTTGCTGCAGAATGAAACAGTCCCGCTATATATTAAAATGAAGCACTTACGTTCAGTTGATTTGCAATGATGGATAATATAATTTCAATATTTAATGACATACTTTTCTGATGTCCCAATACAAGGCTAAGCTAAAACAATCCACTCAGAAGATGCAATGACTAAGCTATGACCTCGCAAATTTAATTTTGCTGTAAAGGGTAGTGGTCCCCATTACAATCCAATCCACACCCTGGACACCAGAGTTCACTCAACTGGAATATTACATGTCAGCTTTCATCTGAGGAAGAATACTGCAGGCTGCCTCCAGCCCTCCTTTCCCACTCAGTGGACCTGTAACTACCCCTATCCCTGAGCACTAGGTAGCACTGAGGAGAGCAGACGTATATAGCTAGTTCCAGTGTAATACAAGACTGGGTCATGCTATTGTAGAATCAAAGAATCAATTAATAATTCAGGCCAGAAGGGACCTCTGGAGATCATTTAGTCCAATTTCCTGCTCCAAGCAGGGTCAACAATGAATTCAGATCAGGTTGCTCAAGGCTTTGTCCAAAGTCTTGAAAAATCCAAGGATGGAGATTCCACAGCCTCCCTGGGCAACCTGTCTAGTGTGACACAGAACAAGACAAGCCATAAGATGACTGGTACCTAGTATTTCAGCACTGTTTGCTACTATGTACTGGGTGTACTGCAATATCACTGCAACTACTTCTTATAAAACAATGCTGCACAAACACTACTAGAATAATACTTCACATACAGAATATCCCCTGCAGCACTTCGTTATAGAAACAGTATGTCAAAGAAAAAGGTATTAAGAGCCAGCTCAAAAGTATCATCGCTTCTGCATGGATTTGAACAATGCATTTCACCTCTCTTTCTGCAGTGAAGTGTGTACTCCACAGGAATCTTAAAAGCATTCAGGAGGCTCAGATTCATCTAATAAAAGGTGCTATGCAGACACAACTGTAGTGAAACTGAAAATTCAGTAACAGTCAAAGACCAACAGCAAGACATCTTCTCCAGACAAGAAAATCTGAAGTGAACAAGCTATTACAAAATTGCCCCTTTGCACAAAAGATGTTGAAATGCTAATCCAACTATACAAATCCTACCATGTTAGGTACAACATGGCAAAATGCAGACATACAATTTCTGTACACAAAGCAAAGATTCAAAGTAGTGTCACTGAACAATGGAATTACATTAACTGTTGCCTAGCAATGAAGCCTGTGAATGACAGGACAGTGATGTAATCTCCCATTTCTAAGAACTAAAATGCTTGTTAGAAATATGGTATATTGCAAGGTGGCAGATGAAAAAACACAGCTGTGGCTGGCATCAGGCACAGAAAATATACCACAAAACTGAAATCAGAACCATTTGTGAACCCCTTTGTCCTTCTCTGTTGTGTGAAATTTAAGTGGCTTCCTTCTTCTCTAAGAAAGATCTGGTTCATAAACTGCATGAGCACATACATTTAAAGAATGCATTTCAAACAAAATAGAAGTTTAACCTTTTAAAACACCCTGTCTACAGGTGTTAGCTTTCCTTCCCTACTTCAAGCAGCACATGCATTTTAAGAAACTTTGCTCCTGCAGTTTTATGCCAGATGAGTCTGACAAGTACAGAGATTAAATACTGTCTCAGAAACTAAGAAAAGCCACACTCCGTGCTTGTTAAAAGAAATAGTATTTTGTAATGACTACTGGAAAGGTAGATTTTTCTTTAGACTTCTCAGATTAAAGCAGCCTGGTCCGAAGGCTTCACGAAATCCTTTCCACACATGGTAACTATAATGACTAATCGCCATGACAGCATTTGGCCTTAGGTTTTGCTTCTAAATAATGTTGTGGAACTGGTGTTTCTGTGGAAGAAGCTACAGAATTTTGGGAACAGCAGTGTGCATTCATATGTCTATAAACCTTGCACTAGAATCATGAGCAAGTTGAAGATAAAGACATTGCCTCTACTTGATGAAGTGACCAAACCCTTAAAAATTACTGCTATCTCTTCCTCAGAATCACTTCAAAAAGGAATGTTGGGGGCGGAGGGGAGGTCCTAAAAGCAAAGGTACCTGCTGGCACTTTCACAAGTTTTAAAAGCTATGAAGATTAAACTGTGATACACAGGAAAGGAGTTTTAACGCTATTTTTGAACAGGTACAAGACCTAGTCTATCACAGAACAATGAAAATGGCAACACTACCCAGTTAGCTTGAAATGCCTTCCCTTTTCCTTTCACATCATAACCACAGAATGCTTACCGTTTTCTTCAGCCTGCTCTAAACAAGGAAGGGGGGAGGTCTCTAAATCAGTATTTTAGCTGGGATTAGGAAAGTGGTTTTGAAGCAATCCTTTTTGCTCATCCTTTGATGATTTTTCACTCACTAACTTCTGGTTTGCATCACTGAATATCTTTGGAGTGCATAACAGAACTCACTTTGGATGAAACTAAACCAGAAGATGAGTGCATTTACTGTGCTAACTGCTAACAGGTGTTCAGTCAAGGGGACCAGACTAGCCTGAGGTCCTTCCTTTTTCCCTCCCCTCAACTCAGTAGTTTCAACATCAAGTCCTCAGCACAAGTGGGTTTTGCTTCACCTCCACAGTACCATGTTATATGTTAATGGAAATAAAGCATACTGTGACAACAGATAAAGACAAAGAGCTAGTTTTACCTGTACAAAGTATGCAATCTGCATTGATCAGTGATGCACCAGTTAAGTGCACATTTATTGCCTGTTGCAACCTAAGAATAAAGTCGAAAACATGCTTTTTAAAAGAGAAAAAAACCCCAAAACACCAAACCAGTAGCATGCGCTTAAATAGTTTGCTTCTCAAAAAGGAAATTATCTAAAGAAACTGAAATCTGCATCACAAGTAAAGACAAAAGGATATTTTAAAAAAAAAAAAAAAAAAAAATCACAAAATAATCCAAATCTCAACATTTATTATCCAGCAGAATAAACAGTAAATTTGCAAGTCTGAACTTGCTCAAGTCAAAGACATTTGACTAAAAAGCTGTCACATTTACAATCATGCATTTCCTATCATTAAATGGAAGCCAAATATATGAACTGTGCACAGTTCAAGTAAGTCTTTGATAAACAGGGCTTGAAGGAAGAATGCTCGAACTTAATCTGCTCAAGGCTCTGAATAGATATTGCAGCAGTTCCTGAATCTGTGCCAGGTCACATGCATGCTCTAGGGAGATGACTGGTTATTCAGCATTCACGCATCCTTTTAGAGTTGTTTGCATCTAACTTGCAGTACTGAACCTGAAGTGGCATACTCTTACTTTAGGATGAATTAACCTTTAAAAGACTGACAAGACAAGTACAGTCAATGAAGACAGTTTGTTGCAAAAGGCTTGAACAATTAGACATCCTTTTCATCAAAGGAAATTTTAAAAATACAGAGGCCTCAGTTCAGAAAAAGCTTGATATTATTGCTTTGGCATGAGCCACTGAGGAGTTGTTAAAAGCCAAACAAGTATGCAAAGAACTGGAAGGAAAACTGAAAGATCTAATGACACAATGATACAGGTGATGATAAATATTACTCAAAGCATTATAGGAAAGCATATTTAAAATTTGGGGTTCTTGGAGCGAGTAAACTTCCCAGCCCATCTTTGGGCTGGTATAATACAGCCTCTTAAGCCCATACCTGTTTCACAAAGTCAGTTTTCACCTTTCACAGGCACCGAGATATACAAAGCTACACACTGTCTAGATGCACCTTGAAACAGTTTCAGGTTTGGTGTTTTTTGTTATTGTTGTAGGTGGATTTTTTGCTTGGTTGATTTTTTTCTAAGTAGGCTGCAAACACACACCAAGAACTGCTTTCATGTTTTCAGTAATGCTCACACACTACAGCAGTTTGAAAGCTAGAAATCTGGCTAGCTAAGATGATGACTGGTAAGAAAGATATTTAAACTACTTTTTGTGTTGAGGATTTCTGTATCAACCATGGACACTGCAGCTCCATTTACAAATTAGTGCTTCCCTATACTACCCTACTAATGTTGCCCCCAAACATACCTGATGAAAACTTGTCCAAAGATTTCATATCTTTAGAAAGCATTGTCCTTCACGTTACTTTTGCCGTTTACCTTGCTATCGGATTTTCTTCACTTTGGGCCCACAAGAGAACCCACAAAAAAGAGGTTTTGAAAATTTTTTTTGCACCCTTACAATTAACTAGTCCAAACAATAGTGTTTGTCCATTTAGAATCTGCATTTTATTCACTGTTTTAAGAAAAACACATACTCTCTAAACAAGAGAACTAAGGTAGCAGCAAAGTATTGTATGTTAGGAGAAACACACCTGATGTCCAATTAGGTAAGAGGAATATTCCACCTTTTTGGCAAGGACACCTACTTATAGATTCCTACTACTGCCAACTTTACCATTGATGATTGGTAAATTTTGGTAGTAATACAGATAGCACTCTAAGCCCTATTTTTGTTCATTCCACTACTAAAACATCTTTCATGACAGGGATTGTAAAGTACACCTATGGTATAGTCAGATAGACTATGTGTATCATCACCGATAAAAAGCAGCAAAAAAAAAAGTAAGAAAAAAAAATCTTCCACACTAATGGTCCCTCATCTTTTCTGCCTGGATCCTGTCCTAGGACCATCTTCCCAGCCTGTGTATTTGTGTATTGCTTTTGTTATGTTAAACTTCAGTGTATCTTTGTTCTCACTGCCTTTCTAGTCTGACACAAATATTTATTTTATTTTTTTTTTTTTTTAAAGAAAGCATACACTCCAGGAGAGATTTTTGAGAGTCTACAGTTATATCAGTTTCATTCTTCATAAGTTACTTTTCTCCATGCATACCAAAGCCTGAACATTTCCTACCCATAAGTAGGGACACTGGTATTGTGGTTTGCCACCCAATTTTTGGGCTTCTTAGAACAGTATATTAAAAAGTGTTTTTTCCACACTACTACATTATTTGACTTCAACTGTATTTCTCCGGTATTTTCAGTCCTCTCCAACACTGGTGTATTCATAGCCCAATTATTGTCAGACAGAGAAAGAATTTTCCTGATTCGCTTCTTGAAGTTTTTCTTTCAGCTATCTGTCCTTCAAAATCTAGTTCCTCAGTTTTAACTTCAAAGGCCCTATAGGATATTTCAGCTGTTTATTTCTCTCACATTCTTTTGAGCACTTCGCTACTCCGTTTGTCCCTCTTCACTCCCCTGGGAAAACAAAACACACTCATACTTGACATTATTTTCTCTACTTGCTTAAACTGGTGCCCATCCACCTTAGAACCCAATGGTTTCCTGACACTCTTCTACTTTGTTCTCATCAGTAATAATTTAACTGGAACACTGAGCTATAACTGTCTTACAAAATCCTCTGGCAGAAAACCAGCAATTCCATTCAACTTTGTAACATCGTTAGAAATATTTTGAAGGCTTATAAACAAAGCCACGTAAAATTCAAGTAAGCCTGACTGCTTTGTCTATATAGCCTAATTCAATTCTGTAACAGTATGCATAGAAACCTCAACTTCAAATGCTTTTGCAGTTAAAGCAAAAGGCTGAGCTAGGCTGCCTTTGCACCTGGCATTACATATTTTAAGTATCACTAATTGCAAGAGGCAGCGCACCAGCAGACTGAGTATTATTATTTTTTTTCACTAGAAGAGATGTTAACAATATAGCCACTCGTTTACACCTATTTAGTCATCAGGGTTGTAACTCGACCTGGTGCTCAATGGTTTCCAGATTCCTTGCCCTGTGCCTCCATGCTAGGAAGTTTCACCAGGTAAAGCAGTATTTCAAATTCCATGTACTACTCAAAGATATCACATGCAGCTTTGCAAGTTGTTTTTGCTTCTGTTAGGTACGAGCTCTACTTTTAAGCACAAGACCAGATGCAGAGAGTCCTGAAAAATCTCAGACAAAGACTTGAAACTCATCCAGCGAAGAAACGTTAAGTGATACTACCACGTTACTTAAAGGCAAATCGAAGCCTTACTGAATCAGGGCCTGCCCCATGTTTGCTACCTGAAAATTCATGTCCAAATATTGTAAGAAAATCACTCGGTGAGGGCACAACACTTCAAGTTTTAAATCCTAATTTCCTTAATGCACAGGATTCCACACCATTACACAATCCTGCAAATACACTCACTTCACTACTATAGCAGCAGAAGCACATAACATTCAACTTCCACATGCAGAAGTGACTGTCCTTCAGGGCAAAAAAGGCTTCAGTCAAGTAATCCCCCATAGGTAGCCTTTGGGATGATCTGCCAATTATAGTCTTTGATCACCAAAAAAACCTCTCAAGAAGTCTCTTCACTACCCCAGCTTTTAAAGTCCAGAAACAATTCTCAAAGTCCCAGTAAAACAGAAAAATTATTTGGCTTATTCCTATGTGTAAGAGGAAATGAGCTACTTTTCCTTCTACTGCTAAATTTCAATGAATTTTCCTGTTGCTGCATTTTCTTTATTCTTTTCTACCAGAAACCCAAACCACACTACATAAACAGATAGCTACAGCTTCTTGTACGGATAGCACAGATAGTTCCTCTAAGATAATACTACATAATTTCTAATACTATGGCTACTGTACTGTGTTGAGCATGCGTAAGTTGTACACTGAGCACAGAACTGTAGAAAGCATTCTTGCTGTACAAAACCAAAGCATTGAGATTTCTCTAAACAATCATTCCAAAGAATGTTTTATAAAAGCTTAGTCAAATGAACTGTAAAATCAATTATTTCAAGTCAGTTAAATAACTGCAAGAGCAAATTAGTTCACAACTACTGAGTTATAAAAGTATTGCAGAAGCAGAGTTCATTCCTTTCCTCAAGAAGGAGGACATAGAGGTGGCAAAAAAAAAAAACCTCAAAGCAAGCACAGTGTATTAGGTACTGTTTTAGCAGAGCAGGCTGTCAAAGTACATATATTCTTCAGGAATATAAAACAGACAGACCCCCTTTTCTGATGCAAGGCTATAAGCATCTCTAAATATTTTCTCCTTCTATCCTATATCCTAAACGTAAGCCTGAAAACATTTCCCTAGAATTTTTGTCTTTACCTCATTTCTCCAAACTGCTTTCAACAGAACTATGCAAGTCACCCAGTGAAGCCTTAAATTAAGAGTTCACAAAAATACATTTGACAGCAGACTTCAGATATTTGTTCCAGGTAAACTCATTTCTTCCTCTTTCAAATCAATGCAGACCTTAACAAAAGTTTTTTCTAAAAAACATGCTATCCTCAAATACTTTATGACCATCTTTTATTTGTACTTGGTCATCAATTCAACATTTCATTAAGATATCAAAAAATATTTCTGATTATCAACTACTATTTTTTTGTGACTACAGTTTAATGTTTTCCTGTCATATCAGTCATTCTAATCTGTACCCACTGAAAAAAAACCCACACCACGTCCTATATCTTCAGACAGATTGGTCAACATTGGGACTTCCACTCAACCAAAAATATTTCTGAGAATACAGGTACCAGAAGCTTCATTATTTTTATTTCTAATATGTACTGTCTTTCACTTAACAATTACTTCCAATTACTTCCTTTCCTTAAAGAAAAGGACTTAGCATCATCTGAATGAAAATGAAGTCACTAGTCGACCAAATAGATCTTGTGCAAACTTAAGACAAGAAAGGTCAAGTGAAGGATTGTTTTTCCTTTGCTATTTATCATATCTACCCCAAAACTAATTCACAACAACAAAACACTAACAAACATATTCATCTGGTCTGTATTCCTCTGATCCTTCCAAGAAGGGCAAGTTTTAACTTACGCTTATCAATGCATTTCTTTGTAAAGTACCTTTGAGCTTATGCACTCTTTGCCAAATTATCCAAAATTCAAATAAGCATTTCACGCAAGATCTCTATCATGCTACCCTTGATGACTACTACTCATGCTGCTTTTTTCCTGCAGTACTTTGTTTTTAAGGCAATATATGTGTCTACAGTAGATGTACTCGATGCTGGACACCCCTGCAAATACAACTCAGCTAAACTGTCAAAGTACCACACCAAAAACTTGGGAATGTAGGTAAAGTCCATCCAGTTTTCTGTATGATAAACTAGCACCTGTCCTGCTGTGAAAGGAAGACAGTTTCTGCAGCCTACTTTCTCAAAAAAAAAAAAAAAAATCCCGTAGTAATTATTAACATGTAGGAATGTACAAGAAATTAACAGGATGTAAAAAAAGTTTTCATGAGACTATACAGAAACAAGATGACTGTTTTGTAGTGTCAACTAGAAAAGTTAGTAAGTATCACTGGCAAACTGAGTGAAGTTTGGGTTATTAAAGTCAGCAGTCACAGATAATGAGTGGGTATGGTTATGACCTGTCAGCAAGCCTGATCTGCCTTTTTCAGAAGGCTTGAAAGAAATTTTTAAAAAAGAAAGAAATTACATGCTAGACTACAGAATATAACAAAAACATCTCTGCTTTTTCTTCAGCAGCAGAAGTGATAATTTTCTGAACATCTAGCACTCATAAGACAGCTACCAAAGCACTCTGAACATTCACATCCTTGCACAAATTTGAGACCCATGGCGGGGCATGCATGTGTGTGTTGTAACTCACTTTGATCAGCTACTCTTGCGGAACTTTCGATAGCAAACTACGCAGAAGCAACCTGCTATTACTACCGACAACCGTGAAGATGATGATAATATGCAACATTTATATATGATAACCTATAGAGACACATTAAATTTATAAATGCAATTAAAGGACGTTTCATAGTTACTTGACCAATTATAGGCAGTTACCTATTGTCAAGTCTCAGTGGAAACCTGGATGATCCAATTTTGATAATTAGAACTACAGAGGAATGACAAGCAAAAGATTTCTGTAACAGCACAGAAGCAATTACATTGTCAACAAGATGGGCACCAAATGTTAACATACACAGTCAGCTCAGTCAACAAATGAAACATGCTAGATCAAGAATTCTTCTTTCTCTTTTACCATTTAAAAATGAAGATATACTACTTCTGATGAAAGTATGTAGATTTCCTATTTTTAGGCTATAGCTTGCTAAAGAGAGGAAGAACATTGATTTTTGTAATTCTTACTTTGAGAAAGCCTGCCTCATTCGACATGCAGCTGATGAGCCATAAGGTTGTTCCAGCACAAGCAACTTATCTGCCAAAAAGCTATCAGCACAAGTTGACTTCTTAGGCTGGAGATGGTTTACATAATATAAGATCAGTGACATTTTAATTTGACATGAACTACATGCTATCTAAATACAATCTGTCCATTTTAAATTAAGTAAAGTTTGTCTCAAAAAGTCATTAAAAATTCTAAGTGCTAAATAGATAAAGAAAAATTGCAAAGCCCTAAAGAAAAATCTACTTCAAGATGCCATTAAGAATGCAACTCAAACAAGCCCAGTCAAAAACTTTAAGTATGATGTAGCAGCTATTAAAAAGCTTTTTTAATGCCATTTGCAACTATGCATGTAACAAAAAGCCACACCCAGCAAACGAGATTCCAAACAAACGGCTGTACTAAAAGGTTGATTTAACTACCTCATACTTCAAAGATAAAGAATGGAGCCTATACACCTCAGCCAAAATTACAGACTCCTAATATGCACCACTTAGTCAAATATGCCTCATATTTACTGGTCATCTCTCTGAACAGCTGTATACAGAAATCCTGGTGACCCTGCACAGTTATGCATTTCCCTGACGATGATTCATTTTTAGGCGCCCATGAGAGGCATTCCTTTGTAAAAAATTAGACAACAACATTTATCTATCCTGTAACACTTATTAGATTTCAACATTAAATGACGTAGCTATATATACCCACATTTTTCTGTTCTACTATCTTGTTACCACTATCACTTTTTCAAAGCTGAAATCTTTGAACAGCTGGCACAACAGATCTTCTGTTCTTGGAGCTGGGATTAGAGGATGAGAAACACAGTAGTTAAATGCAGAAAAGGAGTTCTTAAAGTCTACAGAATATTCTTTCATTTGATTCGATTTAGTTAGATTTATGTTGTTCTGACAGGCCAATTATTACAATGAATATAATGCCAAGCTACAGCCTGCGTGTCCATCCCGAGAAAGGTCGTTTACAGCAATCTACTATTCCATCAACCCGCCTAAGCTTTTGTCCTACCATCAGCATGACTGTAGTCGTGGAAGGTTTAAGCGACGCATAAATACTACAATACAACTGTGGTTACTAGAAGTGAAAAATAAGACTTGTTTTTGGACTCCTAAGTTATCTCTTTCTCTCTCCTAATGTTGTGTTAAAAATACAAGGAAGAAAACGGTGCTCCATACTTACCGCTAAGTATTTGGGACAGATGTCCTTAAATTCGGAGGCCAAAAACTAAACGGCCGTAACAGCTCTACAAAAATTAAACTGGCAGAGACCTGAAAAATCTCAATAATGCCACTCAAGCTGTATTCAATTACACAAGCGTCTCTACCTCAAGATCTCTAATGCTCCTTAAAACCTTTTTTGACAGGCTACTAGGGCAACAGATTCTGCTTCATCCACCTCCGAACTTGTGGGGGGTGGTTGGGAAGGAAGGGACTGCGCCCGCCGCTGAAACACGGGGCCCCGCGAAGGGGCACAAGGCGACTGTTAAACAGAAAGCTTTTAAATACAAACTGAACCGGCGAGGCGGCGGGAGGCTCCCAGCTGCTACCGTACGTGAGCGAGGACCGGACAGAGACGAGACGGCCCGGCCCGGACCCGCAGCGCCCTCAGGGCCGGGCCTCGGCGCCACGACCGACCCGGGCCCGAGCCCTCCCCTCACCGCACGGCTGAGGGGGAGACAGCCCCGCGCCCGGAGACCCCGACCCTCCCCATCCCCAGCTGCCCCCGGACTCACCCAGAAGATAAGGTTAAGGAAGACCAGGACAGTTTTGGAGGAGGTGATGCCGCACTGCCCCATCGCGCCTGCCGCCGCCCCTCAGCCTCCGGGCGCGCCGCTCTCCTCAGCTTCCCTCCGCTCCGCTCCCCTCAGCTCCGCTCCGCCACCAGCCCCGCCCCACGTGACCCAGGCGAGCCCAGGCGGCGGCGCGGGGAGCCTAAGATGGCGGCCGTTTGCGTCACGTGGCGGGAGGGGGCGGAGGAACCTAAGATGGCGAACCGCAACCCCTTAAGGTGAACCGCCGCCTGGCCGCGCTGGTGCCCGACGTGTGGCCCGCGCGTGCGGCGCTGAAGGGCGGCTGCGAAGCCGGGCGCGCTGTGGAGGGCTTTCCTTCCCCTCCCTCAGGAGAAGGACGCGGTTCGGCAGCCTCCATGGTAGCTTAGCCTGGAGTGGTCAGTGTAATGAACGGGCACTCCCGTCCTCAGAGATCCCCGTACCACAGCGAATGACATCTCTCGGTAGAAGTTTAGATCCTGAGGGAAAAAGAAACCCTACTCAGTTGCCCTCTGGGCAGCGGTTTGATGGCAGTACTCCTGCCTTCAGGAGGCTGAAGGGTGGTGTCAGGCAGGGGTGCTGGAGGCAAGAGCTGAGGCAAGTCCACAAAGAGCAGCCGCCTATGAGACATCTCTTCCAAAATGACAGCAAGGAGGATCTCGCGGGCCGGTTTGCCTTGCTAACCCCCTACCAGCAAAGGGTATAAGGTGGACGGTGTTGGACTGTGAGGAGATCTCTAGGTGCGCTGATGGATTTTAAAGGAGAAACAACCTGGCTCCCAGTAACCATGTTATCTGTGCACCAGGCACAGCAGGCAGGGAGAGCAAATGTTTAATGAGGAGAACAGCATGCATTTTACAATCAGGACATTTGTCTAGTGGGAAGAAGGAACGCTTCCAGTGAAGTAAAAGAGCATGGCTCTTGTTGCACAACCCAACAAACTGTGAGGAAAGTGCAAGCGTTTGTAATTGTCAGAACATTTCAGATGTGTCCAAAGAGGGTGGGATTTGCCAGTGAAGAACAAAGGAGAAGTAACTTAAGAAATTACGAGAAGATGTGCATGATTTCCACAAGCTGCACTTTTGTCAAGACTGCATGTGCACTTTGGGAGCGAGGGCAAGGTAACACCCACCCAGTATTTGCTACCCTGTTTTTTCATAAGGTTATCTTTGGCACGGCCGGGATCCAGCCCTTCATTGTGAAGGCCTTGTTTGCTATCTTGCTAGTCAAAGCAAACCCCTCCTTCCCTGTATTTTCTGGCATCATGGTATCTTCCTTCTTGATCTTTCTTTTCTTCTCTTTCTCCTCTCTAATCCTCCACTTTTCTTAGAAATACCTGTCATTCCTGAGCTGTTCTCCCCTGCTTGGTGAGCTCACTCAATAGCTTCTCCTTGTTCCTTTTCTAGCAGATTTACTTCTTGGGTGGAAACAAAACTACCCATGTTATTGAGGGCCTTAACGTTTTAGGAATCAGTCTTGTAAAGGCAGACAAGTAACAATCACTTATATTCCTCTGTTCTGTTTCCATGGTAGCAAAGTTAGGTTTTTTTCCTCCTACAATTTTGGGAAGTTATATCCAGAACCAGTTCCTGGATACCATGGAGATACTAAGTCTTTTTTCAGCTTTCTTTTCAAGTCCTTATATGCTCATAAATGAAACTGCCCAATCTTGCAAGCGTTATCAGGCCATTTTCTGTCACTAAAAATTAATTCATATACCCAGAAGATACGCTCAAAGTTGGTTGCACTATTAATATGGTTTTGCACTGAATTTATAGCATTTAGAGTGTGATTGTGTCTTGTAGTTTCTGCTTTTTAATATGCTGTTTGAGCTTTATATATTACAAATCTGTGACATATGGTGTTTTTAAAAGCGTATATAGATTATACTATCAAAAATGCCATTAAGAGTTGATGAGAAAAAAACGCTTTATAAGAGGAGTTTGATAGAAAAAGGATTAAAGATGATATTTAAAAACTCTTACAAAGATTTTAGTACAGCAATGCTGTTACGCAATTTCAATGTTGAACTTAACAAACATAGCAGCCTGCTCTGATTCTCTGCATTAATTTTCTCTACTTTCACAACACAGTACATATTTTGTTACAGATTCATAGGAACTGGCGTTCAGTAAACACTCTTCCGTTTCTTTTTTGCATTTAGCTTTGATAACTGAGAATGATGAAAAGAATGCAAGAAAGGGCTAGGACTTCATGCTTGGAGAGGAGACAAGTGCTGTTACGTGAGGGCCTGTGATGGGGTTGCACCTTTATATGTGCAGGGAACAAAAGGGGCTCATGGGAAGGATGGCAAAGGGCACTGGGGAGAAAGGAGGAATGGAGAGACTGCAGTCAGTCTTTTGTATTGGCAGAGAGATTGTGGGGGCTGGACACGCATTGCCTGAGATGGCAACATCAAGCACCAAGAAAAAGCATGGCTCCTGAAGAAAAGTAAATGTAACAGTGCCTGGCATTCTTCTTTGCAGTGCTGTCTTGCTGTTCTCACGCATAGAAAGCTGGCTGATAGTGGGTTTTGCCAGGGTTTTTGTCAGGCTCTCGTGCAGTGAAATACTCTTCTTTGGAGAACACATGCAAAACTTTTGGGTGTCCCCAGTCTTTGCAACTTCAAATCCACAGACTCTCTGTGGAGTAAGGTGTAGGCCTGTACTGGCATCTCATACCAAGCATGGCATGCCAGTCAAGTGACATTTAGGGGAAAGATGGGACAGGTAGTTAGATGCCACCACAAATTGCCCCTCCTCCCTACATGGGAACATAGGCAGGAAATTCTAGCTCTCTACCTGCACAGGTAGAGGAGGAGGGATGTCTCGCTGAACTGAGGATAGGCAATGCAGTTCACAGGAGAGCGGGGAGCAAGGCATGTTGGAAGCAGGTTGTAACAAGTAGTTTGAAAACTGGCTGCAATTTCAATAGCTGCCTTGACTGAATTGGATTGACCTGTCTCCAGCACAGCTTTGCTGCTTAGATCTTCTCCACCTTTCTTGATGTGGACAGGTAGCTTGAATGCTGAGATGTGCTTTTCTCTTTAATACAGTTTAAGTCTCTTTGAAATTCTTCAAAGAGTGTTTATTCAGCATTTCACAACATTCAGCTTGTGACTATCATTACAGGGATTTTTTCAGAAATGTGTACCAGAAATGTATAGAAGGATATCCTGCACTTCCACTTCTTCTGAGAGAGTGAGAGGATCAAAGACTGAGGATGGGTGCAGGGCAAGAGCGGCCCAAAGTTCTCAAATGCAGAATACAGG
Organism: Astur gentilis; assembly: GCF_929443795.1. Taxonomy (NCBI): domain Eukaryota; kingdom Metazoa; phylum Chordata; class Aves; order Accipitriformes; family Accipitridae; genus Astur; species Astur gentilis. The sequence continues at coordinate 4,793,998 of NC_064889.1, read as the reverse complement.
TGTGCTAGCAAGATATTCAGTGTATAATTTGTGAACTCACAGAGGGTCTATCTCTAGCATTTAATCTAAGATGCCATCATGGCACAGATCGCACAGGTTGGCTGAATGGCTGGTTAAGGTAAGTGGCTTGAGAAGTTCTTTTGCAGACTTGGAAGTGCAGAGACAAGTGTGCAAGCAGATACAATTATGACATAGTTTGCCCATCAGTTTAATTATGCTTGATTCAACTCTCCATTTTTTTATAGAAACACTGGGAGTTAGATTCTGTGGGCACAGTGCACTCTGCATTGATGCAGTTGAGTCTAGACTTACAAATCACTGATCTAGACAGGCCTGCAGACAATTCCACAGCAGTGATAATTTCCATTTGCAAGCATGCGTTAGAAAAGTAAAACTGTATTCTTGCTTTTGGGACAAACAATGTAGTAAATGTAATAGAAATGTATTAACTCCATTTGAATGAACTAGGTAGTAAAGAAGAATCTCATGCTTTAGCCAGCTCCTGAGGAGGTAATCATAAGCTTCTTCGATACTTTGAAGTGTATAATAGCCTGCAAAGGTCCATGAACATTGAAGGATGCATAGTAAAAATGACTGACTACCTGACAAACGTTTTCCTAATCAATCTTTTCATTCATCATTTGGAATTACAGTTAGCAAATGAGAGCATCCATTTGTCAGAGTATTGTAAACCAGTGAAGAGAGGTGGGAACTGGGACTGTCACTGTTAAGTAGGGAGGGCAGCAGTGATGAAATTCAGTCTTCATGTGTTCTGGAGCAGGAGAGAACTCTTACCACTTTGATTCCCACCCATCTGATTTTGTAGCTCCCAGGAATGCCAGTTGTGACTTGCAATCCATTAATTGCCCTTCACTGGTAGTAAATGACCTTGTAGGAGTCACTCCATGCATTTCTTCACTTTTGGATGGACTTGTACATGTGAGCTTTCAGGTAGTGATCAAACGTTGGAAGCAGGGTCCATTTTATTGCCACAGAAGGGATGTAGAAGGAACCAGGAGCACTGTTCATGAATGAGGGAGGGGGGAAAATTGAGATTATCTTATCTTCTCTTTATATCATCTGACTTAACCTACATGAAATACAATTTTCAATAATGACGACATATATACGCTACATTTAAATACAATTTTCATGAACTAATTATGTAATAATATATCCTTGTTCAAATACATTGGATGGCGTACAGGATGTTTGTGTGCTCTAATCTGATTTAATCTAACACTTATTTGATACCAGTCATTGTGGTGTCATGGTAAGTGTTGGCACGCTGGAGGGAGACCTTTCAGATTTGAGAAGCACCACAGAAAAACAGTTTGAAGCTAAAAGCCTGATGTTAGACAGAATCTGAAACAATTCTGCATATAGATCCAAAGGACTGATATAATAGTTCAAAAAGCAAGATATGAAAAAATTCCGTTTAGAAACATGTCACTGCTATTGGCAGCTTCCCAGAGGTACATTAACATTGGTTTTCTTAAGAAGTAGGTGTAGGTTGGCCTCAAAGTCCATTCTGATGCTGGAGAGCAACTGAACCTGTGTAGTTCATCCATTTCACGCTGCGAGAAAAAGGGAGAAACCATAGCACTGTCCGTTCTGTTCTTTGGAGTCTTTTACACCAAACTACAAATAGCACCTTCTCCCTTCTCACTCCCCCATCATTACATTTTCTGCGTGAGCTCTCTGCCAGCTCCACTCGGCTCATTTTTCAGGATCTATATCCTGGAAAATGGCTTTAGTGTAACATTACTTTTCCTTTGGCAGCAGAGCCTGCTAACAAAGCCCTTCTGTCTCCACACCTGCAGGCATACACTCCCATCCCTGCACTGCCCCGCTCCCTTTCCAGCTGGGCCAATACAACTATTTGAAGAGAGGGTGATGCTTTTTTATTCACAAACAGCTGGGTACTGCTGAAGAAGTGACTGGTGGACGGGAACTTCCTAAATCGGACCTGCTGTAAAGGAAAGGTTTGTGAAATCTCAGAGCACAGTTTGATGAGATTTCCCTTTCTGCAGCAGTGTCAGCTTCAGCAGCCTTCTGCTGGCTTCTCCATTCTCCCTAACCCTTCTTCACATGGCAGTAACAAAGGTACCGGTATAAGTATTTGTGTAACCATGGAGACCAAGAGGAGGGAGCAGATTATGGTAAAAAATAACTCGGGGAAAAGAAAGTTGTATTTTTAACCTGAATTTTTCCCCAGTCTGTTCACTGGATGGTCCCCAAGCGAATGAGCACTAACCTGCCCGCATAGGCAGAAATGAACAGTGGGCAAGTGTGGGTTGTTTATTTGCTTTCAGCAGAAATGCTTCTCAGACTTCGCCCTCCGAGAGCCTGGAATGTGTTTTACCTTACCTGATATTCACCACTTTCTGTCGAGTCTTGACTGGCAACGTAAGCTAGCTCCCCACATTGCTTCTGTAATCGATGGAAAGTGAAAGGATGGTTCATCCCATCCTAAAGAAGGTGTTAAGGTGAAGTGATTCACATCCTGGAGGGACACCTCTCAATCCATTAAACATAGAGGACCCTAAATAAGCAGCTTGGGTGTTTGGCCAGATGAGCTCTCCTGAATCTAAACTGTTACTGTTCCCTGCAGCTCTCAGCCAAAGGTGTGTATGATTTCTTACAGATCTCCAGTGCAGTTATTGCTGTTAACTAAAGCCACATATCTCTCAAGAATGATGAAAGACATGCAGTCTTTCAAACTGTTTCCACTGGTATGAATTTAACATGCTATAAACAGATACTATATAAACCACCATCACTTGCTGTTTGGGTTTTTTTTGTTCAAAATTCAGCTGTTAAGGTCATCCTCTGTAAGCTTGCGTGCTCTTTGTACTGTGCCACGCTTGTTCCATGCACACATTCTGTATGTCTGTATTGCCTTTTCCCTTTTACAGCATCCACTTAAAGCCAATTCACAACTCTCTTACCCTAGCTATTTGTTTGTGTTTTACCTACTAAAAAGAGTTTCACAAAGAAAACAGAAGATTTTAAAGCTATTGTAAAGTTAAGACAATAAGTCAGTGACAGGCAGAAAGACAAATCAAATAAATAGGCTTCCTTATACTTTGGCCTGTATAAGCACCGCATAGGCACATCATCCAACATGCATGTCCTGTGTCCCCATTACGTGAGGGGTATGACTTCATTTTGGTTAGGTGGTGGCATGGCTTTGGGGACACAGGGACTTGGGGTGTTTCTGTAAGGTGTTGTGGGGCCTCCCTGCCTCAGATGCTAAGCACCGTTGTCAGAGTTCATTACATAATCTGAAGCTGAAGTGCTTTTGAAGGAAATACCATTAAGATATTTAATTCATGTAACTGGTATTTCTTTATCTTGTTTGGAAAATCAATAAATCTTTAAAAAAATCCCCAAACTCCCTAAAAAAACAAGCTATAGTCACAAACCAGATAGCAGGGCTGCCTTTGCTTCTGCAAAACAGCAGTACCAAACTGTTGTCTTGGTGCCATCTGTAGCTGCTATGAGCTGCTCCAAAATTTAGCATCTGTGTTTGTACACACACACCTTTTAACGATGATCTTTGCAGTTTACTAATGGTTAACCCTATTCTATTGAGAGGAAGGAGGGTATTGCAGTTAAAGCACATACTCCATGGATGGAGAACCTTTCCTGGAGGAGAACCTTGCCTGGATTCACATCATGGTATTAGGAAATTAATTTAACCTTTTTCTGATTTCCTCACAATTTCCTGAGGCTGTTGGTGTACCTTACAGATGTATTATGAGTCTTTCGTTGACACCTAGGAGGTCTGGAGCTTCTGGAAAGCAGGACTCCTGTAACTGTTGAGCTCTGTCCCATGGATGTTCTGCCTATCCCGTTAGGAATGATCAGGGTGATATCTTTATGGTTACTATTGACTGGCTTGGAGCAGATGCTCAGCATACTCCTGCCGAGCGTTAAGTGCTATTGTTAAGTCCCGGGTGTTAATAGCTCCAGAGAATAAACACATCCATACATTCAGCTGCAGTTGCAGTAGAGTGAAAGGTCTGGAAACAAACACTTGGTACTTTCCAAATGGGTAAGAATAATTAAAGGGGAAGTAACTCCTTCTCTTGTATCTATAAAAGCAATGTTTACTTCTGTACTCTGTAAATGTCTCTTTTCCCTTCTAGATTTTGATGTTTCCCAGCTGGCAGATACTTAGTCCTCCTCAACTGTTACAAGGAAAATTAAACATCTTCCTTACCAGTTGTAGTTTGCTGAGTTACAGTCTGAAATCAATACTCCGTATACTTTTAGCAAGCCAACTGTGGCGTAGTATCCAGAAGTAGCAACAAACCAAACTGGTATCAAGTAGGTGAATCCAGCTAAAAAAAATAGAAAATGTTAAGCTCTGTGTAGTACCCTTATCATTGTTTTAGCACCTCTGTGTAGGCCAATTTTCAGAGGAATAATTTATGTCGTCCAATATTATGTGTATTTTAGTGCTCACTTAATGATGACCTAATATTTCAAACAAAATACAACTTCTGTAATGAGATACCTCGTTTCTGCCAGGATGTTATTAAGATACCTGCTACAGTTATCTAATGAGATTGACCTTCATTTCATAACAAATTGCTCTTCTCCTGAAACTATTTTTAATGGCCTTCTTGATTTATGCAAAGGGACCTATAGCGATAGCCTTCATTTGGGGAAATAAATGATTCAAATAATTATAAATCTTATGAAAATGACAAGTTACTTTAAAGTGCTACTCTATTTTTACCATGTTACACACAGGTTGAGTGCAACATTGTGAAGGCCTCATGTGGCTTTGTTCTCTCTGCAAAGAACAAAATAAATTAGTTTAGTTCGTAACGGGTAGAAGATAAAAATCATGTAATTGACAACACTTGAAGGTGTTTTAGCAGCTCACAAGCGTTCACCTTGAGTGTATGTTACTCCCTGGTGTGCTATTTGCTGCCATCTACTGGACATTTCCCAAAATTTCAAGGAGACGATCAAATCGGGGCGCTCAAAAATTTCTGTTGTCCTGATATTCAAAGCAGTAATGCATGGGACTTCTGATATATATTTTAATGAGATTAATCCTTTTTTTAAAGGGTGATGAAGGAGAAAAAGAGGAATCAATGTTCTGAATATTTCTGCTGATTGTCTTAAAATTATTTAGTTGAAGTAGGATGGTTATAGCATTTCAGAGAGAAGATGACTAGGATATGGATACAATTGGCATTATATTAATAATAGATGCTATGCTGTAGTTATTTTAATCTGAAAAGCCTACTACCTTACTAGTATTATTTAATCCTCATCACATCCTCAGAAGTTTTCTTTTATTACACGGTACCAGTTTTATGGACTGATATCACATATCCACTGTGAGGCAAAAGATTTTCAAGCTTTGCATATGTATTTCCCATTGCAGGAAAAATAAGTGATATAAAAATTATATTACTAAATATTTTCTTAGTGGAGCTTATGCATTTCTCCCATATTTTCCATAGTTTCTGTAGACCTCACTGCAAATGTCATGCTTGTAAATTCCTTTTCAAAAAGCCCAACACCAAGACTGTTCTGAATAAACAGTTTAACAAAAATGTGATTTGAGTTGAAAGAGTAAGATGCAAATTAAACTTTAAAGGAAAGGCTCATAAAAATAACAAGAACAACGTATTTCCTCAAAGACCATACATGTTCCCACGTTAAGATAAAGAACTTTCAAGTCTGTATGTACAGCACCATCTGGTGACTTCTGCACAGCAGGTTCCCAAAGCAGGGTTTTATGTACCTTGCCACATCATAGACAGTGACTCAGTCGATATCCCCCAGCAGACCTGCTCCTTATGTTCTCACTGCCAGATACAACTTCCTCACAAATGCAGAAATATGCTTTCATTCCTATTTCCAGGCTTTGGCTGTTGTCGTTATTTGTGCAGAGGAGCAGGAGGATTTGCTGGTGCTTGTGGCCTCCTCCTCCTCATGTCTTACTATATAGGCATGCTCTCATTTTATCCAGGAAGGGCTCCACAGGCAAAGCTCACTGTTTACAGTCCCAGTCATGGTAGTAGTCAGCAAGCACATAGATCATTATCTGGCACCTAGCCTTTCTTGGCTGCTGGTCTTCCTGCCTGGCTGAGACAGCAGTTCAGCCTGTGCCTTTCACTTCGGCTGCCCACTGTTCCAGTCTGTCCTCTGTTTTGCAGCTGCCCCATATAATGCCACATTCACTTTGCTACAGAACACACACAGGAGAAATCTGTCTAGATTGTCACTTTGCTGTAGGGTGTGGATGGTGTAGGGTGATGGTTGTTGGTGTTTACTTCCACAGAACCAATGAATGGGATCCATTTGTAAGCATCATCCTCGGGTGCCTTAACTATTTGTGGATACATGGATTTTCAGCAGTCTTGTCACAGAAACAGTTAGACTCCAAGAGGTTTTCGTTTTCCTGTAAGCAACGAGCACATAAAAAGATTCAGAGCTTAATTCTCCAGTGCATTCATTACACCATAGTACCATTGATTTCACTACAGTTCTATTTCATTTTAAACCCCAGGTAATTGACTGGAATATCATGTTTTTTAACACATAAATCCTCTATATCCCACACATCTCAGGCAGCCACCTCAGCAGCTGTGGATCTCTGAATCACTTACATGAGTTGCCTTACCACTGAGAAAATATGTTTCCTTTGTTTCAGCAGAATAACCCACGGACTTAACAAAAACATCATGTGTCTATGTCTAGATACAGCATATGAAATTCTTCCTCCAGCAGTAATCACACAAATGTTGCAGGAATGAAATGCCATTACTAAGGCTAATTTCATTTTTTTCAGGTAGCAGCTTTCTTAATTCATTAGAGAACAGTTTCTTATAATTTAGCACAGTGAACTGAGCTGGTTACAAAGTCAGTCAGTATTGTAGGTGAGACATAGTAAAGTGCCAGCAGTTAAATGATGACCTGCTCTGCTGAAGCAGACAGGTGTACCTATTTTAGCAGTAAGGGAAGGATGAGGATCAGAGATCACACATTTGCCAGTGATACAGCATTGTATAAAATCTCCCTCCCACAGTGTCCAAGGTCCTTTGCTTTCTGATGAAACAACCTGGCATGACATATATGTCAGCTTGCTTGGCTGTGAAGGCTGCAAGGAGGCTCTGAGGATGTTTCAGAAGGGTAGAGAACTTGCTGAATGTTAAAATATGGCTTTATACTGAGATTTAATTTGGTAAGGGGTAAACCCCATTGTAAATACAGAAGCCAGTAGCTCTGTAAACCATTGAGGAAATCTATATTTCATCATTTGAAAGCTTGTATTTTCATCTTAATTTTCATTGGTTTAATCCTTTGGGAACTTCTCTGTACTGAAAGACATGGCATATACTAGTGTAGGCTTTTACAATATATTTATATATGCAATAGGGAGAACATGTGCTATACTACTGTTATTGATTAATTTTGGCTAAAAAAGCAACAACAAAACCCAGTGAAAAGAGAGGCAAAAGATCAAATTTGGAAATTCATAACTGTAGTAACACAGTCCCTTTACGAGGACAGTCCTGACCATGCTGGATTTGTCCGATAAACCTTTGTTCTCTTTCCTCTTGTTGACAGGTGGGAGTACTAATGCTCCCAATAACCTGAGTGGTGCAAAGGGACAGTAATCCTGTTGCTCTTTTCATGAGGGTAACAAGCATATCCTTTTACCCACACCTAATAGAAAATGGCAGGTCGGTGTTGAAGATAGATGCAGTTTACTGACCCTGTAAGGAACGCGGTGCCAGCCTGGTCAGGTTGCATTTCTTACCCTTTCCCATTCTGAACAACCGGAACATTGGGACATGGCAATATTGATGTGGTGCATGTGAAGCTTTCTGCTCACAGCAAGCATCCTGCTCGCTGCAGATCCTTTGCTCTCCTCACTTTGTGTGGTGTAGTTGCTGAGGCAAATGGTTGCGGGGTGGCCAGCCGCTGAACCTTAGTACCTCCAACCATGGGTTCCACCATAGGATAGCTTTGCCAGGGATCTGCTGCCTTTTTATTATGAGTTTCTAACTTCTGAGGTTTTATTGTTAAGTCATTTAAGTGTCATGGGGTTCCTAGGCTGATGACCATGCTGTTTTACCATCTGATACACTCAGCACATATGTAAGAATATGTTACAGCTGCTGCTTTCATATGTTTCATCTGCACACTGTAAACTGGGCTGTGAGATATTTTGAATCAGCATAGCTCTGTGGCCTTCAGTGGAGCTATCTTAATTTACATTCAGACCTCCACAGACAAAAGATGCACCGTTGTAAAATGCATGTCTCCGTCCAAAATGGAGCCTACTTGTGTATGCAAACTCCTACCAAGCCAGAGATCTGCAGAGGGACTCTCTGAGTCTGGAGTCCAGTGAGTTACACACTGAAGTTGGGCATTTTTCCTGGCTGCAATTGATTTTTCAAATCAACAGGGAAAAGTAGTTCTGCCTTTGATGTAAAACAGCAGCATTTACCACAAGGAAGGCCTTTTCCAGAGATACAAAGCATTCCAGAGCCCAGCTATGTACTGCTCGGGTAAGCACTATGGCTGTTTAGTGTTTCAGAAGCTATGTGCAGTTATGGCCTTTATTCTTTAAGTAAGTGACCTATTCGAGTAGAGAGAAGAACTGTTCTGTATAAGGGCAGCTATTTTGAACTTACGATGTTTTGGAGAGAGGAGGAAATGCAGTGAAGGATAGAATTAGGTCACAACTTCAGGATGCCAAGATTTTTCTTTTGATTTGCTTATTGCTTTTGTAAAGCAGCCTCTCACATTTAACCACACTGGAAGGAATAATCTTTTCTCTGCACTCACTGGATCAAAGTACAAAGGAAATTCATTGAAATCATAAAAAATTTAATTTTCTACATTTCTATGTGAAAGTATGGCAATAAAGACAAACCAATCTTCTCAGCTATGTAATTAGCATTTATGATCAAGAGATAATAAACAATCAATCAAAATCAGTTAAAGCACTTTCAAAAGCAGTTTAGAATCTCACTAAAATGGCTGAAATGCAGTGCAGCACAAGCACTTCTGTGATGAAGTCAGATTCAGGGCAGGAATAGCAATGGGATTGTTGATGATTAGTAAGATAAGAAATAGGATTAGAAAGACCACTTTTAAAACCAAGGAGCTCAGTTCAGTCCAGACAATGTCCTGAGCCTACTGATGGTTCCCTGTAGAGAGCAAGCTTGAAATCTTCATTCCCTGTGCTATTTAGAACTAATAAATGCATCCAAATTAGAAACTAGTGAAATGTTTTCATATCATACTCCTTATTAAGACACTTTGGGAAGTGTGGAAAAATAAAATTATTAAAAAGCAATCTTAATAACTGGATGACTGTATTAAATTTGCCTGCATCCAAAATGTGGCATACAGTTTTGCTTTCAGGGATTGTGTGCACCATGTCTCCAATTCTCTATCGTCGTGATCGTGTACACGTGTATGTGGGAGGGTGTGGGTGAATAGATAGTGCTTTGGAAATCTAGCCTACGTTGTGTGAAATAAGAAATTAGCAGGGACCTTGTGGCTGGTATTCAGATAGAATCTTTTGCTATTACATTATATCCCCTTTCAAAATTGCTGCAGATTTTGAGCACTTATCTAACTATGTCCATGATAAAGCCTACTTCCCAGATGCGGTTAAAGCAAGCTGTTCTTCATACCTTTTCATGGGATAACATAAATTCACAGCCATACTGCTGTCTTCTCTTGGCAGTTTGGAGATGTAGGAAATATTGCAATCAGATGTTTCTAATTTAATTCAATCCCTCATTAATGTGATCTCTCGTTTAATTCAATCTCAGCCTCAGGACCTAAATCATTTGTATTAAAAATAACATAATGGCCACCCTTTCTTTTAATCAATGTTGACTGCTTTAGGCAGGTATTAGCAGATAATCTGATTACCAAATACGCAGTGAGTTGGCATTTAGTTAATAACTAACAGGGAAGATGTGGAAAAGAATCAAAGGAGGAAAAAAAAAAAAGATAAAGAGGAAAAAGAGAAGAGAAAAGAAGAGCACCTTACAAAGACACACAATATTAAAGGAAATATTATGGAAAAGTTATTTTTGCCAGTGACTGTTACTGGTACAAGCCTCCAAGATGCACAGCCAGTGGTGTCAGCCACGGGCAACAGGCTCAGCCCAGCAGGGACAGTATTGACAGAACTCCAAAAAGAATGAGGTCTATGGTAAATCTAACATCATTTCCTCTTAGCCTTATTTAAACTTACTAATGGGATTTATAGGTTAGATGCTTAGTGGTATAAGCTGGCATAGCTCCACTGAACTCTGGCTGCATCATTTGCAACCTTCTCTTTCTGACTGTAGGTAGACACCATTTGCCTGCCCAGTAGCCTTTTTTATGGGAAAGCCACTCCTTTTGTTGTCCAGTGTATTGTCTGGGAAGAATGTAGCTACCTGGCAGAGTCCTGAGCGAGGGCAGGAGTCAGGGCTGGCAAGAAAACTTCTGATGCGCAGCTAAATCCAGGTCATACATGGAGAAGTGTGGAGCAGCTCTGCAATTGCTTCATACCAGCTTGTGGGGAAGCTACCAGTCAGGCTCACTGGCCAGTTCTCCGATTGTCCCTGGCTGACTTGTGTCACAAGGTCCACAGTTTCTGGAGACTGAGAACTGCCAGCTGTAGGGCTGCCAGATCTGGCAGTGCTTGACAGAGCCTGACAGGGACTTACTTTGAGGGGACTGTGCTGCATCTTTCTTGTTTTCTTACAAATACCATCTTGGGAATGCATCTGAAGTAGGTAGTTTATTGTCCACTATCGTTTCTCAGCAAATTTGCAACACTGTTATAACGACAGCCCTTCTGGTCAGCCAGTAGCTCCAGAGGAGACTTGTAGTGGTTATTTTCCACCTGCCTCCCCTGTGACTGCTCCCGATGCCTGAGTGATCAGGCTGAATGGAACCCATGGTCTGCTGCTCAACAGATGGCATTTTTCCAGTATATCAGTATTGGAATGATACCCAGCACAGTATGAGGGATCCCAAGCTGTTAAAGAGTCTGCCTTTTGACTGAAGCAGAAGAAAGAGCCTTGCCAGTTTGCTGTTTTGCAAGTTACCCAATAGCAAAAAGAAAGTTTACACAGTGTCCTGACGTGTTCCAATATGCCATTGCTCTCTGCCTAAGTTCCCAGTGCTCTCACTGAAGCTCTATTCAGTGTATTTTACACTGATATGGTGATGGAAGGTATCATACGCCATCTCAGAAGGGACCACCCTCCTCTGGGGAGTAATATGAACTGTATGTGCTAATCTCACAAGGGCCTTTGAAGCTTGCAGTAAAGACTGCTTAAAGTCATCAGCATAATAACGTAGCAGATTTGGGACTTAAGAAATGCACAGACTGATGATACACACGTTTCTGATGGTGTGCCAAGGCAGTTGACCGCTGGACTCCTGTTCATGTTAATGAGGCTCATTCCCCATGACCTCCTGGTAAGAAAGGCTGCTCAGCAATGCTGGGGAACAGGGCTGGTCCAAGCAGGAGAAGTGCTCCAAGGCAGAGTTGTCTCCTGCAAAACAGAAGTATTGACACCGCACTGGGAGACAGAAAAGGATGGTGCAGTGGCAGAGAATACTAGTCTCTATGTAGATATATATTGGAGCTGAAATGGATGTCAGAGCAGTCTGATCTGCTGCTCCAGTGGTATAGCTTTGAATTCCCTTCTTTTTAGAGGCAGTGTAATCTTGTTACTTTCTTGTTTGAGCAACTATTATTAAAATTGACAAAATTTATTTATAATTCTACAAAAATCATTTTGTGATAGATTTAATTGATGGAGGCTCCCAAGTCTAAGTGGACAGCTGTGAGTCAGTGGTGAATAGCATGTAAATAGAAATACTGTAGGAAATGGTTCAGCTGAATGGGCCCTGAATTCTTGCATACTTTTCCCCTCAGATGGCTGGCTATGTCCTTAAACACATTCCTTTGCCATGCTGTGCATCAGTTCCTGAATATGTGACATAGGAATTATGCAATCCTTGTAAAGTGCTTTAGGATCAGCACAGAACTCACATTGTATGTGTATTTTACTTTTGGTGAGTGGAGAAAAAGAAAACCCTTTCAGTTGTGGATAGAGAACAAAAATTCTGTAACAGGAACAAATTCTTTAGAGAAGACATACAACTGCGTCCAAGAACTAGTCTTAGTTCAGTGTTTCTGATTGCTGATTTGCAGGAAGAAGTGATTAATCACAAAGTGAAATCTGTTCAAGATTAGCATAAATTGCAGAAGGTTGTAAAAGACTCCAGATGGATTTGAATTATGTGAAAAAGCAGACAAAAACAGCAGAGAAAATTTTGAGTCGGATGAACACAGACTAATTCCTAGTAAAAAAAATAAACTAAACAGTGAACATGGAGAATTTTCAAAAGTCAAGGCTTTATGCAGGCAGATGTCTGCCCAGGACAAGCAAATAGGGTGCTGATGGGCTGGAGGTGAAATATGGTCTGACATTTCTACATAATAGTGATACCCTTACTCCTAGTGCTTCAGTTCAAGCCGTATCACCTCAAAAACATACAAACAAAAAACATCTCACTCACAGCAATGAAAAGAGTAGGACTGTGTGCTGAAGTTTCTATGGAAGGAGGTGTTGAAGCCTTCGAGGTGATGATACACATGGGGAGAAATGCTTCATGCCACAGGAGAATGATTTGAGTGGTTCACTGCTGCAAAAGGATCAGTGATGGTCAAGCTTTGGGTCTGAGTTTTATGAAGCAGTGGATGGTATTAAAACATTTATTACTAATGCCATTAAAAAATTTCTCATGTGGTATCCCAACATCATCTGACATGCTGTTGCTCCTTCTTGTTTGAAGCTGAAGTACACCCTTGTGTCTTGTGATTGCAGCTTTAGCAATAACTCCCGTACAAACACAAATACGTAAGCTGGAGTATTAATATGGCAGAGCATAAACCTTTTTTCCAGTAATATAAATGGAAAAAGTTTGGAAGGAGACTTTCTTCCCTGGGTAAGAGAAGCTGCATGACTGGCTTACAGGTTATGGGGTGTTCTTTTGATGGTTGAGGCAGCGGCTGTACATGAGCAGACTGCTGGCCCATTTCCAACAGTAACTTGATTTAAATTTAGTGCTCATGTAGGAACCAGGAGAATTTTATTATCTTGATTTAATTCTCTGTTTTCTTTAAAAGTACATTTATGTCCTTTTGCACTTTGGAGAGGTGCAAAGTTAATAGCTTGCTTCTTACAGATAAACTGCAGGGATTTCATGTTTTTTAAGGTTAATCTTCTGCTGTTCACTGCAGTTAATCTGGACCATTAAGACTCCAATGAAATCAGGCAAAACCTACCATCTGACATTAGATCTGTAACTGGCCCCTGCCCTGGCGCAGATAGGTGCTGTCCCTGGGACCGTTCTGTCTCTAAATGCCAGCACGGTGCTGTGCAGGGGAGTATGGGCTCTCTCCCACCGCAGGGTGCCAAACCAGGTGCTTTGGGTGATGCCAGTGACACAGCACATCCCAGCACCTGTAAAATACCACGCAACAGCTTAAGAAAGCAGCTGTCTCTGTATTTGTTGAACAGGGGCTACTGGCTGATACCAAAAAGAACAGACATTTGTAAATACCTTTGCAGTAAGCCTTCCCATTCCTTCTCCTTCCGGAGTATAACATGTAGTAGAGAATTCTGTGGCTTTACCTCAAATGACTGTCACTTACTTCCAGTGTCCACTTCTGTGCATGTCCTGACTCTACCAGCTGCAATGTGACAAAAATAACACCTCAGTGACAGCAAAACAACGGGGTGAGAGCAGGAGGTGCTAATAGGAAATGCACATTCGATAGCTACAATTTTGAGTTGTCTGATTTGATACATGCGAATCTGCTTCAGTCTCCAAACTGCCCTCCCAGTGGCTTTGCCAGACAATGACTTTTGTGCCTGTTTGAAAGTGTCGAACTGATAGCAAGAAGCCTACCTCCATCTTCCAAGTGGATGGGCTAAGCACCAGGGTCTAGTGTTGCATCCTGAGATAGCAGCAGCAGTACCAAGTGAAGTGCAGTAGATCTGGAGGCCCAACGCGGTGTTTTAAGGCAAATTTTTCTCCACAGAGCTATGAGTCTTAGCTCAGAATTGAAACTACAGCTTTTCTCTGCAGGATAGATTGTGGCAAATGTTTAAGTTGAACAGTATGTCTTGTGAGCTAACTGCTTCTATCTGATTCTGGTTAAAACCACTGCTCGGTGAGGAGGATGTCATGATTCATATATGGCAGCATAAAAGCTCACTGACTTGGGCAAAAGAAGCAGCCTGCAGAGCTCAAGCGATGCATGGAGATTTTCTAGAAAATAAAGGTTTATCATGTAGCTGAACGTAGATCCTTAGGGCCTGTTTACCGTAAGGTGAATTTCTGAGCTGGTGAAAAAACCGATAGATTCTTGCATCAGCTGAAACTAGATGTCTGTTGGCTTCGCTTGCCTTGATGTCTGGCACAAGCTGAAATGAGAATGCCAGACTGCGGCTGCTTAAGGACACCCACAAGAGAGTTTACACTGACATAACTAAATTAATTTCTAACAGATTTTTAGTTAAACTAGTATAATTATCATGTCTTGACAAGGTTTCAGTCTATTTTTGCATCCCTTTTTCCCTCCAGAGCAATGATTGCCACTGAGAAATGGCATAATCTAACTCTGTTTAGCTAAGTCCATGGCACTTTGTTGAAGTGAACAGGGATTACTCTGGCAAAGTGAAAATATCTGTCAGGCATATTTACTGACACCTCTGGAGTCAGTTAGCTTTGTATTTTTAAAAAGGATGAGGACAATAGCTTAAACTGTTTTTGAAAGGCTTTGAAACAGTGTCCAAGAAATAAATGTGAAAGGCCTGTAGTAGTTACACTTTAGACAAATTCTGATCCCATTGAAATTGATGACATACCTGTGCAAAGCCACTGTAACTGTGGGAAGAGTAGAGCCCTCAGGGTGTTGGTTTGTTTTTTTTTTTTGGGGGGGGTGTGTGTTTTTTTTTTTTTTTAAAGAGTGTTTGTGAGCAGTGTGATTGTCATGCAGAAGCACAGCATCGTTCTGATGTATACAGCGTCATCTGTTCTACTCTAATAAATTAGCATCTGCAGCCACCATTGCTGCCTATCAAATCTGGGTACGAAATTGAGCTGTTTGATCTCACTGCCACTGAAGTGTGTCTGCATGATCATGGAAGATGCATATTATCCCATCTGTTTTTCACAGACCCTCCATCAGGCTGTATGCTTCAATGTAATGGATCAGACACAAAATGAATTCCACTGCAGACGACTGCCTTAGAGGCATCCTGCTTTGTCAGAGCATATAAAAATTTGATTTAAGAGTCATTTTATTCCTTCACAGCAGGTCATCTAAGCCCTGTCCACACTAGGGAAACTGCTAACTTTGGCTCAGCTCCTTTAGTGATAACAGTTGCCCCAGTGTGGACACGAGGCTGTCTCTGTTTTCATTAATGTGTCAAGTCACTTCTCTCCAAGAAAGCCTTACAAGACACTGGTTCAATCAACAGTAGCTGCTGGTGGCCAGTTTATTTTTGGGCTGCCGCTGCCACTTGTCCAGCTGG
Source organism: Astur gentilis (assembly GCF_929443795.1). Lineage (NCBI taxonomy): Eukaryota > Metazoa > Chordata > Aves > Accipitriformes > Accipitridae > Astur > Astur gentilis. The sequence goes on along the minus strand of NC_064889.1, from coordinate 4,778,384 downwards.
AGCCAAAATAGTGCCAGCCATCGTGAGACTTCTGGGGAAAACACCAGAGATGGGAGGTGGCGCAGTGTCCCAAACACTGGCAATTCCTGCAGCTGGGATGCCCAGCCACTGTAGTGGCTTGGCTGGAGGTGCTGAGCATCAGTCTCGTCAACCGAGGCTTGTATCTACCACGCTTGTACACTAGCTGCTGCTGCAAAGCAGCCAGATATTCTTGCAGTAAAACCTTTTGCTGGACCTGCCACATGCATTTTCCTTGGAAATACACATTTTTGTCTAATTGCCTAGGAAGAGAGAAAAAATGAGACAACTGCAAGTTTGATTTTGAGTGTAATAAAACTAGTTTATTTACACAGTAACATGAATGCCACAGAGTACACAGCAAAGTACCACAGCAAACCAGAGTGTAACTGCCCCTGATCACAAAGGAAGGCTTGAAGTTTATATACTTATTTATATAAAAATGTGTAAATATCAATATGAAGCACCAGATAAAGCAATGCAACCAGGAATTCCAAATACAAATTACCTACAAGAATGGAGTTGAAAAAAAAAAAATATCCCTTATTCAAGGCATTTAAAGAAATCCCACTTATAAAAGTCCATCGATTTTTGAATCCCTAATTTAAAAATAAATTTTCCCCTTTTATTAAAAACAAGAACATATTCTTAAATGCTCAGCATAATTAAGTTTTAAAAGAAAAAAACCCAAGGATTTCAACTGCAAAACCTTCTAATACCAACAAGCCAAAGGACAAAGAAACAGTTTTGAGTAATTTTTGAAGAGATGTTACCTATGAAATGACTATATTAAAATTTACACACTCTTAAATATATATTATATATACAATATATAATATATATATTTTCAAGCAAAAAGGGGCAAAGAATACTTTTGGGATACAAAAATTCATATACATACATATATAATAAAACATGCCCACACGCACTCATATATATATATGTATGTATATATAGATATATGAACAAATATTTCCTCCATATAAAAAAAGTTCCAACCTCTTCTTAATCCCTGAAATCTTCCCCTTGGATTTATGGAAAAAAAAGGTCTTTATAGTCTGAAATACAAACCAAATTCTCAAATTCTGTAGAGTGGTAAAATGCTTATGTACAGGTAAGTTGAGTACTTCATTTCTCACTGGCAACTTTGCTTGATCTGAAAGCATTCTGTGGTTTCCAACTAAATGCTGAGTGGAGCACCAATGCAAGGAGACTTACAGGAAATTATTTAAATTACATTCTACACCTATTCAAAATCACCATCCTTCTAATACTGCATCCAGGTGAATAATAAAATCCATACAAATGTCTACTTAGGAATTCTCTGCAACACAGCAGTGGGAAAGACTTGCTCCTCCTTTTGGAGTTGAAGGTGCCCTAAACAAATTTCTCCCCAGGATTTCTTCTGAAAAGTATTTTTTGTTTATTCTTCCCTTGAAGTGTTTGGAATCCAGATTATTATTTACAGAATATTTCCACAGGTGTATTTTTATAGAGGTATTTAAAATTCTATTCTGCACTTCTTTGATGTTAACTTACTGCATAACTAAATTATCATCACATCTCTTTCTACATGGACTGAAGGGCTGTGATTGTGCTTTGGGTTTTACAGGAGTTTTAGCAGAACCAACACTACATTTGCAAAATTAGAGTAAAATAGGTGGCCTAGTCATGCAGGGAATAATGGTCATGTACTTTTTCGACAGAGAAACAGCTTAATTCCTATTTGGGGAAAGGGGGAAACGAAAGTGCATTAAAAGGTCTGATTCAGTTTTCATTGTATCCCTCAGAAAAGTTACAACTGATTTAAATAAACAGGACTAATTTTTATTTACATATGAATTTAATTGCTATTACAAACAAAAAAAATTAATTAAGGTAGGGCATCTCAGCACAAGAATTAAGAAACAGATACATTTTATTTCAGCAGCAAATACTACTTTTACATGCTAAAGTTAAGGACCTACAGTGTGAAGCTGCTGAATAAATTCTCCAAGTAGCTGAACCCTAACACACATGTGATTTAAAGAATATATTTTTCTCTCTAATATGTGGGAATTCCCATGTGTTAAAATGTCAAGATAATCCATTCATACCCTGTGGGTGCTGCCAGGATGTGTGGACCATAAAAGAGTTAACGTGGAACACTTCTGTAAATGCTACATGCATTCTTGTCTGTGGGCCAGCAGCACGATACCCTAGCTTGAGTTATTGATTTCAGTGTATCTGAATATTGATGTGAGACCAGACTTCTACATTTGGACATTCCAGAGGCTCCAGAATAAAATTCTGGATTCCCTCATTCCTGAAAATTTGTAGACAAGTTTTTCCTAGCAGATTCTCTTTATATTCACCTGGTTATGCATATTGACTGGATCAGATCTGAGATTTGAAAGATAATTATTGAATAAGTAATTCCCATTTAAGAAATACAACCCAAAACCATTTTCCATAATATCTCAGGACTAGTTTTTTTAGAACTCCTGTTTTAACAGAGGTCTGCATTTCCCACCACAGAGTATGGTGTGCAGCACATCCACTACCTACAGCAGGAGCAGCACATCTTACCTTCACTGCTTCTTTCAGACTAATCAGATTCTTCATCTCCTAGAAGTTGTGTCTGCAGTAGATTGTCAAAGCAATAGGCGTCTTCTGATGCTGTGGTCAGTCTAGACCAATTGACTTGTTATCCACTATTATTCTCCCTGTGCAGATCGCAAATGTGAAAGCCCACAATTTTGTTACTTCAGGTTTGTGCTGTACTACAAGCAACTTAAAGGAACTTGTTCACGTAAACTCCAACCCCAAATCCCATTGAATAGATAACTCAGTATCATATAAAGTACAGCATTTAATTTTGTAAAGTCTTTTGCATCTTAGTGTGGGCAGTATTATTTCTAGGGCTATTAGAATAAGATCTCAAACAACTGATGAGCTACATTTTAGTTTCTTGACAAGGCACTAAACATAGTGAATCCAATCACTGTGCTCTCTCTGTAACATTAGAGAGGTTTTTAATGGCTCTAATAGGATCAGAAACCACTCATCATAATTCTTCAAACAAGCATTTGATTTTTCCAGAAATTAGTTTCCATTGGAAAAATCTTTAGAGTTCATGTTAAAAATATTTGAATGACAGCTTTTATTAATAGAAAAATATATATTTACAGTCAATACTGTTATCTTAGATTTGCAGCTCTTCCTATTTCTTGAGCTCAACTGAAAGTGCGACATTGCTAAAAAATAATTCAAGATCTGTGCACATATTCAAGTAAGTTATAACATGCACAGCCAGGGGTTTTGTTCCTGTCATACACAGGATCCCAGTTACAAACAGAGCGGGTTTTTTTCCTTTTGCTTAGCAATTATGCTGTAGCATTCTTAGGATTTGTTTACAATCAGTTTAATGTATACATTCTTGTACATTTATGTGGCACAATCTGTTGCCAGGATGGAGAACCACCAGAAATGCAGTTACAATCATCAGTTATGGGCATATCTGCAAAGTCAGCCTCAGGCTCCCCAAGGAATAGCTCAGGCCAGATTGTGTTCGACTACTTTGACCATTCTTTCTTTTTTAAAGAAAAAAAACACACAACATTACAAATTGCTAAAGTTTACCCAGTGCTGCACAAGAAAGAGATTGGTAGTGAACATCTATCCATGCTTAATTATACTGCAGAGCTAAAATGAGTATTGGTTCATCACAAAAGATACAAACTGAAATTAGATAGCTAGAGATACAAAGGCTTCGGACCAGCTGCATTAAATATGTATGGTTGCAAAACATTCAAAATTCAACTTCGCATGTGCGTTTTGACATGAAAGTGACACTGAGAACATGTGTCCTTAAACACGGAAACACCTACCAGCTTCAAGAAATGAGCCCACTGCAACAGCAAGTGGTCCACGAATTGCTCATACGGCCTATATGAGTTATGTGAGAAGTTATGTGCGCACACGCATTACAAAACAAACACAAAACCAGACCACAGTGAACAAGAAGCCCTACTTGTAGCTCAACACATTGTGACTAATAACTAGTAGATAGTATGCAAGTGACTTGTCATGCTTGGTATATTTAAGCTATGAGAGCATTGCCCTCCTGTGTCCAGATAAAGCAGGGCTGCATTGAATGTGTGTGTGATTCTTTGTAAAGGTTCTTCTACGAGCTGCTCAGCAGCGATGTAGAAACTTTCTTTCCTGATGTAGTGGAAGTACCTCAACTACATACATTGCACTTGGGCTTTTAATGCACTGTCCTCTTTTTCTGCATCAACGCTGCCATCCTAACCTTTTTGCCAAAGAGAGAAAGAAAAAATATATATCACATTAAAATACATTATCCTTATCCTTGCCTGATCCTTCACTGATACAGGTGAATCAAACAAAAGAATAATAATCAGAAGTTTCAAAAAAAATCTTTAGAAAGGTCACAAAGACAGTCTATACTACGGCACAATCGATGTAGGCTTCCACACACTATTCAGCTTAGCTCTGATAGATGCCAGAGAAGAATAATACAGACATTTCAACCCCTCCAAATGTATGGTGTGGATCCAGAGCTAGTTTTGCCGACTTTAAGCCTGCAGGACTGTTTGTTCAGTTTCCGTGCATCTGGTCCAAGCATGCATATGCTGTATAAAGTGGCTATTTGTTTCAAGGCTGAAGTGAATTGATTCCTCACAGTTTTAGCAATTAAAATGAAACATCAATCCATAAAAAGAATACATAGATATCTGTGCATTTATGTGCCAGGAAAGTAAAGGAAGGGGCTGCAGATCTAGCATCAGGTAAAGGCTGGTGTGTAAAGTGAACACTGTAATGTACAGCTTTAAAAAATACATACAAGAATTGCACATAGATCCATAGGAGAGAAGCACAGGCTCATAACTAGGGCTGTCTGATTTCCATCACCCGGGTCAGAATATTCAGTATCACATTTTCCCCTGCATCCAGATCAATTCTTCAGAGCGATTCAGGAAACAATTCGGAGCCTAGCAATACTGAGCAAAGATACTGTCTGTAAAACTGCAGAGGTTCCATAAGAAACGGCCGTTAGGTCAGGGAAGGAAGTCAGCAGCGGCCTCTAAAAGTGAAAAGCTCCTTCAGGTTGAGATTTTAAAAATAATGTCTCTTTAATCCTAATTCCTGCTCTAGTCCAAAACTCTGTCTGCAATGCTCTTTGAGCTATTCTGACAACATTCCATGTTTGAGGTGTTGTCTATAGCAACATTGGAAAACACTAGTTACAACAGACAAGAGATACACAGCCAAACACCGCTGTGGGAAAAATGGATCACAATACTGTTAGTTGTGGCTGCCAAACTTAACAGCTCCCTCAATAATTAAACAACAGTGTTTTTGCCCCCTTGTTTTTACCCTTCGGAGAACTGTTGTCTGCAGCAAAAGTGTCTCCATGTGGCCTGTTAGCTACACACAAGACAAGCTCTAAACATTTCTATCTCCTGCCAACATACCAGCAGAGCCAATTTCAGTCCCACTTTGCAATATGGCACAAGTGACAAGAGCAGACCAAAATAAAACAGAAGAGGTGGCTGTTATTTTCATCCCCGATTCATAGCAGTGATTGTCAGAGAAGCTTATGTACGTCCTATCCATTTCAAGTCAGGCTTTAGTAATGGAAAGGGAATTTCAATTGCCCACCATGTGTTGTATTGTTCTTGTATAAACGTGGTTATAGCTACAGTACATCAGCAGTCCAGACCGGTGAATGTCATGTAGGAAATGGGATAGACAAAGCATGCATATTCTGCTTTTTAATGCAGAGGTCTTAAGCTAAGGGTAATGGTCTGATTAATGCAGCATTGTTGAAATCAGGGATCTGTGGTTGGAAAGGATACGGGCAGGCAGTGAGTCAGAGGCAGAGAAGGAGGGAAGAGGCCTGAACACAGATGCTTACTGCCCACGGACACTTGCTGCAGTCAGCAGGACAACCACATCTGGGCAGGGAAAAAAGAAGGTGTGAAGCATAAGAGAAAGATCAGAATCTGACTGGTTGAGACCAAAGGAAGGAGGAGTCCAGCCCGCTTCGGGGGTGGGGTGGGGACTGACTAAGCTGAGAGAAAATTTTGCATGGTATGTGGAATAGATGCAAATGAGTGTTTTGTGGCATGGTGGATCATTCATCTCACACTTACAGCTAATCCATCTCTGCTTACGGTCACTGCTCTTCACCAACCAATGCTACATACGGAAATGACAGAAAGTACCCAGAAGAGGAGGGCAATTTGTTTACTGCAGTGCTAGGAATAGTGGTATCAAAGTTTGCTCTCCTTTTCAGCCAGATATTAATCAAGTTACATACTGTCTGATCCAAATGCAGTCGTGTATATCATCAATCCCTAACAGGCCTGGCAAAAACATAAAGTTTCTGTCATATTGGGTACAGGATGCAATTTCTCCACTTAGAACCTATTTGCTCAGAGTTGCTGACTTTGATATCTAGGCTATTTTTTAACACTTGTACAAAGTGTGAGCCCTAGGGCAGGCTTAAGTGAGGGCTGGGGTGGAGGTGGGGGGTGCTTCATGAAAAGCAACAGGCTCTGCAAACTAGTGCTGCTGCATGATTCTCACAATGCGATGAAGTGAGTCTATAGTGGCAAAAGCCAGATATTGACAACAAAGCCAGTCTTCCAGAATAACTCCGCAGTCCCTGTCCAAAGATTTCTCTGCAAACTTGATCATCAGCAGCGTCCTTTTTATATCCAGCCAGTTCTGAAGTACGGCATCTCTCCGCGAGGGGTTGGAAGATGTACTTAGAGCATGGAACAAGTCCTCACGTGGACCCCAAAGCAAACACTGAAGGATTCCCTTGGCTTCTGATATCAAGATCCTCTCCGAAGGGTTGGGATTCAGCAGGCAGCTGGCAAGCTGTTGAAGCCCTTGAGAGTAGAGGGAACGGCAGGGAATCTTGGGGAGATCAGCGCGAGTGTACTCCTTCTCCTTCAGCTCTGGATTCTCATCAAAGGGATTGGGTAAGTGCAGCATTTCATAGATGAGGATGCCAGTCTGGAACTCATCACACTTTTTGTACTGCGTTGCAGTGATGATTTCTGGAGCCAGGCGGGACTGATCCCGTAGGACCTCAGGATCCACCATATGACTCTTCTGCTTGGCCTGGGAGAAATTGCTCACTATTAATCTGGCTGGGCAAGCAGTGTTGGGACTGGGTTCCATGGACTCAGAGATCAGAGGGCTGCCTCCTGGTCTGGAATGAACCAGCAGCAGGTTCTCTAACCGCAGATCACAGTGTGTGATATGATAGGGTTTCAGGTGCTCCAGGCCCAAACACAGCTGTAAAAGGAGTAGACAGACCTGCCTCTCATATAAATCTGGGCTTTTTGCATGGCGGGGTGCAGATTCTCGCACAAAGTCGGCCACTGTTAAGTATGGGACCTCCCGTGTGATGACCACAACACGGCTGCGTGGCTTGCTGATGGTCCCCTGGTTGCTTGAGCTGTCTTTCTGTGAAGCCTCTGTATTGGAAGGAGTGTCTCTGTTCTTTTGCTCTGGCTCTTTCTCTACTTCTTCCCGCTCTTCTTCTTCCACCTCTGGTGCATCGGCATCCTCCCATGGAAGGAGACGAACTGGCACTTCAGCAAGGAAATGGCCACAGTCCTGTTGGATGTTAAAGTTGATAGCTAGACTTTGCCGGATAGATAGGCTGTGATAATACTGCTGGGATTCCTTAGCTTTGCTCTTACAAATCTGGGGGAAGAAAATAAACAGAACAGACATAATGTAACTCTTAAATTTGTAAATTCTATATCCTTTTTTTTTTGTTAATATGTACTTTGTTGATGGCAATCCACAGTCTAGCCCTAAACACAAGCACTGAGTAATTTTTTACTGAACTGACCTTGGCAGACTATTTTAAGGCACACGAACAGTTTCCATTGGACAGTAAGCAACTGCAGACTGATATGTGCAGGCAGTTCTCCCTGTGCATATATTATTGTCGTGATTTAACCCCAGCCAGCAACTAAGCACCACGCAGCCGCTCACTCATTTCCCCCCCACCCAGTGGAATGGGGGAGAAAATTGGGAAAAGAAGTAAAGCTTGTGGGTTGAGATAAGAAGGGTTTAATAGAACAGAAAAGAAAAAACTAATAATGGTAATTATAACACTAATAAAATGACAACAGCAATAATAAAAGAATTGGAATATACAAATGATGCACAGTGCAATTGCTCACCACCTGCCGATTGATGCCCAGTTAGTCCCTGAGCGGCGATCCCCCCACCCCCACTCCCCCCAGTTTATATTGTATACTAGATGTGACGTCGCATGGTATGGAATACCCCCTTGGCCACTTTGGGTCTGGTGCCCTGGCTGTGTGCCCTCCCAGCATCTTGTGCCCCTCCAGCTTTCTTGCTGGCTGGGCATCAGAAGCTGAAAAATCCTTGACTTGAGACTAAACATTACTTAGCAACAACTGAAAACATCAGTGTTATCAACATTCTTCTCATACCTAGCTCAAAAACATAGCACTGTACCAGCTACTGGGAAGACAATTAACTCTATCCCAGCTGAAACCAGGACAATTATTCAATGGAAAATACAGTTCGGGCAGGTTGCGCTTTCAGTCAGAATAGCAGCTGATATATGGTAAATGCACAGTGAAGCTTACTTTACAGTTACTTGTTTATCCATATCATTTTATTTCATGTTCTTCTCTCAACCTTGTGTGAAGCTTGAACAAGATAAAAATAATCAATAGCAATAGGAGATACAAAGAAACATGCACAGAATATCTGAGGACATGATCAAACAATTGCACATGATTTGAGTTAGCATGGCATAACAAGTTACTACCTGTCAGCTGAATTAAGTGACTAGATGTATGCTCCTTGCCCACTGAAATTGGAAATGGAAATCTATTAGCTGCAGCCATGTCAAGCTAACACTTCATGTCTGCAGCGAGGGACATATGTGTGCGTGGCAGGGGCTGTCGGCAAGCGTACTTCCTGTGGTTCAGATGGTGAATGGAAACTCATTAGAACATGCTAACTTAACTGCTTTCAGTCATTCATCAAGATCCCAAGTATATGCTTTTATTTTGCCATATATAGCTGTATTTAATTTCTGACCAGAAGTATCTTGTTGATACGTACATTATCCTTACTAATTGTTTGCCCTGCCGTAACAACTGGCAGCTCCAACCTCCTTACAAGAGTCACTAGACAACCTCTATTAAGACCTCTGTTCTAAGGCATTTACCGATTAAAATTACAGCCCTACAAAGACTCAGACACATTGACCTATGGATATTAACTGTAGTACTACTGACTTCAGTGACATTGTTCAAAGCGTATAAGATTAAGTGTGTGTTTTAATCTTTACAAAGTTAGAGCCTAAGTATTCAGCTGGTATAATGCACCAACAGGTCTTAACTGCAAAGCTCAGAGGAAGAGAAAATAGGAAGGCGTTTCTCTTCAGATGAAGTTACAGCTTCCCTTAGAATGCCAGGGAAAGCCAGATAACCAAGGCTGGTAAAAGTCAGCACTAGTTCTACACAGTCACAACAACCAAGGACCCCAAAACTCATACTAGCTCTAAATATAAGCATGAAGTGACTTTTCTCCCTGTTTCTCCTTTTACCCCTTCTCAGGAACTTATGTAGGGTACACTATAAACTTACCTTTCACTAAAAAAACAAACCAAACCAAACCAACACCCCCCCGCTGCCAAGAAACCCAAAAAAAGAAAATGATTTTTCATCTTTTATGTAGTTATGTGGTTAAGAAATGTAGTTTAATAGGAGAGTTAGTCTTTTATGCTTGTTGATCAGACAAGTGTCAGATAATCATGAAAGTAGGCACAAGTAGTAACAGTATTTTGATTGTCCTCCTGTCTTTGATACTGTGCCTATTTCCATACTTCACAAACATTTAAAGTTCCTTACGTATGATGTACACTATAGCTTAAACTGCCTGTTTATAACTGCCATGCAGAAACAAAACGAATTTGAAAAATGCATTTTCTAGTCCATTTTATTTAAGAGAGGAAAGTCAGCATTTTCTGGAAATGTTGATAGGTACCCTCTTTGTACAGTGGCTCTTGCCAATTTAAATTTTCAAATGTATTTTATACTGTTAGAGGTGAAGTAAGCTATGAATGGAAAGTCCCCCATGCCTTCTCTCAAGGGTTACAAAAGTTTAAACAAATACAGTAAAAAACCCAGCATTAACCTTTGAATTATATATGAAAAGAAAATGTCAGCTGATTGTCTTGGAGACTGAAACCCCCAGATTTAGTAAATACTTAATACTGCACAAAAGACAGAAGTAGAAAAGTGTTGCATAGACCCTACCAGTGTGTATCAAATCTGACTGGGAGAACAGCTATTAAGGACAATGAAAATAGTTTTGTCTTCTATGCCCTTCAAGTCCATGGCCTTTTTCTTGTACAACCAGCCATGGGGATAATAAATTCCAACTGCAGAAAAGGTTCTGTGTGTTGTAATTCAGCCTTTAGTTTTTGAAAATACTTAACTGACATAATCCAAAATATAAACTCATTCTGAAAGAGTTTAATTTTAAGGTCAAACTTACTTGCTAATAAGAAAAGTGTGAATAAGCACTGGCCCTTAGCTATTGTACGATGTTGCATGTTACCCACAGAGGATTTCTAATGCCACCTGTCAACTAAAAATGATATCTTATTAGGAATGTATGATCCACAGAGTATTTGCTCTTAAAACAATTAATACTTCTCAATTTGGTGAATACAAGGTCTTTTTTAAAGTTTATGAAAAGGATTTCTCCTTGCCTACAGAAAAAGAAAAGCAAAGGAATTGAGACTTATTCCTAGTTTCTAATTTTAGTCCTGGACAGCCTCTTTTTCCTACTTACTTCGAAAAGGGCTCTCAAATTTATTACTGGAATTTCAGTTAAAATAATAGGAGATGGGCATTGCATCTCTCAAAATCAGCCCTGGTTCACTCATTTTGGAAGATACTGCTAATCCTAGAATTGTGATAGTACAAAAGCACACTTTCATAGGCCTCTGTGGATGTGGTAATGCATCCTTCTAATTTAGAAATGACTGGCCAAGAACATCTGCACCAAAAGGCATTCAGCTATTAGGGCAGAGCATGCTGCCTTTGCACCCATTCCCTTTTCCTGTGAGCCAGCAGAACCAGCCTGCAAGGGGAATCTGATCTGTATGTTGCCAGCTGGATCCTTCCTAAGAAATGAACAAGTCACCATTATTAACCCCATTGTTACTGTGGTTGATGAAAACCTTCAGAGCAGTGTCCACTCTAAAGTCTGAATCCACAGCAGAGCCAAACTTTACCCTATGTCAGTTCTTAAATACGAGTTTTTGTTTCAGACTCCTCTCTTCGTATCAACAAAACAGAAATTAAAGACTAAATCGTATTATGATTAAAATCAATACTAAAATGACTGCATTCATGAAAACAGTTTTCCCCTCCTTACTCTACTGTTAAAGAGGATAACCAATAAAGAAAAAAAATAATCTCTATTCCCACAAATGCCCAATAATGATGGCTTTTGGACACCTTCACTTCTCTTGTTTAATACAGGGCAGTATATGGGTACATGAACACGCATGCAGTATCTACAAAGACAAGAGAGCTGAGATCTGATAGAGATGTATTTTCTGCTTCTGGCTTTTTGTTTACAAACAACATGAAGTGAGAAGTGGAAGAGGCAGCTGGGTTATTTAGGGCTGATTAAACTGTTGACTATACAAACACTAAAATTTGTACAATAGCTACTTTGTAATTGACAAGGGCAGTGAAAAGCTAGGCTGTCTAGAAGCAGCACCCAAAACCTGGAGTACGAAAACAAATCGGATGCCTGTCTGAATTCATAAAACAGTTTCTAAAAGACAGACCTGCAGTAATCTGATGTTCCTGTAAGCGTCTGGCTACTCTTCAGAGTTTTGCTGTGAAATATAGCTGCATGAGTCCAGGTAAGTCCTAGGGTTTTAGACTGCAGAGTTCAGGTTCTCATTTACCAATATCTTATTAGAATGGGAAAAATGCACTGAAAGCAGTGGAGACAAACTAAGTTTTCTTACTGATCTGTTCAAAGACAGCTTAGAGAATGTAAATTTTATATACTGACAAACTTCTTGTTCTATTTTATAATTTTCTGAGTTGCAGCTTCTACTCAGAACTCTATTTTATATTAGCCATTTTGCAATAGAATAGTGAATGCTAGTGTTTAATACCATTAATGGGCAAGAGTGCTCACCCTAGCATTTTGTATTGGAATAACTCCACTATCACCCAAAACTATCATCTGAATGACCAAGATTTAAAATTTTCAAAATGGTTATAGTAAGTTATGCAACCAAAGTCTACATTTACATTTGAAAAGATTTAGGGAACAAATTGTGAAATTTTATGGCCTCATTAGCACGTGCTTTAGACTGCTTGTGATGACTTGCTAAAGGAGTAGATACAAAGCTGCTTTTCCGTTTGTGCTGTCAAAACTGTGCATAAATATATGGCCCAGTTTTCTCTGCATGATTTTTAAAGCTTTTGTCTGTTCCAGTCATCTACTCGAAAAAATATAGAAACCATGTTGCCTTGTACATATCTAGTATGTTGAATTCCTATTATGGAGCACAGGAAGAGAAAAAGGTGGAAATACTTTTGACTAAAACATGGACAGAAAGTAGGATCAATCAGTCATTTACCATTTGCTTTAATGAAATACAGTCAGCTGAGCTATGAAGATATGATATGTGATAATAGCTGAAAGAAAGGTGTTGATAAGGGCTTGGCAAGCCTTATTTCTAAAGCTGATGAAGAGCTGGTTGTTCAACAGATGAAGCAATGTTGGTAAAAAGCCCTTCCATATGATGCAAGAAAGCAATGAGAAAAAAGGAGATATGAGTAGGAAGGAACAGAAAGTTTCCATCTTCCATTTCACTGGAATGCACTGTCATCATGTATCTTTTCTTTAGTGCATCCATATGAACTAAACTTTGGTCACATTTATAGGGACAGGAGAGGTTTCTTTATATCCTTGCATTTCAATTCCTGCGCCCCCACCCCCACCCCCACCCCTAAGAAGTAAGATTTTAATGTTTCAGAGCTTCTAAAAACTGTTGTGCATTAGCTTTTATTTTTCCTTTATGAGTCCAGTAGCCTACTGTGCCATCAGCTGACTTCCACTTTACCAGCAGGGAATCTCATTTCCACTCTGTCCTATGCATTTTACAGGGCATCAGTGAACTTAAAAGTACGATGAATATTGTGGGAAATGAATTCACAAGTGCTGAAAATGAGAAACACAGAAGATCACAAAGACTGCACCATCTGTGCTACTTTGTTGTATTGCACAGAGGGACAACTGCAAATGAAATTCTGCGTAGAATGAAAGCTTGCTAATCCCAAATTGATAGCTTGTTCTTGGCACAACCTTGTTTCCCAAGGAGGCCAGTTTGATCTCTGATTGACCTCATTTTCTTGATCTGGCCTTGTGTCCTGGTTTAAAAGATACCTTGGAATACAGCTTTGACTTTTTAACGATGTGTCAAAGCACAGAATTCTATGCTGCTGTGACTGAACTCGTAATGGGGTAAAAGTTTAATGTACATCGCTTTATTTTGATCTGAGCCCTGAAGTTCTGGGATGGCCTTTAATAACACTTCTGCCAAGAAGCTCCACTAGGAAACTGAATTACCAAAAAACCACCTTAGCACACTGTGACAAACTAAACATAACTAGAAAACAATTGTCAGCTGCAACTAGGAAACTGTCAGCCAAATTCAGCCCAACACTATTTACTTCTGCATTGCTCTATTTTATACTTGGGACAGGAACCTTAAGAAATCCTAAGGTTTTACTGCTAGAAGAACTTCTGCTGCCTTGCAGCAATCAAAGCAATAAATTTTAACTGCTCCTTTTGAGCTGTTTGCACCTTTGCAATTCCTGTTATCCTGCCTGAACTGCACTGCAACATGTGCCTGTGGCCAGAACGCACACACTGCAGACCATAACCCTGCTGGTTTTTTATGTCTGTATTGTTCCGTGTGGACTCTGAATCATGATTTCTATGTGTCTGTCTGTGATATCATACAGTAATTTCCTTGAGCGTTTAATACTGAAAGTGGAAGGAGTTTACGTCACTGGCACAGCAATTATCTTGTCTAACTATTATGCGTTCTATTTTTATTTTTTTTTTTTAAATAAAAAAAGATCCCTGTCATATCACTGCCTTATTCAGTCTGTGTAGGGATACTAAGAATTGGACTCACCCAATCCACTTTGTACAAAAAGCTGGTGCTCTCCGCTGCTTTTACTTTAGTGTAACCTTTCCACTACATATTTGGAACTACTGATAAGACTGTGGTTTCAGAGGAATGTTTATGCATATTGTCCCAAATCCACCAACTACTTAGAAGGCAGTACTGCACTTAGTGAAGGAAAAATATCTCAGGGACTGGAATTTTATGGAAGCCTTTCTTGTAAGGGAACTTCTATTTTTTTCCATCTAGAAAAGTAGTTTTCTGATCATGACTTATTTACTGGTTTTATTTATAATGTTTCAGTCAAAATAATTTCCATATGGCTTCCTGCAACTTTTTTGCACAGGATGTTTACTAGCAGATTAGGTGAGAGTGAAGCAAAAAGCGTCATACAATGCTTTGAAACAACACACCCCTATGAACAATGTTTCCTCTAATATCCACACCAACAGAGCAAGTTGTGTTCGTTCTCCACCAAATTTATCAGAGCATCTTTGGTGGCGATACCACCAGAATGTAAAGGTGCACTGGTACATTCATCTGCACAAAAGGTTCATTCTTCTAAATTTAATTCAGCAGTAGTCAAATGGATAAAGCTTAATTTATAGCAGTGCTTTTGTCATTCTACCTTTGGAGATAACAATATTAAAATGTAATTTATTTTTTTAACTTATGCATTAAGACTCAACACTGTTTGGGGGGAATCTCTTTTTTTCTACAAAGGAAATAATAATTAAAAAAATCCCATTATCACATTTTTTTCTCAAACCTAATATTAAAATCATAGAACTTAAGAAGTGTCTGAATTCGCCAGTGTTGCTTGGGTAGTTCTATAAAATTCAGAAGAGCTACATAAATTTACACTGTCCAAAGATGTGGCTCCATATAAACTTTCAAAATTTATTTCTAAGACTTGATTAAAAATAACAGGAAGACTGTATTTTCGGTTCACTAGGCACCCCAGAAACTTTAATCTCAGTATTTTTTGCCATCCTGTTTTGGGGACAAGGCATTTAAAATGGCAGGAATACATAGCTTACTTGTTGCAGGTATATGATTAAGTAATTTGGCTCAGACAAAAAATACCCATGATAGTAAAACTCGTATATTCGTTAAAGTGAAATTCCCCAAATCTCTGTGTAATGTAAAAGCAATCTGTAGTTATGAGATTTTGTACAAATCTGATCCTGAACTGATAAGTCCCCACAACTTGGGGCAAATGTTAAGACAAACTTGAAATTTACTATAACTGCTTTTAGGGGAAAAGAGTCCAGTAACCACAGTTTAAAAAATGCTATAAAATTCAATATATTAACATAGAGAATGCAGTAATAAAAATATACACCAAAGAAACAGACAACTGAAGAGAACCCAACTTAGCTGAATGCATACTTAAGATATGTAAAAGAGAAAATGAAAAGACAGCAGTAGTCCTGTATGCTGGTCCTGCTTGGCTTATAAAGACAGAGAACATTTGTAGTGAGAGTATCTTCCTATATCACATTAAGTGGTAAGGAAGGTATTTTCAAGAGTAACTTTTCCTGTCATCATTAGCAGCACAACAGCTCACGGTGACCTCCAGGTCAAGGTACTCACTCTCAAGATGATCACACCTATTGCGTTGCAATAAATTTTGTTAGTCTGACAACTATTTTGAAGACATTTGAATTACAAGAGAAAAGAAAATATAGCACATATTTGACCATGCTACATTGCTGTTCTTTCTTCTCACTGGCTTTCTACAAAATAAATGTATTTAGGAGGACAGTAGGTAAGAAAACAACTACAAAGGTCTTGCATGTCAGGCACATCCATACTGTGCAAAGAGGAATCACGTTAGTGATAAGCCAAACCTGCCCATATAGAAAAATACCAATTTGGGTCCTAGAAACAACCATTTTTGCATCATTGTATTAAAACCAAAAAAGCCCAAACTGAGTAATGCCAGACTGTTGATTCTGCAACCAGAGTAGATTGCCAGATATATTCATGGTCTGGTTCTTGGCCATTTGGTACCACTGGATGTGGCATCTACAAAACATCCATATTTCATTTCACATCTTTTCAAAAAGAGGTCCTTGATAACTAAAGAAATATAAATAGTTATGCCCACAAATCTGCCTTACAAAGGTGGCTTTTCAAGTTTCAGAAGAAAGTATCAGTTGCACCAATCTTACCTTTTATTTCTTTGTATCTTTCTTGTAAACAATCATGCAGGAGTGGTAACAACATTTTGTTACTGTAAAGCACCACCCTTCTGAGAATGTCAACATGCTCTATCTCTATAAGGAATAACCGATTAGGCCTCACACACCTGTGTTGGGTAATAAATGTTCTACCTCAGTTTCAGCAAGGAGGAGTCAGAAGTTCAGTGATTTGCTCAAGGTCACACAGGAAGCCTGACAGAGCTGTGAGTCTCAGTTGCTCACTATCACCCTACCATACAAGCATTGAGAACTGTAGAGATACAGCGCTCAGAAAGAATTACCTATATAAAAGTCCAGAAAGTAACAACATCTAGTGAGATAGCTGCCAACTATTCATCAATATATTAGCAGTAAATATTATAAACCTTACTTCTTTTATGTGTTAGCTGAAGTATAAAGTAGACACAAATCAATTGTTTGTTTAGTAAAAGGGCACCAAACTAACACTGACAAGTTCCACTTTTTTTAGTGTAGCTTATAAGGCAACACTGATGGCTAGAGAGAGCTTTTGAAAGGCTGGTAACGAATGCTGGTGAAAACATAAGACCTTGTAGGGGAACATAAAGATACATTAGCCTAGAATTTACATTTAAAATTACTTGGCTCTGACATGGAAAACTTTGAACTCTTTCTTAACTAAGAGTGATGATTTAGTATCACCTGCAGGCAGATGAACCTACGGATTTTGTTACTGCAAGTTTCCAAAAAACTGCTGACACATGTTAAAATAATACATCTTTTTCTTCAATATTTCATTAACCAATGACCATGGTAAAGACCGCGTTGTGTTGATTTTGTTTTAATAATTTTGGAGCTGCAGTAAAAACAGTTGAAACTTAAACAGCAGATACCAATGCCACATATGGTTCTTAACAGAAGGAAAAGCCTGTATCTTGGGAATCTTACTTTTCACACAGTGCAGCTGCAAGCAGTACACATATTTAGAGGACCTATCACTACTGGGTGTGTTGCAGATTATTGTTATTCTTGTTACATTTTTCAGTGATGTCTAGGGTTACCGTTTTTCAAGCCCCTCTTACCTTGACTGCGTAATTGTTGAGAGGATCTTTTGCATAAGAAGCTGGGTAGTAAACTGCATCGCCTGCCTCGCAGCATGGCTTGTCACTGGTTAGCCTGAAATCCGACCAGCTGTCCACCCCGAATCGCAACTGGTCTTTTTGTCCAGCCATGAACAAGTCTTCACATTTAAGTGCCAGCTTCTTCAGTGAATCAGCATGAAGGCTTCGGATTTTACCTACTACCTCTTCTCGGTTTTCAATTCCTCGATAAAGTGCTTGCCTTTGCGGCTTCTGGACACCTTTGCCCTGCTTAGTCTGTGAGATGCGTCTCCCTGTTAGAGACTCCATGCTATTGGAACACCGGTCCTTAATACTGATAGTGGTTAGGCTGGAAACACTGTTAGTTGCTGAGGTGGTTGCCCTTAGTTTTTCTGTAGGCCTGTCCAAGGAATCTCCTGACTCATTGTCCAGTACCTTGAGCTCCAGGCTGACCGAAGAGCAGGCGCTGCTTGCTTCCCAGTTGGTGTCAATATCGTAGGTGGGATTGGCCACAACGCACAGGTTGTTCTCCAGAGCCTGCTTCTGGAGATCTCTGGGAGTCGGCTCTGTGTTAGCTCTCAAAATTGTTTTCTTTGGGAGCGGAGGTGGTGTTGGCTGCAAGTTGTTCATTGTCTCCTGGTCTACTAGTCCTCCAAAGGCAATGGCATCATCCAAAGCTCCCTTCGGCTGTCTTGGCTGTTTCGGAGGTATCATGGCTGCTCTGGACTGTCCTGTGTAATAAGAAGATAATAGTAATAGAAGATTATAGTACTTGGCATCTGCTGCTCATATTTGCACTCGGCAAAAAAGTTTAAGGCAAAAAACCCCCAGCTGACTAGGACTCCCCCAATATTTGAAGAAAACCTAAATACATATCTGAAAAGATGAACTAATAGGGAAGCAAAATGATCAAATCAGCATCACATATATATCCTTACATACAGCTAGTCTTTATTTGACCTTGGCCTATATATTAAAATCAGGTTCAGTGCTAGCAATGCTGGCATTTTACATCGCACGGGGTTAATGACAAAAAGTGCAAGCAAAAACCAAATGTCAGTTTTGGCACTATGGCCAAATTCCAGTTTCAATAATTATACCCAGCCTCCCGTAATTCCTTCTGCAGTCAATCGACTATAATATTATTCCTTAGTTCCTATTGCAGTGTGCTAAAGCTATGGGTTGATGCTGCTAAGTGGCTTTGTGTACTATTTCTTTGAGAGGTGTATTTCTCTGGCAGGTGAGTCGATCTTTTTTATATATCCTCATAGTAGTCTGTAAAGCACTTGGGATCACTTGGATTTGAAATGTGCTAAAGAAGCTGAAAGCATTATTTCAGAATGGAAACAGAAAACTTCAAACACAAATAATGTAATTCAGACGGTCACATCAGAAAGTCAGGATTGCCTAGTAGATTCACAAAGTGAAAACAAGGAAGTTAAGCCTACTTTCACTCAAGTTGACAAGTGTGTTGCCACTGCTTTCAATGAGAGTAGGATCATATTTTCAGATTACAAAACTAGAAATATTTTTTGAACCCACAATT
The DNA here is from genome assembly GCF_929443795.1 of Astur gentilis. Lineage (NCBI taxonomy): Eukaryota > Metazoa > Chordata > Aves > Accipitriformes > Accipitridae > Astur > Astur gentilis. The sequence continues at coordinate 4,759,301 of NC_064889.1, read as the reverse complement.
TAAAACTCACCTGCCGCCCCCTGCAACCATAACTTTATCTAATACATTTCCCTTTGTCCTGGTTTCAGCTGGGATAGAGTTAACTGTCTTCCTAGTAGCTGGTACGGTGCTATGTTCAGTAGGAGAAGAATGTTGATAATGCACTGATGTTTTCAGTTGTTGCTAAGTAATGTTTAGTCTCAAGTCAAGGATTTTTCAGCTTCTCATGCCCAGCCAGCGAGAAAGCTGGAGGGGCACAAGACGTTGGCACAGGACACAGCCAGGGCACCTGACCCAAACTGGCCGACGGTGTATTCCATACCATGGGACGTCCCATCTAGTATAGGAAGTGGGAAGTGGGGGCGGGTGAATTGCCGCTCGGGGACTAGCTGGGTGTCAGTCGGCAAGTGGTGAGCAATTGCCCTGCGCATCATTTGTACATTCCAATCCTTTTATTACTACTGTTGCCATTCTATTAGTGTTATCATTATCATTATTAGTTTCTTCTCTTCTGTTCTATTAAACCGTTCTTATCTCAACCCAGGAGTTTTACTTTTTTTCCCGATTTCCTCCCCCATCCCACTGGATGGGGGGGAGTGAGTGAGCGGCTGCGTGGTGCTTAGCTGCTGGCTGGGGTTAAACCACGACACCCTTACTCACTTGCCGTGTGTACCTTTGTTGGCAATATTATGTTCATAGATAACCTGACCTAGATTCAGTCATGAGATTCCAAGCAGCAGGTTACATACACAAAAGCATGGCATTTCCACTGACAGACTGGTTTGAAACCTTTGTATGCTTCTAGGGAAGATGAACTTCCTGTCATGTGTTTGGATGGCTTTTAGAGAGGACAGTTATGTTTTATAACTGCCAGAGTCCTTGGAAATGAAGAATAAATAAATAAATGACAATAACATACGAGAGAACAAAAAACAATAAACAGACTACACAAATGACCAACTTGCTCCTCTGGGACACTTAAACAGTTGTTACTCATATCAAAATGAGATTTTTTCCACTCTTAATGATGAACTGCTATTTTCAGAGAAATTATTTTAGAAGTTTTCTACTACTCCTGTGAGGTTCATTGACCAGCATGGTAAGGTAGGAAGACAGTTTTTACAGTTGCAACACAGCAGAAATTAAATGGATGCTCTTATAATTGCAGCTGAGCGTCTTTTCTAATAAGGGAACAGCAAGTAAACAGACACTATGACTATTTGGCTATTTATAATATATGCTGAATCCTTGTCAAGAGAAGACCGAACTGGAATGCTGAACCAAACTGGGAGTGCAGATCTTGGATTCAGATTTGAATTACATCACTTTGGTCCCTAATTAATAATAAATGACTTCACAGTCTATGAAAAGAAAAAAAAGATAGCTCCCTTTACACTTTAAGAGATGTTATTACAGTTTTTATGAATACTATAGAATGTAAGATCTTCTTGGCTAGGTTGCACAAAACCCTAGAATGCTGGGTTAGAATGCTGAGAAGGACTTCCTAATTTCAGAAGATCAGAGAAGACTGTATTTTTATATGTATCCACAAACAGAATAGCCTTGGCTCTTGAATTCTTAACAATCGTTCTCTCTTCAATCATTCCAAGGAGATGACATCACAAATGAAAGTTGTATCTCTATCTTTTGTTTAAGCTCAAGAGATCCTCCGAAGAGCCTTATGGATTTTGTGATAACCCTAGATATTCCAATGTTTAAAAAACTGAATTTTGAGCAGGAAATTCCATTAGCTTTGTACATGCCTGATCATCAGGGAAGATCGCATAGGACTACTCCCCTGCATTGTCACCTTTTAGCTACTACAAAATAAAAACATGCAAAGGCTAGAAATATTGGAGAATCCCTGCATATCTCTCAAATCACTGTCAAGGTTGCCCCAAAACACCCGTAACACTCAGGGGACCCTCTACTGCTCCTTTCTGATCTTGGTATTGCAGTGAGCATGCTCTACAATAGCAGCTCTTCCTCTCACCATTTGATGTGCTGCAGCATGTAACACTGGTGTCAGCTGAGCCGTACAGAAACTCAGGTACCTTTTGCAGAGATGAAGAGCGGCATGATTTAAGAGTCAAAAGCAGAACTGATGTCTGCATGCCAGACACACACATCCACATGCCACAGTCTTTTGCATATCCAGAGACAACTTCATTTCTACTTCGTATCCAATTTTCTTAACTCATCCAAACATATGTTGTCTTCCACAGTTGCTTACTCTTACAAAATCTGTGACCTATGTACTTCTCCTGCTGGCAACATTCTGTGTTAAAGATCACTTGCCTATTTTCTCATTCTTACCCTCTTCCCTGCTATGCTAAAATAGCCTAACTGCTGGGGTTTTGAGAAAGGCTACTTATTTCAGGAGGCAGTTCCCTAATTATGCGATGCTTGTGTGACTTGGTAATCCAAGGACTGCACACATGCTAGAGGGAAACAGCAAGAAAACAAATTAGAACAAGATGCACATCTCAAGCAGTAGCAGCAGAAGCCCTCTCAAAGAAAGGTAAGATTTATAACAGCATTTCTTCTTGACTCTCTTATTTTCTGTCTGCTTTAATGGTCCTATCCTCCAAAAGCCATTCATACAGAAGAGTGTGACTGCAGCCAGTGACTTTTGCTAGGTGTTGCTTTTGCATAGCTATTGGAACTGTGACATCAAAACATCATTGCAGGTTTTCATAACCAGAAGTTGTCTTTGCAGATATCTGGTGGGAGTGACAGGATGCAGAGAACTGCATGTACAAGTCATTATGTAGTTAACTTTTTCAAGTATTCTCAGTGGAGGAACCTGAATTTGTAAAACATGTCATGTTACAGTATAGTTTCTCCCCACAAAAACAAATTTTCCATATTGAAATCTATCCATCTGCATTATGTGTTTGAAAAGCTTAATATCTGGACTGTTTTTATGCTGAGTTCTTAACGCTGTACGTTTCTTTCCTGCCCATTGGGCCAGTCTTTCCAGCTCAGCTTTCCCCAAGCATGGCATGATACTGCATGTCCCACATTTTTCAAAATTCATCGTCTAGCAAGAAAAAGGTTGTCTTAAATTTGGTCCCTGTCAAAGGCACAAAAACTTTCTTTTGCATAGAAGTACTGGTAGAGCATTTGCTTCCTTCTCCCCTCACATGCTTAAAACCCATCACTTCCTAACCTACTGCACAGACTCTCCAACATTTCAAGGTTCAGCCTGAGCTACACTCTTGGGAGGCAAATGAAAAGGAGGAACAGGCACAATACTAGGCTACCACTTAACAGAGATCTTTGAAGTGGCTTCCAGGGGATAGAGGATGTAACTCTTTATAGACAGCAGCTTTCTAGAGAGCTTTAAGTAATTCTACAGTTCAGTAACATTTTCCATTACAGAATCTCACTACACTATTCAAATATTAATACTTAGATCTCCAGACACCATGCAGAGGTCTGAAACTCTAAATCAGCTCTAAAAAAAAGCACTTAAATTTTATTTTTCCAAGTAACTGATTTATCATCAGACTTTGCATTGCAACCTGTTTCTGTTAGCTCACAAAACTATAAATCGGACACACTGAGCTCAGGTTTAGTTCAAATTTATATTCCATAAGCATGTTTTTCTTAATGACATGCATAATTATTGTTTAGATTTCTTGATAGTCCATGTATCTTTCTTTTTTGCTTAGACCAGATCAGCAGTATACATTATCAAGAAATCTCAGAACTGTGAAGGAAGATGCTGCTTTAATTGGGAAAACAACTAATGGTGAATTAGGCAAGCCAAGTGGGTGACACATTGCATGCTTCCATCCTTCCTTGAATAGAACTATTCCTGAGACGTATATTGCTCTATCATACATAGCATACGTTAGTCCGATACACCAATAACAGCAGGCTGCTTCTGTGCTTTCTCCAGACTCATTTTACTCTTGACATGGTAATCTATCCTACCTTCTCCTTTATTTTTGAAAGCTTTCTTCTGATTATATGCCATTACCATCTCATCCAAGAATAATGTCTCTTGTGGGAAGATGTGAATTAGAAAACAGAGCTGAAAAGAATACTCTAGTATTGACATTTAGTAACTAGGCTATTGCCATGATCGTTAACTGTTCTCAGTTTTAGTAACCATTGTAATACTCCTTAATCCCTAATCCCTTAGTGCAGGGATTTAGATGAATGAACTGGACCCAGAGAGCTAAAGTAGCCAAAATGACTCTCACTTCTGCCATTCTCCAATTTATCACATCAGTTTGACAGAAATTCCACGTTTTGCCAAGAACAGCAAAAATTAATAATCAAGCATGTACAACATGGGTAACCAATCTTCCAAGACCAAATCTTTCAACACTCCAGCAGAACTAAAATCAAAACTGTGGACTCTCTACAGTGGAGACCAACAAGAAAGGCATTTTTAGTGGCTTTTATGTGTCTGCAGGAAACCCCCTATAATGCAAGGACTGCACACATGCTAGAGGGAAACAGCAAGAAAACAAATTAGAACAAGATGCACATCTCAAGCAGTAGCAGCAGAAGCCCTCTCAAAGAAAGGTAAGATTTATAACAGCATTTCTTCTTGACTCTCTTATTTTCTGTCTGCTTTAATGGCCCTATCCTCCAAAAGCCATTCATACAGAAGAGTGTGACTGCAGCCAGTGACTTTTTGGCTGTAAAACAGGGCTGGGCTGACCACACCACTGGATCTTGGAGCAGTCCAACAGCGTTGGCTTTGGCAGCCTCTGCTGACCTGTTTCTCCCCACAGCCAGGAATGGAGTCAGATGTCCCAGTAATTCTCATGTCAGTACATCCCCACTTCATGTTACAAAGTCCAGTTATAAAGGCTGATATTGACTAAGGAAAATCCACAGGTTTGCCACCTCTCCACTGTACAAACTCCCCTTCTCTACCCTTGTCCTAGTACTTTTTTCCCCCTGTTGTACTTGGATATTGATCATCCTTTGCAATCTGCATTTTTATTATAATATGGAGCCTGGAAAACATTTCTCTGATCAGTTATACTGGTCTTTAACACCAGTACAAAATACATCACTCCTTAATAAACTTTTACCCTGACTGATAAAAATAATCAAACCATGAAAAAACCCACAAATGCATAAAAGTATGTTCCAGCTACTGCAAAAGCAACCAGCATGCTTCATAGCCCCAATTCCAACAAATGCAGAACATGTACAACGCTATTCTATAAGATTATTTAGTACACAGATTTACATGAACGTGATTGTTAATCCTATATTATACTCAGTTACTTACACATTTATTGTTAATTTAATAGATAAAAATCCAACCAGAATGATAATATATATAACAGAAAGGAAAGCTAACATTTGTTAAGTAACATTCATGATGCACCTCCACTTTCTCACCAATAGTTTGAGACTGTGCACAGAACTACAGTAAGATGGGCTGCAGGTATTAATTAAAAACTTCAGGTGCAACAACTTGTCTGCCATGGTGATCTGTCAGGTCTTGCTACCCGTCCTCCATTACACCATGTTAAAGATATTACCTGTACTAGTTATGCATTATAAAAAAATGCATCAGACTGATACTATAATCACTGTCTGTCACTGAACTGTCACTTTCAGTCAACAATGATTTCATTACCTTATAACCTGGCTAAAGCACACTGCCCTGGTCTAACATACTGACTGAGGCAATACTCCATGGCAGATGCTGTGCTTTGGGATTTTTTTCAGTATCAGCAATCCTAAAACCTAGAAACTTAGCCTCCTTTTTTCCACTTTTTTTTTTTTTTTTTTTTTTGGCGTAAAGAGAAAAATAGCTAATAATAAAATAACCTATTCTTTTTTAAATTATAGAAATACCATCCTGAGTATATTGAGAATCTCTTAATCTGCTTACAGTGATGTAAATTCAGTCACGTCAATTTTCCCCAAAAATTCAAAGATAGAAAAATTCAAAGATTTGTAAAGGAAAGGATTTTAATCATCTAGTCTATTGTCTTCCTTATCACAAGCTACAGGGCTTACGTGAACTAACTTCTGTTAGAATAAGGGTACACCTTAAAAAAGAAACATCCAGGCTCAACCTTACACATTTAAGCATTTGTTTCTGCATCAAGAGTCAACTGATGGCCACTGGATTTTGTTAAATCTGTTGATTGTTGATACCTCATCACAGTTCTGCTCACCGCATGAGCATCCACACCATGATCAAGCCAGACTGTTTCTTTGATAAGCTGAACAGACTCAGCTTCTTGAATTAGTCACTGTAAAGTGCCTGTCACAATACTACGCATTTTCAAAGCTTTTCTTTAGAGCCTGTACAATTTTTTTTTAAACATTCTTCTTAAACTGTGGTCACCAGGGCTTGTGTATGGCCATGGCAGTTGCAGGGTAAAAACGAGGTATATGTAACCTCTCTATTCCTACTGATGTTTCCTCCTGTTTATACACCCAGGAACACACTGAGCTCTTTTGGCCTATCATCATGGTAGGACCTCATGTTTCCTAAAAGTCCCAAGTCTTTTATGCTGTAGAATCCTCTATCTTGTAAGGCTTGCCCACATTTTTTTTTTTTTTTTTTAATTCCTAGATGTATGATTTTACATGTTAGATGAACTAACAAATACAGTCCATATTTTATACATGAGCTATTCTCAAATTTTGCATCTGCAGTTTGGTTCCTGACAAATACTTGCTGGCACGCTTGCCGTTTTTCTGGGCAGGACTGTAAAGTGATGATGGGACGACTCCTGTGGGAACAGGGAAAGGCCAAAACCAAATATATTTAGGGCAGTACCTGATATAAACTACTACCTGACGGCAGATGAAAATTCACCAAAGCTTGCCGTTATTTCTGTTCATAAAATTTCATGTGACATGTCACAATTGAAGATTAGACATTTGTCAAAGTAGGGACGTAGTACTATCTGCTTTTCAATAAAAAACATAGAATATGTATTAGATTAGTATTTAAAAAATGAATATTTTGCATTATGCTGCTAATTACGATGTTCACATGATCTATTTTACAAACTGTAGTATGTAGCTATAAAAAGCTAACTGTAGATACAATTGCAATTGAAGCAAGAATCAAATGTGATGTAACTTTAATTATATTACATATTCTCATATTATCCTTTCTTTCAGTTACACACATCAGTATGTGTTGATTCTACAAAATATATGATTTTGCTGCTTAGGTGATGTAAAATGTGAAAACAAGTAGGAATTATTCTATATCCCTACCTAGTAATCTCTTGATAGCTATCTGAATTAGAAAGTGAGGTTGATCAAATAAACCAGAATAAAGTTGGAACAGCAGCCAGAGAACTCGGTGCCATTTAGGGTAGCATTGCTTTTAACAACAAGCAGTAAGCTTGCCAGGCTAGACCAAGTCAAGCCTAAAAGTTAATTTAACTCTTTCATACCTAAAATTTAGTTTGGTGACAGCAAATCTGAAAGTGACCCAAGAATAAGAAGATTCTGAATAAAATGCTAAGGGGTTCAGTTTTGTACAGTTTTACAAAGGAGCATTCACACACAGGAACAACACTGACAAAAACAAGGACTGATGGGAGTGATCAGAGAATCACAGAAGCATTTAGGTTGGAAGGGGCCTCCTGAGACGGTGAAGTCCAACCTTCCTTGCTTAGGCAGGGTCAGCTGGAGCAGGTTGTCCAGGACCACATCCAGTTGGGCTTTGTGATTTCCACAGATGGAGACTCCACAACTTCTCTGGGCAACCTGTTCCAGTGTTTAACGATATTTGATTACATTTCCATAAGTTTACTATTCCCAGTTTGTGAGATGCTGCAGGAAGGACAGAGATCTAAGGACAGAAGCACATCTAACTGTATATGATGAAGCAGCTGCCATCAGGTGTAACATCTTGCGTAAGAAAATTGAGCTAAACTGAGTAAATGTTTAAACAGAAGATTCACAGTATCATTACTTCAGCCATGAAATACAAGTAATCCCTTGACTGTATGAGTGCTCTGGCTAAAAAATAGCAATCTCACCATGAGGAATAAGTGATATTTCATACACTAAATTACACCTTAGCTTGATCGTTTTATATGTCAGTCTGGTTAGCAACGTGAGCTAACCATGCTATAGATAGTTTTGATGTAGCTAGATCTACTCCCTGGATTCTATCTGTAATGTAGCTATATCCTAAATACAGAAAATATATAGATACAGATATATATGTATATCTCAATGAATTGAAAATAATTCATTAGAACTTTGAATAATTCCACCATAAAAATAGAAATTTTAGTTTTCCTCCTTGAAGTAACAATTTCTTGGTAGATGTTAGTATCACTCTTGGGCAGCATATTTTTCCTCTTTAACTTTTATAAACAATACCTAATTAGTGTTTCATTAGCAGAACACACTAAGAAGTTCACCACTAATTCACATTTAAGCAAAAAAATGCAACAATATCACTAAATGTCTAAGGAATGTATGCACCTGAGGGTTTAAAATTTAGTCCTTGATCCCTCAAACCTGTGTGGACATGCCAAACCCCTGTAGTTGTGAGCCATCTCAATGCAGTCAGTTCACTCTTGTCCAAATGCTTAATAAATTCGTACGCTTACAGGATTGGAGTGTTACTGAAAAACACATATTCAGATATTCTTGAACATAAGTGAGAGACTTTTGTTCTTTTAGAAAATTTGGCTGTAGGTATTCCTAAATTCGCAGTACTTCAAATCAAAATGCTTTAGAAAATTAGGCTGATAATATTGATACTGTAAATCGAGAGATGCTTATTTGTCTGGCTCACTTATCTTCCAGAGAAGCCCTGCATACATGCATCTCTCTAATATGAGTCATGAATTCAGTGATAGTTGAATGGACTGTGCAGTACCTTCAGGATATTCATATCTTAAACTCTTCTGCAGGAGCAAAAGTAAACTTTCAGACTAGGATAAGAAAGCTTGTAGTCAACAAAAGATGACTACAAATATTTTAGCAGTTATTGATCCTCTAAAACAAAAAGTCCTATCTTTTGTTTGGAAGTTTGGAAAAATATTGAAATCTACTTATTGTTTCTAAAAAAAAAATAGGTAGTTTGCTCTGTATTTTAAACCTCTCTGATAAAAATTCCTCCAACAGATAAAACAATGTGTCTTTTAAAAGTATTTGAGATGTTTATCATTAAGGGCAAGTCAAAGACAGTTTTAAAATCATAGGAAAGGAAACCTTCGAGTTGGTTGAATCTTTGCTTTCTTGGTTGTGTATCTCACAATGAGACAACATAATTTTATTTTCTATAAATTAATATTAAAAAGTTTTTGTCTTTAAAAACTAATCCTATGAAAAGTGTATGGAGCTGTTAAGAAGACAAGGTTCTTCACAGCCTGGAAAGGTATTAAAAATCTGGTCTAATTTAAATTTTCTTCTGCGAGAATACACTTACCTAAATTGCTGTATGTAGCACTGCAAGGATTTAAGTCAGGAGAATTTGAAACTTCTTCCTTTTCTTCCTCCCCTTGTGGGACACGGACAGATGATACTGGTATGACCGAGGCACTGCCACCATTATCCTGCTTCACGAACACAGCTCTAGGAACACGAGGGGACAAATCCTCCAGTGTTGTGTCATCGGGCACTTGACTGAAACAAACAAAAGCAAAATCACCAGGAGTCCAAAGCTGGGTACTAGATCCTACTGGCAAAATACCAAATTAGCCATTAAATATCTTCAGAAAAGGGAACGAACTGGGAAAGAAATAAGGTCCTTTCTCCCTCCCTTTTTAAGAGCAACTTTCTACAATATTTATTTTCCTTAAGAAGAAACAGCTTTTGACTGAAATAGTAACACGTAGTAGTTCATGCCTTTCATACAAAAAGGATAATAAAATGTTTTACAGCTGACTACAATCACCATATGTACGCATATATACACAGGCATGATTCGGCATAAAATGTGTAGGACTCGTAGGACAGCAGCAGAGTTTAAGGTGCTTTTTACCAATCAGAACAATTTTGCTTTAATCACAGATACCAAGGGATAGCAAAAGGGCTGTTAAGTCTTAATAAATGCATAAAACTTTAATGATACATTTTCATCTACTGGTAGGAATTTGGAAACAGACACTTTGGGAAACAGACTAGTAGCTCATCTAAGCCCGTACTTTACTTCCATCTGCATTAGGCCAATTGCAAAAGGCCATGAAGACATTCCTCAGTGCTTGCTCTTAGCTATGAAGTTTTAATCAAACTGTAATGGCTTATAGCACAAAACTGAAAATCACAGATTCAGTCTTTTTCCATGGATATATTTACTGCAGTATGATTTAGAAATTATGTGGGTTTTATATATACATATGTATAAAAAAAATATAAAAATATGCAGGGTTATTAAAAAAACCCAATCCTATTGAAAGCATAGCAGCAATTACCAATAATATGCCACATAAAATGTCAGAGCAAAAATATTTCTGTGTCTTTATGCTCTCTTACTTGCAGAAACAAATACTCATTATAGGCCAAATCTCAAAAGCATATGTCCTGTTCACTAGTTCTCATTATTACAGCCTGATCAAATTAGAACAGCAAGAATTTTAAGTACTTGTGACTTCCCTAAGGGATAGGACTAACACACTTCCTTCAAAAGATGATTGCCACATCACATAGCTGTACAGATATTTAATTTTTGTCTTAAAGATTTAAAACTTAATATAACTTCTGGTGGACAGAAACAAAATTTATGCATTTTTAAATAGGCAGAGCAGCTGAGTTTCTGTAATACAAATCCTTATAGTGGAAAGAGAGATTATATCCTCAAAGAGTTAACATAAATTATAGGCACGTCTCTCTATGCCAAAGCCAAAATACCGAAAATCATGATACACAATCTGCTAGCAATCCCAGTCTACGAAGATTAAAACATGCCAGTACTTCCCGTACAAGACCCCATATACGGTGCAGCGCGCGCATGCTGTTTCTACTCAAGACTCTTGGATTTTAACTGCAGGCTGACACAAACAAAACTCATTAGAACTTGTTAGTGAAAGAGAAAAAATGGCATAAGATCAAAAAGATGTAATCTTTAATCAGCATAAAATTTTTTATTCATTTTTAGTACCATGCATAGGAATGGTGTGAAGAACATTCCATGTGCCATAAATATGTCCGCATTAAAGAGTTAACCTAATATAATTTCAGAATAAAGCATACATAAAATTAAAGCAGTAACAAGGCTCTCAAGATGATGAGAAATTCAACTAAAGACTTGTAGTTGCTGTAAATCATATACATACCTGCATTGCTCAATAAGAATGTTTTCTTTAAGAAGAAATCGGTTCTAATAGCTTTACAGTTCTGTCATTGCCACAAACCAGGAATTATCATATCTCAAAGTAATTTTTTTAGTATCGATTGGTGAAGTACAGCACAGACTCATTCTCCAAACCAGACACATGCAAGCACATACGCTTAACCTAAGCTCAGAAGCATTTTGCCAAAGTAAACCAACAGCTAGAAAGGAAGAAACAAAAAAATACCAACTCACCCACTGTACTCACTCACACAATTCCCCATTAAAGGAAATTCTTTCAGGGCCTTCTTGAGTCTTTTAATCATGTCTTGAAACTCTGGCGAGCCATTGATTCCACAGTGTTCTGATGTGCTACAAGTTGTGCAAGCTGTAAGCAACAGGGCTGAACTCTGCACAGAGTGATACACCTACTGCACCTTAATGTTTACCTTAGGGGGTTGGTCCCAGGGACTTGCCAAAGCGCCCCAGGAAACCAGTTAGTTACAGCCCTGCCTTCTTAACTCTTCCACTGCCTTTGTGGATGAAAAATAGTTCACAGTCTACTACATCACTGTTTAGGTATGACAACTATGGTCTTAGTCACGTTAATTAGTTAAGGAAAAGCAGGTTCAAATTTCAAGAGGAGTTTTAAGAACTTCGACTAACCTACTGTTAAAAAGTACGTGAATATCTCAAATCTGTATTCCAACCACTTTTAGTGTCTGAATCGAATACTTTTAAAATCACAGCAATTAGAAGTCAGGCCATGAAATCTGTGGGGAAATGCTTCCCTGTATCTTAACAGTAAAGACGGAGAGATCAAGCATACATACGCAGTGCAGTGACTCAACGAGCAAAAAGCCGTTCCAACAGAACACAGAAGGAACGAAAGGCGAAAACATCCTCTCTCAGTGAGCTACAAGAACCGAATTCCCAGTTGCTTTTGCTCCATGAAATAGTCTAAACAGTTAAAACTAGTAGTTTTCAAGAAAAGTAGAGCAGCTGATAAATAAGCAGGGCTCTGAGATTAGAACCATTAAAGCCCTATAACTTTGTATCTGCTTGTTGATAGCAAGTGATACTTAAAGCTATCTCCTTATTTGGGATATTTATAGATATTTTGCCAGGATGGATTCTTTGATGCCTTGCATAAAAGCACATATTTAGCTTTTACCATAGTGGGCACAGCCTCCGCTGTCCATGCCTTTTTCTCTTCCCTTTTTTATTTCAAAAACAAACTTCACAGAAAATGAAGTACCTTAGAGAACTCTGCTCCTTGGGCACATGCGGCCAAAACTAAACAACTATTCACTTAATGGAGGGAGCAGCTCTCTGCACACAGAGAACACATTTGTTTTCCTAAAAAGCTGAGATTATGTGCAGCAAAAAAATTTTCCGGAAAAATGACTGTCCTTCAGATAACAACCCACTGAATTCACATACTTGTCATTCACATGTCCACAAGCTCAAAATTGTTTCAGAAGTGTTTTTTTTCTGCAGGGACCAATGCCCCTAACTCCTTCCCTCAGGCTCTCCTCCTTCACAGTTTTTGGAGGATAGCCAAAAGATGATGTGGTCTAACTTGCCTCGGTCTTTTGGGAATAGTAAGAACCCAGAAAGCAGCCTGTGTAGTGTGTTAATTTTTGTAAGGACAGTGGAATCATAGCTATTGTGTGACATGTATTTTCCTCCAATCAGAGCATGCCTTCTCAATTAGAGTGATTAATAAACAGCAACAAATATGAGGGAGATAAAGTGGAATACTTATAAGAAGCGATTCTGAGAGTCGATTCCTGAATTAGGGTCAGATCTAGAGGTCAAGCTGAGTGAGTACAGTTCTTGTGTAAGACAGCGCATAAATCCAAGTGGCAGAAATTAGTGACAGAAACACAGAGAAAAGCTGATGGGGCCTTCGACCCAGCTGAGACTCTTGCTCTCCTCCCTGAGTGGACATCAGCAAAGCAATAATCAATGGTAGTCATACAGTTTGAGATGAGAGAGCCTGACAAGGAAGATAATTTAGTTCTACACACACACACACACAAAATCTGTGTTACTTGTAGATATATTTAGTTTCAGAGATCCCTTTGAGATCTCCTCAGGCCCTATACTTCTAAGCTAATAAACACAATATAAAGCCTAAACTGACTGAATAATGCTTGAAGAAGAAATGCAAAGAGGTTAATGGCTTGAGGGTGGTCAAAGGCCACCTTACACAGGAGCTTCCACTCAGAACACAGACCACTTCTGCAAAACACTGAGCAAAGACGATCTATGCCCAGGTTTCAATCAGAGTACGTTACGGGTACAGAAAACCCATTCCAGTGGCTCATGCAGTTCAGGTCCTTATCACCACCATTAGCCAGAAATAGTCACTTAAGAGGAAAGCGAAAGAAACTTCTCAGGTGATGTTCTGAAATAACTAAGCCATAAAGTTTATTCCTAATTCTTATTGTTTAGAAGTTGGCTTAGTCCTGAAACGTGAGAATTTTTATATATATATTTTTAAATCTTGTATAATGCGGTGTTTGCATGGATAAAGGGAACATATTTGATAATCCAGTGAAGACATCCTGCTAAGCTCTTTAGTGTCAGTGAAACTTAATGGCAATGAGTTCCAAAGATTAACTGTGCATTATAAAAAAGGGCATTTTTCTTTATCCATTTTAAGTTCTCAGTCTTTCCATTTTACAGACAGTATTAGAGGAGTTAAGAACAATAATACATGATTTCCTATTTCTTAATCTAAATTTATAAAGTAATAAATGGTAAAATCCCTTCTACTTGATTCTTTAACAGGCCTTGGTGTTTACAAATCTTCACATAAAATGTTACCAAACATCTTGCTTAATGAACATGCATAATTTCTAATTCTGTTAGCATAGAGATGTTCTAGAGAAAAATCTCACATAAGTTTTTCATTGATGAAACAGGGTAAGAAAGATGGTTAATGCTCTTAAAAGCACTGTTGAACACTGCTGAGTAAGGTAAATAAACCTTGCTGATATCTAGAATAAAGCAAATCAAGATAGATTTGGGGAGAAGGGGGAGTTGATAGTCCCACCTGAACTTTTCAGGTGAGAATTTCTCCCATTTCACTAGACTTGCTCAAGCAATAATTTTCTTTTCAGCTATAACATCCTTGAATTCTCCTCATCAAGCTACACTTAAAAGGTTTTAGAGTCAGGTGAGAACCTTAAGACTTACACAAAGAGGTCCTCTAAACTGGGAAGGACTTTGTTCTAACAGAGCCCTACTGTGATTTAAAAGATTTTGTTCTCTTCTCAAGTAATTTCTGAAGGAGCTGTGGAATCTGCAGGATTGGATCAATGATTAAGTGGAATGTGGCAGTGGTGGTTATTCCTGCCTTTCTCTGAATGTGATCCTGATCTTAATATATGACTACATTTTTGAAGAACAAAGATTCCAGTTGTTTTTACCAAGTAGTCTGTTAGAACATTCATATTCCTCTAGATATAGAGTACTCCGAGTAATTTCATGGCTCCTCTCCCACTGAATTAAGAGAGCCTACATGTAAGCTCCATTTCCTATGCTGTTCAGGTTCTCAAGGTCCGGGCCACAGATGATGTGCACTGTGGCACACCCCCAGCCCCAGTCACCTGTTTTTTTTTTCCTTAAGTAACAGCGGCATAACAGAAATTACTAAAGAACCCACTGAAGAGATAATCCATTTGGGGCCTTTTAAGTCTTGGTGCTCTAAATCACCTCACTGGAACTGTCTTTCTCCATTGCCTGTATATGGAAATTCAATGCCTAACTCAGATTCTTGAAATCACATTTGGATTACTGTAATTGAAAGCAAACAGAACAGTCGTCAGCAAGCTCAAGACAATCAGCACAACAGAAAGAATCTGAGGATCACTTACACTACTGAAATGCCTCCATGGCAGGCAGGAACTGTGCAAGTTTTTGGCCAGTTTTCTAAAAGATTCTCATCTGCCACTGACATTTATTTTAATTTCAGGAGCAGTAATCTGGCTGGAATTTACTTAAGGTGAACTATTTGTACTATGAGCACGGCACTGGGGTAAGATTTGAAGAATAACAAGACAATTTCAAAAGCTTTAGTATCTATGTCCTCTGATAAGTATAGAACCCACGAAAGTGTCCAGTGAAATGCCCAGGGGCTATTTTAACAACAACAAAAAAGCCTTAAAAGAACGCAAATTGCTGATGTAGTGTGTAACTGCAATGGAGAAACATGCTTTTTAAGAAAAATGTTCAAAACAAATCTTTAAAATATGTATAAGCATTTCACTGATTTTGGAAGGAAGATACAACAATAGGATAGTGATCTTCTGTAGCTATGAACAACAGAACTTGTACGAGCGCAAATCCTTTTGACAAAGTTAATGTCATTTGGGATTACCAATGTAATTCCTAAACTTTAGCTATGAAGGAGTCCTTTCTTACCTAAACGAGAATGGAATGAATATACAGACCTCACTACTTGAAGGAAGTATTTCAGTAAACATACAGTTTTATCTTTAGTTCATCCAAGTCTGACCCAAAGATCCTGTAAAAGAAAGTTATGGCTGACTTGTAGCTATGAAAGGAAACTATTCAGTTTAATACATAACTGAAATTGAAATGGCTGTGCACAAATCAGTTGTACCTTGATTTACAAAGGCACTGCCACCTAAAACAGTGCTGAATGAGGTTTTAGTTCAGCTCTGATGTGGTTTATGAAGATAGGAAAGGAAGAATCAGAATGCTGTGCTACAGTTTTCTTTTAGGAAACATCTCAATCTAAAAAGCTGGTACTGGGTATGAGCAGTGATCTCTCAATGAAGAAGAGAAACCTTTATCTTGTGAAACTCTAAGAGCAACAGTCTGATCCACTAAATAACAAAGCCTTTGAAGAATCTTTTTTTT
The DNA here is from genome assembly GCF_929443795.1 of Astur gentilis. Lineage (NCBI taxonomy): Eukaryota > Metazoa > Chordata > Aves > Accipitriformes > Accipitridae > Astur > Astur gentilis. The sequence goes on along the minus strand of NC_064889.1, from coordinate 4,743,181 downwards.
AAACTTCTGTTCAAAAACTGCTGTACCACCTTCATCAGTTACAGTGACTTAGGCCAGAAATAGCGTCATGTTATCATTTTTAGAGGTCAATTTTAGGTTTTGCTTGAGAACAACTGCTGCATTGTGAACTACTGGTGTTCCAAGAACACATGATTTTCATTGCAGTTAATGATAAAGCTGATGTGACTGCTGATTTTTAGCAAAAATTAATCTAGCTACAAATTTTTGGTAAATTTAATAGATTAGTATTTGCCAGCTCCTTTTGAATGACCGTATGTGCATCCTGGCATCAAACAGAAAGAAACAATCACATGCATAAAACAAAACCAAGTTCTTTTGCGTAACAGAGAGATAGTTTTCAGCTTTCCAAAGAAGTATTTTGCAAGTGCCATTCAAAGGGAAAAACTGACCTTTATAGTGATAACTTTAAATACCTTCAGCCTTGTTTTGTCATTATGGTATCAATCTTTAGCAGTTTTGTAATCCATTGTAAGGTAAGGAAATATTGTATCTTCGTTTAATCTGCTTTCAAGACCCCCATGCTCCCCAGTAACCTGACATTTTTAAAGCTTATCTTATTTTCCAGGTCATCAGTTTGGTTTTTCAGTGAGCTTACTGTTGTTGGCATTTTGAGTTAGAAAGTGTCACGTTCATTGACTGCCATCTTCATGTCTTCTGTTTTCCTCTAAGCCTCTGCAAGCTTAACTGAAGATTTTAAACATCTTTTCCATGCACATATTTTAGCCTGAATTAACACTAACCTCTTACTAATACCTAAAGAGTTAACACAGAACAAGTACAGCATCTCATCTGTTAGGTCTCCTGCTTGTGCAAAAATGAAAGTTGACAATCCTGATTCTCGCCTACTGGGAAAACAAAAGCCAAAGTCCTTAAATAAAAAAACCTTCATTTTTTAGCACTATAAGGTTTCACTTGGTCTCCTTAACAATATTAAAAATTAAGTAAAAAACCCAAATAAGGCATCAAATTGCATTAAGGTAACTGAATATAACAACTGAAGGATAAAGATATCCACTGTCCAGTGCTCCCACAACGTATTTCTCAGCACCTCAGCGTATTTTCTTTGAAATTTGTAGAAACCGTAGAACAATATTGTTAGAAAGAATAAATTCCAATTCTAACATTTGGAAAATTCCAGTTTTCACCAGGGAAAATTGTGAGATATGGTTTTCACCAATATCATCATGACTTGCAGAAAAATACAGAGTAAATATACTTTTTGGAATAAGTGAATGAGACAGGGCAGAATGACCGATTGCCTTCAATAGTAAGGGCAGAAGGTATTCCAGTATTAGTGCAAAAATATAAAGCATTGTAACAGCACCATCTCTGGCGTAGTCCAAGAACAAGTGCCAACTATGACCGCAGCCATTAACCTGTTATTGCCCTTTTACCACAGAGATAAGCAGCTGCTCCTTCCTGACTGGTCCCTTTGTCACATCAGCAAATCGATCTGGCTGAAAAATAACTGCAAAGCTATTTTTCACTTGGAGCACTCCCCCAGTCTGGTTCCCCACAGATGACCACATGAACTGTCTCGCCAGCACAAGAGTGGGGCACTAAGGAGGTGGGAGCAAGTGAATCTCCTGATGGCAATGTATTTGGCAATGCTGCTAAAAAAAAAATAATGTTGGTACAACCTCATTTTCTCTAGGTTCCCCGGGAGATAACAGAAGAAATGAGTTGCTCTAAGGGCCATTGAGAGCGCAAACTTTTCCAGTTCTTTAACTTGCTCTCTAAAGCTGCCTACTTCTCCCCATATAATTTGGAGTAAGTCTAGAGAGACTAGACTCCTATCAAGGGTTATTCTAGCCTTGGGTACACTCCCCACTGTCTTCAGCCTTAAACTGTATTATGCACTGTAAATACAGGGAAACCCCCTTTTGCCATCACCCACGCCCCTGTATTATTGTGGTACTGTACATCCTGCAGAAATGCTGAATGCTTACAGCTCCTACTGACTTTAATAGTTTGTGAAAGTGCCTAATGTTTCTGAAACCGACACCCACAATTTGTACTGGCATTTTTTTTTAAACTGAAGTTGTTACGTTCATGTACTCTTTTTTTTTGTTTTTAAGTAAAATTCTTGACCCTGAGCTTGCAGTTCATCCAAGTCTGCAGAAACAGACAATACACTAAGGTTTTGGAGACCATCCTATCTTGTATTTGGGGCAATTACTTCAAATGTAAATCTACAGAAACCGGCTTTACATCATACTGTAATAAACCCTATCACCACCTTACGTTTCAAAACCCAAAGCTGACCACGTCTGACAAAAGGCAAACAGTCTGAAAAGCAGTCCTGATCTTCATGAGAATGCTACATCAGTGTTCCCAAGATGTGATATAAAAGTGATTTACTTACACTTGGTGCAAATAGTCACTCTTGGTTAGTTTAAGACATAGTTATTTTACTTTAAGACAAGCAGCAATCAGTTTATGGTAAACTCAAACTATGCTCACAGAGAGCTATCTATTAGTTTAAGTCAACTTTTAAACCATTTTAACTAAAAATCATTGCAACTTTCTTGTATAGACAATGGGGAAAGAAAAACAAAGAATACTGCCACAATACATTTTCTGAGGGTCACACATAGCTAAAACTTTTAAAATTTTTAATTTCCTACCACTAGGTTATTATAATGAATTAAATAATGCAAGTTTAAAGCTATTTTGGAATTGGTTTGTATAATAACATTGGAAGACATAGTTCTAATACATCCACAGCTGTGGTCTGTACCCAGTGAAATGCATACTATGCCCACCTGACTGACAGCAACAAATGTCTCCAGCCCTCTTAGGTTATGCACTGTCATGAGCTATAGGAACTCAGTGGTATGTTGAAAACAATGCATATCTGGAAGTAAACATGGTTCTTTGTGTTCAGAGACAACCAGAAAAGCATGCGTACCCTTAATAAGTGAACAAACAGACCTTTAAACCAAGAGACAGACCTAAAATGTTCAATTACCATGAACTTACAGGAGTGAAGTAAGTATCTGCTGGCCAAATAGTTTCACAGAAATTGAAACAACGAATCATTTTAGTAAACTCCGATTTAAAAAAAAAAAAAAAAAAATTAAATCACTGAACAAAATTGTCAGGCAGAAATGGAACGACCAGGTCTACTGAATCCAATACTGTTAGGGGGCAAAGTATATTCATCACTAAAGGCCTTGCAAAAGGGAGATCGATTATTTTATAATCTAATTCTATTATTACTTTTTTACATGGTTTATTTTGGGAGTGCTGCAGTGACGCTGCAGTGTAGCATCAAGTTAATTAGCATCTCTTGTATTCTTGGGTATGTGAGACAAAGTTAGCACACCACCTTTTATGAGTCACGGATTTTTTAATTTCTATTATACTTTTCTATAGTTGCCTTCTATTTCTGCAGAGAAACTCTTTAGTTTCCCTAACATAAGAACACTTTCTTAAACTAGACATTCAGGAAATGTATCTGATTCAATGTGACATGGCTATTGTGACATATTAGTGAACCTGCAATACAAACTCCAAATACCAGATACTCTTTCTAGTAAATTTTTTTAATCTTTTCTGATACCCAGTATAACGCAAAGATTTTAAAAATATGCTTTATGTTACCTAAAATAAATACACTTTGAAAAAATTACACTTAATGTAATTACACTTAATTTCTCCCCTTTTCAGCAGTATATACAAGACAGTTCACGACTGAATAAGTGACTAAAAATGATTAGCAGATTACCTGGGGATTTTCTTGGGAATCTGAGGTGGTGATGAATGGCTTGCTATTTTCTGTTCAGAGCTCTCCGGAGACTTTTCCTGCATTTCTCCTTTGTCTTTTGCTAGTGCATCTGTGATAGCAAACTCTGCTCCACTCTTGTTTTGATGATCAGCCTTTGGTTCAGCTTGTGCCGGTTCACATCTATACATGAAAACTATCGACGGCTTCTCACTGGAGTCTGATTTTGCCTCACTGAACCAGTGATGACGTTGAACTGGAGGAGGGGGGAGCATATGTATAACAGTTCCATCAAGACCCACCAATTTTCCTTTCTCTCTTTCTTTCTCTTTGTCTTCCTCATCATCAGTTTTCCTGCGGCGGAAGAAGCTCTTAAACGATATCCAGCGCTTGGGTTTCGCATCAGCAGCTCGCCGACCTTCTGAATGAAGGATCGACTCGGCCTCTGTTGACCTGGTGGGACTGTTTGGTTTGGTCCAATTGCTGAAATGTCTTTGCAACAAGTTACTTGCATGATAGGGTGAAGAAGTGGACCGTGGAGGAGGAAAGGGCGGTGCTTGCTCTGTTTTGGGACTCGTGGTGTTTGGGGTGGCTCTCACTAGCTTTGGAGAGTGAGTGGCAACTGGCTGTGAAAGTGAATCTTTCTGCATTTTAATGGCAGTGTTTTCCACTGTCTTGGATGACTCTATTTCAGACTGTGATGTAAACAGAGATTTGGGTCGTACCAGGGTGTTTTTAGTAGCATCTGCATCAGGGGGTAAGGAATACAGTTCTTCTACGCTACAAGACTTGGGTCCAGACTGAGGCGTTTCTGGAGGAGACTGTGGAGGCTGGATAGAAGCCACAATCTGTGAAAGCACCGTGCTTGCATTCTCTCTACAGATGCTGCTGCCAACAGAAGCCTCTGGTGTTACGTCTATTTTTGCTGCAGGCTCTTGTGTTGTCTTTTGAACTCTTGATGGGGAGCTGTGGTCAGAACTATGACTTCTCTGTGGCGATATCTGACTTTTACCGAGACAGCTATTAAACTCTTGGACCTTTTGAGCCACAGAACCCAGCCTGCATTCAGAGCTATTAGTCACTCCCTTCGCTTGGGAAAATTCAGTGGGTTTACTTCCTATGGCTTCAGTCATTTTGCTTTCTGTTTCTATTTCTTCGTATGTGTGGCTTATTACACTAGTAGTTTTATCTTTGATGGATAGCTCTCCGCTGGTCCCTAGAAAACTTTTATAGATAGCCAGGTTATCATATGCATTTGGATTGATTACAATGGGAACTTTAATAGCATTTTTTGAACTCTTAGCATAAGTGGGCTCATCATGAATGATAATAGGAAAAGGTGGCATGCCAGCATTATTGTAGCTGTTGAATTTTATCTCAGATAAATTGGGAGACTTAACCGGGATAGTTTTTGAAGAAATGTTTGTAGCTGTAGGTGAAGTAGGGGCTGACTTGTGGCTTGTCTTCCTGGGAGGAACAGAAGGTCCTGAGCTGTTCGCAATTAACTCCACCTTAGGTATCTTCTGTCTCGGACTAGTACTAGAAGTCCACACCTCTTGATACCTGATTGCACTGGATTTTTTCAGATTAGTATTTACTCGTACAGGTGATGCTGCAGAAGATGTGATAGGTGTGCCTGGAGTTACTGGTGAGCTTGGGTTAGACGATGTATTTTTGGTTTCTGAGGTTTCAGTCTGATTCTCCTTACATTCATTGGTCATGGCAGCTGATACATCTACTATGGTATAGGGCTTGCAAACTGGTTGTTCCATATTCACCACCCTGTAAGGTTTAGCCTGCTCTTCCACAGGCACCAAATTTATAGTTACAGCTTGTCCAGAAATATCTGAAGAACTTTTATTCTCTTGCTTATCAGTCTGCACAGCAATTTTGCCATCCTTCTCTTCCAGTCGAAGCGCAAGGACTGCCTTGTGAGTTTCTAGACTTTTTGGAACATTTCTGGGAGCTTTTGACACATCCTGCACTTGTTGATTATCACAAAGACTTTCATATTCTGGTTCAATCAATTTGAGGTCCTGAGGAGTACTAGGAGATAACCCTCCATTACAGAGCTTCTGTGAAGAACTGCTGGTTGTTCCAGAACGAGACTCTTCAGTCAAAGAAGAATCAGGAGATGTAGAATCAGAAGATACCATGCTCTGCATGCTCTCTTGCCCATAAAGAATCACAGTCTCTTCACCATAACCATTTAAAATTTCATCGTAACTGTCGTCATAATCTACTGCACAGATCCGCTGGAGAGACTTGTTTCTAAGGGGCACGGTATTCCACTTTTTGTCAACACAGAACTGAACAGGAGATAGGGTGTTAGCTCTAAAATTAGCAAAGCGAGGTTGGCCCCTCATACGAATTTCCATTGCTAGCAACTCTTCATCACTTTCGTCCCAGCTCTCATGCTCTTCTTGCAGGCTGCCAAAAAATGTGTCATCCTCACTCTCATCTCCGCTAGAGAACTCTGGATAACAGAAACGTCCACCTTCATTACTTATTACTTCAGTGCTTCCACTCAGAATAACATGCTTACTGTGTGAATCCTTCATTCCACCCATCATGCAGCTTGGAGGGATCTTTCTTTCTAATGATCTTTTATAACAATTATTTATTCTTCCCAAAAAGGTTTCTCTTGAGTTCATATCATTTCCAGTTAGCTGAGGTGTGGTATCCAAACCCGCAATCTCCTTCAAAACTTCTGTCAGTCCATTATTATTGTTATTCGGTATCTTACCTACACTATCATTGCCATAAGGCCTTTGGACATGGCTATAACCTTCAATTTCATTTTCATTATTATTGTTCAGTGGTTTTTTGTTCAAGACAGCTTTGTTTCGGTTCCAACCTGCAGGCACTGATTTATTCTCACAATGATCCGGTGTGCTGATTTCACCACATACACCCTGCCCATCTACTACCATCATGGTGGGTTTCACAGCTATAGTGGGTTTCTTTGCCACAGGTGGTCGGAAATTTCCTGTATTTCTCCCACGATGACTGTTACTTTGGTTTGCATTGGATTTCAGATTTCCATGTGAGAGGGTTTTTTTTTCAGATACTGGGGGTAACTGATGCAAGCTTTTGGGCTTGAAGCAGTTCTTACATTCACCAGGTTTCCAGACGTGTTCAGTGAAAGTGTTGCAAGCAGACATTTTCCCAGAGCGTTGCGCTTGATGCTGTGCTGTTCAGTGCATGGTAAGAATTTCATCCATATGTTTCCACTCTGTTCACTTAGTATGGCTACTGTTTTGAGCAGTGATCATTCTGAAACAGAAAAGAGAATGAAGATAAGAATGGGGAAAAAACAGGTTGTTCATTATACTTCCATTTTCTACACTATGAACAGCTTGGAATAAGCCAGTAGCCTTTTGCTGATGTCTTAGCTCTTTCTACCTAAATTTACAAAACTACGTAATGCAAAAAAAGTTGCAAATATCATTCTTCTCATACAGAAAGAATTAAAACTTTGGCAGCTAAGCCCTGTATTACTGAAAGCAGAGAAAGAGTGAGAGAAATGGCAATGACTGAGAATTTAGAATAATTTTCTTGTCTAGGTCAGGACCATTGACCTTTAAATTTGCCCAGTAAAACAAATGCTAGAAAGAGGATATAAAATGGAAGATTAGTGCATATTGCTTTCAACATAACTACTTATACACAAGACAAGAAAGTAAGAGTATGCTTACTCTCCTAAATGCAATTGAGATCATGTGTTTTAGCTTCAAATGTAAATGAGCTCAGCTTAACTGACAAAGTATGTTCAAGCAATTCCAAACTCTGCCATTTTAGCACTTTTTTAACCAGAGTGAAATTATAACTGGACAGGTATTTTGGTTGAAGGGACAGGCTGGACTGCTATCCTGAAAAATCAGATAAAAAATGGTAGGGAAAGCTCTCTAGAAAGTCACTGTTTCTTCTCCTTTAGCTTACAATAGTGGCAATAAACCATTCTCACATCCTCACAACAAATCTATGGATTTTAGTCCCTGATTTGTTTCACATGTAGCTTTTCTACGTAAACCCTCCAGAAATAACAACTGAAAAAGAATTGAAAATCTCTTTGAAAGCAAACCTTTTTATTTCCTGAAACGATCAGCCTTAAGTAAAAACCAAACATGAATCTGCTGTGCTTTACAGTCATTGCAGTATCCAGGATTTGAGACTTTCATAAATTAATGCCTGAAGATTTTAAGCCTTCTAAGCCAAATCCACAACTCTGGTCTCTTTGTCACTGTTGCATAACTCAAATTATTAGAGACATTTTACAGAGGTGAAAGAATCCGTATGTCCACTGATACTTCTGTAAACACAGGCATTGAAAATCAATGATTTTATATTCTTACAGGCTTCAGGTAAAAGTATACTTGCTGATCACACAGGTACACTGAAAGGGTATTAATAAACCCATTCAGTTAAAGATGCAGCTCTCTATGGAGCCCCTGGCTAGTAAGACGGCAGCAGGACAGCTATGCTGGAATTCACCATGGGCACAACTGCTTTCCATCAGTGTAGCAAACAATAGAAACCATTAGTAAAACTGACACTTGTATGAATTTGTTACTCTCCTCACATACTGCTCTGTGTTTTGGCAAAGGGCTGTCCTGTGCTGGAAAACTATAATATAGCAATCCTTTTCTAACACCAGATGGGGCTGAAGTCTAACTCTATTAAGGGTATCTTCAGACACATTCATGGTACTGGGGCGATCATATTTCATACATTGACTAAATACATTTCCAGACAAAGCTTTTTGCCAAAAAATCAGTGCCAAAAGCTTTCTCTCTATGACCTAAGAGATAGAAAGTCTGCCAGATAGAGATCTGCCCAAACTTTCAGCCTTTGTTTTATATATACAAAGTAAAATGCCTTTGTATTTTTTTGGTCTCTGCCAAGATTTGTTGCTTCAAGACTTTGCAGGCCCATATATTGTAAGCAGAAAAATTACATTAAGAAATTATTCTCCTAAAATCAGAGAGAGAGAGAGAGCACAAGAATGAGTGCACATACTAGAATTTTATACTCTGGTTAGCTCCTTCTTTTCATGTATTTAACAAATAAAAGGAGTAAAATTACACTAATGGGAATCTAATCTAGATGTTTTCTTGGAAAATATTTCTCCATTACATAAAACCTCTGAACAAACAATTTAAACAAAAGGGTTAGTGTGTATGTGTGTGGTTTTTAAGATTTAACTGGGTGATATTATTTCTCCAAAACTGCATAAGCTTACTTGCTCTAGAATCCTATCAAAAACCAGACAGCTTTATGGCCTTCCAGACTAAGCATTTTCTGCTAATAACGCTGGGGTAGAAATGAGAAAGCACTCTATTGCACACCTTCATGTGACTACATTTCTATGTTTTACCGCTGGCTCTATGCACTCTCATTTGCTCACATACACCGATACTAATCAGTTCTCCTCTAACCCAAGTGAGTGCTACGCTCAACATATGAATGTAAACTATAGGAAACTTAACAGAACCACAACACAATGCTCCAGTCAGAGTAAAAACTATGGCATTGTCGTAGCTCTGTGCACACATATATCCCACGTCCCAGGAGTACCACCTGCAGCAATTTAACTTGAAAATAAAATACATGCTGACATGTCCATTGTAAATGCAGACATGTAACTTGTGCACAGAAGATACATAAGACCTGTAGAGGTATTTTAGATCTTTTGCTCCTCAACACCTAATGGAAATGGCTTAAACACAACCACGCTCTCTAACGTGACTTTTGACACAGTCTGTGAAACAGACAAGAGCCACTGACTTTTCTCAGCGTTATAAACTACAGCTGGGTTTCCAGTTGGCTTCCGCACACGCAGGATGAGCAGTTCCTGTAGCATGCTTTGACACTGCCTGCAGCTGTAACAAAGAGGAAATGAGCACCTTCAAACAAGAGGAAATGTACCTTAAGAGAGCAACCAAAGAATTCCAACACTGTGCTACTTTCATACTTTGAAATCAGAACAACTCCTGTGCTACTACAAATTAAATTCATAGTGACCTTTATATATCTAAACAAGTATTTGCATTCTAAAAAAAGATTCAGGCAGTTTCTTCATTGCTGTACATTTGTTTCTGATGTTTTCCTCTCCCTTTAAAGAAAATATATTTACTGTTTCAACTACAGACTTGCTATTATGAGTGATAACTGTAGTGAGAGTGATTAGGAGTGATAACAGATATGAAGTCTTCCTTCAGTATTAAAAAAATGTAAAACATACTTCATGTGTTCAGGCTATTGCTTCCATTGCTGTTAACAGCAGCTGCAAATTGGTAGAGGGCAGCAGAGTCCACTGAAGGTAATGAAAATGCACACAAGTACAACAAGAAAAAATCTTCCTGACGTTGTTCATTTCTAGACTCTTACCCTACTCTCCAAAACAAAGAAGGTCAACAAGAGATCCAGGCAGTCACACATCAGATCTCTTAAGCTGCTAGTGATTAGGTTTCTTTCTTCCATAACTTCCCAGCTTCCATGACAGCCCGGGTAGGTAACTGCTAAGGAACAAGAGGGAATGTGCAGAGCTCCTAGCTCTTCTGAAATGACTAGTTTGGATGACAGAACTTACTTGAAGATACACAATCTCTGCAAAATCAAGGCAATAACAACCTTGGATATTAAATACGAAACAGCATTAGGCTTCTAAAGAGACCATTAACAGGAAATACACAATATCAACATTGTGCATTTCATCCCTGTATCTCAAAGCCTTTTATGTAAGTTGATAAACATTAACTACTCACAATTTATACACGGAAACATTGCAGTGCAGTCACATTAAATAACTTAAATTCACCAAGTAAGTCAGTGACAGAACAAGTTCTGCTCCTAATGTGGTGCTGCAGCCAGCAGATCGTGATACTTAATTCACTAAATGGTTGAATCAGCACAGATAGTTTTTCAGCTTTAAAGGCCAAATCACTCTTTGTGTAAATGACAATAATGCTCCTCCTTTCAGCTGATGCACAACTGCATGCAGGAAGGCTCAGTCTGGCCATGTTAGGTTGATGTCAAACAAACAGAAACACAAAAGCATATTTCACTTTCCAGGTCAGAGGGAGAAAATGACAGTCAGAGCTGCAGTGTGAAGATGAAGTAGTAATCTGCTGAGATATCCACGTCAGGAAACTGAACCTTGCATAGAAATGCAGAAGTATTTTTGTGGCTTTTATTTGTTGACATCATCTTTGCTGAGTGCACAAAGATAGTAATAAACATGCATTTCAGACATTTTCCCTTTGTTCTAAGTAATTTCAGGCTGGCAGGTCTCCTTTAGATGTATGCTGGCTGAATCACAATGAAGGCCTTCTCCAGTAATACTTTATACTAACATAATCCAATTAAAAGGAACTTAATTGGTGTGCAACATTCCCTACAATTTCAACATTTTAAAAATGAATAGTCTCAGTAAGTACCAGATGGTGACACACACTAATTAATCAGGCCTGCTCAATGAATGAGCATATTAAAATGAATGCACCTATTAGACATGTGTTTTCAATGCTGTATGCTGCAAAAAAACTCCCCTTAAATGAATGCCTGCCATATTACTGAGCAATATGCGCAAGTGTGCATTTCATCATTTGTAACTGTAATGCTATCACTCTTGGATCTCTTCTTAGATCACTAGATACTTGGTACAGATTTCCTTTTGACTGTCCTCCTCCAGGGAAAAGGCGTTTAGCTTTAGCACTGCTATCCATGAAAATGGGCCTGCAATTTTTATGCTGCAGAATAAATTGCATTGATCAGCCTTCTTATCGGACAACAGTCCAATAAATTGCTACTGAACAACCCATGAACCTCTCACCATTGACAGGTATGTCCTCAGACTGAAAAAAAATTAGCAATGTGAATCCAACCTAGGTTTCGTATATAGGAGTGCCCAAACACCACAAAACCACTATGGCTTTGTGGTTTCGTCTGAACCCACTTATAGGGATCTGGACGGTCACTTATCATCATAAACAACAGGGCAAGTCTAACATAACAAGAATGAAGTGATGGTTATTCTTTGCCAGTATCTGATTTCTGTTTCTTTTAAACTTTAACATAATTATAAACATTTTAAAAGACTATTTGGGAAAACCAAAATGCTCCAACTTCACACATATGGTTCTGCTTGGGTCGCTATGGGCTGTAGAAACACTTGGTCTCCTAGAGAGTCTCAAGACTTACTGACTTAGGCCCACTGAACCATCTAGCACAAATAACTGGGACCACAAACAGATGTGACGTGCTAATTAGGTTTTTTTTCTCCTTCATGCCTTAAAAAAAGGTCATGTTAAATTTTACATCATTCGTCCAACTTCAAAGGGGAGCAAAACCCCAAGTGAAGCTAACTGCAACATCTGTTAGATACGTGAAATACAACGCAGAGAGAAGAGCTTCACAGCCAGAGAAGTCATGGTCGCAATTTGAAGGCATGTTGAGAAACACACTTGTTTACATTCAGTAACCGGCAGCACTGTGCTTTGAATAACCTTGCAGCACTTTAATTAATGAAACGTATATCAAGAACAACAACAAAAAGCACTATATAGTACCACAGCAGAGTTTGGAAATAAAAGCTGAAGTATCAATATTAAAAAACGTGAGTAGCGCAGAACGAGTATTTTATAATACAGATTTTTGTAGAGAGGAACGGTGATTCAACAATTCGGTGAAAAATCAAGAAACAGACCCTGACTCTTAAGTGTGATGCCCAGTTCAGTCATGGCACTTATTTCACATAAGGTATGCCAGGGAAAAATGTGACATTAGATAGTGGCAAATGGCATTATGGACTGCCACAATTTTATTCCCGAAGTGGACTAATATTCACTAAATATTGGATCATTGTTGTAACAAGCCAGAACTGTGACTATGGCAGATAGCACAGATGGAGATTTCCATAAATGCTAGGCATTATCATTTCTGTTAAAAAAGAAAAGTTCTATCTTGTTGCAGATAGTTTTGATTTTTTCCCTTCCAGTCAGAACCGAGTGCCCTGGTAACTGTCCAAGGCCATAAAATGACAGTTCTGCAGAAAATGCAATGAATCTGCAGTGGATATTGAGAAAGCAATGACCTCGACTAAAAAGTTGCCAACATACTTTAGAACCACTCTTCAGCACCATGGTACTATGCTGCTAAGATATAGGGAGTATGATGGATGGAGAGGAGAACAGAATCACTTCTACCCGAAGTACTGAAAAAAAGCCTAGTTGCAAACTTGCTCCAAGACAGTATGAAACAATCAGGAAAACAACTTCAAACTGATTCTGTTTTTAACCTCTCACACTGTATTTTCTCTCCTTTAAAAAGAGTTTAAATTACATAAATATTTCATAAAACTAAGTTAGTGAAGGAAACCCTTGAATATGTTTTTTCTACCTAAAACTTGCAAGAATAAAACTTCATGGAAATAACCAATGAACTGGAGCAAAAACCTGCCTAGGGCCAGACAATCTGTAACGCTTCAGAAGAAAACAGGCATTTCTTTATGATTTACCTAACCCAAACAGATAATGCCACAGAGCAGGGAAAAGGCAAGAAATATCCTCAGGATCTGCCCAGGTAATCTGATTAGATTCTGCATCATCACACTGAGAACACAAAAAACAGTAATAAGGACAAGCTCTCGCATTTGGTGCTGAGGCCCAATAGACCAGCCAAGGCATGTATTTGAATATGAACTCTTCTGAGTTCCAATAAGAAGAGATTCTTAACTGGAGAAAACTATTAAATTTTTTTTTTCCCTTTTGGAAAAATCATCATTTAGCATTAATAAAACTTATAATGAGTATTTGGACATATATAAATATGATCATGTTACAATGATCATTCAGACAATGTAGCACAGTGTATTCTTTAGGTATACTTTACTTGCACAGAAAATGAGTTTTCATTTTTTACCTTTTAAAAAGAAAAACCCAGTAACATAAGCCAGACTTATAATTAGTTTGTTTACCTTGCTTCCTAAAAAGGGCTGTGTACAACATTCCAAGATCTAGCAGCAAATTAAGGGTAAGCACATCAGTTGACAGGAACAAGCATGATAATTGTAATTAAAAAAAAAATAAAATTAACAAATCCTCAATTTCAGTGCACTTAAGTTTGTCCCAACTCTATTTAAGCAAAATTATGAGAATTAAGACCTTCACAACATATTAAAAATGCACCACTACGACTATACCTTGACCAATCCCATTATCTTTGATTTACCTTTCCTGGGCTCACTTGAAATCCTGCCCTTTGATCTTTTTTGCCCGTTGTTTAAGCACATGAAATCATCTAGAAGAATAAACTTTACCAAACCTTTACTAAACCTCTCCAAAACGTATTCACAACAAACAAAAAAGAAATACCCGAAAAACATTATACTGCTTCTATAGTTACAAACCCCAGTAACAGCTGTGGTTATCCTTCTGCTGAGCACAGCTTGAGAATGAAAACAGTGTATATCATCACTGTATTATTGAATTCATCAATTCTGCAACTTCAATTTACTTAAAACTCTCTCCCTTGGACTACTGCAACCTCTGGCTCCACAGATCTTTATGCTGAACCCCTGATGCAGCAAAAAACAATATTGCCAAAAAAATACATCAATTTCAGTTTAGCAAAATAACTTGCGGATAGCAAAATACAAAAGCGTATTAGAAAGGATACGAAGGACCTTACTAAAAAGTAGATGAAGACAAACAAAGCACTGTAGTGTCAGATGCAAGTAACTTATGAGAGAATTAGTGGATTGCAGCCAGTGTAAGAGGTCAGCTACCACACAGAAGATAGAACACACTGCAGAGAAGCCAGATGAGTACTCCATCAGTCTCAAACCCCTCTGCAAGAGCCTTATGAGTTATTTAATAAAGACTTGAGAGAATTCAGTTTAAAAATAAAACACTAGCAGCCATTATAAAAAAATGATATATTAAAAATAACTCATAAATTAAGAGCAAAAGCACAGCAGGGCTGGACTGCGTAAAGCCAAGAACTATGGAGAAACTTGAGAACCAGGTGGCTGAGCTACACCTAGAACTATGTGGTCCCTTATCAGAACCAGGCATCAGGACAGCAAGGAGCTAAGCACAGTATGAATGGGACATGGTTTTTATCATGACTTCTGTGAAAGAAACTTGCTCTTCTTCCCACCAAACAATGAAATAATGGGCAAAAGGGAAACGGCACAATTTTATTTTAAGTTTTTTAGGAAGTTCACACAAATTACTAACTGTAAGACATGCAAATGGTGCAACACAATACGCAAGGCAACCAGTAGATCACATGCTTTTGGTGTAAGAAAATCAATGACATGATTTACCGAATATTGTGTTCCCTTCTATTTATGACATCTCAGGAAGAAATGCAGCATTAAACAACCACAAAAATATTTTTAGGGATGAAAAGCTTTCCATATTAAGTGAAACAAATAGTTTAGTTCAGAATTGAGACAAATAAAAATAGTATTACATTAAATGATCCATCACATAAAGAAGATAGACTGGGTGTTCCCATTTAGGGTCCCTCTCAAAAAAGAGAGCAACAAACCTAATGCAGCGTATTTACATGAGCAAAAAGAAAATTATTCCATATAAAATGCTTCCTGAAACAAGCTGGCCCTGAGATCAAGAGGTCAGCTGGATTCAGAAAAAAAGATTAGACTTCTATACACAGGATGAGACGCTGACAGTTGTATTAGGTGGGGTAAACCCAAAGCTCCCAGCTTCAGTGCTTAAACAAACCATTAACTATTTGAGTTGAGAAGAAAACTCACTCATTAGGAAATAATTTCTTTACTGTCCATTTAGGAAGTTTGGGCAGCGTGAAGGACAGGGCCACTGCTGGCGTCTGGGTGCCAGACCACCGCCAGCACCGTTTCACCGCAGTACGCTTCCCGGCACTACGCGGCAGCTGCATGCAAGGTGCCCGTCTCGTGAAATCACGCGCCCGTTATCAGTCCCTTCACGCTCGCACATCCTGTTCTCCCGCTTCACCAGATCCGATGCATCAAACCACAGGATACAAGGTGTTGTCTTAAAGATTCCTGGTCTACACTCCTCCATCTAACATGCACTACATATCCCTTCCACCTCTGTATTCCATGCCCCTTTTGTTTAGGATTTTACTTATGTAAGCTTTCCTTTGGCAAGGGCCTTCTCAAAATTAATCTCTGATAACAATATGATGCTGTTTCTTCCTTTTTATCAGATCCTACTCTTCACTTTCAGTGTTTTTAGTTTAATATAGCAGAATAACTAAATGGTGAAATAATACTAATATCCCACTATCGCCCAGTGGTAAGGCCTTTCTCTTCTCATCCCACACTTCGTTTTGTCACTCTTGTGCCAGGCTTATACCTCAGCCCTGGAAACATTCTTTGTGTTCATTTCTACTTTTTAGGACTAAATGACCATGTTTGATATTGGGCAACGGGGACCTCAGGCTATAAAGTACTTGGGCCGAGTGACTGTGTTACACTAGCACATACCTTGCAATGATCCATACAAATCCATAAGTACAAATGCATAAGTAAGATGGTGGCAATTACAAAGCTAAGGAAGCCAGATGGAAGTCTTACGAAAGATTAGTACTGTTTGAATGTTGTCATGTGTGATGGGCTGACCCTGGCTGAACACCAGGTGCCCACCAAAGCCGTTCTATCACTCCCCCATCCTCAGCTGGACAGGGGAGAGAAAATATAACAAAAAGCTTGCGGGTCGAGATAAGGACAGGAGAGATCATTCACTAATTACCGTCACAGGCAAAACAGACTCAGCTTGGGGAAAATTAACTCGATTTATTACAAATCAACCAGAGTAAGGTAATGAGAAATAAAACCAAATCTCAGAACACCTTCCCTCCACCCCTCACTTCTTCCCGGGCACAACTTCACTCCAAAGAGGGCTCACAAGCTGACTATAATCCATCACATCATGCTACTACAAAATAGAAAAATCAGGGTAAGATAACAAAGGAATGATATGAAAGGGATTTTTTCTCTACAACTAACCGGAACAATTTAACTTTTCAAGACACATACATTACTAGTTTACGGTGGAAAAGTTAAATAAAAATAAGCCACATACTGATATCTCATTCACTACTTGGGGAAGCAAGTGCCTGGAAAGGGCTTGAATCTTTGTAAAAACTCCTTCAGTTTCCCATTCCACAGCAACCATCTCCTCCCACTGCCTTCCACTTGGTGCAGGCATTTTGCCTTGTTCCTTGCATCTACGATCAAAGACAGGCGTTCTAATTTGAGGATCTCTTTGATAATCTTGAGAAACTAGCTACAGGTAATTTTTTGGCCATCAAAGCTAGTTTAAGCAGCTTATTCTCACTCAGGCTGCTCTTGTAATTAGTATGTCATTTATTCATCCCCGAAAGCTACTTTACCAGGCATGATGAATGCAAGAAATTTTAATCTGCAGTCATAAGCCACAGCAATAAAATGAGTGATGAGCTGTAAGTCAGAAGGTTAAAGATATTATTGTTTACTAGTGTTGAAGTTAAAAAGAAAACAACGACACTTTACAACAGACATTCTCAGGTAATCCTTATGCTTTGCCTAGAATCCATCCCCATAAAATGGGAAGCCACCACTGATGAGAATGCTATTAGGGATAAAAAGCACCAACATAGGTGAAATTCAGAAAGGGAATTAGCAGATACTGAAAATGTATCCTTTTAGCATTCATAATAAACAAGAATTAATTTTTTACTTATTCTGATGATTTAGTCTTGTGTCTGACTGTCTTTTAGGATTACACACCCCTAAACACCAGGATTGTGTTCTCCGTAGTTTCTCTATGTGTTACCCTGCACAGATTTCCACTACGCAATGCTGCTTGCAAAGCAGTATCAGTCAGAAGTAGGAAAAGATGCTATTCTATACCTCTGTGTGCACAGGTTCTCACAGAGAACGCAGTTGTACAGACAAAACAAGCCTTCTGCTAATACAGAGCCTCCTGCTTCTTTTTACCATTTGGTACCAAAGTGGATTTACCATAATGGTATTAAATACAACCACCTACATTATAAATGATTCACCAAGTACAAAATCCTAGTATGCTTGTAACAGCAGTCTGGAGACAGACCCAAAAGCCAAGAAAGTCAACACCTTACTTAATTTTAAACACTGTGTTGTGGACCATTGAGAAGAACCTGGTAGTTTTCATGCTCTTTAGCCCGATTGTCAAGTTAGCAATATCACAGCCTCTACAAAATCTTCAAGTCCACAACACAGCAGTGTTCCAGGCACCTTGGGAGGGGCTCCGGGATGCAGCTGCATCCCTCCGTGCTGACAGAAAAGGACTAACAGCAAAACACAGGGCATCTAACAGTCAGTAGTCATCTGTTTAGGCTACCAAAAAATATGTGATGTAGGGCGGGGGGGGGCACCAAAACCCAGTAATTTTAGTCGACAAAATCTGATTCCATACTTAAAAATAATCCATTCATAGAAGAGCTATGCAGTGACAGAATCAGAAAGGAAACGCAACAGAAATTCTGTATTAGTTTTTATCTTTACATTCGATGACAGTTTTTTGCAGCTAGGGAATTTGCTCTATTTACTTCATGAGAGAAGAAATAGCCTTCGTTTTCAAAGATAGTTGTTTAGATCTATTGAGTATGTAAATCACTATAATTTTTACCCAGTGCTGTAAGATGAGGAAAGGGAAAGAAAGAATCGCTTACTGCTTCTGAGAAGGCTGACTTCATGCAGGCAAAACCTACCCTAAGAACCAATCTGCTGTGGGGGCAGCAGGAGCATCCAGCTGTGTCCAGCCACTTAAAAACCAGGTGGCTTATCACAAAGAGCAACAGCATCCGGAGTTGAGCCTGGCACACCACCACTGCTCCCACAGTCCCTTCTGCTCCGAGCGTTCCTGCGAGCCCAGGCTGCCCATGAAGCTGCTCCTTCCACGTATGAACAGCCATGCTGTCAGAGCACTCCGATACTAATTAAGAGGCTCCTGATCATACTTGAAAATCACAAGCTTGAAACCTAGCCAGTGCTCATTCATGGGTCAGGACACAGTGTGAAACAACAAAACTGAAGCACTGTAAACAAGCTCTAGCAAAGGAAAGAAAAGAAAATCAACACGAACATTTGTTTGCAGAAATGGCACACTCAAATTCTTTTTCTTTAGCTCTTCTTTACAGATATAAATGTCTTCCTAAAGAGGTTGATTGCTAAACGTAAATTTTGCCACCTGTGCTTGGCGGAAGCCTAAAAATGCAAAGCTTTTTCTAGCCAGAAAAAATCACAATGTGAATTTTCTAGTCTTGTACTGCTAAGATGACTCAATACTAATCCACAGGGATCTGAAGGTAAAAGCAGCATCACACTCATCTGAATTCTTTCCCTTTCAAACAAGGTTTTTATGACAGCATACTTTATTAGCGCACAGGACCGCTCTGAGTCCACAATTATGCAGGAATGGATTTCACAGAAACCACACTAAGCCCAGGGCAATTACATTCTGTCACTGCCAACCTGAGTGAAATATGCAAGGCTACTATTACCTGCCCTCTTGGAGGGTCTTGAGGGAGGTTTTATTCCTACCATATGCAACACTATGCCATTTTGAACTAAATTGTTAACAATACTAAGAACCAGTCTAAGAGAAACTGAGAGACCAAGACCTAGCCCCCTGTCCACATAAGCAGCATCAAGTTGCAAGGCAGTGGCAATACTCTTCCCACTGCCTCCTGTTGAGGTCCTGGGCTCAGTCTCTATAGCAGGTCAGAAAACACTATCAATACTCCATCAAATGAAAAAAATTGCTCAGGAATCCGAATCATACTTCCTTGATGCTGCTTCATCAACACTATGCACAAGAAGGTGATGCGTATGCCAGGTCTCCCAAGTATGGTCCATAGAAGAGACTACAGGCTCTCTGTAGTGCTTAATCTTGCAATTTTTACAGAAAAAAAACCCTGTACAGCAGATTTCAAGGTTATGGACTCAAACTGGGCTTAATAACACATGGTGGCATATGTTATGGTTACATAAACAGTATATGGGATCCCAAATGTTAGTCAAATAGTGAATTGCGATGGTAACTGCAACAGCTATGCAACACAGTGATACTCCTTCCTCTTGCCCCCATACTTAAGAAGTACTACTGGTTCTACTTTGCCTTTTTTTTAATAACAAGTTGCTCAAACCTTTAATCACTAGTGACTTTTGTGAATTGTTATTAGCACCCTTGGACTCTTGCTCCAAAAGACAACACAGCATTCCTGGAGCTTCATACGCGTGACAAACACAATGGAAACAAACCCTTCCTACTCTTGAAATAGATTCCTCCGCATGTGGAGTCCAGGCACTGTCCTTTTAAGTCCAGAGTGTTACCCAGAACTCATGACAATATGGTGGTCATGACTTCCACAAGCTTTTGAGCATCTTCACTTCTCTCAGTGGAGTCAGGCAAGCCAGGCCTAAACTCTTTATTCCCAGTTTACAATTACACATAATAAATACAAATTATTTGCTCAAGCCTTTTTTCAATGCAGTCAGTGAGTATCTCTGCTTTCAAATTTCCTGCTCTCCCTATTTACATTTTTTTTCTCCGACTACTCATAAAACCCCCTTGACTAATTTTAGGACAAAGATTAATACACAGCATCCCATGCCAACTCGGTAACAACCTCCTACTTAGAATCAGTTTCACACCTATCACCTATAGCCAGGCCTAATCCACGTAATATGTACTGCATTTTTATAATTTTAGTTTCTTAACAACAACATAGCAAAATATGAAATGAAATTAAAACATACTGTATTCAGAAGTTAATTTAGCCTTCTGTACACTTGTTAACACAGATACCTATTCATAACTCGCTAAAACTCCGCATCTGGAAAGAAGACATAGAGAAGCATGAGGAAGAAAGGACACGTGGTTTTGCAAATACAATGAATTTGTGTTTTATTTTAAAGCTATTTTAAAAAGCAAACCTTTTGGTTTGCAATAGTATCAGGCAATTATTTAACAGAAAAAACAGTCTGAGTAATTCGCATAAAGATTTAAGATTTAGTTTTTTGGATTTCCAGAGATTTGCAGAAATATTTTTTGGCATAACCAGAAAATTAATCACTAGCTTTACCTTCTATGGCTGTTTTAAGTACACCCTACTCAAATAATTTCTGATATAACAGTCACTCAGAAAAGCATCAGCTTTTTTAAGTCAGCTGTTTTAAAAAGCCTTTTGCTGAAACCAAGTATGCCAACAGCGATCCCAAAGCCTTAATTTTGGTAGAAATTGCAATATGTCAAACTCGACAGAGGCAGAACTATGATTGGATGCCAGAATGCAGTATGTAAAAAGAAATTAAATTACAAAATTCAGTAATAGGATATTTATCAGCTACTTATCACATCTGTATGCAGCTGTAGGACTCGACCCCTCTGTTGCTTCATACAAATATGCTGAGAAACCACAGCACATTTGCTCTGCATGGCGCGGGTTTTCAAAATACATATTAATACAAAATTTTTTGCTACATAGAAGTCCCATGTGTCGTGTCCCCCCCCCCCCCCCCTTTTCTGTAGAGAGCAAAATAATTTCCTTACTTTCATATGGTATTGCATGGACAGGAAGACTGAAGAGAAAAGTGGAAAGACAAAAAAGCTAACAGCATTTCTCAGAATACACTGGTTGTAAAAAGCAGTTTCATATAACCTCTCATTTACGTTCACCTCTAGTTCTGCCAAAGCAAGATATTGCCTTATAAAATATGGCAGCGTTCAGCAGACACCACTGCGATAGAGCCGACCCGCTCTGCTTTAACTCTCCGAGTTTCTCTAGGCTGCTGTCAGGAAGCAGGTGCACAGCGAGTTACAGTCGCACCATTTTAGCAGCGCTTCTGCTTTGCTCCAGTTGACTGCTGTTCTGCTGCCAATCCTGCTGCATTTTGCCAAATGCAATTCAGTACCAACATACTATACGTCTGTTCCAGCAGAGAATTCTTCCAAGTCTGATATAATTCAACATGATTAACAAAAGGACGGTTTCATAACGCTAATTAGCATTGTGTAGTCAGAAGATAGACTGTAGGCCTGTATCTCTAATGTCCTATGTTAAATTTGTTCTCTAGACATAAAAGACCGGTACATTAACCATGTCTTATTTTCACATTTTTCTTTTCGGAGAAGCCTGGATGAATTGTAATGCACACAGATAGTCTGAAACACTCAGCAGATGATTTCGCTTAAATCTCAAGTAAGACAAATTAGACGAGATCTTCAATCACTGCCTTGGGATGTGTGGGCGATGTATTACATTTTACAAGTAACAGCATTTGGAAAAATTCAGTTTTTACTCTTCAGCTGCTGTACTCTTTTTAATTACATGCTAAAACTTGGAGAAATAAGAACTGGAAAGGAAAGGAGCAGAAGAGAGACTTCACACAGATAATGAGATGGCTGCTTGCTGAAATTAGGCAACATCATCTCTAATGTCTGCAGCGCTGAGCTAAGAGAGGAAAAAAGCAGATTCCTCATACTGCCCAGTGCCTTCCCTTCTAGCAATGGAGTGTTCTGCAGTAACTAGTTTTAAGTGAGATAGGAAGCTCTAGCAGCAAGTTCACTACTTGAGTGAGGGTTCTTATTTTATATGGTGTGACGGAAGAACTAGTTTGAGGCCATGTAAAAGTAATAAAGTCCGCCACAAATCTTGGTGAACCTTTAATATGCCAGGATCCATAGACAAATGAAAAGTCTCAAAAGGTCCCTGGAATCTTACTGCTCGACGTGCCTATTCATTTCCTGGTGCACACTTTAATTTTACACTCTGAAAAAAAAGTGTAAAGAAAGAAATGGGGAAGAGCTGTCAAACTATTTTTTTTTTTTTAAAGTCCAATTTCAATCTTCCCTATGAAGAATGTGATTGAAAAACTCTTGTAGTTATTGTTGTCCAAGGATTATAAGTTTTTTAGGCTGTTTGGATGGATTTAGTAAGTTCTCCCAGAACAATGTGGACAATACCTTTGTTTTCTTGTAGATGCAAATATTGGATTTTTATACCAGATGCAGCATTACTACTACTGCTAAACATACTCAAACAGATCTCAGGTGAGTATATACTTTTCTTACCCTGGTAAGCAAGTTGTGAATCTTATGGGTTCAAAGGTTATGCATCAGGTGGCTAGCTTAAAAGTTTTGCACAACTAAAGCACAACTGAGAGTATTATTTTCCTTCAATATTATTATTGTAATAGATGGGGATAAATGGAATACTGCAAGTATACAGCTTTAATTGAAACGTAAACTGCTTGTTGATATTGTCTCTTTCAGTTCTCCTTTTCTAATCACGAAAATGATTCTAAACATTGCTGTGCCCAAAACATTTGAGAAAGAGACTGACATCATCTGAAGGTTTAGTAGTAGTAGTTTAGAGGTTAAAGTCACATAAATAGTGCCTTCTTTAAAAACACACCTGTGTAGTTTGTATATTGTAGTAGCAGAAAAGTATATGTTATACATATGTATAAACACACACAGAAAAAGGAAGAAATTCACAAATATGGAATATGTTGGTATATTTCTGAGATCTACATAAGACGTACACATCACAGGAAGAAAGCTAAAATAAGTGTGATCAGATAAAAGAGGACTTAAAACTGAGAAGATATGATTTAAACAAAAAAGGAAAAAATATACTACTAATAAATCCCAGGAAAAATTAACGTAGACAGCCAGCTTATCCCACTGAAAGATGTAAACCTACTGAATATTTAAAATACACCTCTACAGAAACCAGTCTATCAGAACATAGCTAGCAACAATACACTAAAACCCAGCTAGTCACTTGTGGATACCTATTGCACCTGACTTCCTCTGAGATTACATGGCTTTGCCCACAGCAATGTTTTTTAGAACTATTCCCACTGTTGCCTTCACAGTGGGTCTGCTGTACCAACACTAACATCGGGAACATTTCACCACCACACCATTTGAAACATTCAAAATAAAATTTTCGCCCCTGGTGAATGTAAGCAGCAACGGCTGTTTGCTGTAGCACTTTGGCTGGTACGGGTGACTGAAGGAGGTTATTTTTGTGCAGTATTTACCGAAATACACTCATTAATACAGACCTACACATCATTTACAAAGTTCTAAAAAATAACTTCCGATACAGAAAATACAATCCAGCTTTTAAACAAGCACTGTAAATGTTCAATTAATATTGCAGCTTTGTGGACACAAGCACATGCAATTTATGGCCATTTCTTTCTTTAAGAGGAGGAAGGGAGAGGTTACAATACAGTGTTAGGAGCAAGAAACTTCCAAATCCAGTTCTAAAATTAGCTTCAGCTTTGATAAATCAATAAACTCTTCCCCCCAACCCCCTTCCCTTTTGCCTATTTCTAAAGTCTTTCTTCTTTCTCCTCTCCTTAGACTGCTCATGTGCTTAATCTGATCAAAATTCTTTAGGGATGTCACAGGGATAAATAGCGCTATTAACAGCTACTAGTTTCCATTTGCTTTTTAGAAATGGGTGCATCACACTTCGAGGCATTATATACACTATTAGGTATTCACAGGATGCGCTATTACCGAGAGACAATACACAGAGAAAGAAGTGGAGACTGAAACATTTTTTGCCTTAAGAGGAGGATCCTCCAAGTGTTTTGTAGAGTGTGCTCCAGGGCCATTCAATTGTTCTACAGCGTTAGTATTTCAAGCAGAAGACATTTAACTCTGTTTCTTCGAGGACCAAAGTATAAATACAGGGAATCAGGTATTTATCCAATGCAGGTAACAAGATTTCTACCTAGCAATTTTATGCAACTTAAATGTAAACGATGCATGAAAAATGTATTCTTAGTAAGCGTTAAACACAAGCATTTTAAACAGAGAAGTAGGGAACAGCAATGATCTCTGTGTTTTGTCATCACTGACAACTGCAGCCCTACAGCCCCGAGGAGCCTACAGTTGCTACCAATCTGTGATCAAATTAATAAAGTGCAGCTTCAAATAAATTATGGGTACTTTATTATGTGCATTCAGAAAGAGACAGCTATGAAACATTGCCTTGCTAAACATTATACAAGTTCTTATAAATATTCATGTGCAGCATTTTACTCTAAGCATTTAATCATTTCTTTACAAAAAAAGAATGGGGGGAAAGGGGAGAGGAAGAAATTACTGTTTCCTCAGTTCCAAAACATTCAATGCAACAGAAAAGACAAACTTGTGCACAAGTGCTCTATAAATTAGACAGCACCAAAACCAGAAACTTAAAAATGAAAAATTTTTCAGGGAGATTTTTTTTTCTTTTTTAAAAAAATTACACCTGAAGTTTTAAAACAGTTTGCAGGTACTAAACTAATGATTTCCTGATCATGGGAATTACTTGAATTTTGATCATTTGAATTTCTATGTTACCAGCTTTTGAAAAAAAAAAAGATTGATCTATTGCTTCCGACTTTTGTATGAAGACAGATTTAGTTGGCTGTACTTCTCTGCATTTTCAAAACCCTGTTGTCAAAGACGAACCTAACGTCACAACACCAGACAAATACGGCTGCTTTGCAATGGCGAGGCACTGTGCAACTCAGAAACTCGATCCATCAATACACAGCTGTTGTAAGCTAAAACAGCAAAACTGAAAATCCTGCCATCACCCCTTGAAAGCAGTGCATTTCTAACTATATTCTATGGCATGCAGCCTCTTGATTAAGCCTCTCTGACTTAAAGTTTATCAATACTACTGTGAATTAATATAGACTGCAGTAATACATGCTGACAATACAAAAGCCTGTTCACAAGTGGCTTATGCACAAAAGAGAAAAGATTGAAATACAGTTTTGACATAAAAGTATAAACCTAATATAAAAGGTAAAAGATGTACAGTAATAACATTGGAACTCCTCAGAAATCACACAAGCAGAGACAGCAGTGAGGGACCAGCTTAGACCTCCTGCCTCGCTGTGATCCTGGCTCCAAGCCAGACCAAGATAACCGACTCTCTGCCTTTGACATGCTTTTACCTTCCTTTTTGTACCAGGAACATCACTTCTTGTCTGAGAAACGTGTTACACTATAGCTTTGGGTATGACTATCTTTGCAGTATCTTTTCAGATACTACACTCTGGACATACCTCCCCATTCAAGATGCTATAGCTATAGGGGAAAAAATAAATAATCCAAGGAAATGCTTATTAACGTAGACCGAACTCCTTCACACATACCTTGGCTGGCAAGTAGACCTAGTGTTGGCTGAACAGGGTGGTAAAGCAACATCGATAGCGGAAGAGGCTTATTGCTATGGTACTTTTGGTTCCCTCTTGTATCAGTCAAGTCAGATTGCTGTCAGATGTACCTGACTCTGCTCTCAGGCGTATCGGACAAGTCTCAGCGGAGTTATTCAAAGCACATAACCATGTTTAGAAATACAAAGCAAAGTGAAAAGTGGTGCTGCCTTTCACTTCCCTCAGGAAAACTGCCTCTTGCAAATGGTTTTATCATTTTCATTATATCCTGTTTGATTTGCTTTACCATCTTGACTGCAACAATAGCTACGACATAATAGGAAAAGATTTTTCCACAGGCTGGTTCTAATTACATTAAATCTCAAGTGAGATAGGACATTTAAATAAGAAACAACTGCAGAGCCTGAGATAATAACATACCAAGATACTAGGCTTTTTGAGAGTACTGTTAAAATGATGCATTGAACATTACAGCGTCCTCCAATCACGTTTCAACACAAAAGCCATTTCTTCTGTGACACACCGCTGTAGAAAGCGGTCAGCAGTTATTGCAGTCAATGTTCAACTCTGAACAATTATGAAACATTATCCCTCATGCTGGAAGTTACATAGATCTTTGCAACATGAACTGTGAGATACATGCTTAAACTTCTGCATGAGGTGAGGCCGCTGGGAACACAGGGTCACTATAGGACTAATCACCCCGTGAACCACAAAGAGTTGAGGAAGTTTTGAAGAGCTTCTGGATTTTGTTGCAAGTTGTACCTTTAACATTTTGTCAGGATAATTGAATTCTCTTTTAATGTGCTTGGAGAACATATCTTTACATTGTTGAAAACCACTGAAATATAAACATGCTAAATGGAGACTGTGGCTATGTGGTCTATAAACACAGTGAAATCTGTCATAGTCCCAGAGTTTATATGTTTGATGTTATAAGCCACCATGCAGCTGTGCCTCCAGTATTGGTGTTTATGGAACGCTGCAGCAAATTCCCCTGCTGGAAACCAAAACTGAAGAAAGGGAACTTATGTGGGGAGGGAAGGAATTTCATTACCCCCCTGCACCTCCCTTTCCTTTGGCTAAGTGCTAGCCCAGGCTAAAGGGAGGGAGAAGAGCTGGCCTGCAGGAATGATCTGGACAAAGGTATCAAGTGCACCCTCAGTAAGTTTGCAGATGACACCAAGTTGGGAGGGAGGGTTGATCTGCTTGAGGGTAGGAAGGCTCTACAGAGAGATCTGGACAGGCTGGATCGATGGGCCGAGGCCAACTGTATGAGGTTCAACAAGGCCGAGTGCCGGGTCCTGCACTTGGGTCACAACAACCCCATGCAGCGCTACAGGCTTGGGGAAGAGGGGCTGGAAAGCTGCCTGGCAGAAAAAGACCTGGGGGCA
Organism: Astur gentilis; assembly: GCF_929443795.1. NCBI lineage: Eukaryota > Metazoa > Chordata > Aves > Accipitriformes > Accipitridae > Astur > Astur gentilis. The sequence continues at coordinate 4,715,808 of NC_064889.1, read as the reverse complement.
CTGGTCAACAGTCAGCTGAATATGAGCCAGCAGTGTGCCCAGGTGGCTAAGACGGCCAACAGCATCCTGGCCTGTATCAGAAAGAGTGTGGCCAGCAGGAGCAGGGAGGCGATGGTCCCCCTGTACTGGGTACTGGTGAGGCCGCACCTCGAGTCCTGTGTTCAGTTTTGGGCCCCTCACTGCAGGAAAGACATGGAGGTGCTGGAGCGTGTCCAGAGAAGGGCAACCACGTTGTTGAGGGGCCTGGAGCACAAGTCTTATGATGAGTGGCTGAGGGAACTGGGGTTGTTTAGTCTGGAGAAAAGAAGACTGAGGGGAGACCTTATCGCTCTCTACAACTACATGAAGGGAGGCTGTAGTGAGGTGGGCACTGGTCTCTTTTCCCAAGTAACAAGCAATAAGACAAGAGGAAATGGCCTCAAGTTGCACCAGGGGAGGTTTACATTGGATATTAGGAAAAAATTTTTCACCGAAAGGATTGTCAAGCATTGGAACGGGCTGGCTGGGGAAGTGGTGGAGTCACGATCCCTGGAGATACTGAAAAGACATGTACATGTGGTGCTTTGGGACATGGTTTAGTGGTGGACTCGGCAGTGCCAGGTTAATGGTTGGACTCGATCTTAAAGGTCTTTTCCAACCTAAACGATTCTATGATTCTATAATGCGGGGAGGACCGTTCATCAATTCCCTTTGCTCACAGCTAGTTACTAAACAGACTTAACTAACATCAAACCATGTATAAGTGATTCAGTAGTGTATGGCTAGAGCCAAAAAAGCTATGTACATGCAGATTTGGATATCAGTTACTTATCTGTTCAGCTGTTTTTCCATAGTCATCATAATAAAGTTTCAAGGAAATTATCTAGATACTGAGGATTAAGAGACCTAGTTTCAGTCGATAAACAGAATCTGTGATTCTAAATTCTATGCTTAGAGAATATAAACTTTCACAGCAGCAGTTTGGTAAATAAAGCATTCTTGTCTAAATAGCAAAATGCATATTAATTCTCTATTAATAACATAATCAAGTACACAGAAGAAAATTGAAAATGTTTATTTTGGCACACAAAATTTATTTTCTTGTGCGTATATTCTATACTTCAGATTTGCAACACTAAAAGTGCTCTGATGCACTAGTTACCTATGTTTGTCTAGTGAACAATGCCACAACACTGAAGAATGATTGCTCATATGCAGAAAGTTGAGTATGTGACCACATTGCAAAAACACTTTCTAAATGTAGCTCAGAGATACCTGCACAGCCACTGCTGGAGATGCCTCTTTGAACAGATCTAAATCTGAAAAGAAAATACAGACCCATATGAAGGTAATCAGTAAAAGACACATGCAACTATTACTCCTTAAGAAAATACTTAATTTGCCTTTAATGAAGGCGGCAGCATTTCACTTGTACATCTTCCTCTATCCACTATTGTTTTTGTTAACTTCCTTTAGGCCCTTATAGGACATCTGTAAACTAAAATCACTTGAAGATGCTCACCTTCACGCACCCTCACCACTTCTCTTGTACTGGCTCTGCTGTTCTCGTAACACCTCTGAACAGACTCAGCTTTCAAACTGCAGCAAATCAACCTGTGGATGGGGAAGAAGAGTCGTTTTCTGTCAGGTCAGCAAGTTGAATGGGCTCACGAAGATAAGCAATAAGCAACAAACATTCAGCCACAGAGGGGACAATGCCGCATGGCCAGGAGCAGCACTGAGGTAGCTGTTGTAGCTCTATTACCCTCTGCACCCCAAGAAGCAGAGAGATTTCAGTAGATGAACAGCAAGTTTTATGTAGCCATCATGGCCTACAGACAGGTACTGTTCTAAAGCTCTTGGGCTCACATTGACTTATGGTGTTGCATAAAACCTTTCCATTCTGTTCAAGTATACCTTTCAAATGAATAGTTCAGTCATTTAAAATTACCGAGCAGTCACCTCTGCTGCAAGGGCCATATTAGCACAATTCTTCTGTCCAACAGATTCCCTAGGGCCAAATGTTTTCCTTGGGAACTCTAAGTGGCTCAGGTAAATTACAAAAGATGTGACCTTGTTTTACACGTTCTCAAGATACAGGCTAGCGTACTTCATGTGGGGCTATGGACTGGTATTGCCTATTTCCAGATGCTTTTAAAATAATCATTTAACTGCCTCCTTCCCCCCCCCGCCTTTTTTTTTTTTTTTTTCACAGTTCCTGGCATATACCTTCCACATTGGATACCCCTGAAATACCAATGTGTAACTTTACATGCAAACTAAACAAAAGGTTATTTCTTCCCCAAAAAGAGTAATAATTTGAAAACTTGCTAGTCTTGATCATGAGTGGAAATAAAGACTGATAACAACAGAGGCTGCACAGAGCACAGGTCACGATGACCCAAGTGCTGAGGAGAGAAAGCAAGATGAGAAGTGTTTCCTGAAGCTAGGACATCCATAAAAGCGAATGCCAGTACTGCAGTGCTAGTAATTCAGCAGCATAAGGACAAAAAAAGGGAGCCTTACTTCAACAAATTGGATGTGATATATCGCGCCTTCAGTGCTGTATCCCATAGCTACTGAATTACTGAATCTTCATTGACTGTTTTATGTCACATGCACTCCTGATTTGCTATCCAAGTTTCTTCCTACACAGACTGGTGGTCTCTCATTAAGACCAAGATTTACAGAGCACAGATTTCAGATTTTATAGAACCCACTGTGCTTTCTAAAGATCCACCTTTTCTTCTAATCAACTGAAATAACACTTTTTGGCTATGATTCATGGTGGGTTTTTTCCTTTTCTTTTTTTTTTTTAGATTTGCAATGCATATTTCTCAGTCAGACCTCTAAGGATGTTGATAAGATCTGTGCAGTCTCTCTTAGTATGTGCCCCCCTTTAATTCTTTGAGATACAAATACTTTTATGTTACAAGAAATGAGGACAACAGAAAGCTGCAGATCCCATGAATGTATAAATTGTCTTGAAGGCATGGAACAATTCAGCCCTAATTACAGCCAGCTGGAGTCTGCTCTCTTTGCAGTGATACTTAGATAATTAACCAAATACTGACTGATGCAAGACTCAACTATGTCACTACCACTCAGATATTCAAGGTTAATTTTTGTATCCATCACTGAAATCAAGCTTAATGGATATTATCAGCTAAAGTCTTGAGAATCAGTAACACACAGTCATACAGTTAGGCAAGGATTATTTTTTCCCCTCAGTGAGCTTGGTGCTATCTTTCTTAGCTGCAGAAGAAACGTCTTTTCCCTTAAAAAGGCAAACTCATAATTTTTTGTTAATTTAATACCTGTTAAATTCACTTAGTTTAAGCCCTAAACTTAAATACACTTAAGCCACAACACTGATGTAATAAAATAACCCCCAAAATGTTCCGATAGGCATTACTGTAGTAATACACATTTATTTCTCACAGTATGCCATCTTAAAATTTGTGGGTTTGTGTTTCTTCCTAAGTAAGCTTTATATGGATGTTGAAAGCAAACAGTACTATGCCAAGTCAAATATACTGGTTTGACTGCCAATGCATATACTCTGAAACTATTACAAAAGAGGATGGCAGAGATAACATTCAAGAAGTCTGAAATGTTTGGAAGGCAAAACTGCAAACACATCCTTCCTTCTGCTTGTAATGAAATAATTTTTTTAAATTGTTACGTACCTGAATTGTATTTGCAGCAAAAAACAGATTTGAAAGAGGAAGTCAGTACGAACAAGAGAAAGTTGTCTTTCCTAATTCTATTTTCAGCAGTCCTTTCCCTGAAAATATGAATTTTTAGACAGATTCAATCCCTCTGACTGATTACACAGCTAGTTAGTGCTGCACTGATGAGAAGAAAACATTTTGTCACTGCTTTTTGTCAAGTGGTAGCTCCTGCAACTTTTATTTCTAGTTACTAATTCAAGAAATCTATTGTGAAAAATTTGAAATATTTTAACCTGCTAAAGATGTTTGTAAAAACAGCGATACACCACAGAAGATGTTGGTAGAGACACAGTGCAACAAGAAACGTAACTAATCAATAATTGTTAGATCTTGGGTGGGGCTATAAAGAAGAAAAACATCATGTATCTCAGTTGCATACTTAGAGTGTTCTTAAAAAATCTGGGTGGGGAGGCAAGAATCTAAAGAATCTGGAATAGAGATCCTTCATTTTGTATTTTATTTGTCCTGACACCTTCTTATCTGGTATTGAAAAATAAACAATCCCAATTACGTTTGCACACTGTCCAACATACTCCTTCAGCAGGAAAAGTCTGAATTTTGTCAAATGTCTTTGGAATGCCACTGTAACACAAATCACATAGTATCACCACAACAGTGCAAGTTAAAGTGTAACCTGCAGTTTCACTCTGAAGAATACACAGAATTTTTATTACCAGAAATGGAAAGTAATGGAATAAAAATAAAAGCTTAGCAAAAAAATAGGTTAACTCATACAAAGAATGAAATTCAAGACATGGCTGAAAAAGAAAGCAAGCCAGGTATTTTTGGAATTATTTTGAAGTCTATTAAAATCCCTACCTATTCACTTATGAAGCGTTTTTGCTTAATATATATATATGCTAATGTTCATATTCAAGATAGTGATGATTGGGCTGAAAAAAACCTGCTTTGTAAGAACAAAGGAAGAAAGACTATGCATAATCAGCAATTGTTTCTGAAAGCATTTCCAGACTTATACTGAAGAGAGTTGAGGAAATTCATGTTCGAAAGGAAAAGTTGCATTCTGGATTAATTGCCGAGAAACCCTTTGAACCTGAGAAGCCTCCAATATTCCTATTATTTTGTGTTAAAAGGTGAGATAAGAGATGCTGCTGAAGCTACCCGCTGTATGAGGTGGACGCTGTAGTATACAGGGGGAACCTGACTCTGCCCAGAACCTGGGGACAGTGGGACTACCTGTGCTGCATGAAACACAAGCAGCTTCCAGTGTTTCAAATGCATGCCTAGGTGACTGCATTAAGGAAACGGCTGTGCTGCAAGAAGTGAAGACACCTTCCCTTAACATAGCGTGCAGTGCTGCTATCTTACTTCTGTCGCTCAGGTATATTTTTAGATGTGGCTGCTTTCTGTTCTCTCATTCCCCTACTCTGCTCTTAATATTAATACACAGGCCAGAAGGATGATATTTACATAACTGGCTATATGCCGTTTCCTAATAGGGAGAGTATGGAGCTAATGTAATGTCGTGGTCTCAGCCCAGCTGGTAACAAAGTACCACGCAGCCGCTCGCTCACTCCCCCCGGCCACAGTGGGATGAGGAGAAAATATGAAGAAAAGCTTGTGGGTCAAGATAAGGACTGGGAAGGATTGCTTCCCACTTATGGTCAGGGGCAAAAGACAGGTTCAACTTGGGGAGGAAACGAAATCAATTTCATTTACTACAAATCAAAACAAAACAAGGATATTAGGAAGTAAACCCAAACCTGAGAACACTCTCCCCCCAGCCCTCCCTCCTGCCTGCCTCAACTCCACTCCCGGTTCTCTCCACCTTCTCCCTGCAGCGGCGCAGGGGAACAGGGGAGGGGGGCCGGGGTTGGTTCCTCGCATGTTGTCTCTGCCGCTCCTTCCTCCTCAGGGGCAGGACTCCTCACTCGTCCCCTGCTCCAGCATGGGGTCCCTCCCACGGGAGACAGTCCTCCATGAACTTCTCCAACGTGAGTCCTTTCCGCAGGCTGCGGTTCCTCACAAACATCCCTGGCGTTGATCCTTTCCACGGGCCGATCTTCAGTGACAAACTGCTCCAGCACGGGCTTTCCCATGGAGTCACGGCCATCTTCGGGGGAATCCGCTCTCCCGCTCACCTCCATGGGCTTGGGGGGACAGCCTGCTGTCTCACCACGGGCTGCAGGGGCTGCAGGAACCTCTTCAGGCATCCCTCTTCCCTCCCTGACCTTGGTATCTGCACAGGGGTTCCTCTCGCATCCCAATCCCACTACTCACTACCGGTTCCCCTTCTTAAATACGTTCTCCCAGAGGCGCTACTGCCATTGCTGAGGGGCTCAGCCTGGGCCAAGCGGGTCTGGCTTGGAGCTGGAGAAGCTTCTAGCAGCTTCTCACTGGAGACACCCCTGTGGACCCTCCCTCGCTACCAAAAAAAGACCCAAAAACTCGTAACATGTAACAACTTTGATTTACAGGTTGTAGCAAAAAAATAGCACCAATACTGTAGGCTATAACTCCTGAGTATCTGGACAGCACTTAAAGAAAAAAAATCTTTTTATGGCAACTACATACGTAAACTTTTCCAACTCGTTAAGAAACTTATTCATATAAAATGATTCTTGCTTGCAGCAGGTTCAACTGTGTTGATTATCTTTTTCAACCCTAGAAGTCGATCATTTTCTTAATTAGCAGGATCTGAGATGTGTTCAGTACTGTTGTGTTTTTTTGTTCTTTTTTTTGTAAAGAATGGGAATATGTTTCTTGCCAAGACCACTTCACATAATAACAGGCTAGAGAAGAATTAAAGGACCTAGCATGAAAAATACAATCTAATTATCACCAACTGAACAGCTGATAAATGAAATGACCAAGTACCATACACTAGTTTCACATGATGGAAATTAAGGCGGGGTGAATTTGTTACGAACATGGAACAACTGAAAATTATAGACCTCACCATAAGCAAGGCCTCTTATCTCCATCAATGAAGATTCACTGCTCCCACAATAAGCAACCTACCATCCCGTCACAAAACAGCTAGAAGTTCCAGTACCCAGCAGCAGAGTTGTTTTGATGTAAAATACAGGAGCCTGTTCATTTTGAAGAGCAGTACTGGTTTGGAGCTTTACAAATTTATGAGATGATTTTTCCGTTTTGCCTGTCCTGCTTATTTGACGTTTCCAGGGACAGCCATCACACCAGCATGAATTTAACAAACACAAGCATCAGCCTCCTTTTATCAGATGAACCGACAAGGACAATATTTTTAACATACCTGTGATGGGACAGATTTCATAGATAAGCATAAGTGAAAATGGAGACTAATGCAAGCTAGTGAAAAATCAGAATTGCCCTTCAGAAACAATTGCATGTAGGGACATTTAATAAATATTTTGATGTTACTGTTGCTTACTCTGTCAATGTTTCCATTTTGAATCATCACCTTCAGACATTTAAACCTCAAGTGAAAAAGCCTGACTGGACCAGAAAAACTAGCAAGTCAGGTCTCCAGGGAAGAATAAAGTCTTTTCTTAACCCCCTCAACCCAAACATCATGAATTTAGTATCTTTAGCTACTTTTGAGATAGAGCTAAAAATCTTGGGTTTTGAGACTTTCTTTTGTTCATATGTAATTGAAGTTAAAATGTCACCCTACCTCTTCCCTGGTTTAGTGATATAATTCTGTGATTCCTACAACACTGATGGGGAAGGCAGCCGGCCTTCTGGACAAGAAGCACACAGAACACAGCGCCTGTGCTCCCAATGCTTTTCAAACTGTAAGTACAAAGTAATTGATACAGCAGTTGAAGTTTGGCAAACTGTTCAGGAATGCACAAAGGAAATGCAATATAGAGATGTAAAATCACTAAAGGAATATTTTTCTGGTTATCTTAAAAATACATTTAAGCCAATAGCCCCTCCCTGTCTTCTGCAGGTACCTAGCTTTATCTACAGTACACATCAATCACACCAGACTCGCCTTCAGTGCCAGTATTCTATGTTCCTTCCTCGCTCTACGTGCCAAGCCAAAGAGAAGAAACAAAGGCTGGTGTTGTTCCTGGGAAAAAAAATGGGTTCTGCAGGAATTAGTGGGCAGCTTCCTTTCATGCAGACATAGGCTTGCATTCTCTATGATGAGTTAACCTATGCAAACACATTCAATAGTGTAACGTCCTTTTCAATGGAAAGTGTCCCTACAGAAATGTGTGTGGGTACTGCATGTGGGAGAGGAGGTTGATAATAGTTTCAGAAAAATTCTCTTCGATGATATATTACTGTGTGACTGGAGAACCAGGCAGGCTGTTGAACAGAGGTGTGTTCAGCTGCCTACAACCTTCCATTGTTATTGAGAAGGTGGTGACTTCCTCTTCACTGAATCTTTCCCCTTATTTTGCTCTTCCTTCCTGATGATAAATGAATTTTTTTATTACTCTAACCAATTCAACATTACTTTTAGAAATTTTATCATTCATTTAGATTTCACTCAAGTGAGTCAAGCGGAAAAAATGTGTTCTCAAGATGACAGAAAACCCTCCCATTTAAAAACCCTGAGCCAAGAGCACCTCCCATGCAACATCCTCCAGCTGTTCTCAGAAAGAATCTGTTCATGTGGCATCCTTAATCAGTTCCCATTTAGGCCACTCCAGAGCACCTCCAGCAAAAAGGAGATCTGCCCAAAACAGCAACCTCTGGCTCTTCCCAGGCCTCCTCCTGCTCAACTCACCCAGCACTTCCCCAAACTACACAAACCTCCTGATGTTCAGCCTATTAAGATCTTCCTGTGCCAGCAGAGAAATCTATCACATAGCATTGGTATTCCTGTTCCAGGGCCACCGATTGTCACTTTTATCAGCTAAATAATAGTAATTTGAATACAGCAACAATTAGGGAAACCTATTTCCTCAGCTGAAGCCATTATCCCTGGTAGATCTACAGTTAGTGCGGTTTTGACAAAGGCTGGATACATAAAGAAAAAGTTGCTCTGCCAGGCAGCAATGTACAAGGTAAAAACCAAAACATCACCTTCCAGTTTTCTAACAATTTTTTCTCTAAAATGATGATGACTGTAAACTATTTGTATCTTCTCCTAACCTGCTGAATAAAGACATTCCAAGGTGGTACATTTTTCCTTAGAAAGAATGAGCAAGAGTTTGTGATTAGTATTGCTTTTTAACTTGTGCTAATATTTCTGGGCTCTAAAGTGTCTCAGAAAGGGGAAAGCACACTAAGGTGCCCCAGCTCCACAGCTTTTGCAAAAGACAGACATGAGAATTGGAACTGTCTTTTCCTCTTGTTCTCATTAGACATATCAGTGAATTAGAGATCTCCAAGTATATGTGCACACATTCAAAAAGGAAGGACCACAAAGGTAAGAAGAACAGAGAAAAACCATTAAAAGGAGCACAGTAAGTTCAAAAACCTTTTGAAAGAAGAAAACCATTTTTCTTATAAGTACTTTTCGAGCTTTGTTTGCCACCACTGCAGATGAATGGAATCTGCAAGCCCTCCCTTCTTGCCAATACCGTTGGAGAAATAAATAAAGTACGCAAGCAACTCTTGCAACAAACCAGACAACTTGTAAAGATGGGAAATCAGGGAAAAACTCCACCAGCCTATCGACCAACTGATGCATTGGCCATGCCATAAGTTTTCCGTTGAGAGGCTCCTAAGTGCTGGCGTGACTGTTCTCTCACAAGAGATACAAGGAGCCTTAATGTGGATTTCAGACAGGAACTGTTATATTAATGCTGAATAGTTTCTAAAATCCTGCCTTTAACTCTCGCAGAAATTGGGATAGAATTATTCTAAGGCACTAACAGTTCTCCCATTGAAGTTTTGACACTGCCTATGATACACGGGTGGACGAAATACTTTACCTGGACTGGTAAAGGAGAACAGCTGTACTTGTAAGGTTCAGAAATGCAGTACTAATTTTTATACCAAAAGCCATGTAAAAATACCATCAGACCTGTTCCCTCTCCCTCTCAAGAACAGAGGGTAGCATAAGAAAAAACCATTATAAATGTCTGAAAATCGGAATTCTTAACATTATTGAAATTTTAGCAAACAAAACCACAACACATACAGATTTGCGCTTTTTTTTGTTCATGTCAAATGGAGGAAATGTGGCGATAAGTCATTTTTGATATATGCAGTTTCATTACCGTTTTCCATCAGTGTAACCAAACTAGGGAAAATTCCATTGTACACAGGTTCAGCCAGGCTTTGAGAAGGGCATGAAGACCTTCTTTTATTCTCTTCTCTCAAAAGACAATGAAACATCATCTTGGTCTACTAAAGGTGTGTTAATTCCTCCTTTCCTGTAAAGCACCTGTTTTTAGTGACTGGTTACACTGCACCCACTTTACAAAGGGACAAAGCCTACAACTGGATAGCTTGGACAAAAGGAGAAGCTAGCGTCTTTCCACTCCCACTTTTTAAAGTAGCACATTTTTGTATTCCTGACTAGTACATTGACCTGGTAAAGACATAGTACAGGTCTCAAGTATAAGATAAAAGTACTTTAGATGTCTCATACCCAATTATGAATGGATGAAGGGCAGAGAACAGGATGAGCAAGTAAGAATAGCAAAGAACAGAAAATGGAAAAAGAAAATAGATTTTTCAAGGAAGTGTTGATTATTAGCAACCTTCATAGGGTACTATATAAGTGTGTCTTTTCATATGTTTCATAAGTCACACAAATTACTTACTACATAACTAAACCCATGTACATACATGCTTCTACAATTCGTTCCAAACTGCAGTTTTGCTAGGCGTTTGGTAGGAAGACCGTTACTAACAGAGTAATAGCAAAATCTTATTTTGTTTTTCAATAATGAAGAGATAGGATGAAGCCTCAGGAAGACTTCAACTACAAAGTAAGCCATTAGATACTAAAATTCCAACTTCTTGCTAATAAACGGGACTCACAAAATTACAGATTTGTCCGATGTTTGGCTGTTGTAAGATTACTCTAAACTCTGGTAGTAGTAAAACAATATCCTCTACTATCCATACAAACTATCTTATGATACTGTATTAGGGAAATAAATAAGATATCAAAAAAATTAGTTACCGCTTAAGTTTGAGGCATTCCATCCATTCTAATGTCAACGGTTGGCTTTGCAAAACCTTCTGCAGCTACTGGCAATAAATCCCACTGAAAATTTCAAAACTTCCTACTTCTCCAGACAAATTCGCTTCACCCTCTTCTCTTCATGACTACTGGTCAGGACAGCAACATTTTCTGTGAAAGACAGACAATGATGTTATTTCAAACAAATTTCAAATGTGATTTATTGTTAATTTGCCTTCTTTAACAACGTCGTGATCTCTTAAATGCTACAAGAACCGCATAGGAAGACACTTGAATTCTTTTCAGAATTCTGGCTGCATAGCTGACACACCAGATTTTTATCCTCTTCCTTGGTGTTCAGATTTCTTTTCTGAACCCCAGGAGCATATTGTTGCAGCCATCTTTTAATTTTATCTGTTATATAGCCACACTACTAGCATTGCAATAAAAGCATGGGTTGGAGTGCACACACTGAAGAACAGCCTGTAGAAGCTAGCTGGTATAATTAAGGACTTTTCTTGGTAAAAGGAACAGGCAATCGTAGCAATTTCCTTATTTTTACTTACAATTTCCAAACAAAGTATAAAGAGTGAGCTAGGAAAAAAAATGAAGAAAACTAGCTACATATGTTTTAACAGAACGCAAGCACACAGGTTTATGTCACTATAAGCAGTTCATGGTGGTTAGACCTTAATTGCAGTAAATTACTCAAATAAATACCCTGCACCCTAATCCAGCATAAATGAACACAGACATTTACAGGCATTCTCATCTCCTGATAAAACAGCAGAGAAGAATTTGTTGGTTTTCTGACAGTGTCAAGGCTGTGCCTTTAACACTCCCAGAGGTCTTCTGAGTTATTCAAGGAGACAATATGGTCTAGTTTTTTGTTTTTGTTTGTGGGTTGGCTTTTTTTTCTCCCTCCCCCCACTTCCCCCTGGTATTCTGCTTCCATGACTTCAAGTATGAACATATTTGTGGATGACAAAGTTGGTGGAAAGAAAGTAAACAGAAATGCTCACAGAAATTATTTGTATTATGAAAGCCACAACTAACATGGAGCAGAGGGCTTTATAACTTCTGTGAAAAGAATTACAGTCGGGTGAGCATACACAGACTGTACAATAGCAAGACAGCACTGATGAGCATGACAAGCAAAACCATCAACTGCTGAGCAGCATAAGCAAAATGCCTTAACAACAGTTATCACAACAAAAACATTTTTTTAGGGCATTTGAAAGGAAGATACTGAAATAGCTTCGCAGATGAGCAGCAACAGGTGAGATGAGGAAAGTCATCATAACAGAAAACACAAATTATGTGCATAAAGTAATTAATGAGAAGGGTGAATACCCTCCTACTGAAGACAGTTAAAGGAATAGCCACTAATTTAGCCTTGAAATTTCAACTTGTGGCTCATCATCTAAATGGAGATATTGGAGGTAAGTCAAAAGCTTACTCTGGATGGAGAAGATTTAATGTTCTCCTCCCACCCTGTCTGAGAGTTACCAACCAATTTGCTTTCGCAGGTGGGATTAACCAGAAATACAATGTAGAGGAAGAACAGAAAGGAGAACAGAGCTCTGCAAAGGCTCCAGAAAGACTGGTGACAGGATACCACAGTCCTCAGTGGTCTGAGAACCTCACTCGGCAGCAATTCTTTTTGCACAGTATAGAGTTATTTGAATTAAGAAAAAACAGCCCTGAAGAACAGAGAAATCAGCAAATGCTTCATGGCACAAACATATATTTAAAGTCTCTCAATAAGGCAATGTGATTGTGTAAAATTTTAACCCCTTCCAGAATATTTTTTTTCTGGCTAGAAGAGCAAGGGAATTGGAACTTTGTGGATTTAGGCAGCATGCTCAATTTAAAGAAGCTTGCTAGATTTCTCCTCCTTTAGTACTTCAGGTGGCCACGGCTCCACCAGCCTGCAGTATGTGTTCTCAAATTGTAGACACCCTCTGAGCACATCTCTATAGAGATGTGTTAGTTTTTCCTGTTTCCAGGACTATTATCCCAGAAACTTACCTAAACTAAAAACAAAACTAACAAAACCTTAACAAACCCAAATGTGATTACATTTCTAACTGTGCTCCTTCAAATGTAGATAAGCTAGAATATTATAATAAAATACCAACATTTACATCCATTTCCTAATGGAAGTTGCATGCAGGCATTTTAACTTCTGTCCTAAAATTCTGCGGGTTTTGCACAATAGTAGTGAAGGGGTTTGCTTGCCCCTTGCCCTTCCTTGCAGAATTGCACTCCAACAGCTCTGGCACAGCTGGAGATGGCACAGATTCACTACCACACCTTTATATAAATCAGGTGTTCCCATGGCTCATGAGGAACATTTAGGTGTTTTTTAAAGCTGCCATTACATTATATTTTATAGGTGCCACAGAAAACATTTTATCTCCAACATAAGCATATTGCATATTAAAAGATAGCTAAGTCAACGAGTAGTATGGAGATCACATATAAACTTGTTAACGTACTCACAAACAGCACGCTGACTTAAAAAATGCAATTTACCACTTGAAAACAATCAAACTGTGGCACAAACCCTGACCACTCTATAATATTTACTTATGTTTCAGTGCTCAGTACTATAGAATAATTTACAACATTTTAAGTTAATTGATAAAGATGACATGAAATCCTTTCTTTTAGCTGCTGCTCTTATTAGACAATCAACACGGATGGAGTGAATGAAGACATGGATAAATCCTTCTCTTCATTGTTTCCCTTGGCTTTCCGCAGAGGCTGCAGGCAGTAGAAACTCAGTATGAAAAGAGCTGCCATGTGACTCAGTCCCATACAAGCTGTCCTCACAAAACAAAGAGCGAGGAATGCTAAACAAATGAATCACAAGCCATTTCTGCAAAACATCCCCTACTTTCTAGCAACTGCCAACGCTGGGAGCTATCTGTCCTGTCAATCTGAGTGACAGCCCATGAATAAAAGGGCACCTAATTACAAGATTAGTAACAGGAAGTCTACATTTCAAAAACCACCATACAAGTTATGATTGCTGACTGTGTAAGGAGGCAAAAACTAAGGCAAATCCACAAGGAAACAAAGCCATGATTTGGAAAATATTTTTCCTATTAATGTTGACTGCAAGTGAACTCTTCATGGGCTGTGAATGACTAGTGATTCTGTACATTGCCTGACTTTTATCCTAAGAACTGCTCTTGGCTTTCAGATGGCTATCAGATTTGCCAAGCTAGTAGGATTCTGGCAACATTTATGCTGTTTAATGTATCAGCATGTTGATATCTTGGACACAAAAACCTGTAAAAATACATAATTATAAATATGCATGTTAGGTTATCCTCTTTGTGTGATACAGTAAAAAGAGAGGAAACTGATTATTTCCAAATTGACTGTATCAGCAAAGCATAACACAATATCAGAGGGTCAATATCAACAACCAAATAATTTCATTAAACCATGGGATTACCTTCAACGAAATTCACAGGCCTCCCGCACATAACGACTGTGTGACAGCTTTGCCAAAGAGGCTGCAACAATCACCTGGCACAGAAAATACTGATCTGAAGACACGAATTTCCAGAGCTCCCTCTGAAGTACAAGGGGATACTGCAGTTAGTTATTATTACTGTGCATGTAGATAGGCTGCTCAAGTGATGGCATTTTAAAGTGGCATTACCTAACGGTTGATCAGGTAGTAAAGAGAGATGCATTCTGTTTTCGGAGACTACTAACTTCTTCACTTCAAAATTGCCTCCTTGGGTGAAGAAATGCTGTAAACAGACTACATGCACTCTTAAAGGAGATAAAGGGAATGAATCAGTACAGGCAATGTGCCTTCCTTTCCAGATATATTTATGTTTTTAATACAAATTCATAGATATACAGGAGAAAACTCAGAAAAAGGGAATTTAAAAGTAAAAAGTTTTTTTACTTTTTAAAATATTAAACGTAGCATGAATATAGTTTAAAATAGAACTGATTCATGGAGAGAAAGGAAGTATTACCTCAATGACTTGCTCATGCTTAAGGACTCTTAAGAACAAGTATCTGTTACTCACACATTTGAAGGATTTGCTACTCCTGAACTACTGATTTAAAAGGCTTTTGATACCACGAGATGAAGACACATCCCAAAGGGCTACCATGTAGGCTAAAAGTCTATGTGCTCTCAGAACACTATTCCTTTCATTGAAGAAAGGAAAGATTAGCAAAAGGAGGAAGAAAAATAAAGGCATTAATTGCTTTGGTTCTGGAAATGAGGTGAAAATAAGCGTCCCTGCCCAGAAGAGCAGCTAGCTATCTTTCTTGTAGTCTGATCATCCAGGGACAGGTTAAAACCAAACTCTGAATATACATCTACCTGCCATTCTGTGACTCCATCTAGCCGACCCTGAACAGAACAGAAAATACTATATCTTACAGCCATCCTAAGAAGCTGGAAACAATTCACTGTAATAAAACTGACTTTCTAGAACACAAACCTGCCAATTGTACCTGGAAGTGGTATCATCTTCGGTACGTTCATTGGGAACATCTTTTCTTTTATCAAATTAAATACCTTGCCATGCGCTACCATGATGAAAAGCCAAAGCTCAAGATATTTAAAGTGGCATGTCTGAATTGAAATGGTCAAAACCAAAAAACAACTACCCTCATCCTCCCACCAAAGACCCCGAAACGGTCACGGCAAGAAGAACTAGTGATTGAATTCTGAGACCATCAGGGACTATTATCCAGGCCCTTAGCTGCATCTTTCCTACTGCAATTTTTATTCATTAATTTTTAGCCTAATATTACAGATCTAATATTCTTTAATAAGAGGAGAAAGTTAGCAGAACGAAGACAGAAGGTACTACTAGTCATCCATACTTATGAATGAATTATGTAGTACAAACTTCTTTAATCTATAAGAAACACATGTTTTATTAAAGCTTGGAAGCGAGCTTCAAGCTTAGCCAAAAGGAACTTACTAAATTCACAAAGAGCTATACAGTCCTGTGAGGGAGGGCTATGTGGAATAGAAGACATGAACAACAGCAGCACCTGTCAATAAAGCAACAGAAGGCTACTGCATCATTTTTACTGTTCTTTGCTTTAAGATAAGAAATTTTTCTTTTTTTTAACAGTTATTGAAAACGGAGGCTTTTACTGGTATTTCACATTCACAAAAATCTTATGAATATCTGAATGTGGCTTTCTAGGGGGACTCTTGGCACAGCGATACAAGCCTCAGGTAGCAACAGGGCCATAGGGATACAGGGCGAAGGAAAAATCAGCAGTACCATAGCAACAGGAAAAATTGAAAGCAACAATAAAAACCCCACCCAACCCCAAACCCTCAAATGGCTGTTTATGCAACTTTCTTTCACAAACTAAACCCAAAACTTGCACTGGGATTACCATCTGAATTTCAATCCACTCCCACCACCCCCCCAACTCCTTTGCTGTTTGCCGAGTTTTATTAGAACCATCTGTGAGATCCTCCCCTTCCAGTTTCTTAGGTCTGTTAATCTGGCAGCTGCACTTTATCATCTACTTAAAAATCTTTGTTTCAAAGTTGTTGAGACAGAAGGTCTTTGACAGGCTAAAAATTATCTCTAAAATCAACAAAGAAACCACATCATATGCTGTGCTTTACAGATTAAAGGGGAAGAATGGAAGTTGGAGAATATATATATTTTTAATGGGAAGATAAATGAAGGTTTTAGGGATCAAGAAAATTTTTACCAATGCAATTTATCTGACAAAAACCACAATTTACTGAAGTTCTGCAAGTTGCCACTGCAGAATAGCTTCAAGATTATCATTATCATGGATTGACAGAAGCAAAAGAAATGCAGAAGTATTTTCTTACAGCAGCTTGTTGGCAAAAGATAAGGAAGGGGAGGGCTAAGAGAAGGAAGAATATTGATCAAGTATAGTAGCAGAGTGAGTGATTTCCTTTATACAGGGTACAATTTTTACAAGTTTTTGAACACGACAGTCGTGGACTTCAGACTGTATTAAGCGTACCTCAGAATCTAATTGTCAATGCAATATCCCATACGCACCTTGCCATAAATCCCGAACGTTGTGCGTGTGTTTGTATACATGGGTCTACAAGCATGAAATTGTTTCTTTCTACTACAACTTTAAAAGTGGGTTAACATAGCAGTATTGTTTGTACACATACCAGCCATCCTGGGCAATATGAGGAATTTGAGATAAGGATAGTAATTGAGAGAGGTAATGGGCAAAACATGGACTGAATGCAGCTAGAGAGTTAAGAGCTGCTTGACGAGTAGGGAATTTTTATTGTTGTAATTGTGGTGAAGGGACGAGGGGTGGATTGGGTGTGTAAATTGTCCACTTTTGTGATGATATTATTTTGATTTTGGTGTGGGGAATTTTTTTGTTGATGTGAGTGAAGATTTTGTGTGATGAATGTGGATTTTAATGATAGTTCTTAAAAATGTAATGCACAGAGGCGAGGGGTGGAATGTATTGGTCTTGTGTGGCAAGGTTTTGGTAGTGGGGGGGTTACAGGGGTGGCTTCTGTAAGAAGCTGCTGGAAGCTTCCCCTGTGTCCGCCAGAGCCCATACCAGCCGGCTCTAGGACGGACCCACTGCTGGCCAAGGCCGAGCCAATCAGCAATACTGGTAATCCCTCTGCAATAACATTTTTAAGGAAAAAAAACCAGTGGGACAGGGAGAAACAGCCACCAGAGTGAGGAGTGAGAACATGTAAGAGAAACAAGCCTGTGGACACCAAGGTCAGTGAAGAAGGAGGGGGAGGAGATGCTCCAGGTGCCGGAGCAAGGATTCCCCTGCAGCCCGTGCTGAAGACCCTGGTGAGGCAGGCTGTCCCCCTGCAGTCCAGGGAGGTCCACGGGGGAGCAGATCTCTACCTGCAGCCCGGGGAGGACCCCACGCCGGAGCAGGTGGGTTCCCGAAGGAGGCTGTGACCCTGTGGGAAGCCCGTGCTGGAGCAGGTTCCTGGCAGGACCTGCGGATCTGTGGAGAGAGGAGCCCACGGAGCAGGTTTTCTGGCAGGACTTGTGACCCCGTGGGGGACTCACGCTGGAGCAGTGTGCTCCTGAAGGACTGCACGCCGTGGAACGGACCCACGCTGGAGCAGTTCGCGAAGAACTGCAGCCTGTGGGAATGGCCCACATTGCAGGAGTTCATGGAGGACTGTCTCCCATGGGTGGGACCCCACGCTGGAGCAGGGGAAGAGTGTGATGAGCCCTCGCCCTGAGGAGATGAAGCGGCAGAAAATAACGTGATGACCATAAACCCCATCCCTGTCCCCCTGTGCCGCTGGGGGGGGTTGGTGGTGAAATCCGGGAATGAAGTTGTGCCCGGGAAGAAGGGAGGGGTGGTGGGAAGGTGTTCTGAGATTTCGTTTTATTTCTCATTACCTTGCTCTGGTTTATTTGTAATAAATTGACTTAATTTTCCCAAATTGAGTCAGTTTTGCCCGTGACGGTAATTAGTGAATGATCTCTCCTGTCCTTATCTCGACCCGCAAGCTTTTTGTTATTTTTTTTTTTCTTTTTTTCTCTCCCCTGTCCAGCTGAGGATGGAGGAGTGATAGAACAGCTTTGGTGGGCACCTGGTGTTCAGCCAGGGTCAACCCATCTCAATCAGTTAAATAAAGGTACACCATATCAACATGCTTTGCAATGCTCTCCTTAGCTTTATTAGCCTGTGTGTGCAGCTGCTTCTTAAGCTTCAATCTTTTTATACAACCCTCCTGAACTGTATTTGGTCACTTGTATGTAGAGATCTACATATTACCACCATGAACTTGATCATGACAGGGTAACTTCTGCCTGTAGCATAAGGCATGTCACATCATCACTGATGAAAAATGGCAAAAATCCTCATGAGTTTAATTTGTTCTGATGTTTTTCTCCTCCAAAGTGTTTCTGCAGAAGCATTTGCCTACTTGCACAAGAATGGCGCAACCTTAACTTTTGGGGGATTAACAGAAAAAGACTTTTCTCCAAATCATCTCATAAAACATTTTGTTAATACAGAAAATGCACTTCAAGTACGAACACAAAATATTCACGTTTTTAATATTTGAGGAAGACTACCTTCTACTTTTTGGTTTATAATACTATGAACATTCTTTCTTTTTGCCCTGCAAATAAATACTTTGCTCTTCCCATGTTGTTGCTATTTAAAAGGTAACAAATATAGACAACATTAAACTGCCATCAAATAATGTTTGTATGTGTGTAAATTTGAAGGATCAGAGAAATTAACTGGACTTAAAAAAATTTTCCCCAGAGTTACCTCAATACTGGAAATAACTTTCTACACATAAGCATATGAATTGCATTTAACTCTATAAATCATACCTGAGACACACACCTTCTTGTCATCTCTCATGACCATTCTGATTCTGTTTTATACAACTTAAAGCCTACATCTTCCCTGAGCAAATTCTTAGTTCCTTGTTTAAATGAACAAGATCATTTAAAGTTTCTCAAGCACTCACACTTTGACATGAATTCTACAGCTTCATACACTGTGATTTGCCATTTTTTCCCCACCCTTTCAATCATAACAGAACTTTTTTCATTTTAAATAAATGTATTAAGCAGTATTTAAAAATTGTCATGATCAAATTGGCTTATCTTCTCCCTTGAACTTCACCATAAAAAGTAGACAAATTAAAGATATTTTATTTGCACAGGCTCCACAAAAGAGACACAAGTGTAATATTTTGAGTTGACAGATCATGCAAGGCAGACTTTAAAGGTGGTTTTAGAAGCACTAGAAACACTATTGTTATAACCTAACTTGATAAATTTTATATGCAAATAAAAATTTAAAAATAAAGTAGACCTGAAAAGATTTACATTAGAAGGACATCTATATATATTTTCAAATAATAATATAAAAAAAGTAGATCTGCTCTTGAGAAGTGTCCTGGAGTCTCTCAGAAGAATTAATGAAATAACCACCGAGTGTGTACATGTGTGATCAGCCAGGAGGAGAGATTTTTATCAAAATACTTAACATTGCTTTTGTTAGCATATACTTCACTCCACTGGCTTATTAGCAATTCTGGTAAAAGTAAGACCTCTTATGAAAGTAAGAACTTTGAACAAAACCAAAGTTTGAGAGAACAAACTTAAAATTTCTCTTCTCCCCCCCCCCATCATTTGTATCTGAAAAACTATCTTTTGGATGAAAAAAAAAATAATTCTCTTACACACCCTCTTTTCAGGTCACCTTTCATCCTTACAGAATATATACATTTACATAAGCTAGAAACAACAACAAAGGCAATTTAAAAACACCCCACCTCTATGTATACCCCTCTTTCAAGGTATTGTGACTATATTAAGTCAAAAGTGCAAACGAAAGAATGCTTGGGACCATAAAAATAGCATTACACCCTGCTGCAAATTGCATTTTTCTTGCTCTTGAATACATAATGTCGATTCCCTGGTTTCAGTTCTACAGAGACGTGAAACGGCAGTGCATTTCCTGATGTTAAGTCCAGGGCTGCATCTCAAACAAGCCAACCATTAACGAACTGCCTCCGACTGGGCTGTCAGCTTCAAATACCCTCCCCCACAGGAACAAACACTCATGGATGTACGACAAAGGTTATCAGAAAATCTCACTGAATTATGATATGAAGAGAAACTGGCAAATTGAATGCATGCATGGCATTCTCCTTATGAAATCTGTTCACATAAAATGAATGAATTTCCTGAGAGAAGAGGAAGACTGGTTTAGGCCTGCTAAATAGCTTAATACCACATACAACAGCAAAAGAACAGTCCTTAACATCAGCGTACTTGCAAGAACTTTTGCACAGTCTCAACTTGAGTACCAAAATATGAATTGTAACATATGAATTCACAATATGAATTATAACACCCCCTTCTTGGGCATATCACTTTCAAAAGGACATCAGGTTAATGCAGCACTCTGCAACCCATTTAACTTGGAGGGATTGACTGTCAATTATGCTGTACACATATGTACTGTAGATTCATTATGCAGTTTGTTCCTTCCTTTCGCTAAGATAGCAAATCCATCCCTGTTGATTCTCTGTGTCCCTTGAACCAAATCGCAGACAAGCAAAGACATCACCAGTATTTAGGACATGAAGTAATGTGGCAGGAAGCCGGTATATATTTTGACTGACTCTTAGCACAGACTTCATCAGAGCACTCACTAGTTAATTATAAAATTCCTGTAAAAATTCTGATGGATGACAATCAAGTCATATGGTGGGAAAAACTGAAAAGCAAAAAAAAAAAGAAAAATAATTGAGATTGATATTGGATTGCAAATGTACATGATTTGTTGTTAAACCAGGAAGCTTTAAAAAAAAAAAAAAAGACAGCAATTCTCAATTATGTATTTTTAGGAATGACCTTGATGGCTGTCAGAATGGAATCTTGATTTTTCAATCCTGCCATTTCCCTGGCTTGTCAAACACACCGTTTCCTGATTCACTTAGACTGAAACAACCCTTCTCAATGTGGGTTGCCACAGAAGTATTTAGCCCAGAAAACTGACTTAGTTTTAACACAAAACATCACTTGAGCCCAGAAAGCCAGCATGCTCCAGGAGAGAGGGCTCATGGCTGCAAGTGGTGTGCGAGCAGCATCCTGGACAAAGCTGGAAAATTCCAGAGGTGTGTTGCACTGAGCTCTTCCCACAGCTATGGCCAGACAAAGAAAACTTAATTCAGCAGGAAGCTATAGAGAAATGCTTTAGCTGAATTTTTCTAATCACTAAAGTCAGAAATGCAATCTTTACTTAAATGTTAAGCTACATACACAGGCCATTAATCAAAATTCCTTTTCTTTGTAATAGTTTTACTAGCTTTGACATTTCAAAACTCTATTATTTTGAGTCTGGTCTGGACAAGAATTCACACTAATATTTAGGAAAATTATTTTCAAAAGACTATGCTAAAATATATTCCATGCATTGCTATCATTTGTCAAAGTTTTACTTAAAAGCAGGTATTAAGATAAATGAAATGGATCAAAAATGGAGTACTTCCAAGAATGTAAATGATGGTTAAATTAAGTTTGTGACAGGAGACAATCCACACGTTTTCTCAATGAAGTACCCTTTGACCTTGCAATGAGAAAGGCACTAATATAATACGTAAATCCAAAGCAAGAAACTACAGCAGAAAGCAAACTGAATTGGTCAGAACAGCCAGAAGACAAATGCAACAAATACTCCTGGCATTGACTAAGTGAGAAAATGTCCGAAAATGAACATCAGCTCAGTTAAAATGACCAGAACTGCAGGGTCAGTCAACAGTAGAAGCAAAGCTTGAAGAAAGGTCAAAACTTACAGTGCTTTGAATATAAAATCTAATTGAACACTGACAAATTTAGCAAAGTTAGTAGTATTTGCTGAAACACCATCTTAAGGCAAACAGCACTCAGCATGAGAGTTAACACCCCACAGCAATGGTCTGAGGGCATTAGAAAGAGGCTTTGTGATTTCTCACTGTGCTATTTCTCTCCCCTCAAGTATTTTAAAGCACTTTTTCTTGTTCTGACTGCAGTTTAAAAATACTGATGGAAATAAACCAGAGTTGTAATAGGGAACTGCAAGTAGTACTTATATTTCTGAAATATTAAAATACATACTAGGCATCTAGATGACACAAAATTCCACAAGTATTCAATGGTTCAAGTTTTTTTGCCCTTAAGTTATCTGAAATTCTCTTGCCTGTGACCTGTACTGTCCTGTCGTCTTTCTTCTTCAGCGTGCACAACATAGCATTGCACTGTTTAAAACCAATTGTTCAGCCACTTCACCACAACATACAAATTGAACACCCCAGGGAAATTCTGCATCATAATCTAAAGCATCTCCATCTTTCAAAACACTGAAGGAAAGGAAGATAATTTCTTTAAACTCTCTCTTACTAGAAGGCAGGTTGGGCATGAAGCGGTTTTGGCAGCTACACAGGCTGAGCCGTAAGAAATAACTGCAAGCTGGAAACAATTGGTACTGTGCAATATCGAAACAGGCAACGGCAGCGGACAATACACAGCAAGTATTACTCTAGTTCTGGCTTGTCGTTAGACTAACAATACAGCTTAGCTACAGCATCACTTCATGCTTCTAAATAGGGCAAAGCATTTTCAGATTTAAAAAAAGAAGTATTAAAAAGATGATACCTAAGTATAGTATGAAGCTTAACATAAGTTATACACTTGCGTTGATATGGGAACTCATATGAAAAGGGAGAACCTGAGAAGCTCGAATTCTAAACTCTCTTACCAGAGAAAAATGTTTATTTGAAACCTTCAGTGAAAGAAAAACGAGACAAAGTTAAAGTAGAGTAGTAAAGTACTATCAAAACAGTAATGCGAAAGGAGTGACTTGATAACATGCACAGCTGAAAATCCATGCCTGAGAAACAGTTAACTGGGAATACACAAAAAGGAGGAAATAAGTTAACAGCAATAAAGGGGGAGCCCTGTATCAAAAATAAGAACTGCTACTGGACAAGAGCAATTTGACGGGCTGGTGCAGACCACAGGGCCAAAGTAACAGGGCTCGCTTAGCTGAAGAAAGTGTCTAAATAAATTATCCAGGGTGAAATGACCTTAATGAATGTTATACTTCAGTAAAACAGTTACAAATGCTACAGACAAATCTGTTAAATGCTCCTCTAGAAAATAATTTTATTATAAGTTCATTCAGAATTAAACTCCAAATTGGAAAAGCTGAAGTAACAAGTTACTTTTTCAAACATTTTACTTCTAAACGTAAATTTAGGGACAGAGGAGTTCACTGTCATGGAAAAGTAAGAGTGCTCCATCTGTGCAGGATAGATTATTAACTTACAGTACGTATGAACTGACCATAATAGACTTCATCTAGGAAGGGATGATGCGATCCAGCTGATGACATTTGAAATAAGAGGTAACAAACTGCAGATTAAGCAAAAGTTGCCAAATACCGAAGACGTTGAAAAGAAGATCAGCAGGATTATAAATACCCCAAAGAAAGCCCCAGAGAGAACAAAAATGGTTTACAAGATGACAGCAGCCTAGCAGATCAGACCAGAAGTCCAGCTCGTCCATTAGTCTGCTTCTGGCAGAGGCCCAGAGCATAAAGTCATGAACAGCAACACTTTCTCCAAACTCTCTCCCAATCTCCAGCAATTTGCAGCTTAGAGACTTCTTATGAAAGAAATGGTGTCTTTGTACTTGATAGTCTTGCATGGAATTTTCCTTCATAAATTTATCCAATTACCTTTTGAACCCATGTACAATTTTATATCCACAACATCCTGTGGAAGGACATTCCACAGCTTAACAGCTTTGTCTGAAGTACCTTTGTCATTTATTTTGAGCTGCCAGGTTTTTTGCTGGGGAAAAAAAAAAAAAAAAAAGAAAACAGATAAGAAGATTGTTTCTTTATATCACCTCTATTTACTTTTTCCTATGCCATTATGATCTGTGATTTCTTTTACAGGCCTTCCTCAACCTGTCTTCCAGTTTGAAGTGTCCTGACGTATGAAGTCATTCTGAGCGGATGCTGCTCCGTACCTCCAACTCTCTGCCCTGCATTCCTCTTTTGCATTCTTTTCAAGTTAGACTGCATGTCACATTCAGATGCTTTTGAGAAGAAGGTGAAAGAATTCTAGGAGAGGCATGTTTAAAGGTAGAGAATTTTTTTTTTGGGAAAAAACCACATCAAAAATAAATGAAGGTTCACTGTGATGCTACATATTTGCAAGTAACAGAACTGTTCAAGCATTATTAAAAGAAGATTTAAAACAGGGAAAAAACCTTTAAGATTTGTAGTAGAAATCAAATCATTTTTCTGTGCCTTCGTGCTTTACAGAGCTGAAATAATTTCTGTCCGCTCTGTTTCCCCCTCAAATGAGCTCTTCACTGCATTTTGTAACTTTCTACCCCATCTATAAAAAGACAACCATGCTAGAGGCAGTACACTAATGAGACTTTGTATTCTAGTTGTATTTGTATTTAGCAAGGAAAGAAAAGAAATAATGGCAATGAAAGAGATTGCAAATAAATGGACAGTGGGTGGTGGTAAAGGAGGATGAAGAATGATTACTAGTCATCTTATAGTTTAAAAGTTGTAAGTGTAATACCTGGAACTTAATTTATTTTCCAGTATTAAAAGCCAACTGGGATCTTTATTATTCACTTCCAAAAGTACAAACTAGTCACAAAACATTTGAGAACACATTTGATCTAGTACACTGGTCAGTCTCTGGAAAAAGACTCCCCTCAGACTTAGGATGCCCTCAGGTCACTGTTGTCCACACTGAAACACCGTGGAGCAACCTGTTACAGGCTGTTCTCAGCTTAATACTACTACCTGATTGTACACTAGTGATAAAGTAGGAACCAGCTTGTTGCAACTGTTCTTTACTAAAGGAGTATTTAATGAATTCCAGCTGAGGTCAGGTAAGGTCACTACATGTACAGCCCCCCCTGGGGTAAACATCTATTAAGAAAGTGCTTCAAACATACCCACAGGCTCTGCACACACACATTCAGATTTTTCCTCTGTTGTAAGCTTCTACACAAGATCAAGTGTGAGTGCAAGAGGCTTGGTAGTTCTAGAGATTGATATTGTTCATTTGCTGCTACAAAATGTATTCTATTAAGATTTTTGAGAAACTGCCCATTTCTAACCTCCAGTCTCAAAAATACCAGAGAGTCTATTATTAAAAAGAAAAAAAAAAAAAAAGAAAAAAAGAAAATTCCTACAGAAGACACACAGAATGCATTCCCCAGAAATTTTAAGGTATATTTCTTCAGATCAAAAATGGACTCATAAATGCAGTCAGTTGCACTAAAAATACTGGTTTCCATTATTTAATAAAAATTACCTACAGGTGTTATTCATAAGAAAGTTTTAATTTTCATAGTCTGCCCAAGCAATCTCAATTTTTTGTTGTTATTAAGTTGCAGCAAGTATATTTCAGATTTTCCCAAGAGTAAGATAGTGGAGAGGAAGAAAACATTTTTCCAGTGCTACCGTATCACACCCAAACTTTCCTACTTAAAAGTTCACTTTATAATTGAATTTAGGTGGCTATAAAATTTTTGCTGTCTTCATAAAATCCCTCTAATTTGGCAGTTATGAGGGTTTAAAAATTCGCCCCCCCCCCCCCCCCTTTTCAGTAGACTACATTAAGTGTACAATCAAATATTTACTAAACACATATCAGGACTCTGGGAACTAGGGACAACACTGGAAGAAACACTAAGTTTTCCACATATGACTGACTGTACTTGAAAATATGAACATACATGGGAGAAAACCCACTGATATGTGCACACTACATTAACACTTCTGGTGTTTTAAAACTTTTCAGCATATGATTTCCTGAGTGTAATACTGCTACGAACAACTACATTACATTAGCAGTCTGTAGAAATAAAATGGGTGTATTATGGTGGGGGTTCGCAACGTTTGCAGCAGGGAATTCTCCACATCTCCGCTGCCCACTCTGCATAAACGTATCAAAGTCTGAGCTGCTGCTCTGCCACAATATTCCCACTATAACCTGCTGCCTATTATTCTCTCAAACCCCATCTGCAGGTCATTTTTCTATCAAATGAGCTAGTTGAAATTATTTTTCCTTTTTTCTTTTAAACCTAGGGGAATTTCAAATAGTCCAGCACTAACTGACAAGAATTTCTTTTAACCATTTATTTAAAATACCAACGGTTTTGTATTGCTGCAGCTTCACAGCTCTGATTGGTTTCATGCACTCTCCCTTCCCTTTATCTTTTTCAGATACATACATTAGCTTGCTGGATGCCGAGAAGTATGGCTGAAAGCATAATTTCCATTATTTCCTTTTAAGCTCAGACCTGTTTCCACACAGAATTTTGAGCATCACACAAAATTTATAGAGAGGAAAGCACATACCATTGTGAAAATAGCTACTCAACAAGTAAAAATATTTAGAAATGTATACTAAGGTAACCATAAATCCTTTCCCTTTGTAATTTAAGAAATTTGGAGGTGATTTTCCTTATGTAAGGGAAGCAAACTGATTATTCCCTGACCTTTAAGGAAGGCAGTACTTAAGAGTTAAAAATCTGTGTATATTGAACTCAAGTTCTTTTTCCTGTACAAGATATCGCTCTGAATAAAAGCATCATACTTGTCAGCATTCTGCTTCATGCCAGAGGGCTGAGATGGAACTTGACCTGGATAGGATTGTTTCCTAAACTTTGTTTTTAAAGTGATCTAACAGGCTGCTTGCTTTCATGCAGACTGACTAGTTTCACACAGACTGCCGCATATAATCCAACTTTGCATTTAAAAAGAAGCCATTTAATATATTTTTGCTGACCCATTTGAAAACCTCTCTTGTAGGAAACCTACAGAATAAAGACCAATGGAAAACTGTTGGTTGTAACAGGGCTTGCAAGTAATGAAGTTTAATATTGCTTACATCTATGTGTTACAGAAGAAAGGCAGAAGACAGAAGCCATGATAGCTAACGCTTTCACAACATGCTCCCCGGAAAAATACAACATTAGGAGCAGAGTGACAAAGCTACCTAACCAAAAGTATCAGGTGTCTGTACTTCATTGCTCATCACAAACACCTATTTGTGAGTTTCAGAAGTTACACTTAAACTAAAGGTTGATGCTTCAGAGTAAAAATCAATTGCAAGAAGTATACAGTACATGCATTAGGGTCCTTTCTCCTTTTAGCAAAATGTCCTTAAGCTATTGTTTTGTAAGCTAAGGGGAAGGTATTTTTTTCCTCTTTGAATTATGAGCTATGCACTAGCTTACAGTTGTGTTTTAGCTTGGCTATGCACCGTGTACTTCTTGGGTAAAAACTGACAGGGAAAAACAAGGGGGAGGAAGACACAAATAGGAGTTATATTCTGATCATTTGAAATCAAAGCAGGAGCTCTTAGGCTCAGATCTGAGCACGAATAACCTGGCTGTAAGCAAGGAGGGGCAGATGCATGGAGACCACTGCCGCAGCACAGATGCCAAACAATGGGGAAAGCTGTGTCATGAACATTCTCTCATTTATTTTATAGAGATTTTAAAACCGAACCCGTTTCCTGATCTGGTTTACCACATGGCCAGAGCATCATCTGCCATGCAGCAGTTTTGGCACAGCTCATTAAAGCCCACAGTACACCAAAAGAACACTTCCAGAGGACAGACCTGTACCTCAAAGTTGTCTTGCTCTCCCTTCACAGCAGATGACAGTACCTATGCGGAGACTTCTTCCTCTCTTATGCTAAAGCAGCCTACTGAGCAGCAACTCGAATAATCTGACATGGAGAATGATGGTAAAAGAAATACTCTGTAATAATCACTTCTTCCTCTATCCTGTTTTTCAATAAAAACTCAAATTGAGCAGTCTTGTTTTGGGTTTCACGGGTTATCTGGACTTCAGAGAGTTCGCCAACGTAACAGTAATACATCTTAGCTTGCTTTCTCACTTCAGAAAAGTTGACTGCAACCTTAATTGGGTTCCTCCTTAAGTGTAATATATTCTCTAATAACTTCATCCTAGTTCTTAACATTATCATACAAAATCACTTAATTCCAGTAACTTTAGGACCGCTAAAAGAATCTTAGCTTTGTTTCAGTATCATAGGTGACACAGCACAGAAGACAGCCTTTGCAACAAAGGCCTATAGTTAGCTACCTTACACATACCCAGCGTTAATGGCATAAGCAACGCACTCCTTATCTATGTTACCTGCATCATTAACAGTGAAGTTACACAATGCTGTCCTTACAGTTGAAAG
Organism: Astur gentilis; assembly: GCF_929443795.1. Lineage (NCBI taxonomy): Eukaryota > Metazoa > Chordata > Aves > Accipitriformes > Accipitridae > Astur > Astur gentilis. The sequence continues at coordinate 4,687,277 of NC_064889.1, read as the reverse complement.
ACTGAGGATTTGCTCCTTTCCCTGCCTTTGCTGTCAGCCATGTGCTTCTGCCTCCTCTTCTGTGCCCATCAACTCACTAACACAGCAGAAAACTATCTACTGTTGCCCGGTTCACATTCTGCCGAGTTAGTGAGTTAAATCAGCTGACTAAGATCTGAGGCCATAGCACCAATGTGGGTGGGGAGGAAGGGGAAGGGCAGAGTGCTCAGGAACTTTCTTAGCAGCAGCAAGCTGCTAGATTGGATTATGTCCTTACAGATAACTTCACTTTGAGAATACTTTCTGAGTGGCTCTATTTTAATTCTATTACTATTATCTGCAAGCCATACAGTAGTACGAGCAAGTGCAAGTTTGTCTCTAGCACTAAGAAAAATGAAAAGTAAGTGGCAAAACTGACAGTGAATACCTGATCTGCAAGGAATCTTTCTCCTCATTTGCCCTGATAGACCTAAAGTTAAGTCAATGGAGCAATGTGCTTGTAAGTACAAACATTGAAAACCTGCTAGTGTGGTTCAGCTGGTGAACCCCAGTATACGTGGGCTGCACAAAGTTCAGCTAGTGACTGACACACCTGCATTTCAAGTATAAATTTGTACAGTGTTCCTGAAAGAGGCTGCAACCTGCAAACCTACCACCTGACAGAAATTGCATCGGAAAACCTCGTTGCAGTAAACTTAACTTCAGTAATCAAGTTGTTTGCCTAAGCCTCATCAGCATCACTCATATGGGTATGCTTTATTTACTCGAGAATACTTCATTGATTTAATTTAACTTAGTAAGGAACTAACCTGGGCTAAATCAACACAAGGATTTGAAATAAATGCAAGAATATGCACTAATAAGTGGCAATCCTTTTTATTTAAACCTGGTAATGATTTTTTGGTGTTTTGTTCCCCCCCCGAATTTTCATATCACTTATTTTTAGGCAAAACCTTAATATTTAGGCTGTGGCTCCATTATAATTTTTTCAGCAGAACAAACTTAAGAGAACCCCTACCTTTCCCCCCCACAGCTGTTTGTTCCTATGCCAGCCTAACCATCCAAGACAACATTGCTTTATGCTGGCAGTTGGTCTTTTTTGGCAGTGTTTTCCTTCTCCAGTTGAATCCCTTCCCTGATTTGGTTCACCACACGGCTGCACAAACACATGTGCTGGCACAACACATGGTGCAGTGCAGAAGTGGAAACAATGACCAGGAAAGGATGGGAAGTCAGGCTTTACCAGGCTGCAGTGCCACCATAGATGTAATCCTAGCTTTAATTTGCTTTCTGTTCTCCACACAAGATAAGCTAAAGAAACATTAAGAGATGGGAAAGAGTGACATAAAACCAAAAAGGGGAAGGATCTGGCAATGACGAGCAGGGAGCAGATACAGAGTGAGAGTAGTTAAATTATTAAATATTGAGATGATAACTTTTAAGCACTCCACAAGTCACAAAAACTTAAAACACATTTCACTTCGCCAATGCATATATATTGTTTGATATCATGGTCTTCAGAACGGTGCCATGTAAAGTTGCCCAAACTAATTATTTACTACTCAATGCAAAGAAACATTTCGAGATTTTGTTACATTCCAAATTTGGCTACATTATCCTCTGGAATGTACAAAGACAAAAATCTCTTTTGTGAATAATGCCATTGCTGAATGGCATTATTCACAAAATTCAAGAAAAGATACATTAATTTGGTTAAACACCAGATTTTAAGAAAATGTCTTAATTTAGAATAAAAGGTGGTTTTGGAAGAGGACAGGAATGGGTCTGGAATTCAGTATTTCATTTCTGAAGACGATATGCTTTGGTGTTTGCAAGTATGTTCTCAAGGATGCCTAACTGCCTGCTTGACAAGTTACAGAACAGCTAAGCAACATCCTGGCATTTGTTACAGCAAACAACGAACTTGTCCTCTGATGCCATTACACACCAGTGGTCGTCAAGTCCCATGAAAGGAATGTTTTTCCAAGTTTCCAATGACTGCTGCAGTCCGCCAGGCAGTATGATGGGGACCGCTAGCTGCCTGGAAGTCAAGCTGTAAGAAAACCCTTCCCAATCCTCAAAAGGCAGTTCAGAAGGTCAAGTTGGCTCATCAGAAGGCTAACATTTCCATAGATCCAGAGCTTTGCATGCTGACACGTAAGAGGTATGAGTTACTGGAAACATTACTTAGGAAATGATCTAGCAACAAATCTAGGCAGAAATCCTTAACAGTCTCATCTGAAGTTCAACTTTAAAATTATTCCAATGAGACATTTTGACATCATCCAAATCTTGTGGAAGCTTTGCAGGAGGCTTCTGAGCTTCTCAATGACAAATATGGTTGACAAGGAAAACCAGAGAAAGACCAACCAGAATGCCTCACACCTATTAGATACTTACTGCCACTTTGCTGCCTCTAAGCAGTGTTTGTTTTCCTGTGGTCCTGTCATTAAGTGTCAAAGCAGTCAGGACAAGCAATTGCAAAAATGAAGACTTAACTCCATTTTACTCTAAGTATTATTGTGCTATAGTAATTAAGAAAGATGATGTTTCAAACTGAAATAAAAAGGTCAGGATATACTTCAACAGTCAGTCAAAAAGGAGTTTGTTTATCCAGATTTTGGGTTTATTCTAATCGTAGCTGTGTCAGAGCTATGACTGATTCCACGTATCACTTTTTTTTTTTCCTTAAATTATTACACACTCAGTTAAACCATCTGCAATTTCAGTGACCTCTGAACAAACCATTTACAATCCTCACCGTTTTAACCTGGCAGTTCCCTCTAGCCAGCACAGGTGGACTGCAAGTCCTGTACCCCAGCCAATATTCTATTACAATTACTCCACTTTTTATTTGACATTTAATACAAATGCCTTGATCCATTGTATCCTCCTCCTTTCCCTTTATCAGGCATTACACTGTGAATTTCTGAAGTAATATACACTTTTTTGTGTTTCATGATGCACCTACCATGTCTCAGATGTTATGAGAAGTACACAACAACATATAAAAACACTAAACATTTAACAAACATCAGCATTTAATTTAGCACATCATCTAAGCCATGTTGTTCAAAGAAGTGGTCATAAACTACAGAGTTTTACGACTAAAACTAGAGTTGTACGATCTTTTATGACAACTAACTGAAAGTACAATGGACATAGTAGCTGATTACATGCTGGAAACTACAGTTATTCTGTTAACTAATCCACAGGATTTCAACAGTTCTAAGCATACAGTGGCAGAAGGTCGCATGCTTATGACTCATGCTACAATTTTGCTCTCTCCCATTGTTTTGCAAATTCTCTGCTTAATCTAAAATCCATTTCAAGTAGAAACTTCCAGGCTCAGCAGAAACTTGCAGATGATATATTCCAAATGAGTGATGTTTCAAAAGGGTATGTGTCTGCAACATGTTAAATCAATCTAAATCTGGGCTGGCAAAGCCCTACCCTTGTCACTGGCTTCTGAGCTTCTGCCCCTTCCTATGTACGTACACAGATGCTCACACGATCCCACAGTGAGCCAGTTCAAGTTGCTGATTGAACTGGAAACTGCAAGTCCCACCACTAGGAGCCAGGGGGATTGGGCACGTGGCAGTGGGGTGGGAGTGATACAGGACATGTCACACAATAAGGTTGTGGCAATCCAGATTTAGATAGGCTTAAGTGGAGATACACCACCGAGAGCCATTAATCATCCTGAACGAGCCAGGTCTTAAAGGATAATTGGCATTCTGAGGCTTGGTTTTCATTTTAAGGTATTGATTTATTTTCGTAAAATATTTTAAGTTTGTACATTAGCAGAAAAGTTATCCTACATATACTAGTAATATATTCTCTTAATGGGATACATAATAATGAAATTTTGTCTCAATAGATCTTTAAGAGCAGATTCAAACTTGAAGGATTATGAGTTCAGTCAGAATAATGCCTGCTTTCACTGCCTTATGGCTGGCAATAATGCTTTGAAACTGGTTTTGATAATATCTGGGATACTAGAGTAGCCATGCTGAAATCTAGGACTCTCTTCTGTTTCATTGCTTTAGCTTTGCTTAACAGCCTGGTTTTGTGTGGTAGAACAGTGATAGAAGTTACAGTGTATTGATGAAGATACGCTAAATAAAATTGTACTGCTTTTACAGGAATACACCTCACATATCAAAGTTTTAATAAAAACTCATGGGTCTGTAAGAACAGTAAGAGGGGTGCAAGACAAGATTCAACCAGTGATAACTCTTTATGCTGGGTACCCCATGGCATGAGTCCAAACAAACACTTCTTCAGAATTAATTTCACAAAATGGCAAATCTTTTAACATTACCTTTCCATGCGAAGTATTTCTATCAGCCTACCACCCTTTTTCAGACAGGGAAATTCCCACCAAGTCATCAATAATAAATACATTCAGCTATCAGTTCAACTACTAATGAGTAGCTTTTAGCATACAGTTCCTATTCGGAGAAATCAGGTCTGGAAGATGAGAGCATAGTCTTTAATAATTTACAAGACTCATTAATCTTATCCCAAAAGACAAACAAACAGAATTTGATATCTACTCAGATTTCCAGACCAAGATACAGCATTTCAGGAGCCACGAGGATCTGTCAATAAATACTCTTGAAATGTTCTTCTGTGGAAGAACTTGTCAGCTGACATCTTAAAAAGCCCATATTATTAGAGACAAAACATCAGGAACCTTAAGAAACTTGCACTGCTGAAAATTAGATCAAAAAGGTTGGAAAATTATTCAGTATGGCAGACCCTAAAGATCTTTAAAATTTGCTATTTTAAGTAGACAACATGTAGGTCTAGTCTTGTTGTGCATAGAATAAAATACCAGTACTCTACAAACGTTAAGTATGCCCAGAGACAGAATTCACATTCAACATAAAATACTCACTTTGACGGTACAATATAGAGAACTAGAAGAAGGGAAAAGATACCCTTTAGACTCATCCTGGGAGTAAACACTCAAGTTCTCAGCCATACAAGTATTACATATTCCTATCATGTGTTAGTTACAAAGGGAAACGCAGTGGTTGGTAAGAGTATCTGGAAAAGGAGAATTATTACGCAATAGCTAGGTCTACTTGTTATGGCCAGAACTGCAACGTATGTCTAAAAACCAACAAAAACAACCCTGATATAAGGTGCTTAGTTTTCTTCGTGTCTCCTGCTGTGAGCATACACCTATAAAACTGCTTTTTGCTCTGCGCACTCACTAGTAATGAGGGTTTGCCTACAGAGAAAAGTTATCTAGTTAGATCTCTACTTATACCTGATCCCATACTTGTTTATGATATTCTTTCTTCTGTTTTTAAATCCACCTAAATGAGATAATCTAAATGCTAGAGTAGCTGGCTGGAACACTCAGTCATACTCTGTAGGAAAGGAGGGAGGTCCTATGTTCTTCTGCTGGCTTTGTCAAGCAGGCATAGGAACAGGAGCTAGGGAGCTTTAAGTGCTCCAGTTCATTTCTCACTCCATTTAGATTAATCATATGCTCCTAATTCCATTGGTCTTGGATGGGTTTTGTTTTCCAGGCGTTGTATATGAACTATTGTACCTTCCCTTCCTTATGTACATAACTAGCAAAGTCTCCCTTCCACCACCTACAAAACCAACGGGCAGAATTACTATATGAAACAGGATAAAAATGCTTAAAAACCAGATGTGTCTTAGAGCCCATGCCTGTTACATTCCTACAAAAAACAGGACACAGAACACCATTTTACTGTAGATCATTCTGAAATGGCACTAATTAAGGAACATGCCATTTCCTTAATTGCCATTTCCTTTTTATAAAATAGCCCTTTACTTACATCAGTTTATATCACAAGCAGTGAACCACAGCACTACACTGCCTTTTCAAAGCTAAATGTGTATGACACTTGTTCTTTCTTAAAGTTCTCTTTTACCACAGTAACATTTACCTTCCACTTAAGGCTTTTAAGCAGCATGTCATAACACAAGGAGTGTTCAACCCATCAGGCTATTTGATAACATTTTGGGGCTACAAGGAGAAAAAATGTCACTTAAAAACTATAAAACAGAAGAAACATGAAATAAAACAAGGAAGGGATAACTATAAATTCTTTAAAATAGTCAGTACTGATACAGATTATCAAAAAAATAACAGTTATCCTCCTGTAAACAGTTTTTACTGACGTGGTGTATCGCATATACTTTTGAAACAGGACACAAAGATGAATGAATAGGTAGTATCTTTTCAAATCTTCTTTTGCAACTAGAGTGTACCCACTTAAACCTAATTAAATTCACACCAACTAATTCCAGGCAGTTAAGAAAAACATCTTAGAAGAAAGGGGATCTGGTGGGGCAAAATTATTATTTCGGTGTACGACCTGAGATGCACTGAAGATAAAATATTAGCAGCATATGTTCATTGAAGAAAAATAATACAATGTCCTATTAAGAAATACAGTACTTCCTTCTGGCTTTTATGAGGTTGTACCAAGTTCATTATGTATAAAAACTTAAATACTTCAAAATAAAAAATTGTGTATATTAATTTGTCAGTCTAGCACAACAAATGTCTCAGCCTATAAACATCACTCCTTGACCCACATGATTCTGGCTAATTAAACATTATCCTATTTAGAAAAAAAAGTTAGTAACCTCCATTCCTCACTGTCTTTAAACTAGCAGCTACACTTAAATTTGTTCATCTAAAATGTCGCTCTTTAAGTGCCTCCTGCCCGCCATATAGCTCTGGATGATTTGCAGCGTGTCAGAGACTCACAGTAACTCGAAGCCAGTCTCCTAAAACTGCTCCGTACTGCTTAGCTGGGATAGTCATCCTGTTACTCCTCACAGGGATGGATGAACATACAAAATTAGGGTGTACAGTGGATGAAGTATAAATACTGTAAGAAAAGCAAGCATTGCCAGATTAACAAACCTTGGTTTTGTGAACACTAAGAAATCTTCAAGGTTACTTTTAATCAAAAGTCGTACACTGAAAACAGTAACTAGTGGAATTTATCTGGACACGTATTCAGCTCACACCATATTTCAGTTTCAACATACAACCTTTTTTCCACTGAAAAGTGCTTTTCTAATATCCAGAAGTAAAAGAATTTTTGAAAGACCATTCTGTCTCCAAAGAGACCATTAGGATCAGTTTTCCATTCTGAACAGAAATTCCTATCTTCTAAAACAGCTCCAGCTCCTCCAAAATAACCAAACTATCCTGAGCTTTCTAGCATACTTACCTGCCAAAAGAAACACACACTTCTAAAGGAGGAACAGTAGAAAACCGAGAAGTATTATTTAATGGCGATGAAGTTTGAATGAGCGAAAAATATTGTTGCTTTTCTTGGAATTACAATTATCAAAGGTTTAGCCTAGAAATGCTCTTTTTTTAATTAGGCTACTAAGATGAGTTGCCTTTACCAATTTGTTTCTTCCACAGATTGTGATCTTTACAGATCTGCTATCTGCAAGTTAGACAGATCTGTGTTAACATTTTAAAGATTCCTATCTATGCATGTGAATGCTATCCTGAATTTTTAAAATCAATATTTCCCAAATTTGGGGGTTTTCTTGCCTCAAAGTCTCAGTCATCATTAATTTTTATTTGCACATCCCATTACAAAACATTTGATTTAAAATCTTAAAGACAACACAGTCCTGTCAGGCACTTCCTAAGACACAGTAATGAGCCACATACTCCAGCTATTTTGTGCTATATGTAGTCAAGAAATACATATACCATATATACTTACATGGAACAGAGTATAAGTATGCACCAGAGTATCTAATGTTGCACCTTCCCAGCCTGCATATTACTCAGAAGGGATTTGTGCAGTTATGAACCTTATTTTTCACATGTACTCCTCATCTCAGACACTGCAAGTTTTAGAACAACTTTCTCATTCATAACAGGTCAGAACATTTTGACTACAGACCACACACAAAATGCACAACTTTACAGCTCAGGTATTTCAAAGGCTATTAAGATGCTGCTGTATAAATTACAAAGGTCATGGTGCTTTCAGCTGCCCTCTAGGAACTGCCAAGCTGGGAATGCTAGAAAGCCCCTCCTCCAGTTCAACTGCAGTGGAAAATAGGGTTCAGTATGCACATTTAATGTCCTGGAAGTTACAGCACAGAGGCATTAATTTACAAGGTGCATAGAGAATACGGGGTATAAATTATCCCTGAAGAGTCCCATGCTTTCTTGTAGACAGGTGAGAAAGATTACATGTACAAATTACTTTTTCCACTGGCTTTTAGTCCAATATTTTTAAATACTAACATTTCTTTAGGTATTTCCTTCATTAAGTTATTGACAATCTTTTCCTTTCTTTCAAAAACTGTGGGGGCTTTGTATTGTGTGGGGTTTTTTGTTGTTGTTTTGGGGTTTGTTTTTTTAAACTGGGGAAGGTACGTACTCCCTGAGGATCTTAAGTTACTGCATCACTATAGATCAACTTTCTCTAGTTTTACTCCTTTATAACTCATTCCTCTGTTCGAAGAGATTTTTTTTCTCCACTGACGAAAAACTAACGTAACATCAGTTGTAATTCTCAGTAGTAAGAGAAAGTGATACATGAGATACCAGATCTTTTATACTGGGATTCTGTACAGTATTTTGTGATATAATACATGGCACAAAATCTTACAAAACTTTATCATTTTCTATTTTTTATGATTTGCAGTCACTGTGTACAGCAATAAAAGTAATTAAATATATAACATCTTTATGAAAAAAATCCAATGTTAACTTCTCCATTTTAAACATAACATATAATGTAAACTCTTATGCAAATGCCAGAGTCTTTCTATCTATAGACACACACAAGATGATTGTACCACTACCTCTTTCCTCCATTGAAGAAAGCACTGAAATCAAATAGGAAGCACTCTGAGGTACAACTGTTGAGGTGTTCCTGAGGGACAGTTACAGTTTCATGGCTTAATCACTCCAACTTTCTATTTTGTTAATAATATAGCTGAATAAAAACAATCTGATACTACTTGAGCATTCACTTTAATGAGTCCCTGGAAAGAAATGCCTGGAGTAAAGCATGCCTAGATCTCCTGAATAAGCAGGAAAATTTCTGCACAAAGATTAGAATAATCTTCAGTTTATATACACCTATAACATCTTTTTGATCCTGAATCCCTATTCTGCTCCAAAGGAGAAAAAAAAAAGTTTTGCAGAAAGTTTCTTAGTTAAATATGAAAATCAGTGCCTGAGCTAACAAAATCCTCCAACCCCAGCTTCCCCTTCCAAGTGTTAGTATATTAATCTCCTTTCCTTTTAGCTGCTCCAGTTCTTGCGTAACAATGCCATTTCCTGAATTCAAATCTCCACAAATGAACCTTAAAGCTGAGTAATACTTTATTAAGCTCTATGAATATTCCCTTAAGCAGGACATCTTTTTAAAACTGGGGTACACTGTCACAATTCAGCATCATTTTCTTAGCACTTTCAGAGTAAGAATCAGAAGCGCTGCAGCAATGAACAACCTAAAGGTCTTACTGAAACGTAAAACTACTGCCTTCTCCAGAGGAGATTTTTAATGAGACACCAATGTTTTTTGTTTAAATTCTCATCACTCCATGCAGCAGCCATCTATTTCTCTGTGGATGTGTATTTGGGCAAACTCACAGGGAAATCCTGTACAGGTATTTTTAAAGGAAGAAAAAGCACACTGCCAGCATCTTCCTCCTTTCTGTACAGCATGAAACCACATACCTTTCCCAAGCATTCAAACTGTCAACGCTTAAACCTTAACATAAGTGGTTATTCCAGTAAAATAGGAAAATTAAACCAGTTCTTGATCTACAAAAGATGCTCAATTTTGATTTGCCTGCTAGGTAGTTACTTTCATTACTGGTATTCCTAGTGAAAGTGCTCACTAGAGGCTAAAACCAAATGCGTAATTACTGTGTTCAAGCTCCTACCTGAACACAGGCTGGAGTTTCTGCGTGTTAGACATTATCTAAAATGTGCTACCTGAAGCATGACTTGCAGGATGACAAGGATGGCAGTTGATGGCAATCAAGACTGCAGATGGACATGGTCGAGAAGAGACTTTTGACTCAAAGTGCATCACAGGCAGGGAAAAAAATAAATCATCTTGAAGAGCAACTACTATGGGGGAAAAATGTACTGGACTTGAGCGCAAAATTTATTTCAAAATTAGGTTCATTAATGCAAACTAGTCACTATCACAGTTTTATAATCTACTCAAGACCCATGAGATCTTTTCTCAAAGGGGTTGGAGAATAAAGAGTATTACTAAGTAAAGATTAATTACCTGTTATAGGTTTAACACTTTAAAAATGTCTTCGTAGTAATCCCCAGTGAAAACCACTGAATGACATTCAATAGGACAAGACAGTGTTTTGCACATTGAAACTATAAAAGTTCATTGCACAGGGAACAATAAGTAAAGACTCACAAGAAACAAAACGACACAGTCTTTCAATGTCCCTAGTCTAGCTTGGTGGCACCTTAAACATTTTTTTCATCAGTCACCCAGCAATATGCATACTGGTCTGCCCCCAAACATACTAGTTGCTTGATGGAGCAAGTACTCAGTACCTTTATAATCTCAATTATTTAGCACAGCAAGCGAATGCTGAGACCAGAGTATGCCACAGCAAGATGAAATGCCAAGTAGTGGAAACAGCTGAGCCAAAGCCATACTGTGCCAATCCAGCCCAAGAAGCACTTTTCTAAGGAATGAGGAACAGAAACCAACGCAATTTTTAAAAACTGATCCTGAAAATTTACTCATCAGGAAACAGCCTTATAGCTCTTGGAGTGGTGCCACTATGATCAGCATCTCATCACCTCCTTCCCCATGCTCTCTTTAAGCTAAGTCCTTGAACCTGAAAAATCAACTGAAATGGAAGTGAAGAATCTAAAATGAGAGATTAGATCTTACGGTATAACTATCTAACTAAAAAAAAAAAAAAAAAAAAAAGGAAGCCTGAAACCAAAATTACAGTTTAATCCACCATATTTCAGCTCACTGTTATACCGACATCTCTAATTCCTACTATCTTAGAAGTCTTGACATCTGTATCAAACTCTTAATCTGAAGCTAAAAATTGTGTGAAATTTATGTAGTACAAATACAGCAGTATACCAAACATTATAAACAGAGCCTTTTTTAGCTTGCAAGGGTACAAAACATGTTTACAGGGTTTTCTGCTTCAAAACAGCCAAACTTATTCAGTAATAAGTTTACTTTCAAAATTATCTATTACTGCATACCCAAATATGTTTAAAGCAACAAGCTTTTGGATCTTTGTTTTTGTCTTTAAACAGCATGCAAGCAGCTGAGCCTTTCTGAGCCCATCAGCATGTTAACAAAACATTTCTTAAGGTACAGATTTACAATTACAATCTGCATTAAGAAGATAAAAATCTGCACTTTCTGTAGAAGGGACTATCCCTCCACTTCTTTGGCTTGTGTTCCCAGCTGTAGCTGATGAAAGTGCTTGTGAGTTGTGTAATCAGCTAGATAGATGTGGTTTCTAATCTGTCTGGAAACTAATCCTCCACACAAGAAAATTTCCATCCAGATTAGGAACTTGATTCAGATGGTCACATCTGCACACATGCTAATACTGCTGAGACCCCCTTTCTTTAGCAGTACTGCCTAAGATCAGCTTAACACAATCAAGAAACTGCATCTGCCGAACCACAGTTAAGTACCTCTGGGATGTTCACTTGTAAACAGCTTCATGCTTTTAATATTACTCCACTTCAAGATTATACAGAAGCAGCAACTCTAATTTCCTAGCATGTAATTTCATCTTTTTTGCAAGTTACTGCTGACCATAGAAACACATTTAGAGAAAACAGTCTTCCAAATGTTATGGCAGTTCTTAGGTAAAAACTCGAATCTGGCATGGTATAGCAATGTATTTTCAATAAATTCTAAGACTTAACTCCATTGTACTAATTTCCTATAAACCACATGTCCATACTGGTATTCAAAGAAAATGACGTTTGTTGCTATGTGTCCTTCCTTAACAACCGCCCACCAAATAGAAGGAGAGTTAGGACTACAAACGCATCTTTAAATCTGCAAATTTTGCAAAAAGTACCATCTAGTAAAGGCAGAAAGAATCAAGGTAGCGTGCTGCTGAGGAAGACTTGATGCGAGTTCAGTAATCAAGTGGCCAGCCAAACAAGTCTAACATATACAGCTCCAGCCTAGCCATAACCCTACTGTCTCCTCCTTGGTAGGGGTGACAAGAAGGCCATGGTGGGATGCACTGGGTGAGACAGAAGGGGACGGTGGCAGTGAGAATGGACTAGAACGGGGAAATGATGAACAAAAGGGCAAATGTATTGGCAATTAAACGCTCTACTCACAGAGATGGTTAAAAAAAAAATAATCCCAGTTTTCCAAGATGCTGTTTTTTGCCCCAAACTGAGAGGAGTAAAAACTTCTTTTCAATGAAATTAGGTATTCCACAGCATTTTCCAGTTTGCTGCTTATGCCAAGCAATACCACCACACAAAACAACTCAAAATTAAAAGGTTCAACAAGATACATTTCAACTTTTTTTTTTTTTGGGGGGGGGGTGGGGTTGGGCAGACACAGGACGGCGTGGAGGGACGGGGAAGTGTAAAGTAGCTCAGGAAAATGAATGCGCTTTGGTGAATCATTTTAGTTATAACACTGACATTTTTCACTGCAAAAAACCCACGTCTATCCACCTTTTCCAAGCATGAACAAATAGACTTGTACTTCCATCCCAAGTAGCCTTATCTTTCCACTTAAAATTTTCCAGTGACCTCAAGTGCTTCTATTTCCCTCTAAGTCCCAAAAGGTTAATCAATAACATAAAAGCTCCATCTGAACAGATACCAGATCCATTACTGTATAACCTACTGGATAACTGATCCCACTTTACTTCATGCATATGTAGCAACCCAAGATGGAAAGAAAAAGAATTGAAAGATACCAAAATACAACTGCTTCAATGCATTATATCAACAGGTATTTAGAATCATAGCCAAATTTATTTGTTAATATGTACTGAATATATTTGGCAAAGCAGAATGAAATTGCTAAATAATCCTGCCAAAATGTTTTTGAGACAAAACTCCTTCTATAAGAACCTGATGGTAAGCAGACAGGCTTTTTATTCTGATTTTCATTAATAATGCAAAACCAGCAAGAATAACCATCAACTGCAACAAGTTACAACCTTACTTGTGAAAAATGAACCATTCTAAATACTATAAAAATTATGAAAATTATCTGAAGGACAATGCAGCCTAGGAGAAAGACTGGTTTTGAAGATAGGGATTACACTTTGACAAGTTTCACTTTTGTTTATATGCAGTAGAAGAGTACAAGTGAGAAGGCAATCCAACAAGCAGTTTTTTCAGTTTATAAAAAAATAAACAAATCTTTTGTGTTACATTCCTCATTCCATGAAGATGAAACTCCTAAAATTTTGAATAGTGGGGAGCATTACTTTAAACCCCCAAAACCTAAAGAAAAATTATTTTTCCAGACCTGCAACAACACTTGCAATATACTCAGAAGACAAATTCTGCTCATGTTTTCCAGCATTAAAAAGCAGATATTTTTTTTCCTGCATTAACAACACTTGATTATAAAATAAATTTAGCCTCTGTGCAAAGAAAGGAGTGAACATAATGGCTCCCTTAAGGCACAACTTTGAGGTGTGAGGGATATTAGTTCAATTTCTTTTTCAAATGATGTAGAGAAGGATGACAGAAACAGCTTCCAGTTGTCATGCTTCTAATCCATCTAGTCTATAGATAGCTTTGCTTCAGAACTCTCTAATAAGCTCTATTACAGTACAATACTTCACTGTCCTTATAATATGCATACTGCAACCTGTGTGGTCTAGTTAGACTAGTTCAGGGAAAGCATTTGAGGTTTTGAATGATTATTTTTTTAAAAACTTGGATAGCAAGAGAAGGTCATTTGATTTAAAGAACCCACAGGAATCTCATAATATTTCAAATATTTTTATTTGTGTGTGAAGATAGACATTTGTGCGGGATGTGGTGGGGAAATTTTAGGTTTGTCTATTAGTTTATTTTGGGCAGAGGAGGATTGCTAGTTTCCTACCAGTGTTTTTGCTAGATTGTTTTGCAAAACTGCCTATAGTATTGATTGCCTGTTAAAATATTTAACTTGTGGAATTCATGAAGCAGAAGTAAGACATCAATGTAATTGGTCAACAGCAAAAATTATCAAAAGGGGAAACAAATCTGTGTTGTCTGGGTGTGGGACAATAATGAGTAAGTAACACTGGTACATTTAAATAGAAGAGTTACATTTAGACCGCATTTAAGCATATATGGAAGGAGGAAGAAAAACAGGAAGAGGCATAAATAAAGGGCAGAGGAATGAACAGAATGAAGACTGATTGGGTAACAAAACCTATGCAAAGTTGACCATCTTGGAGAGATCTGATCTAGGCTGCTGCAAATTCTTCGGCAAAGGACAGATAACACAACAGTACACAGGACCTAAAATTCAAAGCATGCTGTTTCACTAAGCCCAAGTCCTGAAAATAACTTTATTTTAACCACATCCTAGATTTTGTCACAAATGCTACGTTTAGCCTATAAATGTTTCATTGCATTTTTAAACAACAAATTACTATGTCTCCAACTTTTTTTTTTATTATTCAAATAAAAGCATCAGAAATGCACACAAATCATCTGAGAGTATGGGTAAATAATATTTTCATTTGTGACAAACTCAACTCGGAACATTGTCATCTCCCCACCCAGCCCTCTCAAATCCTGCTGCCACCATTCTGCAGATTTGCTGACACACTCCCCATCCCAGGTACTAAGCCCACAATGTTTTCCATGGCCTGCTTTTTTCCAGGGTAGCCCCTTTAATCTGCTTTCAGCACAAACGAGGGGGCAACAAGGCTGTGATAAGCAGATGGGAATGCCAGTACGGCTAAGGAGATGAAAAAAACATAACATAACTCATTCTCAGTGATGCTGACAACTGTCTGCATGGCTGCAGGTTGGACTGATTTGGGTAAACAGTAACTCAGCTAAAAAAGCATCACTCATCTCATTCCCAGTTTTTCTGGGATCCATTTCTTGACACAGCTATACTAGAACATGTGCTAGCACAGCACAAAACCAAGAGTTGAGGGGCAGGAAAGTAGGACAACTCTTTAAGATGGCTTATGCAATATGTCTGCCAAAACACTAACCAGAGACTGAGGGTGCACATTCAGGTGATAATTAAAGGACTACATGGCTAGCGATAGCCAGAATTGATAGTGCCATTTCCTTCTCTTCTGGCCCTGGAACATGTCCTGACTCAGGTGAACTCTTTCAGGGACAAAAAGCAACACAAATCTTTAACAAAAGTTATGGTTGAGCACAATTAACAGCTTACTGTTATTTCATTACATTCAATATAGGGATATTGCATAGGTCCTGCCCCCTTGCCATATTCCTGGTGCCAGTCTGACCCCCTCCTTTGTGCTGGTTCTGATGTTTATGAGCCTCCTCACTGAGCCAATTTGAATTGCAAACCTATTGCTAAAACTGTCTTTTCTTCACTGGATTAATTGTCTGTTGCCTTAACAAGTTGAATCAAATTCAGTGGAGGGCCTACAGGTGCTGGTGACAGGAGAAGCAGAAGCATGCAGCTGGGGAGAGGAAGGAAGATGGAAGGAAGAACTAGGCTATTATTTTTTGATTAATTTAGGTGCTGTTTGATGCTACAGCTGAGAGAAGGAAAGGAAATAAGATCTATAAAGAGAAAAGTACTGCTGCAGGGTAATTAAGACCTAGAAGTAAACATACCAAATGGTGTTTGCCACATGACAACAAACAAATGTGAATCAGAATGTGAATCAGTACTTGAGCAGAGGAAGGAATGTTTTCTCTACTATTCAGGAAGAGCTTCCATTGTTTGGAAAAGGTGTGAGTCATTAACTCCCGCATGTACAAGTGAGACATCCAGAGCTATAAATACCTGACATACTTCAAGGGCTCTTTGGAATGGAAGAATGGAAATCTGTATGTACTTTTTCAAAATTACAGAAGCATGAAGCTATGCATCATTTCACAAATTTTGATTTGTTGTGTTTAGGCTCTTCTGAATTGCATTATCCAAGCATGACGAGCTATAACCTTGAAAGGACCCGCTTTCTTGCTTCTGATGCTTCCAATAGCTCAACAGCTATTTGGGATAAAAGATGAGAGGTGCACTGGACTTGATGGTATGCTATTTTAATGCAACATTTTTGTATGTCTGAATTCGTAGCTTATCATAGCCATTAAGTAAAATTACCTTTCTGATGGCAACCAAGAATCTCATTGGCAACAGTTATGTGTCATAAAAACAATCATCATCCTCCTCCTCCTCATTCTCTTTGATTTCATGTCCGCTTCTAGGAGCTCAGCATCAAGGCAGTAAAGTTTTACTGCCATCTCGCAACATCGATTTTTATGTAACTGTAGGATTCTTCAGACTATAACACACTTGAGCTCTTCTTAATCTGTTTATAACTCCTAACATAATTTATTCATTTTAAACACAGGTTAAAAGGCTGGTTGGACTTCATAGGGGGTTTTCATTCTCAGGTGAAAACCACCACAGTATCACAAAACACCAGTGCATTAATCCATTAGGATTATCAAGCACTGGTGAAGGGCTTGGTTCCTAATCTAGACTTAGTCTGGCTGCTTGAAGTTAAATATTACTATATTAATCAAAGTATAGATCCTGTTCCTTCATATATGCAGCTTTAACATTTTTCCTTCGGAAAGTCATCAAGTTGAAGTGGCATTAAACTCCTACACAATCCTTCTAGAGGAAAGTATGTTCTCTCCACATGATGTGTTCTTCAGAATGATTCTTGCAATGCCTTCTACCTTGGATAAAAGAGATTCCAAAGAATACTGATGGACTATACATGATCGTACTACAGGCACCTTCCGGAAGGGAATCATAAAACACCCAAGAGTTCTGGTTAACTCAGGTTCAGGGAGTCAATGCACACTACTCTGACTGACAAACTCCTGGGAAAACTGATCGCACAACAAGAAGAGGGCAAAACAAGGTTTTAAGAGCTTGGATGCACATGAGACTCATTCATTTACCCTGACCCCAAATCTCAGAATAGAAATACACAAGAGGAACACAAAAAATATGCTTGGCTTTGTGTAAGCATGTGGAAAGTATGATTTTACAGTATCATAAATATTTAATTACACTTTTATATCACTACTGATATCCTTTCTTAATTGAAATCCCTTCAGAAATTCCTATTAAAAGCCTCTTTAGAAGTA
Source organism: Astur gentilis (assembly GCF_929443795.1). Lineage (NCBI taxonomy): Eukaryota > Metazoa > Chordata > Aves > Accipitriformes > Accipitridae > Astur > Astur gentilis. The sequence goes on along the minus strand of NC_064889.1, from coordinate 4,669,981 downwards.
TATTTCTATTTTCCTTAACTTAAAAAAAAGACTTACAGAAGAAATACTTTTATGAAGAACTTACCCCCCCCCCCCCCCCCGATCTAAGTTATTTTGTCTTCACAGAGATTGATCAGGTATCATTATGAGCTAAGGCCATACAAAGTGATCTGTAAAACCTTTTGTTTCTTTGATAAAGAGTTTTTTGGAATGTAGAAGCCTGACTGCCCAGACTGTTGTTGCATTTGAAACATTGCAATCTGCATTTAACCAGTGCTACACTCAATTTCATTACTGTTGGGAAACCAGTAGAATATGAGGTGATATCCCTTTCTTTGCTAGTAAGTTCCAAGTTTCGTTAAATTCTCTCACACAGTGCAGGCTTTTGGCTGTTGCACGCTTCATATTACAGTCTTTTCAGAAAGTGAGCACCTTTCTACACATTTGATAAAAAAGTCTGTTTTAAAAACCTAGAAGTCTGAAACAAATATTCACACTTACTGCTTCAGAGCAAGTAAATCAAGAAACACTGATGAGCTCATCATCAAAAGTTCCTGAGTGCCAGAGCCACCCAGACTGCAATATGATAACAGAGAAGCTCGCAACTACAGCTGCGTTATCCTATTGATATAGTATTTGTACATAGTCACCAGGGTAATGCTAACAATTTGCGTACTAAAAGACATTTAAAGAGCATTTAATTAGCTTGTACTATGCCATTTATGAATCTTATCTCTCCTATCATCCCAGGAAGCAGAAGCAAACCGCTACTGTAGTGAGACCTGATGCAGTTGCCTTTGTGTAAGTGTCTGAGGGACAGTAAGGCTTAAATAGCTGTTGCTGTGAAGTCATGAGCTAAATTTGCAGCTCATTTCATACAGTGGTTCTCTAACATGGCAGCAATAAGAAAAACATCAGTTTGTCTCACTTTCAAGAAGTCTAAGGTACAGCTTTTCAGACTGGAATCACAAATCACTTAACACAGTGCAATTTAGAAAGAATCTAGAGGATGAGGGTTTTCCACAGCAGGGCCTCGTCAGGCTGCTGAGCCAGCTAGCAATCTTCCATGATCTCCTTGAATGCACATTCTTGGACTAAAATGCACAAAGTGGAAAAAGCTAAATATGCAATGAAACAGACATACATGTATAAACTCATCCAAATGTTTAAGAGAACTCTCTCTTAAAAAAGTCTCATTCAAATGATGGCAACATACTGAAGTGATTCTTCTCAAAACAACCAACCTACCACAGAAGCACATTTCTGGGTTTATGCAGTAGAGGTATACTGTCAAACACAGGAGGCACAGCCAGTTGTTGTTAACTCAGCCTAGCAACTTCTGTCTTAAAGAAGCAGGTTGATAGGTTTTCCTACTGCATCCACGTATTGTTTTCTCACATTACCAGTCATCTGAAGAATGGAAAAAAATACATCATTTGAGAGTGGGCTGAAGGTGTCAGTCATTAAGTAAAAACTTGCTCTTGTCAGATGGAGTGATTTATCAAGCTACTCTCTCTCAGTGAGAACATGGTGAATGACTGCAAGCTCATTTTGGTGCAAAGTAAAGCAAGTTAGGGTTAAGATGTTTAAATCCCCAACAGTGATGCAGACTAATCTGCTTCACTCTGTACTGAAATCATCTAAAAAGGTATTGTATTGCAGCTTCGTTCTGCATCTCTGATGCAGGGGCAGTAACCTGCAGTGGACGGATGACTGAAAGGTAAGGGACAATATCCCCTTCATGTGTTCCAACTTGATCTACAAAGAGTTTATCAGTCTGCACCAACAGAGAGCAGAACCAAGTTGAGGTAATGTGGCTGTCAGTTGTAAGAACTTCATAAATATCCGAATCAAAAATTAAAGTATAGTTGTATTAAATATTCTAAAAAAATCCTTATTAATCAAATTTTATTTTTTGGTAGTAAAATAGCCTCATTTTTAGAAAAAGTAGTGGTAATGAGACACACACAATGGTTAGCAATAGTCGTCCACAAGAAAGATTTTGGAAACAATCAGCGCTCCAAGCTCTCAGCTGTACCCCATTCCATTTTCTCTTTGATGTCAGCAAGTTGTCCATCTTATTAGTTCAAGCTTTATCTTTTGATCACACTTTTGTAATACAGAATTTGGAAATTAGTTTCTTAGAGGGACAAGAGCTGTCAAATAGTAACCCATATCAGATCAACCCCAACAAAGTGGTAACAGCTTAGGACAAGTCAGAGCCAAAGTTGGAATTTCACAGCATATGTGCAAATTATTATTTTTTAAAAACCACAGCGTTGACATTACAAGGGAAGAAAAGGGAGAAAAGATCATATCTTCTGAACCCTTGATCAAATTACTTCATAATTCACCCATTAAACCTATCCCCTCGCTCCCGTAAGAGACAGCAATGCGAGACAGAACAAGCGTTAGGGGAGAAAAGGGAACTACAATGTTGCAACTAAATCTCTAGAGAATGTAGAAACATTCAGAGATATTTTAAATAAAGTAATTTTATGGAACTTTTCAGATATAAAATAAGGGGTCAACTTGAAATTACCCACAATCTCTATGCAAGATATACAAACCAGGAGCACAGACCTATATAGTGTCTGCAATTTCCTATGGCTTCTCTCAGTGAACTTTTTTCCAAAGTAATTGTAAAAGATACTAGATTCCAGCATTTTGAAGATGGTATCTGGTAGTTCTTAATTTATCCTAGCCTCTCATCTTTGAAGCAATTCCATTTCTGTCTCGGTGCCTAATTTCCATTTTACACATCCTATAATTGTGTTTGTCCTTTTGTCCTTTAAAGTTGACTTCTAAAAGATTCCCATCATTAACACATCTACAAAGAACAAACAACTTGCTCCCTTTCTGGGTCCTTTGGTTGAGATATAATTATTAAAATTATAATTATTTTTCCTTACATATTTTAGAAAGTTGGAAATCACTTCAAATTGCTCTTTTACAAAATGCTGTAGGCTTGGACATTTCTTTCTTCTGGAAGGAATGTATGCTTTGCAGAGGTTTGAGATCCTTAACCTGTAAACCAACTCGTTGCATGAGTTATTGTTCACTTTGTGTTCTATCAAGTCCTGGCTAATTTTGATCATATTTACATTCTTACAGTTTCCCTTTGCATATTTAGGAACTACTCCTCTCAGCCCAGAAATCTTATGCAGGGTTTCTAGAATCCCTCACTATGATTTTTAAACATTTTATTTCAGCCCATCTACCTTCTCTCTCCTTTCTTAAATGTACAGTGTTCTCTTCTTATTTTCTTAATGGGTAATGCATGATCTTTTTCTTCCTAGGATATGGACATGCTAACACTTTTTAACCTGTAAAGCTAAAAGCTGGCAAGTCTTCAGCAAGATTAAAAAAACGTGAAAAATAACTGACAACATTGAGCTATGCATATTTCATGATACAGACTCTTTTCTAATACAAAAGTATAAATAGTGTCCACAGCTGTGCAATTTATCCTTAGCCATTAAATGTCTCCACAATCTTACAATTTCTAAAAGTGTCTGCATTGCCTACAAATGAGCTGCATTAATATAAACAGCACATGAACAGCCAGAGAGCCTATAAAACAAAAGCCGTAAGCACAGAACTTAACTTAAAAGCATCACCTTCAGATTTAAAAAATAAGAGCTCATAACTATTTCACAGTTGATCAATTTGCCAAGAACACTTTCTAGTGTTTTGATCTCACAATCTTGAATTCCTGATTTTATACTCCTTGAGGAAAACTGAGAGCTTGTTTGAAAACATACAGCCAACGATGTCCTCTGTACTCTGACTTGTCAGCATGCTTATGTACTGGACATACTTCGAATCCTACTGAAACTTCGAGAATTGCCTAGTTTAACTAAAACACCCAACACCCTCCTGATAGAAGAGATGATGGACTAACCTGGAAAGACCAAAAGATTAAAACAAAGGATCAGTCTAACAGCTAGACACAGTAACAACTAAACGTGGTTTCATTGTCTCAAGTCCTAAATAAACAAGTTCATCATATAGACTATACTATTAAAAAACCCAACACAGTTCACTTACAGCACTTTGCATAGGAATAAGCAAGACTAAAATAAGATGTATGTTGTATCTTATCTCCATTTTAAGAACGAGCAAGTTTCTTAACCTCTTTGTCTCAGTTTCCAAGGCTACAAGCGGCATGACAAAGGCAGGAAGAAAACTCAGATATTTTTTGGCTCACTTTTTTTTTTTCTCTTCCCTTTTTGCTATTCAGCCATCTTATCTTCCTAAAGTGCAGGCTTTAGTTATTTAAGCATACATCTTATTCTGCCTGCAGCCTGTTTTTTTGGTAATTCTAATCAGCTTTCCTTTTTGCAAATCTGGCCAATTGTTTGGTGATTAAATTTAATCACTTCTTGCTCATAATGCACTTGGAAATAATCAAGGAAACAATATCCCAACCAGTACTAGCTGAGAAAAGGACGCATTCCTATAAAATGAAGTTAAACCACACTATTTTTAAAGGTATGCAAATGATGTGAGAGAAGACAGGAAACCACATTTAAAGCGTAAATCAAACTCATTGTTTCGTAAAATCTCTGGAAAATCTTTGAAAAATGGCTTTTTCTACTTTTCTCATCCAGATTGTCTTTATTCACTACAAAAGGAAAAACAAAGCAACAGGAAAATAAAGTGATGTCCCTCCTCTGCAGAGAAGTAATGAAGTCTCCTCCCCCTTCCAAAGGGGATCACAGTTTGCCAGCTTTGGCAGCCACTGTAGTATTTAAAATAGAAATGAATCCCAAAATGTGATTTGGCAAACAACTGCTGAAATACTCAGTAAGTCTGTTTTCCCTCTTTTCCACTTCCTTTCTACCATTCTAATAATATCTAGAGAAGCTTTCAAACACCTCAAAGATTAAACACACACATAGCTAACATTTAGATAAAGAGCCCCATGAACTTTAACACATATGCAACATATGAATCAGACAGACCTATCTTTGTAAGGAGAGTGCTCCTTGTATGGCCAGTTCCCAGACTGCTGTGACATTTCAAACAGCTGTTCTTATTCTTGCATACAGCTTGAGTTTTAAGGGAGGCATCCTATACGCCTTCCTCGACCTGAAAGCATCCATTGATTTGTCATTAGTAAAAGCCAACACTATCAAATTTTGTAATGGGTTCCATCAATTTTTCAGCACACATCGGCAGGACTAAGATTTCTAAAACACAGGAAGTTTTCACCTACAATGAGGTGAATACTACAATCCCAAACACACAATATTTTATAGATATTTTAGAGAGAGCATGCAATGCTGTGTTGAAAGAAAACACACGGGCAAAAGATGGCAGATGAATCAGAAAGATATGAACCTTTCACAGGGATTTCCAAATGCACTGCCAGACTGAAGCACGTTAGCTGGACTCAGCATGCAAGAAACTCCTCCCAAAACAACTGTTTTGAAAAAAATTATTTAATATGAAGCACAGCTTGGCACAGGGTGGGAACAACAAACCAGTTGTCACAAATGTCTGAAGCAACAACAGAAGCACGTTTTACTAACGTAGGTAAGAAACTAGATGCAAGGAAAACATCACCGTTCTGCTTTAAACAAATGTTTTCAGCAAGCGGAGTGGATCATGTGGCTGGTATAACCACTATCTCATTAGACTTAAATCTTTCAAACCACTGACTTCTCACTAACTAGGAAGCATTGTATATAAATTAATCCATCTTATGCATTCACAGAATAAAAGCATTTAAGTATTTCTGAATCCACAAAATGTTAGTTTTAAGATACAACTACCCATCCAGCAGACTGCTTCATGTAGTAGTTTCAATTTCTAAGAAGGGCAAAATGTCTTCAATATATTTATACAACAACATTACATTATCAAAACATTCCTGTTCAGTATCTTGCAGCATACCTCCAGAAAACTTCAGGACCAAAGATTTCTCATTCAAAGAGTAGAGAAACCTTCCAAACATTCTTAACCAACATTTTGTCTTCTGTATGTTTTAAATTTTAGAATTTTTATAATCCAGTCCTGAGGCCTGACAGTCATTTCTACTTTGACATCAATGAAACTGTTCAAAGGCAGGACCAGGAAGACTCATAGATTGATTTCACAGATCATTGGTCCAGGCAATGTTTGTAAACTGCTGACCCAAAACCATGGAGAATTGCTAAGGCCTTGTGGATGGAAGGGAGACTTACAGCTTGCTAGACAATTTAAATTGATTTGAAACCTGAGGTTAGCCTGTCAGTTTTTCCTAAAAAAAAACTTTTAAAAGAGTTAATTCTAAATGAGTCATATTAGCCCACACAAGCAAATCAGCACATTGTTCTGATTTCCCCTCCCTCAAAATGCATCGTGTTCTCTCAGTACAATACTACCACACAAATAACTCAGGACTTGCCAAAAGCTACCACAAAACTCTAATTACAGCAGTCCTATTCTGTGTATTCTTAAATCAAACAAAAACTAAATCAGCCTGCTGAAAAACAGCCAGTACTTCAAAATCTCCAATGTAGATTAAGAAATAAATCTCTGCAATCAAGTATTAGCCAGATCAGCCTGCTTCAGAATCTCAGTGCAAAAAGAGCCTTATTTTCTTGCTTCAAGATAAGACTGTGGTGCACACATGAAAACTGCTATGCAAAAGAGATGACAAAAAGCATCCATTAATTTCACCAGGTTATTTTAATGCAGATCATTGCTACTAACTGTTTCAGACAACTTAATGGTGTCTCCACTTTGCCTTTTTGGCTGCTGTTTCCAACTGTTTCAGCTCCACAAGTGAGAACGTTTGCATTGTCAAAGTTTTTGTCACAGTCAGCATTCTGTTGAGAACACTATGCCTTATTTTAGATTTCAGTATATTTTACAGAAGAGTTAAAAAAATTATGGGTCCATTGTCATTCTGCCAATCATTCTCATCTTATCAAGCTGTAGTCATGACCAGACAATACCAAATGACTAGAATGCATTTTACTGTTTTGCAGACAGCCTGTTTGATCCCTTGTCACAAATGATGGAAAAAGTGATCTTGAGGTCAAGAATGAAACTTGTAAAAATGAGGCTTCCTTACTCAAAACGTATTTGCTCAGTCTCTGCCTTGCAGTTTAAAGGCAGGATCTTCCATGCTCTAAAAATAGCAAAAACCTATTTACTGTAACTGTTCTTCTCCTACCTTAAAATTGAAAATTCTGATCAAAACAATCTGAAAACTAAGCAACAAACTAAGTGCCATCCCAGTTTCCAAGTTTTTCTTGTTGCTGAACAATACAGAAATTAATTCCAAAGATTACTCCCAAATCACATGCAAACTTTAAGTATGCAGCCATGAGAAAAGTAAATACTCATCAGCAGGTTTGACTGCAAGATTCTGATATGCAGTGTAGCTCTTCCAACTCACAGAGAAATATTTAACTAGCAGAACGCAGAGTTGCTCTGAACAGACCGTAACACGTGACCTGGCATGTGCTTTGACAGCAAGTTATACAAGAAAGATGACAATACAACAGAGTTACAAAAACCAAATATAACAGTGCCAGGATAAGCCTCTAGAAACACACTTTGTGATATAAAGCCATAAATCTTTACCATTTGAACTAAAGACTTAAAGCTCTTAGAAGCAGTAGCCTAACTCAGCCTAACAACTGCTGAGGTCAAAAGACATACCCATACTGTATTATGGCAACTAAATATTTACCATAGCTGTTTTCAAAAGGCTAGGTTAGCAAAGTAGATAAGACTACGAGAGTGTTCTGGGCCCTCTTTTCAATGCTGGAGTAATTGACTTCAGGCAAGCTTTTAGTCCTCTTATTTGTTAAATCAGTGAATTACGGAGTTTTGGGTTTTGATTGGAGATTATTGAAAAAAGCCGTTTCAGTCTACTGCCTATCTGCTTCCAACACACAGACAGCTGGGATGCTCATTAAGTGTTTCCTCAACCAGCACTTTAAAGGAAAAATATTTTAGCAAACCAAAGTCAGAGCAAATTTATGACAGAGGTGGTAATTTTAGTCACACTCCCCAGACAGTGAAACACTAGGTTCATATGCTGCTATGAGGACTTTTTAAATCACCATTACCTTCTACTGCACTACTCTGCAGATAAAAATGGACTCTTCCTGAAATAACTGGAGATTTAACACTACTTCCTAAAACAGTATTAATAACCACTACAACACAAATATGTCTGTAAGATATACATATACATGCTGAGACAAATTTGAGCTCACAGTCCTCAGTATGACAAGAATAAAAAAACCCCACTCCTCTTTTAATGAAAGTTTTCAGAATATATTTCTTCCCAATAATAGTAAAAAGTTGATTTTTGAGATATAAATTTTTTCTTAACCTGTGGATTTCAGAGCAGTGTAGTGCAGAATGATCATGTCTGTCCAAAATCTTCATGGCCGAAAATATTTACAATCAAAGAGTCCTCTTCAACTACCAACAGAAATTACATACCTTAACTTTCACAAATACTAAAATGGATCTGTTAATAACTGTGTTCTATAAAACTATAAATATATGAATACATGTAAGATATGAATTAGCAGAAGTTGGTGCATTAAAGTGTCAGAACTGACTAGTTTGCAGAGCCAAACAAAATAAGCCACAGCTCCTAAAATTGTTTCTTCAGTTCAAGGACATATTTTTTTTCTTTCCCCAAAAGGCATATTCTCTTTTCTAAGTCATTGCCTTTTTGCCAGATTCCAAAACAGGCCCTTCAGCCCCAAGTTTGCTTCGTCCACTAGCCTCTAACTATTAAATGAAAGAAAAAATAAAGCAGAGAAAATGAATAACTTGAACAAAAGTTCCAAAAACTAACAGCTTCCACAGTTTGTGCCAATATTTTCTCAGGAAGTTATAACTTTATATAAGCGAATTCCAATGATTTTGAATTCTAAAAGTACTAAAGAAAATTTTCTACTCAAAAGACTGCACATTTAAGCCTCCCATATGAACTGTGAGGGACTACAGGTCTTACAGAGCTAGAAGACAGGACAATCTCTCAGGTTTTACAGAGCTACAAGCAACAAATACTTTACTAAAACAGAAATAAAAACCTGAGATCATGCTCAGAGCTTTAAAAACATAAATGTTATGTAATAAAAAGCACAAAGCTCAAGAGACTTGCTCATCTGAAAAATATGCAAAAAACCTTTCAAAAAGACACATTTATTACAACGCATCTTAAAGAGCAGAAAAGATTGTGTTGCCTCTGTTTTCACAATGTGTATAGCTTTTCCAAAAGGAAATGCTTATCACAGGTCCCAGCATACCCTGTAAAACAGTACAGACGTGTTAGGGTTGCACCAATTAGCAAAGCAGCATTTAAAAAGATGGCTACCTTAATAATAAGATGTCTTCACTTTTCTCTCTCATGGAAAAAATAAAGGCGGCAGACTTATATTTCAATTTTTTTTTTACTTATACTAAAGGCTAGATTTCCGATTTTTCAGGTACCACTCAATTTCAAGAATCATATCCTTTTTGCTCTCTGCGTATTTTCCACTTAAATGACATTGACATGTACACCCAAGGATATGAAAGTGATGAGTTAATGTAATGTGTAGTGTTTCTTATCAGCCTGAGAAAGGCACCTTGTGAAGATACGACTGCCCATTCTCCGTGTACTTTTTAAACTCTTGGAACACAAACTGAGGTTTAGTTCATATCTCAAACTAATGAACAGAGTTTCTTTTTCGTGGTGTGACAGCTCTCCCTTCTAAACTACATCATAAAACCACTGCCAAGAAAAAAACAAGCACGTTCAATAAAAACTGCTACAGGCACAGACTGATGACTGCAAGTGTACCTACAAGACAGCAAGTCCCATACTGATTAGTCCTAGAAGGATACAGGAGTTGTCCAGGCTTTTAACTGTCCACTGGAAATAATTTTTCAGAACTCTTAGGCAGATTAGGCAGGCAGGGGAAGTATTTTACCGTGAACCATCCAATGAACATACATATATCTAATACACATTTATCTTCCCTGCAGAACAATTACCCCCAAAACTTCTGCGAAAGCTCACAGAAGAAAAGTGACAGAAAAGAAACCTTGAACTATGTGGCAAAATCAACTAAGTTAAAAGTAGCTGGGATCTACAGATCTGAAATACCTAAGTTACAGACATTTGGTAAACTGGCAGGAGAAAGCCAAATAAAAATTACAAGAAACCCTTTATTGCCTGATGTTCACAAAATGGAAAGAAATCAAGTTTTTAAATTATAATCAAAACTGTTCCTGTATCACTTGAAATACAAGTTTGAATGGACAAGCATCTCGCTCATTACAAGTAAGAGAAATCCAAGAAGCCATATACATCTGCTGTAGAGAGACCGACTTTGACATGCGACTGTGCTGATGAATGCTCCTCTGACATATAGACTAAAACCATAATACTACTATGATTTTTGGTAAAGCAAAGCATATGTTTGTTTAGAAACTGATGCTGATTTTCAATCATTCCCCTTATTCAATAATTTTTTTTATCCATAGCTCAGCTATTTGCATCCAGCACAATCACTGCAATGGTGAACCAACACTGGCTTCTTATTTTTCCAATATATTTTCAGCCTTTTTTTGTGATTGTTATTTGATGGAAAAAGCATACCATCTCTTTTAGCCAGCACAACATAAAAAAATTTCGGTGTGTTATCCATATAACACGATTTCAGGGACTACTGGCTGAATTTATAACCCCCTCTCAGTAATCAGTGCTTGCCGCTGAATACAACATTATTTATTACATGGATTAATATCTCCTTCTGCATTCTACAGATTTCATTTTGTTTGGATGTTTAACAACTTTTATATGAAGGGACCCAAAGTCATCTTCCTATGTAGACAGACCGTGACTTAATATACAAAGAACTGCAGGTGCTCAACTCTAAGGAAAGAAACCCAATTATGTAACATTTGAAATCTTAAGAATCTAATTCCCACTTATATTTAAATGCTTTTGCTTTGGTATTTCACCTGTTTACTGTTATTTCCCATAAGAATTATTAGTGTATGCAGGAACCTTCCATCAAGTACCCTGGCAGGTGTATAGGAATGTTTTAGAAAATACCATTACACAGCCTTTTCCATAATCTCCTCTGTAGGGGGTTGAGCAGAACCCTCCCCCCCCCCCCCCCCCCCAATAACCTGTGCTGGTTATCTTTTTCAACGTGTTTCTATACAACACTGTTTCTCATTCTGAAAATTTGGCTTCAAATGGTCTGTCCGTTGCTATCTCCATTGTTCAGGAATAGCTCTGTTGATTTACACTGATAAACAAAGATAATGTACAACCATAAGCAATGAAGTCAATCTGCAAAGTACAGAGTAGGAAAACAGCTTGCAATGTTATCACCATTATGCACTACAAAGTAAAATTACAGCCTTGTTAAAACAACAACAAAAAAAAAGAGGTAAGAACTGGGCTTTTTTTTAATGCACCACTTCTTGCTATTTACAATATTATGCCATCTAGTATGATTTGCAATACTGTATTTAAAGCATGTATTTACTGAATACCATACTGATGCTGAGTGGGAATACCAATCAGAAAGGAACCCGACTCAGCTTCTCTCTTTGAAAGCAACTGCACAAACAAGCAAAACAATCAAACACTTCTCACATTCCAACAAGCAGAAAACCAGAGATAATTACACAGAACACAGGAGAACTCACCATGACTAAAGCTCCAGTGCAGCTGAGGAATCTCAGTCTAACCGCTTTGCAATCTCACCTTAAACCTGCAAAGCTCTCGCAGGAGGTTTTTCATGGCAACTGTTACTAACAGTATCTATCAACTTCTAAAAACAGGTACTTTATAGACCGGAGTGCAACATTCCTTCTGATCTACCAGTTTCTGAACAACTCTCCTAAAAGCACCACCTTTGGAAGAGATTTGCTCCCACTCTGAGAAGGTAAGTGGGTTAACTTGTAAGGAAGCATGAACCAGCACCCTACCTGCCAACAGGTCCATGGAGCAAGATGACAGTTATGATACTGCAGCCAGAACCAATACAGAATACAGGGTAAATGAAATATACATTAAGCTCTGCTTGTTCTGACATTTTCTCTAACAGGGATACTGCCTTTGCTGTACAAGAAATACGTACTAGGCAAAATTCATAAGCACAGGAGCACTTCAAGCTTCAGCAAGCTTTGTCCTAACACGCCTTCATTTTCTGCACTTCCCAAGCAATCTTTGCTAACCAGAGATATTGACCTTTAAACACGTCTGCCTCATTTTAAGCAGGCCTACCATAATACTTCCAAAATTTTATTGTTGCAATCAAAAGATACATTACTGACAGCTTCATGAGCAGCACAGCAGGTTTGAGACCATCTTGCTAGTAATCTGGTATTCAATTCCCTTAAGCAACCAAATTTAAGAAAACCCCAAACAACCAACCACAGTATGAAAATACAATTGTACAGGTATAAAGCTCCAAAATAGTCAACATTTATGCCTTGGATGTATATTTAACACCAAGTTCAGCAAGTTGTTCCACTGACTACAACAGACTGCAAACTGTTGCACGATCAAAGCATACGTAACTGATGATATCGAGAGTTTTCATGTGCCCCACATTCTCTACATCTTTACTATGAGCTATCTCCCTACTTCTAACCGAGAATTTCTACAGTTTACAGCACAAAACTAATTAAATAAACTATCTTCTCCAAAGATCATTCCAAACAGTAGGAGTCACACTCCTTAACCATGTAGCTACAGACTTAAAGTCAGACTGGAGGATATTGTGCAACCTGTTTTTAAGCAAAACTACCCAATCTAGATGAGGGAGGCAGAAAAAGACAATTAGTAAGGCTTAAAGCAAATGGAAAAACAATTACACAATATGACTTAGTCTTCCATGGAAAACTCCTATACTGGTATTTATTCTCTCTGAGCTTGTATGCATCTCCATTAAATTTCATTATTAAAGCACTATTGATGTAATTCTGAGCCTTTACAGAGAGAATCAGCGATTTTAATGGGGTTCCAAACAGGCTCAGGGGTTACTCAGCAGAAGACTATTAGGGGCTAATACAAAGCAGAAAGGCAAAACTTGTCTGAGGGAAAAAAGGTGCTAAAAGACCAAGGACACTTTCAACTCAAGAGCTAGAGGATTTTTAAGTGTCTCTATTACCTTCAGACATGCATGTTTCTGAATTTACTGGCTAATTTGGGGAGATTTTATATATTTTTTAAACTGGTCTTCGTTTCTCTTGCTGCATGAAAAAAACCTACAGAAAGGACACCAACAAGCACAACAGCAAAACAATGACACTCAGTAAGAGGCTATTTGCCAGCTAAGACAACAGCAAGAGCATCTGTGATATGTACAGAGTCTTGTAGTAAGAGGTAATACACATGAAGTCAATGCAGAAGGATGTCTGTATCTGTTCATGTTTATAGAATGATTTTAAATGTGTTCTAAATGTGTATGAAGGTTTTTCTGACAGTAAGAGCCCCAGAGCTGGAAGAGTGGATAGAAATATACACATCCAGAACTGATACCTTTTGTATTAAATACTGTCTTCCTCCTTTGGTGAGCTTTGTGGAGAGGCCTGTATAAATACAGGCATGCATCCAAGAAAGAACATTTTAGGATTGAGATCTGCACTTATTTAATGGTTTTACAAAGACAGGTAAGGTCAAACTGTGAATGTATCACTAAATAGTTTCCTATAGAACCTCTATCAAATAATGTAATAATCCAAATCTGCTTAAACACCAGTAAGGTTCCACTTGGCAAATTATGCGCTAGCAGCAATATTTTCTGAAAAAGCACTAACTTTAGGAAGTCAGTGATCTTACTTTTTAGCACCACACTGAACTGGTGTCTCAGACAAGATGTTACTAAAACAAGTATTGCTAGAAGCCTACAATGTTTAGCCTGGCATGATTTTTATCCATTTGTTTACTGTGATTTCAAAAAACTTTGCTAAGAATGTCTCCTGCAGTCAACAGTGACTGCATTAAGATGGTGGAGCATTTTTCAGTATTCATGTTTAAGTGCATGTAAGGTTTTTTAACTGAAATATTACTCAAGTAAAATGTGAGATAAAGCCTACAAATGGAAAGATATGAAAGTGTCTTTCCCAGGTAATATTTATGATTTTTTGCACTTTAAAAGGATAAAATAGTTTTTTTCCCCATGTGGAGCACTTCATTTTATGGGGAAATTAAACATCCCCTGCTCTAAAAGCTAGCAGCTAAGAAAATGACTCCTAAGCAAGAGAGCCATGAATTCTGAAGGCATTTTGAGGCATAGATAAATTAATGCTGTTAAATACTTTTTACACACCATGTTTACACATCTTTTAAACATAAATATAACTATTTGGTGATCAAAGTGCAGATGTGCAATCAACATCGTTGTGATCTTTGTTACCACTACTATAATTCATGCAAAAACATTTCAGTTAAGGCCAGGCCCGTACACAGCAGGTATGGGTAGCGAGCCTGCCAAGGGACCTACTATTTGGAGATTTTTCCAAGTACTCACACAAAAAGCAAGCTAGTCAGGGTGTCAATTTTCCCCAGAATCAAAGACTTAAAAAAAATATTTCACCAGTTACAGATTGATTACAAAATACTTCTCCAAGTGGTGCAGTTTAAAACCAATTTTGTACTCATCCTGCACAGCAATATGTGATTACAGGGAGGAGAGAAATGGTGAACTAAGCTCTAGAGGGGTTCTGAAATTGTATTGTTCTTGGTGTCATCTGAACAGACAAACCCAAAAACATTTGTGGTAAAGCTGTTTTGTAACTCTGAGTTAACTTGGTAACTTCTGTAATAGCTGATGAGGCCCCAGAAGAAAATCAATTTAAAGAAAGTGACCTCAGAGCTACACCCACTGCGTAGTTTTCCTCCATCCACATTTTCAACTGTCAGGCAATCTCAAAATCAACTCAGTCCACTTAAAGAGAAACGGGGAAAGAAATTGTTTAGTGACTCAGCCACTTATCTATGTTAGGAAAAAGGAAGACTGAAAATTTCTCACATGGTTGATAATTTCTGCTTATGATTTGGAAAACCCAAAAGGAAACACAGAGCCTACAATACTAAACCACAAACTATTGAAATTGCAGCTCAAAGATTGGACAAATAATTAGAATTGCTACCAAGTAAAAACAAGTCATTTATCCTTGTCACTAACACTGCAAAAATACTAAAGCTCTTACATTCTTCTCAGTGTATACTGTTCACTTGTTCCACTTGAGCATGCTTTAAACTAGTGAAAGTCAACTAGCAAGTCTTATTCCAGTTTGCAGTCTGCATTTTTCCACTCTAAATTTAAAACTGTATGGTAATGGAAATTCTACATTATTGTGCTGATACATATGAAACAATGAAAGTATTTCAGCCTTAGGCCAATGTAAATCCCAGTGCAATGCTTAGTCCTTAAACAGCGGTCATGTGTGGGAGCACAGAAGGGTGGGAGAACTGGTAATACCCATAAAAACTCCACAGACAAGGTCTCTGTACCAGCCTATCACAGGTAACACAATCACAGAAAGCGGCACCGTGCTCCATCAACCCTTTCTGGTATTAGCATGGAGAATCTGAAGCCTCTTTTCCTTGGCTGTGGACTGGGGCCATGCATCTCCTCCTCCAAAATCCACATTACTTTACATAGATGTAGAGTGGGTTTTACCTCACTGGTGATTTCTGGCTGCCACTAACAGCCAGTAAATGCTGCATATGGCTTGCAAATAACCTGACCTTGTTTCTGTGAACTTTGCGTCAACTAATAAACCAAAACACATTTTGCAGATTATGATTTTCATATTGTAAGTAGGTTAAAAACATCTGGAGTTATCACATATGAATAGCAGAAAGCTAAGAAAGTTTTCTTCTCAGTTTCCCCATGTCAGGTGTTTTCTTTACGATCTCTTTCCACATCACATGTACTCCACAATATTCACAGCGCTTTTCACAAGTGCAACACTATCTCCTCATTATACCCATGTCATTTGCATTTCGATATTCTGCCCATACCCGAATGTCAGCTATGACACACCGACTACACGGGAGGGAGCAGCTCGGCAGGATTCCTCGGGAGCTGCAGCAGCACAGGAAGTGGGAACAGTGTGGAAACTGGCAGGAGACAGACCTCATCTCTGGTCCGTACCTAGCAATCCCCAGTTCAGACCTTTGGGGCTCTCTTTTCAAGGGCTGGGGAAAAGAGGGTCTAAGTCATACGCAAGAAAAAAAAAAAAAAAAAAAAGAGAAAGGACTACTGAGTTACCACCATCTGAAATCCGATCTCGTCAGAAAGCAACTAGAACAAGTAAAGCAGTGACAAAGAGTAAAGCTGCAGATCCCTTCTGAGAAAAGGGGAAAGACAACACGGGCAACTAGCAGGGATGGGAGGGTCTAATTCTAAACTGGGATGAGGGGCAGCTCTAGGAAAAAGGGAAACCCAAGAGCAAAGACTAAACAGGAAAAAGGAAAAGGAAAGTAGAGACACAGGAGCGTAAACCCAGGAACAAGGTAGAGGAAAGAAAACATGTTACAACTTGTTAACTTAGTAAGCTTTTGACATACTTATTTTTCCTGGCACAATACAGAAGGCTAACAGCAGTTACCATTGTCTGTGACCCTAATCAATAACTTACAATAGTTATCTTAATATTTTACTATCCTGTTTAGGCAACAAAACATTTAGGAGCCATTTAGCCAAATAGCACCCCTCCCCGCCCTTATTTTTCTTTAAAGATGATTGATTCCAACCAATGCCTTTTATTTGGAAAGTAAATATATTTGCAAGCAGATTTTCTAAAGAGCTGAAAAGTCAGAAACACAAATTACTTCAGAAGTTGAAATGGTATTTTGCCTCTCTGCCCTGTCTTTCGCTGAAGCAACCGTAAGACTTACTGATACATAGGGAATGCTGTTGTTTCAGAGTAACTGTATACGTATTTACATGGTTAACGTATGTTCCAAAATAGAAGGAAGCGCAAGCATTGCATCCATGAGTGAAGCTCACCCTCTTACCAATTGCTCATTTCCACACACGTGCAGCCCGGTGAAAGTGCCCACTAGCAGAAAGGCTAGGCAGGAAAGCCTGCTGGCTCCTCCCTCTGCAGCTGGTACCTCCTGCCCAGGCTCGGGAATCACATCCCACCTGCCACTGGTCTTCAGGTGAGGAAGAGGCATTTGAGCCAAACAGAACAATCCCAGAAAGTAATTTAGGAAGTCTGCGAATTAAGTTACATACATGAAATATCCTAACAATAAGGTAAATCCATCATGAAATGAACACATAAGATTAATCATGGAAAGTTACTCATGGAAAAATTGGTAATTCACTTCTTGCATACTTCTACATTTTAGAGAACAAAATGAGGTTTTCCTGAAAACACACTGGAGCAGTAGCTCTGCCAGGAAGATGCTTCATCTGGATAAATCATCTTAGCTGCTTTACAGACAAAACCTTTTCAGCCAGTGTGAAACTAGATTAAGAGCTCTAACTAGTCAAAACGACCAAATAGAATATCCACAAGTATTTCCTGCTCTGCCACACCACTGGAATCAAACTGTCTAGATGAGGCTGTAAGTCAAACGAAAGTCACATTGAATTAAATGCATCTAATTTGTAACAAAGGTAGTTGTTCAGCTGGCAGTTTTATATAAGTTTAAGAAAACTTTCTAACTATAGAACCTAATTATTGGAATTCCATAAAGTCTTGGCTCCTAAACCAACTTCGTGTTCTCTCCTTCCTGCCCATCTATCTTGTGTATTATTTTTTCCCCAAATATCTGAGAATAAAGTGCTTTAGCAGACATTGGACAGCCTTTAAGCCATGCCAAGCAAGGGGAAAAACTTTGGAGCCCCATATGAAGTGATTAAGGAAGAATGAAAGCCAAGCTCTACAAAATAAAATGGCAAAGACCTAAAGTAAACAGAAATTATGTTCTCTGACAAGGGACCCCTATTAAATTCGAGGTCAGGGATCCACCAGGCAACGCTCCTCCTCCTCCTCGTGCTCACCTAAGAGCAGCCCGGCTACTCTGTGTTAGGTATCAGCCGCCTGATAAGTAACTAACCACTTCCACGTATTTACATGGTGTCACTTGCTGTCCCAATGCAAATCCCAGCCTTTCTAGTCCAGTCTCAACTTCACCCTCAATAAAAACAGGCAAACAGACCGACCTACCTAAAAGTCCCAAACAACCTTCAAGAGAAAAGGAAGCACCGAAAGCCTGAAAGGAGGATGGAATGTAGCTACAGACGTATACGCTAACACGGAAAGCCTTTTATGTCAGGAATTCGCAGTAATAACAGAGCGACGACAGAGCCCCGACAGGGAGAGAGCATCCACCTGGCACCTACGGCGGCTTTCTCGTCGTGAAATTCCTAGAAGGTGTCGGCTCCGAAGCCGCCCTGCGCTCCCCGGCAGGCTCAGGCACAATCTGTTTAGCGCAGGATCACGTCGCAAAACTTCCAGCCGAGGTGCAGGCAGAAGAAACCTCCCTTTGCCACCGCGGGGCCCGGGGGCTGGCGGCGGCGGCCCGGGGGCCCAACGCCGCGGCTGGGGGGCCAGGGCGCCGCGGGGGCCCCGGGGCGGCTGCCGGCGCCAGCCCGACCCCCCCCGCCACCCCCCCGCCCCTCACCACCCACCCGGACGCAACAGACACGACCGGCGCCGCCCGCCCGTCGGTGCCGCGGCAGGCCGGGGGCGGCAGAAGGCGGCCCGGCGGGACCCTCTCCGGAGGAGCGGGCTGCGCCCGGTCGCTCCCTTCGCACCCCCGCCGAGCCGCGCCGGGGGCCCCCCCTTCTCGGCCAAGGGCCGCCGGGGAAGGGGGGGACGGGGGACACGGACGGACGGACCTCGTTGAGGAAACCCGAGCCCGCCGCCGCGGGCAGGGCCGCCGCCCGCCGGCCTCCCCTCACAGCGAGAGGGACCGTCACCCCCACCCCCCACCCCCCTCACTCCCGCCCTGGACTCGGACCGGCCCCTCACCTGGCAGGGGCTCCCCAGCCCCGCGGCGCCTCCCGCGGGCAGGCGGCGAGGGGGAGAAGGAGGAGACGGCGGCGGCGGTACCGAGTAAGGTTTACGTCAGGGCCGGCTCCCGCAGCCGCCGGGCCCCTGAGAGGAACCGACTCCCGGGACGGGGCTGTGACCGCCGCGCCCGCGCGCAACAACTAACTCCGGGCGCCGCCGGCCGCGGCGCGGCCCGGCCCGGCCCCGCCCCGCCTACCCCCCCACCTCGCGCGCAGCAGAGGATGGGGAGCCCGCCCATTGGCTGGGGAGCAGCGAGGGCGGGGGGGGGGGGAGCGGCGGCGCCGCCGCCGCCACGGGTGGCGCGTGGCCCGCTGGCGCCCGGAGGAGCCGCCGCGAAGGTGGGCGGGGCTGGCACGGGAAGACTACAACTCTCAGCATGCCTCGCGCTCGGCGCTGCTTGTCTCTTCGCCGCGCGCAGAGAGGTAGTGTGCTTCCGCTCGCGGGGAGAGAAAGTAGTCCCGGTGTATTGTTTGAACTTCCCGCTCCGCGCTGGGCTGGGGAGGGGGTGGTGCGTGTTCCCGGTTCGGCTGGGGGGGTTCGTTCTCCTGGGATGGGGGTGGGTGTCCTCTGTGGGAGGTGAGAGGGCGGCGCTGAGCCGGTGGCGGAAAGATCCGAGCGGGACTGGGTGAGCGGTGAGGAGGCCGTACGCGTGAGGGAGGCGGCAGCGGCTGCGCGGGCTGAGGGGAGCCAGCTCCGTTCAGGCGACCCCTCGGCCCTGCGGGAGAGCCGCCCTCCGGCAGGTCAGTAAGGAGGGCCCTGGGCCCGTCTCCTCTTCCTCTCCTTGCCCGGGGAAGGGGGTCGGCGGGCGCCCGGCTCCCGCCGCGGTGGGCGGCGGGGAGCGGGCCCCCTCGCGGCGCTGCCGGCGGCCCGAGGCCGGCCTTTCCCCAGCGGCCAGGCCTGGCAGGCTTCGCTGCCGGCCTCCCGCCCCCCCGAGCTTGCAGGTGGGCTGCCTGTTTGTTGTGGCCCCCCCCGGCGAGGGGGGGCTGGGGGCGTCCGCCAGGGCTCGCGTTGGGTGAGGGGGAAGAGCTGGGTGGACGTCTAGCCACTTGGCTTTCTGTGTTCTTGCTTATAACTCTTATATTTTCCCTAAGTTCCCGCAAAGCGATGAGAGGTAATAATATTTGATGGCTCCTTAATTCTGTTTGTTTATTGTTTCATTATGTCCGCTTAACGTTCCCTTGTCAAGCAGGTCATTTATCATCATATGGTTTTCTGATACTTCTTTCCAGTAATAGGTTTTCATATTTAGTTGCCTGTTCCCGAGGAACTTAAGTTTCTTATCGCTGAGGTGGCAAAAAAAAGCCCCAACCCTAGAAGTGGAAACACTGGAGCCACGTGCCTTGTGAGGTGCCATTCATTCAAATCCTCTGAAATAACCAGCACTAGAGTGAAACTGGCTTGGTCCTCGCTTCCTGGAGCAAAGTGAAAGTGATTATTATTTGTCATGGTGTTGAACCTTTGAAGAGCGCTATGAATAGATGTGGAGCTGACTAAGCAAAGAACCCCCAAATCCCCTTGTGAGCAAGAAAGCTTGGTGTAACTTGGTGTTAACTCAGTGGCATCTAGGAAAATGAGGGAAGGCAGGGCAGATATAAATGCTCTTTTTTTACTCAGTAGAAAAAAGGAAAATCCTGTTCACAGGGAAAGGGAGCTTCTGTCTTCTAGAGAAGTGGCCTCCAATTTTTTTTTTAGCTGCACATGCCCCTCCTTAGCGTGCACCCCTGATATATGTATATTTATTGATTTATCAATTATATACAGGTACTACTGTACAGATGTACACATTGTAAAACAGAAGTTAGGATGATAAGATGTAGATAAAATAAACACTATCTTAAAATATTATTCATTAACGTTACAAAAAATGTTTTCGTCCCACACCTCAGTGGATTGTCTTGCATGTGTGACCCAGTTGAGAGACCACTGTTCAGAGCACTTACGTTTCAAGGTTTGGTTAGGACTACTGTCTTCTAAGCTAGTAGAAGCTGGGTGTTACATCAGTGGTAGTGCCACTGCAGGGGAAGCTTTTTCATTGGTTTACAGTTATTGCCTTTTTCAGCAGGTAAAGTCTTGTTAGATCTTTGAAAACAACATTCTTTTCTGTGGAAAGTAAGTTGTGTAGGTGGCCTAAGCTTGGCTAGGGCCATGTCGTGACAGAACTGGGCACAATACTTTGGGGGAACCATGCTCTAGCAAGTTTATGTTATTCTGAAGTGATCATTCTTAATTTCATAAGAATATAAGCATAACCAGCTGCTGAAAACAAAGAATACATTTTCATGACTTTTTTTTTTAATCCCAGCCATATGTGTAGGAACACAAATATCTGGTATTTGAAGATATCAGTAAAATGCTGTTTTATCTTTTTTGTTTTCTCGTACACCCACATTATATGCTTGTTAGAAGGGAAGAGATACTCAGCATTTCTAGAACCACACCAGTCACTGCCAAATAACTGTGACTTTGGAGTCCAGGAAGTTGAGGGAAAGTGATTAATTTTTTTTTTTTCCTTGGAAATCTGGCATGTCTCAAAATAGAAGTTGGGATTACTAATTCTAAGGAGATCTAGGCTTAGAAATGGTGGCTAAAGCAGAGTATTCAGATTAGTCTTAAAATTCTTAAGTT
The DNA here is from genome assembly GCF_929443795.1 of Astur gentilis. Lineage (NCBI taxonomy): Eukaryota > Metazoa > Chordata > Aves > Accipitriformes > Accipitridae > Astur > Astur gentilis. Next base: position 4,648,363 of record NC_064889.1, on the reverse strand, counting down.
AGCTTTTGTACAGGATACTAGCAGTTTTCACAATAGAAAACCTGAAGACTGTGTGATCTGACCCCACTGTCTTGATTGCAAATTGAATATTTTTTTCCTTTGGTTGCTCATGGCATGGCACATAGAGGTTAATATGACAGGTGCACCTTTTATGGCTCAGAAAAGGGAGAAGAGAATCGTGGTTCTTACATTGATGTTTCTTTAGCACCTGAGAATAGGGTTCAACTCTTCTATGTGTACCTACTTGTTAAGAGGTGACTATAACAAATTCTAGTACTTTGCAATAAAGTGACCAAGAGGAGAGTGATTCTTACTGTTTTCCATCTTCTGTTCTTGCAGGACATCTTCCCTCAACAAGTCTAGGCTTTCTGTGTCTGAAGGCCAGGGACTGCGCAGAGAACTGAGAAGACGTGCTGATTTCCCTGGTGCTGGTAGACTTCTGAATGAAAGCAGTGACTGTGAGCTGTGTTTTTGCTTTGTACCTGCACAAAGTTATTCTTATTATCAGAGCACAGGAATTGAGAAAATCATAAACTGATGCGTTCAAGTTAACTTTGTAAGCTTTCTTTGTTAGTGTGTCTGTTCACAACGTGTTTAAATAAAGGGTTGCTTAGTATCAAGGTGTGCCCAATTAGCAAGGTATACCTTCTCACCTGCCAAAGCAAGCTCAGCCTTCCATAGTAAATGCTTCTCTTTGATTAAATAGGATTTGTTTTAGGGCCAGTTCTTGAATGAGATTTTTTTCAAGCTTCCCACTGACAGGGACAAAGGTTGCAGGCAAATTTGGAGCATGTTTCACTAAAACAAGTTGTTATAGGTTTCTGAATTCTTGCTGTATGTCCTGCCCTCTCTAGGCTGTGGTTGAAAAACTTAAGTACTCCCACTCACTGTTACCGAAGTGCCCACAGACCTGTGCTGATTTTCTTGAGTGTTGTGGCATGTGCTATGAGAGACTGTTAGATGTTAGAGCACAGGTGAAGAGGCTGCACTTGTAATAATGGGGATACTCTTCTGATAGTGATCTGTGAGAGAGAAAGGTAACTCAAGGGAACATGCATGTACTGTTTCGAGGACAGTAAGTGAATAAAGAAAGGTTTGTCTTTTTTCTTTTTGCTAGCTGTTCATGTACCCTCATAAAATGCCCTTTCTATCTATAATTTGATTGGCTTTGGAGAGTTCCCCAAATTAGCTTGCTTTCTGCATTCTTTTAAGCTTTTTTATTTTTTTACTTCCATGGTTTCTCTTAGAGAGGGGGAATATTTCTTGTGTTCATGGGAACGTCAGTTCTTGTTAAGACATGAAGAGTGGTGGATAAAACCACTTCAACACTAACTGTTCACTAGGTATGAATTTACTAAGAACAGTTTGTTTTCAGAAAACACTATTATTTTCCCCAGTGGATTTGTTCATGAAAGCAGCTAAGGGTAGTTGGTGTCTATGTGAAATATACAGTGCATGTAGTAACTAAAACTTTTATTAGTAATGTAGGTCAGTCTTCATTGGCAAGATCTGCAATGTTGGCCATGTTGTATTGCTGTCTGTTTACAGAATGGGCTTGTTCCTGCTCCAGTGGTGTAGGTGCTCTAGTGGTGTCAGTAGTGCAGCTGTTGGCTCAGATGGCAGCCATTAGTGTTTACTATGTCTAGTCTGATACTGGTCTTTGAGTTTTGAGAGCAAAACAGCTGGATCTGAGTTTACACATGCACTGCTAGTGTTACTCCCAGTGGGACTGGTGAGATGGTAAGCAATTTAAAACAGACTAGTCTTGTAATAATCTCTTCCATAATGAGATTGTTGGGATGTATCTGTTAGCTTTTTGTATGCAAGTTAATCTCACAGAGGGTTAATTCTTATTACAGGAATAACATGCATTGTTCATACCTATCTATGAGGGACAAGCCTGAGACTGACATTCTATTTCTGAAGGGTTACTTAATAACAGTTTGATAAGGACAGCTTTTGGTGAATTGCAGCTAGAGTTAGTTTTGAATGACTGTGTTTATCTGGGAGAAATCTTCATTTTGTGTTACAGGGGAACAAAACCAATTACGGTGGAATAACTGAATACTTCCATGTTCTAAGTTTACTAGGAAATCTTCCTTGTTCCTTGACTTTACTCTTGCAAATGCTGATGTGTTTTGAAGAAAACTTGTCTTTCAGAAATGACATTAAGAACATTACTGACTAGTTTTTTTTAAAATAGTAAATATGTTAAATGGAAGCTGTGCTAAGTTGTCTTCAGAGAGGCTTGTTAATGAGTTTGATCCTAGAAACAACTGATCCTGCTGTCCTTTGCAGGAGACTAGGGCAATAGCTGACTTTGGCTGACTGATTTCAGTCTTTTGGACCATACATCTTACACAGTGTACAATGAATAGCAAAATAAATGTTATACTTCACTGTTTCTGAAATTCTTATGACTTGGGTTGTTCATACTGTTCTTCAGGTAAAAGGGAATCTAAGACTTTGGAACGTGTCTCTTGGGCGTTATGGCTGGGATAAGTAGAGGTGAGCAGCTGACACCCTTAGCCCGTAGCTCAAAAAATTGCGATAGCATGAAAATAGGAAGGGTTATTTTTTTCAAAAGACTGAGTGGCATAAAGTTTTGTTTCTATGATAAAAATGCGTGAGGTACATAAGAGAATGAGGACAGTGAAAGTGTCAGTTATTAATTGAATTCAAGAGGCTTAAGACTGGTGGAATTTATTTCTGAATGCTTTATCCTTTTTTTTTGTCCTGCTAACTAGTGCAGAACACCGAGGATTTCTTGGCAGTTTAGTGAATTACCAGGGGAATGTCTACTTCTGTTTTATTGTTGTGTTCAAATATGAAAAGATAAATTCATAGCTTTAATTATACAGCAGTGTCTGAGGGATTGTTGCAGCCAAAAGAAACTCTCAACAAAGTGTTCTTAATTGCCCTTCAAAATATTTGTCATCTGTAGCACTTGCTAGGACTTTACGTGGTGGTATGTATGATTTGCGATTTTTGCTTGGGGGTGTAATTCTGAAGGAGCTTGAGCCAGTGAATCTTTGCTGCTTTTGCCCTCTGATGCTAGCATTCATGCATGTTTTTTGGCAAACTGTTTCGAAAAGCATATGAGATGAAAACTTTTTTATCTAGCTGGTAAATTAGTTCAAGGACTTGGACAAGTTGAAAACCAAACAGTTTGCATGAACACTAGTGTATGTGTGGGGGAGGTGAGTGTGGCTGGTTGTGAAGAAGACAGTAATAAGATGGGGAAGTGGTAAGGCCCATCTTTTAACTGTAACATAAAACTGTACAATGTATGAAATCAAGGGGGTCCTCAACCTCAGCTGCTCTGGATCCATACTGATATAATAAACAGTTGCTGAAAAGCCAGTTCTCTTCCTCCTGCTTATGTGATTATTCAGCAAGTTCAGGGAATGTTACTGTCAGTAAGGGGAATTGCTTTGCTTCTACTTTAGCCCCCTGAACCAGCTTGCTGCATTTGTGTGCACCACTTCTGGCTCAAGAGAAACAGACAAGGGGGTTGTGGGAGGAATCCCTTTAGGTGCCACTAGCTGTGATGTTAAATTAGACTGCACTGGGTAACTAGCTACTCAGATGGTACAACTGTTACCTGGTTTGTCCCTTGGATGTGGTAGATGTCCCAGCGACTGCAGAGAATGAGAAATATTTGGGGATTTTTTTAAATAGCAAGCTTAATGCATGACCAAGGAATGTTTTTTATTATGGCGGGACCTAAATATGTACATAAGCCTGCAGTACGGTTGCTTGCTCTAGCTGGATGGGTTCTCAGTCTTAACCAAATGGTGGTTAAAGCAGGTCTGACTTAGCTGTGTCTGTTCTGTAATTCCTTTTATTTCAGGTAAGTGGTATGGCATGAATTTATGTTTCTTGTGAATTTTTGTGTGTGTAACTCAAGAAAGAAGCAAATTGTTTCTCTTGGAATTCCCTTGGCTGCTGTTTCAAAGCCTTGGACATAGGATGGTGTGTTGTTTTCTTACTTTGGAGTACTCTTTGCTGAAAACTAGTAATTGACAAAGCATCAGTAATGCAAATGAACTTTTTTTTTTAAGAATGGACTATCTTTGTCATTTGCGTAAGAATAGGCTAAGTAATGATCTCAGATTTGTGACTCTGGGGCGATAATTATATGTTGATCAAAGGTTGAATTTCTGATGTAATGGAGTTAGTGTCCCACACTAGGGTTCAAAATGTGCTGTGCCTGACAATATATGGAAAGTGTCAGTCTCCATAGTTGGAAAAGCAGTGGAGAGCTGTGGCAGAACGAGTTCTGGTAATAGTATGAGACTATACAACAGAGAAAACAGATCAACACCAAACAAAGTGCTGAAAACAGTAAGCTGTGAATCTTCATTCACACTTTTAAATCTGGAGTTAGCATCACACTTCTGCCAAGTAGACTTGGGGGGTGGTGGGGAATGTTTCTGGTACAGGATAAACAGCACAGAAAGGTAAGGGAATAAAGCTTGGTGTACGTTTTAGTTTTAAGTTTTTTGTTTTGTTTTTTTACTGGTATTCTAAACCTTTTCCCTTGGTGCAGTGCTTCTCTCATGTCCCACTTCCTCACAGCTTACTTTAAGAATAAGCATAATGTTCCTTGTTTGCATTTTCACTTATCCAGCACGTTGACAAAGAAATCTTCTGATACCCAAAAGGTAAAAAATTTGAGACTTATTGAAGAAAGATATTCCATTTAAAGCTACCATATCTTCAAATACACAAGCATCTTGTTGGAATATCTCATTAATCACAAATTCTATAAGATTTCTAGAGTGGATGAGCAAATTTTCGGAGTTTCCAAAAGTTCTGCACTATATAGGCATATTAGAATGCTCTTATTTCTCCTTCAGGGTGTATTTCTTAATGAGCAGGTTTTACGTTAGTTCTTGCTGCTTGGATCTGAATGTTTGTAGTTGTCTCAGCAAAGGAGGGCTTTAAAACAGGAGCTGGAGGTTTGTGATTCAAAGTAGAGTACCAAGGCAGTGACAAACTGGGAGAAATTTGGAAAACTTAGTGGAGGCAAAGTAGCATTAGAAGATTCATTGTTTCTGTTGGAGTTTAAACTTTGCCAATGCAAAATTGAATAGTAACCACAGGAAAAAGATGTTCTTGGTTTGTGCCTGCTTAGCAGTGTAATTATGTAAAAACCATGGCATAGCAGTCTTTTTCAGTCCTGACCCTTAGCCAGTTACTATCGCAGGTAACTGTACTAAAATCTTTTGGAGCAGATTTCTGGCTCGGGGTGCATTTACTGCAGTATGCTTTAGCTGGTATTGCACATGATGCATACTACTGATGAAATGAAATTGAGATAACCAGTATTTGACTAAATCCTCACTGTTTTGATATGTGGGAAGCATGACAGAATAGACTTCAACTACTCTTCTGCTCAGTTTAATTAAGATATTTGCTGCAATTCATGTAAGATATGAGGATCCAGTGTAATAAGTATCCCTTGTTAGAATAAATTAATCAGAATTTGTGGAATTCAAGTTCTCTGTCCAGACTTATGGGAAAGAATCTCAGCTTTCATCAGGAGAACAAATGTTTATTTAGCTTTAGATTGGAAAGAAAAAAAAACCCTGAAAATGTCAAGTCAGTTTATGAGATAATCCTGATTTTTTTCTGGTAATCATAGTTACTCCCATTTATGACTATTTTGGGGCCCTCAGTTACTGGAGTAGTTTCAAATGTTCTTCATCTCTGACACCACTAGAATTTTTAGTGAGATAGCTGAATCTCAGGCTATAGGGTTATAGAAATGTAAGTCGCTAACTCTTGGCTGTGCTACTTGCATCCCTTTTTCTTCTGCCAGCTGCAATGCTTGTTGGATCCTTTCCTGGCCATTTCACCCTTTCATATGGCATAAACTAATCTGATAAATGAACTAAAAGCTATTCTGTTTCTTTAGCGTGATGAAACACATGACTTGTGCAGTGAACAGAGGTGGCAGGCTGAAGATGATGCTATACATAGTTAGTAGTTAAATAGACTTAGGCTGCCATAAAACTATAGCCTTAGGCAGTGGAGAGCTATTGTCTGCAACTTCTAGCACTTGGCTTATCTTCATGCAGGCAGATGACCTTTCTGAATGCTTCTCTTGAAGTCATGTGAAAACTACAAACAACTACTAGCAGAATGAGTCCAAAAAGTTATCTTCAGTGATTGGGGGTGGCTCTCATAGCTTGATATGACCGCTTATCATGTGTGGAAGTGGGAGGTTCCATATGCATTCTGTTTTTAATAAGCTCTGGTATTTATTTGAGCCCTCTGAGTCCTTTCAACTATGTATCTGAGCTGATGGAAGATACCTAGCTTCCCATCTTCCCTGCTGTTGTCCCAAAGGGAAGAGTTAGAGAGTTAGAGCAGCTCTCTGAGAAGTCCAGTAAGCTGTGGAGATGGCCATAACCAGTGAGAAAGAAGGGAGCAAAACCTTCCCATCTCTCTGGCAAAAAGCTATTACTCTGTAACCTATCCTTAAATCTACCCGATATGAAAATATGCAGAGCTTGAGAAAGAGGCCTGAAAATTGTACTCATCTAATGCTCAGCTTACTCCACCGGTATTTTGCCAGTTTCCCATTCTGCTTCATCAGTTGATGTTAGCATATCAATCGTGTGACATTATCAGGATTCTGTAAACTGTTCACTAACACCAAACACTTAATTGAAATGTGGAAGCACAAATAATTTATTTTTTTTTTTAACTCTGAGTATAGGAAAAAAGGCAGAAGAAAGCTTCTCAATCATATTAGTTTGATCCCTGGCTTTTTAAATGTCAATTTAAAGTCACAAACAGTGCCTGATTCATCCTGCTTTCTGAAATTTGAGGTCTTTGAACAAAATGGCATCATTTAAAGCTTCGTGGTTACTTGGGGAGAGGTAATGCGTCAACTGCTTTTTCTATAGTTGTGGTTTACTAACCTGGTTTAGCTTTTTGTTTTTAAAGACTGTACCAAAGCAAACCAGACTTTATATTTAGTCACATTTAAACTAGTATACCTCAGGACAGGTATAGGCTGGAGAAGGCCTCCTTGGAAGCAGTTACTTGAGGAAGTGTTGGAGGTGACTGGGTAATCCAGCTGTGAACATTAGCATTTAGTGAAGCTCTGACCAGCTGAGCCTTAGGTATAAGAACAGAGGAGTCTTAACAGGCAAGGTAGTAGTACATGTCTTCTGCAGCTGGCACTGCTACAGCTAATTTTGGAATTCAGAAAGGGTTGCCAGCACACTGGAAAAAGATCAGAGTCTGAACATGAGTTAAAGGCATATTTTCAGTCTCAAAAATGAATGCAGGGGCTGCATTTGTTTAACGTCTTGAAAGGATACATTTATCAAGTAACAACTTAATCAGAATTTATTGACATAGGTTCTTAGCTTATAGGGTCTAGCCTGCGAAAGCATAACAAAAATCCAAGTGACTGCTACAATAGGAAGTTGTACAAATTTACTGTGTATGTAACTACAGTGTGGGACAGCTGATCCAGTGATGCTTCTCTTACTGTCAGTCTTTAAAACAAGGCTGGGTAACCATTATGTAGATTTGAATTCTTATTTCTGTTTCTTTAACAGAGAGTAGGTGGCTATGCTAAATGGGTCAGGCTGGGTGATCATCCCCTCTGCCCTGTATATGTGGGTATACCGCAGCTTTACAGATGGGAAATAAGCTTTTTTAGTTCTAGCTCAGGAAACTTCCTTGAAAGTACAAAAATCTTGCAAGCATTTGTATTAGACTAACCAAAGTGGTCTTTGTCTTGACTTAAGATGTGATTGTTCATCTGTTTACATTTGGATATAAAAAGCTGTAGAATTGGTAACTGCATGTTAAATTTAAACTGTAAGAGTTTATGTGAGTTGTTTTGAATGAGTAGTGATATGAAAATCATTCTACTATCAAAAATACTTTCCCTACTTGAGAAACCTTTTCTGATAATATTGTCTTAACCTTATAAAAACTTAATATTCATTACAAGTATGAAAAAATGTGAACTCTGTTATAGATGGCTTACTTGCATTTTCTCTGTAGGAAAATTCTTTAAATGTTTGGGGTGGTTTTTAGGTAAGTTACTTGCACAATTTTATTGCCAATTGTGAAAACATACATTCTGTCCCAATGCCATTTCAACAAAGTATTTCTCAAGGGAACTGCAGAAAAGACATTTAATCAGAAGGGTTTGCAAAGCGTGCAGAAAATAATGGATTACAAGAAACTTTCCAGCATGCTCCTAAAGTTTATGTTCTTGCATTTCTGTTATGTGGAAGAGTATTGTAAGTATTGATATGCAAATAAGCACACGCAAAGGGTTTAAATTTTTATAGTGAGGAAGAGTGGGAAGACAGGAGATTTCAAATGCATAGTAAAGGCTAGAAACTTAAAAAAAAACAAACCCAACCTAATTTTAGCTTTTATCTCAGTGTCTTTATATTATAGACTTCTGGCAATTATGTTTAGAAAAATGTTTTTTCTTTATTGATGCACAATTCTTTATTCTCAAGTCTGAGGTCAGTAATGTTTGTCAGATAAGTGTCTATAATGGCTTTTTATGGAGACATTTAAATAAAGCTATATAAATGTAGGAGCTTTACTGGTCTATAGCTCTGTTGCATGGTTGGGATTTTTCCTTGCAGCTTGTGTGAATGTGGATCCAATGTTGAATGATGTGGAATGATGACCAATAGAAGACTCTGGGCAAGTGATGAGGGAGGATTGTGATAATGCCGCCTTGCAGTAATACGTTAAGTGAAAGTTATCATGAAAAAGGTACACTAGTCTGTCATATACAGATAAATTTTACTGACATGAGTTGTCAGTTTACAATAGGAAATATATTTGTCATACCTCCATTTTTGAGACCTCTAGTTCTAGTTCTGAACTAGTCTGTAGTTCTGAACTTGCTTGGTCGCATCTCACTACTGTGGATGTATTTGTGTATACCATTGTAATTAAAAATACAGAAATTTGGGCAATTGGAGGTTTTTGCAGATCAGAGAAACAATTTTTCTGGTATTTGCTGTGACTTTCTATTGCTAAATACCTTAGTGTTTAAAAGAAATGAAATGCAAGGTAATCACCCCAAAGAAGCTGGACACTACATCAGGAAAAGGTGACAAGGAATTAGAATGGCAATATATTTGAAGGAATAGAGAAGAAATGACAAATCAGTGAAATAGTTGACAAATCAGTTGATGTTTGGATGTTGAACATATAGGAGGGGTTGCAAGTGTATAGTGTTAAATAGTGCAATGACAAATCATGATTTGCAACTGGCTTGTTAAAACCCATGAGGAGATGGTGCCATGTGGGAAGAAGGTGATGGAGTTGAAAGAAATGGTGTCAATGAGAGGATGTGGAGAGGTTGATAAGATATAATTTTTAAAGCCGTAATGAGAAATTAAGGCATCAGGTGCCAGTTCTCATTGTAAAAATGAATTTGTCTCTGTAAGTGATGTTGCCTCTACAATCACTAGCTGAAGCTTATGGGCCTCTAGCCTTCATTTTAGAATTAAATGACCACTCTGAGGTTACAGTATCATCAAGCAGCTGATCCTTGAAGGAATCAAGACACCTGAATATTCCCTAGGTTCTTTCTTCCAGTGAGTTCTCTGGTGATTTTTTTTTCACTTGTCTCTGCCTCTGATTTTTTTTTTTTTTACCTTTCTCTTATGCAGATAGACCTACCTTCAAACATAATAGCTCCCAGCCTCACTCTTGGTGGCAATCACTCTGAAGTCTGAACTGCTATACTTGTAGTAAGGAGGAAATACTTGGTTATTCAGGTAGGGCTTGCACATCGCTGTGAAGATGGATGCATGCTACTAGTGGCATGAGTGTTTGTGAACCTTAATCAAGATTTGGCACAGAATGTCTCTTCAATTTTTGACATAGTGGAGTCTCCATTTCTTTTCAGATTTAAACCCCTGTTGTCATGCAAATAATAGTATATCCTCTGTGAGGCTAGAAATGGGAACTTAACCTTTTGCTTATATGCAATGAAGAGCTTGATGTTACGGTATCTTGGTCCCTCAGTTGTCTGTCCCTATAATCTTGTGAAAATGTATGCAGTTCATTATGCTGTGTCCTCCACTTCAAGGACAGAATGTATTGAACAAGTGGACTAATTACTGGACTGGCAAGCACAGCAGCCCACAGCTAAGCTTTTCGTTTGAAGAAAAGAAAAAAAGCTACTTAAAACTGCTACTGAATTAAACCTGCTTGAAATCACTGGAAGATGGGTTCTGTGTAGCGAGCCTGACACATAACTCTTCTCTGAAATGACAGTTTGCCATTGTTTTTTACAATTTGTTGAAATGGTTTGAATTGGGATAAATCCTGCTTGTTGTACTCGGAGTTGAGAGTAAATCTGAGCTTAATACAAAGGGTGAGGGAGTCTTTGTATAGGGGCAGTATAATATTGGATGCCCAGCTCTAGCTTCAGTAATTGGAGAGAAGATCCTGGTTTCCTTGCTAAGGTTTCTCTCGATAGATTTTTCTAGTTAATAGATGAATAAAGTGAAAGCTTTCCATCTCTGTTCTGGAGGTAGAGAAAATTGTCTTTTTATTCTTGTGTCCCTCAAGCTTTGTCAGGACTGGGAGAGGTGTTGTCTGATACTCTTCTATTCCTGTGGCCATTTTAAGGAATGTTTTCAACTGCTTTTATGTCCTGTCTTCTATTCATCACTGTCTGTCCTGAGGATAAAAAGTGCTAATTTCTTCAGCTCTTGGTAGCCTTCCTAAAAACAACAACAACAAAAAAAGGGAGTGAGGGTGTTTGCTGGTTTACTTCTGTGTTGACCAGAAGCTTTGAGCCAGATGGTCTACCATGGTAGTGTCTGCCATAAAGATGACCATCATTTTGGTTTTGAGTAGGTGTTGGGACCAGATGACCTCCAGCAGTCCCTTCTAGTCTAAAGTAGTCGTTTGAGTCATTACATCTGAATGATATGAGAGATGTATTTCTTGATTTGTGGAAGTGGGATTAATTCAGTGTAGCAGAAAATGTGGACTTTTCTCACATTGTTTCCTTTTTCTTCCTCCACAACTGGGCAGGAAGGAACAGCCAGCAAAGAAAATGTGGTGACTAGACACGTCTTGCTCATTAATGCTTTGCTGGGTGGGTCATAGTCAGCAAAACTAGTTGGAATCTTGCAGGGTTTTTTGTATGGTTATAAGGTACTTATGTATAAAATGCATGATTATCAGGTGATGTTAGGAAATGTTACTCAGCATATGCATTTTAAATAGGAATGCAAACAAGTTTGTGGTGATTAAGACATGGATACTTGAGTAGAGGAAAATTTCAGTGTGAAATGGATGAATGTTTCTGCTTCTTGTTAATTGAACTGTTAGCTGTAAATGAAATACACTTCAGTTGTCCAAAAAAATACAGTTTTTACAAGCTGGAATTTCAAACAGTCTTTCCTAATCAGCTTGATTAGTTGGTATAGTTTCAGATAATAGGCTTCTCCTTTTATTTGTCTTTTACTTGCTAAACTCCAAGACCTAGGCATAATATGCTGCGCATGGGAGATATTAAGTAGTGTCCAGTGCAGCAGTCCTCTATGGTCTCTCAGGACTTTTTACACATTGCAACCTGCTCTTAGAAGTTTACTCATTGCTGTTACTTATCAGGTAGCAATAGGAGAGATGACTAGCCTGTTTTGAGAACTATGTACTCATTGCTGAAGAATCAGTGTGTGCTACTTATGGCAGCCAGGTAAGGGTTACTTAAAGATTTATTTACTTAAGGGTTTCTTCTGGAGTGGATATTTTGTCATGAAAAACAAGGCTCAGTTGAGATGTGAACTGAACCTGCTGGATTCTTTTAAGTGAGTTTACCATGGAGCTTTGGAATGCCATGGGCATATTTTGTCTACAGTTATACATAGATGACCCTTTCCAGAGGTCAGGAAACAGTTCCAGGGTGGGAATTAGCTGTTTTAGGAGACTGTTAAAGACCAGGAAAGCCAAGCTTCCATTACCGTAATAAATGTTTTAACTCAGGAAGTCCGTAAGCTCAAATGCGATTGTTAAAGTTTTCATAAAAGCTGAATACTTTCTGCTTTTAAAAAATGTAATGTTTAAAAAGCAATGTCATGCTTTTTTGCCTTTGTTCTGGGGGATGTGGGGAGGAGCAAAATACACATGAGTGCTTTTTCAGAGGAGCCTTTTTTAAATGAAAAGGGAGTGCTGGTGACTGAAGAGAGTTGTCTAACTGAAAAGCCCCTGAGCTAACTTTTAGGATTAAATGTGGTAATGGATCCTCAGGTAATCTGTTTACTCACTTCTAAGAGGCTTCAAAAGGAAACCAAGGGAAGTAAGTTTCCTGAATTTGCAGCACTGTGCTTGCACTCCTGTTGTAAAATGTTTAGGCTCCACAAATCAAAAAAGACAGAGGGTTGCCTAAACTCTTGTGTTCTACCAGTTTGCTTTGTCTGTTTCTGATTAAGGCAATGAACTTCAGATTATGAGGTTATACTGAGGTGAAATCTATGTTGTAGCCCTTCTGAAAATACAAATGTTTTTCTGTTTTCCCACTATTTAATGCTGTGTAAACCAGAGTGTTACTGACCTTTTGTCAAGGATCATGCAGACTTTAGTTATTTCTTTGCAGTAAGCATTGCATAATGTGCATTTGAGTCAGATTCTCACGATGACTCCTAGATGTCTGAAACCACCCAATGACCAACAGTTAGTTGAGATGTCCAAAGTAAGAGTTAAGATTGGTAGTATTTTAAAGACTGTTTCTGAAGTTTGGTTGCATTCTTAGCTCTTAGAGATTTCCTATATGGCCTTCTTTAAACCAGCTATGTGTCTTTACCCATATATAGGGGTGTTGCGATAATATTTATTCTTCAGCTCAGAAGAACCATATTTACTTAACAAATATATAGAGAAATGAAATCATCAAAAGGAAATGTAAAAGCAGTATAAATCTTTGCTGTTTGCTAAATATGGTAAATACTCAAACCTGAATGCCAAATATCTTTCAGAGCATTTATAACGGAACATGAATTGGGAATCCTTTCAAACATAAATGGTTGAGACTTTGTGTGTTCCGTGTGAGACCTCCATCTTTGTTCAGTCTTCAGCCTATTTGAAAAGATTTACATTCTCTTTCAGGACTAAATTTATTGTCTACATAGATCAACTCTATTTTGCAGAGCTTGTGCACGTTTCCCGTCTGCAGTTCCTTGTTTCCAGCATTCGAGGAGCAGCTGTGGAAGAGGAAGTTGGAAGAACAGATTATTATAGGTCTTAGCCACACTTTTCCAGGTTCTTGTTTGCTGTTTGGCTCCAGACTCTAGGTGGTGATGCTCTGTTCTCGGTCACTATTTTTCCCTGGTTTCTTTTGACTTCTTGCCTATGGTATGGCAGGATAGGCACAAAGAAGAGATTGCAGAATCCGTAAAAAAGACGGCAGGAAGAAGTTAGCCACTGTCCTCACAGCAATTTGTTTGGGCTACTGGAAGTGGCTTAGGGAACAGATGAAATATTGCAAATGTTTACCTGTTGTTTTGAGCACTCAGCCTAGGATATTTAGGCATTCTGCTGGCATGGCTGCTTTCTTTTCAATCCTACTTGCTGCAAAATTTAAGTATTTTGATTATGTATGCCACAGGTGTTCCAGAAATGTGCTCTCTGCCTGCCTCTTTTCATACCTCACATGCAAGTCTGGATGACTGATTTATTGCTTAAAACTGGGGAGCAGTCAGACTATTCCATATTCCAGTAGGCTTATGCTGTTGTTGTTTTCCCTTTTTTTCCATTCAGCATGCTAAATACCATAATTTCTTGTTGCCTTTGGAGGATGAAGATCAGGATAAGTAAAGCTTTATTCTAACTTGTCTACGTTCTGCTGTTGATATAAGTTAATTTTATGGAGCCGTGGAAGTATCTGGGTTCTTGTATGATTTTAAAATTTCTGTGTGCTTTCCCTTCTGCTGGTGACAGGGGAAGCCTGGTATGTGCCTAGTAAGAGCACATAGTTTCAGTCTTCTCAAATTTCCCTAAAATTTTTAATTCATGTTCTGGGTGTAGTCTTTCCCTGTAGTATTTATCTTTATACATTTCATCTTTGGCATCAGACAACTTTAAAATCTTGTTAGCACTGGTTGAAGGAGCTGTCTGCTGCTCTAGGAGAGAGGATGTTTTGTCAGATTTGTGCTGTCATTTCTATTTCTGTTTCTTCTCTTTTCATGAATCCAGACAAGGTTTTGTAAGCAGCGTCTGCTGATATCTTGATACTTGCTTGAACCTCATATCTGTTCTTTTGTGCTTGTTTTCCTTATTCAATTTCCCATCAGTCTGTTTCTGAGGTCCATACAATTTTTATCCTATGATGCCAATGATATGATGTATGCAAAACAATCAAAGACTGTTAGAAGAGCCTTGGCTGAAGAGGGATTCTGGTGCACTTCATGCAATATATATCCAAACTTTCATTTCTGATACATATTAATCTATGACCAGAAAGCTTTAAGAAGAGAAACAAACAGTCCAATCCAGATCTTCACTATTCTTGGTATGAGAAAGAATTTGGTAGTATCAGTTCTGTCAATCTTTTAAAGGGAAAGAAAGAGCAGATCAGAGTGCACACTTATATACCTGTTATTTTTGCACAACTAAGGCTATCTAAAAATTGTGATTTCTTCTAAATGACAGGCTTTTGATTGCTCAACCTCAGTGGTTTTATGTTGGAATAATGCAAGGCAACAGCAAGAAAATGAGAGCAAAAAATGCATGGAAGCTGGCATGTCGTATTTTTTCTAAAGATGGGTCATTTCTGAAAACAGGCAGAATTAGTTGCCTGTTTTGTGTGAGAATCACTGACTCTTCCCACACTTCATTTCCTCTAACCTTTGTCCCTGTAGCCATATCAGTGCGTTTAAAATATCCAGTTCCATGCTGTCTTTGTGGCTCTTGAGGTCAGAGTAGATGCTTTTGTATTGGGTCATGAAGCCTGTGGTGAGTCATTCTTTTTAAGTATATACTCAAACCCTTTTTCAGTATATTCTCACATCCAAAGTATTCAACCCCATATTCTGTAAAATGGTCAGTAATGACTTGTTTGGTGGGTATGTGCATGAGAAATTCCAATCTGTATTCCTCTGTGGCAGCAGCTAGAATTTCTTCTCCCAGACTTTAAATGAGCTAGGAGTATATGCTCACTATCCCTTACAACTTTTGTGATGAGTAAGGCTTTGAGAGAGAGCAGAAGTGCTAAAATTGCTTTAAAACAATGTCATAATCTCAGCAGGTGTGTCCACTCTTCGATTATTTTATTTTCAAATAAGTAACTTTTCATTCCACTGGCCAGTCACAATCAGGATTCCCTGACATTCATAGTTATCATTAGTTCAGAATACTTGCCTGGTATTTTAAATCAAAGTAGTCCTCAAGTATTAATTAATAGTGTTTCTTGTTTCACTTGTGTGATGCTGGTAAATGTTAGAGCTGTGCAAACACCATAAAAAAACTTCAGTCTGTTAATTTACATTTTTTAATAATCTGCTTTGCTCATGGTGCTTTTCTGTTTACATTCCACAAACAGTGAAATGATTGAGTCTTACTGACATAAATGATCAGAGGAACTAAACTTTAATTTTGAAGGAAAGTAACTGTTTGCTTACTCATGGGGAAGCTAACAGCATCTGGTAAAGTCTTGGATGATCACTGTGGTTTCAGAGAAGTGTCTGTGCTCCAGGCATGGTTTGTGTCTGTTACATAGTTGGTGGTTGTGGGTTTTTTGTGGATTATTCCTTTTGCTTTGTTAATGTAAAAGTAGCTATTGGAAAACTTTGTCCTGTGAAATACGAGGTCCTCAGATCCTAGAGAAATTTTTAAATGATGGACTAGGTGAAGAGATAGACTAAATTGCCTATAGTAACTGGAAATTCAGAGGAGATTTTTATGGACAAATTACAACAGCCAGTGCCATTCCTGGTAGTCAGATACTGAACTTACCTTAGGTAGAGTGATTAATTAAAATAAAAAATTGTCAAGATTCATTTCAACACTTATTTTTAATGATCTGAATGGTTTTTATTTTCTCATGTGAGATCTATAATTTGAGAATTAAATTAATTTTGCAGAGTTGTGTATGTTAGTGATATTATTTTAAATGGCAAGTGATACTATCATTAAGGAAGTTAATTTAGGATAAAATTAACTATCCCAATCCATAGGTGCTTAATACCTTCAATGAAGGGCTGGATAACAAAGCCTTCCCTCTGGATACCTGTACCACAGTTACCGATTTTAGCTATCTAGGGGTGGATAGCACAACTAATTGTACAGTCATCTCATTGTGGGGTTTTGTTTTCCCTTGAGTGATGTAAAAAGCTTGTTTATTGCTGATGCAAAATTTCTTTCATGTATTTGAAGGGAGAGGGGATTCAATGTTGAGCTGTTCTTGCTTTTGTCTGGAGAGTTGAGTGTATACTTATTCACACCTTTCCTGTGTGAATAAGGGCTTAAATTCCAGGAAACAGGAGGATTTTATATATATGAGATGTCTTGTATATGCCCCATCCTAATGCATTTCTATAAATAAGAGCAGAATATAGAATTGAACACTTGTGGTTTTTAAAAATACATTTTTGCAGATGTTTGGCAGCTCTTACTAAGGTTTAAGTATTACTAGCTTTGTTAGCATTTGCCACAAAGATCCAAATAAACTAAGCATAAACCTAAGCTTTGCATCTTTCCCTTCTTTCATTAAGCTGCTTGGAATTGCAATGGAACTCTGGAATTTTTTCCTGCAAGTCTTTATTTTGGTCTCTAGTGTTGCTTTGTTTTTACTGGCAAGAAGTAAAAATGAAAGCAGTTGGCTGTTCTCTGGTATGTGCTTTCTGGTCTGACAGAAAACCCTTCATCCCATTAGGTTTGCAATTTTCCTAAAGTCACAAAGACCTTTGTCTAATGAGTAGGGAAAAAGTAAAATCTGATTTTTTGCAGTCAAGGATGTTGGATAATATACTTCTGCTCCAGTCTGATGGAAGAGAATGCTGCTGTCAAGAGAGAATCTGAACTTCCTCTGACAGGTCCAAAAGCATTGTGGTTTTAATTGGAGATGTACTTGCTTCAGTTTTCTTCTGATCTTCTGGCTTCATGTGGACAGGCAGAGGAAGTGATGATCCTACGGTTTTTTCTCTCAATAAATCATCTGAGTTTAAATTATTTACCTTATGAACTGTTTGGATTCTGATGCTTAGATAAGGAATATTGTGGTTCTTCTGTGACGTAGCAGAAGATTTTTTTTTTTTTAATCTATTATCTTCTGAATGGTAAGGTTTTGAGCTATTTGTTCTGGCAAAGAAGGATGAGAGACTTCAGGAATAGGAAATATGGGAGAAAAATCTTCCACTCAGCAGTAACATTTCTAAAACTAGAGCGGGCAATGAGGTAATTGGAACTCCTGCAGCGTTTTCTAATCAGGCTGTAAGTTGGATTTCTGATGCTGACTTCATATTTAAATATGCATATGCCTTTATAACCTTACCTTTTAATTGTATGGCTAAATAGTTTAGTAATTCTTGATTTATTTATTTTTTTCCTTCAGATTTCAATGATTACATTATATCAGATAAAGGCAACATTGCTAAGGACTTTTTTCACCCTTCTTTTCCAGTGTTCAGGCCCTCTTAAGACTCCGTGCAGCCTTGGAATGAGTAAGAAGTCAGTCTGCATTTGACAGTGACTTATTGCATGACCAGACCCGCACAGACACTGTAGAGTCCAACCTCATTTCACATGTTATGAATTGCTTTACACAAGCAAAGCAAGTTACGTTTTGTGGAAGCAATGAATGTTTTGGAGAGTGTACAGTAATTGCTTTGCTTTAAGTCTGGAAGAGACTGTTTCTTCATCTGGGGTGAGCTGTGAGAGCAGTGCACAGTGCTAGAGAAGAACAGCTGCTTTTAGCTTGCGTTGTTGTAACAGTCAGTCCATGAACATGTTCTGCTCTGACTCTAGTTGTCTCCTTTGAAAAATAAGAATGCAGATGTGCTACATTGAGGTGGTCTGCTAGATAAAATTGGTTGCACATTTTAAGTGGCATCTTTGCTGTTTGAGT
The DNA here is from genome assembly GCF_929443795.1 of Astur gentilis. Lineage (NCBI taxonomy): Eukaryota > Metazoa > Chordata > Aves > Accipitriformes > Accipitridae > Astur > Astur gentilis. The sequence goes on along the minus strand of NC_064889.1, from coordinate 4,630,278 downwards.
AGAATGATCTGATTCTCTGAAGAAAAGGTTGGCTGTGACAAATTTTAGCCTTCATTTATTGCATGCATAAAAGGTTCTTAAAAAAAATCTTGGGCTTTAGATGATGCATCACCCATGAGTTTAGGTCTACTGCCCTATAATAACCTTGTTAACAATGCAACCATAGTAATGATGCTATGGAAAAAAAATCAGTCATTTTGTCTAGCCCCTATCATGGATTTGTTCTCACCCTGATTTTACAACTACATTCTTTTAGCTTTTCTATTGTACAGAGGTGACTAGAAATTAGATCATATGATAGCTTTCAGTCTATGAAAGTGCAACTCGGCTCCTTCATCTTTTCTGCTGGAATAACATTACAATTATATGGCACGACCTACAAAAGTTAATGTGAGACGAAATTAAGAAAGTTTATTTAAACTGTAGTTCTGGTTTTGAAAAGTTACTTGATCACCTACTGTTTGATTCTTCCCTGTGTATTGATGTGTGTAGTAGCACTTAGAACTTTATGCTGTGTAAATTCTTCTTTCATTTCCCAAGTAATACTGTCAAACCACATCAATATACTCTGTAGTATTAAGTATGAGCTCTCATTGCATGCAGGTGAAGTGTCCAGCTAGAAAATTTAAACTGAAAGTTACAGAATACTGTTGTAGAATTTCTGCACCATGAGGCCTTTGTTTTCCCTGAGAGATGAGGGAAAGAAAAAGATAAATTAGGCCAGATTTTTGATGTCTCAGGAAAATGTATAATCTTTAGGTTCTTTAAGAGGTTTAACTGATGCTAGTATAGGTGACTAATGGATGTTTGAAAATCTTATCCATGCTTAAACATTGAGAGCGTGGAATGGTAGGAAACTTGTTCTTTGCTGGTATTTTTCTTGGTCTCATCTTGGAGTTTTGCACATATAATGCTGCTTTGTTCTCTGAAGCTCAGGCTTCCACTTTTCCTTGATCCTTGTACTTGCTTTTTTTGCTTTTGGTTTTTTATCCTTTTAATATATTGGTTGGTAGTGCACCCCAAATCAGACATCCAAAAAACTCTTCCAGCCTCTCTAGTTCAGGTTGTTACTGCTGTTCCACAACTGAACACTATTATGCTGCATGTAAGAAACACAAGGAAAAAAAAAAAACAACAACCCAAATCTCAAGTTCCTGTGGAGTCTGCACTTGGGAGTAAAATCAATGCACAGGAGAGCCTGGAGTGTTTGGAACTAAGGTAAAGTCAGGAAAAAATGTATTACTGACTGTATCGGCTTATCCATAGTAGAGTGGGAGGTACATGTCTGCTGCTGGCATTCTGAGAACAGTGTTTCTGGTTGAGCAGTATTGTGCTTAAAATGGAAGCAGAGTCCCTATGGAAACTCCAAGTGGTGGTATGATTGAGCATTACAGTTTTTGTTTGGCTGTAGTCTTTGCTCCACCCTGCAAAAGTTGTAAAGGGAATATAATTGAGCACATGCTGGATCTTGCAGAACTGATCTATCCCAAAATAAATCATGGTTCTTCAAGCACTTTATCAAATGTTGCTGTTAATAAATAAATCAGTCTTTTTGTATTCCTGCTTAGTTGGTTTCTTCCTTGAGCTGATACAACTAGTAATGTGGCAGTACAGTGAACTCAGAGCTGGTGTAGGTTGAATTAGTTTTATTTGGAAGTGGTGCTTGCTTGTATTGAATTGTAGTGGTTGTAAATGTTTAGAGTTTAACATCAATTTCGGTTTTATTTTTGCATTTGGGTAGACCATAGTTAAAAGATGAAAATAGGATATATGTGTTAGCCATTAAAAAAAGAAGTATACATAATGTCTTGTGCTTTAAATTTAGTCAAATGTGTTTCATTAGGCGCTTTAGCCAGAGTTTAAATTAACAAAGCTGCACAAATATTCAGAACAAATCTAGATGGGACTTGCCAAGTGTCCTTTTCAAGTCCTGTGAATTCTGTAAAGGCTTAAGTTTGAGAAGCAGCAAGTCCCTTCCCCATTACTGTTCTATTTCTCAGATTTTTGTTTTGCCCATTTTGTTACAGCCATGAAATGAACATGTAGCTCTGCAGTGGGGTTGAAACTAGTGGATAGCGGCTTTGGACCAAATGCACGGGACAGTTATCCATGAGAAAAGTGACTGAAAGACTTGTGTGTAGGTTCCCATCCGTTCTCAGTGAGCTTTTGGGGAACTGTATTTTCTTGCTTTCTGGAATAAATTAGAAGCCATTGCAAATTCACCGATGTTAAATTTTCTTTAGGATATGGCTCAGTATCAACTGAAAGAGTTAGTATCTAAAGCATATGGGTTAAAGAAAAAGAAAGAAAAAATTAAAGAATGATGTGTGTGTTCTCCCAGCTTCCTGTGTTTTGTTTCTGCTTATATGTTGTTAAGGTTGATGTCCAGCTGCCTCCTCACAGTTTGAAAGCAAGCTTAGACTCTGCTGCTGCTGACTAGGTCCAGATGTGAACAGACATACTGGGACCTGGTGAGAAAGTCACAGTGGGCATGAGGGACAGAAGCACTTGGTAATGGTGTGTTCAGATGCAGAGGATGTGTATTCTTTTAAGGCATGTGTCAGGGTGCTAAGTGCCAGTAAATTGATGTGGTGAGGCTGAGAAGAGGTCCTTGACCCTAAGAAGGCTGCTTGAGGTGCCTGGACAACAAAGCAAGCTATTTTATTTTTTCAGACGTGCATAAAGCTTTTCATCTATATACATATATAAAAAAATAGATTTGCAAGGTTTTAGTCTAATTGCTTAAGCTTCCTTTTTGAAGATACTAACTTAGGATTTCTGACTGACAAAACTAAAAAACTGTGTAATATAAAGCAAAACTTCATTATTCCCTTACTTGACAACTGCATGAAGCAATTTTGTGTTGTATATTTAGTAGCTGTGCTTAAGCAGCTTTCTGGGCAGCCGTGAAGAGCTCATTCTTCAAATCAGTTGAATTTTCAGATTTTCTTGTAATACATAAAGGCCCAGTCTTGATGTAGATTCTTTTCTACGTGTGAGGAAGGTAGTGTTTGTGCTTCCTTCTTAAGAATTAAAATCCTGTATGTTGCACCAGAGTATCTCTCCACTTTTCCTAAAAGCATTGTATTATTTGAGTTTTCTTCCTTTTTATGTCAGAGATGCTAGTATTTGAAAGAAAGCACAATGTAGAGTTCTGATTCGGAGAACTGCAGATGTTGCTTGGAAGGAACATCTGGAGGTCATCTTAGTCCAGCCTCCCACTCAAAGCAGGACTATTGCCAACACTAATTTAGGTCAGTTACAGCTTTGTGTAACTGAGTGTTTAAAATCTGCAAGGATAGACTCGACTGCCATCTCTCTGGTAACACTGTTCAAGTGTTGCGCTACCCTTCTGGTATCCAATCTGAATGTGGAAAGCCAATATAATGACTGAGAGTTTGCTTCTGTCATCCCTGCTACTTCCATCAGGTAGCTTTAGGCACCTATGAGATTTGCCCTTAGCCTCCTCTGCCAGACTAAGCAAACCCAGTTTCCTCAACATCCCTTATCAGGTCAGGTGCTCTAGGCCCCTGAATGTCTTGGCAGTCCTTTGCTGGACAGTCTCCAGCTTAGCCACATCTCTGTTGAGGCTGAGGTCCCAAAACTACATTCAGTTCATGGTTTGTAATGGTAGAGCAGGAATTACCTTTCTTTGTTCATCTTTCTCTGCTAGAGGTCAATGTCTGTACCACCTAGAAGCAGTCTGCCTAGCTTTAATTATTTTCTAGATAAGGAATCAGAATGATGGGATTCTTAAGAATGATATGAGGATCTCACAGTTGGAGAAACAGATGAGAAAAGGGTGAATGTCATCTGAAAAATGAGAGAAGGTAACTGCTCTTGTACTTTCCTTCTGTATGGGATGGATAGTCTTTTTTGGAAACTGAAACGAACTTCATGGTGGAAATCAAATTGACACGATGCCCGTTTCATGGAGACCTTTGAGCTATTGTGAGCATTAACTGAACATGTGCTTAACTTAACAAATTGGAGGCTTACTAGAGATTAATTTATCAACTAACATCTGTAGTAGCTTATGAAGTTATAGAGCTGTTGCTAAAGGGAGTAGCTATTCTTATGTTTTCAAAGGGAGGCATGAAATGAACAGAGCAGAGCTTATGATCTCAAAACAATGTCAGATGTATGATTACCCTCTTGGTTCCTGAGAGTAGCCTTTTGAGTCCTTTGACCAATTTTAACCAAATGTAGCTGTGGAATAAATGTGTCTCGCATCCAAAGTCCTTTGGGTAGGAGCACAGTTCTCACCTGTTTGGGTAGCCTGCTGTATTCACTGGTTGGTTGGGAACAGTTTTGTGCCATATCAGATGTAGTACTTGTGATAGGGATCTTTAAGTGATACAAGATGCAAGAAACAGTGTCTTACTTTTGTTTGTGGAAAACTTTTACCTGTGGAACTGGGGTGGGTTAAAACAAATACAATATTAAAAACATGGAGCAGGATTTTGTGTCTTGGATCACTTTGATTTCAATGCTGAGTGGAAAGCATACCAATTCAGGAGAAAGCAGCACAAGATTATAACTCTCATCAATCCCTCCACGCTTAAAGTTCTAGTATACTAGCTGAAAGGGATAGCAATACTCAAGTTGAATATCTGGTAGCTCATCAAAGTGACTTCTAAACTGAAGGAACAGAAAGTTAAGTAGTATGGCCCTTTAAAGTGGGCTGAAACTGCAGCTCATAATTGTAGAGCGAGCTTGTTAAGGCTTTTTGTTTGGGGATATTTTTTTTCCCCTACAACAGTTCTGTGTTTTAGTAAGAAAGTGGATGAATCAGTTTAATTTTTCTTTGGATTTCTTCTCTCTCATCAAATTCCCATGGCAGGCTACAAGGATACAAAAACTAATTCTAACTTGGGAACAGTTTGTATTGAATGCGAAGTATGTTGTGCCTTAAACTGCTTGCTTCTGTAACTGTTCTATGGGAGTCAAAGCTTAAAATAATCTAGCTAACATTCCTGTGTTCTGTTACTCAGCAATAACACTCAGCTCCGTGCATAGGTATATTATGAAATTGTGGACAAGGAATTATCAAATACAATCTTAATTTGAAACTTCAGGGGTGGACTTAGTTTCAGTTTTCTTTTGGGGTCAACACAGAAACCTCTGTGGTGAGGGTGCACAGTTGAGGATGAACAGGAAGGTGGCTTTAAAGAGTGGGATCTACATAACTATGTGCTGAGTATGATGAATGAAAATTTCTGTCAAGGGGTAAATAGAATGCTATAGTGTGATTTCCAGCAACACTGTGGCATTGGCACAGGGCTCAGTTAAGAGGGAAACTCTGAATTGAACCATTATTTATGATCGATCTTCTCTGACTTAAAGCATAGCTGCCTATGGGATCTGTCCTGAGGCCAACCAGCTATGACTGGCTAATTGGTTTATGGGGTAAAAAATTTGTGGTATGTTGTGATGTTTAAAGTGAAGTGCTTTTGGAGGGAAACAATGAGATAATTAACTTAGCTTTTTTTGCTTTTGTTTTTTTGTGGTTTGTTTTTTTCTTTACCAGAGGTATGGAGAACTTGGTGGCTGGCTCCAACCTTCCTCCACTTTTTACAGATGAAGATGGATCTAAGGAAGGTAGTGAAATTACTGTAACTGGGTAAGCAACTACTTTTTAACCTTCAGCTGATAGGTACTATCTCTAGACTTGCCAGGGAAACTGTTACAGTGGGAAGAGGGCATTCTAAGTAATTTAAACAAATAAATATACCAACAAAAATCCTACGACACTCCCTTGGCCTTCATAGAACATCACAGGACTCTAGGAGAAACCAGGACCCTTCTGAACTGATGGAAGTGATCACAAACTTTTCTTTAACATCTTTTTTTTTTAGGATTTTAGTCTTTAAGACAGATTTAGATAGCGTGATGGGGGCAGAGAGAGAGGGTGTGTATCTGTTGGCTACGGTGGTCCCTGCTAAATAAATTACTTTATTAGAGATATACTGTTCATCACTGATTTCTGAAAACTACTGAGAAACTGATGTCTTTCATTTTTGTCACACTGACTCTGCTTTTAGAGATTGAAACAATGGCCTCTTTTAAAATCAAAATCACAAAAGAAGTTGCCTTTTAGGAATACATGGGATTCTTGCTGTGTTTTCATACTTGATTTTTGTTTTCTGTTTTGTAAAGCACCAAGCAATAATATTTAGAAATTGCAGGCAGGTAAAGCCCTGTAAAAATGAATATGAACACATTTACTTCAAGCAGGTCTGAATATGGGTTTACATATCTGGGATTTCAAACTTGCTGGTGCCAAATGAGGTACATGTTCAAATTAGGTTTGTGTTCAATGTGTTGCATGAGTTTTCATCAGCTTTTGCTGCAAATGGCTACATCACATTGAAGTTTTTCCTGGATGTGTAGTTTACAAAGCTTCCCTTCTAAGGGGTAACGGGTAGGAAAGCTGAAATGTTCTTCAAACCGTAACAGTGTTTCTAAGAAACTGTATTGTTCCATTTTCTTCTTGATACACACCAAATGTAATTAATTAACTTATAGGAGTGTGTATGTTTTGTTCCCTTTCTTCCTCTCTAATTGTTAGAAATATGAACTCAGTGTGATATCTGAAAGTCAGGCATGGATCTCTCCAGCCCTTGTGTCTTTACCAGTAATTATGCCGCAATTGTTCATTATAGTGAGTAATGAAAATATGCTGTTCTCTCTATTTAAAGACAAAGTTTCCTGTAGGCATTCAACTAACAATTCTGTTAATATATCTCAGTTTTCTATAGCTGTATTCTATAGGAACAATTATTTTGAATATTTAAAATTTGGCATGCATGGAAGCAGCTGTAGATCTGAGTAAATGAACAAAGCTGACTTGAAGCATATGCTGCCATTATAGTAATTTTCATGAATGTAACTAGGCAAGGCCAAGTAATCTTCAGCTTGGCTGAAGAAGGGATTAGAATCTGAGATGAGTCCCAAAATCTTACATTAATTTGCCCACTGAGCACAGCAGTGAGAATGACTGTGGGGTTGTAGCCCCAAAACATACGCTCATCTCTATCTGCCTACCTTCAGAAATATTTCTGCATGCTTGGTTTTTTTCTTTTTTGGGGGGGGTGGTGGTGGGGGTGTTTTGGTTTCATTTTTTTTGCCTCCAGGCAGCTTGCCCTTTCCTGGAGTAAGGTTGATTGATAGAGCTCTTGCAGCAAAATTAAATAGTGGCCATTGAGGAGCCTGTTGGGAGCTAGTCATGTTTGTGCTTTAAAATACCCACATGTATCAACAGGAGGTTATGTTGAATGAAGTTCAATCCAAAAATCATACACATCCACAAACCTTTAAGTGTATTTGTGGAGAAAGAGATTAAATGCATCCAGAAAGGTGTGTATTGGTTGAAGATGAAACCATTCATTTCAAATTCCTTATGGTATTTTTGAAGAAGTGTAGATTCATGCTTTCTGATTTCTGATCCAAACATTTACTTGCTTGACAGTTGTTTGTATAATCAAAAGCTTCACCAAAAATGAAACAAAATAACACTTCAAAAATCAAACTGTCTTTGAAAGTCCATAGTAACTGGTAGTTAGAGCAGTTGCTTGGATGGAACAGCCAGTTCTTCAAAAATTAGTCTTTAAAATCTTTTTTTTTTTTTTGTGCTAGTTATTTGCAACATTTTTGCATGTTTTAGAAGATCAGGGAGGAAGTGATTTAGCAATATGATGATTATTTTTTTCTTTTGCTATTATATGCTTTTTCAGATTAGCTCATTCTGAGAGTTCATTCAGTGGTGGAACTTCACAGTCTGTGAATAACCCAGATTTGGTGGAGGATTTGTCACAGGTTCAGCAGCTGCAAAATGAGTCCTCTAATACTGCTGAAAACACTGAGCAAAAGCCTGAGGAGGAGGTGAGATGAAATAATAGTGACTTCTCAATGAAGCAAAAGCATGGAGTTTTGTCATTATAGTTTGTCTTACCTACTCAGATTTTTTCGGACAGGATCACAAATTTTCATCCATTTGCCATTTTCATCTTTTGAGTCTTTGTAGTTTTCTCCTGTGTTGTACAACTGCACACAGATAGCCAAGGAAAGCTGGCAGTCATAATGTACAGAGAACACCATGCCTGTCTCTAGCTTAGCCAGCAGGGTCCACAGACTGGTACTGCATTCAGTCTTTTTCTGAAGACTCAATGGTCAGCTGCCACAGTTTACTTTATCTCTTGTGAGTCAGGAAAGTGAGACCATTGTACTCTTCTGAGAGTAACTGATGTCTTTGAGAGCATTATACTTACTGCTTTAGATCATTCCTTGTGTACCATCCTGCGCTGATTTTTGGTAACTAAATCATGAAGGATCTGAAGTTTGACAAGAAAATGGTTTTGGTTTTTCTGATAGATACATTTGATATTCCTCGTTGTAGTTTGTTTTCAGCTGTGAGGTCCTTGTTTAATTGAGGAGGTAGTAAAATCCCAGAAAGGAAACTAAAACTAACATGATGGCAGGAACATGTTGATCTGGGTAGGGATTAGAAGTACTGAAATAGTTGTATGTACATAGTATAGGAAAATAGTCTTGTCCAGAGACTGCTATAGTAGTAGTATGAGGCCAAGAGGATGAATGGTAATTGTGTTATTCCTGTGAGCTCACAGTGTGCCACAGGCAGATCTTACAGTGGAGTTTGTTCATATCTCTATTGGATGTGATTTAGTGGGAAAGAAAGCCTATTGAGTAGATTAGAATAGAAAAGCCTATATATGGTCCTTTCACCTATATTTTGGGCACATAATGCACAAAAGTGAAAGATTTGGAAGGGGTAGAATAGCTAGTTAACAATTGTTAACTAATACACAAAATCTTTCCAAACATGATTTTGAGGCAAATGACTGGAGGGGGGAGGGTATGCGAGGGTGAGAATAATTTTTTTAAAAACCCAAACAAAAAACCAAGTAACAACAACAACAAAAAATTGCAGTAGCATTAGCTAGGATGATAACTTCATGGATTATCAAGCCTCACAGTTTTACAATCAGAAGTTGATGTAAATGTTATTTTATTGTCCATGTGGACCAGGAGAAACTGCAAACAACTTTTCACAATGAGACTTCTTTGGCTTTGCTTAGAGAAAAGTCATGATTGCTCTAAAGTAAGGTTTGAAACTTACATCCATGGAGAGGATGTATTGCAGCAACATACTCCCGATGAAAATGTTTGAGTCATGAATGTGTATTTCTTCCAGAGGTGGTAATTCTTTTCCTTCAATCTGAATTTTCTTCCATTTTCATTTTGCAGCAGCAAAGAACTAAACGAGGAGGCTGGGCCAAAGGGAGAAAGAGGAAGAAACCCCTTAGGGACACCAATGCCCCCAAATCCCCCCTCACAGGGTATGTACGATTCATGAATGAGCGTAGGGAGCAGCTTCGAGCGAAGAGGCCTGAAGTCCCTTTCCCAGAGATCACCAGGATGCTGGGCAATGAATGGAGTAAACTGCCTCCTGAGGAGAAACGGGTACCATTAAACTCCCTTTTCCTTGTTGGATTATGATCACTGTTAAATGGGAATATTGTTGTTTAGTGAGGAAGTTAACGCAGGCTTTTGATTAAAGTTGTGTTTAGGAATGTATTTCAAAATAAGGGGCACAGGTCCTCCAGAGTTCAAATAATGAACCCTGGTAGGGCTGTAGTGTCTCATCCAGGTGTGACTTGAGGAGAACCATATCCTCTAGTGCAAGAATATATTCAGAACGGGGGGGAATTGTTCTAGTGAGACATCCCATGGTTTATGCGATTCATCTGGATGTAACACTGTACCTAACTCGCATACAGCTGAGACCTACCAGTTTCCAAGGCCAAAGCCATTGGAAGGATGGGGCAGGCATTTATTCACTGTGGCCGAGGAGAATGTAGCAGGATTTCAGAGCTGCTTGAAGGATATTGCAGTTCTGTTTATTTTACACACTCACCAATGTATATAAACATCTGGTGTCTTAGAGAAGACAAGCAGTCCTGAAAGGACAGGTTACTGAAGGAGATGGTTAACATGAATAAACTTTTAGACAATGGTTTGAAGTATTGCTAGCCCTAGAAAGTAAGTTGACAGGACAGCGAGAGTTACGTATTCTAGTTTCTACACACATTACTTTAGGAAAAGGTGGGGTTTTTCCCACCTTTCGGTCAGAATGGGATGTCTTCAAATTGGGAATTCTTTCGCCTTCTGCACTGTCTGATACATGAATGAAGACTAAGGTGATGTTGGGTCTGGTTCTTTAACTCCTTCTGGAGTGGACCTCTTTATTGCTAATGGGTGTCTTGCCATTCACACCTGATTGCTAATTGGAGATTACAGCAAAGCAGTAGTTAAATCACAGTGGAACTTTATGCTATCGTACAAATTTATCAGGACATTTAAGCTTATGAAATACTTAAAAGTTTTTATCACAGTTGGATGAAAAATGGGACGATGCAAAAAACAAGAGTTCCTTTTGTTGCTTTTTACTAAGCTTGTAGAATACAAGTTATACAGAGATATTATAAAATGGTGTATAGGCATAGCATTTTAACCATAATGAAAAATGTGTGTCAAGGCAAAGCCGTTGATTTGGTAACACACCTGTAGTGAGAATGATGTTGCTGTCTGCTGGCAGAGGGGTGAAAGAGAATAAGACATTCTGCCCCTCTGCCTCCTGTCCTTAACATATTCTTATCATGTCTAAGACGGATTTTTAACCTGGGGAAAAGGAGATTGAGTTCAAATCTCCATTCTATGTGCTGTGTTTTAAATCCCCAGGGAATCTGTCCTTTTTGAGTAAAGCTGTGAGTCTCTAACCTATCACGGATCAGGGAAAGACTGCTGAGCACTTCCTTCCTTTCAGTTTCCACTGCCCTTTTTTATTAAGGCAGTGGAGGCCACTGCCGCTTTAGAACCCACATCTAATATGACAGCCCAAAATTCTTGTTGAAGCTGAGTAAGCTTGATTTTGGTTAGCGAACAACTATGAAGTCATTCTCCAAGAGCAAGCAGTAGAGTCATAGTATGCTACTGCAGTGCAGGTTACTGCCACATAATCCAGGGGAAAAGCATGTCTGCCATTGTGCTTTTGTGGCTGATCTCCAGTGATTAGCAAACTAGCTGTCTGATATAAAAGTTGAAGGGAAAGTCTCGCATTTTCTCTGTTCCAGCCCTGTAGTCTTGCCTTTGTATTTGGTGAGCATAAGGACAGGTCAGTTGAGCCGACAGGACTGACCAAACAGTGAGTCTCCCCCAGAAAAAGACTATTACTGTAATCATAAAGCAAACACCCTAACAATCATTCTTCCTGTTATTCCCCTGTATGGGGGAATATCTAATGAGATGTATAGATCTGCACTAGAAAACCTAGGATGTCTACTTACCAGGTAGTGCAGCAGAACTCTTTCTTACTGATTCAAAACAATCCATACAAAACACAAGTTAAGGAGGAAAAACTTGTGTTGTTTTTAACTCGGTTACTACACTCTGAGCAGCACATTGCTGGAGATGGAAAAGAAGAATTAATGTCTTATGGAAGAATACAGTGTCCAAAAGCAATGCAAACCCTGCATCACTGCATTTGCACCCCACTCCAGAGTGTTAACAATATCCTCAGCAGGGTCAAAACAATGTAGCAAATGTATGGAATTTATAACGGGTATTGTTGTGATGACTTAATGAAAATAAAAGGCATACCAGGTGGCTAAGGTTCTCTCTGTTTTAATACTTACTTTCATTGAATTTTAAGCTCATTGGGGGAAAAAATTGGGAAGGCAACTTTTTCTTGAAAGCATCCCATTAGTAAGTGTTGTGACCACTCCTTAAATGGCTTTCAGTTCATCAGTTCTCCTAAAGAATTCTCTAGTTAAGCTCATGCCATTATGCAGATATGTGAAATATCTTCAGGCTAGGAAAAAAAACCACCAAACATTTCTTTTAACCTAAATGCAGATAGCTTGAAGTGATACAGCCTAGGCGGTCTTATCTTTATGTTACTCTTTTCCAATAGCCATGATGTTTTGTTCACCTCTCAGATGGGTGAAGTGTGTGGTTGTAGAATGGTAGTGCTTTTTGTCGTGGAGCATGAAAACAAGAGTGTATTGGAACCTCACTGTTAAAGATCTGAACCTTAAAGCATGTCTGTTAAGGCGTTCTTGTTTGACAGCATTTAATCCTGGCCACAGAAAGGCAATTCTTAAGTATTTGGTCTATAATGTGTAGGTAGTAATCAGTTGAGTTGAGTAGCTCAGTAGCAGGTGACTTCTAGGCCTAACAAAAAAGAGTTAACAGAATAGTGATTTGAATTTAAAAAAAAAAAAAAGAGAGGGAGAAAATGGGACACCAGAATACAGTAATTTTATCCAGAAATCTTATGTCTTTGCATCTCACATACATTCTCATTGTTTCTTCATTCCTTTCCTGTTTGCATAGGTGAAATGGATCAGCACTTCATCTGACAAGTTGTTTTTCTTCCCTTCCTCCTGAAGGGGAGGAAACTCCCTGAAACTCTTGGACTTTTTTGTTTCAGCGATACCTTGATGAAGCAGATAGAGATAAGGAGCGTTATATGCGGGAGCTGGAGCAGTATCAGAAGACTGAAGCCTACAAAGTCTTTAGCAGGAAAGCGCAGGACAGACAAAAAGGCAAATCACACAGACAAGGTATTGAATGGGACAAAAATATGTGCCTAGGTAGAATAATGGAAGAATCCCAGCTAGTCATATAGCCTCACACTCATTTAAAGCCTTTGATCTAAAGGCTTTTTAAAAAGTGAATGTGTTCTTTCTATGGCATTTGCGTCAACCAAGTGTTAAGTGATTAGATTTATGTAAATTTAACTGTACCTAGATTGTATTGGAGGATGTGCGCTAAAAGCATCAAAGTTAGACACAACTTCTATGTTATTTATTAGGGAAGCTGCACAAGTTTTCTGTCTTTAAGTGTTGTGTAACTGCTTTGGTTCTTGTTTTCTCAAATCTTGTGTATTTTGGGGGATTTCTTGTTTGTTTTTTCTTTTTCAGATGGAGCAAGACAGCCAGCCCATGATCATGAGGTAAACATCTTCATTCTACCCTTATGTCAGTGGACACATTTTTCAGATGATGCAAATTTCTAGTGAAGTTAATAAAAAAAATAGTTTATGCCAGTTGAAGACCCTAACAAGAGGCTTAGAGTATGAATTCTTGCTCTTCCTATGCAGTTTTTGATCAAAAGTTAGAAACAACTGAGAACTCTTATGATCACATTAGTATGATGAAAACTAAATTTAGTAAATCTTGGGCAGGTACAAATGATCTAAGATAAAGTGGGAGTGTAGGGTACACTTAAAACAGATTTGTTTTGTAATGTTAAATAAATCAACGGGTGCAAGTCAGTGTAATTGAGCCTTTAAGTATCTGGTGTGTTAGAGGTTCAACTTGCAAAATTTTTACTTTGAAATTTTTCAAAGCAGAGAATTTTAATTATTACTTGGTAAGTAAAAATTGAGGTAAAATGTACAAATAGCTTGAGACCTAGATAAACCTTCCAAGTTAGCACCTTTTAGGTTGCTCTTTTCAGGTACTGATTTTCTGCAGCAACACGAATGCTTGTGGCTTCCTTGAGAAGAAAATGGGTGAAGTAACCAAATCATTGGGAGATGTCTGGCTTAAACCTCCTCCTGCCTGCCCCTTTCCCCCCCACCTTTGCATATGTAAATATTAGACAAGAGTAATAACGCTTGGAGGCAAGATGCCCGTGCTTTAGTTGATGAGACATATCACAAATCTTGTGCATCCTGGCTGACTATGCTATCTCTTCCCTTGAAGCGCTGAAACTCTCTCCGGTTGTATTACGTAGGGCCACAGAGCTTCTTTCATGGTTGCTAATAAATTGCAAACAAAAAGCAATGAAACATCTTGTTTATACACAGCCTCTTCACTTGTAAGCAATAGGCCTTTCTGAAAGATCTGTTTTTCTTTGTGAGGTTCTTTGCCTTGGGAAAGCAATCAAGTTGCTTTTTAATGTGTTCATTACAACAGTGACAAGGCTGTGCACTGCTGAGAGGCAACTACTGGTCTTGTCTACTTTTAAGGAAAATAAGTTTCACTTCCAGGAAAATACTTCAGTAGCATGTTTTCGATACGCCTTTTTATTAACTCTTAAAGGAAGTACTTGCAGTAAGGTTAATCTTTAGAAGTACATGGTTCTGAGGATTTCTGATTCTACAGTCACTGAATCGAAGTTTGTCTTTAATTGTACAAAGACAGATTACTGAAGGCTTCAAGTTCTAGGTTGGTTGTGATGTTTACATAACCTTTAAATTATACAGGTGGCAACCTACAAATTCAGAGTCTTACCTCTCATCCTTCTAACTAGAGCTGTCATTGCTGAAATCTCACATCATAAATGCAGTTAAAAAGGAGTCCTCCATACCCTGTGGGGCTTTTAAGCTTCATCAGATAGTTATTATATAGTTGAGCTAGCAACGTGTTAGGCAGGCATCCTCTTCTGAAAGCACGCGCCTTTGCGCAGCATTTTTCACCTTTGTGTTATAAAATTCCACATGCTTATCACCTGATGCTTTCACATCTTTTCTGCAAGGGAGTCGGGTATTACAATCCTGCATAGGCAAGGAACAAGCAGAAAAGATTTGGACTGCTTTTAGAAGTATATACTCAAGTTGTTACTGGAAGCAAGACTAAAGCTTTTTGTTGTCTTGCTGCTTTATCTTATGCACGTTGACTATTATTATTGTGTTTGTGATTAGTAGGTACGATCTGATTAAATTATTTCTTGAGAGAACATAAGGTCAAAGACACCTTTCCTTCTCCCCTTGCCACACTTAGGTTTTCATGATTTAGTTTCTGTGAGTCAGTGTTGAACTGATTTTAAATATTGTATATAGAGATGACCTCCAAAAAATATTGCAGTCAACAATTCAAATACTAATTGTAATAAAAAATAACAAAAAGATGAGGCTTGGGAAGGTGAGACGAAACTTTTAATAGGCAGATATAGCCATGAAAAACATGGAGACACTGTCTTAATAAGCACATCTGTGGGCATGAAATAGAATGTTTTTCTTCCTCCAGATCCTAGTTTTATAAATATAACATATAGCAATATACACTAGAACTATTAATTGTAATCAGCAGTGATCAAACCATTGTTAATTATTCTCCATTGTTCTGTTACTGCTTCTTTCCTGAAGTTGGATTAGGACTAGGTCTAGCTTCATGCAGTCAGTTACGCAACATTTTACTGGCAAGATTTCAAAGATTTGTGCACACATGAGGGAGATTAGACATTGCCTGGTAGTATTTACAACCTTGAAGATAGGGCAATGGCTGCTGTGGTGTGAGCACACAGGAAGAAGTAGTGTATTTATTACATCCGTTCCTTACATTGTCTGCACCTGACCATACAAGGAAGGATGAGCTTAAACCCTGCAAAATTTCAGCTTTTTCTTTACAGTACTTCACTGTGTCTCTAAGAACTTCAGGTCTGATTTGTTCAGGAACTTCCAAAGATCAACCTCAGTTTTAATAACCAGATGAGAATTATTTGTTGACAGTCTGGAATCATCCCAATCTTATTTAAAGCAAATGATAGAAACTGATCTTGGTTCTCTCTTGATTTGAGGGATGACAAAATGATATGCAACCTGAACAGACTGGGGCTTTTCAATAGGAGGTAATCAAAACCTTATGATTTTAATCCTGAGTGAACTTTAGAGTGGCTTAAGTACCTCAGAGTTCTCAAGAGGGTCTTTTACATGCTGGGTAATGTATTCTGTAATAGAAGAGTGCTGATGGCTTTCATTGTCACTCTTCTGTTTAGTAGAATTTCTTGGTTGCCTTTCAGAAGCTGAACAGTTTCATCTAATTGCTTTAATATTTTTTTGGTTTTACTTGAAGAACCTGTATCCTAGGGCTGCAAATAGAATACCCTTTCCTCTTCACACTACCCTCTCCCCCACCATCTATTTTCTAAGAGCCAGCGATGATCCACATCAGTGCCTCTTTGCACACAGGTAGCAATGGTAAGTGTGAATTAGAACATCTAAGATGGATGTCCTATAAGTGTTTTAACCAAGCTTCGTAACTGCCAGCATTTCTTAGTGCACGTTAATGCTGAGATCCTAGATTTTGGGGGTGAAATTAATTCCTAGCCATCTAGGGAGTATTCAGACAAAATGAATGCATTATGCACACTTCTGTACATGACTTTTTATTTCTAAATACATACTCTTCAGACTTTTTCCTTATAGTAGCAAGTATCAAAACTTCAGTGAAGAACCCATGTGATCATGAACCCCTAGTGACACCGCACTGTAACTCACAGAGCTGGGAAGGTTTGTCCCCGTCCCTCTAGTCCTGCCTGTTTCTAGTGCATTTTCAGTTGATTCTGGCCAAGTGGTTTGAGTTCTCACTCAGCAGATACAGAACTTCCCAGCTGTAATTCTACCAGACAATAAAACTCAGCTTATCTTTTACTTTAAAAACTATCAATTGACAGTCTCCTCAGGTAAAGATAGAGTATCTGAATTTCCATCTAGTCTTGTCTATCTTGGGTGACTGCCAAATGGCATTCAGCTCACCCCATCTAGCCCCTTTATATAGCAGACACCAATATGATACTCTTGAGCTCAGGTGCCAGAATTCCCTTATCAGCTGTTAAACATTTATGTTTTCTGCTGGGCACCAAATCATTTTTGACACTACATAATTTTGGAGGATGAGGTTGTGGTATATTACCAACTGTGGTGTTTGAGAGGTTTGAAAACCATTTGTTCTCCACAGGCGTTCTCTCATGCTTAACTTCGTTTCTATATTAAGTAGCAGCAGGTTGGTTGTAGTTGCTGCAGTATATCAAACTGAATTTGCATTGACTTTGTCAATAGCAATGCAGGCTTTAAAGCAAGCATTAATTCCCATTGATTTTTGACATGCAGAAATGGTGACTGAAGTATATTATGGTAGGTGGTTTTTTTCTTGAGTCAAATTAAGTTTTTTAGTTTTTTTGACTAAGTTACAGGGCATTTCCTGATTTAAAAGTTTTTTTTTAAAGGAAGCCTATTATAGTCGCCAATGATAAATTGGCATCAAATCTTCTGCACCTGAAATGCTCTCTTAGTTTTTAATAGCCTCAAGTTCCCATAGTTGAATTCACCAACTTTATCAGAAATTAGGTGAAGAGATCTGAAAGTTGACGGGAAACCCTTGACTACAGGCTTTATCTTAAGATGACAAACTTCTCTTTTGTCTTAAAGTGAAAAAAATTTTGCAGTGTTTGGTTTTGCAGTATGCAGGAGGCAACAGTCCAGTTCCTTGAAGTCCCCACATTAATGCATACCTACCATAGCCATGGTGAACGACTGCCTTCTAACAGCAAAATATGCCTATAAGTATTCACCTTTATCCTTCCAAGATACTACATGTTCTCTAAGCAGGTGTTCTGCATAGACTCTTACAAATTGTGTTCACACACTTTGTTTTCAATTGTCGCAGCATCCATATAAATGTTTCAAAAAAGATGTGGCTTGCTTGAAGCACTGTGCAGCTCCCATCTCTTTTGGAGCCAAAATGCATCTCTCTTCCAGTTTGGCACAGGCATATGGAATTGGTACACTGTGGAAAAGTTGCTTATTTTTTCTTTAGTTGTTGTTTTTCCTGTCTGTTTTCTTTTTTGCTTTGGTAGTGAAAGACAAAGAACCATGAAACTTAGTGTGTTTTTGCTCACTTCATCTCCTCTTTGTCAATATACCTGTATAGATTATTTCAGAACGTGTCAGTTGGTTGATGGTGGAATGCTTTCCAGTGGAAAATATAAGTGAATTTAGGTAGCTTTAAAACTGAATGATTCTGATGTGTAATGTCACTAGAGTGAAAGGGTATATTTTAGTATGTTATATGATATTTTTTGATAATTATATTTGGCTTTTATTAAACCTGTATCTTAAAACCTGAGACTTGTGCTTTGGCCTTTCTTGGTAGGAGCTGGAAGTGTCTTCAATCCTTCCAGCTCTTTATCTGCCTCATTTTTTTGTCTCCCTTCTCTTTCTATTGATCAAAACAATTTCATGAATTCCCGAAAACAAACAGTAATTAGCTATGTATTACTCTTTCTTTTGTAGAAAGAAGCAGATACAAAGGAGAGATCTGTTTTTGATATTCCAATCTTCACAGAAGAGTTCCTGAATCATAGTAAAGGTAAATTAAACTTTTGCAGGGCCCCCCTTTTTGCTTTTCCAAAGTTTTTGCCAGGGGCTGTCCAGCTGAAGAGTCCTTGCACTCTCCCATCTCAGCTCAAGTAATGACTTGGGTATAGATGATCAGTGTTTCTGATACTGCCTAACCTCTGTACTAACACAATGGCTGCAACAGCAGTTTTTCCTGGTTTCGTTACCCAAAACTATCCGTTTAGGAGAATGTTCCTGTTGTTTAAACTCCACTTGGTGTTATTGCAGCCAGTCCAAGCTGGATCTGCTGTTCTATAGGATTAAGAAGTACCTGAGATACAGCACGATGATGATTCAGGCTAGTTAGCAGTATTTATTTATTTTTTTTTCCCCTTGATATGTGGAAGAGTCCACTGATATGTTTTCTGCTGCTCTACTTGGTTTTCGTAGCTGTGTGTCCCAAGAGTTTAGGATTTTTTCCCAGATTTCCTGGAGACTTTCTTGTAGGCAGTTAGGGCCAGGCGGCCGGAAGATATCGCGCTGTACGGAAAGACAGGGCCTCTCTCTTTTGGTTTGCCCTTCCCTCTGGGTTCGCCCCGCGCCCTGCTTGGTGGGCTGGTTCTTTTCCGATAGCTACTCTGATTGGCTTTCCTTCCTTCGCTCGTGCTCCCCTCCCCCTCCCGGTCACTTCCACTAACTTTCTCGTTCTGACTCTCCTCCCCTTCCCATTTGTGTGTGCTTGTTAGTGCTAGCGCTTCCTCCCTGTTCCCGCCACTGGCATCCTCGCCCCGCCCTTCTTCTTTGTGCTCGGCGCCATTTTGGGGTGCGTAGGGCGGTGGTTTAGCCCAGACTTCCCCAGACTTTGCTTTCTCCGCAGCGCCCCTGGCCTCCTCAGCTAACCCACCCCAGAAAGATTCAGCTTGTTTCTGTTCCTCCGTTAGTGGGTCGGGGTTTGGAAGCTGAGGGGACACACCACCCTCTTGTAGATCTTTAGGCTTAGCAGAGTCATCATTGTTTGGGGGCTGGGAAGTCTGCGTGGCTGCCCCGACTCCCAATTTCGGGGTGACCGGCAAACAGTTCTTCGCCGCCCTCCAGGTGTCTTGTTCTTGTATGGCCTTTCACAAGGCCTGTACGACTTTCCCCCACGATTTAAGATTTTTCGCACAACCTGAGGACATTGTCTCCTCGACTAATGCTTTAGTGCATTTATCCCACATTTCGGGGTGGAGAATATCCACTGGATCATCAATGACCCCAATTTGCACAAGCCTTGCAACTGCGAGAGTGAAATCTTTGGGTTTACAATCGATACCCCACTGCTTATGTAATTGTGATACGACCTGCACAAGGGCTTCCATCGTCCTTGTTGGTCCGGGAGCGTCCTCCCCGCCAGGCTGGTCCTGCTGCTCTGGGCGCTGTTCACCTGTCCAGGTGACGAGTCCCGGGTTTCGGCACCGCTTGTCGCCTCAGTAAGGCGTGGTGACCTGGTTCAGGAACAGCATGGCGACCACCCCAAGGTCGCTCGGTCCATCAGCTCGCAGACACCAATGTGGTAGACGGCAAATGACGTTTATTGGTGAGTGACACGGCATTATATAGCTTGGGTTTACAACGTCACTTCCGTCCGCTTACATCATAAACTAAGTGCCATTGGCTATCAGGAGAGAGGCCCTGTCTTTCCGTACAGCGCGCTATCTTCCGGCCGCCTGGCCCTAACTGCCTACACTTTCTTAACTGAACAGGACTCAGATTCTTTTCCTGTTGATCAACAGAAATGTATTTTTGTAACTGGTATCTCGTCTGTAGGCCCCTTAACCACTGCAGCTAAGCTATGTCGTACTAAGTGCATTTGAAATCAAGTCTTGCGGTCTTCCTTCCTAATCAATTGCCCTATTCATTTCCATTCTGATGCTTTGAATGTTTTCTAATTTGTATATCTCTAGAAATTAAGTCTATTTAAGTACTACTGTAGGCACTATTGGCACTTCATGATATGATGCTTTTTCATCTATAAACCAAAACTGCACCGTTTGTAATCATCAGTTGAGCGCTCTAGAACATTCTGCTTCATTGCCTACCAATCATAGATACGTTTTTTTTATAGTTTTTTGACTACATGGGAATGGGTTGATATTCACAGCACGTGAAGCTGAGCTGCGGCAGCTGCGTAAGTCCAACATGGAGTTTGAGGAGAGGAATGCTGCTCTGCAGAAACACGTTGAGAGTATGCGTACTGCGGTGGAGAAATTGGAGGTGGACGTGATACAAGAGCGGAGCCGCAACACAGTGCTGCAACAGCATCTAGAGACCTTACGCCAAGCACTCACAACCAGCTTTGCTGGAGTCCCGCTACCAGGTAAGACTTTTTTTCCTTATGACTGACATGTTAAATTTAATTTCTAATGTTTATAAGATGTTGTGAATTTACAACATGTGGCCTGCTGTTGTAGTTCTATGGTCTTGGCTGTTTCTGAGCTTTCGTTGTATTAGATAATGAAATCTTAAAATGCATGCAGGGGAAGGTTTAGTGTCAGTGCTCTATTTCATCTTGGTGGGTTTTTTTTCTTAATGCTCTTGCTCTTCTTAATAAAATGACACATACTCAGTCCTTGGTCTCCTTCACTTGTTTTGTGAAAATGTTACTAAATAGAAAAGGGAGGACCTGCAAGTTCCTTGATTAAAAGAAAGGCTGCATCTGTATTGTCAGGTGCCAGGGAATCCACTTAGATTCTATGAATGCTTAGCTGAAAGAGTTTTTTATAATCAACTATGAGGCTCAAATCAAAGAAAATAATGCTTCATTAGTCCTGATATCCTTGGAACTACTCACTTTGTGGAGTTAGGAGGACGTAGTTTTACACAATCTGTCACAAGAGGTGGTGCATGGCAAAATCACCTCCTATACCAGTTTGCATGTTGGTACAATTTGCTCTTAGCATAGTCTTAACTTTTTGGAATTGCTGTGGTAATCTAACTATTCTGTGGCTCATTTTACTATGTTAACTATAGGTAGCGGGGAAACACCCACAATGGAAACTATTGATTCCTACATGAATAGGCTGCACAGTATTATTATGGCTAACCCACAAGAGAATGAGAACCTCATAGCCACAGTCCGAGATGTGGTAAACAGACTTGAACGCTAGTGACTGGGTAAGTGTTTGCTCTTAGGCTGCTTTTGTTTGGCAGCTACTTGGTACCTCTGGCACTTGTTCTGACTCTGATTCTTGTGCTGATCACCATATTGCACAATCAAAAAGTTTTCTTCCCCAAAGCCGCAGAAGCAGGTTGACTTAATGAAAGTCAAATGGGGTTGAAAATATCCAGCAGCATTAAAGGGTTCTGCAATTCCTTTTAGTTCCAAGGTATTTTGTATAAAGACATAAATAGCTGTTTGTCCTATTATTCATTGTATTTGTGTAAGGTGTATAAGAATACTGTCAGAATGGTGTAAAAATGAAAAATTATTTAAGTTCTAGTAACAGGGTAACTAATATAGAAAAAAGGTTCCTTTCTTGAGTGAAGTAAACCTGAAAAATTCTGCATTAATTGTGGAATGTGATGGTCACAGAGAAATTTTTTTTTTTTGTCTCAAGACGTTACAGGTGAACTGAACTCCATTGTAAACTGAAAGTACCCTACCATTACCTGCTCTGTAGCACCTGTAGTCAAGCTCTTCTGGTTATGAAGGTTTACATTTAAATGAAGCACTGATATGTAGTTCAGGCTATATGTAGCATTTGCTGAGACTTGCATGGTCATGTGGTTTATGCATAGATTATTACTTGAGCTCATGATTCCGTATTTTTGCTTCTGTTTAACAGCTTAGAAAACTGTAATAGGGAACTGAGTAGAAAAGCAAATCAAAAAAACAACAAAGAAATACCAGTCTTTCTGCATTACAGTACTTTGCATTTCCTGCACCACTTCCCTGCTTCCCCCATGACGCACAGCACCAGACAGCCATTAGGAGTTTGCCTACTTCTATTTTAACTATGTACATACCTGCATTCTTTAAGCATTTATTATGTGGCGATCTACTGTACATGTCTTGAATAGTGTTTAGAAATGCAAATAAAGCTGCGTTGTGCCATCTGCAAATATGAAGACAGGGCTTTTTATCCTTTCTGATTCTGACCTTTTGTGATACTGTGTAGAACAGTTAATTACACTTCCCCATTATAGTGTGGTTTAAGCTAAAAGATCATTGTCCTTCCAGAGGGTAGCCAGATGGAACGGACTATAGTTCTAAGAGATGACTGAGCTCCCAGCAGAATAAAGAAGTGTCTTTACTGCTGCTATTTATGAAAGGAACAGCTTGTCGATCCAGGTCTGGGATTTTTCAGTAGCTCATCAACCTCCTCATTTTCGTATACTGCTTTCAATTAGCACTCAAGCTCAGAAGGAGAATCGGGGGATGGGGAGGTTTTACAGAATGTGTAAGAGGGAAAGCAGTTTCTCATCAATCAGTTATTAGAAGGGCATGCCAGGCCCTGAAACAGATGTTTGTCCTTTAAGCACCTTGCCAGAAAAATCATTATCTCAAGGCTACTAAAATCTAGACTTTGGTTTTCATGTCAGGCAGATTCATATTTCCTAAACGATGGACAATTTCTGTGTTCCTAAAAATGCAAATATCTTTTTCTTAGATAAACTGGATTCAGCTGTAGTTGGTTTGGAAAAAAAAAAATAATTCTTGCTTTAGAATTCTTCCTTCCACTTTACAGTTGAAAGATAGGACTCCATTCCTTTCTTCCCCCTCCCACCAATACCTTTCCTCTTTTCAGCACCAAGACAGTGTGAGGCAATTAAAACTGTGATTAATAATCACCTAGGTTTGTTATATAAAGACATACATTTAAGTGGATATCATAATCCAGAAATTCACAGAGCTATTAATTACAGTAAGGCAATGATTATATTTTGTGACAAAATCATAGAAGGGAGAAGGTTGGCCTTTATTGGATGCAAACCTAGAAAAAAGTAGAGCTTCCCTAGAAAAGAGGGAAGCTTTGGGTAGATTCAGCTGGCATCCGATAAACTGTATAAGCAAACTGTCATTGTCCCTTTGTTAACATGCATATGAAGTATATTCTCCTAAATGTAATCTCTATCAACCAAATACTCTGTTTGAGGTTGAGACACATTACAAATCAATTTCATAGAAAAATCTATTTATTATGATACTCTTGAAAACCACTGTGCTTCACAGAACTGAAGAGGGTTTTGGTGGCTTAGTACGTTGTTTTTAGTGACTACTTGACTATGTTAGTGAATGTTTTTGTTTTTCTGTACTGCATGGTAAAGAGGACTTCTCTGTGCAAACAGTATATGGGGTAGAAGAGGAAGTTTTTCTTTATTTAGCACTGTTTTTTGGATGGAAACAAGAATCCAGTTACAGTTCTGTCTCTATAGGCTTCTTTGCGATACTTCTTAATATTTTGTTTTTAGATAAAGCATGCAAAAAAATAATGTTAGAGTGCCTATTTAGTCCTGGCAGACTGTAGTCTTCTAACACTTATTTTTCTGTTTTGTCTGCAGGTCTCGTGACCCAGGGATGCTTTACAAAATTTTTTTGGCCAGTGTGGAATAAGAAGCCATGAGGGAAAGACTAGGGGTGGGAGGCAGAATTGCAGGTTTGTCCTGGTCCCTGCCTTTGTGGTTTGTCACTGAGACAAACAGATCAATGCATTAAAAGGTCTTAAGAAGCCACGGACACCACCCACTAAACATTTGGAACTGTCCTCTGTGTAAACATTTAAGAGCATGCAACTTTTGTGCAATCTTCAGTTTCTTGTTAATTTTGCTGGGTGTGAGGGTGCATATGTTCTGTGGACTGGCTGACTATGGAGATGAAATCTCACAATTCGTGAAATGAAGTCGGCCTATGTGCTGTAGTAATAACTTTGATGTGTTATATTGCCTAATGTCTTCTAGTGTCTTTTATTTTGTTTTCATGTTTATCTTGTGGGATTACTTTCCTCGACTTTAGTTTTCTTCGTTTGATCTTGTTATCTGATACTTGCAGTACTAGATAGCAACGCTTGTGTTCTCTGCTATAACAGGCAGTCTTCCTTGGTGCACTGTCTTGTCCTACCCTGCCTGCTATGTTTATATAAGCTTTTCTTAAGCATAATCCTGGGGTTTTTTTGTGCTAGCCTGCAACTTCTACAATGTGAGTTTGCTCCCTGCTAGGGACTGACTGTGGTTGATGCTTTGTGACTTGATTCTACTAAGAGACAGACTTCCTCTCTCCCCTCTCTTTTCAAGCACCTCTCTTGCACATAGCATCCTGCGCTTCTGTGAAGGTCTCCTGTTATCTCTTGAAAATGTTTGGTGGAGCATTTTACTACCGCAAAGGTCAGTGGTAATCAAGATGGAAAGTGAAATGTTGGCTCTTCTCAGCAGGGAGAATAGGAATCTCCATTTTAGACTAAAACCACAAAGCTTGCCCTTCCTCTGATATGTTGCTCAGTCTAATTTAACGTTACTGCCTCGTTTTTGAGAGAATGATCTCATGGTGAGAGTGGTATTCTATAAAAGGAGGGATTGCAATTTTTTTCTGCCCTTCTAAATCACAATGCTGGGAAGCAATATGCCTGGAAACAGCACATGTATTTTTGCATGAATTATTAGAGCAGAGAAGGTTATTAGCAGCTAGGTCCACATAGCAGCCCGCAGAATTCTACATTACAGCCCACAGCCCATAAGTGCTTTCACCTTTTGTACAGTTAAAGTACAGCCTGTGGAGCCTATAGCATTCAGCATATTATGTTTGACTGTGACCTAAATGGCCTTTCACTTACATCAGGTAGAACTCTGCATGCTAGAGTCTGTAATCTTGCTGAACTATGCTGCATCTCCTGTCAAAGATGAAGGCACCTACTGTCTTGCACTAACTTATGCAAATCGTTTGCTGCCCTTTGGTTCCTGTCAAATTGTTAATTCAGACTTTGGTTGAGCACTTGTTGGACATCTCTGGGCTTTATGGTAATCATTGAAATGCTCTTTATTCCACGTGACAATCTCCTTGCTCCTCCTTGAGAAATCTTTAAGATTTCCCTGTTAAGAATTGGAGATTGCTTTCATTACTGGAGAGCATTGCAGTCAGCATCGCTTTAGTGTATCTGTAATGCAAGTATTTGAAGATTAAAAAGCAGTTTCTTCTTTTCCCATGCTGTACACATGGACTTCATGCTTGCCTGAAGCCATCCCCAGGTCAACACCTTGTATGTCAGGTCTCTGCTTACTCATGGGCTTATTACTGTAGTGAAGCTGCAAGGATTTCCATGTACATTCAAGTCTTCCTTCAGGGAGGAAACTCCTTTCTCTTGTCTTCAGTCTCCTTTTCAGACTTCACAAAAACAAACCTCAATTTGCTGCATTGACCTCCATTTTCCTTAGCACGGATGACACCAACTGACGTTGGCATGAACTTCTTTTAGTGAATGCTATAACAAATATTGTGCGGGGAGAAAATCCTACAGGTTAATAATGTATCCAGAAGAAGCACCGATACCTTCATCTCTTGTGTGTATCTTGTTTTTTAGAATTGGTGTTATCTGACTTTTATTGAAGTGGCCAAAATGCACTGCATAGCCAAAAGTTGATTTACAAAATTCTAAAGTTCAGTCTGTGGCATCTTACCTGATACCTGGAGTTGTATCCCATAAAGACTCCAGAAATTGCTATGTAATACGATAGTAGGATGCAATTCCAGGCTGCGACATACACATACCATAAATAAGGTATGGGTGACTGTAGGCTGCCCCTGCTTACATAAATTCAATGCAGCTATCAGCTCGTGGCATACTGCTAATACATCATTCTGTTGAGTAGCATGCAAGTGTTATGGGTTAGGAAATTTAAGGTGATATTATTAGCTGGGGGCTGACAAATCTCTTGCTTTTTCCCACAAGGAAGGAGGGGAGGTGGTATACTCATAGCATCTGGGGGAAGACTAAGTTCTTGTTCACCAATGATGTGACAGATGATGTTTTGTCTCATTAAGAAGCTGCTTATTTACATCGATTTACCCTATAAAAATGGATTTCATCTTTCCAGTGTTTTCTGAGTGTCACTTCAGTTTACATTTTTCAATGTTGGCTGATAAAAAAAAAAACAGTAAAAAATGAAGTGCGTGTCAAGGAGAAGAGCAGGATAAAATGCTTTTGTCACTTAGAGAAATGTTAAGAGAAATACATGAAAACAGAATCCATTTGCTGGATTAATGTGTTTGGAATTGTTGAGATGCCAAGTTTTCTGTACAATGTTTTTGTAATTAAACTTTGGACTTCCTTTGTTTCTAAGAAGTTGATGTGCTTGTTTGACACTTGCTTCATTAAAATTGTTCAACATTGAATCCATTCTGATTCAATTTTAACTGTATTTTCATGAAAGAACTATTACTAGCACTGCTCTGTTATCTGAGAGATTTTGGCAACTTCACGTTAACCTTTGAAAGGAAATAATGTACCTCTTCCCCCTCTCCATCCTCAGTGTATCTCCATCTGAAAAAGCTAAAGGAAGTAATTATTATTTACAGTGATGAAGACTTCAGAGATCTTTGGTTATAGCTAATTGTTATCAGTGCTCTTCCTGTCATCTTTGTTCCTCAACTTGAGTAACTTTTAAAATGTTATGGGTGTCTTCCTCAGCCCTTTTTTTGATATCCTTGTCTTCCTTTGTCTTCCCTAATTTCCCACTGCCATATTTATTTTCTCTTCCTATAAGAACCTTCTGTATCATAGCTATTGCCCCCCTCTTGGTTGTTTTTTTTTTTCCTACTACATTTTTATCATATATCTTCCCTTCTGCTTGCTGAGTATGGAGCCAAACTGTAGCCTCATGAAATGTGCTTTGGGTGTAGATCTTCTGTGGAGGAATTTTGGATGACTTCAGCCTGCACTGGTGCTCTTTTGGAGGTCACAGTGCTGTAAGCAACCATGTCTTTGTGTTATTTTTGTGGTCACATCTCATTTTGATTGCCAAATTAATGCCTGGTCTTTCTGTATAACAACAGGCTTGGTTCAGGTACTATCTGCTGTCTGGGGCAGACTGCACATTTAAATTTACAGTGCTTTGGAGATTTTGTCAAATGCGAATTAGGAAATGATAAAGATACAAAAAATAGAAGAAATATAGGGAAATCTCCTATAAGAGAATAGCTGCCATGTGACAATGGCTAGTCCAGAGTTGGAGAAGGTAACAGCAAAACAGGTGCAGGTGTATGTCTGGAGGGAAAAAATAAGAGCAAAGCAGCAATAAGTTCATTACAAGACAAAGATCTAGTTCTTTTCTAACCTGTGGTGCTGTATGTGGCATCAGGAGCAGTTGGTGGTCAACCATGCTCAATTTAAGATAATGTAGTGTAGTGTAATATTTCTGCTGGTTTTTTTCCTGTTTGTTACCCCATTTACTCTGCTGCTGGTCAATTGGACTGATGATTAATAATAGGGGAAGTTAGGGGGTTTTGAGGGCTTTGGGCTTTTTTAAGAGGGAGAGATTGCTTCCTCTTTCCTAAGGCAGATTCCTGTTGGTAATGTATTTGGAATCTGAAATTAGGTCATCTTTTAATCTTTTGGTTCAGTTGTATCTTTCAGAGGCAGGAGTACACTCAGGCTTGTCCTTCTACCATAGAAATTTTCTGCTTGTGAACCATGAGTAGTTTTGCTGCGCCTTTCTTCCTCATTGCTCATAGTATTGAGGGATTTTTTTAAACGTTTTTAACTTCAACTTTTTGGAATATATTCATGATTTGCCAGCTTAATTGCAAAATCTCTGGATTTTGTATGTATTGTACCGTTTTGGTATGTGGTAAAGTATCCACATCCATTATGTAATACAAGGAATAACATTTATATAAACTGATTCATGGGTTATATTAATAAACCTGTAATTCTTATCCTGTGGGTTCTTGGTTTTTATCGTTTAATGTGTAGACACTGATGGTTTGTGTATCTGAAGATACAGAAACTGGAGTACGTAAAGGCTTGAAGCTTAAGTCCATATTATTACTGGCATGTGGAGACCTGTGCAATGCAAGTTTTTGAATATTTGTACTAAAGTAATGACAAGCAAATGCAGCTAGAATATTTCTAAGCACAATTTTAGAGGGCAGCAAGAGGGAAAGGTGGCTGTACAAATCATACTAGACATGAAAACACACGGCTTCCTACTCTGAAGTTTTCTAACTCCGAGGAAAACTTAGGGAAGAGAGGTGTGATGCTGATGGCAGATACCACTGAACTATGGCTACTGTGTGATCTCTATTACAAAGTTGTGTTGGGAGGGAGATGGGACAAATGATTTGACTTAAGTTTCACCCCAGTACAAGGACAAATGCAACACAGGTTTATAGTGTTTGTGTGTATTTGTAGCCACAACACAGTGTTCTGACAGCTCTGTAGCTTTGAAAATAAATGTTTGTTTTAAACTATCCAGATTTTATTTGCACTAATAAGGGAAACTTTGTACTGAAATGCCATCAGTTCTGTTAGTTACTTCATGAAGTGCTGAAGTAATACTTGAAAAGATATGTGTAGAGATAGAGAAGTAGAGAAACAACGCAGAAGGGATTGCTTGTTTAGTTGAGGGGAGAATTGGGTCATGCGAAAACAGTTAAACTAGGGTTTTAGGTCCTGATCCTGAAGTGCTTAAACGTGAGGTCAACTTTATACTTGTGAATGGTTCCACTGAGTTGACTAGGCTTACACTCATAAAAATTGATTCCCCAAATTACTTGCCACTTTGGTGCTATAGATCAGAAACAGGAAGAAAAAATAATGAAGCATATTTTAAAACAAAAATCATGAGGAAGCGTGTATTCTTCAAAAAATATCTGGAACTACTTATTTAATGAGAATACATTTAAGAAAGTACTGAAAACAGTGTAACCAGTTAACCCATTAATGGGATTTGAAGCCACTGCATGTTGCTAACCAGGTATGTTGTTCTATTTAGAATGCTCCTTTTCCTTTGTGTCCTTTATGCTGTGTCTTTTTATCCAGGTTTGTGTCATCAGAAATTAAGCGCCATCCTCCTTTAAAAGCATATATAAATAATTCACTGGTATCAGAAACTGTTCTATGTAGCCAAACAAACATGCCCTAGCTTGCATGTTTTAGGGGAAGAGAACATGTTCTCTTTTAGTATGATAAATAGTACGGTGGGATTCTGAAGGGGCCTGCTGGGGCCTCCAGCAGTTCATAATAGCAACATGGGACAGATTATTTTTGCAATACTAAAAGGAAAGTTGTTTTATGTTAGAGATTGTGGAAATACAGGGTTCTCCAAGAAAGTGTAGGTATCGGTATATTTTGCCAGTTTGTTAGGCAGGTTGCTTGTGGCATGTGGAAAGGAAAATTCTGATTAAAGAGTTGAGAAGCTCTCTGGTTTTAGTAAATGGGAAACCTTGATTCTCCAGTTGATAACTGGAAAAGATTCCAGCTGGTTACAAGTGCTACTGTTCATAGAATATAAGCTTTAGGAAAAGTAAGTAAAGGGAATTATGAAGAACATAAGCAGGATACTCTTCCAGACTTACTAACATGCATATGCTTAATTTAAATATTGTAAGCATAAATATTTAAGCAATCTGTTAAAATTCATTCCTTGTGTGCATATCTGCTCAGGCCTGGCAGGGTTCTGGTGTTCATTTACTCTGGCCCCAAAGCTGTCCCTGCGCTTGTGCTAGTACAGTGTGGTTGAAAAAATTTGGTCTTGTTGATACTAAATCATAATGGTGTGTATATTATTGAATTGATGCAAGTTATTTTAAGATACAAGAGCATTCTAAGATCCTCTGCTTTCTCTTTCCCTGTTGATTAAATGGTTCATCTCCTGAAGTTGTTAAATACTACTGTTTACATGTTTGTAGCTTTGGTCTCATATGTGAAAGGCATTCTCACTTTTCACTAGAAGCATGTCTGTGCATTGAAGTCCATCTGATCTTTTTGTTCATGAATTTGGATTCTAAATACTTACATATAAAGAGTTCTGTCTGTCCAAATCCTTGGCTGCTAGATATCCGTCTGGCTTCCTTTAATTGAGTAGGAGAATGATACTCACATCAATTGCATACCTGGCTGTCTGGGAATCAGAAAGAGGTCTAGTTTTCTTTCTGGTGTAATAGTACCATGGGATTTCTCTCTCTATCTCATATTGGCAGTTTTAGTTTTATTAGATCTGTTCTAGTCTTACTCAAGAGAGAATTCCCTCATCTAATTTATTTGAAATAATATTGCTTAAGCCCAGGATACTTGCAGAGAAATCCCAAGCTAAAATTTTATGCCTATAAACATACTGTTTCAACCCCTCACCCTTCAAAATGTATGTTAACAACTGTATTAGTATTCTAATTCTTCTCAGAGGAAGTTTCTTTTCCTCTATGACACTTCAAACCCTGCCCAAGTTGTTTTTGTTTCTTTAATGTTGGAGGAAGAGAAGTAAACTGTTTGGACTGGGGAAAGAGATGCAGGAAGTTTATCAGAAGCGCAAGCCAGCAGGATGGCTGTGTCCAGGAGAGTGAAAAGCCTCTGGAAGATTGATCTAATGCCTTTCCCAGAAAGGTCTGTGGCTTTTTTAGCATGAATGTTGTATATGCTCTGAAACAGCAGTACATGTGCTGTTTTCCTTGTATGTAAGTATGGATTATAGAGGGTGTCCTCAAAAAGATTTCAGTTCTTTTAAAACGCTTCTACAGAAGTAGAGGGTCTGCTCCTTTAGAAGAAATGTAGCTGTATACTGTCATGTGCTATGGACTTGATATACTGGAGGGAAGGGTGTCACTTTTCTTCTGTTTACTAGCATTAATAATGAGTGGTCCTGGCATATGTAAATGCACAGAGTCAAATTCTGTTTACAACTCATTTTTTTCCAAAAAGGGTGAATAAAAATTACCTTCTACCCTCACCCCATTAAAGAATCCATTAAGGGACTTTGTAGGATAAGGATAGCAGGAATAAGAGGATACAGGAATAGAATTTGCATTTATTCTTGAGGTTAATATTCACCTACTGCCAGTGGAGAAATGGTTGAGTTTTTGGTCAGTAAGTTTGGATTCAGACCTGCAGATTCCTTACATTCTTGAAGTGCTTTTGGGCAGAAAAAGTAGCAAATGTGAAAATGGACTTCCAGCTGCACCCTAGTTTCAGGACTTCATGGTTATGTGGTAAATGTGTATTTCCAGATGTCTGAAATATCTATCCACACAAGGGAAGGAACCCATTTTCTACTGGGGGAAGCGGTGCCCTCTAATGCTAAGTCTTGGTATCTCAAAATCAGAGTGAAAAAACCTGTTAGTAGGAGCCAGAGCCAGAGAGGTTCTGTGTGTGGAAACTTAAGTCAGTTCCCCGGTTTTGTTCTAGGCAGATGGTAGTTTCTTGGTTGGTTTTTTGTTTTTTTTTTTGGTTTGGCTTGTTTGTTGGGTTTTTTAAAAATTATTTCTTTGTTTCATGCAGATACATTATCCTTTTCCTACCATGCTTTGAGGGCTGGTCAGGGTGGAAGTGGTACAGCAAGCATTCTTGTGTTACAAGGAAATGCTGATATGGCAAATAAAACATGAACTCATTTTGCATGTCTTTGAAGCTGTTGTTCTGACAGCAAGGAATGGCTGTGATAAAGATTTCTAGTTGGCTGAACCTGATTCTGTGTGTTGGCTGATATGTAAAATCAGCACAGTTGACTTCTCTAGCTTCCTAACTAGCAGGAGCTGTGAATACATAAATCTATGTAATGGAAGCTTTGCAACGCTTGGTATTTACATAGCACTGGGTCTTTGCAGACCTGGTGTTCATTTTGGGAGCTCGCAACAGCTTCACACTGAAAGAGGACTGCCAGCTCTCTGGAGCTAGAGTGTGTACAGCATGGTGGTAGCTGTTTCACTATGATCTTATTCCAGCCAGCAGCATCCCTGCCCAACTGTGAGCTTCACTAACTCATCAAAATAGTAGAAAACTACCCAGCTTTTTTTCTTGCTGAAAGTTTTCTGTATTTTGTGAATTTGCTGAGCTCATGTAGAAGTTTGCAAGCACTAGGGTTTGTGCAAAGTAAGCAGAGGATCAGAGAGGAGAGCAGGGAGAACAGGAACTCCTTTCTGGAGGTATCTTGCATGCATTTTGGCTCACTATTTCATGAAACTGTGCACTGAAATGATGTAGGAGCACAGACTGTAGAGAACCATCTCCTTTTCAGCATCTAAAGTTGTCAGTAAATGCATGGCAATCTAAATCTAACTCTTGAATTCATGCTGTTGCCCTTATCTGTAAGTTTTCCTGTCCTGCCTTTCTTTCCCTCTCTTGTTCTCTTCCTTTGTGCTAAGCTGTTTCAGCTTAAAACCAGCTAAAATTGAGTAGATGCCTCTGCCAACAACGATTTTTCCTATAGAGAAAGCTTTTTCTTGATGAATGTCATTGGTGGAGTAGCAAATTTGGAAGGGGTCCACAACTACTGCGACTGAAAACTATGGAAATAAGTGTTTTAAATTATCTTCTGTGAAATGGGGGCAACAAATCAACCCTGCAACAGTGCCATTCTCTCTGGTGCCAGTTTCCAAACTAGATACTGACAAAACAAACAGAAGGTATAAAATCAAGACTGCTTAATTGGGGGGGGGGGGGGCAAGATCATGTTACTGATAAGGGGAAATACACAAAATAACAAATTTCTGGCTTTCTGCCTTGGAGTATGTGTTCAACTGTAGAAGGAATGTTTATGGAAGAATATGTTGTACTGTTTAAGCATGCTTCAAAGAACATATCCTTTCTTACCTTATAGAAATTTCTCCTAATGGAATTCACTCCCAAGCATATCAGTTTTTTTCTTTTTGACCATAAGTCAGTAGAACTGATGCATATTACCCATGGGCCAGTTTGTACAGGGGTAGCTTAATCTGGGCACGTCCTCACCTTGAATTGAAAGTCTGTTGTATTTAATGGGGTGTTAACTCAGTTTATTCTCTGGGATTTGTACAGTAATTTTATTGCCTGCAAAAGGAGCAATTTGAAGCCAGATGAGGTGTAGGTATACTCTGTAACATACCTGCTGAGCTTGGCAGTGATGCCTGGATATGCTTGCCTTATTCTGGTGTTTATATTTTCTCATCAAATCTCTTGCATCTCTTTTTCTGGTAGTCCTGCTTTGACTCTTGAGGGTTATCTCCCTTCTTACAGGAAACAGATCTATATGTACTGCATCTGGTCTGTTTCCAAATCTAGCAGCCCATCTTGGACTAATGCAGCCCTTTAATTTCTGCAGGTTTTCCTGGCCGTAACCACAGGCAGGATTTGGTCTCTACATCTTCCTCAATATATCCCAACTCTGACTTAATCTTCATCCCTTCTCACCTTCAGTCCTGGCTTCCCCCATGACCCTTCACTGTTGGAGTTTGCCTTTTGGCTTGCATGGAGTCATTCATTTGGTGTTTTCTCTATCTCTGAATCCTTTTGACATTGTATAAACTTCCTTTTCTCATATAAGTGACTGCAGAAGGAATTCCAAGATCCTCTTTAAGAAGCAACTGTTATACAGATGCGATTTTGCTTTGGTACCAACCAGCAATAATGAGTGTCATATGGTATTTCATGGACAATTGCTGTCTAGACATTCAATTTTTAGTTAAACTGTGCTGTAGACTACCATCTACCAAGGCTTATCACGCTCTGTATTTGTTTTTCCTATCTTGTTTTGACCTGGTTCAGTCCCATACAACAAGAGAAGATCTGTCAAATGTTCTTGGCAGTGCAGACAAGCACAAGAATAGCAGTGGATTCTGAAGTCAGTTTTTACTAATAAGGCCATTTGGTAGTTGAGTTCAATGCCATTGTAGCAGAACGTACAATGAATTACAGCCCAAGACAATGATAATGTTAAAGAAATGGGTTCCTCTAATGCTGAAGCACCACCAGAACAAAGACACAGAGGAAATCAAAGACAAAGAACAAAAGCCAACTTAAAGTTGACTGCGCAGTGTGACAGACTTTTTATAAAGCCTTTTCTCAGATGTAGCTGTTCTGTGAGGGAGAATGGCGTAGATCAGCATCCATACCTTAGGACACAAAGTGGAATTGGTCAGTCCTCTTACATACGTGGTCTTAAAACTTCCTCATTTTAAGAGCACAGACAATAGTTTTGTGAACATTAAAAACTGTTTGGTTGTTGCTAAATTACTAGGCAGTATGTATTTAATGAGACACACAATGTCACTTCTGTTGAACTAGCGTAAATACATTGTGGTGTTTATGCTGGTTATAGAAGACAGACAGCACTAACTTCATCAGAAACTCTTCTGGAGCACACTTGTGCCCTGAACTAATATGAAGTTAACAGGTTGGTTTGTCTGAGTTCAGTTTGTTGTCATGTGGTTTTGACATTTTTGACCTAGTAGTAGATACTTCACAACTAGACCAACTGTTTTGTAGAGCCAAAGCTTCAGAGGAGAGTTTTGGCCCCCTTGAAATTAATGAAAATTTAGTTATTGAGTTTGCTGGAGCCAGGATTTCATCTCCAGTCTTCAGCAATTATATATGTGGTTATAGATTATCAATCTGCAGGAAAGCTGAAACTGGCTCTGCAGCTTTTCCTAGACTCATCCAGTACCTCTAATCCTGCCATACAGCTTCACAGAGGAATCTGCATGGGGTTTCTCCAAAGAAAAATCAAAGAGGAACTCCTGCAATGCATTACAAGACTCAAAGAGCATACATTTCTTCAGCTAAAATAGCAATGCTCTTTCACATATAATGGGGTCACTGTTTCTCTGCCGAGTTTCTCATATTATTGATACTTACCAGCTGGGTTCCAGTTTGATGATAAAATATCAGCACTTTAAAATCCTAACAATGAGAGAGTTTCAAATCACAAAAATGTCAGTCCTGTCACTTAAAGAAACACTTTTGTTACTTTTCATCACTGCTGCTACTTTTTCTTAATGATAGG
The DNA here is from genome assembly GCF_929443795.1 of Astur gentilis. Classification (NCBI taxonomy): domain Eukaryota; kingdom Metazoa; phylum Chordata; class Aves; order Accipitriformes; family Accipitridae; genus Astur; species Astur gentilis. The sequence goes on along the minus strand of NC_064889.1, from coordinate 4,595,195 downwards.
GAATTTCAGTTCAGTTCTGAAGTTCTCTAGTCGTAATTTCCCCAAATCCAGCATTTCACTATCCAGGGCTGATGGTTTTTCACATCACAGGAGATCTGTTGAGAGGAGGGTGTCCTCAGGGTGAGGTAGGAGGACTGAGCCTGGATCCAGATAATCTAGGTTCGGTTTCCAGGCTCTGAGATAGACTTTCTGTGTGTGGCACATACTATTTCTATCTCGTGGTCTGGTCAACATATTAGTGAAAGATACTCTGATAATTCAGCGATGAGGATGGTAAAAGAATGGATGTAGATAGGGCTCTCGGGCAGGTCATTTGTTTTTCTCTTCTTCAGTTCTTCATTGAGCAAATGAAAAGAGTAAACATCATCCATTTAGACTGAGAGCTGCCTGAAAAAGGGGCTGTGTCTTCGCCTATATGTTAGCAGTGTCCAGGAAATATCACTGTGATTTGAATAAGGATGGATCTGTAGTCATTGTTCTGTTAAATCATCTACCTCCAATGATAGTTTTGGATATGGTTAATAAGAGGATTAGGGATTGGCAATAGTAATTTCTTGTTGGCTTTTTTATTAATATTTAAGGTAGACTTGCAATATCTTCTTTCTATTTGAGGTGCTGCCTAAAATAGTACAAATATTGCAGTTGAATCTTATTTTCATTATTCTTTCTCAAGCTCTGGCCTTTAAGAACACATGCAGAAATGATATCTATACAAGGAGGTGGCAGAGGTCTTGTGTAGTCTTCTGAAAACAGTCCTTTTTTTTTGTTTGCATGGCATAGTAGTCAGAAAATGCATGAGGAAGGCATAGTGGATAAAAGAGAACGAATAACATGACTGAGTGCGGGAGCCAGAAATAACCTTTTGACTGGGCTTGTTCAACTAGCCAGAAATTATCAATATCATGAAAGTGTGATTTTTAACCATCTTTAGGCATAAAGGTGTAGTCTGCTTCTACATATATTTATGTCAAAATACTTAATTTTGGTGTGGATGTATTAATAAAATGATCCAATATTAAAATCAGTATCCATACAGTTTTACATAATTAAACTGTATCAGTTTAGAAGCTGATTTTTAGCATACGAATGAGCCCTGTCTGGGCTCATTGTCTACAGAGACTGCATAGTAAGTAATACCATTATGAAAAATTTGTTTCTCAGTATCCTAAATTCACCACTCTCCACAATCTGTATCTTCTCTTCACTGGACTACTTAGTCTCTTCTGAATTTCAATCTTGCTCCTCACTCAGGTCGGGGTGAAGTGTGTTTCAACTGCTTTTTTTGAAGATGTAGAACAAATGACAGGCTGCTACAAGGGGTTTAACTGAAGAGGGATGAATACTGGGTGCTGTTTCAGCTAAGGAAAGAGTGGCACTGCCAGGAGACTTGCATTGTGATTAGGAGCTGGTTATCATGCTGGGAGAATGGAGCTGTGTACAGAAGAAAACTAGTCAGTCAAAATTACCTTTTCCCCACTTTTTCCCTTCTACACAAGGGGGAAGTCACAGGTGAGAAATCTTGTTTTAGTAACCCAGTCTGAAGTTGAGAGAAGAGGATAAAAAAAGATCAGTTTTAGGTTTTGCTGGTATATCTAGAGCTGGCTCAGTTGCTGCCCATGAGGGAAAGATTCCTGTCAGCTCCAGATCTCCCAAGAGACACTGTTTGCTGAGCTTCTGTGATGAGAAGGTTCAGAGCTAGTGTCAGTCTGGATGGTTCATTAGTTTAAATGTCTGGTTTGGGGAGGTAGGTTCTCAAGCAAAGGCTTCTAAATATAAAATAGTCTTATGAAGTTTTCATCTTATGAATATTCACTTGTTGAATTTACATTTTGTTTTTCATCTCTGAGCTTCTAGAACAGAGCCTTACACAGAGGACAGCCCTCCCATCTGTCTGAATAAACTCTCTGATGGAAAGATTTTGCAAAAACAGTATCTTGTTTAATATGTCCATACCCTTCAGTTAGTTTCTTTCAGAACACTTTGAAAACCCAGCCATTGTCACATGCAAGCTGTAATAATCTAGGGTTTGAGCAGAATTTTGATCTCCTGTGCACCCTTGAATGTGTTGACTGAAGTGGTAGAAGTGCAGGTGGAACTGATAATACAATTTTGTCTTTGGAGACTAAGGTTATTTGGGTTACTGTTCTCCGTACAGAAAGTTCTTCAAGAACTTGGGAGAGAGCAAACATCTGTCACATGCTTGTTGGGCATCTGGAGTGGATGCTTTGGAACTACAGGGAGGACCATCTGTTAGGATGGAGGATTATCATGAGAACTTGCAGAGATATCTCCCTTCTCTGTCTAGGTTCGTGACCTCTTTTGAGAGCATTAGCTATTGCTGTCAGTCCTCTGCTTTCATATGCACTGCAATCATTTGAAAAAGAATGAAATACTTAAATAAGGATATGCATTCTTCACAACCCCCCTCACAATACTCTTGGCTGCTTGAGTGCTTCTAGGCAGAGGGGTTTGTTATACTGTTCTCACTTACTTTCTTTTTTCAGCTGTGTATCAAGTTATTTCCTAATCCGGCTTCCTATGGTGGCTAATGGAACAGAATTGATGCAATTGCTCCAAAAAAAGGCTTTTAGCCAGTAGATTCTAATTAAAGCAACCCTTTTTTTTTTTTCAGAGGAGAAGAAAAAAAAAAAATCCTTCAAAGAGCCCACTTTCTTTGTATCAGATGAATATATATGCAATAATTTGCCAGCCTGATGGAGACAGAAGTTGAAATATGCTTGGAGCAGTTACATTCAACCATATGTAAGTGCTGGCACTACCTGGAGCTTATTTCTCCCACAAGGTGGTATTTCCACCATGTAATCTTTCTGCTTCCTGCTGTAGGCAGTATTAGGGAGAATGTGTCAGAAAATTTGTCAAAATGGCTTTCTGTGAGAAGACTCTATTTTAGTTATGCCCATGGGAAAAAATGCATAGACTTAGTTGAAAATTCATAGTTCTCAAGTTTGACCAGCTTGAGGTTTAGGGGTCAGTCCATATGCCCAATTGCAGAAGCACTTGCATTTCCAAATCCTACCCTCAGGTTCTTCAGGGAGACAGTTTCTTTGATCTTGCCTGGTTCTTCCATGTGCTTAGTTGCTCAAGTAGAGATGGAGGAGAGGAGCTTTTCCTAGCAGAGCTCTGCTTCAGGAAAAAAATCCATCATACCTATAAACATTATTATTATTAAAACTAACCAATTAAATTTCATGTACGTGGTAGGTTCTCAGTGACCAAAGCTAGGTGCAGCCATGAAAAAAAGTGGGAAGGGGTCTAGGCTGTAGTTAGGGAGCTGTACTGCCATGGTGTGATGTGGACTGCTCATTTTACTGGCTGGGTCTAATCTGGTAGTGGTGGGGTAATTGCCTTATCTCTAAACCTCATCTCCCTTCCAAATCCTCCTGTAATGTCAGACTGAGAAATCAGTGCTTAGGAGAACAAAGTTTCATCACAAATGCAGCTTCTACTTAAGTGCCAGGAGCATTTTTTAAAATTTCCTTCTGTATTAGTGAATCTACTTAACAAGCCTTACCAAGGTAACTCATTGCCTGACCCACAGCCATCCCCAGGAGGAGGGTGATGGAATGGATGAATTGCAGCTAATACTTACTAGCCTCCAGACTTGGTGAAAAGACATAGTGGATAAGTGTGCAGGAGGCTCAGTACATGAAAATCTCTGATTTTCTTCCCTCTATAACTGTCCCTGTGCTTCAGAACAGCTCTTAATTCCTTTCCCTTACTGTCCTAAAGACCAAACAGCCTCTTACTCTCCACTTGGTGCATTGAGGCGCTCTGTTCATGGGGAGCCATTCCCTATCACTCCCTACAGAGCCCAGTAAGTTATATCCCTGAAAATCCTTCCTTTCCAACATTCTGTGGTTAAAAACAAAACAAAACAAATCCTTTCTCTGTCTCTCCATTTTCTCCTGGTCCCTTGCACCTGAGCTGGCTGTATCTGTGAAGCTCCAAAGCCTGCAAGTGATGCTGTTTGCCTCTGAGTCAGAGAGGCTTTTAAATCTGAGTGTAAAATGAGACTCCTAGAGCAGTAAACAGAGCGATCATATACCTCCTTTGAAGTTACCATTTAAATAACCTCCAGGGCTTTACTAATGCGGGAAGCGAGCAAGAGGAAATAATTCCCCCTTGCTCCCCCCTCCCACTCCCCTCTCCAAAGCAGGGAAAATGAAAATGAATTCCCTGGCAGAGGAGGGACACTGGGTTTCAGGGTATTGCAGAAGAGATGAATGGCTCTCACTTGCAGCTCAGTTAATGAGTCAGCACATATTCATTCATGGACACAATTTATTAACCTATAAACACTGCAGATGATGGTGTTATCACTGTGATAAAGTAATTTTAATTTGCTGTGTAATTTATAAGGTAGCTGCATCAGAGGGAAGCCTGTGTCTGCTCGTGTGTCCAGGTCCTGGCTTGGTGCTGGAGAGGGAAGAGAGGATTAGGGAAACAAAAGGGAGGGGTCCTAGCAGGGCTACGGGACCTGACCTGGTTGCACACCGTTTTTTGCTGGTTCCCAACCCCTGTGGGTTGTTTCTGTTGCTAGTTCATGAAGAGGCGAATGTGTGTTTTCAGGCCTCCAGCTCTACATCTGAATTGATGCTTGGATTTTTCCTGAAGGCAGACAGACAACAGCAAGAGTACAAGTGAGTGTGCATGACATCTGACAGCACTGGAGGGGTATTCAGTGATGTGCTGGAAAGGAGGTCATCCTGTGCTGAATGGGGTACTATAATGTTGGATGGTAGCATTACATGCTCTTGAGATTATGGTAGGGTCTTCTCTGTGGGCTGATGGCATATGGCTTCCAAATACGAGTGTAGTAGAGCTTTCTGAGACCTTTGTAGTTAGTGTGTGCTGCAATGATACAATGGGACAGCTTTCTAGTGAGACAGCAGATTTACCCAGTACTGGAGGGATTGGGAACTGAGGAACCTGGAGAAGTAACACTCTTACTTGCCTGGGTATTACTCGCTTGTCAGGTAGGTGAACTGGTCAATATGTAAATGAGTTCACTCCTTTAAGTGATTTATGAAATAGTAAGATTTATTCAAATAATTAGACTTTATTAGTGCAGCATATTAACTGGAGAATGCCCTAAAGACATCTTAGCATAACTCTGAAGCTTACCAAGCTGCCTGAGGTCAGTTTCTTCTGGGATCAAAGATACAGTGCTCATGGATTCCTGCATTTTCAGACTGCTCTTAATCGAGTGTTTGGGGCTTATCTTTCATAAGGAGAAATACATGCTTGCCCGAACATGATACTAGCCAGTCCTTGGCCTGACTGAAAATGTGGGGAGTTTCCAAGGCAATTATACCTGCACTAATCATAATTTGCTCCTTGATCTAGGAGTATCTGCCTCTGTTTGTTTGTTAAGTTGCTGAACAATTTGATTAGGTGCTTTGAATAAACTGTGTAATTATGCCATAGGTATTCCTGATGCATACATTATTTTCATTATCTAAGTTATCACGGTCCATTGTTGTAGTGCAATAACACTTACAGGCTGCTATTAGAACTGGAGCTCCGTTATGCTAGGTGTTGTACAGACATACAGTAAGCCACAGTCTCTGTCCTGGAGAGGTTACAGCTTTACTGTACTGTTGTACAATAGCCCATTAGCACCCTTATAGACATTAGTGCCCAAAACAGCTCCATGGGTTCCATAGTGGAAACGGCCTAGCAGACCTTTTAACCTGCGAAGGCAGCGGTGTTCCTGAATTCACCTTTGTCCATATTCTTCCAGCATTATCAGTGCCGAGGCTTGTTAGACAGAATTTTAGGAAATGATAGTTTAAAGTGTGCTTGGAACTGGCCACTTGTGCTTTCTCAATGAGTCTTCCTGAGGGTGGAGGATTAGAGCCAGGCCATCCTCTTTCATATCCACAGCATGGGTTTCTGTTTTGTCAAATACATTTTATTGCGAGCCGAATTCTTTCCCAGCTTTTTTGTACTTCGTCAGAGTCCCTTGACCTTGCGCCAATCAATGATGAATTGTACGAGTCCCCACTGGAAACACTGCAGAAGCCAGAGGAATGCCAGCCTTACTGTGTAGTACATTAAGTCAAAATATTTTAAGCTTAAGACTGATGGGTATGATTCTTCTATTTCAATCTGCTCCTTCAGATTAAAAAGCTGCTAAAAGCTTCAGCTTGTCTTGATGCATCTGCTGCTTCATGACCAATGAATGGCATGTCCAGGACTGGAGGCTGTGGGTAGGAGGATGATATTTTGTGATAAATGTATCTGATGGTGTTTTATGTTCAGAAAGTATTTTAAAAGCCTTCTACAGCAAATGATCAATCTGTTAGAGAGATTGCTGAAATAGCATCTAGCACTCCTTTGACTTTGAGGAGCAAGTAAAGTCTGAAAAGACTATAGACCTCTAACATATGCGAAGTCACTTTTTGCTTATGCCTCTTTCTTGCCTTCCCCTCTGCTGTGGTGTTACTGTGTTTTGATTGGCTGTAACTGCAGACTATCATTCTGTAATATGTTATGTATCAGATCTCTTATTAATTCTGTAACACTTTTTACAGTTTCGTGGCGATATGATTAAGTCTGCAAAGCATTCATATGAAAAACTGTAAAATAACAGATTATTGTTATTTTTCACTTGCTTTGTATTCAGTTTTCAGTGTCAAAGGTTCAATGAGCCAGATTCTGTGGTGATGGGAATCAATGGTGGTAGAGTAGATTGATTTGAATTTAATGGTATGAGAATATGAGGATTTCCTTAGTAAACTGGAAGGCTGGAAACATGCTCAAAGACATAGCTGGTAGAGCCAGTCTATAAAACCTTTGAAATGATGAAAAGGCATAAATATCAGACTTCTTCCTGCCAGATTACTGTGATCTGTCACAGCACCAGTGGTAGGAGGAGGAGAGGTGCAGAGGCTACAAAAGGCAACTCATATTTCTGGAAACGGCTGATGGGATTTAGTACTGGTTTTAGCTCACATTAAATTTTGGGAGTGAGGCCAAGCCCTATTTCTAGAATTTGAGGTTGACCCATGGCTAAGATTAAGGGCTTGAATTTGATTTAGTTTAAATCTGAGACTGAACTTAGTTAACATCTACTGGTTGGGATTCTAGGAAATCAAAGCAAGCTTCATGGACTGATGTGAAATTCAGTTTTCAAATACTGGTGAGAAATCAAATACATTTAAGCCATGTTCCAACACTAAATGAGAACCCACACTGGTAACACTTAGGTCTGACCTCAGCACCCTAATTTCTCCTGTGTTTTGGAACTGGGTGGGGTGGAGGGGGCGCAGGCAAAGAAGAGAAAAAGATGTCTGGCAAATAGAAATTCAATTGGTTTAATATACAGACTATTTTGCTGCAGTCTAACTGGAGGCTCTTATTAAGAATCTGATGGCACTTCTAAACAGGGAGAGCTGCTCCCTTGGTGGGGGCAATCTCCAATCATATGCCAACATTGCTTTTGACATATTTATGACTCCAATAAAATCTCCCATCTGGTATATTTTAAAATAAAATTGAAAATTTATCACTTTCCTTTAGTTGGTTTGTCGTTCTCCCTGAGAGAAGATAGCCAGGCTGAGATTATTGCATCGGCAGCCTGTCAGCTGAGGTTAGGCTGAGGTGTGATTTAAATTTCAATACTTTCCACATTACAGCTGTCTAGGGTGGGGAAATTACAAGGAGAAAAGCAGAGAGTCTGTTATTTTTATTCATTAGTCTCTCCTGATTTGTTTTGTTTTTCTTTTGGTTAGCTCTACTCACCATGTAGGGCAGCTGGGAGAAAAAAGATACTCCCCATTTTTCTGGATTTCCACCTTCTGGATCTGCAACCTTTGCTTGGTCAGAGGCACTTGGGAGGGGATAAGGGAGAACCTGAGTGCTGTCTCCCCCTTCGTTCTACCATTAGGCTGGGCTGTGCTAGCAGGAGGAGATCCTTCTCCATATGCAGTACCATGCAAGTTTATAGCATTTATAGAGCCTATCTTAAAGAGACTGTGACTTCTGGCGGAGCAGAGCTAATGGAGTGGTGTTGATTCCGATTTCCATGGTGAAGGACCAAGGGGGAGATGTGGATGGCATTTCATGACACTTAACTTGGACAGCTGTATCTAAGCAAGTCTAGATTTCATCACAGTAGAGTGATGTACATTTCTGGAAGCAGGAGCAAACATGCTGTGGATGTGCCTGGCTGTTTCTAAGCCTTTATGATGAGTTTAGGTCAGGCACTTTTAAACAGTCTGCAATAGATGACATGAATCACCTGCCACAGGATTTCTTTGCATGTCCACAGCTGAAGTGGGTCTGGAATGTGAAGCAGCTGAAGGTGAGTCTAGTGCTTTAGCTGCAGGCCAGAATCTGGCCCCCAGTGGATCACTGGGATTATACATTTAGCCTGTAGTGGACAGAAACTGTGGAATAGGGGTGACGTGAATAAGGTACTTGCAAAATTGTATGCATCTTTCTGACATGGAAGACTGTCTCCAGGCCTTATGGGGCCCAGGCATGCAGCAGTGTATTCTGCCTCATGCTTTGGATTAATACTGGAGTTGTGCCTGGCTAGCTGGTCTGGCATTGCCCACTAACTGCATTTGATTAGGTGCATTGGTTTCTGTTTAGATACTCAATCATCTGGCTTTAAAATTGTCAGAGGTTTTATGTGGGCAATATAGGGGAGCAAAATGCCTTTATCTTCCATCTCCTGCAATTGCTTCATTGCTCAGATTGTGACTTGAGCTGCAGTGGAACTTGTGACTGATGCCCTCCGCTATAGCTGTATAGGTAGTAAGGTGAGAGGGCACAGTGGTGATTAAGATGCCTGTGTGAAGGTTGCAGTAGTTTACCCCACTATAAGCTTGAATCCTGGGTTCCCTAGTCAGGGGGAAAGAATGGGAGAATTACAAATGAATCTCCAAATGGTCTCTTGGCTGGTGCAGCAGCATGGCAGTCCTGGTGCAGTAGCTTATATAGTTATAGGCTAGCTCTGGGGATTTACCTTCAGCAATGCAGGTGCTTGCTCTGGGAGAAGATTAAATTCACACACGGTTTATGGAATATAGGTATTGAACCTATGTGGGGACAGCTGCAATGTCAGACCCATTGTTTTATGTGCTGTGACATGCTCTGAACTACAGGGTAAAATGCAACCCCCAGTGCATTAGGCTTACTAAATGCAGCTTTCATTTAAGGTATATGAATTATTTTCTATGGAGCGCGTATAAAACTTTTATGCATGAGTTGTGTATTTGGGTATTTGCGTAGTGTGTTTCTCGTTTCTAAAGTGTGCATTTTGGGCTCATTATGTGCAATGGGCTTTTGTTCTGATACATATTTGTGCAGGTGGACATATGGTTAAGGATCTGCCTGTGTGCATTTGAGCGCAACGTTAGTGTATGGATAAGTCTTTTGGGAATACTGCGTTTGTTTATGGTGTTGTGCTTTCACCAGTGTACATGTTGTACACATGCAGTGCACGTGTGTGTAATTTCATTTGATTGTTCTGTTTTCCTGTTTTCTGGGCTGAACAATTAAGAGTGTTTTTTGAGTGCATCAGATATGTTATTTCCTTTCACAGTAATTGTACATTTGCTGATGTCAAATTTATTCTAAATGTCTTGATTTGGTAGACCTAAAGCTTTGTTACATAGAACGCATGGTTGTTTTGTTTGTATGCTCAATGTGTGTATGCTCCTTCAGTACACATGCTCTTGTGGTCTATAGAAACGGGAAGTGCTTTGCACTGAAAATAACCTGTGCCTTCCTTATGCACTGTAAATGTGTATTTCTGAAGGTGGGGGTTATAGCATATGTGCACAGTGTGTAGTAAAAGTGTGTTTTATGTCTAAAAATCAGTGTGCTCAGTTTTATATTTGTGCAGTGCAAGCACATATTTTCCTGCATTTGCTGGCAGAGTTACAGAAGTGTTGAGTCTTCATATTGTTTAAAATAACAGAAGAGTTGTCCATATATTTTCTAATTTTTTAAAACATCCTCCAGCTTCCATGGTTTAAATTTCTAAGTGTCTGTCCAAGTGATATATGTCAAAACATCAGGAAGGATATATAAGCAGTTATGTCAGTGGAATGGAACCAAGTCATGAGTTAATGCTTTCCTGATGCTATATAAAAGGGAAAATGGTGAAGAAGAGCCACAAGTAAAATACAAAATGAACAAGATCAACTAAGGTAAAGTCAGGAGGTTTGTTCTTAAATTGGAGACATCTACAGCAAAAGAATTCACATGACTATATTTCTATTTTATACCATCCTATGATCTTACCATCCTGTCCCAGATCTCACACCCTCTAGGGTCAGTCCCCAGGAGCCAGGAAGGATGATGTAGCCCTCCTAACCTTGTTGCTTCCTCTTGGCTGTCCTGTCAGGTGCTTTGAAAGTGAGTCAAGGCCTTCATTATCCCACCATTTCTTTTCAATGACATTTTAGAAGACCTGACAGAGTAGGAATGATTGAAATGCCAGCTGCTTTTCTCTGTAATTATCCAGTTTCCTTGTTGGGACTGAAATTATTGCCCTGCAAGAGTGCAGTGTCCCTATTACCACATAAGAGCTAGCCAAACACAAACCTGCCTGGCTGCAACTAGCACCATTCCCCATATTCAGGCATAAAAATGGTTTTCCTTGGCTGCTGGGCTGTACCGTGGAGTACGTGACCCAGGCTAGAGCGGTGGAGCTGGAGGGAAGGTGACATGTGGCTGGAGAGGCAGCAGGCTTTGACAAGGCTGGGGAAAGGAGAGGGAAGGAGCACAGTGAAAGGAGATGGGCAGAGAGTGGGAATGGCAGGAGGCAAGCAATGCCAAATGATAGGACAGTGCCCTGAAGACACAGATAGGATGGGGACAGCATGGCTTTGGGAACAGGGAACTGCGAAGGACTTTGGAGGGCTGGTGCACTTTGAGGGGTCTGTTCAGATGGCTGGAGCAGAGTGTCAGACCGGGCCTGGGGGTGTCTCCAACCTGCAGGGCCAGCGCTGCAATCGGAGCAACGGTGAAGCTCCGTGCACAGTCGGGGGGAGGTGGTGGCATGCTAGTAGATTGCTAGGAGATGTTTACAAGTGGCTTATCTACTTTTTTTTCTGTGTGTGTCTCTTTTAATGGTAACAGTAGTACACTGAAACAAGGGAATACAGTCCCTGAACTGTAATTAGTCCTCAGACAGCCTTTGCTATGGATTGCCCAACTGAAGGCCTTCCCTGTAGCTTGCAGTAGGACTAGGAGAACACAGCCAGGAGGACGAAGGAGCAAATATGGGAAAAATGAAGAATGGGTTGAAGTCAGAAGAATAAGATAATGGTTGAGGAAAAGACTCAATTACGGAGTGCCTTCTGCAGCGTTTGCTTTTTAGAAGGTGTTCAAGGACTGTATGCAGCCATTGCCAAGGGAAACTAGATCTGGAGATATGAGGAAACACAAAAACTGGGAACAGTTGAGGCTTTCTCAGCCTTTTAGCAAAAGGCAGGACTGTGCCAGGGATGGTGTGAGACACCAGAGGGAGCTGACAGGGATTCCTGTAGGTATTTGTGGGCCAGCTGCTATTTTGTCTTCAGTTCCTGAAGAGTCAACAAATAACTAGCCCTGATGCTCAGGGACTGTCCCTCTGCAGTCTGTCGAGTTCCCCGACTCCACCTGGACTGTAAATTCACCTTCAGGATGGATGCTGGAGTGTTAGTGGATGTGCAGGGTGAGAGGAGGGAAAGAATGGGAGGATTAGGCTGAGGGATCAATGCAGAAAACAACTTCCACGCTTGGAGAGCTTGCAGGCTCTCTGTAATAAGGATAGGAGGCAGAAAGAGATCCTGTGTAGTCTCTGAGGTGTGTGGATAAACCCTACCGTAGCCTATGGGGTTTTCATGGAGCTCAGCTCACGCCCCAGCTGCCCTGGCCCTTGCTTCCCGCTTCCCTTGGCAACACATGCTGCCTCTCCCCTGCCCCCTCTCCCTCCAATTCGTTGCGACAGTCTTACAAATCCCGGGACCCCTGATGCTGGAATGGCATTTTGGCCTAGCTGGAATTGTTTATAAGCACGGAGCTTTGATGCTGTCTCCAAAGCCTCTGGAGATCTGAGAAGGGCTATTTTTCATGTGATGCTTTTGGAGAATGCTATGGGAAAAGGTCAAGGGACAGAGTGGGAACGAGTAGGTCACATACTCATTGGTTTAGGGCACTACGACAACATCGGTTCTTTAAGATCTCAGAGCCTGCTTTGTAAAAATAAGCACCTCTCACTGAGCTGCCTGGGAAAGAACAGGGGCACGCCTCTTGCACGCGGATGTTTGCTGTATTCCTCTGGGTTTGTTCTCTTGCCTTGGCAATTGCTGCGTCTCGGCATCCCTGTGAACCGAACAGATCCTTCAAAGAGTGTGCAGCATTTTAAAGAGCCTCTTTGTTACTGCTTTGACCTTTGTAATACAAGGAGAAATTCTGTAGGAGCAGGGGCTAGTTGCCTGCACCTGAGACAGATGGCTGTCTTTTAGCGGGGTCTGGGAGCAGCACTGCATAATTCCTTAGTCCATCCCTGTGTCACCACGCTGGGTCTATGGGCAAAAGGAGCTCGGTCCTGAACAGCTATTAGACCTTTGTTTTTGCATGTTATCCTTGCTCATTTAAATTGGGGTGGGGGGAAGCAGTCTAACAAGGATTGTCCTTTTTCCTTTCTTCCTCCCTGATTCACACATACTACAGATATCAGCTGGAGTGTGGGGAGTGTGTGAAGGAACAGGAAGCAGAGGGGTGAGGTGGCAAGTCATTTACATTGGAAATATAAGCTGAATGTGCATTTCCCTACTCTGCTGCCATCAATCACTCAGATTTCCTGTACACTGCGGAATAGTGGAGTGGAGTTTGCTTGCTTCCCACTTCCCCCAGGAATGGAAACACTCGTTTGTTTCACTGCCTAGAAATGCTGATCACTTAAAACATTTATTGTTTCAGAGACACATGTGGTTCTGAAGCTGAATATTTCAGCTTCCTCTTATCTGGTCTTCAGAAATGTCTTTAGATGCCCTGCAGACCTGGAGAATTACTCTGCTGGTGCTCTAGCTCTGTTAGAGATGTAAAGGTGCTGCCGCAGTAGTACGGAAAGGCCCATGGCCAGCTGGGCAGATGCTTTACTGCAGAGTGCTGGCAAATACTCCGTGTTCCCCATCAAACCAGTTGCTTTAACTTGTTCATGTGATCCAGCACCTGATCCAGTGAGGTGAGATTTTTCAGAGGCCTTAGTCCTGCTTGTCATTGGAAACCTTTTAGTCACTATTTTATGGGGCTAACAAATCTGTTGAGAGAAAATTGAAGTGGGCAATTGCATGGAATAGACAGATGAGCATGAGTGTTCATTGTTTAGCTGTGTGAGAAGGGATGGGGACAGTAGTAGAAACAGAGTGTGGGACTGGGAAAAGAATAGAAAAAGAAGAAAAGCAAATAGAAGGAAGGAGTAGGACAAATAGGAAAGTAAATGAAAAGTCTGTCTCTGTAGCAAATAGCAGAAATGAAATAATTCTGGAAGAATTCAGATAGCCTTGCCCACTGAAAGAGGCACAATAGAAAATGCCCGTGTATTCATTTACCTTGTGATAATGCTAAGGTCTGGCATACTTCTGTGGTTTTTAGGTGGTATCTGGTCTCTGATTAAGAAGTGTCTTCCTCTCACTTAACAATCTCTCATTAGCCAAACTCTTGTCCTGCAGAGGAGGTGCTGACTTAATTGTTACATGGGGGCACTCAGGCTATGGACAGTTTGGGACTCATGGATGACCAAAGGGATGGGGCACTATAAAACTCTTGTGTGACTTCAGCAGCCCTTGTTTGGTTATGGCATGGTGTCTCTGAAGCTTCTGTGATATCGCTGGGACCGGGATGTTGTTAGTATTCAGTTCAGTTGCTGTAATAAAGAGGCTGATGAGGCACCGTGTCTTTGGAGCATGGTCATGGCCAGGAAACTTCTGCTGGCTGCGGGGGACTGGAGCCCCATTCCCTGGGGGGGGTGAGCTCAGCAGCTTTTTTGAGCTCAGCCACTGTGGGTCTGGGCATCAACTCACAGGGGAGACCTGTTGGGAAAACCCAAGGGCTGGAAGGAAATGCTGATGATGACTCAATAGGCAGAGCTCTTCCCTCTGTTGATGTTGGAGCTAAGCCACACAGACACATCCCTCCATAATTACCTACTAGTTACTTATAGTTCGTGTTTTGTAACCACCATCATTCTCGTTTGTTGTCCACACATCCAGACATATGAGGCTAGAATCCATACCGTGAAATCTGGTATTGCACTGATGCTTGCAGCCTCCGAGAAGCAAGGATATGTTTGCCTGTAGAATGAAGCATGTTTAGCCCACGTGTACACACGTTTCAGGCATATACAGATGTTGTGAACATACAGACAGATCATGGGCAGTGTTCATTGCTGTGGCTCTCTGTGTTCTGCTTGCCCAGGAAAGGTTGCGTGTGGGATTGCATGCACATAAAAACCCAGAAAGATGTGTCATTAACCACTCGGCTCGAGACTGGTGAGAGGAGATGTTGTGAGGTGTTAGTGGTTTTGGTGTTCTGGGGAACTGTGGGATGGTTAGGTAGCATGGATGGGGGAAGGGGTGAATTTGGATGACAAAACTTCGTGACAGAGGGGAGAAAAATCTCTGCTGTGGCCCGTATTAAGCAAGAGAGACCCTTAGCGGTCACCCAGAGAAAAACAGTGGTGTTCAGCGCTGTGTGAATGATGTGTTTTCTTTTCCATTTGCTCATTTCAGACATGAAGTCATGTAATAACTTTAACTCTAGAAATAAAAAAAAGCTTCGGTTTCAAGTGTGTTGACTGCGGTGATTAGTTTCACTTTTTTGTTGTTGTTGTTTCTTAATGATCCACTTTGAAATGGGGAGGTGTTTTGTAAAACTGACACATTTTCAGTCTGTATTGATTGCTATATGATATTGGTGTATTTCATTGCAATTGTTGCCTTATTCTGAGAAGCTACTACTTCAAATCTTTTTGTACATCTGTTTCACCTGCTCTTTTGCTTACATCCAGCCACACTGGCTACCTCTTATCCCTTGCTCCCCACCAGCCCAGTGTCTAAGTGTAACTGAATTTGGTGAATACCTTTAGGTGACCTGATTCTGCAACACCACCATCCACCTTGCTAGCAAATGCACAGATAATCTGCTTGCTCCTATAGGAGTTACTTCTGTGTAATTAGTCTGTTTGATGTGACTGGCAGTGGGATCAGCCCACCCATGCAGTGGATGTGTTCCGGCTCTGTAGCAGCACCGCATTCCTGTCCCAGCAGGGATGCTGACACACATGGGCTGCCCTGTGCTTCTGCCTCTGACAGCTGTTTGTGAGAACAGCCTCTCTAGAATTTACTCAGATAACAACCAGCAGCAGGAAAATCATCCCAGTTCCTGGGCTCTTCATGGGGTTTCCTCAATGTCATCTCAGTGGTCAGGGACTGCTGCCTTCCAGGGGATCTGTTGTTGTAGCTTGATGAATGACAGGCTGTGAATTGGAAAAGATGGGCTGGATATCTTGAGGGGTGGCTCATTTTTGGTAAGTCACTTTGGGTAAATCATATGGAGATATGCAAAACAAGGGTAATGGTCTGACTCACCTTTGCAGAGAGCCTAGAGAACTCAGCTGAAAAGTGTTTTGAAAGAGGTATGCTCTGTTACAGTGACACTGCCTTTTTCTGCCAGCCCCCAGCTCCAACAAAGGCAGACTCTCAAGACCTCCCTCAGGACTGCTAGCAGGGTTTCTACTGGTCTAGTAGGGAGCACCGCAATGTGTTGCAGGGCTCTTCCTTATTCTTTTGTCTCTTCCAGTGATGTTCAACAGGGGTACACAAGTCAGCACAAAATCATCATTGCCATCATTAGGTTGCTGTGTGTAATCACTACTCAGTGTGTTCACGGAGTCAGCTCTTTCCTGACTTCCATAAGTAGAGCTGACTGATCAAAACTAAAATGATCCTGCAAAAAATCTAGAAAGCTGAGATCTCTTTTCAGCCCAGATTCCCTTCCACATTGGTTTTATTATTATCTATCAGTGCTATAAGTCAAATATTTTATGAGGTCATGAGCTAACAGCTGGCATCAAGAAAAGCTGCAAATGATGCTGTGTGCAAACAGGTGATGGACAGATGGGCTTAGAAGAACCATGGGATCCCAGACAACTTCTCTGTAGCTGGGTAAAGGATTCCAGAAGAGACGAGACCTTGAAGTTAGTGTCTTGTTCACAGTTAGACCTCTTGACAGAATTTCCAGCTCTCGTGTCTGTAGGAGACAATGTGGGTAAAGCAAGTGGTGGTTGTTTCTTTAAGGCCCCCCTCTACTGCTCCTCTCTTGATATTCCTGCTGACACAGATTTTCCTCTCTTGCTCAATTTCAGTGCACCTGCTCATGTAAACTAGGCTGCACAGGGTTTGCTCAAGCTGAGGTTGTGTATGATAACAGAAGCAGCACCCAAAAGCATATTCATAGGCTGAGAGGAGTCATTAGTATGCAAAGTGAAGCCTGACTTAAGTAGCTCCACAGGTGACCCACAGAAACTAGTGACTAAGTGAAGATGTGCCCTTAGTTAAAGGTCAAATCAACTGGCATATGAAACTGTAGGGATATTTTAGAGAGGTGGTAGGTGAACAGGAGGCTTTTCTATCAGATCTAGATATTCAGTCTGCCTATGTATTATTATTATTATTGTCTTACATACTCAGTATGAACCTATCTATCTACCCTTGTATGCTAAAGGCATTGCACTCGGATTTGATATCACAGAAGACAAGCTGACTTGAAATGTGAATTACTGTGTTATGCTCTACTCGAGTCTCCAGGATAAGCTGCCTTGTCTTCACTCCTGCTTTAACCTGAGTTAACTAACTTGGGTTAGTCAACCTGCATTAAGAACATATATTTTTTATTTATTATTTTTTAAATGTTATTTCATTTTTTATTTTATTTTATTTTTAAAACCCATTTCTGTATAACCAGAAGGACTTCAAGATGGGTAGGAAGTCCTCTGTGGTCAAATTTCAGGAAGCTAGAGTGTGCCAGGTGGGAACTGGTTGGAGGAAGCTGACAAATGGATGGAGAAGCCTGAGAATATTGGGGCAGCAGTGTCCCCTGAGTCTGTGCATACTTCCAGACTGTTGTAGTTGTGATGAAAAACATAGTCATGTAAAGTGTTTCTGTGACAGCTTGTTACGCCATGCTGCATGCCTGGAGAAGGGAGTTACTTGGTCAGAAGGATGGTAGGGATGAATTTATATTTTAATTTTTGAAACATAGATGTGTTCCCTGGCAGGATCTTCTTGCTCCCAGCTTTCTGTGTGGCAGACCTCCCAAAATGTACCGCCTGGCACGTTACTAATACAATTCTGTGTTCTTGGCTGTTTCCCATGGCATAGGAGCTGTAGCACAGTCCCTAATCTTCCCTGGTGCACTTATGCAGGCAGGGCTTAAGAGGTTTGGGCAAGGCCAGTGTGATTCAAGAAAAAGCTGAAGTGCTCCCCAGGCCTTGTGAACTGACAAAATAAGTGAGGTGAGGTTCAAAGTTATTGCAGGGAAGGCAGGTTTCCTTGGAGTCTGGGTGGGGGCTAATCAATGTACATTCATCATTAATTTATGCATGTAAGGGAGTTTTGGAGTAGAGTTGTCATGCTGGTTTTGATAATGCTAACTCTATCCACCCTGCCAGCTGCTGCAATGTCGTGGTAGTTTGTGTTGCTGCATGCAGAATTATGGTGCTTTTGTGGGAATATTATGTTCCCTGAATAGAGCCCCACAGAGCAATTTGCTTCATCCTTACAAACCCATCCAAATAACTGGCAGTGCCTTACAAATACAAAACAATTGAGAAAATAAATGTATTATACTGTACATCTGTGACAAAACAATGCTTTCATGTGCAAAGAGAGAAATGTGTTTGTTTAACTTGCGGTCTCCCATTTGGAAATAAATGCATTCATTTAAATCAAAATGGGACGTTCTTCACTATTACAGTATTTTGCATGCCAGATGTAAGAAATATGCTGCTTGAAGAGCAGACTAAAAACTTGGAGTGGTTGATATTACTGAAAGCACGCATGTGCTGGCTTGTTCTGGATACTGCCTCTCTTCCTGCAGGGTATCCTCTACACTGGAGTGGGAATCTCCCAGCTTTGCCTGTGAGGGACCTATGTACAAAAGGTTTGGGAGGGTGCTTCTCCCTTGTGTGGCAGTCTGGTGTCCTGTGCACACACAGGAAAGCCTATTTTTCATCTGGGTTGTGCTCAGAAGAGAGTGCCATCAGTTCCCACTTATCAGAACTTTGCATTGCCATGACCATGAGGCAGACAGATTCCCTGCAGGAGTTGTAGCAGTCCAAAAGATTCTTTGATCATTTCCAGTTTTTGTGTTAAAGAAATGTTGGTTTCATTTACATGCAGCAGTAGAAGTGTTAGACAGGGGAAATGTAATCAATAAAATACAGGTTGAGTGTTCCAATATTTGTTTTAAAAAATGTGCCCCTTCTTGTAATTTTCATCCTTTTAAATGGTTGAGCTTTTTAATGAAAGTCTGCTGCATTTCAGTTTACACATAAGCTTAGCATCATCAAGCAAAGTTTGTTCTGGGAGTTAACATTTGCATTTTTGAAAGCACTAGTCTAATCCAGAGCAAAAACCAGATGAGAATGTACTTTAATACAGCACATTACCAGCTGTCTGCTGGTAGGTGTGAGCATTCTCAAAAAGGTGCTGAAATTTGATTTGGGTAGTTTTCCAAGACTCTGTAAACTGAATTGAACAAAACGGAAGATCACTGCTACCAGTAGTAGGAGTTGTAAACTGGAATTCCACTATGACATGATTTTTAGAAGGAAAAGTAGCAAGAAAAAAAAAATGTACATCTGAGCTTTTCTAACTTGATTTTTTTTTAAATAATAATAGCATTCAGACCATCTTCTAGACTCATTATTCTTCCTTCGTTGAAATAACTGCCCATATTATAGATGAGGATGAAAGAGTTAGGAGTTTTAGCCCTCTGCCAATGTTAGCTGATACACACTATCATATAATGGTATTTTTCATGTGTAGTATCAGGTCTGTGCAAGCATGTGATTGTATTTGTGCTTTGGAGTGCCCAAAGTAGTAAGAATCACAATTCAGCAAGTCTAGCATTAATAAATACTCTTTAGTTCAATTTGGAAGCATCATGGTCTGCATCTTCCCCATTTGAAGCGTTATATCCATCTTACTGTTATGTCCAGCCAGCCAGAGGACTTGTTATGTTATACCCAGCAGGAAACATGTCACATTTCTGAAAGCCAGCACCTACGTATTGACTGATTGACCAACAGGGCTATGCAGCAAGGGTAGTTTGGCCTACCTCTGTTTTTTCTCTGGATTGATTAATCAAATACTTCAAATAATTGCTGTGGTTGTGATTAATGTCAACTGCATAGCTAATTACCCAGGAGATTAAAATGACTCTTTCTGTTTTAAAAAAACCTGTAAATGAGTTAATTATTTACTCTGCTCACCTCTCTAACCTTGTTATGCTTGTAAATGAATAGAAATATTGATCTTGGAACTGATTTTGGTGTTACCCATCT
This sequence comes from Astur gentilis, assembly GCF_929443795.1. Lineage (NCBI taxonomy): Eukaryota > Metazoa > Chordata > Aves > Accipitriformes > Accipitridae > Astur > Astur gentilis. The sequence goes on along the minus strand of NC_064889.1, from coordinate 4,575,601 downwards.
TGCATCAGTTTAATTAGCGGTTTCAGTGTAACCCTGTGTGCTCCTTTTGACCAAGTACACACTCTTTCTGCTTTGCTTTTGTATAAACTGTGAGAGTGGAGCTGAGAGAGACCATTGGGGTATAACTGACCTGCAGGGTTTGTAGGACTTCCGTGCATTAGCACACTTCCTACTCTACCTAAACCACTGCTGGCTCCTTGCAGCAGTGCCTCCTTGACCACATCTCTTGGTAGCAGACTCTACCACCCAGTGGCTGTTACTGTTAAAACAATCTTCTGTTTCCTCAGTGAGCTGCTTCCTTCCATTAGCTTGAAGTCACATCTTATTTTTCCATGTTCTCAGTCTGTGAGTATATTTTCCCCCATACATATACAAACTAGATTTTAATTACATCCTTGGTTGCTTTAAAAGGTTTCTCCACCATGACAGCACAATGTCAGAAGGCTACAGCTTTGCGAATAGAGATGTTTGCTGTATTTACTGCTATGGGACAGAGACCTGAATGCCTCCCTAAGTAGTTGGTTCAGCTAGGGCTTGTGTGCCCCATCACTTTTCCCCTCCCAAACAGCAAGGCCTTGTGACTTTCCAGGAAAATGTGGGCTTCCTTGTGAAACTGGCAAAAGAATGCCAATTTCAGGAATGTTACCGAGAACTTACCAGTTACTGAAGGGACAGCAACCCAGAAAGCTCCTCTGCTCTTCTTTTGAGTAGATACAAGTAAAGGAAGCTTTAAGGCCAGCTGCTATTTGAGGTCATGTCAACTCTGTGCTTTCATTTCCGTGCAGTTTGGTTTCCAGAAAAAGATTGGGTGTCTCAGCTTCTGGAAAGGCTGTTTCAGACATTGTCCAGCTCTAATAGACTCCCTCTTGTGTGTGGCCATCAGGGTGCTTTGGTGGAGCTGTGTGTCCCTTGCTGGGAGACATTAACATCTCTTCCAGAGCTCTGCTAGAAACTGCTGCCATTTTGTGTTTACTTTACTACAGCCTGATGTAGAGGAGACAGCCACAGTGTTCCCTCTATGTTAGGGAGACTTTATGTAGCACGCAGGTCTGTCTTATTTTTTCCCTTTCATAGAATCATATAATTGTTTAGGTTGGAAAAGTCCTTTAAGATCATCGAGTCTGACCATCAACCTAACACTGCCAAATTCACCACTAAACCATGTCCCTAAGTGCCACATCTACATGTCTTTTCAGTACCTCCAGGGATGGTGACTCCACTATTTTCCTCAGCAGCCTGTTCCAATGCTTGACAACACTTTCAGTGAAGAAATTTTTCGTAATATCTACTCTAAACCTCCCCTGGTGCAACCTGAGGCCACTTCCTCTTGTCTTGTTGCTTGTTACTTGGGAGAAGAGACCAACCCCCACCTTGCTACAACCTACTTTCAGGTAGTTGTAGAGAGTGATAAGGTCGTCTCTGAGCTTCCAGGCTAAACAACCCCAGTTCCCTCAGCCGCTCCTCGTAAGAATTGTGCTCCAGACCCTTCACCAGCTTCGTTGCCCTTCTCTGGACACACTCCGGTACCTTAACATCTTTCTTGTAGCGAGGGGCCCAGACTCAAGGTGCAGCTTCCCCAGTACTGAGTACAGGGGGACTAATCACTGCCGTAGTCCTGCTGACCATGCTATTTTTGATACAAGCCAGGATGCTATTGGCCGACTTGGCCACCTGGGCACACTGCTGGCTCATATTCAGCTGGCTGTCGAACAACACCCCCAGGTCTTTTTCTGCCAGGCAGCTTTCCAGCCACTCTTCCCCAAGCCTGTAGCGCTGCATGGGGATGTTGCAACCCAAGTGCAGAATGTGGCACTGAGCCATGTTGAACCTCATATAATTGGCCTTGGCCCATCAATCCAGCCTGTCCAGATCCTTCTGTAGAGCCTTCCTACCCTTGAGCAGTTCAACACTCCTGCCCAGCTGGGCCCCAATACTGAGCCCTGGGGAACACCACTTGTGACTGGCTGCCAACTGGATTTAACTCCATTCATCACCACTCTTTGGGCCCAACCATCCAGCCAGTTTTTTTACTGAGCAAAGAGTATACCTGTCCAAGCCATGAGCAGCCAGTTTTTCCAGGAGAATGCTGTGAGAAATGGTGTCAAGGGCTTTACTGAATTCCACATAAACAACAGCCACAGCCTTTCCCTCATCCACTAAGTGGGTCACCTTGTCATAGAAAGAGGTCAGGTTAGTCAAGCAGGACCTGCCTTTCATAAACCCATGCTGACTGGGCCTGATCACCTGGTTGTCCTGTATGTGCTGTGTGATGGCACTCAAGATGATCTGCTCCATAAAATTCCCCGGCACTGAGGTCAGATTGATAGGCCTGTAGTTCCTTGGATACTCCCTCTGGCTCTTCTTGTGGATGGGCATCACATTTGCTAACCTCTAGTCACCTGGGACCTCTCGGGTTAGCTGGGACTGCTGATAAATGATGGAAAGTGGCTTGGTGAGCACTTCTGCCAGCTCCCTCAGTACCACCCAAGTGGATCTCATCCTGCCCCATAGACTTGTGTGTGTTTCAGTGGTGTAGCAGGTCGCTAACCATTTTACCTTGGATTATGGGGGCTTCATTCTGCTCCCCAACCCTGTCTTCCAGCTCAGGGGGCTGGGTACCCAGAGAACAACTGGTCTTACTATGAAAGATTGAGGCAAAGAATGCATTAAGTATCTCACCCGTTTCCTCATCCAATAAAGGATGGAGATTCTCCTTAGTCCTCCTTTTGTTGCTAATGTATTTATAGAAACATTTGTTATTGTTTTTTAGAGCAGTAGCCAGATTAAGTCCTAGTTAGGCTCTGGCCCTTCTAATTTTCTCCCTGCCTAACTTCATGACATCTTTGTAGTCCTCCTGAGTTGCCTGCCCCTTCTTTCAAAGGTCACAAACTCTCCTTTTTTTTTCCTGAGTTCCAGCTAAAGCTCTCTGTTAAGCTAGGCTGGTCGTCATCCCCACCAGATCATCTTTCAGCACATGGGGACAGCTTGCTCCTGCACCTGTAAAATTTCCTTCTTGAAGAATGTCCAGCCCTCCGGGACTCCTTTGCCCTTCAGGATGGCCTCCGAAGGGACTCTGTCAACCAATTTCCTAAACAGGCCAAAGTCTACCCTCTGGAAGTCCAAGGTAGCAGTTCTGCTGACCTCCCTCCTTACTTCTCCAAGAATCAAAATCTCATAGATAATAATCTGAGGGCAGTACCAGGGTAGGAGGCTTTCTCTTCACTTCTTTAACCCAGGTGCCAGGGAGGCAGCAGACTTCCCAAAGAAGTGGGTCTGGTCTGCACATTGGGCCTTCTGTTCCCTTCAGAAGGGAGTCTTCTATGACAATGACTGGTCTTTTTTTTTTTTTTTTTTTCTTTATGGAAGCAATTTTGACGCAGGGTGTAGGCCCACTTAACCTCAGCGACATCTCCAAGCTAGATGAACCATTATTGTTCGGTTCCACTTGCAAAGCCTCATATCTGTTATGCAAGGGCACCTGGGAAGGTGGGGTAGTCACAGAGGAGATGTGTCTGCTGTGCGGGGCAAGAACTTGTCACCATTGCCCCCTATCCCTTAAATCACTGTGTTCAGCCAGGTGGAGAGAGGATAGGGAATCCTGTGTATTTGTTCTCAGTCCAATGAGGATGTGAGTCAGACATGCTCCTTGGCTCTGGAGTCATACTGTTCATATCAATCTGTAGAGACTCATGTTTGCTCTGTGAGCTGTCATGTGGCTCATGGAGAGCTAAAATGGTGGCTACCATACTTCCTTCTCTTGCTTTTCCCTTTGTTTCCTGAAACTGAGGTTTTGAAAGGAAAACACGACAATGTGGCCAGCAAACAGTATCAGTGCATCATGGGGCTTGTCTCAACTCTTTCTCTATTACGCAAGCTGATGGCCTTTGAACAGGTTGGACAGTGACTATCAGAAATAGCCTTTCAGAAATGCAATACCAGCCTTCAAATCCTAAACCATCTGTCATGGTGAAGTTAATGTAATCTGCTCCATGCCACCAGTGAGAGCTGGGAGAGTATAATAGCAGCCAGTGCTTGGTCCAGTAGGATTTGGTCTGTTCACATGGCTTTTTCATGTACTTGGGTCTGTTCCACTGGCTGCTTTGTGGCAGGCTCCATTGTCAGTCCCTGCCCAGACAGAAATGGTCTGAGTTGGTGCCGAGAGATCCAAATTTTCTTTTTTTTTTTTCCAGCAGGAGGCTCAGTTATATATGCAACCTCAGGGCTATATGGAGTTGGTACAGGCGTGGCAGGTGCTGCAAAGATCTGATGCAAGAAACATTTTTGCTGCTGGACTCAGTGTCTTGTAGTACTCAGTTCCATGACTTCATAAGTCATGTGCTGGGTGCCAGACTGGAGCTAGTAGAGTTTGCAGTGCCTGTAAACGTGACTGGTGCCAGGTTGGGTGTGCAAGACCTCTTGCTGGAAGGGCAAGTGGTTGTGCTCTGACGACCCAGTTCTGATGTGGTCAATGCCAGGTGCCATCATGGAAACTTGGCTGCAGCTCAGTGGCCTGAAAGTTGATAGGTTTTCTTCTAGCTTTTGAATGTGGCTTTATTTTCCAGTAGCTGGAGAAAATGGCTTTGGAAAATAATAGCAGCTTTTAAGTCAAATTGGTGTCAACATTCACTTTAGGCTACTAGAATCTAATCAGTTTAAGTTCCTACTTGGCAAATAGAATTCCTGTCTTGCTGGCCTCTCTTATAACTGCTACTTGTTTTTCACTCTTTCTTTCCTTCTGTTGTGTCTGGTCAAAGAGATGTTTGGTTGCTGAGGTGTAGTATCTGGTGTGTTTTTGAAGGTACCCATGCTTGGGCCTCTCTCCTTTCTTATAGGATCTCTTGTAGGAGCAGAGGAGACAAAAAGGCAAAAGCTGGTGAAGCTTTAGCACCTGCCTTGAGCACAGTTCAGCTGATGAAAAACCACCAGTCATTGCTCTCAGCAAGGCACCTGATTCCAACCGTCATGCTTGGACCGAGACAGGTGGGTAGTGAGGATCCATGGGGGAGCCATTACAGGCTATTCCAGATGAAGAGAAAAAGGAAAGAATTAAAGTTGCTTGTGAATAGAGAGAATCAGGAGAGCAAGAGGTAGATGGGCTGATGAAATAATGCTGTCTTTAACTGTGAATAAGTAATAGGATCACAGGAGGCATTCAGGGCAGCAATTTTGGGGGGTTAAAATGAAGGTTAAAGATTACATTTAGGATTAGGAAAATCAGGACCCCTAAAGCATACTCAGCGAATGCTAAAGATAAAGGCATAGGCAAAACCAGATATGTCTGGAGTAATGTCTAGCAATTAAATATATGATGGATGGATGTACGTATGATACACTATGTTATCTTTTGTGTTAACAACACCTATTTATATGATATCTATTACATGTACACATATCATGTACACATATCATGTATCATTATACATATTATTAGTAGATTGGATTTTGCTATATATGCAGACTAATTCCTTGGATTTACGGAAGTGTTAGAAGTTGCTGTGCCAAGAAAAAGGTTTTCTCTGGCAGCTCTTTACATCGGCTCCCATATGACAGCAGCTTACACATAAGGCTTTTCTGTTGCTCTGAGTGACTAGCTGTGAATGCAGCCTTTGCTGAGACCGTAGGTTTGACTGGAGCTCCTCCTGCCTTCCCTTGAATGTTCAGGGATAGTGCAGACTGTGTGTTAGCACGCAATGCAGATGCTGGTGAATGAATAAAGTGGAAAAGGAAGAAAGAGCGAGCCTGTCTTTCTCATCCTTTTCAGAAAGCAGAGGAAGACATTAGCAGCCTCCAGAGGGAGTTTCTCTTCTCAGCTGGTCTCTAGGCATGGGGAGCTGATGCCTCGGGGAATCTCTTGACGTATGAGCCGATTTTACTCGGTTCTGTCGTGATCCTTCAGAGGGCATTTGTTTCCTGTTTCGTTTTAAAACATTGGGTTTACACTATGCTGATGTTGCGTGAGGACATCAAACCTTGCAGAGGAACCAATACCCCAGAACAAACTCACTTCCAGCTCTGCTGGGAGTCTGTATAGCACTTTGCACACCAGCCCTGGGCTCTGCAATGTGGGGCTCAAGTAAAGAACCTCCATCAAGTTTGAGGCTGATCAGCTGTAACTACGGAGCCACGTGTGTGGTGTGGGGACCAAATAACACGGTCATTCCTTCCCACTTCTAAAGCCGTATCAGGTCTGCTATGTAAGGGTTGACTGAGTTGTTTTGTAAATCTCAGCAATAAAAATGTGTCCACAATCACACAAATAATAGAAGGAAAAGATGAGAGCATAAAATGATTATGCTGGTGAAAGAAAGGAAGACTAGTGGAGTCTGAAAGAGATGTGGGCAGGTGAGCAATGGGCCTTGTGAAGCAGAACGAAATACATTATTATTTTTAATGGAAATTCAAAAAAGGCTTTGTAGATGTGCTGGGCAGAGGACAAGTAGAGAAATTGCTAATTCTATTTCATAAAGATGGTGGGAGTGAAACTGGCTTTGTTGCACTGCTCAGGCAAATGGATGTGGTGGCTGGAAAGGACTATCTGGCAACAGATGGGAGGAACCTCACATGGGGATTGCGCTTCACACCTGCCCTTTTTTCTTCCCATTTGTGCCACAGAAATCCATTGTGCTGGGGTGAAGCTCTGGGTTCCCTGCAGAAGGAAGGGAAGGAGATGTCTCAGAAATTTCAGTGAGATGCTAATGCCAGGCTTCTTGCTGCCCCTCTGGCTTCAGTCTCAAACCTGGCCACATTGCATGTTTTCTCTGGCTTACTTGGTCCCTAAGCAATCTTTCTGGTCTAGGCCATCCTCCACCTAGCATCCTGTCAGTATGCTTAAGGCTTTCTGCCCTCAGAAAACTTCCTGCACGTGGGGTTTACAATAAAAATAATAGGATCTCTGAAAACCGTGAGCTGAACCATTAATAACATTTGCTCCAAGAGCATTAAGGGAGGAATTGCTGCATAGCAGTTTTACCATCAGACCCAAGTCTGTATGGAGCTGTTCTCCTACATAAGTAGGTTAACTATTTCTTCCAAATTACAGGTAGCTAAAACTACGCTTAGCTTCATGCTCATGAATTACAGGAAAGGATCTGTTTGTTGGTTCCGATGCCACCACCAGGGAGCAGAAGTCCTGAGACTTGCACAGATTCTGAGGTCCGTCCTCTCCTTCTTTCTTCTGGGTCGGGTGCCTAAAGCTCAGTTTGAAAAATGACAATAAACTGGCTAGGGTATATGATGGTGGTGTCATAAATGACATTCCCATTGTATTCAGTGCTCCTTACAAAAATGGTCCCTATTTCCTATTCCAGAGGCTGCTAAAGAATGTGACACAGATTAAAAAAAAAAAGAAAAAGTTAGTCTCTATCCATGGGGAGAGCATTCCCAAGAAAAGCATTTGCTGAGAAAGAGCGTTTACTCTGCTTCAGGCAGAATCAGAAGTAATTAAACATCCTAGTGAAGCACTGGGAGTGGGCACGCTTTGGGGAAGAGGCTGATCTCTCAGGTAAGAAGAATCTCAAACCTGAGAATAAAAGGTTCCATACCATGTGATGTCACATCTAGTATAGAAACTTGGGGGAGTGGGGGTGGGGGATCGCCACTCGGCAATTAACTGGGCATCGATCGGCGGGTCGTGAGCAATTGCACTGTGCATCATTTGTATATTCCAATCCTTTTATTATTACTGTTGTCATTTTATTAGTGTTATCATTATTAGTTTCTTCTTTTCCGTTCTATTAAACCGTTCTTATCTCAACCCATGAGTTTTACTTCTTTTCCCGATTTTGTCCCCCATCCCACTGGGTGGGGTGGAAGTGAGTGAGCGGCTGTGTGGTGCTTAGTTGCTGGCTGGAGTTAAACCATGACACTGCCTAAGCAGGTGCCAAAGCACCTTCAAGCTTTTTCTGTAGACATAGACATGAAAAGTAGTTCAGCTCTCAGCAGCCTCTTTGGCAGCCCAGCTACATATGGGTGGGATGACTCTGGGCCTTTGGCCAAATGTGTTGTAGATGGTTGAAGCACCAAGCAAGAAGTCCTTTGACTCTTGAGTCATTGAGCTCCTTTTCCAGTTGCGATGGCTGGCCTACCTGGGACACTCTGAGAACCCTGTGGGGACCTGGAAAGTGTGCTGTGATGTGCTGCAGCAATGTTGTATGACTAGCATAGGTTGGTTGTGCAGGATTTGATGGGAGCTGTGCTAACCCCCTCTTGGATTTGCAGAGAAGAAAGCTTGAACGTGGGATCCTCAAGGTAGTGAGTTATTCAGATGACCAGCAAAGACTGAGTTAAGGGGTCAGAGAAATACCAGACATCATCTGGAAAGAGGGTGATATTGGCCGGAAAGAGCTGCCCCAGCCCTTGGACATGTCCCCACTTTGAACAACAGTCTGGATAGTTAAAGGAAGGTTAGTGCCATGGGATGGGGAAGGGGTTTGAGACTAAATATTTGGGAGGAGGGGGAAGGAGATGTAATGTCTATGGCCAGGGTTGGAGCAGAAATCCACAGATTGGCCATGGCTGTGGGGTTTGAGCCTAGAGTACCAAGAGCTTTGACAGAAGGAACAGATGGCTGAAGGTAGAGGCTTAGAAGGAACACAGCTGGATTGAGCCTGCAGTTCTGTGCATCCAATCTGGGGTCAAATGCAGCTCTTTGGTATGATCCAGTTGTCATGGTTTAACCCTAGCCAGCAACTAAGTACCATGTAGCTGCTCACTCACTCCCCATGGCCCCCTGCAGTGTAATGGGGGAGAAAATCATGGGAAAAAAAAGTAAAACTCGTGGGTTGAGATAAGAACAGTTTAATAGGACAGAAAGAAAGAAACTAATAATAATAACAATAATAAAATGACAATAATAATAGTAAAAGGATTGGAAATAAAAGTGATGCACAATGCAATTGCTCACCACCTGCTGCCCGATGCCCAGTTAGTTCCCAAGTGGCGATTCCCCCCAGCCACACTCCCCCCAGTTTATAAACTAGATGTGATATCACATGGCATGGAATACCCCCTTGGCCACTTTGGGTCAGCTGCCCTGGCTGTGTCCCCTCCCAACTTCTTGTGCCCCTCCAGCCTTCTTGCTGGCTGGGCATGAGAAGCTGAAAAATCCTTGACTTTAGTCTAAACACTACTGAGCAGCAACTGAAAACATCAGTGTGTTACCAACATTCTTCTCATACTGAACCCAGAACATAGCACTATACCAGCTACTACAATTAATTCTATCCCAGCTGAAACCAGGACACCCATTCCGTTTCAGGAGCTAGTTTGTGACTGAGAATGAGAGAGAGTGCAAATACCGGCTTGAAAGACAAATCTAACACCAATTTAGGTTTTATGCTGCAATTTTTCTTTGTATCAGATACTGATTTACAAGGAAGGATGCATGCCTTTCTCCTGTCTTTGTGAAGGCCTTAGCCCTAGTAGTGGGGAGTTAGGGAGTGAGATTTTGAAGTGTGAATTCCGTACAATAGAAAAGCACAGATTGTCTAGGGGCAGGTACAGCACCTGCCCAAGGCAGCTTCTAAGGTTGATGGTTGGCAAAGTGGATAATGTAGAGGGATTTAGGTTGCGATAATGATCTGTGATGGTATCTAATAGAAAATGGTGGTGGCATTGTTATTTCTGGGGGATTTAACCATCCTGGATGGACAGCCTTGCACAGCACAAGCTTTACTAGCATGAAGTTGTGCTACATGTTGTGGAGATGCTGAGGACTCCTGAACCACTGCGTAACTTCCCTGTGCACAGCTGCCTGCCTGCCAGATGGTACAGGTGCCGGGTAGGACCACTCTCACCTGATGAGAAATAGGTAGCAAATAATGTCTCAGGGTGCACCTGATTACTTGTGCCAAGTCCTTTTTTACTGAGAGGTACCTGTGCCAGGATGGGCTGGACAGTCTATTGGGCTACATATTCTCATTCTGGCTCAGACAAATTTTCCCCGTCTGTGCCTGTGTAGTCTAAATACTGGGCATTCAGCCTGACCTTCGTCTGGCATTTCAAGGGACAGTCTGAGCAGTGCCAGGGTCTTCATGAGAGAAGCACTGTGCCCTGGTACAAAAATAGGAGCGTTTGCTTTTCATAGACAGCTCAAGTTGGATCTTGAGATGACAGGACCAGGCTCACCTCCCCTATAGCCCACCAACATTAAGCATTTGCTTTGTAATAGCCAGTGCCCAAGGCTCGCTTTCTATGCGGGGTCTGTAGGGAGGAGGAAGCATGAACAAAAAGAGAAAGAGGTTTTAGGATTTGCTTTCTCAATGGCAGTTCATTCTGATCCTTTGTGTGTGTGCTCGCGGAGCGCAGGAATGGAGAGGATGCCACTGCTTCATTCAGTGCTCCAGAAGACTAATGGACCTTGACAACTGCAGCACAACATGGAAACTATTAAAAAGGGAGGACTGATTAAAGCCCCAACCATCCCAGCATTCCCCTGGGCTCTTAACCCCGTGTTGGAGCTGAGCAGCCTATCAATGCCTCCTCCCAGTCTGCACAATTAACATCTCTTGTCACTAATTGATTCCTGTGGTGCTCACAGGACAATTAGAATTTAAATTGCCTTTTACAAAGGTCATGAAAACATGATAAAAGACGAATCTATTAGGAAGGATCACTCAGGAGTCTCTCTCCTTTTCCACAGCACTGGCTGTTGGTTGTCATACAGACATGAGTGAGGGGAGCTAGGAGAGTGGTTCATGCCTTGGGTTTGTTTCTTCTTGGTTGTAGTTCATGGCAGAGGCTCAGCCCTTTGTGACTTGTAAATATTCTTGCACTGAAGGTGGCATTTAATTTTTTTACTCCTCTCCTAGAAGGTTTTGTGCCTGTATGTGCTATCCCTTGTCTGTCTCTTCTGATAAACATTGAAATAGCTGTTTTTGCATTTGAACCTTGAATTTACTGCAGGGGGGAGACCTTTTCACAATGGAGGGCAAAAGATTTGCCTTCACAGGGCAAAGGTGTCCTAGCACCAGCCTGTCTTTGTTCCTAGAGGGTGCAGTAATGGATTAAAACCTGATGTGACTCCCTTGAAAGCAAAGGCTGTGAGGGAAAGGGCATCTGGAGCTCTGTGTGCACAAGGATGCATATGAGGATCTGAGTACATGGTTCAGCAGTACCGTCACTCCAGCTTTTTGTAACATAGTCCTCAATAAAGAAGTCCTAGAAGAGAATGCATGAATACAAGCACGTGAAAGCATCGCTTCTAAACCCACACTTGCAGCTTTCCCCATCTGCAGCTATACTTGTAGGAATGGCATTATGACTTTAGAAGCCTATGGAACTCATGCCATCATATCTGAGCTGAGTGCAAACCCTGGATACAGGTGCTTGTAACATCATGGCTTGGCAAGGTGTCGGAGTTTTGCCTCCAAAGTAGAACAGGGCAGTTTGGGGTGAGCTTAAATGGGGAGCTGGTATTTTGCTGGCAAACAGGAATATTTAAAGTTGTTATAGTTATGGCAACACTCCCCTCTGTCACTCTCAGACCTCAACAGTAGGAAGAGATTTAAAGGCTTGTGTGTCAGGTTTAAGGCAATGTCTTGTAATTGCAGCAAATCAGCCTGGAATGGATCTTGGCAGGTTACCTAATTCATCTGCCTTCTCCACGGCAGGATGAGCTCTACCTGTATCCCTAATCTTTTATCCAGGAAACCTCTCACACAGGTGCCTTTGCTGCAGTAAGGATTGGGATGGGGGACAGATTACCCCTTATAGGACTTGGTGCATCTTGTTCTGACACACATGGTCCTGCCTCAGAGACAGCATTCTGGACTAGGTGTATTTCAGTTCTGGATGCAGTGAAAAGCAGTCTTCAGTCCTGTAGTTCAGTCGTTTCTCTTCTGTCACGTATGCCCCAAGTGTGGGGTTTGACAGGGAAAACAAAGTTTGAGAGCCACTACTGTGGTCCAGAACCGACCTCATGTAGCTACAGCAATTTTTCATGCTGAGAGAGAAAATCTAGCCAGAATATCCAGTTGCCCATCCCATCCTATCCCAGTGGCATCCCCATTATAAAGAAAGCTGGCTGGCTATTTGAGAAACTCATGTCCTTTCCAAGTCCTGCTTTTGACTTCTTCCTATTCTGGTTATTGAAATTGATTTTGCACTCCAGGCATGGGATTTTCCATTGCCAAGTTTAATGTCGGAGATAATAGAAATTATGTTTCCACTCGCACATAGATCTCAGGGCTGTTTGTGCTCAGATGACTGGACAGTAAGTACAGGTGAAATTGCTCCTGTGATTGTTTCAGTAAAAGTGTATTATTGTTGTAAGGTTTTATAAAGTGTGTTTAACTGGTTTACACATATTTCTAGCAGTGACTGGATAGGGGTTTTTTTTTTATTATTATTAGAATAAATATAAACCTCTAAGCAAGGCATCTAATTTCTCTTCTTGACAGTGTGGTAAATCAGCTGGCTTTGGAAGTAGGCCAAAGAGTGAGCAGCAAGACCACCCAGCAGTTGTGCAGTACCCCTCTGCTGTGCTTGCCCTGCAGGTTTGTGCTCAGAGAAGCCAACCTGTGCCAAAGATCACAACAATCTCTGCTTTTGCACACCTCCTCATGTGGGGCAAGCATCAGGCTTTGTACTGACTGCAGCACAGTCTGGTCTGTACTAAATCTTGCCATCATTAGTCAGTGCACATAGGACCTGGCTTTGAAAAGCCTGGGAGAGAATAAGAAGAGGTGAATCTCTCGAGCTTTAAGGGCAAAACGGTCCAGAAGGTTTCTTCAGCTCCCAAGAGCTAATGGAGATAACGGTGTTAGTGTCAGGCCCACAGGGATCAGTTACTGAATTCTGGCCTGAAGGCACTCTAGCCTTTGGGGTCCCTGTGTCCTAACCTGGCAGCTTTTTCTGCTCCCAGGAGGAAGAAGGACTTGTTCCTTTTCAGAGTATATGAGATAATCTCACATTCTACAAGGATAAAGGAGTGGTAGGAAGGACTCTGGATTGATGGAGGGGCTAGAGCCTCCATCTACTTCAGCTATGGGCTCCTCTGGTTAGATGTGAATCTGCTCAGCTCTGCAGTCCTCACCTGGGCGACATTCCCATGATCTGAAGGCCTTGATCAGCTTCCCAAACAGCTCTGTGTAACCCAGCCAGCTGGCTGCAAACCAGCCCCGCTGCCATCTGCTACCTTGTGCCTCTGTTGTGTCTGGGCCCTGGATGCCAAAGATGCTGCTGTAGTTTCTTCCTGAGGGAAGCCCAGACTCTGATAATTCAGGTGTTCTTCAGACAATATTCTTCCTGCAGTAAAGTGCCAGCCTCAAACAGCCAGGGCATGCTGCGTGGTGATTAAGAGCACTGCAATGAGTGGAATGTATGCGAGACATTTCTTACGTGGCTTCCTACCTGCCCTGACCCCATATTCTTTTATGCTTTGCACGTCTCCTGTCCTTGGCTCAAGGAATATCATTAGTGTGTGTCAGGTAGTGCCCAGCATGGTGAAGCCTCAGCTTGAGTTGGTGTTTTAGGTATTGCTGAACAGTTAAAAATTACGCACTTAGCTTATTTTTGCTCTTGCATGCATTTGGCAATGTTGCTTTGCTGTATTACATCGCTTCCCTCCCAGAGATCTTAACTTTGGCTGGGAGCAAAGGGGCTCAATTTATCTCTCCCTTACCTTGCAGGGGTTTGGTGAAGCTCAGCTAGCAAAAACTTGTAAATTGCTTGGAGATCATTAGAGGAAAAGTGCTGTAGAAGAGCAAAGTATTATTTATTAATGTGGCTCTGTCTTACAGTGCCATAAATATCAAGGTTTTAATTGCACAGACTTGTAATCTGAGTAACTTCCTGGATATTTTCTTTTTTTTTTTTTTTTTTTTTCTTTGATTGCACAAGGCGATGCAGGAGTGGTGTTTAAAAGCCAGTTCTGCCAGGGGTAGAAGGCAATGGGATGCCACAGTACAACTTTCAGCTTTCCTTTGGCTGCTCTAATCTCTACTGCCTCAGTCTTATCCTCTGCATTTAAACTTGCTTTTCCTCTGTCCTTGTTTAAAATCTCACCTCTGCTTGTGCGAGGAGTGCGTGAAACAGTATTACAATGATGAACAGAGATCTTACATTGCAAGGGACTCCGGATCACTTCATCAGCACTATGCACCAATTAATAAACTCTAGCCATGCCTGCATTATACCCACTTTTGGGCAGCACACGAACATTGCGGTTGAAGGGCAGAGGAGGGAGAAAATCCTTCCCCTCATCGTGCTAGTTTCAGCTGGCATGGGGAGGCGTGAGCTGGCAGTAGCTGTGGGGCTGCACAGCCTGCCTTGCTCTCCAGACCACGGTGGCAGCTGCCTCTGTTCCAGCCAGTTTGAAGCAGCGAGGCTGGGTGTGAACTGAGTGTAGTTCCTCCAGGAGGAGTTTGACCAGTCAAGATGCAGTTAAATCTCTCTTGTGAAAGTGCCGAAGTCAGGGTTTTTCTCTGCATCTGAGAGCTGTCTCCAGACGGGTGATATTAGGGGCTGCCATCTTGCCCATCCCACTGGGATTGGGCTGGGATCTTCCAGGTACTTATCTCTGAGATTGTGAGAAGGTGGCAAGCCTGGTATTGCAACAAACTGATCTGCAGAGGCTGATGTCAGATGCTGTGCCTGGTGGGACCATATCAAGTGATCCCAAAGAATGATGTCAAAAACTGTGATGTCTGAGCTTAAAACTGAACGCTTTGTGCAGTATTTCTAACGTGCAATGAGGAAATTCCTTCCTTCTTTCTCTCTCTCAATCTCTCTTACTGCCTGTTTTGTTTTTAATTGCCTCAAAAACATGGCAAGGCTCAGCCTGCTCCTGTTTTCCCAAGTGGATGGGCAGCCAGCTGCTTGCTTGTGCATTTCTAAGCTCTGGGATAGGCTGTTCTAATACATTGTTCATAGACCTCTGAGATTACCCCATTTCATACAAAATTCAGCAGAAGCAGCAGCAATTGTGTGTGTGTGTGTGTCTGTGTTTTCACTCCTTCCCAGCTCTGGCAGATCAACACCAGCTTTAAAATGTTTGCATTGGCTGTCAGTGAAATATAGAACTGATCTGAAGACTCTTCTTTCTTCTGGGGTATGAGATATGAATAGCACAATGCTCTATCCTCCATGTCTCCCACGTTGCTCATACTCTCTGCTCCTTCCCAAGCTTGCTATAGGATTCTGATGGCTGCAACATAACCGTCTCGTATCAAACTCAAGGGGATAGAATACCATATACATCAGCATTGCAAGGAAACCTTCAGGTGGGGTGATGAGCGTGTCTCCAGACAGTCCCAGGGTATTATACCTCAGGTGTGGTGATCAGACAATTTCTCTGTGGTCATCGCAAAGGCATGCAGAAGGAGAGAATGTCTAGTGTTGTGACCTTCACACTGAGACCATCACTGAAATCCCTAGTCTCCAAGGAATGGGCTTTCAGTTGGCAGCAGAACTTAAAGCTACATCTGACTTATCCCTCAGTTGCAAGCATCTGCCTTTTTTGCTGCCTCAGACAGTCTCACTTCCCATTCAATTAGCAACATTCCTCAAGGGACTCAATTACGCCACCTTGGAGAGGAGAAGGGGAACAAATGGTCCATGCTCCAAGGGAGAAAAAGGAATGTCAAGTCCTAATTCAAGCACAGTGGCAGACTGGCCTTTCCTCATGAGATAGCACTAACACTTTTTAAGAGAGGAAGTCACTAGTATCTACTGCTGCTGAGACAAGCATGACTTCCAGAAGCTCCACGAGTAAATGTGAATGCATCTGCAAATGCTGAGGACCATGAAATGTGCACTGGGGGAAGATCTCCAGTAATGATTGCCCATTACATGGGCAATATCAATCACGACAAGTCCTCATCCCTTTAGTTATGCCAACAATCTTCAGTGCTAGTGATTCATACACACTCTATTTTGTTTCATATATGCAGTCGATATTGAAAAGATGCATTGTAAGCATAAAAGGTCTTTAAAGAGCTTGTGTTTATGCTTACAGAAAGGAGATCCATATTTCAAAGGTGTGGGTGAAACGACATCAAAGTGAAAAAGGAAAAAACCAGCACGTTTCTTGACTCTGTGAAGATTTGAGAAGTATTTTGAAACAGAGAGCAACTCTTTGCAACAGGAAATGTGTTTTCCTTATGCATTTTGGCTGAGATTTCCAAAGATTTTTTGCAACGTGACCACAAGCCGGAGCTTGGAGAGATAGCAGTGGTTGACTGCGAGTGCAGGAGCAACAGCAGTTACAGTGCTGCTGCATTCACTGGACAAGCTTTGGTGTTGCAGCAGTGAGATGTAGCATGAGGGTTACAGAGGAAGTTGGTATCCACAAGGATGCTCTCAGGAGCATCTCCAAAGGTAGGACAATGGCTGGACATGGCCTGGACTTTATTGAGGATGTGTCGAGAGTTCAAGAGTTGACTAATTTAATACATTGAACAAACCCTGATTAATACTTGAATTCTGTCTCGGCTCAAGATCCTCAGCCAAGGGAGTGATCTCTGTGCCTTACACATGCGTGTGATGACTTCTGGCCTTGCCTTTGAGCCTGGTGCTAAAGAGGTGGAGATGGATCAGTGCAGTGGAGATGGACGCCGGTTGTGCTATATGCTAAGGCCTTGCTCCTGCAAGGCTTGCTAAAGTCACAGAGTTATTGCCTAGTAGGGCAGGTGGTGTAGACTGGTCAGCAGTAATACCGCCCTGTCCTGCCCAGGCCAGCTCTGAGCAGGCCTGGGGTCACAAAAATGTCTGTATGATCAAGCTGTAGTAACTTAAGACTTCTGCTTGCTTGGCTTCTGCTCCCTGCCCTTCAGCTGATGGTTGGTAACTGATCCCTTTAGTGAGGGGACTTTGAAGTTAGTATGAGGCTTTTAAAGGTAATTTGGTGAACTGCATGGTGAAGCCTACCAGGAGTGCTCATATAGCCATCTATGATCATAACTGGTGCATAGAAGCCAAGAGGCAGTAATTTGATCCGGGTTCTTGGTAAAAATATTGACACCCATCAGCACATTGTTGCACTTGGCTATTGCTGTTGCTGGCAGAAGACCTGTGGGCAGGCTGAGGAGCCTGGTGGTAAAAGCATGCTGTCTGGACTAAGGAGTCTACCAGCATTCAAACCATGGCTGAAGTTAATTCCAGTCCCGTGAGTATGGCTCAGCTTGGGACTCCCAGCCAGGTCTGTGCTGCAGGCTTACTCATATTTATAACTAGAATTAATTGCTTTTATGTCAAAGAGCAGATAGAATAAGGCAAGAGGGAGAAAGAGGAAGGGCAGTGGTACAGATCTGGTTCCCTCAGCTTGAAGACCTCTGCAAGCCCGTGTGGTTGCTGCTGCTATGTTCAGCTGAATGCACGCCACAGTGGAAGGCAGCAGTGAAATGGTTAAGAAGTATTGGCCAGGCTGCTTTAGAAATCCAGTACGGGAATAACAGGGGCTCTTAAGACTGGGACTAAATTGTAATGACAGGCTTACGTGGACAAAGCTAGTGGGGAGACTTTAATTTCACCAGTGCTCAGGAATGGAAAAGAAATGAAAGCTGGCACATGATTCTGTTTCCACTTATGAAGCACCCATCTGCCTTTTTAAAATTCAATTTATGGGAATGGTGAGTAAGGCTGGGCCAGTTCTTAGCTATTAGATCCATGCCATTAACATCCCAGCCGCTTCATTGTATCAATAGCATGCACTGAGCGAGGAACATCTCTCACGCAGGATTGGCAGAAATTGATATTAATAAATGGATCTAATATTCTTAAATTTGTATTCCTTCCCAAGACTCGCAGCGACCCCAAAGGGCAGAAGAAATAATAAGTAAAGGCCTAATTCATTATTTATAACCAGACAAACCAGGGAAGTAACTCTGGGAGATTACCCGGATAATCCAGCATTAGCATCTTGTTTCAGAGATCTTTATTAGTGCTCACGAAAGGCTTCTGGGAGAGCAAAGATGGTACAGTAAATTCATATGCTAGCCTTTGACCCTGCCTAGTGCCCTGGCCTTATAATTTACTTTGGGATGTGTGGGAGTTTAAGAGAAAGATAAACACTGTTGGGTGAAGAGAGAGGAAAGGAGGTTGAAGAGGGGCAGTACCATTTTAAACTGCTTGGAGTGGATTTCAGAGTCGTCAGCAAGGCTGCCTCTGCAGTCATGCACCACGAACAGTGTCTAGCTGCTGTCTCCTCTCTTGCCTGGTTTATGGGGCCAAATGAATTTTGGGAGGCACTCCTCAGTCTTTTAGACCCTATTTTACAGAGTGGAAAGAATAATATCACTTCCTAGAGATGAGGCTCATGAGGTTAATATTTATGTGATGCTCTGAGGTTAAAACACATTAGTTCTTGTAGTCAGTGTCTGTTATTCTTTCTTAATGCAGGGACAGCCTATAGGCCTTTTGAAAAATCATTACTGTTCTGTCCCTTGTTGTTTCTGTATATGGTATGTAGATGATTTTGCAGAAGGAGGGGACCAATTGCTGAGCTGCAGGTTGTCCTCATTGGGCTTCTTGTTGGTTTGGGCTTTTTTTCCTGAAAAGGTTTAGAATGGTCTCAGGTTGCAGGAATGAAACCAGCTAAAAGGTCACAAATAAATTTTTGCAGGAAGATGTAGAAGAGAGTACCATGCGACAGAGAGGGAGACGCTCCTTCTGAGATTCACAGCTCAGTTTTGCAAATGTGAAATGTTTGAATAAGTTATGGGAAAATAATTTAATGCGTGTTTAGTCCTGATAATACCTTCGGCTCTTTATGCTTTGCCAAGCAGTCCTTTATTGCGTAAAGAGGTTTGCTTTTGTGTACTAATAACAAGGAGATGGGAGATATGCTTCTTGGAAAATTCATGGGGACTCCCCTCTGGATGGCTTTTTGATTGGGACTGTTACTGATCTTAATTCTTTGTGTTCATTGTTGGTCCAGATATCTGGGCAGACAGTTCAAACAGGAGCAGAGCAGGCTGTCAACAGTTAATAGAGTAGCAGTGCAACTACTTTGCATTTATATTGTACCTTCCCTCAGAGGATCTCAAAGTGTTTCCAAATATTAACTAATCCCCACTAGACACCTGCCAGGTAGGTATAGTCAATAATAAGCCCATTTTAGATGAGGAAGGCTGAGGTGGAGCAATTTAACGGTTCCGTAACAGATCAGCGGCAGTGCTGGGAATAAAGCCCAGGACTCCCAGATGCCAGTCCCTGGCTCTGATATACTCTTCTTCGCTTCTTTTTCATCTGAATGGATTTACCCATCCCTAATACAAAGCAGATCAGATCACCTACCGTGTCTGCATACACAAATTTCCTTTAAACACTAGCTGTCAGTGGGCCTTTTTGTAAAATTACACGCGGAGGAAAGAGAGAATATTACCATCTGGGATACCATATCAGCACTTCTAGAGATATTTGGTACAGGATGTATCCAGCTATAAATGAGCTAGAAGCCTACAGTCTAACAAAAGCAGGTGGAACCTTATCGGCAGCAATGAACAGTTTAGGAAAGGAGAGTTAGCAGGATTATTAACCCTCCTGAAATAGATTCTGTCTTCCAAAAGGGAAAATATTAATGTCCATAAATGAAATAATTCACAGAAAAACAATTTGCAATACTTAATTAAATGAATAAGAATATGCTAATGCAGAGTTAAGACTGCACGAGGGCTTCTACTACATTGCATGTTAAGTATGCAATTTTCATACACTCATAACTCTGTTAAATCAAAGCCAAACTTCTTCCAATTTAGGAAAGCACAGACTCCTCATTGAGACTCTATGTGCCATGTTTCAAGCACAAGCCATGCTTTCTGGCTAGAAGGCTTTTGGGTTTTGTTTTCCTTTTTTTTTTTCCCCAAAGTGTGCTTTTCATCATTCTGTAACTCACAAGCAGCTGAAGTGATTTTTCTGAGATGATTCAAAACACTCTTCAGCTCTGGGAAAACAGTAGATTGTGAAGTAGTTTTTTGAAAGTGTGTTGAAATGGACTGGGAACGAGAAGTGTCTCCTAGCTGTACCTGCTGAGGGTGCTGGCAGCTCTGCCTGCAGTAAGCTTATCATTATGTGAATTGCATTACTACTGCAAATTGTGCCTGGAAGCAATGGGCACTATACTGCTGCCAGAGCCGTACTGTGATTCCAGATATACCTGCTACCAAATGGTACCTAAGTTACTAGGTCTTGATATTGTTATGGTACCAGTTCTTTGCCACTATATCTGGCCCAGCTGTCCCACCTGCTGATGTGGCCTTGTCATTTTAGCTAAGGGCTGTCAGGAAAGAAAAGCCTAGTCCTTTCCCTGAAAGGGCTTACGCATGTGCTAAGAGTGGGGGATGAAGTCCAAGACTCTTTTGGGGGGCCTCAAAGTGTGGCGTGGTCTATGTGCTAGCTCTCTGCCTGGCATGTATCAAGGAGTGCAAGCTGCAAGCAAGCTGATTTTGCCCTGTTTTGCTGGTGTGTGGCTGTGTGTCATGGAGCCAACTCTGTCGTAGGAGAGTGGTAGATTAGGTGGCTTTAGGGATGTCCTGTAAAGTGTCTGTGCGATTCCTGAAATGGTGACAAAACTGGGGTAGGACTGAATCCCAAAGGTGCTACTGATCTCATGTGTGAGAAGAGCAGGAAGAGGTGCTGCTTGTCTCTCAGGATGAAGTCCTTTCTGCTCCAAAAGCTTACAGAAGGAAAAGAAATCAAAAGGAAAACATTTTAAAACTGCTTTTGCTATCTTCTTTTATGGGTTTCCTCCCTCTGCCAACACAGGTACATTTCTGAAGCTGCTGGTAATGGATTGCCTGTGCACATTTTCTGGTATCAACCTACAAACATTACCTCGTGACACATAAAATGTCCCAATAATCTTCATTGGTCAGTGTGCATTTTTTGGGACCTGCTTGCCTTGAGATGAGACCTCTTCAGGGTTTAGATTTGCTTTCGCAATGGTAAGGAGATGCCATTCACCACAGAAGCATTTCCAAACAAATAGGACCCCTTTTGTAGAAGTGAGCTCTATTCTGGGTTAATGATATTTTAAGTTGAATATACCTCCTTGTGTTTGCAGTGAATGCAGTATACTGGAGCTGACAAGCATACACGATAGCAACAACATTTTCCTGGAAAATGCTATTAAATACAGCCCAGAAAACCATGTTCTGGACACATCAATATCTGCTCTGGGAGATGGTTCAGGCCTTTTAAACTGATTCCTGATATTGCAGATTTCTCCGCTGCGTCCCAGTGGCGTTCCTTACATCTATTACTGTTTAACGCCTGGAGTCAGCTGCTGAACAACTAGTTCTAGGGTTGGGATGCGGGAATAGGGGGATTTGATTGGGAAGGGTGGGTTGGACTGAAGAGCACATGAGTGGAGGGCTGGGGACTTTCCAGGATGAACATGAACCACTGCTCTTCCTCGTCTGCTGTTCACAACACCCAGGCTGACTTCAGCAGGTGGGGACTGTGGGAGAAAAATGACAAGTGTGGGAAGAGGAGTGTATGGCTCTTGTGCTTTCTTTGCTGAGCTGAGCTCTGTGCTTACTTTTTCCTCCTTACGAGAACGCTGGGAGAGAAATTCCTGCTAAAATCCCAGGCACAGGGATTTTAAGGGAAGAATACAGCAACAAGAGGGAGGAGCACATGTGAGAATGGGTTTTAGCAGCTCATTTGAGTCAACGTGACCCAAACCAGAAGGCTCTGGCTCTAACACAGAATGACTTATTCCCGTGCTGCCAAAACGCACACTTTTGCGTATACTATCTACTGCTTCATGGCTCTTTTAAGGCTGATATGATAGAGAATTCTCTCCCATGGTATGTGATTGCTCGGGTTGCAGGCTGTTTGATACATCTAACACACCATAAGCACAGGTGCTTAGGTAAATATTGCCTCTTCCTTGTCTGAATCAATACCCGTGCTGATCACTTTGTAAATTGATGTGCTTTGATGAGAGAAGAGGGTGCAGTTTGCTATTTCACAGTCATTCTGGAATATCTTTTTCTTCAGATTGTTTTGCTTTTATGGGACTCTGGCCCATATTCTGCAAATAACCCTGAAATTTTAAATAGTTATATATAGTTGGCCAAATTCTTCCCTTGGAGATACCAGTGTAGTTCCCATGGCATTGCTGAGAACCCAGAACGTGTTTCTGAGGACAAGCTTAAGCCCAACAGAGCCATTTCACTCCAGGCATAACACTGTTCAAAGTCAATGGAAGCATGATTTGAGCACATTGTGTTTATATTTTTACAAGTGTTTTTCTATATTCCTTTATTTCACACCAGGCTAGAATCCAACAATGCGAATACCAGGCAGAAAATTTCTCTTTTCTTCTTAACCCTTGTTTTCAGTGAGCTGTGCACGTGTTTGGGAAGTATAGCATGCTGATGGTGGGATGTCATGGTGGCAAGCTGGGGTTGTGTTCAGGACACTCAAACTGAAGAGAGCAAAAGGTAGGAAAATTGGCTTGGATTTTTGGAGATGTTAAGGTTGCCTTGATTTGCTCCCACTGAAGCTGGTTTATAATGTTGGCTTCCACAGTGGCAGAATGAAGCTGGAGTGAAGTGCCTTGGAAAAATCTCATTGCTCCCCAAAAAAGGTTGGTTTCTGACCAGTTAAAATCATATTCCTCCCAGGTTAGCTGTCTGAGGTCAGCTCTAAGGGCCAGTAGCCCCATTCACTTGGTTTAAAGCACCAACTGCCTTGCTTTCACAAGGTTTAACACATGATTAGCGAGATTGACTTGACATAGGTTAAAATCCTCTGCGGGGAGACACAGGCTAGTGCTTGTATCTCTGTCACAGTTGGCCTGGGAGGTACCTAGGCTGTGTCAAGCTGTCTGTGGTAACAGCTTCCACCCTGCAAATTTGACCCACATTCCCGAGTCTTCCCTGTTTCCTCTCTCTTGCTGTGTGTACTCAGGCCTTTTTGCATACTTGTTTGCTGAGATGCTGTGGGAGCTTTTTGTGGCCAATTGTAGGACAATGTATCTCCTAAAGGAAACTATGAAAGGCTTTGGAAGGCTACCAAGATGGGAGCTATTTGGACTGCTGTGAGGAAGCAGTACATGGCATCTAATCTTTACTCACACCCACAATAAAAATGTGTCCAGACTTGGGCTGAGAGGTGTCTGTGTAGATGACGGGGCATTTTATGCTAAATCCTGGGTTAGAGGGAGTCCAGTGCGCACTGTGTGCATGCTTTAATTGCACAGCTCTCTTGACTCCACGCAGATAGGTTTGAGCCTGTCTTGGGAAATGGTGTAGCACCCATGTGGTTCTATTGTGAGAGCAGTTTAAGAGGAGCAAATCTAAGGTAGTCAGTGCAGTTGGGCAGGTACAAAGTGTCTGGGCATGTGCAGCAAATCTTGTTCTTGGACATTAAAAAGATAATCTTGGCAAATTCAGCTGTCTCCTCAGCAACTGGCAACGTGACAGGAAAATTGGCCAGGCAGATTTCCAACTGGTTTGGTGGCAACCCTGATTTAAGACAAATATTCCCTGTCAGATTTATTTAGAAGCTAGAAATACCTACTTCCTGGTCTCCCCTCATCGGCTTCTTATTGTTTTGCTGCCTGCTTCTTGCCATCCTATTTTCTGTTGATTTAAGGCAACCGTTGGCTAGGGTGAGTGTAACCTGCAGTTACATAAGACACACGAAAGCACCTTGCTCAGCATTCTGCACTCAAACCAGTTCCCATAGGAAAGGCTCATGCCTTGGGGATGTCCCTGCTTCCCTGTCCTATGGTACTTGCGGGGTGGGCTTGCTCTGGGTAGCTGAAGACTTGTGTACCTCTCAGTGTGCAGTTTTGAGGGGGACTTTGCTCTCTCCGGGACCCTCGGACTGGCAGCGCAGTGGCCTGCAGGGCAGCGAGTGCCTGGGGACAGCTGCCCTCGGGGGTCAGGACAGAGTACCGCTGTGTTGCAGAGAGATACTCTGGGTGCAAAGACCTGGGGTGCCTGCACCCTGGTAGTACTGTTTTGACAAGTCACTTAAGTGTGGGCATTTAAAGCCTTTAATAACTGTGTGTGGAGAGAGAGAAATTAAGCCAATTCTGCTAGACAGAAGTGGCTGTGAAGATCTCTTGGGTCCTTTAGATCCTCTTCCCATCCAAGCTGTGCTCTGGAAGAGCTCTTAAGGTAGAGGGGACTTTGGTGCAGGCTGTGCCCCCAAATCAGGGTCGCCTTCTGCCTCTGGGCTGCAATCGCTGGGTACCAGGGCAGGGAGAGGCAGCCCTGCGGGGAGCCCCAGCCGCTGGTCGCTGCAGGAGGGGAGCGGTAGTGCCTCCCGAGCAGCAGCAGCTCTGTGCCCTGGCTCTGTGCAGCCCTTTGCGATCCTCCCCCGCCCCCGACCAGTGCTGGTGCAGAGAGAGCTCCTGGGGTCCCAGAAATACCCCTGGGCGCTAGCATGTGCCCCGTGCAGTCTGCAGGGCTGCTGCTGGGGAGAACCCACATGTGTCCTGCCATGTCTCGTCCCCACTGTCCTTAATCCATTGTGGGGTCACTCTTTGCTTTTCCTTCGTATTGCTACTGTACCCTAAGGAGGAGCTGCCCCCTTTGCCTTTGGGTAGCTGGAGAAACATAGGGCAACTGTGAACTCAGGGCTTGATATTGCAGCTTCTCCTCTGGAGAGCTCAGGAGGGCGTTTGGTTTGTGCCGGGCCTTTTTCATGGACGTTTGCTTGGGAGATCATTAGGGGCTGCGCATACTTGGATACCAAAAAGGAGCAAACACTAAGCTGAAGTTTTGTAGCTCAACTTTTGAAGGTACAGCTTTGCAATAGCCAAACCTTGCTCTACGTGGCCACATGGGTGTGTAAGTCTCGCTGCAATATCCAGCATACATGGGACAGAGGGCTAATGGCCTGTACTAATAATAGAGCTGATGCTGCAAGAGGATGCACTGAGGCTGTCTTCCTCCAAAGTCTTCAAGTTTTTTATTTGTACACCTCAAGATGTTTCCTAAGTGAGGTGCAGATTGCTGGAAAATGAGTTTCAGACTTCTGACAGTGGGCCTGCTAATCCAATTCAAAATTACTCCCTGGGCTCCCAGGAACATGAGGAACATCGGCTGAACCCTGCTTCTGTAACCTGTTATGGAGGGAGGCAATGTCCTTTTGAAGCCGTAAAGCTGCTGTGCTTGCCCCATGCAATTTCCTTATTGTTCAGCCTAAAGGCCTTCAGGAAAGTGCCAGAGACACCCCACTGACCTCCTTGCAGTACATCCCAGAGCTCTACAATCTGATATTAATTACAGTGAGGCTCTATATTAAAGCAGAGATTTGCCAAGTTACCATAGGGCTTTCAATACGTGATTCACATTAATTTAAAGTGGAACTAGATATTCCCTCAAGCAGCTTTGGAAATCTCATAAAAACAGAAAGGTAAGAATTTTGCTGAATATGCCCTGTTTAGCCAGGGAGCTATCTAGTGGTCACCTGTGTGAACTACAAAGGACTGTCCATATTGCTTATTGGTTGCTCTGTCCCTTTTCTCCCTTGTGCTCTCCACGTTTGGGCCCAGCTCTATTGCCTTTAGCTCTATTGCTTTATAGAGACCCTAAAAAGTTGTGACACCTCCACATGCAGAACCTGATTCTCTCTCACTTGGCTTAGTCCAGTGGCTCGTGCTACTGTCTTACACTGTCCTCTTGCACTTGGATCTCTGATGTAACTTCTTGGCTTTTTTAGCTTTTTTAGCTTGGGAGGACCTGGCAGTTGGTCTCATGGGGCTGGATAACCATACGACTAAGCAGTCATGTGGCTTCGTAGGGCTTCCACTGGGATAGAAACAGATCCTGGGATGCTTCTGCAAGGTAAATCCTTTTTCCAGAGAGAACCCAAAATGCACTCTAAGCATATGCATTGGCACGTGAAGCGAAGGTCTTTTGGGACATGGGGAAGTTGGCTTTGTATTGAATGCTCCAGGAAAAAAAAGGGCCAATTTTTTTCTAGTTTAGTGAAGTAAGCTGTGTGAAACAAGAAAATTTCCTTCAAAGTACCCTGGAAGTTGCTAGGAGTAAACTTCAGCTATCTGCAGCAAGAGCTGGTCATTGTAACAGAGCCTCTGCTCAGCATCCTTGTGGAATCCGGGTCACCTCTCCAAATGCCCTGCAGCAAAATCTCTTCCTCGGATTCTCAGCAGAGGAGATGTTGCCTCTGTGGTACCAAGATAGATCCTCCCACTATGCTGCCTGCTGAAAGTTATCGCTTCTCTTAATCCAGCTACTGAAGCAGGAAATGGGGTCAGGGCGTCACAGAGGTGCTATGTGTAGTATGGGCTCCAGGCAGCTGTCTGTCCTGTCCGCACCAAAGAGGAAAGTTGCTTTCAAGTCACGGCAGTGCTGCCTAGTGATCTCAAAGGGGCTTGGAGGAAGGGACTGGCATGAGGGAATCTGTTTTGTGTGAGGAGGAAGGATTTCCTGCCTCTCTCCAGTGATTATAATTTGTCTTCTGCCTTCTCTTTCACTTAGTTTCCCTTTTCTCCCCTTCCTCCTTCAGTGTCTGCCATCTCTTGCAGCTTCCTCATCTTCTTCAGCTCGATACTCTTTGACAGCAGCTCTGGAAGGAAGGAACAACCTCAAGCAGCCCTGTTCCCTTCAGAAAAGTCTTCCTCATGAAAAGGGGCAGTAGAGTTGGCCCCTAGAACACAGCATTTCCCTGTCAGGGCAGTGAGTGCACTAATAGGCTTTGATTGCCCTCACCACCCTCTCTGCCTGTTGGTCCTGGAGCACCGTTTAAGGCCTGGGTTTCAGTCTTTTCCTGAGCTCTGCTGTACCTGCTCCCAGTCCTTTTCTGAACTGAGGATTGTTTGGATTTCCTGGATTGATCTCAGACCCTGTTGGTTACCTTGCTTTTGCCTGATGATCTGTTAATAGGATCTGTTTTTGTCTGTCTGGATCAGGTGCTGTGGGACTATACCCTGTTGGTGAGGTCATTGCCCAGCCTGGCTCACAACCACCCCCTGCTTCCAGGCTTTTCTGCATTTATGGAAGAGCTGGACCTTGCTGTTCCCTGACACTCCTTTGAGAGCTTAAACTTGGAATAATTTTATCTCTCAACTGCTTTTTGTCCGTTTCTAATGATAAAGTTTAGTCCTGCTTATGGACCTAGGGGCTGGTTTTGCTGTCTTGATGTTGTCTTATTGGCTTGGTGACTGTGTGCCGTGTGGTCTGCATGTGAGCAGGCAAGAGTGTTCTGGAAGGTGGTGGCTGTTGCCTGTACTCCCAGGCTGTGCAGTGCTGGTGGCAATCCCAAGCAGTACTAAATTCCATTTCACTTATATCTACAAAAGCTGATGCAGTCAAATAAAGCTGTTCTGACAGCAGCCTTTAATAGCCTTGCTGTCTGCAAAACCCCGGGTTCCTGTACTTGCTGACAAAGAATATGTGTGTTTAGAAAGCTGAATTTAGTGTCTTAGAGCTAGATTTACAGTCTAACTGTCTACTGAGTACCTGTATACACAGACTACTATAAAAGACAGTGAAGGGGAGAAGGAAGGGGGGAGGTGGTGTATGTTCAAACAGACCAAATGGAAAAAAGGCAGCAGCTTTTGTGCATCTTGGCATACTGAAGTCAGCATACGGTTAACTCCTCCATTCTGGGGGCAAGGAGGAAGGCAGCAAAGGGAGTCCAAGCCAAGCTAGTGGCAGCCAGACATTTCTCCTCCCACAGTGCTTTTGTTTTCTGTGGTGTGGGAGGGAGATGTGATTGAGGATGTGCTACAAGTTGCAGTGCATGGAACTATGCCTTGTGCAAAGTCCAACAGGCTCTTCATCTTCCTAGTGCTTTGCTTTATCCTTACAACATCCTCAACCCCTACCACATTTATGCCAGTGAGAAAAGTGCAAATGGTCAGTAGTGGGGGTGCTTTCAAGATGAGATGTGAGCCTCTGAGGTGTCTTTAGCCCTTGGAGTCACTAATGAGGGTAACCATGCATCAGGGCCAGCTGCAGGGTTAATAACAAGAGATCTGCTTCTGGTTTCTCCCTTCTGATTTTAAGAAAGTTGTGGCAGGAAGGAATTTTGGCACTCTCTGCCTTGTTTCACTTCTGTGTTCTGTTTTGGCTGGTACAGCTATGCTGATTTCTGCCTTAATAGATTAGGTGCTGTCACTGCACACAGTTGCATCCCACCCTAGGGGTGGCTGCATTTTGGTGATTCATACTAGCCCAGAGGAGTGCCTGCTTCTTATTCCATCAATTTGATGGAAAGAGGCAGTTGAGCTTGTTCATATGATTACTAGAATGCCTGCATGTCAGAAAGCTGTATTTGCAATTAATATCTGTACCAATGGCCTAACAGTTAGTCATCTTTCATTACTGTATGGGGATTCTCTCTTCTTCTGCAGCTTCGATGGCTGGGTCTTTCCTTGATGTTGCAGCTGGTCGAGGGCAGTCAACTGTTCTGATAGCTTTTAGGCTCGATCAGAAGTGGTTTAAGTGTGCTGTATGGCATGGAAGGTATTGCAGTGTTCCTCTTGTTGCTTAATATCTAAATGGAACTTCCAATCAACACCTCAGGTAGGATGTTAGAGACATGTTCTGGCTAGCCCAGCTAAGGCAAAGGATTTGTTCTGGTGTTTTTCCTAGGAGTATCTCCTATCCCTTTGGTGGGCAAAGTTGGTGTCGTGAAGACACACACGCTTCTCCAGGCCAT
This sequence comes from Astur gentilis, assembly GCF_929443795.1. Taxonomy (NCBI): domain Eukaryota; kingdom Metazoa; phylum Chordata; class Aves; order Accipitriformes; family Accipitridae; genus Astur; species Astur gentilis. Next base: position 4,547,014 of record NC_064889.1, on the reverse strand, counting down.
AATGCTCTCTCAGGACCAGGGTTTCCTGGTCTGTTTCGGGAGGAAAGTTAGTGGTAGGTAACTTATCCTCATTGTAATATCAAGGAAAAGGGACTGATTTGCAGATCATTTTCCCATGGATTTCATCAGCCTCTTCCTTTCTTCCTGCTGGACCACTTGCACTGCACTGAGGTGTGCCACTCGGCTCCTCCAATTCCTCCTGCAAGTCCGCACTATCTCTTCCTCCTGCCTCTGCTCTCCCTTCTGTTCTACTTTCTTCTTTTGCTCATGACTGTTTGTATTCAGGGTACTCCTGCTCTTATCCCTGCACAAGTTTCTTACAGCTCTCCTAAGTGCTTGTGTACCAGTGCATCCATAAATCATGCAGATGTGTGGGTGAGAACTAGGGGGCTTGAGCAACCACTGGCTCCCATAGCATCACAGGCCCTCAAAGCTAACAAAGGGAAGGCAGGCCCCTTTTCCAGAGATCTCACAGTCTAGCAGAGCGGCAAAGCTCCCTGGGTCCTGGAGAGCAGCCTGTCAGCTTGGCAGGGAAAAGGGAGGGCGGCAGTAGGTTGGGAAGGAGGACAGCTAGTATTGGACAGATGCTGAAGGTAGGGCTGGGGAACTGACTTGCAGTGACAGAAGGGCAATGAAGGAAAGGGTATGAGATGAGAATGAGAAAATGCCTCCTTTTGAGGGTGGGAGTCTTGTGACGTGAAGTCCTTGGCCATTTTCCAGCTCAGTCGTGCTTTTCCTATGCAACACTGACTGCTGCCCACGGCTTGGGGGGTGGAATACGTGCTGTTCTCTCAAGCAACCCTGTCCATAGGGTCAGAAGCGGAGAGACTCTCCTCAGTTGAATTCAGGCCTAGTGAGCAATGTGTCAGCTCTTTCCCCTTCAGCACTCGCCTCTGCCTTCTCAGCTGACTCTTCCTTTTAGAGGGCATCTCTTTTCCCAACCACTCCTGTGGCTGCTACAGAAATCACGTTCAGGTCTTATACCAGGCTTCTGTTCAGGCTGAGGGAAGCACTTTCTGCGGGCTCCCAAAAAGCATTTAGGTCATGTGTTATTCACTGGTCTACCTTGATTTCAGGGGTGCTCAGCGAAGCGGAGGCAGATGTGGGAGTGAAGCAATTAGATGAAATGTGGGAAATTCTATAGTTGGGGGAGTGGTGGAGAGGATGGAGGCCTTGTATGGAGCTCTGGGGCAAATCCTCCATGGGAATAGCCTAGGGTAAAACAGAAAAAGCAAACACAGCCCAAATTTCTCTAGGGCTGGGTGGCAGTTTTGCAACAGGTCTGCAAGAAGCTTCATCTGGCAGGTCTTAGCCAGGCTGCCATTCTCAGCCGGTTCCCTCGTGTTTGTTTTCCCATCTCTCCCTCCTCTCCATTTAGAGTGAGTGTTTGGGGACAGCAGCCTCATCTTCCTGGGTGTTTTGAAAACACTTAATACATACTTGGTGCTGAGTAAATTACTGCCATTATTATTGTTGCATTAACTAGCTCAGGGCCCCTTTGCATGCACAAGACCAGATCATTGTAGCAACTTGTTATGCCAGTGCTATGGCATAACAATCTAGAGCTCTCAAGTAAAGCTCTGGGCCTGCTGTGCCGGAGGCTGTGGGCAAGCAGGAGGGGTACGGACTGAGGCCGGCTGGGAAAGGGCTGGCTGTAGCATGCCCTCCTGCCCCTTCGGCTGGTGAGTGGTGGCTGATGCATGGGAGCTCCCACTCTACTTCAGCATTCAATAAAACAGTCTGCCTCAATCACTGCAGAGCTGGCAATCCTCGTTGAAGGACTGTTAGTTGGATGTGGCAGGCTTTCCACCTTCATTGCACATGGCCTGAAGTCCTTTGGTACTTTTTCCTTTCTGCAGTGTTCCTTGATTTCCCCCTCTTAGTCCACAGCTGGCTCAGCAGACGAGATGTGCTAAGTGAATGCATTGTTTGGCCTAAAGAGTTGGTGTGACTTGTCCAAGACAACACTATAGTCAGGAGTAAGCCCAGGGACTTTTGCTGCCCAGTCGTGTGTTTTAACCAGTCCGTCTTGCTCCCCAGGACACTTGGATCCTGTAGGAAGCACAGCAGATGGAGCCAGGCAGCAGGTCCAGCTCCAGCTGGCTGGCAGGGAAAGGGCGAAGCAGCAGCACCAGTGACCTTGCTGATTTATTCATTAGACAGTGTTTAGAAGAAGGGGAGGATTGATTTGTCTGTCAAATGCAACACCAAACCATGTGGCCTGCAAAGGGAGGACTAATTGTGCCGCTGACACAGAGGCCAGTACTGACTCATCCAGTCAAGCACCTTTTTATTATATTTTCCTGCTAGTCAGCTCTTCTTTTCATCTATCCTATTATCTTGGACAATTTATTGATGCAAAGCCAAATTTAAGTGGTTATTTTGCCTGTGAAAATGAGGAAAAAATATCTAAACTGAATACAGTGAGGTGTTGGATCAGTCTCTGCCTTATGGTTATTTGGAACCAGTTTTAAGCCATCCAGCTGTACAAGCCACAATAGCACCTCTATGGTAGCAAAACACCTTCAAGAGGCTGAGTCCCTTGTTCAAAAGCACTTTGTGGGCTCTTAAGAAAAGTGTCCCAAAGCATTCAGGATGTAGGTTCTTGATTCTTGAATCCAAGGGATTCTTGAAAGCACCAAACTGCCTGTCTGCCTGCCTTTGAAATCAGTGCCAGAGCTGCTTTTTTTTTTTTTAAAAAAAAAAATAAAGGAAAACTTTTTGTAAGTACAGTGTGATCTTTCTGAGGCTGCCATTCTTGAAGACAGGCAAGGGCCAAATTTAAATTGGCTGCTTTGCATGCAAGTAGTGGTACTGCTGGGGTAGCTCTCCACAGGCAGCACAAGTGGGCTCTGCCTGTTTTGTGAGTTGCTCAGGCACTGTCAAGTCTAAATTAGCATGGTGCTGAGTTAACATGTGCCTGGCTGGGTTGCATCATGGCGCAAACGTGAGCTCATGGCCCGTGATACATCATAACTCTCTCCACCACTGTTCCCCTGAACTGCCAAGCAAGTTGCTCTTCATCCTCATCTTTGCAAGAAAGCTGCGGCGTTATCCTTCCTAAAGACAAATGACCAGTCATGCAATCAATGAGGTCAGCCTTCTTTTTTCAAACTGTTTCCTATCTTGTTTGTCACCTTCACCTGCACTCCAGCAGAAGGCTTTGGCCTGTTCCCCACAGAGCTGAAGAGATTCCAATTCATGTGGGATACCTTCAGAGACCAGATTTTGTTCAGTCCTGGACGGCTCCTGCTAGGGGTTCCTAGTCCAGGCCTTGCTGGCAGTCTTTAAGGGTCAGTACAGTCATTTGGAAGATTTCCAATAACTGCAATGGGTGCTGAGCTGAGCCTGCACTGAGGGCACAGAAGAATTCATCGTCTTTACTAATTTGGTTCTCAGATTCTCCCCCACTGCTCTGCTAAACGGACCTCAACCCTGATCTTGAAGCAAGCACTTTGCTGAAATTTACACCCCTACAGAAATTGAATAGCTCCTCCTTTCACCTCCAGCCTCTCCTTTCTTTGCAGTTTTTGTTCCTCCTCCACAATTCTTGAAGGCCATTTATCCTCTAGTTGCAAAGTGTACCTCCCCCTCCCCTACTTTAGCTCCTTGCTGTCATCAGGCTGTTGAACATGATTCCATCCTGTGTTTCAAAAATAATCACTTTTTAATTATGTAAAGGAAAGGGGGTTGTAAAAGCCCTTCAAAGCCCAGTGTCTCTGAGTCCTGCTGCAAAGCAAAGCCAATGTGAGCCAGGCAGTTTGTTTATGTGTTCATAGCGAGCTGTTCCTTTAAGCCACGTATTACACCCTCCACTGGTGTTTAGTCATGAACGAAAATGCCAGCTGAGAGATTCCTGGGCTGTTTTGAAAGCAAAGAGGGATTCATTTGAACAAGAACTGAATGCCTTCCTCCCAGCTCCTTTCATCCCCACAGAGATAAATTAGGGATACTGTCAGCATGAGGGCAACACAGTTGGAAAGCCAACTGTTCTGCAGAGCGATTTCAGAAAATCTTGTGGATTTGGCAGAGAGGACATCAGCGAAAGCAGCCAACTACCTCCCAAAGGGTAAACCCCTCCCTGGGTCAGGGAAATGCTGCTTGCAGTTTGATTTGGTGCTTTCTGTCTCGCTATGGTGCTTTTAGGACTTTACAGGGAGTAATGAATCAAGGGACTCAACTTACTCATTCTTAAGACTTCCTTTTTGCTGTTATGCCCCTGTGAAACAATAATAACAAGGGCCTGTGAGAGATCCATTAATGTCTCTTATTCATACTGCCTGGTTTACAGATAATCACTAAACTGGATGCTTGCTAATAGATGCCATCTTGCACCTTTTTCTCTTTTAGCTGTGCCCTGCTTCTTCTCCCTTCACAATTCCTACCCAAAGCAATTCCTACCCAAAGCATCTATAAAAGAGTAATATTCTGCATTTGTTTAGCACCTAGCAGTCACAGAGAGGCTTCGGGAGCAGCGGTGTAGTCTGCCATGGGACCCTGACCCTCTCCTGTGTCCCAGGACGAAGGTTCCACTCAAGTGAGTTACCGAGTTATTGTACAGTTTTTCTCACCCTCCTAAAAAGATCTGCCACTGCCTGTGGGCCTGAGATATGACCCCTTGGGATGTGCTGTAATGAAAGTAATAGATGGGAGTTTAAGGGGCAATTGGTATGCATTTCTTATAGATGAGAAAATGTTTTTACCTGAGCCATTCAGATAATATAGGGGTAGATACAGTGGCAGTTCTGGGATCTCCCATTGCTGGGTCATGTGCATTATACGAGATCACACTTTCTGTTGTGAGGTTGAGGGGGAGAAACTCCAGGCTTGGACACTTACCTGGATTTCTGTGGGTGACTGCTCAAAGGACAAATCCTGCATGACCACACATTCTCGTGATTCTCTGCACCTGAGCTGTGATGAAGTTGAAAAAGCTACAGGAATACAACTTTCCTACCAGCATCTTGGTGAGGCTGGAGTGAGAAAGCCCAGGAATGGGTAAGCCTGAAGAACAGACAGGTCTCGCAAAAAACAACAAGCAGACTTGAGCTTTTGGCATGAAGGATTGGGGGAAAGGCAAAAGGGAGGTGGGATGGTGAGGGATAGGCAGGAGGAATCTGAAGATTTCTATCCCAGCTCTGTACCTACCTTGAAAGGCAAACTTGGATCAGTGTTTTCAACCTGCCTTGCCTCAGTTTCCTATTTGTAAGATATGGTGAGTGATTCTGAGCTTTCATATGGATGCAGCCGTGCCTGGGAGGACTGGTATCTGCAGAGTATTGTGATCCTACGTGTGAAAGAAGGGCAAAGTCCTCTTTATTGATACTGCATTGTACCAGTCAGCAAACAGCTGTGTTCAACATCGGAAGCCTTCCTACACCAAGAGAGGCCCATGATTAAATCATCCACCATCCTGAGGACAAGAGGACCCTGGAGGTTAGGCAGTATCTTTCCCCAGTGGAGCTGCATGCTGTAAGCCTGTGTTAGTTCATTTACATATTACACACTGCTGCAGGCCTCACTGCAAGCCTGAGAATCAGTCAGAGCAGTGATGCATTCAGCTGTCGCGCTGGGATTCAAATCCCTTACAAGTCAGTTCATCTCTTGATCTTGAAAAGACAAAAGTAATGAACCCCTTGAAAGAAGGTTGCTGTTTGTCCTGTTGTACTACCACATTGTTTGGACACCAGTTAGAGGAGGCTAGAGTCAAAGCAAAAAACTGTTGAATGAATAAATCGGCTTAGAGAGCTTTGTAGCGATTTATTCCGCTCTTTGGTCCTTTGGGCTTGTGTGCAGCTCATAAACGAGCTTATTATTCTATCGTGATTCATAGCTTTGTGGCAGAAGCAGAGGGTATATGTGCTGCCAGGGAAGACAGAGGGGTTGGAGATGGAGTATTTGAAGTGGAGATCAGGCAGAGGTCACAGTGGAACATGGAAGAAGAGGGAGAAGCAGAGGCTGTCCCTGCAGCCAGCCATTGAATGACAGGGCTGATGGATTGCTGCGTGCACAATGCAGCTGGTGCGGGAGATGACCCTCCATGATCAAGGCTTAATTTTGTCATTGCTCTTTGGCATTCATTTTAGAGATTTCAGAGATCTCCTAGTCACAGGAAAATGCTTTATAGATCTCCTACTGATATGAAGTTTTGTGATGAGGCTGTCTTGAGAGAGGCTTCAACCCTCCCATCCGTATCCTGGGACTTCTCTATTCTACTTCCCTCTTCACAGCAGCAATTTCAACCTTTCTTCACATCAGTGGCAGAGTTTCTTACTGGCATGTTCTGTCCTAGCATGCACCAAGGCACCTTAGAAGTCCCTTGTGCTCCCCTTATCATATATGACATGGTGTCCTACTTACAGTGCTGCACATCTGGTTTATGCATGTTGGGGTCCCCTCTGTCACTGGAGATTAATGCTGCAAACAGAAATCAGCAGGCGGCTTGAGATTGGGCTTCAGGATGTCCCAGCCCATCATCCGTGTGTCTGATCTAATCTGTCAGTCAGCCTCCTTGGCAAGGGGGTGACAGCGTGAGCCAGGCTGCTTAGCCAGATGCTGTGGTATGTTTGGTGTTTCAGAGCTGTCAAGGAAAAAAGGAGAAGGTCCGGCCTTTAGCATCTCCCTTTGTTTTTCCAGTGTGAGGCTGAACTGCATCTGAAGGGATGGCGCACCGCTCTGTGCTCAGGGAATGAGCAGGTGGGCTTTATTCTCTGCACCCATGTCAGAGGAGCCCAATAAATGCTGCCCATATCTAGTCCTTTATTTTCACAGAGATCTCCTCAGCAAAGGCATCAGCTCTTGGCAGAGCCCGACAGCTGCTGGTGCAGCTGTGGCTGTTTTCTGCACCATGACCTTGGGAGGCCTCCTTTGCACATCCTCTAGAATCACAGTGGGACTCTGGTCTTGTTTGCTTTTCCTTTGGCCAAATGCAGGGATTACTCTGCTGAGGTTATTTGCCCACAGTGGCACAAGGCACAGGAACGTGAGAGAACAGCCCTTCTTGTAGTGTTCACAGAGACGCTGTCCTGTAATTCCTCAAAAATGTTTTTCATGAAAGACTCGGACTCCGGCAGTGCAGTAGTTCATCATACTGGGCAATGAGGTGCAGATTCTGTTCTCTACATGTGTACGTCATTGAAATTTGGATTAATCCCATCCAAGCTGAGGAATGCAAATAAACTGTGAGTGCAGTCGTATATGTTGGTGATGGTATTGCAGTCAGGTAGGACACAGTCACTGCGCTCAGGGAGAGAGAGAAATCAGCTCATCTAAGGCCACTTGCCTTCTGGCCATGCCCTCCTCTTTTGCTGGTTATAAAATGAGTTTGGGATCACTATTCTCCCATACTCCCTTGGGTGTTTGAGGTAATAGAGGTAAATGTAGGTCTCTGACCATAGGTAGGAGCCCTTTCTGAACTGTATCAAGAGGCAAATCATTCATCGTGACACTGTGGCTCTTTGTTGTAGCTCCTGCTGCAGTGCAGTGACAGGTGGGCACAGTGGACAGACTTGAGAGGGTTTGTGCAAGTAGTTTAGAGATAAAGGTGAATTTGAGAGTGCTTTGTTTGCCTTAGTGCAGTTGCTCTTATGTAGGCTATGTGAGATCAAATGTCCATCCAGCCAAGTTTTCTTTCTCCTGCAGTGGTAAATAGCGGATGCCTGAGGAAGAATGTAGGCACAGGGCAAGCATGTAGTGACACCTCTTTAATATACTCTCTCCATCTCCAGAGATTTATGACTTTCATAGCCAAATGTAATTTCATTACATTCAGTAGCTCTAGATGGGGTTTTCTCCCTTGAATTTGTGCAGTCGCTTTTTCAACTTATGAGAATTTATAGCATCCAGCCCCCTGAAGCAAGGAGTTCCACTGGTCAAATCCTGTTGGTGTCTAAAACACAAGATTTTGTGTTGGCCTCACTAGTAAAGCAAACCTAATAACTCAGAGCTGGAGGTCCCTGGGCAGATATCATTGATGGTTCTGAAAACTGAATGGGTTTCAGTGGAAACGTGAGTCAGCATAGTGTTGCCTGTAGCTTAGAAATATTTTCAAGACTCCTGGCACAAATATTTCTTCTAAAAACCAGGCTCTGGTTTGTATCTACCTCTGCTCCAGGACTCTGGGAGTTCCCTGAAGATGGGTCTGTAGACAGGCATTCATTTCTTCAAATCAGCTGGGAAACAGTAAGTGTAGGAAAGACAAGAAGTTTCTTTTTCTTATTCCCATCAGGTTACAGTTACATGCAATAGTGCAATTGCAGGTGCCTCCTACTTAGCGCAAGGTACAGGCTGTGTTCAACAGCTTCCACTACCTGTGTAGTGCTATAGCAATATTGCTGTACAAAAGCTAGATGTTGATTGTGTGTTTGACAGGCTCCTTTTGCCAGGTACTTAGGAGAGTATGACACTCCTGCTGCTGGGAAAGGACTCTGAATGGGAGAACCCTGCAGTGGGACAAGAGCAAGGGAGAGCAGAGTGGCAGAGTCTTTGCTGGTAGCGAGAAATGTAAATAAAGTTTCTGCTGATACCGCAGGAGCACTCAGCAGTCTCATCAATCCCTCTGACCCACAACCTAAAATTGAAGCCGAAAAGAGTGCATTTACTTTTCAAAGGAGGGTAGAAGGTATATAAGATGAGGCAGCTTATTAATTTGATGATCCTAGGAGTAGGTTAAAGAGGCAAGAACTGACTCCTTTTCTCCTGCACTTCAGTCACATGTGCAAACCATGCGACTGTGCTTTCAGAAATACTTGGGAGCAAGAGGTCTCCATCAAGGAGACAACTCCAATTCAGGGTGCACACAGATTGATGTCACTTTGTCAGAGCTGCACCTGCTTATGCCAGCTCTGAGGGTGGCTGAGGGCCAGACAGCACTTGGGTAATCAGATGGGAAATAAGGAAGTGACTTTGATTAAAGCTGAGAGACAACATGTGGGAGAACAGTGGGAGGAACCACTCTGAGCCAGTGGAAGGGAAATCTACTGGAAAAAATGATGGGGAAGGATTTCTGTTGTTTGAACAGATGAAGTAATAAGAAAAGAAAGGCTCAGAGAAGGCTGCGGGTCTTTGGGAGATGTGATGGTTTGGAACAGCAGCAGGAGAACAGCCAAATTCTCCTGTCATCACATTTCAGACCCACGATGGGCAAGTGGCACAACAGCTTTTGGAAGGAATGACAGAATACTAAAACCTGAAGACTTCTCCTAGCAGTGTGCCTAGGGGGACATGGACAACAAATGAGGGATCTGATCCTGGGATGTGCTGGCCACCTTCTGTTGTATGCAAAGGTCCTCCTGAGCCAGGAGTTCAGGATTTGGCCCTGTCCTGTATAGTGTATGCTGTGAAAAGCTTATGCTGGATTATTGCGGTGGTTGAGTCTCTGCACCCTCTGGGATCCTGCAGGGAGCTGGCAGATAGGGAACTCAAAGGGGTCGGTGACATCGCGTGGGGGGGTGGAGGCAGAGCTAACCAGGAACACTTCTATGGTGTCTATGCAGCAAGTCAGGCTCTGGGATCGTGAAATCTCCAAACCTGGGAATTTGTTCCACAAGCCTGCCTTACACCGTTTCGGGACAAGGGTGGGGAGGGTGGTGTTTGCATTGGTGCGTCTATCGGAGAATACTGCAGGAGCATGCTCGCTGGGGCAGCTGCTCTCCAGCAGCTCCAGAACTGCACGTGCAGTTTGCATGATGTGAAACTGGTGGGATCAGCAGAGCATGGTGGGCTTTGCTGCACCCCATCACCATTTTTTCTCTTGGCTTTGCTGCATAGCCTCCTGAAAGGAAAATGTTGTTGTTGGTTTTTTTAAGAGTTTCTTGGCTATAAATCTGACCCCTCAAAACAAGTTTGCTTGTTCTTTTAGTGAAGTATGTTCCCTCTGGTAGCTGAGATGTATATAAGATGGCAGATGAGCAGTGGGCAAAGGAGGAAACTCTGAATGAATAGAGAGAACAGTCACCCAACCTTCCTCTTGTCCTGGGGGTGTGACTTGTTAAAGCCATTAGATTTAGACAGAAGGAAATACAGAGGGGGGGGGGGGGGGAATATGCAAACTGCATTAGAGCTTTGAGCAAACCATTTGAGACCCTGTGCGATTGAGTCACTCTGAAGGGAGGTAGAGTCTGTCACACATACCCACTATAATGAGTATGAACAAACCCAGAACAGCTGGCTGTAGCATATGGAGCATCCAGAAGGGAACAAAGCTGAAATAATTCCCTTTCCTCTGCTCTTTGCTTATCCTGGCCCTGATTCAGAAGTGCTCTGGGGACAGTGCTCACCTTTAGGCCTGCACTTTAGGTCCCAATGATTTTCATGATAATGAGTTTCAATTTTTACTATAGACTTTATGAGTTTTCCGTGCAGGTAAGCACCTGCCTGAGTGCAGTTGGGGTACAGCATCCCTTAATCAGAGACTCCATAAGGGCTCTGGCTCCCCAGTGATCAGCACTGGCTCCTCTGTGGAGCTCAGGTGGGAGTCCAGCATGCACGCTTGCTCCTGAACAGGAGCTGGGGCTGTAGGTGGGTCTTCATGAAGAAGGCAAGGAAGAAACACAGGACAGAGTCATCTTGTCATTCACAGTTAGCTGATGGGCCGCTTTCTGGGCTACGGTGGTTTTACTTTTCCTTAGAGTTGATCAGGTTTTTGATTTTGCAATCAAATAGTTTCCTTCATCTGCATGCTACACAGGTGGAGATAGCTGCTCCAGGAAACTCAGAGGTGGCAGATTTGCTTGAGCCTTCAGAGAGAATCTTGTAGAGCTTTTCTGCTCTTTTCCACCTTTTTTTCCATCTCCATCAGGAGACACAGGGACAGAAGGGCACAAGCAGATAATCATGCCCCATTGCCAGTATTTCTGTCACAGAGCAGTGACAGAAGGAATGAATTGTGGCATAAGCAACATATATGCATGTATGAAAAATGTGAATGTGGCACAAGTGATCTTACCCATCATTTCTGGCTTTAATGCCCAGGGGAGGATAATTATCAGCTGCTCTTGCACAGGTATACGATGGTGGAATTGGGGAGAGTCTGTCAGAAACCAGTAAGAGGAGCAGAGGACATCACAGGAAAGCTGCTTACTCCTTGTTAAAAATCCCTCTGTGTGTGTGTACATAAGCATGTGTGTGTATGGGTTTTGCACTTGCCTCAGTGTTTTTGGGTAGGCTGTGAAGCAAATTTCCTAAGCAGTCTGCTCCTCCTGCTATGCAAAAGCTGGCCTGAACATTTGTTAGGTTAGTAAAAATGCATCTTTGTGGTACCCTTTAAGCAACTGCCTCATTTTAGATAAAAATCTATTTGTGCTTTTTAGGGCTCTTCGAATTTATTGGTTCCTCTGATATCCTAAACTTAGTAGTTCTTAACCCATCCACAAAATCTGCCAGAGAATCAGGATCGACAAGACCTGAATGTGTAATTGGAAAAAAAAAAAGTCATTAAAAAAACCCCAAGCAGCAATTAAATCAATGAAATCAAATTTAAAAATCAACAAAAAACCCAGCCCAAAGGTTTCAGGCTCTACTTTGAATGCCACAAGAAGGGAGTATAAAAGTACCCCCGTTTTTTTTAGGTTTTTTCCCTCTGCACCTCCTTTTTAAGTGGAGCATACCTAATCACTCAAGCTCCCAGTGGATGGACAGGGATTGTACCCTGTAAGCAGCTTGTGAGCCAACGGGGCAGCATGCGGTGGAGAAGCAGCCTGAAGTGAGTTAGAGCAGCTGTATTGCATGGTCGTTTATGGCTAGTAAGTGCTGCTGTTTGGGATTCTGTGGCCCCTAGCTCTCTTTGTGCTGGTGTTGAGCAAAGGCCAAAAGATACAAGAAGAAACAGAGAACCTGGAACAGGAAAAAAATTTTCAGCAAACCCCAGCATTGACATTACAACATACTTCCGATCTCGTAGGCAGAAGCAAAGCCTTGCTATTACCTGCTATTCTCAAAGGTACATTTCATCTCTATTCAAATAGTCATTCTACACCAGTTTTTTTAATACAGTCTCCAGAAGACTTTAATGTTAACATTAAAAAGATAATGAAAACAGGCAAACAGACAAATCGTGATGCCCGGTGCTCTGCTTCCTCATTGATAAAACATGAGAGCAGCTCCCCCCTGCAAGACTTTGACTTTCCAGACTGCTAGTCATTTACGTTTTTATTTGTGAAAAGGAAAAAAAAATGAGTTTCCATCATAGCACCTAAGCATAATAAAAAGGGAAAGCTTTCATGCGTTCTGCATGGGGCTGTGCTGTCAGGCTGTGCAAGTAGGTAATAACACGATTTCTTTCGTTACAGCCCAAAACCTGCCTTCCAGTTTGATCACAGAGCTCAAAAATATGTTTGCATTTGATAATATCCCTGTCCTGCTCAACCACAACTTTCTGCTTTGTACTTTTTTCCCTTTGCAGTGTTTTTTGGGGTAGTGCAGCCCTGTCCCTGCCAGTGCTGCTTGCATTGTTACTGTTAATAATTACCTATATTACAGTAGTTATTAGAGGCCCCAACTGTTACAGGCTCAGTGCATGTAAGAGACAACCTCTGCCTGAGGAGCTTAAGGCCTAAATAGGCAAGGCAGATAGTGGAAGTGTTATCAGTCTTATTTTTACACAGAGCTTAAATGACCTGCCGAAGGTCACACAGGGAGTCTGTGGTGGAATCATGACTCGAATACGGATTTCCCAGGTTTTATTTAAGCATCTAACCCAGGTTCCTTGTTAAAGCAGGCAGTTGTGAGAATGCTGCCTGTGTATGTGTGAGTCTTGAGTGCAATTCTGGGTTGTGTACTGGATTTGCATATGCTCTCCCGGTCCAAGCATGTTTGTGAGGAGCTTCAGGTGCTGTAATAAATGCACAGCTAGCAAATAGCAGCTACGAGATGCATGCTCACCTGGAATGCACATCTCTAAGTAGTTCAAGGACAGAGCCTTCAACGAGGTGGCAGATGTTGTTAGTATTCTTATTTAAGCCTTTACTATTTTTGAGTATGCTACAAAAATACGTGCAATACTTGTGAAATATAAAGGATGGTGATTGGTCTAATTTTGGGCTGATGAGGAACGCAGCCTTGTGGCTGGTGCACTTAGTTGTACAGGCCTTGATGTTCAGAAGCAGGTAAGCTAAGAATCTCAAACTTTGCAAGAAAGCCAACATTTTAAAGTGTTGTTACAACGTTTTGAAGTCTTACGACAAAATACACGCTTTTAAGAAAAGACTGTGAGGTGCACAGGTTCACATGTGATGGGACCCACGTGAGTGCTGAAAGTAGCATCCACATAGAAAAGCAGCTGTCCTAAAGAGCTTCCTTCGGCCAGAATGATCTACGAAGGACTGGAGAAAATGGTGATCCCTCCTCTAATTCCTTTTTGCCAGGCCAGGAAAGTTCCCTGGACTGTGCCTCTGCTGTATCTGAGGGTGTGGAAATGGCTTCTGTTGAGCTGAAAACCTGTGCTATGTAGGGGTCCTCTGTCTCTGTGTTTGGTTGAAGGAACGGCGTACAATAGTTTTGTCTATCATTTCTTGGAAACTGAATACAGGTGGGACTCTAATATCACCGAATTAGCCCAACCACCTTTCTTAGCTAATTGTTCTAAATGACACTTTAAAGAACTACTATTTTCCTTAACATTTCTAGTCTACTTTTCCATTGCCTGCAAGTACAAAATTCAATTTTCTTAAGTGTCAATTTTTATCTAAAATATAATACTTATTAGCAGTTTCAATGCATTTCAATATATCTTTGGTTTTCTAAATTATTTCACAAAACTCTTTACATGTATAATTGAAATTGACTTTAATTTGAAATTCAGCCTTAACAGAGTCAATATTTCTGCCATCTGTCTTAGCTTGTTTCTCAGGGAAAATGTTATTTCTATTGCTGCAAAGGGAAGGAAGGGATGTGATGTATGCTACAAGAGTTAGGAGGCTCAGGACCCAGAGTTTAAAGAACTTGTGCCACTTGTGACTGTAGGATTTCTGAAGCCTGTGCTCACATTATCGACTCTCAGTATGCGCTGTAGTCTGGGTACAGCTCCACAAAGTTTTTTAAGAAATTTTGGCCTTTGAGTAATATTTGTGGCTTCCTGAGAAGTCAACTGGTTTTTTTCAGTGGTTGAATTGGATTAAGGCAGTTTAGTTAATTGAAATGTGAAGGCAGACATTTGAGAGCTAATGCATATTGCTCAATGCAATTCCATTCCATTTTTTTTCTGGATACAATGTGTTCTTAGATTAAAGTTGCGTTTATGGCCAAATAATTTCTCTTCAATTCCCTTTTGTAACTTACCTTTCAATTAATGTGTTTTGCCATTGTTTTAATTTTAAAACTCTCTCATTAAAAAGCTTTTAGCATGTTGTAAAAGGACTGTGAGCGGCGTGGAGTACTGAAAGTGCCTCCCTGTGTTCATTAGCCTGAAAGAGCTTAAAAATTGCTACTGAACAATCCGTTCCTCTTCCCCTGCACCAAAGTCACTTCCAGTAGCTTAAGAACATTAAAAAAAAAAAAATCTTTTCAAATGTAGTGTATAGAAATGCCTTGTGGGAACACTGGAACGGTTTGGGAGATGAGTCAAAAAGATTTAAAACTTTGCAACACAGCCTCCTTGATCAAAGGATGATATATCCATAGTGTACTTGCTATATGATATATCCTTATATTCCATTAGCCTTGGGAAATACAACTCCTTATACAAATGAACATTACCAATTACAAGTGGAGACACTTTGCCAATATTGAAATAATTTCATTACAGTAAATCTTTAACTTTAAAAAATATTCCAAATGAAATTTCAGGGCTGCTTTCAAAGTGATCAAGAAGACAATGGGTTGCTTCCTTTTCAGCTTTGTAGTTCTAAATGATTATTTGAAATATTTTTATATTTCCAAAGCTGGTAGCATCAGAGACAGCAAATAAAATTGTCCTTCTCCAGCATGTCTGTATTTCCTGTACTGAAAAAGAAGTTAATATATTTTTGTCAATAAACAAAGATTTTACCTTATGAAGATGCAGTATTTTAGCTACGGGTTAATCTTGTAGAAACAATGTTATTTAATTTGCTGCTGCATTCAAGAGATCTTTGCAAACAACTAAATAGTGTTGTTGTGTGCCTTTGTGGTTTCACAGAAGCCACTTTGTTACTCTCTCTGTTTCCAACCAATAATCCTTTTCAGAAATTTTGTTCATTGAAGCTATTCTGTAGTAACCTTTACAATGTGTTGTGTGCATGTTGTCTTGCATCTGACAGTCTACCATGAGCAACTTCTTCTGTAAAACCCATTGTGAGTCTTTTGACAATTATAGCTACCTTCAATGATTCATGCAAAATCATTTCTCTAGTCATCTTGGAAAATACTAAATCTTCAGGAGATGTATCTTGAGTTATTGCTATAGTGCTGCTGTTGCCATTGAGGTTGTTACCTGACCAAGAAAGAATAAGTAAATAATTCTTAGACTAATTTCTTTATTACAGAGATCTCTCTCTGCCCCCCCCCCCCCAACCCCCCCCCCCCCCCCCCCCCCGTATCATTCTGGTTTGTGGACCAGCAACCCTCCAGATAGTGGGCTGTGATAAATATAGGGGGGGGGGGGGGGAATAATCTTTAGAAATCAACAGGCTCAGAAAATATGATAATCTGGGTGAACTTCTCTTTTAAAAATAGCTGTAGTCTACCCACTTGCCTTTTGGATCCTAGTGACAGTTGAGACCATTTCTGTATGAAATTTGTAAAGACGTTTAGGGTCCATTGGTCTTGGAGATGCTATACTAATATGAACTACTGCTGTTTGAGATCATTTACCAAACACTCGATCTCAAATAACAAGATAGTCTCGGGAAATGAAGCAGCCTTTGCAAGACAGCCTGAGTCACTCTGGACTGTCTCTGGGGGAGTGAGCATTTGAAGTACCTTTCTAAGTCAGTTCTAGTCCTTCAACTCATACTCATTGATTTTCTCCATTCTCAAGCTCTAGCCTCGCTGCGGGATCGGAGGGAGAGCCTGTGCTTACTTTTGAGGAAATCTCCGTCTCTTTTGTCCCCAAAAACTCTTGTCCGTTTCTTGCCCTGAGCTGTAAGAGAGCTCGTTATTTCTGCTGTGCTGCTGGCAGCTCTCCTCCTGCATCTGGGAACAGGCAGACATCCTGGCTCAGGCAAGCCCTGAAGGGGATGATTTCCCTCCGTGCATAGGCAGCTGAGGTTGGGCAAATATTGTCACAGTGCTCTGGGGCAGCCTCCACATAAAAAGTTTGATGGCCCTAGCAGAAAGATCTGCCACCATATTTCAAGCCCTTATTTTGCACACAGTAGCATTAAGTCTTTGCAATAAAATAAAATGATACTCACTGTGGCACTTGTTTACTTTTCATTTTACCTTAGTAAACTCCTGCAGAATTGTTCTTCCTTGCCTTTCTTTCCCTTAACTGGGTTACAAAGCCAAGAACAGAGCTCTGGAGTAATAGCAAGCAGAGCCACCCTCATGGTTCCCGTTTCTGGTCTGCAGTCTGGTGCAAGCTTCGTACAACAATTTGAAAGGTTTTTCTTTTTCTCAATGGAAATGTGTGGATAATTTCTGTTAAAAGTTTAGGTTTGTTCAGGTTAAACTCTTGACTGAAACAAGGTTTAATCAGCAGTTACACTGCTTAGTGGGGTTTTTTGCAGTGCTGTCTTTGATTCAATCTTCTCCTTTCTCTAGTGATAAATGAATGAAAAAAGGATGTTTTCTAAAAGAAGGGATGCTGGGCTACGCTTTGCATTGGGATTAGCTGGAGGGAGTGAAAATGTACCCCGTGGTGTCTGTGCGTTTCTACTATATTGGAAAAATGGATCAAATGTGCACTGGGTTTCAAAGTGTTTTGTAATCCAGGCAAAACATCTATGTGTCCAAATGTGTCATTATTAAAAAATATAACAAAGTAAAGGGAAATGTAGGCTGAGAGCTTAGACTTTGGAAATCTCCCAAGGGAAATAGTTTAAAACCTGTTTTGGGGGGTCTAGAGTGAACAAGGTATACTGGTAAAATTCAGAATTTGTTATTGTTAAGTCACTTATAGCTTAAACAATATTCTGAGAAAGAATCAGTCACTCAAACATGCCTGAGTAAGAAATATTGTCTGGGTATATACCAATACTTCAACTCTCCATGTTGTAAGTTGGAATCCTGAGGGGTTTTGTTCATTTGTTTTGCGGAGGTGCTGGAAACCTGCAGCTTCCACTGAATTCGGCGGGTCTCGAGTGAGGTCCCTGGTGAGCTGACAAAAGAGGACAAGGATAGTTGAAACATTTTCCATCTCAGCCTTGCCTAAGGCACTGGTTCTGGTGCGTGTAGGTGTCAGTCGGATTTCTGTCTTATTGGCAGTGTTTAAAACGGAGACCCAGGCCCAGAGCAGCTGCTGCTGCTGCAAGTCAGAAGTTGGGAAGAGAGGGATTCATCACCAAAGCTGCTTTTTGCCTGGCTCTGGTCCCTCACCCTCACAAGCATTAAAAGTTAACCAAACTTATCTCACAACAGAAAGATGATAAACAGCCAAGACCTCCCCTGAATTACAGGCTGGTTGCAATGGAAAGCAGACGTGCAACCCCCTCCCAGAGCAAGGAGCTGCCAGTGGGCACCCGCTGGAATGTTAAGAGGGAAAGAGAGGATGATTTTCTTGCTGATGAAATGCTGCTTTGCTCAAGGGACCATATTATTGCTGTTATTTATTATTTATGCACTGCTGAAGGTGTGCACAGTGCTTTATAGTGCAATAAAAAAAAATGACTGGTGTCCAGTCCCTCGGGGTGTTGCGCCACTGCTGAAGTATGGCAAAGGGGCAAGGTGAAGGGGTTGATTCTCCCTCCATGACGATGCAGGGGTTTGTTATTGTTATAGGGTATCCTCTTCGGACCACTTGGCTGGGGACGTTAGAGTAGCTTTGTCACCGTTTTGCACAATCGTCTATGATCGTGTTTGCAAGGGCATGTACCCTGTTTGATATGCATTTGGAGTCTGGCAGCAGTGGGAATGAGTGAACAATAAAAGTGCCACTGTCACAGCCCCAGGTTTTTTTTTATTTTTACAGATTCTCAGCCATCTGCTGCCTCACCAGCTGCTCACAGTGCAGCGCAAAACTTATCTCCATTCAGGAACTCAGCCCCTCAAGGAGGGCAGGGGCTGTGGGCTTGGAGGTGCATAACTGACCTCCTATGCACTGTCTCCAGGGCCCAGACCTGGTGTCAAACTCCAGAGAGATGGGGAGTAAACGCAGGGAAAGGGTAGAAGAACTGAGGTTCAAACACATGGCCACGTGAACCCTTGTTCACCCCTTACAAAATACTGGCCATAGAGTTGTGCTGGCCTGCAGAGCAGTGGGAGGGAGGCTGTAGGCCTGAGAAGACCACAGGAGGTGGCCCAGCCCCAGATTTGACAACTTCTTTAGCCATCATTAGGTTGACAGAAACGAGAAACAGGCATTCCCCCAAGAGCGTGGAGAGGTTCGAGCTCTCTCGCTGTCGTGCTTCAGCCAGCCCTTTGCCGCGAGGTCGGTTTTGCTGTGGAAAGGGGGCCGAGCCTGGTGGCAACGTAACTGGAAGCATCGCGGAGAAAGCAGCAAGTTCTGCCTTAGGGAAGCTCAGCAGCATGTATAGGGGAATAGAGCGAGACACAGCTATTGGAGATTTGTGGGGCCAGAAAGCCCAAGAAATCCTACTGCCAAAAAAGTGGCATTTGAGGCACCTAGCTGAGAATTTCCTAATTTCATTAAATCTTATTTTTATAATCCCCTTGGGATCGAGACAGCTGACCTGAATGCTCTCTAAAGCTACCCCTTGATCCTTCCTGTGCCTGCTCCCCAGAAATGGGGGTGATGCCGGAGCAGGTGAGGGAAGAAAAGGCAGGTTGGCCGTGGGAGCCAGGAGGGAGTGACCAGGTTTCCTCCTCCGTTCCCAGAGAGCTCCTCTGCTTTGCGTGTGCTACTTCAGACCACTCAGAGCACCCTCCTCCCTCCTCATGCGTTTATGCATTTTCCAATTAAATTTCCTCCACGAGAAGGAGAGAGGCACTCTGAAGCCATTAGCATTAGTAATTATGCAAATGCTTCAGGGAGTTGACTGCCCATCATTACATATAATTAATGTTTCTGGTTATGAATGGAGAGTTTGTTACTTCCCCCCTCCCCCCACCCGCCTTTTGTGCTGGAATGGGGTGGGGTAGAGGTGCAGGGGGGGTGATGTTACTGTATTTAATTTGCATAATCAGGCGGCCTGATTGGGTATGCATGAGGGTAGGGGGGACCTTCTCCAGCGTGCACTCTATTAAGCTGGCAGCAGATCTCAGGAGGGAGATGCGGAATGTAAAGCAAGGGTGAGTGCAGCACAGTGACTGCAGACAGCAGACTCAGATTTAGGTAGCACCACCAGCACAAAGCAGCAAAGGAGGTACCCTTGGACTGGCATGGCTATGCACAGGTGTCCTGTACCTGGACATGATTATCCTGTCCTTTTGCTTTACTTGCCTGCTAGAAATGACATAGGGATTCTGTGGAGACATCCCATTCCTGGCTTTTATCTTGGGCAGCACGCCAAGTCCAAAATTTGCAACCTCCAAGGCCCACATAACATCATGTATTGCAGAGCTGGACCCCAGATACCCCAGACGGCACTGAGAGAACAGGCTTGGAACTGGCAGCAAGACTCAGCACAGCCTCCTTTTGCGCCCTGTTTCTCAAAGCTGTGTACAGAGAACTGGATCTGAGTATCTAAGTAGGCATGCTGATTCTCAGAGGGGCTCTGCATTATGTGTAGCGGGAGCTGTGGATGCTCAGTACCTCTGGAAAGCAGGGGGCTTAGAGGGGAAGGGTGTCTGGATGGGCTTAGGTATCCGTGTAAAAGCAGTCAGGACAGACAGTGAAGTGGCAAAGTTTTAGCTCGGGGCTCTACCTCCGAGGAGGAAGAGTCAGACTTTACCTCCTACGTCAAACATTACAAAATCCGGGGGTAGAAAGTTTCTTGTGCGTATTCTAGCTACAATGAATGTCCTGGGAAACCTCCCTGGAGATCTCCCTGCTTCCTGATACATGTGAAAATAGTGCTTCCTATCCACTGTAAAACATCTTCCTCGTGTTCTTTCCCACTCCCCGGTCACTGTCTTTTCACTTTTTGACTCTTCTGTTCCTCGTCTCTCAGTTTCATTCCCCAAGAACTCCATTTCACCTTGGTCTCCATCTCAAGCCTACCTTATGTCCTTTCCCACAATCCCTGGATGTAGGTAGTCCATCACCGGCCTCCAGACTTCCTTGGGTTTTAAGTGACAACTGTTCTGTTCCCTCATTCCTCCACAGAAGGCATATAACCCCTGGGTTTGGCTGATCAAGGACTTAAGAGAAACAGATACCAAGATTCTGAAGACAGTATGTGCCGAAAGGGATAATGCCCCAGGAGGGCATTGAAAGGATCCAAGCAAAGGAGAACAGGCATTCTCAAAATAGAGGGAGATGAACATAAGGGTACCATGGAGATGAGGAAAGCATCCATGCAGCAGAGATCACACTGGCCAGAGTGTCTCAATCAAAAAAGAAAGAGGGACAGCAATTGCTTAGATGGACTGTGGAGGTCCCATGCTGTCTGGAGTATTGTGTCCTACTCTGTGGCTATCATTATATTCCGTCTTGATTATAATCCATTGTTTGCAATGCAGATACTGGATATTGGATAGATGTCTTCTGGCATCTCCCTGTTTGGTCATCATGGGCAAGGTGTGAGCTTTCCCTAGCGGTGCAGGAATTTGCAGTGGCTCAGCAGAGGTTCCCAGAGTAGGGAAGGAGAAAATCAGCTTTGTTTCCCACCTTGTTATCCCCACAGCTTGTAGAAACATGAGTCAGATTTCCAACACAAATTCCAGTAACCCTTAGAAGAGGTGAGGAGCAGGACACACATAAAAGAAACAAAAAAATCCAGAAAAAATAATGTGTTTGTATGTGTGTGTTTGTTTATAAAGCAGAAGAAAATTCTGTGTGTGTGTTTGTATGTGTGTGTTTAGGTATATGTTTTTAAAGGAGTAGAAAAGTGGGGAAAACTTGAAACATTAAACTTTCAAAAAAACCCCAGACTCTTGATAGTGGGGTATTATGAGAAGACACCAATTTTGCTCTAAAGATTGGCTTTTGGTACAAGAAACTTGAGGCATTACTGGATTCTGTTCTTGTCGAGGTTTTGTTTTCTCTGACTTGAAGCTGCTTTGGAGATTTGTAGTTCTGAGGTTCATGTTGTTCAGTATTTTGTAAAGCATTTGTACACTTGGCCTGCTGCTAGGGAAAACCACTGGGGAAGACTCAGTAAGTAGAAGCACCTGTAAAATCTCCAATGTATACAAAACCAAGAGATCTGATTTGCTTTGACCAAGAACTTCTCTTAAGGATGGGAAAGGTCCCAGTACTCATCAGGAAGGCGATCTCTGAAGGGTTGGGTGAAATCCCAGAAGGCACTTGCTAGAATGAGAGTGGAGGTCTTGGGGAATTATGTGATGAATAACTGCTGTAAAATCATAGCGGCAAGTGATGGTGCTTCCTTACGTGGTAGGGAGGGAGCTTTCTGGCTGCGAAATGGGAAGACGTCAATGGCTGTGCTTTGGTTTTGCTTTCTGTGACATTCATCCCACAAAAAAACCAGTGCCACCGAGGCACCAGGACAGCAGTGAGAGGCAGCCCTACTGGCAAGGGGAAGGAGGAGTTTTCTAGGGAGTCATCACCCATGGGAAACAAGATGGGCCCAGCCTCTTGAGGTGGTCCATTGGCCCAAGCTTGGGTTTATGTTCCCTGAGGTCAAATCTGCAAACTGTGCCATACCAGACAAAGCTATGCTGGATCCTCAAAGAAGAGACAAGATGAAGACCTTGCTGTCCCCCAGAGCCAGTACTGAGGTCAGGTGGGCTAAAAGAAAGGAAGAGGGAAACAGTTGTCAAAGCAGGAGAGAGACGGTGATGAGAACAGAGGCAGCCTGGAGTCAAACCAGGGGAAGGAAGAGGAAGAGGGCAGCAAGTTGTACGGTAACACCACAATCGTACACTGTGTCTCATCACCCAGCAGGATGCTGGATGTGAAAATACTGTAGCCATGGTCCAGGGACGATGAACTGCAGGACCAGAGCTTCCAGCAGACACCTGACCTTCTATAGGGTATCAGCCTCCTGGAATAGACTGCTCTGTATTCACTGACGTTAACAGATGAAGCGCTTGAAGATGTCACTGTGGGAAAAGGCAGAGAACAAGGTCCCCTCTGAACTGTGCTCAATAGCAGCTCCACAAGGTTCACATTGCTGTTTTGTGTGGTCGTGGCATTTTCTGTCTTTCCCTTAACTTTTTTTTTTTTCCCCTCCTTTTTTTCTTTTTGAGTGGGTGGGTGGGTCAGGTTGGGTATGTGCAGCAAGGAGAAACACAGAAACACACACATGGATACATGCAGGCACGCAGTGCATGCATGCACAGACACTTGAGATTGCTAAAGGCAGAAGTTAAATCCCACATCAAAGCAGAGAGCTATTGGAGCAGCACTGTTCAAAGGCACCAGCTTCCTTCCTGGGAAAGAGAGATTGTCACTTTGATTAAGAGATTTTAACAAGAGAGAAAGAAGAAGGAATGAAAGAATGGAGAAGAGAAGAGAGTTTTCATTTATACCTTTTTTCCCTTTGGCCATCCAAATAAGGTTTTAGTTTGATGAAAAAAAAGACTCCAATTTAAAATAAGTTTAATGTAACAATGAATTATTTAAGGGTGAAGAACATACAAGCTGCTGCTTAAAAAAAAAATAGAAAAAGCTATTATTGAAATGTCAGAACAAATACCCAGCTTGATCTGCGTTAATATGATAAATACTAATATATTCATTTCCCCTGATGCTTCTGGGCTTGCAGAGGTACATCTGCAGTGCGTTGCTTATGGTAATCAGGTCACAGCTTCAAAGGGAGACATGCAAGGTATTCTGGGTGATGTTGTGCAAGCTGCTGTTAGAGGCCTTGTGGATCATCGTGTAGAGTTCAGAAGGGCTGATCAAGGGTCTTCTGGAAGGTCTCTGATTGCTGAAGGAAGATGAAAATCTTGTCATATTCTTTGGTGGACCACCAGTCGTGGGACGACTCTGGTAGTCTGGTTGTCAACTTTAAAGTTGCCATTTTTGTGTAGACAACTTAGTAAGAGACAAAAAAAGACCGAGATGGAGAAAGCAAATGAGCTTCTCACTTTCTGCCTCCACAACCTAATTCCCAGTGTCTCGGTGGTTGGGAACAGATGCCATGGGCAAGCTGTAGAGCACAGCTGCAAGTCAATGATCTCAGTTTTTGCTTCCAGTGTCTCACAGTAAAGTTCTCAATCTCAGTTTTTGCTTCCAGTGTCTCACAGTAAAGTTCTCAATCTCAGTTTTCGCTTCCAGTGTCTCACAGTAAAGTTCTCAGGAACAATGTAGTGGAGCTGATAGCTTGAAGCTTCACACAAACAACTTTGTGTTTACAGAATCTAACAGTCTGGGAACTGCAAGTAGGATGTTTTTGGTACGGAGAAGTACTACCTTCTACTAAGCATCTTCTCTGCCTACCCCATCCTTCTCATCTATTGGACAAGAAGTTCTGTTGTAATGTGCATCAGGTTTGCTGGCATCAGCACCACCTATGCCCTTGAAAGAGTAACCTGGAAATCAGACCCCTATGGGTCATATTTCTTTTCTATAGCCAAGGACTAGATTTAGACAACTGTGGTGCAACCAGGTATCAGCAGAACCCAATAGTTGAGAATTAAGATTGCTCATTTGGGAGTGATGCAGTGCAGAAGGTGTTGAACTGTTGTTTCCTAACATTACAGCTGACAGTTGAATGACAGGTTGGGAGTGTGGTTAAATTAGGATACAAATGAATTGAGCTGGTCATTCTGGTTGGCAGAATGAGGAGAAAATGTTGGAGACAAACAAGGGAGGGCCCATTTTAGATGAGAAGATTGGAGTGGAGAGAAGCTCAGAGGCAGGGAGTGGAGGAGAAAGGTAGGAAGTGTGTTTGAAAGGAAATGGAAGAATATAGTTATCTAATGTGAATCTATCAACGTGGCAAGGTGTTTTGAGATAAAGTCAGGAGACATTCAGTTAGGTTTTGACCTTCTTGGTCAGGACTTCTTATTGAGTATCATTTCAATTGAGGTAGCTCAAACATACTTAATTAATACATTGCTAACCTACCCTGAATTCCTTTCCCGGTAAAACTCCTTTTGGGTGCCACAATAAAGCTATTATCTCATGAGATGTTGATCTCTTCCTAACTGTGGACATCTAGATTGTAGGCTGAAGCATGGCTCTGGGAGTTGGTCATGTGCACACCTCAAGGAAGGAGTTATTGCGTCCAAGGGAATTTAGCTGGTGCCTGGAGTTCCCAGGTAGATAAAAGAAGTGTGCCTAAAGCCTAGATAAGGCTAGTTAGAGATCTGCAGAAACTGTGCCTGGAAGTCTGTTGTGATAATCTGGACTCACTTGAGAAGCTCCTCTTTTGTGTGTGTGTTCCTCCCCGAAATGCTCTAGTTTCCAAGGAGCACTAATGTGCTTTTCCAGTAGATTTTACTCACAAATGCATAGAGTCTTAGTCCATCTGCTTCTGTCCCTCTTTCCCTCCATTGCCTAAATTTGAATGTTTAATGTTGGCTTTTGGGCACAAGCGTGCTGTGCCCAAGCTACGGACCAGTTCCTCAATTAAAAGATGCATAAGCTCTATTATTTATACCATTTTTTTCCCCCCGGAGATGCTCCACAGGGTCTATAGTTTGCTGGAAACCCCAGCGACAGCCCCTGGCTTTCGACTTCAGAAGGTGAACTCTCCCAGTGGCCGTTTTCAATCCATTCACTGGGAAAATATGATTACTTCTTATTTATTGAAGTTAAGTATTCCTGCTTGTAGCCACTATGGCATTAAAGTAAAACGTTCAGCATTTAACACGATGAATGCAGAGACATGAGGCTAAATGCACTGCATAAAATCTTTATGGGGCTGTAAACAGACACCCAGAATATTTTCAGCTGTTTTGTTGTGAGTCAGGCTAGGGTCCCTCCTCTGCCTCGCAGCCTGCCCCAGGTGTCCTTGGGAATCAGCCAAGACCTTGTCAGCACTGCCTTGGCTTTCGTCGGGGAAGGGGCCTGGGGAACAGAAAATGAACTGGCCTGCTTGCTGGCAGGTATTGCTCTTGCCAAGACCGGCCTTGGCCACGCTTGGTGGCTGTTGCTGCATCAGTGCAGATCTGGGGGGGTAAATATAGGCTGTGGTTGCTTCAGAGCTGCTTTCTTCAGTATCAGTCTCAGATAAACACAGCTCAAGAGAAAATCAGTTCAGAGTGAGTTTTGTCAGCTTCAAAAGAGATTCATTTCTGGTGTTGTCAGTCACAGGAGACTGATGGCTGAGATTACTGAGGAAAGCAAGGCCTGTGGGCATTAAAACAGATACTGTTACTGGAACTCAGGGTTTAAAGATGAGATTTAATCTGGAATGTGGATTTGTTCAAAATCCCTTCCCCCATCCAGTTTCTCATTCTGAAGGTCTGGTTCCCATGGGCACACTCAGCCTCCTGCGCTCCAGTTGCATTTATCAGCTGTCTGATCAACACAAAAATCTACTCCCTACCTCCTGTGTTCACTGGACACCAAGTGCAGCAGTAAACAAGAGAGCTGGGCTCTTACTTGACCTTGTTCTTTGTATGTAGAGTGGCTAGACTGTGTCCTCACGCATGGATGGATGCAGGAAAATTCTCAGCAAAATGAGCACCTCCTGTCCCCGAGGAGAGTGGCTGGGGTCCCAGGGAGCCCATGCCAGGGTTTACGCAGCTCAGCAGCTCCTTTGTGCAAAAACCCAACCAATGCCTCGTGCTATATGCGGAACAATGAAAACCAGTTGTGCCACCCAAAGCAACTGCTTGCTAACACCTTTATTTGCAGTAATCCATGCCACCATTAGACATCTCTGCAAGTTCTACGTATGATTCATGGTAAATGAGGAGACAAACCTAAGACCCAAGCTCTGGGTATCTTTATTGCTTTAATAAAAAGCTGTAGAAGGCATTTAAACAGTCTCCTGAGAAGCTTTGAAAGAGCGTCATTCCCACAAAGTAAAGTCAAAGGCCACAATTCCATATTTCATGATAAGGAATACAACTGGTCATGTTTGTGCTGCAGGGAGGTTAGCACAGCACCGACTGACCTTCCAGAGTCCTTTTCTGCCATGTGTGAGGCTCAATGACAAACCTGAGAGAGTTTCTCCCGGGGATGATTTTCAATTGTTCCAAAATTGTGTCCTGAAATTTGGAGGGGCATATCCCTAGAAAGTTAACATTTTGCAAGCTTTCCTCTTGGTAGAAACTATAACGTGCCTATTGGGAATGCCCCTGCCTATCTGCAATGAAGTGATTAGGACAGCTTTTTCATCTTTGCCCTCCCTTGATTGCTTTGGGTGCTTCATTGCTACAGAGGTTTCTGTCCCACATCCATGCCTCCTCCCTCCACCCCCAGTGCCTCCTCTTCCATTCCGTAAGTGTCTCTTGCCTCTAACATATGGTCAGAGCATATTCTCAGCAATGCCGACACTTCTGCTTCTTCACTTCAGCAGCCGCAATAACTGTTGAACGGGAAATCTGTCGTTTAACTGGGCTGTTTGCAGTCACTGAAGAGAAGTAATTACAATGGCCTTAATTGGCTGACTGCAGAGCCACTGCCCAAGTAGTAATAAATAGTGCATGCTTAGGAGCTGGATGAGGTGTAACCACCCAGGGTTTCTTTTCCTCTGCTTCCAGCAGGCCTGAATCCAGTTCACTTAGGAGGCTAACAAGGATGTCAGGCTGCTGCCTTGAGGATCCAACCCTTATACAAAAGAGATGCTGGTCAGCCGAAGTCCCAGAGGTCTCTCCTGAAACTCTTTCAAGGGATCCTGGCAGGGCAGGCTCTTGGCAGCTCTAGTGCTGCCTGCTTCTGCCTGGGTTCTCTGCCTTCCCCTTCTCCCGCTGCTGCCAGGCTAGAGCACGTTTTTTTTCATTAGCAGTGATGCGGGCAGAGCGGGGCCAATTACTCACTGCTTTATGCTTGCTGGAAAACCCACCCAGGACTGGTAATAGCCATTAAGTGAGGGTGCAGCTTTAACTACGTGCCATTACATTAAGTTTCAAGTTGATATATGGCCAGAGCAAATTGAATTCCTGCTGCTATCCCGTCTGACATTTGTTACATTACAATGCCTGCTCTTTTGTTTTTGAGTCAATAGCTGCTGCTTTCGAGAAATATGGATTATTAGAATTTATAGCCCGTCCTACGCGTCTTTTCAAACACTCATATCCTTTTATCATTTCGTTTTGTTGTTATTCTGCCCAGCACAGTTTGTATTTCTTCAGGTTTTAGCACCTGGGACTCTTGATACTTGTGCTAAATCAATACCCTTTGTCCTCATTGCTTTAATATACACAACCATTTGTGTGATGCATGAATTGCAGTGGGTTTTCTGCCTGCGATAGTCATTTACTCCTCCTGCTCAAGTATTCCTTCCCCTGTCTGCGTGCGGGTCGTGCTTTGCAGTAAATATCACACATCTACATTTAAATTCCTTTATATGACGATTTCCAGGCACCTGGCCGCACAGGGGAAGGTGAATTTGTGGGCTCCTTAGCAGGAGGCTATCACAGGTTTGACAGTATTCCGGTGTCTCCTGGAAAGTGCTGGTGTGCTGAGTTTAAAAAAATCCACCTTTTGCTCTTATGCTGGGTTCATGTCTTCAAAATCTGTGCTTTAATGCAGCCACACCTTTTCATAAAGCAGATGCGAAGAATCTCAAGAGCGATAAAAGGGTAAAAAACTGCCTTTGGACTTTCGTTCAGATGTCCTCATGTCAGTAGCAACTGAAGTTGTCACTCATCAGTTGGCAGTTCTGGAGACTTGTGGGAGAGGAGTTGCTCTGATAACTGTCCCACAGACAGTTGCGTGTGACCGGAGTGGAGAGACCCAGGCTGGTGACTTGGGTCCAACCCTCCAGCTCAGAGTGGATTTAAAGCAAGAGCAGAGCACAGCCTGTGCTGTCACTGCATCTGCTCTGCCTTGCTGTGCATACGGAGATGTTCCCAAGGCCGTTCATCTCGTACCTTTTACATGTGGTGAATACTGCAGCAGGCCACCAAGGTGCATGGTAGAGATTTGGGTTTGTTTGTGCATGTACTCATCTGCTGACCTTTTTGGCTGTTCTTCCTTTCCTCTGCTGGCTGTGGGAGTCCAGGATATGCAAGGACAGCAAAGCTGCATGTTCCCTCTGAATTTTATACTCTTTTGCCAAATCAGGGAGTGCAGGAAAGGGACAAGAAAGATGAAGGCATAAAAGATGAGATTGGAGAAAGGGAAGGCTTAGCTTGAGCAGTCTGCATTTCCCATGCAAGAAGGAAAACTTTGCCCTCTGGCCCTTACCCTTCCTCCAGGCATTCTTTTCCTCTGCTCCCTACACTGGCAGTCACACCCCCACCCATTCATCCCCCAGCTCCGTCCCGGTCCTTGCCAGCCCCATGGCCATCCCACAAGCTGCTTCTCCTTCAAGCCCTCGACTCGAGCTGCTCGGCTTCATGTTGCCGTGTTTCAAGCCCCTCTGCTGCTCCTCCACGCTGATGCCAGCCTGCCCCAGCCGCATGGCCACTCCGCCATCACCTCACCAGCTCCGCTCCGCTCCCCGCCGCCCAGGCTGTCCAGCTCCTGTGCGGAGCACAGCCCTGCGCCTGCCTTTGCGCTTGAGAGGTGACAATTTAACTAAGTGCGATTTCCGAGAATGATGAGTGTGATTTCGAATGTCTCATTGAAACGCAGGGCAAATCCTTCATCCCCAAAGGGAGATGCGTTAAACACTGCTTCAGAATTAATCTGCGGAGCGTGAATCTCCCTCACCGTGGCGGGGAGAGGCACCGCGGCGTCCTCCTTTGTCTCTGTGTTCGCGGCAGTCTCCTGGTTTATCTATGCCACTGCTGCTCTTCAGGGCTCTCCCTCCCCATCCTGCCTGTGAAAAATGAGATGTCAGCTCCCTTCAGGGTGTGGGTATTTCTGATAATATATTTTCCATGTAAATAAATGGGAGTGATTTACCTATCAGTTACACTAACTGAAGTAGAGACTGGGAGCAGCAGAAAAAGGGGTGAGCAGATCCTCTGCCGGACTGACCTTCCGCTGCTATGCTTTGCTCCCAGGGGGCTGCAGTTTGGGCACAGCCATGGTCTTCTGTGCTGAGCGTCAGAGCTGCCTTCCTCCAGATTTGCAGCAACATCACTAGAAGTGGAATCTAACCCCCCTGACTTCAGGGAGGAGGTGAACCAGCCCAGCATCTGACCTTGACTGAAGGGTTTTCCGTGGGTTTCAAGTCCTCCCCTAAATCCCTTTATATTCCCGGTGCAGCCTTTTCCATCGAATGCGGTTTCAGACCTTCAGATGAAGCACCCATGTCACAGACCCAGGAGGCAGAGCCCAGCAGGGATGTCAGAAGGTCCTTCAAAAATCTGTCGGTGCAGGTGGCACGTGCCTGCATGTTCCTTGAAACATAAATGCTCCTGAATATAAAGATTATTTACATTCCCAAACAAAGCTGCCAAACACTTTTAAAATGCGCTAACGGTGCCTCTCTCTTTCCGCTGTGCTTGCTGATAAAGGGCCATAAACAAGCTTGACACATTTATAATAACCTTTCTCCCCTCCCTCTTCCCTGTTCTCTCCTCTTCCTCTCTTGCCTCTCTCGCAGGCTGCATCGGGTAAATTTTTATTCTACTGCCATTAGCTGGGATATATTGTTTGATAGGGGGAAATAAAATGTCAAATCTCTTTTTATTTTTATTTTTATTTTCTTGTTCTAGCGGCAGCTGCTTCAAATGCCAACAGTGGATGTTTGGTTTTAAAATTTTGTTTCCCCCAGCTTTTTTTTTCTCTGTTCATTTTCTCCCCTTTTCCTGTGTCTCCCTTCTAAAAGGTCATCTTAAATGATGCAAGGATACATGCTTTTGCAGGTTGTTTTTATCACTTATCAGCCTATTCCAAAGGCCATTTAGTCTTCTAGGCAAAGGTTGTGGCGTTCAGCCTCCATTTCCCATTTACAAAGGAAAAGTAGATGCTACATTTCTAGGTATATAAATTAGGTATAGATATAGATATAAACCAAAATGCTAACTCATCTAAAATAAAAGATCCTTGTAATTTCTTTTTCTCCAGTCTGAAGAGGTCTCAGGTTCACCCTTTTTCATGTCACCTGTTCCTCTTAGAGATATTGATGGAAGTGCCACATCTAACGATTCCTTCTCCATCCTGTATTGATGGTGCTGTAGAAAGGCCCACTTGCTGGAGATGAAAGGCAGTGGTGAGCGGTCCAGGTACAAACAGTTCCTTTTGGGCTGCTCTTGAGGCTTTTTTGTTCAGTAACTCGTGGCTGCGAGAGAGGGTTTGTGTGCAATGGGCATGGGGGCACAAGGGACTGCGCCATGGGACCTTCAGACTTGAAAATGTGCATTTGTGGAGCCATCCGGCTGGTCCTGTGTATTGGGTTTGTGTGGCAAGGTTTTGGTAGCAGGGGGGCTATAGGGGTGGCTTCTGTGAGAAGATGCCAGAAGCTTCCCCTGTGTCCAAGAGAGCCAATGCCAGCCGGCTCCAGGATGCACCCACTGCTGGCCAAGGCTGAACCCATCAGCGACGGTGGTAACGCCTCTGTGATGACATATTTAATGGGGAAAAAACTGCACAACAAACTGCAGCCAGAGAGAGGAGTAAGAACATGTGAGAGAAACAACTGCAGATGCCAAGGTCAGTGAAGAAGGAGATAACTTCACTCACAAGCCTTTTGTTATATTTTCTCTCCCCTGTCCAGCTTAGGATGGGGAGTGATAGAGTGGCTTTGGTGGGCACCTGGCACCCAGCCAAGGTCAACCCACCACATCCTGGCTTTGCAGTTTCGTACCCATAACGATAAAGCACGTATTTGTTTCACCTTCCCATGAAGCACTGGCCAGAGGGAGAGAAATGGATGTGGTAGACTTGGCCTGGAAGTGCTTATCCCCTGGAAGCAAATGAAGCCCTGGCGAGCTGGCCTCAACCCCTGACACTGGGTTACCCTTGCTTGGGGATGTTGCAATCCAGGAACTGGACATCTGGCAAAGATGCAGCAACTAAGCAACTGTGTAAGAAAATTACCTGAGACATGGCTAAGGTAAGGTGAAAATCTCCCCCACCTCTCCCCACTTTGTCTTACTTATATAGTATGTATTTTGGGGCAAGGACTGTCTGTCTCTATGGCTCCTGGTACTACTAGGGTAATAATCATGGTGTGCAGGCCTTAGATGGAGCCACATTCAGTGCTTGAGTCTTTCAGATCAGAGTTGAGGAAAGGGTTTTTTATGATCGATACATTAAAATTGTTGCTTTTCCTCTTCACTTGGTATATTCTGTTGTATGTGCTCTATAAATTTGCATAGATATGGTTGTGGTTATGGAAATCACACAATGGAATAATTAAATGGCCTAATTGTAAAGTATATTATCTTCACCATTGCACTCATCAGCTATTCTACCGCACCTCATAGAGGAGGGCAGTAATTATGAAAAGCTGACACAAACTTGCACTCAGCAGGTGAATCCAGCCAAATCCAAATTCAATGAACTGATCCCACAACCCATTAAGCCCTCATGGTGTTCTTTGACTTAGTCAAAGACTGAAGAAATTGGAGGAGGGGATGATAATATACAAAAGAGAGATCATGAGGCATTTGCAGCACACAAAGAGCTGGGACCATTTTAACTTTGGTACCACCCTGGCCCTCTAACTCTGTTCTGTGGGCCTCAGCTCTGTGTCGTGTTGAAGCATTTCACCCTCCGTGGACCTGGCTGGAGTTCTGTCAAAATGGGCCTGTGCTAGATATCCTGGGGCTTGTGTCAGGACTGGGGGCTGATGCTGTTTAAAAAATGAGGAAGGAATGAAGTGTCCTCTCTAATATGACACAAACCCCTCATCACCCGAGCCATTTTCCAGGGTATTAATATTCATTTTGCACTAATGCAGGATGAATACATTTCAGTGTTTGGCCAGACCACATTCGTCATTTTTATGTCATACTCACAGAATGCATCAGTGTGATATATTGTGTATTTTACTATAATAGTAGACAATACAGCTCGGTATTTCATTTGGACAAGTAGCAAGTATGAGGCAAGGAGACAGCCACTGCTGGACAAGGGGTAAGCTCAGGAAAACAGAAATAAATTAAAACATATTAATCTGGAGTGAAAAGTCATTTCTCCAGTAAATTAAAAGCAGCAGCCTTCACATCTTGTCGAGTTGCCCTATTAGGTTGCTTTAGAAAGGTTTAGCCAGGAGCTGCTTCTGGATGTGACCTCAAGTGTCGCGAGTTTGCCCATCTCAGCCATGCAGATGGCAACATCCTTTGCAAAAGGCAGCACCCAAGAATGACGGTGCCTGGGGGAGACACAGGGCTGGAAGATCTGAGAAGGTGCTAGGTGGGCTCGGTAACTACTGCCAGATGTGTGACAGGAGGTACCATCGTGCCCGTTTCCAGAGCACAGCTGTGGTAGGGTGAGGTGCCTCTGTGTGCCGGGAGGGAGGGCAGGAGGAAGCAGCTTCTAGGAGGATCTGTAGGATGCTCCCAGAGAGGAGGCTGAGAGGCAGCGAAGGAGGGAGAAGGGGCCTCAAAAGCAGCCAGTGAAGTCACGGTTACTGAATGGACTTTTCCCTATTGCTTTATTCGTTCCCATGTTTTGCCCTGGGCACTGATGTTTAGTAATTTAGACCAAAGGGATCTAAAGAGTTGCCGTAAAGGGTAGTTCAAAAATCAATGGATGTTAGAAAGGGTCAAATGATGCCATAAAGAGATTAACAGCAGCATGGAGAGATAATATTCCCCTGACTGCAGAGTTGGCCCTGAGAGCTTTATGACAGGGAAAGAAAAGAGCAGAGGCAGCCCAGCACCTCTTTCCCTGCTTGACTTCTCCCCCTCCTGAAAGCTCAGGGCTGTTTGGGGAGAAAGGAGGCAGGACTGCTTGGGGCAGCAAGCGGGGAATGGCTGTGAAGATGGGAATGAGAGGAGACAGGCAGGTGGGCCATGCCGCCGCCTGATGAATTCTTCTTCTAATCCAGACAAACTGCAGCTCCATCGACAGTCCCTGCTAAATCACCCAGGAGGAAATGACTTACTCAGCAATCAGCCACAGGTTTATAGCATGAAGGTCAGATTTTATGAGGGTCCCCTGGAAATGCATGGGGGAAACGCGATATGGCTCTGTGTCACTCTCCTGGCGTTAGACCTAAAACCTGGGCAGGCAGTGTGGTAGGCAAGGGACAGATCCAGTCAGAAGAGCAGCCTTCCCACTTGCCACTTTCTCCCCAAACCCATCTGTATGGCCTCCTCACTGAGCTAGGGAATCAAATCAGGAGCACAGCCCAAGGGACCTGAGGGCTGAGGAAGAGATGACATTTGGTGATCAACTGAATGTCCTTGTCAGGAGCAGGAAAGCTGCTCTCTGGGGATTTGCTTTTTGCTTCTTTTTCAACCGTTCTTTGGTTCCATGGCATGTTCTCAGCACTGACAATAGTCCCGTGTAGGAGCACATTGAATTAAATAGCTCTTTTTTCTCCTGTGTGTCTCCCAGGGCACTGCCTCCCTCTGTGGGGACAGGCAGAATGAAGCACTGGCATTTTTTACTTAGAAAGCACTCTCCATGTGCATAGATCTGCTCAGGGTGTGTGAAGGGGCCACTACTTCAGGTCTGCAGTTGGCTGAGCTCATGGAAGAGGCCTGAAGGAAGTGAAGAGACTAAATCCCGCTGTGTTCAGCAAGGATTGCCAGGGAAATCTCAGCCTGACCCTCCCAGGAAGGTTTTCCCCTTGGAGAGAAGCCAGAGGCAGCTTCCCCACAGGCCAGCTGATGTATGGGGACCCTGGGCAGGAGCCAGTGACCTGCATACAGGGATCTTGCTTCAAAGAGTGTGCAGTCCTTATGGGCGCAGCACCTTGAGCCTTGCGGTGGTGACAGTTTACGGCAGGATAAAACCAAGTCAAATAATAACAGTGTTGTTTTCCTGGCATCACATTGTGGATCTTAGTGTCGCAGGAAATTAAAAATCACACCCAGAGGTACTTGATGTTTCCTGGATGAAGCATCCTTTCTCCTGGAGGCTGCAGATGGCAGGCCTGGCTGGAGCCCAGAGGGGTGGAGGCTCTGTGACAGGCACCTTTGGGGTCTGGTAGGAGAGTCCTGAGGGTGGGAAGAACATGGGAAAAATGGGGTTGCATTTGGTGCTGCACTTAAGTGAATCAATGTGTGAATGAGCGTGTCTGGAAGAGATGTGTTGAAGAGCCAGCGGACTGATGTACCATATTAGCAAGCCTGAAGGGAAAAGAAAGAAGTGACTAACCCTTGGGAAAAGATGACCTTGATCCACTGTCCTTTGAAGCCATGAAGGCATCTGTTTACTGGAAGAGACAGCTGCTATTTTATGTGGGAGCATTTGAGTCAACATGTGCTAAGAGGACTGCTCATGCTGAGCTCTTTCTGTTGCCGTGTTTGGGTGGCTTTCGGCCAGCGTCAGCTCAAAACCCACTTTCCCCCAGGAGGAACCTGCTGTGATTCTCTTGCCCTTGCCCAGAGGGACATTCTTCTCTCCTGCTTCCTTGCTGAAGGTAGCAGAGACCCTGGTGGCCATCAGGGTGCCTGGTCCCTCCCAGGAGAGCGTTGTCCCTGCTGGGGACACAGTAGGGAATCCGAATTGCTCCAGCTGTTCCTGGGCCCTAGGGCACAGCAGCTGGGAGCCCTGGGCAGGGCTTCCAGACCCTGGCGCGGACCAGCAGTTTGACCTTTGGTCAGTCTCCAAGGAAAGCAGCGTTTTACTGACAGATTTTAAACTTAAGCATGTGCTGGCTTTGCTTTTTGCCGTATCGTCTCTTCCTTCTCTCGCTCCGTTCCTTGTTACCACTGTGCTGTTTTATCTTGCTGCCTCTCTCTGCATTTCCCCTTCTTCTATAGCTTTGCTTCTGACTCTCCCCCACTTTCCATTTTTTTCCCTCTTCTGAGTCCTGCTGGCACCAACCTTGCTCACCTCATGGCCAGCTGTGCTGGACCTAGCTCCTGGCCAGGCCCTCTTTAAGACTTTGTTTTCTTGCCTTGCACCCAAGTGACAGCAGATGAGAGAGTAAGGTGCTGCCATGAGATTTCTGTGCTTGCTTCCATCAGTGCTTCTTGCAGAGCCTGGGCGATTATTATCTCTGTAAACGACTGAAAGAAGTATAGTGATAAAAGGATTAAGCTAGACATATTTTATTTTATTTATTTATATCTTTCCGCTCCTCCATCCATCCCCCTTAACAAGTTGTAAAGCATATTGTGCTGCAGCTGCTGCAGCTGTTCCAGGGAGGAGTGGTGACATGGGGACTGGGAGGACGGTGCAGAGTGGTCTGGGAGCAGGCAGAGAGCACACAGGAGTGCTTGGCCAGGGGGAGCAAGGGGCTAAAGCAAGAGACTGACAGACCCCGCCGTGAAAGGGCTGGGGATGCAGCGAGGCCAGCTTGCTCTCCTTTTTCTTGGTAACAGTCTCCTGTGAGCTTCTCTTTTCAAGATGGGGTAGAAAGCCCACAGAAATGGGGTCACGGAGCTGAACCTGGAGCTGCTCAGAGCCAGCATTGCAGTGGGTTATGGACCAGAAGGGCAGCCGGAATGTCTTTGGACAGGAATTGTTGCAAAGAAACCCCACAAATTGCTGCTTGCCCAGGGCCCCCGAGGGCATGCCGCAGTGGCACAGCACCGTTCCACGAGCAGCTCTCTCCAAGGTCTTCCTGCAGCAGATCCCTGCAGATGCTTCTGGAAGCAGCCTATTCCCAGCTGAAGTTTATTTCAGGTCTCTGTGTGTGTCTGCTAAAAGCCTACAGCCCACAGACTTGTACAGACAACCTAGTCCTGTCTGGGAACTCAGAGAGCCCTGCCTGCATCTGTGGCCTCCCCGATTTCCCTGATAAGGGCTCCCATGGTGGGGAGTCAGGGTGACTTCCAGCCCTGCTGGTGGCATCAGAGTTGGATGGGGTTTAACCCAAGACAGAGGCTCAGTGTTATACAGAGCAATTTATCCTGAATATTCAGGTTTTGATATGACACCCTCCTCCCAGCTCCTTGGCATGGAGGGAGCAGTACATGATTGCAAACTCTTCCTGGATTGAGCCCTAGAGGAACAAAGCTGGAGATTATATTCCTGGCGAGGACTCCTCTCTAAAGCTCATTTGTACCAAGGTCGTATCTGTTCTAGTAAATATAATGAGCCAGGATCCAGTCTCTGGTCCTGAGGGGGCATGATGTGGTATGGTTTGTGCTGATACAACTAAACTATGGCCTCTCCCATGCAGTTCACTGGTGACAGTCCATGGCTCACGCCATCCCCTGAACTGTGTCCAGGATCGTCTGGGAGAGTGCTGGCTAGCACGGGCCAGGGAGTGTGTGAACAGTTAAACGGCTTGGATGACCATGACACAGTGGATGAAGCCTGTGCCCTGGCACTGTTTTAGTTACCAATATAGATCCCTCCTGAGACTCTTTTGCAGAGTAAAAGGAGTTTCAGAGACCCACCAGCTGGAGCCAGGCACGTAGGCTTTCTCTGGAGTGCTGCTTACTACCAGTGCAGGGTCATCACGGCAGGGAGCAGGAGCAAGCATGAGGTTGGGAGGGAGTGGGGCAATTTGGATGGAGTGGGAAGAGTGATTTGTGGCAGGCTGGGAAGCCTCAGAAAGCAGGAGTGGAGGCAGGAGGACCCTCTTGGTCTTTTCCCTGTAGTCTCAGTGCTGGCACGATTGCACTGCCTCTGCCTGTATCAATGGGAAGAACTTGGCACCCTCCATCTCACTGAGTGCTGCGTGGAGACAAATCAGCTGCTGTATTTGTATGACTAAAGAGACCCAGGAGCACAATCATTCAGGAAGTGAAACAAAATGATGGCAGCATTTGGGCCAGTACCTTCAGCAGTCTTAGGGATATCAGAGCTCTTCAGGCAGGTGAAGGAGCAGCTAAAACTACGTAAAATGATTGCATATTCCCCTGGACCCTTGGGATCATGAACTAGGCCTAAAGGGGCAACAGCTGTGCTGTGGTATTCCCTTAGGATGTCCCATCCCTGAGGTGGCCGGATATTTGCCTGGTAGGCGTATGGTGGCAGCAGCACCCCTTTATTAAATCCTGCCATTTGTTCTGCCTCATGCTGCAGCTGCAAAGCAGCTGATGTTCGCTGGGCTATTGGTGCTTTTGGACCTCAGCCTCCATCACTAAACCTAGAGTTAAAGGACGTCTCTTTGGGTTTATGGTCAGCAACAGAGGCTGTAGGTGTGACATGACCCACCAGCTATCACCACTAAGACGCAGCCCAGGGGCTCAAGGCTAGTGTGTGTGTTGCCTTCACAGCCTAAGGCCAGACCCATAGGTCTAAGCAGAAGCAACAATTTTGTCTTTTCAAGCAAGGCATTGGGGAGATGAAGCTACATTAGAAGGGTCCTTCATGGATTCTTGTCCATCCCTGGAGAATACAAGCCAGGTGAGATGGCCAGCCATCACTGGAAGGTCACCTGAGGGATGGACATCTTCTCACAGCCTGACACAACTCCACCTAAAGTCAGAGTGATTCCCCTGGGCTGGGGGGGATTGCTATGGAGGCTTCTCCCCACAAATCCCCGCTGGCATTTGCTTTTCCCTGCCTTCTCTGCTCCACCTTCTCTGCTCTATGTTCCCTTCCACCAGTGCCCACAATGAGCAGAGCAAGCAATCCAGCATGGCCCAGTTTAATATTCCACAGATCCTCACAGGCTGATAAATGAGAACAAGAGAGGGAAGGAGGGGGTGGGAGCCTGGTGCATGGGGGGGGATATAAAGCCCTGAGCCTGTATTCAGAGCAGCAGAGATAACAATAAGCGAGAATAATAGTCTAACAAGTCGGAAATGTCACACGCGATCTGGTGCCATTAACACAACATGGATCTGAAATATCACATAATTAGTTTTGTGCCTGTTGTTCTGATTTGGAGAGAAAAAATATTAAAGGGAAGAGATTTGGGGGGGCAGAGAGGGGAGTGCCAGCAAAGTGAACTCATAAAAGGGCGAAGCCTACAGCGTCTAATGTTTTTGGAATAGTATAATAAAGCTCTATCTCCTTACCCATGTTTGAGGCAGAGATTTTTATCTGGCAGTATGGGATAAAAAGAAATGAGAACTTGAAAAGGGTAGATAAAATTGTGATTGATCTCTCTAGGACTGCCTTACCTCCTTTCAGGGAAGCTTGTGGGCCTCATGAATTGCTCCACCACTGAGACACATGATCCCCACCCCTTCCCATGCCACCTCACTAAAAGATGAAAAAACACAATGTTTTCAAGCCTTCTTTCCCCATCTCTTTATAACCCAGTGCACAAACCCCATGTTTGAAGGCTGTGAAATGACTTGGGAGCTGTTTGTCCCAATGCCTGGGTGTTTTGGGGACACCCATTGCTGCCGAGGCACGTGAGTCCCCATGCCTTCAAACAGGCTGCTCTGAACATTTGGCCTCGTGGGCTGGTGCGTGCCACCAGCTGCTGAGTGCAAAGCTCCTGCCTCTGCCTGCAGAGTCTGCTTCTTGCTGGTGGCGTTTTGAGACTCACTGAGGGATACAAGCACTATCAGAAGAGACAGAAATGCCCAGATCTCGGTGGAAAAGGCACTGTTTGGGGACAGTTGCGTAAGGATTGGAACAGGTCTCTTCCTTTTCTCAAAGGCATTAGGAAAACAGAAAGTTGCAAATATCACGTGGGACAAACACCGTCTGTCCTTTCCTACCCTGCAGGAGGTTGGTGTGCGAGTAACCTGATGTACCTGCAAACCCCTTGTGAATCTCTGCGGTTGTGTCAAATGTACACCTGACTATACCTGGGTGGAGTTAGGAGCAGCTTTAAATTGAGAGCAAAACCCTCCGGCTGGCTGGGACAGCCCCACAGCCTCACTGAGTTTGGGCACTCCTCATTTTCCGGCAGGAGCTGCCCCTTTCTGCTGGGCCCACGGGTGCATCTCAGGCACGCTTATTTGAGACAGGAGCTCTTGAAATGGGACTATTGCACACTTACCCAGCCCTCTATCCCGGAACAACTCAGCATTTTCACGATCAACAAGATCATGACAGGGATGGGGAAGGATTTCTTACGCATGCTTCATTGTAAGTGTTTCCCTTTGCACGTGCTTTTTCCAAAAAGCCCTTTAACTCTGCTGCTCACCGGGACATGAACAGCAAACCTTTTGCATCTTCCTCCAGTGAAAAAGCTGGAGCTGCTTATACTGAATCAAGCGTGGATTTCGTTATCTCCTGTGGCGAAGTCCTTCTCCATCCGCTGGCTGTACAGTGGCCCGTGTGATGTTGATGGATACCTCAGTCCTGCTCCTGTAGACAGGCACCAATCACCCGTCGGTACTTTTCCAGGCAGTGTCAGCGGAGAGGTCGAAGGACCACATGGTGCACTGAGCCCAGAGCTAGATTTGCCAGGTTGTTCCAAGGACCGTTTTTCGGAGGGGAGGTGGGAAGGACATTTGCTCCTGCTGCTTGCTCTTGCTCTGTCACTGCGGAGCAGCTTCGCACCCATCCAGGCCCACATTGCCCCTTTCCCTCGTCTCTCCCAGTCTGGGTGAATGGAGAGCGGAGGAGATGTGCTAACCACAGATTTGAATTTTAATGTGTAATGAAGCTTTCTGTCATTTTTTTACTTGCCAATTGCTAATCACCTTTAAACATATTCTAGGAAAGAGGTACTTTAAAGCAAAAGTGGCACTCCTGTGCCAAAGGCATGGATTGCTGTGTCCAAATCCTGTCTCTGGAGGTTGCCTGTAGCGTTGGGATTCAATTAATTCAGTCCCGGCGGATTCATCGCTTTGCCCACTAATGGCCACATACTGACAGCGAGTACGACAGGAACGTTGATCTATTGCTCGCTGCTCTGGCCAGTCGTGACAGGAGGCTGCCGTCACCGTAAGGCTGTCACCTCCAGAGCCAAAGCCTTTTGCACGTGAAATGGGGGGATTTGCAGAGGGGCTGAAATGCAGCTGCTTCTGGGGTGGAGCGCAGCAGCTATTTAACAGAAATCGGCTCCCTGCATTTGCATGGGAAGTGAAAAGTATTTCTGCATTTTGTTAACACTGAACAGAAGTGATAAATATTAGGACTGGGGAATAAGCAAGTTTTCCTTTTGACAGGAAAGTCTGTGGCATCAGTTTCTCCTTTGACTCTGAAACGAATGTTAAAAATTCCAATGAAGCATATGTTCTTCCGAAATTAAACATTTCATTTCTATTTCAGCCTTTGCAGCTTGCCAGTATTTTTAAAATATAAACCCAATGATTTTCTTTGGAAAAATCATTTTGAACAAGGCAGTTTAGACTTATCAAAATGCTTTGTTTCATTTTTTTAAATTGAAAGACTATTGAACAGTCTATGTGACATTAGTATTTTCTGAAGTGTGTTGATTTAAATGAAAATTGATTGATTTTATTTTGGTGGTAAGCAATGCTTTGATGAAAAATTTCTGATCTCCTCTAGTAAGATAGGCAAGGTCTGTATTATATATTGGCCTCTATCCAGAGAGTGAGACATCTGCTACTGCAAGAGGTATAGGGCAGCTTGCCTGAACAATGCTATCAAAAAAGCCTTAAATACACAACTCCTCTGTATCATACGTCCATGTAAAGAATTAAATTTCTTCTAGCAATTTGCAGGGAATTTTATCAGAATGATGCAAGTTGACGTATTCCTAAAGCTTCCTCTCCTGTTTTTTTTATGACTCTGGTTGTAATCCTACCACCTCCAGCTGGACGTGTGCCCACCATTTAAAGAGTCATTGCATTTGTGGTCACAGGCTGTACCACGTCAGATGCGACTGCTGGAGCCATTTTCCCTTTTGGAGTTTTCTGTGTCTCCAGCCATGCAAACAGGCTGCAAGATGAGCTTGACAGTGCTAGTTGTCCCATCCATTTTAGTCTTCTTCAGTTCTCAGCAGATCAGCTAAGCCCTGACTTGCGATGAAGATTCAGACAGACCCCTAACACCAAGTTGAGTATCTGCTGAGAGCACAGGTCAGAGGAAACCAGGCAGACCCCACCAGTGCTGTGAACTTGGGTTGCAAGGCCGAAATCAAGACCTGCCCCAGCCAAGAGGCTTGGAAATGACGGGGCAGCTGAAATTAGTAGTGTGTTAGTACGGAAGTTTCAGGTGGTAGCAAGGACGGCTGGAGGTAGCCCACCAATAACGTCCCTTGCTCAGCCCTGGGGTAATTGCAAGCAGGTGGCACTGGCAGGGAGGAATAGCAAAGAAACCTGATGCCAGGTGAGCATTGCAGCGCCAGGAATTGGTAACGAGAGGTAATAAATCTCGCTGACCGGAGGAGGTGAGGGTGAGATAGTCGGGGCACTGGGGAGCAGTGTTTGAGCAAGGAGAAATGTGGGGGCAGTTCTGGTATGTTGTTTCAGCTTCAGGGGAGAGAAGACTCTCCAAAAGCCTGAGAAGGACTGCGAGTGGTTGATCAGTGAAGGGTGAGTGATTTGAACAGGAGAAACTCAGGAACTGAAGGTATGCTTTGCTGGATGTGTTTTGGTAGTGGTTGTGTCTGGAGCTGAAGATATTGTTGAAGACATAGGCCTCGTTCCTTCCATCTCCCTCAAGAGTGGAGTTGGATTGTGGTAGTGGACTGAGTTCCACCAGCCCTGTAAGCAGGGGCAGGCTGGTGGGTGTGGGATGAGGGGCTGCAGCGGGCTGTGCTGGCTGGTGTCCTGGGGCAGGGATACCCTGGCCTTAGGGAGGGCTCTGGGTATGCCTGGCTTGAGAGGACAAAGAAAGCCAACGTGTGAGGGAGTGGGCTCTGGGCCAGCTGCTTCCTGGGCTCCCAGGAGCAAAGCATGCCTGGTTTTCTGCATTTGCAGAAGCTGTATCACCAACTCTTTCTTGGGAAATGGCCTCCAAATTGTGTGACTCGAAGAATAAACAGAAAATAAAAAAAAAAGTAAGCTTGTTCAATCTGGCTTGCAGCCCTTTGAGGACCAGCTCTTCCCCCGCTATAGCCATGAGGATTAGAAGCATCCCATCATCTTCAGTTGATTCAGAAAGTGATGTTAAGTACAGCGCCTAAAACTCCAGGACCTGAGGGTATGCAATTCCCTGAACTTGTAAAATCATGACTTGGCAAAACCATGTTAGCTGCAGAGCTGTTCATGCTCTTAACCTGTATTTCTCCTAAGCCAATTAGGCTGAGTTTCTAGTGAGGGCAATAATGACTGGGCACACTCTTTTGAACCAATAATGTAGGTGGCTGGAGTAGACGAGTGGCCTGCTAATGAGGGAATGGCTGCCTGCTAGCGATGCATAGCTAATGACCCCTGTCTCCAGCGGTCCACAGCCAGGCGGAACAAAAAAATCTATTTGCACCAAGTGCTTCATTACCATCCAGCTACACTCAAATGAACAGCTCAGTTTGGTGGAGAGAGGGGAGGGCAATGTGACTGGGATGTGGCTTTTTGGGGGAGAGGTAGCATGTTTTCCCTGTGTCACCCTGGATAAGCCTCTCTGCCTCTTTAGGCATTGCTGTTCTTTCCCCTCCCTGCCTTTGCGATAGTGCTGCTCTGAGGATAGTGTTGGGAGTGAAATGGGTTGTGATAGATGCTGCAGGTTATGGTGGAGAGGAGTGCCAAAATCTAGATGTTTCGGTGCCACGGTTTGGAGTTGCCTGCCTGGTTAGTGTCTGTCACTCCTTCAGCCTCTTCTCAGGGGCTAATACTCTTCTGGGTTTGGGGAGGGAGTTCTGGGAAGCAGGCAAGCCCCAAGAGAAAAGGTTTGTAGTTGCTGTGAAACATAGAGGTCTCTCCAGGATTGGTCCTTGCCTGTTGAAACCAGCATCAAAGATGCAGACAGGCCTGGGCTCTTGTGCCTGGGCTGGGCTCTGGGCTTTGCTGCATCTGTGTGCCGGGAGGAGTGTGCACTTCCAGAGCTGGAATGATCTGGTGTAGTGCAGGGGGAGGTAATTGGTGGCACTGGTACAAGCAGTCAGGCTCTGAGTCCCTGTATGCCGAAGCTCGGTGTGCAAGAGGCTGTGTCAGCTTCTCTGAACGGGCTAGGCTTGCTGTGTGCTTCTCGGCTTCCTGACGTGTGATGGCGGGGGGCGGGTAGGTGGGCAGGGTAGAAAAATCTGCTGAAAGATGTCTTCCTTTCCACAGATTAAACTCTTCTTGCAGAGCTCCTGTGCATCTCCCCTCCCACTTGAAAGTATAAATATGTTTTTCAGTGAGTTAGTGAAAAATTCAAGCTTTCTACTGTAAAGACCCTATCTTCTAAGCAGGCCCTGCGAGATCTATGTGTTTCAGTTGATTTAGCCTTGTTGGACTGCTGTGGTTGGTAAAATGTATTGAGATGCCTCCAAGATGCTAAAGAAACATAATTGATTGCGATTAGGTTAATTTATTACTATTTAGCAGAGAACAAATATATTTTTAAAGGGATAATGGCAAATTAAAAATCCTATTAAGCAAATTTGCTTACCTAGTACTTAGTAACAACTTGGGCTTAGATCCCACAGTCGCTTAAATGCATGCACAACCTTACTCAAGCGTGCAGGCCCAAAGAAATCTTAAATCTCTGTGGGATCAAGAACATGGCTATTAAATGTAAAATAATTAAAAATAGAAGACCCCCACCAAATGAGTCTTTTGCTCTTGGCACTGCTAGTATCCTCCTGACTCGCTGCCTTTGCTTGGAAAATGAAAATCGATGTGGTTAGTTTTACTTCTGTTTCTAGTCAGTGTCAAATCGGTGACCTCAATGTGGTGCTGGTTTTGCAGGAGCGTGGTATTGATCCTGCCTCTGATCTGAAGCACTTGACATCAGCAGATGGAAACCTGTGCTGGCCTAAGAGGCGGCGCCTGTCTGTACTGCTGGGTCAGGTGGGCTTTGACTCTGGGGGTCCACAGAATGCGATGCTGTGCCCCCAGTTACATGAGGAGCGTGTTGGCTGGATGGATTTGGAGAGCTGGCTGCTGTTGTCCAGCGTAGGTGGTCTGCGCTGCCTAGGGATGGCTAGCCAGGGGCAGCCCAAAGCGGGTTTCACTACTGAAATGTTATTTTGAAAACTCTTTCTTGAGTTGGATGGACCCAGTCGACCTTCTTCAGGTGTTTCTTAAATTACCTTCCACATCTGTGTAGCA
Organism: Astur gentilis; assembly: GCF_929443795.1. Taxonomy (NCBI): domain Eukaryota; kingdom Metazoa; phylum Chordata; class Aves; order Accipitriformes; family Accipitridae; genus Astur; species Astur gentilis. The sequence continues at coordinate 4,502,815 of NC_064889.1, read as the reverse complement.
GCAACAGCTCATGGACTGTTCTGCTCTGTGTAATTCCCACCTCTCCTTTGAATGCACTAAACACCTAGTTAAGGCTCCAAGAATTAGTAGAAATCAGTCTTGCTTTTCTTCAAGTTCTAATTTGTATTGTAAATCAAAGCAGTAATCTTTCTGCACTCCTGGGTCAGAGGCTGGTATTTATTTATTTTGTTAGCTGCAGTTTTTTCATGTGTTCTGGTGCCCGTAATGGGATGGCCTCTTACCAATATGGCTTGCTAATTCAGTTTTGTGCAGACGTCATCTTGGCATGGTGTGTCATGGAGGTGGCCCTGGCTGCAAAGTACGAGCATGGGAAAAGTGTGTTGTGGCAGGGAGAAGCGCTAGAAGTCGGCCGTGGTGCTTGCACACGAGTCTGTGCAGATGTGAGCAGTGCAAAGCCAGAATGAAGCCTCAGTTCATCAGCTGAAATACTGCTGAGGTCAGTAACCCTTAAACAGAGAGCACGTACTGGAGTGTTTTGAGCAGGGATGTATGCCTGTGGTGTGAAGATGGCTTGAGAGTGTCCTGTATGGCTCCCTTGGTTACACTGATGGAGCTGTTTACGAGGCTTCGCTGTACATTTCATCACTGAAACAGCTCCTGATAGCTGTGCTAGCACAATGGAGGTGTGCAAGCATGTCGTGAGCTGTGTTTTGAGGCCAGGAATGAGCTGCTGGAGGGGTTGGGATGAGAAATGGTGGTTGTGGGGGAATTTTAGCAGGCCTTGCATGGCCAAAAGTGGTATGCTCTGGACCTATGCCCTGGGATTTCTACTCCATGGCTGGCAAGAGCTGACATATGAGATCCAGCTTTTAGGTGAGCTCTGGCCTAAAAACAAAATCTGTAGAGCTGTCCTTATTTCTTTCGCTTGGAAAATGAAATTGTGGTGGCAGCGTGAATAAAGTCTCACCCCAAACAGCTGTTTAGCGCAGGGCTGGGTTCTCCTTGTGGTCATCAGCACTTTGCTTTTTTCCACACAAGCCTCATTCCTTGCAGATCTCGGTGCTCGCTGGAGTCTTCCCTCTCCTGGTCTCATTGCATCTGGCAATCCATGTGACAGTCTGCAGCAAGGTCTGGCCTGCCCACACAGTGTGTGGGGGCTGGTCCCCCAAGACTGGTCATTACTAGCTCTTCATTAGCAGTTGACTTGCTGAGGAAGGCCTGCAGGGAGGCCGAAGGCAGTTCTTGCTCCAGGCACCCACTGGTTTGTGCCTGCTCTGTCCATATTTGAGACTTGAGATGTTAGTGAGTCCTGGGCATGTTCTTGTTGGAAATGACATGTGCTATAATTCCTGTAGCAAAAAATATACTTGTGAATGTGTTCCTCAGGAAAAGTGGTGAGTTCAGATGACGGCTTTCAGAAATCCTTCCTCACTATTTGTACAATGACTTCTATTTATGTGAAAGTACAGCTTCTGTGAGCACCCTAAATTTGAGCTGAGTTTGGTAAAAGGTTTTTTCAGCTGAGAGATTAAAATATGATAGTCAAAACACTTTGTTTCAGATGTATGAAGCAGTTTTGAATTATTCTTTTTGACCAGATTTACCTGGAACTAATCCTTTCTCTCGGATATGACCAACATTTGGATGCTTTGATACAGAAACAATGTTTTTCAGTTGGGGGCAGCCTAAAGCGCTTTTGGGAAGAGAAGTGGACTCATTCAGCAGTCAAGGATTAATACAGCTCTGCCTGCATCTCTCTTAGGTGCCAACTGGTCACTGCCTTCCAATTCAACAGCGGTGGTCATCCAGGCAAGGAAAAGAAACCACATGAAGTGACCCACTGCAGAGTGTGAATAACTACTGAAAAAAGAGGGTATTGGCCCCAGCTTCCGCAATGTGATTCTCACCTGACTGCAAAGATGCTGGGTGGCCCCTTGTGGCCACGGTCTGTCTGACTGTACCTTAAGTTGCAACGCACTGTGATTGAATTTGATAAAAATCAAACCAGGAGGTAATTTGATGTGAAGGTAACACTTTTCTGTGAGAAGGGATCCCTCTTTCTATTTTGAGTCCGCAACAGTGCTATTGCAAGCCTCTTTGTGACTTGTGGTATGTTTTTATCATGGTAGATCCACTGGGCAAATACTCTTCAAAACAGGCTTTTTATCTTCATTGCCACAGGCAGGTGTTGGCCTCAGTTTTCAGGAGAGCAAAGGGAACTCCTATGGGGAAAGCAGGAGCCTGTTGGTGTATTGGTGACCTCGGGAGGCTCACAGGGTGGGTTGTTCTCTGGGATGAGGGAGCAGGGTAGGGTGGATGTGAGTCATGCCTTGCCCTTGTCATTCCCTTGTTTCCTGAGCCGTGCTCGCTCATCTTTCTGAGCGCAGGATGTGGCTGGCTTTATTTGGAATGTTACAAGCATCCCTGTCTGAGTTAATTGACCAAGACAAATTTTGTTTAAAAACCTTGACATTAATAATGAGAAATAAGAGCTGGGAGGTAAAACACATGCTCTCTAGACATGCATTAGCAGTACCCCCACCCTTCCAGACTCCTCTTGAGGTAGTATGGCAGAGAGCTTAGGTCAGTTAGTTTTAAAATTAACTTCTAGTCCTCAAGGCAGCCTTTAAATAGAGTATTTGAGCCGTGACTATCACTAGTCTTTTTAGGCCGTATAAGGGAGGGATGGAAGAGCATAGACTCAGAGAAATCTGTAACTGCTGGTGGCTGGTCTCATGCCTGATCCTTGGCAGATCCTTCATCTCAAACACCCAGGCCCTTCAAACTGAGCTGGGACATGATGCACTAGTTAGTGCCAGGAGTGGGGATACTCCTCTCCTCCAAGGGACAGCCTCTATGTGTTGTTAGGCTGCCCTTTGCAGCCCTAATCTGTCAAGGTCTTGCTGTGATAATGCAATCCAGATGGACATTGTTCTTCTCTCACCTTGGGTGCTGGTGTGCTGATGTAGCTGTGCAGAAAGCTTGGCCTCGCACGTGTGTGGAGGGACCAGCTCATGTTGCTTTGGGCACCAAACATGCTGAGAAGCTGTATCAGTCCATCTGCAAGGTGCAGAGCTGTTCTCTTCTCTTGGAGCAGTGGGTTAAGCCCAGGAGATACACAGGTTCCTTGCACAAAGGCAAGAGGTAATTTTAAGGGGGGAAAATTCCTCAGGCGAGAAGAAAAAAAAAAAGAAGCCCCAGATACCCTCCAAGCCTGGTAAGCAATGTGAGGCTCCTGAAAAAACACTGCTTCTAGCTGGTGTAGTGGTGTGACAGTCTAAGCCACAGTGACCCAGTCTTTCCCATGTCAAAGCATAGCACTGTTAGTGTGCCTCTTCACCTTTCCTTTACTGTCAGTGGGGAGGAATCTCCAACAGGACTATGGCGGCTGTGGTGTGAATCACATAATATGTGTCTCCAAAGAAGTGAAGTTATTCCTGTTCTCTGCTTCCAGACCCAGATAGAAATTCATGATGAAAAGATGCTCCTGAGGGCATCAGGACAGCAGCAAAAGGAATATCTTCATTTGCTTCTGGAAACAGGCAGGATCTCGAGGTTTGGTCGGGATAGTTCCTGTCCAAAGTCACGGTGCTGTCCTGGTATCTCTCGGGATGCCATGCTCCCTTGCCTTTCCCCAGTGAAGTGGGCCTTGCAGGCGGTCCATCAGCCTGCATCTTTTCTGAAGTGGCAGGACTGCAGCTGTACATCTCTGATCGATACCGCCCAACCTTGACATGGAATCAGTCACTCGTAGCCAGCTCATTACTGCTGGCTAACCGTTTGCCTGCAGCAGCCCCTTAATAGCCTTTCCCGGCTGCTGCCGAGTCACAACAGGAGCGTTTAGCAGTCTTATTTACATGCAGCATTTCACCAGTCCCTCCTTCCCTTTGCTCACAGCTTGCCATCTGCTCCGGAGCCTCGGAGGAGATGGAGGTTGCGAAGCGGGGACAGGAGCCTCATGCCTGTGTGTTGTCTCTATGGTGACTGAGTGCCCTTCCTTGGGGGGCCTGGTCCCAGGTCTGCCTGTTTTAGGCTTTCTCTGCTAAACCCCTTTTTCAAGAAGATTCTGGCATTGTGCTTTGCTTCTGTTCTGGTTTTGAAGCTGATTTTAGTTACAGCGATTTTTAATCCACTGTGTGTGTTTCAGTTTTCTCACCTCTGTGTTTACACTCTCCAACGGGTGGGGAAGGCACAGGATGCTTCCTAAAGAGCAGCTTTAAGATGGTGATTTATTATTTATAAATTGGGGGATGGATGAGGTCTGGGAATGGAGTTTCTGTGAGTCTATTAGCTGGTCAGGTTGTGCCCTGTGTCACTGCAAAGGTGCTTTCCTTTATATCAGCAGCAAAGTCTTAGACTTGACTCATGACCTTGGTCATGAGCTATTAATGATCTCTGAAGGAAGAAATACACTGACACATGCACATTGGGGGATATTTGGTACATCTGCTAGCATGCCATTGATTTACACGAGCAAACTCAGTACAGGCATTTTTTAAATGGCTTTTACTTAAACTGAAGTCCAAGTTTCAACCTTGGCCTCTGATTTTCATGATAAGAAACAATTTCACCCTTGGGAGTGAAGATGTGGATGATGGTGAGAAATGATGTGTGTGGGCAGGCAACGGTTGGAGAAGCAGCTAACCTGGGTGGGGATGGCAGCTAGAACTGAACGGTGGAGAGTGGGAAAAGGCAGTGGCACTGGAAATGAGGGAAGGTGGCATTTGAAACAAGTGTTGTTGGTTATGTGGCATTACCCCAGGGTTGTTGACTCCTCTTTCTCCTCATGCAGTCTCTTACAAGGCAGTGTCACAGGCCAGACAGCGCAGTGTTGTGGCAGAAAACCCAGGTAGAGCAGTGTCTGCAGGCTTGCTGCTTTGCTGACTGTTGCGGTATTTATGATCCTTATTTGTGGTATAGGAACCCCATGCTCTGGCACTGTGGTTGCACAGAACCAAGATGCAGCCCTGCCCTCAAACTCCCAACATCAGTACTGAGGGTCAAACTGATGTATATGTCATCCTTGCTGAATAAAAGCGATGGTTTTGTGAATCTTAACTAGTTCACTAAATTACTTCAAGTGACTATTCTGTTTCTTTCCTGATGTCCTGGTTTTGGCTGGGATAGAGTCAATTTTCTTTCTAGTAGCGGGTATAATGTTAAGTTTTGGATTTAGTATGAGAACAATGTTGATAACACACTGATGTTTTTAGTTGTTGCTAATTAGGGCTTGTCCTAAGTTAAGTTTTTTCAGTTTCCAATGCTCTGCCAGTGAGCAGGGGCACAAGAAGCTGTGAGGGAGTATAGCCAGGGCAGCTGACATGAACTAGCTAAAGGGATATTCCATACCATAGAACATCATGCTCAGTATATAAACTGGGGGGGCGTTGGCCAGGAGGGGTGGGTTGCTGCTTGGGGGCTGGCTGAGTATCAGTGGGTGATGAGCAATTGCATTGTGCATCACTTGTCTTTCTTGGACTATATTTTTATCTTCCTTTTTGTTACTATTATTTTATTCTTTATTTCAATTATTAAACTGTTCTTATCTCAACCCACAAGTTTTACTTGTTTTTGATTCTACTCCCCATCCCATGGAGGAGGGGAGGGAGGAGTGAGTGAGTGGCTGTGTGGTGCTAGTTGCTGGCTGGGGTTAAACCATGACACCTGATTAGGGAAAATCTTGGTTAAATACATGGAGGGTGAGACTTTATTCCTAGATGTTTGGGGAGGAAGCAGCAGTCCTGTAGAATGAATTGTGTTAAAGGTATCTTTACTCCAGTGTGAAAGATGGGAAGGCTTGCGCCAAGAAGCTTATGGGCAAGGAATGCTTTCCAATCTTGGGTCTAGAATCACTATCTTAGGGCCTCAGTTTGTTTTCAGTAGTGAGAAAGAAATGGGTACTTTAATTTCCTTATTCCAGTGCAAGCAGTGTTTTGAGTTTTGAGGTGTACCGTCTGCTGCATTTAATGCCAGGGAGGGAAATGCCCTTTGCCTACAGCTTGAGCCTGGTCGAGATTTGAAATTGGAAAAGGCTGGCAGCTAAATGTTTTCCTTGTTACCAGGGTCTGTGGTCAAGCAGCTGGCAAACTCTGGGAGCTTGACCTCCATAAAGGATTGAGAGCAGATACCCAAAGACCTTTTTGTCCCTTTTAGTGTGGGCCAGTCCTTTGCATCAGCACATCTGCACTGTGCTCAGTATGCACACCATGGACAAGAATTACCTGACTCGGTGAACTGAGATTTTCATGCCCATGCCTTTCCATGCAGAGGTGGATACGGTGTTCCTGGGAAAGCTGGGTCTCTTGCCATGTTTGACAGAATATTGCCAGCCTTTTGGGATAGCGCTGGACCTTACTGCTTGTCTTAGTACTGAGACCAGGCTTGCGCAGGTGCAGAGCATGTGCTTGGCCAGCGATCTCTGCAGCCTGCCTTGGCAGACCCTGTGAAGTTATTAATGTTCCCACCAAGGGAGAGGCTGCAGCGTGGAGCTGCGCTGTGTTAGTTTACAGGATTACAGAGGAGGATTATGGAGGGGAGACTCTGAATGCTGAAATCATGAGACCACTTCAGTCAGCATTTGTGCTTCCTGCCATGGCAGTCATTGAACTATGAGGCACAGTGGTTGGAGATCAGGCCTAGCACAGTGCTGTGTACCTGCCTTGGTCCTCTTCTGATACTTGTCGTCCGTGCCCTGAAGGGGCATGGCCCTTCCAGTTCATCTGAGACTGTGTCCTCGCATCTGTTGCTAATGAAGGAGAGTTTTGTGTTTCAGGGTAAGATTTGTAGGCCTCCGTTTCTTCTCTTGATTTCAAGAGCTGAATATATGGTTTCACAAGAGAGGACTTGGTGCTACGTTCTCTTGTGTACAAATGTAGCTCCAGAGACTTGGAGGACAAAGGCAGCCTGAAATGGCTTTGCAAACCAACTTTTATGCAGCAAAGACTGTCTGCAACACAACCAAAGTTATTTATTGTATGTGTTTCTTTCCAAAATGTTTCCCCCTTCTCCTCTAAGTTGGAATTAGACAGCAGATTAATTTTCTTTTATGTGGGAAAAGTTGGAGCTTCTCTGTGGAGTGAAGTAAAAATAGATCATCTTGGCTTGTTGCATGTTGCATAATTTCCTGGATTTTGTTTCCCTTGGAAGAGTTGTTTTGAAAATAAAATGCTCCTCCTTGGCTGGCTGGATGGCATGAAGATGAGGGGGCTGGACTGGGTGGAGAGAAGGCCAGGCTAACAAATTGTCTTGCTTCCCAGGAGGCCAGCTGAAGGTTGGGAATACCGACAACCTGGTTGGTGGGCGGGAAATGGGTAAAGGGCATGAGCATATATATATATTTTAATTCCAGTCAGAAATTGAACAACCAGGCTTTTAGGCTTCTAATCTTTACAGTCTCAGCAACCGGGGTGGTACATCCTACCTGCAGGCTGGGTACTCTGGAGTGAGTAGGGCTACACCAGCATAGATAACATAGCACTGGAAAATAGTGTTCATCCTCTGTCTGAGGCTGGGAAGATCTGTGCAGTCCTGGTAGAGCAGGGTGATACATGACATCAAGGTCTGAGCTGCTGGCTAGTCCATCTCCTCAGCCAGACCTCAGCCCCCTCCCCTGCAGTAATCCAGATGCAATCGATCTGGCACTTTCAAATATTTATGAATCATTGATGGATTTTTTTGAAGTTTGAAGTTGTAGCTTTCATGGAATTTGGTTTGATTAGCTGGAAAGTCAATATTTTCACTGTGCTGTGTCTGAGCTGCATTAATTCCAGTCCAGGCAGCAGTAATAACAGCACTGCAGTGCTAATGGCTCTCTGCCTGTAACGGCTGGCATTTGGGTAGTCTGGGTTGAACTTGGAGCATGTGGAGGAACCTTAGAGAGATGGTAATAAAGCGGTACAGCTCATGGTGAAAATTGGCAGAGGCAGGTAAAGAAAAGGCCTACAGCAATATTTGGGAATCCACAAGATGAGGCGTTGAGGCTGCATTTCTTTAAGTCATCTCTTCCAGCACATCCAAACAAGGTGGATTGCTTTTTACCACAACTCCCGTTAACTTGTCTTAAAAGAATAAGGCACCTTCAGCAGAGTGAATCAGAACCTCATGGGACCAGACCTTTATTCTTAAGAGCTGATGCAAATAGGAAATTGATAGGTGAGCAAAGTTATCCTTGTCTTCACAGATGAGGGAGCTAAGCCGTAGAGGAATTGTATGAGCTCAGCAGAGGCACAAACACCATCTCTTTCCTTCTCTTGCTTCATGTCATGATAGTCATTGCTTGCGGTGGAGAGCCCACCTCTCCCATTCATGTATGTAACGCCTGTCCTATTCCAAATACACTGTCTCAGTGCTGTTCCAGGAGAACCAAATAACTTCCATGCTAATTTGAAATGGCTGAACAGACTGACTGAGAGCTTGTAAGGTCTCCACCATTAGTGTAGGGCATAGACAGAGCTTCCTGTGCTCTGAGGGTACATATCTGAGCATCTTTGACTCATGCATTACAGTGAATGTGCCTGCCTCTGTCAGGGTCTGGATATTTCAGTGTCATCCCACGGTTAAGTGCCTGCAATGGAAAGTCTTGTTCTAGGGTATTTCCTTTAAATCCACATGTCACGGTGTATTTCTGTCAGACCAGGTAGCCCAAAGAAACCCAGTTGTTTGCAGGAGGAAATGTTTATGATAACCTGTGCTCCCTGGGCAGAGACAGCTCAACGGGGGCCGAGAAGGTCGTCTGCTCTGTATGGATGAGATCAGCTCTTGTGAGGCACAGTGGTGCTCTGCAATGATCAAATGTACCATGCCCAGGACTCCATCCTGGCTACAGGGACATGAGGGCCAAGGCTTTGAGTCGGATTTTTCCTTGATCTCTGCATCAGGAGCTGTGAGGCAGGGGACCAGCCTGGTATGGTTGTGGTAACAGGATTACAGAGCACTTGGAGAGGCAGAGCAGATTCCAGCTAGAGCTTCTTGCATGCTGCAGGGCTGTCATATTGCTGTGGTTTAGCTGAGAGGTGACGAAAGGCATGAATAACTGTGGCACTCTTCTCAGGCTGGGATGAGCTGAGACCCTGGTATTAATAGTGTGGATCACAGGTGCTCTGACATGGTAGCTTAAAGGCAGCAAGGGATGCAAGGAAGCATTAGTTGAGAACTGAACTGACTGTCCCAGTAGCACCACTAACTCCTGGCTTCCAGTACTTGGTGCAATTTTTGAGGTCAATTTGCATAGCCTGTAACTTCCATTCAGCTCCCAGTGTGGTCCCTTAGCTGTGAGCTGATCTTGTCTATGTTCTAGGGAACTTTTTCATTCACCCTTGTGGCTTTGGCATCTGTGTGAATGAGAGAAGTGATGACAATCCAGTTCTAAACCTTCACAGGCTTTTTGGCAGTGTTAAGTGTGCGGTAATGATGCCCAAGCTCTTTTGAAGGAGAAAATGCAATGGCAGGCTGTGGAGCCTCACCTGACTGCTCCAAGGTTTTCAGATACTATGAGGCTCTTAGTGTGGAGGATTATGTACAGATGTACGTGCACAGCCCATCCTTCAGGAGAGAAACCGCAGTAAGTACTGGTGAGAGAGATGGCAGATCCTCACAGATTTACGCCGATCATAGAGGTGCTAATGCCTTGCTTTTATGGCTTGATCTTGCTCCTGTCTTTTGTAGTGGCTAATAAATACAAGCCAGTTCATCTTCTGTTTTGGCTCTTCCTGTGACCTTTCTTTAAATTTGGTCAAGTTCCTGATGCATGGATTGTCTTGCCCCTCACCATGAAGAGACCTGCCCTGGGATGACCCCGAGTGTCTCTATAATTTCTGCTGCAATGCTTGATTTTGGACTTTATTCTGGAGGGATAAGACTGCATTCAATCATGTTCCACAGGGTGCTAAAAGCCCATGGTCTGGGTGATGCTCCGTGTAATCTGCCTTGTCAATACCCATCGCTCACATCCACAGCAGTGAAGAGGGTTTTACCAGCTGACTGGGTGCTTCTGAACCTGAAGTGTGATGCTCACTTTCCTTCCCTAGCCTGGCTCTCCTGCTTTAATTTCAAGCATTTGCTTCCTATTCTGGGTTCTTGGAGCACGTGGCAAAAACGTACTGTATCCACCCCCAGGAGATGTACACGTGGGGAACATGGTACAAGGATTCCCTCATTACATGTGAGGGAAGTGTCTTCTTACAAAGGCAGCTGTGGGGGGCACTGCCATCTAGTTCTCTGCCCTAGCTGTTGGATCATGTTCCCATTAGTCACCTCCATAGGAGCTAAATCAATCCATTGCTACTTTGCAGTCTTCCCTGCAATTGGCTGCCAAAAGCAACTCTTTTAAGGAAAAGAAATGTCACTTATTTGGAAACTCTGCTTTCTTATTCTGGCAGTGAATGAACTTACCTGGAACATCAGAGTTCCCAGGGCTGCAAGGTCTGGTTCCCTACCAGCTCACACTAAGATAAACCAAATGCATAATCGGAGGGGAAAGCCCAAAGATCATGTGGAGAACGGCTGCAAGTGTCTCCTCCCTGCAGGCTAGAGATGTGGCTCACTGCAGGGGCTTGGCCATGGCTTTCCATAGAAAGTGCCATGTCTGGACATGCATGGCTCATTATTTTTGCAGGGCATTGGTGCTTTGTTTGCTTCCAGTGGCAAACTCAACTGGAAATGGGGAGTTCTTGTCTTGCAGAGATTACAGATTAAAATGGTGAAAGATTTAGCAGGGGAAGAGGAAGATCACTTGACAGCAGAATCAGGTGCAGCTGGTTATGGGGAGGGCTTTGAGAAGGCAGTTGGGCAACCTTACGAAACATGTATGGTGTGCACAGCAGTCAGATCTAGTATGTGCTTGGCTGTCATCATTAGCATGATGTGCTGCTGGCACAGGAACACCTTCCCTGCTGAAAGCAGTTCTCAGAAGAGACAGTGAATGTGCCAGTTGCAATGAGGTGACAGTGATGCAGTAGATAAAGAGCAGCCTGGGAGTGGGAATTTGTGTTTTCTGAACCTGTTCAGGGCCCTTTGAGCTTGATATTGATTCAGTTTGCAAGCTGCTTGGGATGCCCCGAGTACATGCCTGCCTAACGCAACGTGCTGCTAGTCTGTCTTGGACCCTAGACACTACTGTCACAGGGTCAAGAACAAGAGGCCCCAGACCCCTTACAGCATTAGTAGCCCTTGATATGCAAGAGTAATGAAGCAATTGTCTCTGAAAACTTGTTCTTTGTATTTGGACACTTGTTCTTGGACAGCTGATTATTCCTGCCTGAGAGAAAAACCTGGCCCTTGTATCTGCCTAAAAAAAAAGAATGATTTCTTGAGATATCAAGATCTTCTAATCCTGTCTTCTAAAAGTACCTGCAGTTCTTCCTACATTTATGCTACCTGCAAATTTAGTAAGTTTTGGTTTTGCTCCATCATCCAGGTCAGTAGTGAAAGCTCTGAGGAGGGCTGGTATGTGACATACTCCTACAAAATCCTGTTTGGCAACATGTTCTTGCTTTGTAGCAGAGGAGACCACTGGTATCTGCCCTCTGCATATGGCTATCTGAGCAGTTTTATACCTCCCCTGTCATAGTTTCTCGTAAGACCACATTCCCCTTGCTTACGGGAATGGCAGGCAAGACAGTGTCAAAAGCCTTACTAAAGTTGAGATGTTTGACAGGTAGTGCTCTCTGCCAAAAGCCTGTTATGCTGTTATAGGAGGAAGATAGATTGGTCTGATGTGATTTGCTCTTGACAAATCCATATTGGCTGCAACTCATCTCCTTGTTATCTCATTGATTTTTGGAGGGTTTGGAATTGGGTCCTCGGGGAACAGGGCAGTGCATGTGAAGGTACAAGAGCTTCCTATCTGCAGTATGTTGGCCGCTGCCACTGAAGTGTCTCTGTTCTGGTCCCCAAATTGCTTGTTACTCCTTTGCACCAAAGTGGCCATGGGGTGGTTATCTTTGTGCCCTCGGTGGTGTTTTGTCACACCCTAGTGACTAGGTGGCACAGTGGCCATGGATGTGGTGCTGTTGCAGGCCTCGGGGGACTTGCTTTTCACATTTCCTTTGAAGGAAGCTTGTGGCCTGTGATCTGGTGGTCTGAGGTTCAGTCCCCTCTTGCTCATGACATGCCTGGTTGTCTCCTTGAAGGCACTGACAGCATTCAACCCCAGATCTTCCGACTGTACAGCAGCCCTTGGGGAGTTGACCAGCTGCACTGAGTGAAGAGTGAGATTGGTTTTGCTTTTGTAGCACCAATTCTTTCCTCCCGTGTTAAAAAGGATGATGCTTCTTTTTCCCCTCTCTCGTCAAGAAGCTTGGCTATGGAAAGGCAGGATGAGATGCGATTTCCCTAGTCCCTCTCCTCTGAGCTCCCATCGAAGATGTGAGTCACTTTCTGGCACTGTAATGACAATGCCAGCAAAAATGGCAGCACCAGTTCCTGCCCACTTGGAGGAAGGTTTAGCTAAGATAGGTTATTTGCTTTCTCTTCTGTGGCTGCTATGGGATCATATGCATGATGCTGGGTGAGATTCCCATGGAGGGGATCTGCTGAAGGCTTGAGGGTCTGAACCTGATGCGTGGTGCTGGCTCAGGACTATTGTGGGGAGAGGTTGGAGGGGATGGGGATGCTTGCAGATGACACTCATGACAGCTGAGTGGTACCTGGTGGTGGCTGTGCCATACTCATCCTCTGGCCGTACTTTACCAAGCTGGGCTTCTCTAGGTCACAAAGCAGCACAGAGATGCACAAAGCCAACTTTGTCATAAGGGTGTTGATAGCAGGAGGTATGCTGAGAGGCAGTGGGGCCCTTCTCTGAGAGCTGGAAGTGACTCGATCCAGGGGCACTGGGGGAGCAGGACAGGGAAGGTCATCCCCTCTGTTCTTCAGAGCCTCAGAAGTGCAACTGAATCTGGGGCAAAACATCTGGGCTGTCCTTGCTTTGTTTATGTTCTTTCCTACCCATATCTCTGATAAGAAGCAAATCATGCTCTTGAGTCATGGGGAAACTCAAGGTACTGGCCTCCACATAGGTAGCACTGGTGGTTCAGATTCCCCCAGAGAAGGCAGAGGTGTCCCAGTAGACTTGTTCTGCAATGGTGCTCAAAAAATGTCAGCAGCTTCGGTGTCACTGAAGCTTCCTGCTGTCCACTGTGGGGTAAAACAGGCCTTTGTGGATGCTTGGTTCCTGGGCTTGTTCTGCTGACGTGCTCCTGGTTTTCCTCTCGGCCACTGGTGGGCAGGCAGGAATCCTGCAATTACCAGCAACCAGGGAAGGAATGGACTGGATTAATTAAAAAGCAATTAATGTTTGCACTGCTAGGTCTGTGGTGGCATTGCTCTTTCCAGTTGCATTCACTGCCTCTGGCCCCCTCACCACCTGCTTCACTTTGTGGGTTTTCCTTTATCAGTTGCTTTTCATTTTCACTTGAGCTGGCTGCGAGAGCTGAAGTAAAAGTTCAGATTAAGTTGCAACTGAGATCTGCTTTGCTGGGGCGATTCTGGAGTTGGCTGTGATGTGTTAGCTGCCAGGCAGGGCATGAGGAGCAAAGCATTTTAGCAGGCTGTGATCAGACAGTAGCCTGTGCTTTCCAGGGCTGAAAATGCTGCTGTGGGGCCAAATGCTCCTACACTCTGGTCTGCACCGGTGTAACCAACACCGCTTCCTTTATGGAACTGGTTGATCCAACCTAAACAGGACAGCTGGGCTGTGTTGACCTCCTTGGTGAACTGGAGCTTCTGGGCTAGCCCTGTAGAGCTGTCAGCACTGGTGGAGGTTCAGGCAGCAACTGGAAAAGAGCAAAATCTGTTCCCTCTGATGGAGGTCATAGGTGTAGTAGAGAGGAAAAATTGGAGCTTTGAGATATATCTCAGCTTTTTCAGTTGTTTGGTTGAGGTCAATTTCTGTAATCGCTTCCTCCAGGAAGTTCCCTGGCTGTGCCTGTTGTGCGTGTTGAGGAGATGCATCACCTGGGGATTAAAATGCAACTGCTGTGAATTGGGAGGCAAAACAGGCCAGGGCCAGCAGCTGCCATGGAGGGAGGGGTAGGGCAGTAGTAAAGGTACATGCAGTAGGATTGGTCTGAATGCACAGTCTCTGTACTGAGTTAAAATAACCGATGCTGAGTGGCTGTTTCTTTCAAAATGTTAAAAATATCCCAAATTCTCCATGAATCCAAGAGATGCAAATGCAGTTGCCTAGCACGAGTGTGGATGACTGTCCTCCCTCAGAGCCCTGGTGGGAGCTGTAATACTCACACTGAGTTGATATTTTAAGGACCCTTACAGAGTAAAGTGCCTTAATCTTTGGTTTGGCAGCTGGGATGTAAACCAGTGGTTCAGGGTGACCTGCTCCTTCCAGTGACTGAGTATGAACTGACCTCTCCTTCATTGCTCTCACGTGGGGCAGAAGATCCAGCCTATGAAGTTGTCTGTATGTGATTGAGACTAAGTATTTTGAGCAAACTGACGTATTTCCCAAAGAGTCCTCCACAGGTGAGAGCCTCCCCTGTCCCAGGGTGGAAGGACCCTGCTCTCAGGCTGGAGGAAGGCATCCCACCTCCCCATCCTTGGAGCTTGTTGGTCTGCAGCATAGACCTGCCATCATGCCACAGCACTGGGGTTATATCGCCGCTGCCGTATAACAAAAGTACGTGATAGTACAGCCATGCAGTACCTTCACTCTGCCCTTCGTGCACGTCTTTTCATTGCAGCCTGTTGCCAGGTGCTGCTGGCATCCTCTGCCTCTGAGCCCTGGCTGATGGAAGACTGATTTCCATCCTGTCCCCTCCAGGCCTTTCTTTCTCCCCTGCTCTCGCTTCCCTGAGTTACTCAGGAGAAATTCAACAAGGAAGTCCGCTGTTGCTGGAAGGGCTGCCATTTTCAGAGCTGTAATCTCCACACCTCACCTGTTCTGAACTCCCAGCGTCACAGGCATAGCCTTGCTTGCTGTGCACTTCCGACTCCAGGACACCCACGGCAGAAATGCTGCACAGCTTAGCAGGGGCCAAGGTGATCTCTAAAAGCATCTGTGTGTTGTTGAGATAGCGCTTATCTGTTGGGAGGGAGTGAAGGAGTGAGCAAGCCTGACCTCCAGAGCACAAATGAGACTAAAACCTCATGCCTGAATCTCTCAGCTGATCTATCAGATCTCCCTCCACCTACAAAAACATGAAAAAATCAGTAAATATGACAGCGAGGTGCTAGAAGATGCCTGGTGGAAAGGCGATTGTGCTAATGGAGAGCAGTAAGAGGGTAGTGTGGTACTTGCAGCCATGAAGCATGCTATAAATTGGGTCCTGTGTGATGCTGAGCCACTGTTGCAACATATGGCAGCCAGTGTGGGTTGTAAAGTCTGAGGCCCTCGGCGGGTGCCTACTGCCACCCAAAATGGCTCAAAGCCATCTGCTGTGACTACCCCTCCTCCCACCTCCTGCTGTAGTCATGGCCTGAGCATGTATTTCCTGCTTGTAGCATTCACAAAGCAGCTGCATCCTTCTCTTAGAAGAATTTGGAAAGCTGTAAACCCAAACGTTTCATGTAAACCTTCATGTCAACAGCATGTTAATATGTTGGAGATGTTACAGATGCTTCCTGCTGTCCTCAACTCGTTTTCTTACTGAAAGGGTTCAGGGGTGCTGCAAGATCAGCAGTCCCAAGAGTTCACATCCAGGCTGAAATTCCTAAAACAAGGGACAATGAATATTTGTTTAAAATTCCCTTCTGTCTAATCTCCACAGATGCTAGTGAGATAACATTTTTTGCCGGGTTACTCAGCAACGAAAAAATATTTGGGTCAAGTTGAGCTGTTTACATTCGTCTTGGTTTATCCATCTTGTAGGGAATGAAACAAGTTTCTTGTTAAGTTTTTTCCTCTTCATTTTATTTTTATCTCAGTGCTTTGTATAAAAAGTCTTTCATGTGAATCATGGATATTATGATTCCAGTCATGATGAAGGCCTTGTGACATCTTGTTGCTGTGGTGGTACATGAGGGATAAGTAAGCTGGGTTCATTGCAGTAAGACCCAGCCTGGTGTCTCCTGCGCTTCCTTGGCCTTCTGGTTTTGAATGGAGTGGCCCTAGTTTGTGAACTGGTGATGGTAATAGGAGTAAATGTGTCTTCTAATGAGATACCCAGTGGCCCAGGGTTTCACATGAGATTCTCCAGTCTGTGTGTGAAAATGCTCTCAAGGGAACAGACCTGTTCTTTACACTCACATTATGTTTTCATGAACTCTTCACGTTCTGATTCTAAGTGAAGGTGCAAATAACAAAATGTCTTTCAAAAGTCAGTTTCTGCTTTTTGTGTGATCACAAAATCCTGATAAATAGACTTACTGAAAGACTGGTTGTACTGGCCCTGGTCCTGTGGAAAGCTTAGTGTTGTCTATGGGGATTCATCCATCCTAAAAAAGCACTAACTGACTGAAGATTGTCCCATAGCTTTAGAGGAATGTCCCAATATATTGCCCTCTCTGATTTGTGATCTATGTCCTGGGGCTCTGTTGGTCTTGTTGAATTAAAATGGTGGAGGCTGGAAAGCTGGAAATGATCAGCCATCACTAAAGGAGACCATCTTGTGTGTTAGCCCTCTGTGCTTGCCAGCCAGGGGAAGCTCTCTCCCTTTGGGCCTCCTTGGAAGTGCTGCCACTTGAAAAGGATGGAGAAAAAGCCCTGAAGGAATGGACTGGAGACAGATGCTGCTGCGCCAGCTCCAAGGAAGCACCAAGCTTGGCTGAATAATCTGAAAGCCTTATCTGTGATTGAAGTCAAGGACTGTTATCCTAGTACCAGGGGCCTGCCCCATGGACAGAGCTCCTGCTGTTGCCACAGGGCTCTGGGCGAGGTGTGGATGGCTGCTTTCAGGAGTACCTGGGGCTGCTATGGGAGACAAGTGTGTCACAGGCACATGAATGAAAAGTAGGTCAGCAGTGGGGAGCAGGTCTCCGTGGGCATTAGTGTGCTTGCATGTGTCTGGCAAACTCGGGGAATGAAAAGAAAAAAAAGCTGGTTTTCATCTTCTCCTTCTCAATGTGTGCTGTGGGGGGAAGAAGGGGTCTTTAGGGACAGCAGGACGGATCCTTCTCTGGAGCAAATCTTTGTAGCTCTGTTGATTTAGTTGGCACTTCACTGATTAATACCAGTTGAGAATCTGGGCTGGAGTGTTTTGTATGCTTGTAAATAATTGAACACCATGTGAATACAATGATGTAAGGGAAGATGGGAATAAAGCAGAGAGTCTGAAAAATTTTAGGGTTTTTGCAACGAGGCTTTTATGTGGAAACACATTGGCATCTTGGCTGCGAGGTGCTATGGTCGAGTGTGAGGTTTTTTCATCATAATTATAAGGACTAGAGCTGGAGAGCTGTTGAAACTGCGAAAAATGGCAAGCACATGTCAGGTGGGGAGAGGGAGACTGCTGCCAGCTGTTTCCCGCTCCCTGCTGCCTGACTAGGTTTGATAAATATGCATTATTTTTTAATACTAAAAATGAGTCCTAGTTCTGGCAAGGTGCTAAGTTGACAAACGTGGAGATTAAAGCCCTCGTTATCCAGGGCGAAGCAGCGACAGCGCAAGATTCTTCCATTTGCCGAGGGACCCGATTAATGCAACACTGGTTTGGTGAAGGCCAAGAGATGTGACTCGTGGCAATGGCATCTTGTGGTGTGGACTACAGGCTTGTTTTACACACTGGCTGCCAATTCCCTGCCCGTAAAAGATGGCTTTTGATGGCAGGGGTTGGCTGGAGTTCATGTTGACCTGTCCCTTCCCACTGATCTGGGAGCAGATCAAGGATTCCCAAATTCATACCTCTCCCGTTTGCACCTGTGTAACACGCCTGTGACAGCTCCAGCCCCTGTTTGCAGGGAGATGCGAGGTTAAGAAATCATTTGATGTATTTAAAGCCATCTGCGTGTGTGATTTAGGGACAAGAAATGAGCCAAGCCAGTGGCCTGTGAGCTGGTGGCTGCCCTCAGCTGCAAGGCAAGCACTCCAGGGAGCCTGGATGGAGGGCTGCTGATATGCAGATGTGAGCTTCAAAGCCTAGAGGCTTCCCAGGAGCTCCTGTGGGAGGAGATGAAGCTGTGAGGTCTGGAAGCAGGCCTGCAGATCATGTATGAGATTCCTAGAGCTCTATGTTATGCATGAGCAGGTCACCTGGTGGAGAGGGGCTGTGTCTGTGTTGTATCAGCTCACAAACCAGGAAGAGTAAAATGCAAATACTTAGAGGGAGTTATTCTTTCTAAAGATTAATGCCCGAGTTCCAGAAAGATTCAGGTTTGGTTAGAGCCTGTGGGCTATTCCGTTTGCCCATCACGGAGCAGAAATTAATGTCCCCAATTTCTGGTCCACCTCCTGAGATCCTGAGCCAGGACTGAGGCAGAGGCAGCTGTGCAGAAGCAGGAGCTGCCGCTGCTCTTTGCGCTCATGAAGGCAGGAGCTGGCTTTGCCCGCTTGCAGGAGCAGCTGCCATTTTGTGTCTTGCTCCAGTCAGGCTGCTCTGTGAATTGCTGTGCTTAGCCTCTTGGGGAGGCTTTATATTCTTCTTTTCTTTGTTGCTGTCTTTAACTTGAAATAAAAGTCAGTCAGAAACAAATGACTGTTTTGTGCTGGGTGTGGGGCAATGTAATAGCTGCTGCAGGTGCCCTCTATTTCTTGGACCATGGGCGCAGCTTAACACCATAAGCCATTTTTATCCGGGGCTTGGACTTTTCTTGCTGTAGTATATATCAGTTAGCTATTCACTACATTGCAAATCCCTTTCTGCTGCAAGATGCTTTTGTGTGCTGACAGATCTCTGCTCTGCTGGTCTCCAGGTTGGGAGCAAGTCTGCACAGAGCCTGCACAGGCGAGGCTTGGCCCCACTCGCTGCCCTCAGCCCTTGCCCGGGATGGGCTCAGGTAGGAATCGTAGTAGACAGGGGTGCCCAAAGTCAAGATTAAGATGTGTTGGGTGACAGATGCAGCCTGAAGTCACACGGATGGATGCCCTTAGGACAGCGCCACAGCAGGAGATGGCAGGAGCAGGAGGGATGGCGCTCTGAGGGCGGGTCGCAGAGCCCTCCGAAGTCCCAGGTGTAGTACGCAGTACTGCTGAGGGTGAGGTGGTTTGCCTGTGTTTTGAGGTGAGATGACGCAGCCACCGCTCCCTGTAACAACAGAGCGGATATGGAGAATGCAGTGTAAAACAGCAGTGCTGTCCCACCCAGACAAGTGGCAGGAATGCAGGATTTAGGGGGCTGCAATCCCCTCCCAGCACAGTGGAGGTGGTCTGACCCGGAGCGTGTCTGAACACTTGCTGCAGGAAGAAAACTAGAACCTGTGGGGAAATGTCAAACAGCAATTGTTAAGAGAACATGATGCTGGAAAAAATTTCAACCCTCACCCCACAAACTCATTCCAAAACATATATTAAAGGTTGCCCAGACAACCTTAATACCTCCAGCAATGTGACCTTGAGAACCACCTAGAGAGCAAGGAACTTGCAGGCAATCTCAGCTGCTGGCCATGAATGGTGCCCACAGAGTAAAGTACGCTTTATTCCTCACCTTGATTTCACTCAACTGTGGTTGCTGTCACCTGAGACTCAACTGGCATGAGGTTTGGCTCGGAGACTTATTGCCCCTTGTGGGGGGGGTTCTGGTGAGGCATCTATGCAGCACTGAAATATTTATTTCATAAGCATCCACGGGGGAAACTAAATTTCAAAACAAGCCAGCCCTGTGGGCATACTCCTGAAAGGACATCTGAAGTGAATGTTGAGCCCCCTGGAAAGCATTTTTTTGTCGGATTGCACTGGGACCTAGGGTGCAAAGCTGCCCATTGCAGGAGTGGCTGCCTTCCTCTGGAAGGCAACAGCTAGTCCCTGGGCCAGAGGGTTGCAATCTAATTTAAATATATGAAAATGGAATTGGGTAACTAAATCATCCCCATGATGTTTCTCAAACAAGCAAAGACCTGAGTTCTTTCTAGGGACCGGAGCAAAACAGTAGTGGGATTTCTACACCTGAAATGTTAGTGTTAGAACATTGCCTTGGTGGGGAGGGAAAACGATAGAAAAATGCTAAAACAGCAAGACAATCTCAACTTTCAAACCTTCCTTTGTCACTTGTGTTTCATTTGCCTCAAGCTTCCCAGAGGTTTGCCCTGCTTGATGAGCTCCCCTGGGGTACATCGGGCTCATCAGGCTGTCACTGGTCAAGGCTGGGGACGGGGAGGTGTAGGAGCCAAGAGTCTGGTGTGTGGACCCACACAACCTTCATCTTGTGGCCTGTCTTTGTGGCTTTGTTAATGAGAAGCTCTTTGGAGTCCTTGGGACCAACCCCAGATCATAGTCCCCACAGGAGAACGACAAAGTGGTGCTTCTACCCAGTTTGGTCTTGTGTTAAAGCATCAAGTTAAAACAGGAGTCAGGCTGCAGGGGATGCTTTGGGCTGACTGATGAAAGTGCAGTGGATAGCCAGGAAGGTCAGGGGTCTGTCTCCTTGTGCTCCTGCTTATCTCTGGGTCATCAGCAGCCCATTAGCCACAGCTTGCTTACTGCTGAGAGGTGGTGAAAAGGGTTGGGAGCTGCAGCAGGAAAGCAAAGCTGTTACTGAAATAGGCCCAAAATGTTCAAGTGGTAACTTTTTCATGCCTGAGTGTTTCAGGGGCACTTGTAAGAGCACAATTTAAAAAAAAAAAAAAGGCAAGTGAGATTTCTAATCTATTATTCATTCAGGAAAAATAATTTCAGAGTAAAATAAAATATTTTCCTTCTTCACCTCATTCTTAATATACTCTCTTCTCTCTTTTTCTCTCTCTCCCGCCTTCCCTCTACCCTGCAGGGCTCCAGGGAACAGTATGTATGAAATTATTTTGTAAAATCCAATAAAAATTTTAATCAGGTCAACATCATTACAGGAGAGGAAAGTGATGGAGCTTTCCTGAAGCATAAAAAAAAAAAATGTAGAGAAAAGCGATGTAAACATGCAGTTGTAGAAAGAGGTACACAGAGCTGCATGCCCAGGCACCATAGAGTTCCTCCTCCTCATCCCGTCTCCATGGAGCACAGTCTCACTTTCAGCCACGCACATGTCAAATCGGTGGCTGTTCGCTGACACAGCCAGAAGTATGCACACATGCCTCATCCCCTTACACGTACACCAAATATACTCTGAAGTAGGGAGATGCAGGCAAAAGTCTTTGGCTAGCACGCTTTAGGAGAACACCTGCCTCTACCTGTAGATCTTTACAGAGCCTTAGGCCCGTATGTCCAGATATTGTCTTTAAACAGTGGTTAGTAAAGCAAAGGGACCAGCTAGTTATGTGGCAACTCCCCTTTTTAATCCTTGTCTCTCCGATTACCACAGAGGGGAATAAAAAGCCCTGGCAACACACGGTCATGCTCTGAGGATTTGCATAGTATATTAAGGCTTGCTAAGATCTCATTCCTATCCTGACATTTACTGAAACTGCAGCTGGTGAGGCTCCTCTCCATCTTCTCTCTTTCAGATTAAATGTGAACTTCTAAATCTGCCAGGAGGAGCAAAGGGAGGGCTGGGGAATGTAACTGTCTTGTGCCGACCTCAGTTCATTACCACCATCAGAAACACGGAGCTAGGCCAAACGATAGGAGTGATGGATGTCCATGCAGGTCAAAACCCTTATGGGAGAGGAGCAGACGTAGCAAGCCCTGAAAGTAATGTAGCGTTGACTCCGAGGGATTTGCAAAAGCCTCCATGAACAAGGCAGTCAATGCTTGGAAGAATGGATTGTTGCAATCAGGTTCCTTGGGAGGGCACAGGAGGGGCTAGCTACCTATCCCACCCTTCCCCACCAAGGTCAAGGTGGTGTCTGTGGCTGACAGCGCCAGCTCTGGAGATGAGCACCGTACTCTGAGGAGCCCACCCGTGCAGTCGGAAATGTAACTCCTGAGAGCGACACAGGTACTGGTAGAGATGCCTGTCTCTGCGCTGTTAGGACTTCTGTGGACTTTACTACCTCCCTTGGGGAAGCAGGGGCCAATGGAGCAGCCACAGGTCCTTGTGTTTTTCTGACTCTACTGGGACATAGAATTGTCCTAGAGGACTGGGGATGTTTTTGTTACAATTCAGAGAAACTGGGGTGGCAGCTTTACCTCTTGGGGATGAGGGTGCCTTGTGTTTTCAAGCTGGAGACAATTGAGGTTGAGTGGTGGTTGAGCTTACTGAGAGGGTGGTATCAGTAGGAGTAGAGCAGGGATTGCCAGGGACACGCGCTGCCGCATAAAAGATGGCTGAATCCTACCCTAGGGCAGGAGGTGTCTGTGGGGACTGTATCCCCAGCCAGGGTCAATCACTGAGGTTTTTGTAGGGACAGCACCAATTTACATCAGGCTTGGAGCATGTTGCAATTCATCACTTCGCCTGCCCCTTGGTAGTGGTGCCCCTCTGCATGGCAGCATCCCGCGCAGCTTGCGGGAGCGTGTGGCTGGGCCTGTGAGCTGGAGCCTCCAATCTCTGCTGGCAGATGGGCTAAAATGGGAGTTGAAACATTCAGCGCTTCTGGAAAGAAAAATAAACTCCCAGGCAAGTGCCAACTGCAGCAACCATTTTGGCAGAGTACCGTCATGTGGGAGGGTGGGGGTAACAGCCTCCTGGTCAATGGGAACATCCATAAGTGGAAACAGCCCCAGCCCAGGCTATCTGCACTCATAGCCTGCCCAGCAGCATCCAGGCTCGTGCTTTTGCCTCCCCCAGCCGCAGGCAGACATGGGCTGTGCGGTTGGAGGCAGGCAGAAGGCACCCTGCCCACGGCACACGGGCTGGCACCTCTCCTCCTCCCCGTGATATTTCTTTGCCACCCTCTGAGTACACGCACGCACACATCCTACAGCTCTGACGTTATTCTCCTTCGGTTGATGTGAAGGACACAAAAATGTCCATTTTAGGGTTTTTATATTTTGGGAGCCAGACTGAAAAATCTTTTCATGGTCAGTGACAAGCAGCTTATGGGAAACAGATGAACAATACTCCCAGGAATTCCTCATATTGCTGCCTGTGTTTAAAATCTAAAGTTAGAAAGGGGAGTGGGGGGGGGGATAAAGTTTTGTCGGCTGAATTCCAGTTGAGTGCTATGAGACAGTCTCTGCAGCTCTCCCTGTATGGATACAGAGCTCAGATGGTAGAAGTGGGCATGGAAAGCTTGGCTGGCTACAGATCTGATTTGGAGCAAAGCCCTGCTCCCCTGCTGGGAAGTTGCTGATCCTCTCGAAGGGTTTGGTCTTTCCTGGAGCCCCGAAAGAAATGGCAAGTTCTCCCAGAGGACAACCTGCTGTGGGAATCTCTGCATGGTGCACCCCAGCCAGGCCTGGTGGCTCTTTGCAGAGGAGACCATGTTCCTCTGGTCTCTCCCACCATGGAGAAGTGATTTGCTTCCAGGCAGCCTGATGGTTGGTGACCACCCTTAGCCACCACTGGTGTCTGCAGCAGGGTTGGTCTGCCTGGCTGTCACCTTTCTCAGCATTGTAGATGTGGCTATGTAGATCCTACCGGATCAATGCCTGGACCTGCCCGGTCCTGGCTGCTGGATCTTTTCTCTAAGCCTTGTGCTGCTGCCTGCAGGGCTGTGCCTGGTTGTGTCCATAGACAGAAGCCATGCCTGAAGCTGGGAAGGGAGAGCTGCGGCTCCGTGTAATAGATGGCAAGAGGGACTGATGGCCCAAGTGGTAAATAAATCTTGTGGGCTGGGTGATATAATAAAGCACTTGACCTTTGCCCTGGTGGTTTATTTTGTAATCAGTGCCCAGCAATTGATTTATGGGATAATCAATCTCTCCCTCTCTCCCGTCCCCTGGCCTTGGTGTTGCCTGCACCATGGTCCTTGCTTCTGAATGATGACTCCAGGTTACAAACAGCGCCCAGGGACGAGGCTGCCTACCCCTGCCCCCTTCTCTTCCCCATGCCCGGCTCAGGAGTGGATGTGCTATTTACAGCATCATCTGCCCAATAAATGTTTATTAGGTAGCTCTTGTCCCCCTTGCAGGTGCAGCCCTCTCCGCCTTGCTAATCTGCAGCGCTCCTGGCCTGACAATTGACTTCTCAGCACCTCAGTTTATAACTCCTGCAACAAATTGTCCTGAGTGAAAAGCTTTCATGCCTTGTGATGGATTTCCCTCACGTAAATTGAGGCTGTGAACATCCTTGCTCTTCCCAGGGATGCTCTGCACTGGGAAGCTGCAGCTGGAGCAGCGAAGCTTGTGCAGGAGCAGAATTCATGCCCAGGAGATGCACGTCTCTGCTGCGTGTTCCTAGCGTGGCTGCGAGTCCCCAGGGCTTCAGATAAAGGGCAAAGCAAAGAGCTGCTCGGTAACGTGCGAGTACCTTCCTTCCTGGCTGTAATGCACAATTTTTCATCTTTGTGGCTGTTATTCTCCTTTCTCTTGCACTGGCTTGTGTCTTCTCTACTCAGCGCTATGTCGCCTGATAGCTGGATGCAGCTGCGATGTGGATGGGGGCCGGGCAGGCGGAGGGGAGGGACCGTGGTGTGTCTTGGGATGGGGCTAGCGAGGATGGGGGCTATGTCCTCCTTTGCTGCCTGGTAAATCTGCTCTTGCTGGGCCCTGGTTCCCCTTTGCTCCCTGCCCAAGAGGCTGACGGGATCCTCGCTACTCTGATAGCTGCTGTGTGGCCAAGGCTGCCCAAGCAATTGATAGAGACCTTGGAGGGATCTCATAAGTGGAAAAGAGAACAAGTGAGGGAGCTTAGCGTGCAGTGCGTGTCTGCCAGGGAGCGGGTTCACCCAGTCGGTGATAGCCCGAGGAAGTGCCAATTAAGTGCCAATTCCAGCTGGGTGGCATTTGTGATGAGCCAGTGAGATACGAGCAAAGGAGGAAAGGTTTGAATCTCACCAGGCTTTACTGGGGGAGAGGCAGCAGGGCCAAGGCCCTAAGTTCCTAAAAAGCTCTGGAAAATACTTCCCAATAGCATTAAATTTGGGCCCAGATTTCTATCAGAGGCCTATCCTAGTGATGCTTACCAAGACCTGCATGTCTCCCACCTATCCTGAGGGTATGGTATCATGTACCATGCTATGGGCAACCATAGTGAAACGGTGGCACCAGGAGAGCTGTCTGCGTTGATGGGGACCCATGGGATGGGCTGAGGGGAGCTATGGTAGATATAAAGTGCTCTGAGCAGGAGCCGCTCAGGGGAAAACAGAGCACCGGGCCCATGGCACATAGGCACAGCTCCGTGTGTGAGGGATGCCGTAATCCTGAGGTGATGCTGTGTGGGATGTGGGGCTGGGCTGGCTGCCATCATTCCTAGTGATGGCACCTTTTCCTGGAGGTTTTTTTTAAACTACTTCTTCTTCTTCCTTATGGCAAGTCTTTCCTTATATCTATTCTAAACTTGCCCTTCTCTTATTTAAGGCCGTTCCTTCTTGTAATACATCATCCTTGGTCAGCCTTAAAGGTTGGCAAACCCTGAGGGAAGAAAGGAAAGAGTTACAATGTCTGAGGGACTAAAGGTTTGATTTGGATGCAACCACATTTATTCAGCAGCAAATTACATCTTCAATCAAACCAATGCAAATCAGGCTCCCACTTCAGTCTATTTGTTTGGACTTAGTGAGTGCAAGGGGATTCATTACCTCTTGTTCTTCCTTCTATCCCACAAAGTTTATATGCGCGTGTACAGATTTGCCTGCGCTCGTCTGTAAAACCCCTCTTCCCCATAAGGTGTTGTGCTGTTGGGAATAGGGTACGTGATGATCTCTGTGTGCGGGTAGAGCCTCTATCCCTTGGGAAAGCAGGAGGAAAACAGCAGTTTCTGCCCAGGATGGTACCAGGCAAAGGAAGGGAAGGGTACCTCAGAGCTGCAATTAGACCACTCTGAATAATTCAGTTTTTCAATATGATGTCTGAAGTGGAACGGTTAAAAAATGTCTCTGGGAGACTGACAGTGATCCCTTTCCCCTCACGCATACCCCGAGGAAGAAACAAACCATGAAAATCCCTTCCATTTGTTTGGGGTCATTTCATTTTGCTTCTTGTTTGTGCATGTCGGCTCGCTTCCTAAGTGAAAAGTGCTCTGTTTCAGAAATGTCCAGGAAAAAAAAAAATCAGGTCTGGAATTTTCTTTTTAACTTCTTTTTCTGAAGTTCATCTCTGAATTTGACCTGTACGTGTCTGGGTTGATACAAAACCTGCATTTTAGTGGGGAGAGGGGAAAGGTAAATCCATCGCTTTTATGAACAATTTCCCTTGCCTTCATCCCAGTGTGCCTTGGACATCTGTGTGTCTGTCCCTGCCTGAGCCTGCTACAAAGCCCCTGCAAGTCCTTCTGCACCTCGTGCCCTGTGAGAGGACTGGGGGCTTGTCCAAGCCCCGAGTCGTGCCATGAGCAGAGCCACCCATCCCACGCTGCAGCTGCGCTCGCTCGGAGCGTGCTGGCTCCCAACGCATGGGTAGTGACACAGCCCAAACATGAAAGCAGCGATCTGATTTCCCCCGGGCAGAGGGAGGCTTCTTCCCTTGTAATCGTCCTTTGTTTCTGGAATAGCCATGACAGTGTTTGCGGAGAAGAACCCGCTTGTGGGTTTTTGTGTTTGATCTGCTCTGACGCAAGGTGGCGAGGCAGCGGGGAGCTGGGTGGGTGCACACCGTGTCCCGCAGCACTCCCGAGCTGCCTGCACGTACATGCCCCTCACGCACCAAGGCCCTGATCCTGCACTGACTCATGCATGGGCTTAATTCCTTACGCTGCTGAATTCAATAAAATGCGACCGGTAAAGCTCAGGAGAAGTCTGCAAGGTCTGGAGTTACGTTGGTAAGCCCTTCGAGGCTGGAAGTGTCTCGATGTTGTACGTGTGTTGCGCGGGGTTTTTGTTCCTGCTTGCAGCATCCTGTTACCCCTGCCTACCAGGTCCAATCTGGATTCACTGCACAGAGTGTTTTGAGCTGAAAACAGCTCAAAGCACCTCCTGAATACGGTAGGAAAAATTTCCATGCTGAGGATAATGAGCGATGAGTGCAGAGGAGGGACACAGCAGGAATTCCTCTCTCCTAGAAAGTTGCTCTGAGCCTGAATTTCAGTGCCACAAAAACCTTGGAGGATTTTGTACATGGATCTGGGTTTGTTGGTTTTTTTTCCACTCCTGAATTGGGTCAAAAAGCTTTGCCTTTTTTTTATGGATCCAAAATTGTGCATGATATTATTTCAGAAACACTGCAACTGCTGTGTGCCCGGTGCTCCCCCAGCTGCCAGGAGGTGGCTGGGAACGGGGCTGGCAGACTTCCCCTGGGACATGCTCACATTTTTGGGACCAGTTTCTCAGGGTTGGTGGTGTCTGGCAACAATGCATCTCTCAAAATCCTGTTCAAGCGGTGCCAGGGAGCATGGCAGGGCGGGCTGGAGGCAGGGAGGCTCATAACTGGTACGACACACCTGAGGCTGAGATGTTTGCCCTCTTCTTGAGCTGAAACCTGCTGGCACGAGTGAGTGGTGGGTTGGCCAAGCCTGGCTTTCATAGGTGGGCACAGACCTCTAGCTGCTGGACCCTGGCTCCTCCATCATCCCAAGGTTATCTCCTGTCAGAAGCAGAACTGAGAGTTTGCAGACCTTTCCCCTGACTACCAGCAAAGCCCGTTGTGAATACCAGGCCCTGCACACAACCAGCTCCAGGCTGGCATGTGGCAGCAGAGGAAAGATCTCACAAGCATCAAATGACTACCTGTGGTTTCAGATGGGCACGGTGGCCCTCAGTGTCAGCTAGTTGCCTGGGTCCCTGGACCCATCCCTCTTTTCCAGGGACCTTGCTCCCTTTAAGGCAAGCGGAGCTCATCTCGGAGCTCCTTGTCTCTGTCCTAAGCAGCCCAGAAGTCGTTTCATTTATCTTTTGTAGATAGCCTGCCCTGTAAATATTTGCTTGTAAAGCCAAAGTTATAGACAGTATTATTTATGCGGAGGAAATGGATCTTTAAGGCTGTTCCACTTTGTTATTGCCCACATTATTTTCTGAAGGCCAGACCCCTTTTTTTATAGGGCAGCTGCTGCTGTTACCAGGATTTCTGAGCCGGCTGGTTTAGGGCTTTGCCTCCTGATGCCTCTCACTCGGTTGGCCTGCAGGAGGCTTGGCTGAGCTTGCAGGGGGGTGCAATGACTTTTTCCTTGCACTGTGATTCCCTACCTCTTTCCCCTTTGGTCTTCTCTTCCCAGACAGGTCTGCTTTTCATCCCTTCTACCTTAGACCCCATCAGCTCTCCCCCACCCCTTTTTCCCCCCCCAAATTCCCATAGGTTTTTGAACGTGCTGTTGATGACTGCTGGCCAGGTCTGCTCCTCTGGTTCCAGCACAGGGCTGGTCCCATGACCTCCTTTCCCTGATGCTGATAAGCTGTCCTGGCAACAGCTCTGCACCAGTTGAACATTTCCCTCCTCCTGATCCCTCATCCCACAGACCTCTTGAAGACCCGTCTTCCCCTGGCAACCCAAATCGTCTTTCCTGGTTTTCTGTCTGCCTCTTCAGACAGACAAGACAAATGAAGATCATCATCATCATGCCAGCAGACGACGGGGTTCAGGAACGGTTTCCCGGAGCCCATCCTCAGTTGCCATCACCTCCCGCGCTGCCTGGACCCGGATATCAGCATCCGTGTGCAAGCTCCACGTGGGTAACTGAAGGTCACCCCAATCCAAGGGCCAGCTTGGTGTTGCCTGTGGGTGAGATGGCTGTGCTTGGCCTGCCTCATTCCCTTGTGTCAGGTTGCTAAGGTACAGCTAAAACTCTCATCCGCAGTGTCATCATCTCACGGCTCAATTCCTTCAACATCCTTTTCTCTGGCCTTGACAAATGCAATCTTCTCCCACTCCTGCCTGTTCAGAGCTCTCCTGCAAGGATCATTTTCCTCGCCTGTCATTTTGCTTGTGTCACCCATGCTTTACTTGCTTTTGCTGGTTCCTGCTAGCAAACAGCAGTTACCTGTCTCTGCTCTCCAGGCCTTTCACAGCTTTCTTTCCTGTTAACCTCGTAGTCCCTCTCCACACATGGCTTCTCGCTGTCAGTCAGCCTCTGGTGACAGCCTCTGCCAGCAGTGTCTCCCTGTTCTCTGCTTTCTGCCCCAGTGCCTCTTGCTTGAAGAGGAGCTCCTAGATACATCCTGCAAGAAACGTGTCCCTGCCCTTCACCCCTCCTTCGCCAGCCTCTGTCCCCCACTGGTGACGATGGCTCGGGTGCAAGTGTGGGAACCACCTGTCTGCCAGGCAGCGACCCCGTTTTCTCCTTCTGGTTCTTCTCATTTTCTGCTTAGGTTGAAGACCTTTGGGGCAGGGCCTTTTTTAGCAGTGGTTGCCTAAAGAAACACAGGCTCGTGAGATCCTCCTGGCTCCGTGCATGAGTGACGTGTATCTGTCCTGCTGCCATGCTTTATGGAAGCAGTGGTGAATTCAAGCTAATTTGGCAGGCTGGGTAGGGATGTTACATTCCTCCAGGCTTAGTGAAAAGAGGTGTCCGGATACCGGGGAGGGACCTTCTCTGGCACGCAGAGGCGGACGCTTGCTTTGCACTGGGTTTGTACGGCTCAGTGCTGATGGGGGCGGGTTGAGCCCCTGTCCCTTGTTGTTCGATGCCTGCTCCATTGTGCCTGGAGCGAAGGGTGCAGGCGGCCAGCCCAAGGGAGCTTCCCTGGCCCTGAACCTTGCTGGCAGCTGAGGGACACCCCAGAGCAGCATCTGCTATTGCAGACAGAGTCTGGCCCCAGACACTACCTGCCTGGGCTAATTGGCAGCACGCAGTGATCCCGAGCAGCACGTGGTGCCCCCTCTGTACCGCAAGTGCAGGAGGGAGATAAAAACGCATCAATGCCTTCATCTGCCCTTATGGATTTTTCCACCATATCTTATAAGTGTTCATTTTTATTTATGTGAGGTTAAAGTCAGTCCAATTTGGAAATCAACTTGTCTAAGGGGCTCCACTCAGATCTTATTAGCTTCACGTAGTATTTCTATTCATTTTTGCTAATACCATTCACCGGGCTGGCTGCAGCGGCGGCTGTGGCAGATGCTAACCCTCTCCTTGCCAGGCTGCTGGGGCCACGAGCCTGGTGGCTGCGGGGACGGCTGTGGGAGTGGCAGGATCTGGCCACGCAGCGAAGGGCTGGGGCTCCCAGCTTTCCCGCTTCCAACAGCGCCGTGGGAGGGATGGTTTCTGACATCTGCTCCCATATAGTCCCCCCATGCTGCACCCAGCAGCGCTGGCAGCCCACCTATTGCTGCCTGCACGGAGGGCATCTTTACCTGCTGGCACTGGAAATCAGTGGCTGGTTTGGACAGAGAACAGTTAAAAAGCACTCGGGCTATCCTTGTAATTAGAGAAATTCCTGGAAGGGGGAGGGGGGGGGGGGTGAAAAAAATCCACTGAGGGCTTTTAGAGGAGAGGTAGGATGCCTGACTCAGGAAGTCCTTCAGCCGCAGATTGCTGGCTGCTGGAGGAGCATCTTGGGGAGGTATCAGGGCATGCTTGGCCGGCTTTTACACCCATCCTCTGACATTCACTTCTGGCCCTTGCCAGAGAGGATATTGGCAGGATGGACCTTTGCGCTCGAGCTGGCAAGCACCGCATCCCTTCCCGAGGCGTTAGTTTGGTAACCCCGAAGGAGATGGCTGCAGCCGGGATTGCAGCATTAAGGTGGTGGTCAGATGTCAGCCCCAACGGGAGTGGTGGTGGCTGCCAGCATGGGATGTACCTTCCCGTGCCAGTAGCACAGCACATGTCTCCTGAAGCGTCATGGTTGCCCCGTCTCTCCCCTGCCTTTGATTATTTATTGAAGCGGTTTGATACTGGGTGACTGTAATTAAAAGAAGAAAAATACACACAATAAAATGATTTCTAAAATGGCAACGCACTGGATGCAGTGAAGCAAGGAATGTATTAAATATTTATTGCCGTTGGTCTGCTGGGGGGGGGGGGGAAATTAAAATTATTTAGCCTGAGAAAAACATTTTAATTATTTAATTTGAGGGGAAACCTCCCCCACAGCCCTCCTTAGTACTAAGCCCCAGACAAATGGCAGCATAATGTAAGGTTTGATTAAAATCTGAATGGGACAAAGGCCTGGAGATTGGAACAAGGGATGGGGAGCCACGTGGTTGCTATCTGAGCCTGAGGTCCCCCTGCTCTGCCACAGCAGGTCTGTGCATGTGATCCTGCATCTTGCAGGGGTAATTCTTCCTCTCAAGGTGTGGTTCGTGCTCGGCAGCAGTTAGACGGGGATTTGCTCTGCACATGGGGGCCTGGGCTCAGCACAGGAATTGCTGGGTGCATCAATCGTGACATAGGAAACTGCAGAAAATTATCATGACCCGCCATCTGCAGCTTGAACTCTCTGGACCTGTGGGTCGGTCGGTCTGAAGAGCTTTGCCGGGGCAGGAGCTCTGGTGCCTCTGTCCCTGCAGCCCAGCTCCACCGTGCAGACTCTGCTAGGTTCACCCTGCACCAGGCATCTATCCTGTGTGTGGCACGGGGCTCTTAGAACACCCACGTCTCGTGGCATTTGTCTACTGCGGCTGTGAGGCTTTTCCCGATAGCCTCTGCGCTCTTCTGCAGGAAAGGTGTTGGGGCCGGTGTCCCGTTGGCACATCCACCTGAGGCTGGAGCTAAGGATCTTCCAGCCACATATCAAAGACTGAGAAGCTCAAAGTGTGGGGTCTGGCAGGGGCTGATTGTTTTCTGTGAGAGGAAGGGCTGCGATTCTTTTCCCTTGTGTCTCTGGATTGACAGTCTCTCATTATTAGCCCCCTGGAAGCAGGCACTTTGACTGAAAGAGCCATCCCAGGCTTCACTGTAACAATCAAAGCGGCTCAAGAATAAACATGGCTTGGCAAGAATAAACACAAATTGCAGTGCTTGCTGTGAACAGTGATATCCAAGGGAGCAAACATCAAATGAAGGATTATCCCTGTTTGCAAGGAAGCTCTTCTAGCAAGAGGTTGAATAAGGACCATCTGCAGCCCAGAGCAAAGGGGCTACCAGGAGAAACCTGCTCGTGCTATCAGGAGCTCTCCTGTTTGAAGCTCCCACGGTCTCCTTTAGGCACTGTCTGGTTGCACTTCATACGCTCTGTTGGCTGCTGAAGCCCTGAGCTCTTTGCAGCTACCTCCAGCTTGCAGACAGTGTGGGCAAACCCAGAAAGCCCAAGGAAAGGAGTTGTGTGGAAGGAAGGTTAGAGAGGATGAGGAACACTTCCCTGAGGCGGGCAGGTATTGGACCCGGCTGGGGCAGCTGCTAGCAAAAACACAGAGCTCCTGCGGGAGCTGGTGGAAGATCACATCAACCAAATCCTGCGGGAAGCTCTGCTCTCTGCTCCTGACACTAATGCTGCCAGTCTTAGAGCAGGAGCCTAAAGGCAGCCCTTAACCAGCAGCTGTCCCCCTGCCACCCACGGGAAGCGAGCACGAGCAAGCCCTTCTCCCCAAACCCTTGCCGAGAGACAGTCTGCACGACATAAATCAAATTTGGAGGCGCAGAGGTTCCATAAACAAGCTTATTTTCTGAAGCCAGGTCCCATTATGTTATCTGTCACTTTATTGGGGTTTCTGAGCCATTTATTTTTATGTATATACATTGGAGCTGGTGAGCCGGCGTTGGCCTGAGAGTATAAAGCTGACAAGATGCGATAGCGGCGTGTGAAACCTGTCAGCAGAGCAGCCGCCTGTGAAATGAACACGAGAGCCGATGCCGACGATTTTATTTATGGGGAATCTCGGGTAGTGCGTGCTGGAGTGGAGGGTGCTGCTGCTGGGCACACCCCTGGCCATGCTGCCCTGCTGCTGCTGGTCCTGAGCCCTCTGAGAGAGACCGGTACCAGGTCCGTCACAGGCGGGGATAAGGTCTCGAGGCAGCTGGAAGTAAGGTTTTTCTTCTTAAGAAATATCTTAAGCTGCTGAAATGGTCTGGTCACCCAGCATCTGTATAGAAGGGCAAATTTTCTTGGGATGGAAGGTTATGAATACAGTTCTGCAACATTTTGCTCCCCAGTGTTGATCATCTTGGTAATTGTTCTCTTAATGTTTTGTCTATTTCTTTGTGTTTAATATAAACTCAGATTTAGTGTAAGGATTTGTTCTGAAATGGGAAAACTGGAGTTTCCTTATCTAAAAAAAGTAGGGCTTTTAACTGTTTTTGAAACTTTTTTTTTCCAGTTATTTTACCCCTGGAGCAATATTTTGCCAAACTCGGTAGTCTTTACAAAAGCCTAAATGAATAATTGTTTCTGTCATGTTCCAGGAGAAAAGTATTTAGATCAGCATTTTTTCCTCCTAGTTGGAGCAAACATTTCAGATGTGAGATAGTTTTATGGGTCATTGAAAACCCTAAAGAATCATCTAGATTGTTTTCAGGGTGATGGTACAAAACTCAGATCCTATTCTTACCCTGTTGTGACCTTGTTTTAAGTCCTCTGGTTTAGCACAGAGAAGATGTTGCTGTCGTGTTCTGGTCCTTCAGCAGGCAAAAAGTGCTCAGCGCGCCCGTATAGCTTTGGAAAGGCAGCTGGAGATTGTGATCGGTCACGCTGCACGTGGAGATTGGTGCTCCCTGCCCACTCTTGCCAAATTTTTGGCCCAGATTGAACACATTTGGGTTTGCTGTGTTGACCCTCTCTGTTTCAGCAACACCCCGGCCGAAGCTGGCACGTGGAGGGTTGGTAGACACCAGCACGGCTGCGTGCTGCCCCAGCGCAGGCTGTGTTTCAGCAGCGGGAGGTGAGTGTCGTGGCTCGTGTTGGGCACGGGAAGGGGTCAGCAGAAGGCACCGTGCCGTGTGCCAGTCCCGCTTCTGCGGGGAGAGCAGGGGCCCTGCGGGGCTGGTCCGGCACGAGCACGCCTCTGAGGCGTAAAACCTGGTTAGGTTCTGTTTGGCAGGAATAATACTTGAAATTTTAATCTAGACTCCCACTCTGTCTTCATGGTTCGTGAGCAGTTAGCAACGTGTCATCTTCCCAGAGCTATTCAGGAAAATGCCTCTGGAGCAGCTGCGTGTCTCATGGATGCCCCTCGGAGAGCTGAAGGCCGTGGGTTAGATGGTGGCATTTTTCCTCCTCAAAGCAGCAAGCCCTGGCCTGTTGGTAGGAAGTTTCCTGGTACTGCTCTGCTGCCTGCTTAAAAGCGAGTGGTATTATTTTCCTTCTTAGCTTTCTCTCTGGTTTGTGTTAGGAGCACGTTTCCTTCCCTGGTTTGACTTGCAGCCTCTTCCCCCAGCAGCACATCGTGCTGCAGGAAGGACCTCTCCTTCCTTCTCCTCTGCGAGTGAGAGCAGGCAGCTCTGCCTGATTGATCTGCTGCCTTCCAGCCTGGATCATTCCTCTGCAGGTCTGTCTCTCACCTGCTTGGGCACTGCTAAGTCTTCCTTGGAAGGAACAGCTATTTGTCAAGTGAAACAGGAAGGTTTAAGTCTCATGTTTGCTAAGGCCACTTAGCAGGGCTCTGGCTGCTCTCCGGACACTTGCTTTTCTGCGCCAGCGTGCTACGAGCAAGAACGAAGGCCACGAAGCTTTTCTGCCCAACGTAAGCACTGCTGCTGTGAGCCTTCCTGGTGAGCACTGCATGCATCTTGTCCACCCTGGCCTGGAAAGGTGTAATGTGCCCTGGGTTTACCCTCTGTGGAGCGACGTCTGTGGCCCACATGCCGTCGCCTCGTTCTTTTGTGCTTCTCTGCACCGACCCACTTATTGACTAGGAGCGTAATTGTGCTGCATCATGTCTAATTGGTTTGCTCTGTCGCTCTCCATTTGCTTTCTCTGTCTGCACCCTCCCCGCTCCCCTCCATAAACGTGCCAAGCTGTGAGCGTGAGCAGGGCACGAGGCCGCGCTCCTGATTGCTAGAGGAAAAAAAGGCACCCAACTTCCTCCTTTCTTCTCCTAAATTCAAATGACAAGAAACAGAGGAAAACAATTTTGCAAACCCTTGGCAGAGGGCCAGCTCTGATAAAGAGCCGTAATTAATCTCCCCAGCTTTATTAGAATATCATTACAATTAACTCAGCAATCTTCTGTTGATCAAAGCCATCGTTCCCTGCAGAGCAGAGGAAGCCAGCGTGAGCCTGGATTGTGCAGTGCTTAAAAGCACCTAGAGCTGGATCATTCCTGCCAGCCCAACAGCAGCTGCTCCATCCTTCTGGCTGGCAGCACAAGGACCAACAGAGGTGTGGGCAGGAGAGCTACGCTGGCACAGACCTCTCTACTCCTCTTGAGCCACTTGCAGCTTTGATTTTTTTCAGCTACTCTTCTTTGTTGGATTATTACAGCCCAGATCCTTCGCGGGCACTTAGGTGTCCCTCTTTCCCAATGTAGATGCCTCTGGGTCCAGGCTTTTAAGCACCAGCTTTATTCCTTTGTGTGTGTTCACGCCGCTTTTCGCGTGCCTGCTTCCTAGTCTCAGCTGGAGATACGGTGACTGCTACAATAATACAGCTAACAGCAGCATAGTGGGTAAAGAAACCAGGGGAAACATTTGTGGAAGCCACATTTGAAAGAAAGCAGAATTGTCAGAATGAAGCTTCATAAGCTCTACAGTTAAATAGCCCAAGATGTGTGCTATAGAAAAGCAGAGAAAATGAGCACCGTTAAACTACCCCTTTCCTCCTTTTCAAGCTGTTCTTTTAATATTGGGTATTTATCTGTAATTTAAGCCTGTGATTAGTTTTATCAAAAAGATGGTTCTGAGGCAGAGATCTTAAAAATGATTAGGTGTGTGTTTGAAAGACAAGAACAGCTCCACTTGCACTGTGGGATAAAGACGTATCTGTTTGCTGCCTTGAGCATGCATCTGTGAGAACCTTGTGCCAGAAGGAACCTCCTGGTTCTACACAGATCCCAACCCACCCCCATCTTTCAGGGCACTTCTCATTCTTCTTCGGAGGTTCCAGAGCCAGACCCTCTTGTCACTGGGCAAGATCGTTTGCATGAGGTGATTTTGTGTCTCTTCTTCCTCATCACACTTCTGCTTTTTGAAAATTCTCTCAACTTTGGTGCTGTCGATGGGGTCCTGACAAGACAGCCTTACTGACAGCTCAGGGTCTGCGGACCTGGAGACAGCTGGGACGTGGAGACATTTGGCAGTTTTGCTTTAAGAGCATCCCATCAGAGAGGCTTGCTATGGAGGGGGCTGGAGAGCCTGCAGCCCGTTCCCCACCTACTCCTGCCTCTTTTTCTGCATGGTGGAGCAATGTCCAGGGTCTTTTCTGCCCTGTGGTTCTCGATACAGAACCAAGAAGGTTTGCTCCAGGGCAAACAGCCTGGCCCTGCCTCTGTTTTCAGCCCAATATAAGATGGCACAGGTGGAGGTTTTATCCCTAGAATGGCTCTGCCACAAAGGATTTATACACTGTGAGCAGACACAGTGAGTGTGAGACCATGCTATCTGGTTACACAAAGAACGAGAAGCATAGGAATTTAAAAAGCTTTGGGTGTCTTCTCCCAGAAAAGCAATGCTAAACTGCCTCACCAGTCTACCTGGGAAGGACTGTTAGATGAAGGTGTTTGAAGCCTCGCTCTTGCTTTTTGTCCTGAATTCTCATCAGTTTGAGTTGTCAACACTTGTGAGTCCTGGGAAAAAGAAAAGAGAAGGAAAAGGCAGGTCCAGGGTTGGGTCTAATTGACCTTGGCATTGTCCCTTTAAGCAGCCACCCAGGAGAAGGGGGAGCAGCTGCTCCAGTCCATTTGCTGGTGCAGATACAGCTACGGCAGGCAGCTGGGCAGTCCTGCCTGCTCTGCCTAGCTTGACCTGCTCTCTGAAAAACCTTAACCCTTCAGAGGTGGAAAAAAAGGGGCAGGACTGCATTTGCAGCCTAGATTTTGTATTGCACAGCGCTCGGCGTACTGAGCAAATGCACCTCGCTGGCGGCACCAAGCACCAAGCAGGATCTGGGGGTGCCACCCACTGCTACAACTACTGCTGCAGGCCAGGAGCACGAGTAGATTAAAAAATGCAATCAGACGACTTCAAGGAAAAAAGGTTTGTTGAGGACTGATAAGAAAAATGGGGCAGAGGCATTGCGTGGCTCAGAAGCTCTCTAACCTCGGGTTGCCTGAGGCTAGGAGGGATTGCACAGAAAGAGGGTTATTAGGGTTATTCTATACTCGCCTGGGCCTTCCCTCTGCCATCGGCATCTGCCTGCGGCCGTGCCTGGGGATGTGCTCCGGAGGTACACAGCCCTGGGCCTCACTCGGCATGGCCCTTCTCAGGGTGCAGACTTTCCCCTGTCTCTGAACCCTTGTACAAGACAAAGCTGAAGTTTTTTCATCTTCTCCAAGCCTGTGTCCTTGGGTATGGCAAGGCAACCTCCTGTGGGTGATGGACACCTGATGCCCCTCGCCTCTCCGGACCACTGAGGAGGAGCTGTGGCTGGATGAGGGTTTGGTTTGCTTTCCCCAGCACAGCTTGGCCAGGCCGCAGCCTCCAGCATGGGTGCAGAGACATACACCCTATAGTCTGCATCAGGGACCTGATGCTGAAACAATGTCCTCAGGTTTGATGTAGGCTGCCACTTAGGATGCCCTTCCCACCTCTCTTTCCCTGCCCTGTCTGTGGCTATGGATCTGAGGCACTAGAAAACCCT
Organism: Astur gentilis; assembly: GCF_929443795.1. Taxonomy (NCBI): domain Eukaryota; kingdom Metazoa; phylum Chordata; class Aves; order Accipitriformes; family Accipitridae; genus Astur; species Astur gentilis. The sequence goes on along the minus strand of NC_064889.1, from coordinate 4,465,300 downwards.
AAGAAGAAAAAAACCCCAACCCATAAAGCTTCTGATGGCAGAGGTTGTGGCTTAATGTAAAGTGCCGTAGTCTCCATGAGCTCTTTTGCTGGTTGGTCCCATGGATGAGGGCAGGAGGGGTGGGCTGGGGACAAGAAGGGATGCTCAGCCTGGGCTGAGCAGGCTCAGAGGGAGCAGGAGCTGGAGAGGCTCTTCTGAGGGGCTTAAAGCAATGCTTCCCTCCCCACGCCCTGTCCCACCTTCCCGGGGAGGCAGCAAGCACTGCTCCTCCACAAATGGCTGGGGACATTAGTCAGGCTCCCGGCGCGGCTGCCTCAGGTCTCCGAGTGAGAAGCAGGGGCTGAGTGTCAGGTTGTTATTAAATATCATTAGTAAGTGACAAAACTGTGTGGAGCACTTCAGGCACAGACGATGGCTGGAGGAGGTATCGTTTGCAGCTCCGGGGAGATGAGCAAGTGGTAAAGGTCAGAGACGCCTCATTCTGGGCTGCCTCCAATGCCGTCTCCTGCTCATCACCTTGAGACATGGGTTTGCAGGGAACCCCTGCGAGTCACCAGGGGACTTTGACATGCCCAAGTGCGGCGTCCCCAGAACGGTCTGTGCATGAGGAGGGAGGACCTGTGCAGTCCCCAGATCCTCCTCCTCTTGGATCACCCTCTTCTTTAGGGACTCCAGTATGGGGCAGGGCAGACTCCCACTCATCAGGGTGGAGCTGCCATGGCGAAAGGCTGTTTTAGCATCTCTTCTACCCAGCGGAGCCAACTGGAAAAGAAATTTTGCAAATGTTTTTCCTGCTAACTGTTTTTCACGCTTGGTGCTAGCTTTCCGCTAGAGACCGCTGGAGATGGTGGACCATTGAGAATGCAGTGCCCAAACCAGCAGCCCCAGCACCTCCAGGAAGTCTGCTTGCTTGCGTCAGTGCCTAGCTAGCCATGGAGCTGTGGTGAGGAGCTGGCTTTAGTGGCAGGGACACGAGCCGAAAAAGCCTGAAAGCAGCTAAGGGGCGTGATGGAGGCAGAGGCACCTCTAGTGAACACGCCTGGAGTGGGAGCCGAGGGACAGTGAGTCGTGTAGTCATCTGCTTGAAGCAATCACAGGCCGTCAGCAGAGCGGAGAGACGCTTCCTCACATTTATTTAAGGCGAGATGCCCTAGTTTCCTGCTTTCAGTGGAGTCCCTAATTATTCCTCAATCTTTGTAGTGAGCTAATTAGTTTTGCAGCACTCAAGGCTGGGGAACACTGATAGGCTTGGGAAGCACAAGCTGGAGGGACGAGGAGGATGAGTGAGCTGGTGGGAGATGGCTGACTGGCAGACAGAAATGGCTGGGAGCAGCGCAGGGTTTGAAGAACTGATGGATGATGGTCTGGGAAGGATGGTGGAGGAGGGAATAGCCATAACCTCATGTCAGGCAAGGTGCTGGAGCGTAACGATATGGGGAACAGCGACGAAGCGGCAGGCGGTAATTGAAGGGGACGGCGAGGTGGGGAGGGAGCGAGAGGGATCGTCTGTGGGAGAGCAGCCACAGAGCCCAGCTCAGGGGGTGGGATCCTGCACAGAGGGGTGCACAGCCACACACAGGGCAGGGCAGCAACTGTCCTCTTATGTGGGTGCTTCCTTGGGCAGCTGCCTGTCTTGGGATCCTGCTGACTCTTGGGCTTGCAGGACCGGCTGTGTTTTCTGAGTGTCCCATCTCCTTTCTAGCTTAGTGGTGACACCGAGGAGCTCTGCTGGAAGAGGCCAGCCCAGTCCCCACCACGTGGAGTGTCTGGTCTCCACGCTGGATGCTCGCTTTCCCACTCAGAGCCGGCTTTTTCGGAGAGAGCCACCACAGATAAGGTAACCCGCACTGACAACTGGGTCCGTGATGCTCTTACGTATGCGGTCCGTGATGCTCTTACGTATGCGGTCCGCTCTGGCTGGTCTGTGTGCGTGGATGCCTCGCTGCTCTGACGCAGGGGTGTGCTCCAGAGCACACACTCCCTACATCTGCACCGTGAGCCTGAGGAGCACAAAGGTCTCGTTCCTGTTCTCGCTGTCGTTGGGAAGTTCCCGGTGGCCATTGAGCGCAGTGTGTGACAGCTCTGAAGTGCCCAGGTGGCCATGGATTTATTAGGGTATTACCCTACTAGTGCCACAAATGGTGTCATCTGTCTTCTAAACTTTGCACTTTATTTCAGGGAGAGAATTTAGCATACCCAGGCACTATGCTGTAGTTTTAGCATATGATAAACCCCTGCTGGGAAGTGTAGTTTTATTGATTTTGTTATTAAAGTGCCACTGGAATAAATTTGCTCATTTGAATGAAATGTCTTATTACCTGGATCGTAACAGGCACATGATGAAATCTCCGGAGAGGCTGGAGCTACCTGCTGCCTGGTGATGGGGATCTGAGACGGAGCAGCTGACGGGGACCCGCAACTGGCAGCCAACCTGCTCACCCCAGGCTGGGTCCCCCTGAGACCCTCAGCACCTGCCCGATTCCGCCAGGAAATTCTGCTTGGAAACCTCAGGATGGGAACAAACTGCAGTGGTGGGGGGCACTGTGTTTTAGTCAAGGTTCGTATTGTTCCTCTGATCCTTACCCTGTCTCAGGTAAGGACGTTGTTTTAAAGGGAACTGAGGAAAAATCTGTTTCACAGGGCAATATTTCTTTAGTACCACCAGTAATGGGGGTGGATTGGGAAACGAACCGTTCCCCATTACACTGGGACCTAACTGCACAGCCCATGCTTTCCAGTTAAAATTTGATTGCCTTGAATCCTGCAGATTATGGAAAAGAAGAAAAAGGCCTAGTAAAATTTATGGGTTTTAATCATAAACCAATAGAATCACAGTAAATCTATCATAAGCATGTAGATACAGACCCAGAAAAAAGAGAGGAAAGCAATAGGCCCATTTTTCCCTGGAGGAGCTGCGTGTACCTATGGCAGGGCCAGGGAGATGGGGAGTAGGGCTGTTCCCCCAGCCATCTCCTCCAGGGTGTTGAGCCCCGCACCTCAAAGCCTTCCTCCTCTGTCATGTCCTGCAAAAACCTGGTCGCAGGGATGGCACTGCAAAGTCTTATGGCAAACCGGCTGGGCAGGGCTGGAGAGCATGTGGGGAGTGAGGAGGGGCGAGGTGGGAAAAGGGGGGACAAGGCAGGAGGGTAGGGGAAGAGAGAGAAGGAAAGGGAGAAAGGAGAAAAGGAGGTGATGCCCGAAGATCTTCCCCTCCTCTCCTCCGTGCCACTGTGCTGCTTGCCATGGACAGAGCAGGATGGGATGCTGCAGGGGAGGAGGGAGGCAGAGATGTGGGGGAGAAGTGTGTGTGCAGAGAGGGGACCGCGGGAAGCACAGACGTGGCAGGGAAAGAAGAGCACCCGACAGACAAATGGCAGGAAAGCGAGAGAGAAGCACAGAAGGCAAAAAGTATTTTTAAAAATTAAAAAAAAAAGGAGAGCGAGTGATAAGGAAGAAAAAAGGGAGAGAGTAAAAAATTTACTCTGAAGCAGAGATAAGAGAGGGAGGGCAGTTAGTGAGAGAAGGAGTAAAATTAAGCGCGATAAGGCCTGATAGAAATGGGGGAAGGCAGCAAGCCCGGGCAACGCAGCCAGGCTCTGCGGGCAGAGAAGCGGGGGGAGGCTGCTGGTGCGGGGAGGCGAAGGGCCAGCCTGACCCCCTCTCATCTGGTCCCCTTCACCCCTGCGTAGGCAAAGGTGTCAGTCTCAAACCTGACCTTTTGCGCTGCTCTACTTGCCTCTGATGATCCGGGGAGAGGAGCTGAGCGGGCGCGGGGATTGATGAGGAGGGTCAGGGAGTCGGCGGGTACAAATGTCTCTCCCGCAGGGTGCTTGTAAATCTGCTCCTGCCTCGGCGGCAGAAGGGGAGAGCCAGGCACCTGCCAGCCACAGCACACGGCGGTGGGGAAGAACATGGAGCCCTGTGGGGAAGGAAGTGCCTAGGGCAGGTGATGTGCTCAGGTTGGAAGTGCTGAATGAGCCCTTGTCCTCCTCCCTGCCGCGTCCCAACACGTGGTGCCTGTCATGGAGATCCCTACAGGACTCCCATCAGTCTTGGAAGTAGGGGAGGTAAGGCATGTTTCACAGGCAGCCTTTCCTCCTTGCCCCAAACACAATTCTTCCTGTTTTGTTTGTGTTTTTTTTTTTCTTTTTGCTACCCCTTTTAAGCTGTTTTATTAAGTGCTTTTTATTTATCCTTATTAAAAAGAAAAAGTAAGAAATGCTGTCTGGCTCTGATACATAGCTTACAGTTACCTGAAGAGCAATGCTGGAACCCAGCCCCTGCTCTCTCACCCCTGATTAAACTGCAGAAGAAACACACTGTAGATTTCAGCAAAGGAGAGAAAAAGAGTTTATTCTTTTGGGTTTTCTTCCTCCCATCTTTACCAGCCATGAAAATTGCTGAGCTGAGATTCTGGCCACTCTGAGATGCTTTTCTTCTGCTCCATCCATCTGCTTTAATCACACGGTGACTGAAAAAAAAATTTATCCAGTTCACAAAGCATTGAAGATTAAAAAAAAATCAGTGTGGATAATAAACTGTGTGGCAGGCAGCAGTGCCACAGACCATTGGGCAAACTTGCTAATGAGGGACTTTGAGCCACAGCTCGGATGCAGGGCAGGCAGTGTGGCTTCCCCTCTCCCCAGCAGGGTTTCAAGCAGCAGAGGTGGTGGGTCTGGGGGCACATGTGGGTGTGGGTGGCAGGTCACAGGCTGGCAAGAATGCTGCACTAGCACAGCCTGCGATGTTACACAGAAAAGAAATAATTTTCTTTCCTTTTTTCTTTTTTAAAGCTTCTTTTTAACAGTGAGAGGCTTGATTCCTGCCTTTGCTGGGACACTGTAGCATGCTGCAAATACCTTGGATGTGGTTATTAGTTGTTTGGGGTTTTTTGATCTGTGTGTGTTGAATTAGCTCTTTTAATCACAGCATTAAAAAAGGATAACTGGAGTCAATTAAGAAGCTCTTTTAGATTGCCAGTGTTAATAGCTGTCCAGGATCACAGAGACCCCCCCTCCACCTCTCTGCCGTCTGTTGAACTGCTGATTGAGTTATTGTCGGTCCTGGCAACAAGGCTCAAACTGAAATTTCTGCACCTAAGGTGCTGCAGTATGTGGCTTTCTTGGCTGTGCTCGGCTTGGCATCTTCCTCTGGAGGGCTGAGGCCTCAGCGCACCCCTGCCTCTCCCAGGCGAGCGCTGCTCCAAGCTGGTCCGTGGGGTCCCTGGAGCAGGATCTGCGGTGCGGGTGGAGCTGAGTGTGCCTGCCTTCAGCTTCAAGCCTAGGTTTGTGTGTTGCTGTTTGTGGTTTCGTATTTAGCTCGCTGAAAATGTTGGTTAAACACTGGTGGGAGGGGAAGCTTGCAAAGAAGTATTTTGCTTTGGCTCTTTTAAAAAGCAAAACAAAAGCAAAAGGCTTTTTAAAAAATGTTTTCGTTTCAAAGTTATAAAGGAAAGATGGGTTAGAGATGAGAAACTAACAAATCAAAGCTCCTGAAACCTGCTGCGGAGAAAGAAACACAAAATGTTTTGTTTGAAGATGAATAGAAAGCTGAAACTAGCAAAAAATTCCCCCTCCCCATGAGCACAGATGTTTCAGGTTGGTTCTTCTAGATTGGCACATCGCTGGAAGAAAAGCAAATCCATTTTTTCCCCTGTTGGCGCTCCAGGTTCCTGTCGCTTTTTTTTTATTATCTTGTAGTGACTTTGATCCCTGAAGACTCCTGAAGTGCTTTATAAATCAAGCATGCAAATCTCAGCTCATCCACCTCGGAGATACCGCTGGGGCTGGGTGGGCCTTCCCCGCTGCCCAGTGCGGTGCCACCAGTCCTGGCGGCAGCGGGGAAGGACGGGAAGCACCCGCTGCTTCAGTAATGCTTATAAAAACCTCTAGTTCCCGTATTACCACTGTTTGCAGGGATGTTCTGTGCTTCCAGCACAGCCAAAGGCCATCAGGCTGTGCTGGGGTCCCCCAAGCCACAGTACCAGCCCTGTTTCTCCCATGGAAAGGCCCCACGGGAGGGCTGACCGTGGCCTTCGCCCCGCTCTGCACCTTCTGGGGCTTGGGAAGTTGGCACAAACCAATTGGGGAAGGGCTGAGCTGGTCTGATGATGCTTCTCTTACTTTTCAAAGACATCTCTTTCCCCATCATCTTTCCCCCTCTTGGTTTTACTCTCCCTCTGTGGTTGCCCTTCCGACTTGCTTCTTTTAATTCATTTGCTGTATAACACTTCTACGCGGATGCTTTCTGTAGCCTGTGCCATGTCTCGCTGCCGTAGGTAGCTCTGCTCTCAGGGCAGGCTGGCACTGTCACACCTCTCCCGCAAGGGATGCACCAGTCAGCGCAGCCCTGCCCGGGGGGCCAGTTTATCCGGCGTTCCTCCCCTTTTCCTCCTTGAGAGAATACAAACCTTCCACACCTCCTGATCCCAAGTACCAGAGCTGAGCAAAGGGATGTCGCTGCCTGGTGACCAGACACCATGGTGGTGGGCACGCCGGAGCTAGCACCAGGGCAGCCAGGGTGTTACAGCCTGCACCACCTCCCTGCTGCAGCCCTGCGCCTGTCTTCCTCCGGCTCAGGCTGTGCACATGTGTGTTTATAAACGTATGTAATTTTGGTTATTTTCAGACAAAGTCTCCTGCAAGCGTGGAAGCTAAATTCCCTTGGATGTGCCTGAGGGTGCTTGTGAGTCTGGCTGCCAGCGGTCAGGTCCGAAAACCACCGTGAGAGTCGCTACAGGTAGGTGGGGAGCAGCGCTGGGTACCAGGGGCGGACAGGGCCAGGCAGGGCACTGCCGGCTTGTGCTGCCAGCAGGGGCTCTAATGGAATTGCAGCATCCCCGCCCGCAGGGACAGCTGTCCGCAGCGCAAGAGCCACCTTGTCCCCCATCGGAGAGGAGACACCGCTGTGCTGCTGGCAACGGCAGGTAGAAAGTCCTCTCCCCGTGGAAGAGGCAGCAGGATCCCCAGGTACCCCCAGCGCTGCCCTGCTGGCTCTCAACCCAGGGGCCGTGGGCACGGCAAGCTGCTGCCTGCCCTGCGGGCTGCCCCACGACGGGGCTTTGCGTTCTTCTCACCACGCGGAGGGCAGGCAAACACAGCCCCGCTATGTACGGCTTACGCACGTCAGCGCCGCGGCCTCGCTCCCCCGGGCTTTGGGGGCGGGTGGGTGAATGGCTAAAACACCACAACCGGTCCTCGGGGGGAAAAAAAGTCAAACTCCTCTCGGTGCTGTGCAGGGCCCAAGACACTGCGGGAAGTGCCTTTTGGGGGAGCGCGAACCTTTGGCATCAGCGGGAGACTCGCCCCGGCCGGGGGCTGTTCTCAGTGAGGCGGCTGGAAAACGCCTCCGCAGCGAGAAAGCGAGCGCTCGCCGGAGATACAGAACTGGACAGATCAAGAAGTCAAGATTTTGCATTCCAACTATCTATAGGAAATAGGGTTTTTTTATTATTTCAAGTTTTCATAAAAATCCATAATTATTGAAATCAAAGTTACAGAAGAAAGTTCGTAACTTTTTATTGATTTTATTTCTCTTTTTTCTTTCTTTTTTTTCCCCCCTCTGTTGCTTTTCCCTCTCAGTTATATCTGACACCAGAGTCCATCAGACAAAGTCCTTACAAACACAGGAGTCCTGAAGACATCGGCTGAATGTTTTCCTGGTATAAAGAAGAAGAGGAGGAGAAAGAGGTGGTGACAGTGCGGGTGCAGTGGGTTTGGACAGGGGCAGAGGGCGTGGTGGAAGGAGAGAGGTCGGTATGTTTGTAGCAATGTTTGTTTTTTAATTATTTTTTATTTGTTTGTTTGTTCTTTTTTTTAAAAAAAAACAACAACCACCATTATTATTTGCAAATTGTTGCCTGGTTAAATCATTTTCATGTTGAACTTGCGCGGCGCGTCGGCAGAGCTGATGCCCGCGTCGGACTTGCGTGGCACGTACTCGATTTCAATGTTGTGCTTGGTGTTGCCTTTCCCCCGGCTCCACAGGAAGAGGAGCACCAGACAGAAGAGCACGACGCCCAGGAAGGAAATGAAGCCCATGGTGGTGGCGATGATGAGAGTCTTGATGTCAAAGGGGAAAGGCACGGTGGCGCGCGTGCTGTTGGCATCGCTCTCGTTGGGCTGGTTGGAGATGAACGCGAAGGTCTTATTGGGCTGGTGGGGCCAGTCTGGGGAGTAGCTGCGCACGTGCAGGTGGGCCAGCATGGTGTCGTTGCCACCCGCGTTGCTGGCGATGCATAGGTAGGTGCCATTGTCCTGGATCTGGGCGTAGCGCACCTCCAGCGTGCCGTCAGGGAAGACAGTGAGCCGCCCGTTGGTTTTGGTAGAGATGAGGTGCTTCCGGGGAGAGAGCCACATGATGGTGGGGGGCGGGTCCCCATCCGCCCGGCAGACAAAATGGACCGTGTGGCCTTCGTCCACGAAGATCTGCTGAGGTTTGCGGTCCCGTATCCGTGCTCGGCGGCAGGTGAAGTAGTTGGGCAGGAGGACGTCGGGGAAGTCTTTGAACTCCTTGCCCTGGACGAACTCGGGGGTGGAGCAGGTGGGCTGCTGCTTGTTGAAGTTCAGTCTCCATCGCCGCCGGAAAACCCAGAGCAGCCGACAGTCGCAGGCTAAGGGGTTGTTGTCAAGGATGAGCGTCTCCAGGTTGCCCACTGAGTGGAAGGCTGACTCCTCCAAGGTAGTCAGCAAATTCCCGGACACGTTCAGGATGCGCAGGTAATTGAGGCCGCGGAAGGCGAAGGGCTCGACCATGGTGAGCTGCCCTCCCACCAGCTGGATCTCCTGCAGCCGGAGCAGGTCATGGAGCATGGAGCCCTCGATGGTGACGATGGGGTTGTAGGACAGGTTCAGGAACCGGAGGTAAACCAAGTGCCTCACCGACACGTACGGGATGGACGTCAGGTTGCAGTGGGTGATGGACAAGGAGGTCAGGTTCAACCCATAGAGGCAGTTGGACGTCATAGTATCCAGGTAGGGCCAGTGTGAGATCTCGAGGACCTTGAGCCGGTACAGCCTCTTGAATGAGTAATCCCGGATGGTGTTGATGTTCAGATGGCGCAGCCGCAGCACGATCAAGCCGTGAAGGTGAGACAGGGCCTCCGTGGGGATGGAGGTCAGGTTGCATTTCTCCAGGGTCAGCTGCTCCAGGCTGTTGAGGCCGCTGAAGGCCCGGTGGGAGATGTAGACAAGGTCATTGTCCCCCACCTCCAAAGACTTCAGGTTGTACAAGTCCTGGAACATGTAGTCTAGGAGGATCACAATTTTGTTCTCACTAATGTCTAGCTTGGTAAGGTTGCTGAGTCCAGTAAACACCCCCAAGGGGATCAGCTTGAGTCTGTTACTCCTGAGCCCCAGCGTCCTGAGGTTGAAGAGGTTGTTGAAAGCCCCAGGTTCAATGGCACTGATAATGTTCTCATTTAGCTCCAGCTCCTCCAGGTGAGGGTAGTTGGCAAATTCATCCTGGTTGAGCGTCTTGATGCGGTTCTTGCCCAGGTCCAGCAGCCTGGTCTCGGTTGGGATCCCCTCCGGCACGACCATGAATCGCTTCCGGTGGCATAGGACAGCGCGCTCCTGGGCGGAGCACTCGCAGCGCGGCGGGCAGCCCGTGGCGGAGCCGGACAGGATGGATCCCAGCATCAGGAGGAGAATCGGCTGCCAGCAGGCCAGGATTGGGCTGCGCATACTCGCCTCCCCAGCTACCATCCTATCTCTCACCTGCAGGTAACACGGGGGGAGAGAAAGAGCAAGGTGGATGTGAGCAAACAACAGGCACAGCCGCGGCAAAAGGTTTACAGTCCTGGCAGAGCTGACGTTAAGGCAAAAGGCACCGCTGAGGCAGAGCAGAGGTTCTCATTTTCCAGCTGAAATCCAGCCCTTTGGCTACAAGACCATCTCTCCTCCCCACCTCCCAACTTTCCACTTGATGATTGAACGTGCACAGACTTTGAGTGGAAAGCCTTGAGGAATCTGTGTCAGACAGACCTCGCTTCCTCGGCTTCTTAAAAAAAAAAAAAAAATAAAAAAATTTAATACTGAACACATCTATCTACATCCTATTTTAAGCTCTTGAAATTATTCAGTTCCCTGTAGATGGAGCCTGAATATAAAGACTGCTTTGCAAACGCAGAGGAGCTGAGCGCAGGATTGAGCATCTGGGGGAACCCCACTTGGGCTCGGCTGGCAGCGGGGTGTCCGAGCGGGGCGCAACGGTGACAGCTCCATGAGGACCGGTCCCCTTCCCCTGCGCTCCCCCAGGCTCCGCAGTGGTCTCTCTGTCCCCCCTCCAGGGCTAGCCCCTTGCCTGCCTGCCTGCAAGGTGCAGACCCACACCGCTCCCCTCTGAGAAACAGCAACCGATCCGTGTGTCTGCAGAATGAGCTGTAGCCTGACGTGAGGTCCAGGGGTGCTATGGGGGGTAAGGGGGTCTGGGGGGGGTAAGGGGCTCTGCCTGGTCTTGGCTGGGAAAGGCCCGGCATCCTGCTGCCTTCCCTGGGAGGGCTGGGAGACTTCCTCGGGGGTTACGGTCTGGTTTGCGCCCCGGCCCATCGGCAGGCGGAAGCGAACGCTCCCTGTCACGCTGCCTCGGATGCATTTATTTCCTTGTTGCTCAAGCTGTTATGAGGGATCAAGTCATATTAATACTGCATATTAGACGTACAGCTACTCCAGACCGTGTTTATATCTATTGTTATGTGTACACTCTGCATTGCTTCCACTAATGCTATTTATGGCTATCGCTGAATATGCTCAATACATTACTTCCACTGGCTCCGTTTGTATCCATCATTATATATCCTGTACATTACTTTTCCGGCTCTGGCACTATTTATGGGTCTGGTATGCATTCGGTGCATTACTTCCATTGTATCTGTTAAATCTGTTTATACTCATCATTTCATACAGATATATGACCCAAGTATAACTTTTGGTCCCCAAAACTTTTTCAAAAATCTCTTTGCAAGATGCAAGGATGAAAGATGATGGACGGGTCATAAAAACGTCCACCAGCGCCATCTCGGAAACCACCGGGCCTCGGCACGCTAGGCGATCTGGCTGTGAGGTCCCGGAGTCCCCACAGAAATCCTCCTGCCCTTTCCTCCCGGTTCGCTGTCCTTCTCCATCCCCTTTCCCCGCTACCTCTGCGGTGGGGCTGGTCGCTGGGGACCACCCGAAGCACATCACCCCCAAAGCGGCGGGGTGCGGTGCCAGGAGCTGATCCCGCACAGCTCCCCTGGCAGTGCTGCTGAGCTCCCCCCTGCCGGCCCCGGGCCAGCAAGTCCCAGTCCAGTAGAAACATTTCCAGTGGGTTCGCTTGGGCCTGGGCCAGGCTGCAAGGAGCTGGTTGCTGGGTATTTACAATTCATCATCTCCCCCGTCATCGCCTCCCGAGTGCTGACGCTGCCGGGCAGTCCTACAAATACAAGCGGGGCTGGGGCCGGGACCTGCTGGAGGGATGTGCCGGTGCCCCGGTGCTGGGATGGTGCCGCCGGTTGGCAGCTCTCAGGCGAAGGGCTGCACGTGGAGTTGCTCCCCAGGCTCGTACCGCAGCCCTGGCCGGCGCTGACCTGCCAGGGGTTCCCCGTGCCGCTGTTGCCGCCTCTCCCCGTGGGCGGCACGTGGCCGGCGAGCGCCGGCTCCTCCTGCCCGTGAGTGCCGCCGGCACTGCTGCTCCCACGGCCCGTTTGCCAACATGTGCCGGCTCGCTCGCGGCATCCCTCGGCTGGTGTTTCTCAGAAACCAATTCCCGCTCCTCACAGCCGTGCTGAGAAAGCCATCAAAGCAAGCAAAACACTGCATGCAAAACAAAATACAGTCTAAGGGGCTTAATTATACCAGGGCTGAAAAGACTTCAGCTCATTAGAGTGCCAGGCAGCCGGCCTTATTTGGCTGTGTTCTGGGCTGAAATTTCAGCGCTGCCCGTGCGTGCAGCTGCATGCTGGTCCCTGCTGGGCACGGGGCGGGGGTGAGAGCCGAATCCTGCTGCAGGGCCCCACGCATGGCTCCCGCATTGGCCCGGACCTCCCCTGGGCCAAAATCTGCTTCTCTGCCGGTGGGGAGGGGATTGCACCTGCAACACATTTGGTCCTGCGCTGTTGTCCCTGCACCGGCCTCGGTGGAGGGGCAGCGGCCAGAGCTGCTGGGAGCGATGCGGCGCCAATGGCTAAAACATAAGCAAAGAGGTGATAGATGAATGAAGCAAAATCTGCATGGTGCTAAAGTCGAGACAAGCCCGCTTGTGTAGAATTGAAGTCTAGACACACCTCACATGTTATTAGTTCTCAGCTAAATTTAAATCCGTGATAAATACAATCCCTGACAAAAACATCTGTAATCTTAATAGCCAGAGCCACAGAAGAGCTTTGGGAGAAAGACAATGAATAAGCTGAAAAATTCTGGGCTAAGATGAGCTTTAAATCACTTCTGGTTCCCATTTACCTCTGGTTGTTTCAGAAGGGAATATTTGTGCCTCAAGGCGAGGCAGATATTAAGAGGTGCCCTTCTAAAAATGACTCAAACGGTGATTATTGCGCGAGCTCAAGTCAACAACCCGCGCATGGCTTTCCACTGACCACCACGCATCCCCCCCGCAGTGGCTGGACTCGCGTCACGTCAGTGAACCTCAGCCCAAAGTTAGGGCTGTCCTTTTCGGCCGTCCTGCGTCTGCCGCCGCACGGTGCTGCGGTGCCCGGTGCTGGGGCCGTGGGTGCCGGCCGAGCGAGGGGCTTGGGTGACGCTGGGGAGAGGGTCTGGTGTCTTCGGGGCAGAGACGGCAGTGGCTGCTCTCACCGATTGCTGCCCGCAGGAAACCGGGAAGTGACTGAGACAAAGTGCTACCAAATGTTGAAGCTCTCCCAGATTTACTCTGAGGAGGACTGCGAAATGGGCCGGAGCGCCCCTCCAGGGTGCCCAGCATGAGCTGCCAGGCAGGATCAGGCCATGCGGCTGTGATGCACGGGCCAAGCCAGGCAAGGGAGAGCTGCAGCCCTCTGGCGTGAACGTGGCTCTCATTTCTCACATAAAAAAAAGGAATCGGTAAGAAAGGAGCAGCTGCCAGACTCGCTGCCTTTAGGCAATGAGCAAACCAGCGCAAAAATCGTGCCCGGAGCCACGGCGTCCACTCACCCCTGCCCTCACCAACCTGCCGCCTGGGGACGAGGGCTCCAAAGGACAACCCCTTCCCACGGAGAAGCTGCTAGACTCGGCCCAAGGCGCAGATGGGCGCGCTGGAGCCGTGCTGCCTCAGTGCTAAATGCAGCGGGACCCACCGAGTGTCTCCGGCTGGGATCAGCACTGGGAGGAAAGATGCCATTCTGGGCCTGTGCCTGGAAATGCAGCCTGGGGCTGGGCTGGAGCGTAGACGTGCGTGGGGTTCACTCCGTCGTGACGGGCACGGGCTGCCCCGGCGCGGGAGGAACAGCCGCAGGGAACCCAAACCCAGGCAATGACCCAGGAGGGAGCCCAGCCTCGGCACCTGGGTTTGCTCCCAAGGCTGCTGCCGCCCTCCTGCCCCGAGGGGTGGGCAGCGCGCCTGGCCGTGCCCTCTGCTATCACCACTGTCCTTCGGGCTGCCCCTCGCTCACCGCGCCACAGGGGTGCCCTGCAGCTGGGGCCGGGCTCGGTGCTCCTCGGCACCGAGCGATCCGTCTGCCACGCTGACAGCAAGCAAGCGGCAAAAATCCCCGAGTCAGCTATAAGCCCCACCTGGCAGCCATAAATTACAGTCTGGGAGACGTTCACCCTTGAACCAGATGCTTTCGAGAGCATCGAACGACAACAGGCAATTTAGGATGAAGGAAGGCATATTCCCGGGGGGGGGCCACAGTGCTTTGGGGCTCAGCAGGGCTGGGGGAGCGCGATCCCCACCCCGTCCATCCCTGTAGGAGCTGACCTTGCTGCAGGGCCATGGAGCACGCAGGACTGAGCCTGATCCCAGCAGCACCAAGCACCCATGCTGGGCTGCAGGGGGGATACGGGTATGGGTGCGGGCCAGCCACGGGCTCACCCCCGCCTCTGGTCTGCCGGCTTCGCACAAAGCTGCCGTAACACAGCTTTCAGAATCGGTGCTCTCGTCTCCTCTAAGCTGCTCCAGCTAAATCAAATTTTATTGAACTTGACTACATTTTAGAGATAAAGACTACAGGTTTACAAATAAATATTTAACAACCTTTCCTGCTGTTAAAAGAGTTGCTTATCCAGACCCCAGGCTCTGCGCTAAGTGTTCCTGTAGCTATCTGCAAAGCAGCAAAACAAAGGGAGAAGCTTTAATTTGCCAAACACGTTCGTGCCCATTTCCTCCTCTCTCCATCATTCCCCCTGCGTCCAGCGCGCATTTCTGGGCCCTTTTGCTTTGTCTCTCTCTCTGTCTCCTCTCCACCCCACCGGCTCCCTCCTCCTCCTCTTTTCCCACCCAGTCCCTGGAGGGCAGGCGTCAGTAGTAGCTGCCCTTCTCCCCGGTGCCCAGGGATGCTCAGGGATGGGTGGGAGCAGGGGCCAGAGCACACAGGGCGGAGGGGGCAGTTTCCCTCCCGGGACCACGCTGCTTCACATGGGTAAAAAGAAACCAAAGAGGGGAGAGCCTAAAGTCAGCCCCGAGCGCTGCCAGGGCTGGCTGGTGGGCAGCAGACAGGGTGGCCGAAGGCACAGTGCTGGCCTGGGTGACGGAAAGCTGCTGCCGAATTTCCTCTAGACCTTCATTATTGGATGGGCTGTTAAGGAAGGGCATGAAAACAGGCTGCCGCAGTGCAAAGGGCTGCCCTGTGGCCTGGCCTGGCCCCAAATCCTCCAGAAGCAGCACAGGAGGGTGTGAGAAGTGGGGAGGAGAGACGGGCAGAAGCTGAGGAAGACCCCCTCCAGCAGTGCCTCGTTCAGGATGGTGGGCACGTACGAACAAGTCGTGCGAGGCAATGGACTATGGCAGGTTAGCCAGAGAGGAGACCACCCTCAGCTCCACCAGCCACAAGCTGCCCGGTGTCACTGGCTCCTGCTCACCCACGTGAAGGCACGACTCTCCAGCCTGGAGCTTTTGCTCAGCTTTCTGAAGTATCTGCTTTCAGCTGCTCTGAGGCGGGAGCCTGGAATAGGTGCACGCAACCTGATCTGCTCTGGCAGTTGCTCCGAGGCTGTAAAAGAGCACGAAGAAGTATTTAAGATGCAAATCCCCTTCCGGCACTGACACCGCCTGGCTGGCACCAGCTACCCGCAGCAGCCAGCCTGCAGGACCGCCCCGCAAAAGCGTTTCCTCGTGGCGACGGGCTCTTCCACCCAAAACGTGGTGCCCCCAGCGCCACAAGGGATTAAGTCAGGGAAGCACCAAGCCAAAGGGCAAGAAGAGCAGAAGAAAGGGGAGGGGGATGCACAGGGGAGGAGAAGAGCTCTAAAGCGGGCTGGGACGCTGGGAGGGGGAGGCTTCGGCCCAGCCGTCCACTGATTTAGCTCTGGGCTGTGGATCTGCTCGACCCGATGCAGGGACAGATATGTATGGTGGAGGGACAACCAGCGATGGCCCAGAGCCAACTTGGAGAGCGGTTTTTCAGGCTCGGCAGGCCTGTTATCGGAGCAGGGCAATGCGAAGGAGATCCTGGTTGTCTCTGCAGGATGCTGGAGCTCAGAGCAGTTTTTGCTGAGGCTGTTTCTTGCTGCGCTCACATCTGTGCAAGAGCTGCTCACCCTTCTCACACCTTTGCTCCTTTGTTTTTAACGTCTTTTCTCACTCTTTGGCTGCACATGCTTCAGTGCCCCATCAGCAAAGAAAACATCCTGACAAGTGATCAATAAGTAATTGCGAAGGCAGCTGTGGATGCCGGGGGTGTAAAGCCCTGAGCTAGCAAGAGATAAATGAGGAATGTAAGGGTGCAGCGCACCGTGGAGCTCGGGCTCGGAGCCAGCCACGCTCCCCTACTCATCGACTGAGGTGGCCGGGACGCGGGCTGGCCCACCGCTGCCGCAGCCGCTGCCGGTTGGTGGTTCAATGCTTCCCGTGTCAGGCAAGCCGGGAGGAGGCTTGATTATTTATTTTTTTTCTGCTTGTGAGACAAAGAGCAGGAGAGCTGTTTGCTGTGGGAATATCTCCCAAGGGTTGGCCTTGGAACTCCAGCACTGGAGACATTTTGGGCTGGGTCAGCAGGAGAATGGTGTGCGCTGGGATGCTGGGAAGGACGTGCACCAGCTGGTGCAATGGGCCTTCTCCTTTTTCTTTCTTTACTTCAGCAACTCTCCTTGGGATTCCTGTCTCTGTGGACATGGGCTGGCTCACCAGGATGTTTTTAGGTGCTCACCCGAAGGCACCCAGCTTAGCAGGCACTCGAGTGATGAGCACACGCTGAGTGGAGGAGGCTTCAGTATATATAGCATGAGGGTCTCCATAGATGTTTTTTCTTCCCTGTCTGTAGCTGTCAAAGGAGGATGGAAAAACCCCAGGCTCTTCTTAGGACTATGGAAACATTTGCACCGGAGAGGTGAAAGAAAGATCTGTCCAATGAGTGTCTTCTGGGAGAGCCGCCAGGGTCACGATGGCATTGCGAAGGCATCCCCTGCGTTCTGCCTCGACGTGCCTGCGACCAGCAAGGAGTCACGGGATGAGGCCGTCCCCGAGGCGGTGCCTGCCAAAGGCCCTTTGGGGAGAGCAGGGCATCGGCAGCTGCCAGAGCCTGGGCCACCGTCCCACTCCTGCTCGTGCGTGGAGAAAACTGCCTTCTCCTCCCAGCACAGCCCAGCCATGGCTAGCAGACGCCCTTTCTTGTTGCACTGGTGGGAGGATTGGGTTTTTTTCCTGGGAATGGGCTCGAGCAGTACCCAAACACCTTCTGTGCTCCCCAGAAGCGCTCCGAGCAGCCCCAGCACCAGGGAGGGCGCTGCAAAGCTGGAGGATGGGGGACAGCGCAGGCGGCTTGGCCTCCCTGCCCACCTGCTCTGCGTGGCCCTGGTGCTGCCGGGGCAGCTCTGCGTGGCTCAGCATGCTGCCGTGGTGCTGCTGAATCAGCCGGAGCGCAGCTGTACGGTGCCTGTGCTAAACCCTGCGTTTGAGTCAGGGGCAGGACACCACCTGATGTAGCATAAAAGCGTCTGGTACAAAGTCACCCCGCTGCCAGAGCACGTTTCCTCCAGAGCAGGAGCAGATGGCTTTTCTGTGTGAGCTCGCCTCAATGGTTGGGCCGCTGACCGGTGGCTTCCCGCTCCCCCAGACCCAGGCGCCGGCCCCCAAGGACGGTCCCTGCGCTGTGGCCAGCGCCAGCGCCCCAGCAGCGAGGTGGGCAGGCCCTGCCAGGCTGAGCTGCTGCTCCCGGTAATCCCAAATCACAAACCACACCTGGGGACGCCACGAAGGGCCTGGCAGGGGCAGCCGTCTGGCACCAAGACAAGCTGCTCCCTCCCCACCGCTGCCTGCCTGGGGACATCCCGTCCCCTTCGGCCATCACCCTCTGCCAAAAGGTGTCCCATGGCTCTGCAGTGACCTGGAGCTCTGCTCAGCGCCCAGAGTGGGGCTGGGGCACCCATCAGCTGGAGCAGCAGAAAACCAGGGCCACAAGCAGAGATGGGGAGCACCCCCGGTGCCTTCTGCCCTCCTTTACCCAGGGCTGGCTCAGCAGGAGAGCAAATGCCAAACCTGCCCCACGAGCAACCTCACTCCACAGGGCCATACGGGGACATCGCTGAAGCTTTGCGATGCGACCAGCTCTAATAGCCCCGAGTCCAAGCCTCTGCGTCCCCACTGTGTCCCTGCAACTGCTTGACGGTAGAAACCGCAGATCAAAGTCCCAAACGCTGTGCAGCCTCAGCAAGTGAGGGCTGGCGAGCGCGTCCCAAGCCTGCAGTGCCACAGAGCAGCATTGCTGCCAGGGACTGGTCCTGTTCCTTATGTTTAATTTAAGCTTAGACCGTACTTACTTATACTGCACCACTTCTGTTCCCACGCCACGTCCCTTAAATATCCCTACAACCACTGCAGGATACCTAGAAAAGTAAAAAGGCTGCTCCAGAGCGCTGCATATTCCTCTGGAAACCTTTGGGATAATAGCGAGAGGACTTCAGAGGACATAAACCCAGCAGCTTCGCTGACTCCTGGGAAACCTGCTGATTTACCTCCCTTTAGGACCGGCCCTGATATTTTTATACTGCTGCCTAGAATAAGTGGCCTTGGAAGCCTTTCAGAAGAGGCCAACTGCAGCCCAGCCCAGCGAAGATGGCTCTGCGATAACCCATTGGCAGGACAAGCTGCACGGGGCGATGAGGACGTGCCGTGCTGCCAGGACCAACAGCCCCGCGAGCGCCGGGTGGCATCGGCAGAGCTGTCCCTGCCCTGTCTCCCGCGGGGATGCAGGGGCAGAGCAGGGTGGTGGGCTTGGGCAGGGGCCTGGCTGTGTTTCAGGGCGCCGTGAGAGACGAAAGCCCTGGTCCTCTTCATCCACCTCCTTTCCCGACTCCTTCCCGCAAGCCAGAGCTCTCTCTCCCCACCCCCTCCCCAATTATTATTAAGTTTCATTCACGTAATAACAAATTTAGTACCGCAGGAATTTCCAGAAAGCGAGAAGTGGAGAAAAAAGGGAGCCAAAGAAAGCATGAGTGATGGCAAACGTGGAGAGAAGATTCCTCTTCCCAGCCTGGCTTTTTCTGTGCTGGTTTTACATGTATAATTCTTTTTTCTTTCCCCTTTTCTCGCTTGTTTGATTTTTGCATTATTTATGGCTTGTCTTCAGGGCCTGTATTTGCTGTTATTGTTTCATTCAACAATAAAATAGATTAGATAAAAACAAACTGTGCTGAGCCACGGCTGAGCCCGCCTGTCCTGCAGTCAGCCGTACCCACAAAGCCAGGCAGAGCGGGTGCTGCTGGTGCGAGTGGCCAGGCAGTGCCAGCCAGCCGGGGACGAGGGGTCACCACCTCGCCAGCCCTTCCCAGCCCAAATTCCTGTGGCGGGGAGGTGCTGTGGGATGTGGCCTGGCCGGCCGGGATTTGGGCTCCAGGTGCTGCCGGCCCTGCCGATACGTGTCCTCTGCAGGTATGGGGGCTGCGCACAGAGCTTCTGGGGTCCTGGCGCTGCACCCAAACCTCAGACCTCCCCCAAGCAAGAACGAAAAGGTGTGAAACGCTGCTTGAGGGGAGAAACCGAAGCACTGGAAACTCTGGGATTTTTTTAGGGCAATTTCATGAAATCCGACGCATTGATTTCACTAGCAAGGGTGCCCCGAGCTGAGCCGGCGCTGGCGGCGGGTGCTGCGCCTCAGCAAATCTCAGCCCCAGGCGCTTTGGGAACGCGTCCGGCTGCGCAGCGTTGTGCCTGGGAAGGGCTCGATGCAGGGCAGGCAGCACTGCCCCGCGGCTGTGAAGCAGCTGGAGCAGAGGCGAAAAGCGCAATCGGTTTAAAGCCTACGATAAGGGGTGTCAGCACGCCAGCAGCATCAGCCGCGCCACGGGGAGTCGTGCCGTTCCTCGGCCCTTTCTGTCTTCTAGTGGGCGACTGCGCTGAGCCCGTGGGCATGGAGAAGAAGGAGGGACCCAATGTGGGGACGGAGCGGTTCCCCCGCTGCCCTCAACGGAGGGTGGTTTTAGGGTGGTTTTGTTGTGTTTTGTCTGAGCCGAAAGAGATGCTTTCTGCCCCTTCCTCCTTCTCCCCAGTGATGTTGATAATAATACAGAGCCTGCACTCTCGGCTGTATGTGAGAACAAAAGTAATCACAGGGAAAAACAGTGCATAGAAATTAAATCGGAAATGCAAGGCCAGGGTTTCCATTTCAGTGCAGCTTCTGTATCTTTTCCCATTGAAAAGGATAAACAGGCTGAGCACAAATCAGTTTAATGGCAGCACCTAATGGCAGCACAATTCCATGTTTCCTAGAGCAAATCGTAGCTCAAGCCCAAAGCGGCAGCGTGATACGCAGCACGCCAGCTCCGTGGGACGGCCACGGCATGGCACAGCCCCAGCGGAGCGTTGGGGAACCACTGGGGCCCCAGCAGCGCTTGCTGCCCTCGGCAGCAGCGCTGCAATAACCTGGTTCACCAGGGTACAAGAGGGACTGGTGTTCCTCTCCAGGCTCAGGGATGCTGGTAGGCCCTTGCCTGCCCGAATCCCAGCAGAAAAGAGGTGCCCCTTTGGGTGTCCCTCTGGGTCTCCCTCACATCCCTGAGGTCCTGGTGGCAGACTCGGACCCACTGGGAGCTTGCAGAGCTGCGCCAGGCTGCTCCCCTAGCATGGGCCGGGCAAGAAGGTTTTTCACGCTGCTCGCTGCTGTGGCCCTAATTCCTTTCCTTCATCTGGCTCCTACAGTGCACGTTCATTTACAGCACGGCTACAGCTGCCATTTACATTTTCTACCTAATCCTCGTTGCTGTGCCTTGCTTCGTGGTACAATGCACAAGTTGCTTGCCAGTGGAGCTGGGGCAGAAGCAAGCTGCCAGGCCAGTGCTCTCCCGTAATGCCCCTCCTGGCTCCCCAGGCTCACATTTTGGGTTAGACCATATCAATTTGGCGCTCAATCCAGAGGGGCGATGGAGAAAGGCCAGGCTCAGGTACAGGAGGGAGAGGTTTGCCTGCACAGAGGGTAAGAAGAGCCTCCGAGAGTGCTCAGACTTTGCTCGCCACCCACAGGTTGCCTCTGAGGTCTAAATCAGTTGTTTCCCATTTCACACTCGACATCTCAAATCCAAACAAAGAGCTGAAAGAATAGATCACGTCAAAATATTTCTGCTTTTCCCTCCTACGAGAATTCCCCATCAGAGACCAATCCAATTAAGGTGCTGGTTATGAAATTAACCATAATTACAAGAGCAATATTTAATGTTTTGCATTCTGATGAAGAAACGGAATGGAAATGACAAAAAAAAAACAAAAAAAACCAAACAATGTGGGTCCTACTGGGATAACTAAGAGCAATGTGGGGTGGTGGGGAGGAAAGGGCTGCCAGGGGAGCGAGAGCTGTGCAGGTTGGCAGTGGCTGGGCTGCACCACTGGTGCCCAGCCTGGGGATGCCACAGCAGCAAGGGCAGGGGCTGGGTGCTCGTGGGCACATCCCTCAGGGAGCAGCGGCCGTTCTGTCCTCCAAATCAGGCGATCAGCCCGGCCTGATGGCTGCCAGCAGGTATTTTGCCGTTTGAGCATCGCTCGGACAGTGTTGGGCCGCAAGAACCATGTCCCGGGAGGCACAGCCCAGTCCTGCACCTCCTCCCCCATCCCCACTCCCTGCAGGGACCCTCCCAGCTCACCCACAGGACTGTCCCCAGCTCAGGACACCGACCCCAGCCCTCAGACAAGGGACATGAAAGCTTCAGTGGGCAAGGCCTTTGGCCTCTGACCAGGACACCCGGGTCCTCCTCTGGAGCCCAGAAGAGTCATGTCCACGTGTGGACACATGTCAACTACAGGATGCTGTGGGCACTGAAAGGCTGACCGACTTAGAGAGACGCATGAAAAAAATTACTGAAGAAAACATGCAGGATGGTTAAACAGAAGCCATTTCTGTGCTTAACCAGAATGAGCGGAACCAAGTCGAGCTCCCCGGCCCCCGTGACAGGGATACTGACCTGCTGCCTAGCCTGGTCCCATGCTCAGTTAGGAGATGCTGTTTGGATGGGATACGGGGCTGTGGAGGGCAAGGGATGGTTGGCGAGGACTGAGCTACTGGTGGGGCTCATGGTGGGGCTCATGGCAGGGCTCCCCCCCCAAAAATGGCTGTGCTGCTGCCAATGCATCAATACGCTCTGTGCGTCCTCTTGGCATGGCCTGGATGGGTTCTGTCAGTCAGAACAGCTGTCTGTCAGCTGCTCCCGCAAGGTGGGAATCACCTGGGTCTTGCTGGCGTGACCTGCTGCTCTCGGGGATGGAGGGAGCCTCACGCTCCCTGCCCGGGCTAAAGAGGTGATGAGGCCCTCCGTGGCATTTATCAGCATTTATTCAATTGCCTGGGTCAAGCTGACAATTCAAGCTGCCCGCTCAGACACGGCTACCTTTGTGCGATCTGTCTTTCTCCTGGCTCGCCGTGCCAAGGAGGGGCAGAGGCCACGCTGCGCTGCTGACAGCGCTCCCGGGGCTGGGGAAGCACTGGGGGGGCAACGGCTGCTGCTTCACCCCTTCCCCAAGCCAGCCCCGTTCTCAGACGCTCCTCTCCCTCTCCTGTACCACACGTGTCCTGACACTGTCCCAAAGGCTGCAAATTCAAACAGCCACCAAAACTGGCTGTTTGTTAGTAAGACGTGTCCGCAGCCAGGGTCACAGGGAGCTGGGACAGCCAGCAAAGGCACGGAAACCTCTCTCCATGCAGCCACTCCCCTCTGCAAGCTCCAATTTTACTCCCCCCACCAGATGGAGAGAGAGAGGGGGGAAAAATTGACTTGGAAGAAAATTGAGGCCGTGGCCTGCAGTTGCTTTCTCCCTTTATTTTTCTTGGGTTGTTTGATTTGAGCGAAGCATTTGTAGCCCTCTTCTCTCTCATCCCAGCCTTCCCCGCTACCTGACAAGCTCTTCTGGCTCTTTTCCCACCAAAAGCCATTTCTGCTCATGCTAGGATAAACCCTGCTCCCTTCGCTTCTCAGGATTTAGCAGAGAATAGAGGAGAGCTGCTGACTCAGTGCATTGAATGTGTTTGAGAGCCAGGCAAACACCCTCCCTCGCCAAGCTGTGCCGTGATTTGCACCGCCGGCTGTGCCCTCTTCTCGCCGGCTCCGAAGCACTGCCACGGTGGCCGGTATCAAGCGTAAAGGGTGAGTATGGGGACACTGAGCTCACGCTAGCCTGTACCATGGAAGGAGAGTCAATACGAGACAACGGCACCGCTAACATCCACCCCAGCGCCAGCAGAGCCCAAGCAAACTGCCCAAGCCGAGGGGGGATGCAAGGACTGGCAGGACTCAGCTGAGGTGACATGGAAAAGTGTCTCTCCAGCAGTTTCCACACCCGAAGCTTTGCGAAAGAGTTGGTGGAGTCGTGTTTTCCACCAGGACATTCACAGAGAGGTGCCCATCGCAAACACGTCCTCCCCTGCCTTGAGGGGCTGGGGTCCAACCTCCAGCGGTGACACAGATGTCACCAGAGAGCTGTCACAGCAGCCCGCACCCAACAGCCGTCCAACACGCCCGGGCCTGTCGCTGCCCGGTGACAACCACGTACATGAAGCAACATGGGTAATGATGGGTATATTAATCCTCATCGAACCACAATAGGTTCGGTTGTGCTTTATAATTCAGCAACCGTAATTACACTATAATTACACCATAACTGTGGAGTTATTATAAAGTGATTTATCAACCCATGAAATAAAACCTCAAGTTAAAGGATTTTATACTTGTTACATAGATCAAACAGTATAAACTCCAGCATCATTACAGTGGCTGTATTAAGCAGGAAACTAAAGAAATAATAAGTCATTCAGTCATGCTGTTAACCTTCCAGTGATATGAAACAGTGGTAATTAGAGGTATCACAGAGTAATTACGTTATAGGTGTAGAGTAACTGCAGCACGGTACGGTATTACAGAAGTATAACTATTCGTTTTGTAATTAATCCCTCCACAAAAAGGCTTGGAAAACCTGACTCTTCCCCAGGTGCTGTAAACTCAGCTCCACTATCTTCTCCAGTCGCTCCCTACCCGTCCCGTGGGAGCCTCGGGGAAAGCTGGGGCTACCCGAGCACCCAGCGCAGGCAGGTGCCACTGCCTGCGGCCCTGCCAGCTCCGAGCTGCTGGCTGGGGGCTTGGGCTTACAGCTGAGAGAGGAGGAGAAGCCCCCTCCTGCTACCCGGTAACCTGCAAAGCCCCCACCAGGGACACGGCTGCCTCCAGGGAGGGTCTGTCTCTCTCCCAGCGCGGCAGGCACTGGCGAGGGAGCAGAAGGGCCCCGGCTACGGGGAAAACTGCCCCAGCATGTCTGCAGGAAGACGCGGAGGCTTTAGCCCAGGGACACGTTTCTGTCTCGGCCTTGCTCACCAGCCTGGCTAGGCTAAGAGCTTCAGAGACCACTTCTCCTCCGTGGTATTAAGCTACTGAGCCAACGTGCTCCAGGAAGGAGCCAGGAGCAGCAGGCGAGAAGGCACGGCCAGCCCTGACTTCTCCTCCCACCGAGCCCCAGCCCATGCTGCTGGGATGGCTGGAGGGCTGAGAGGGACTTCACGCACCAGGAGAGTGAGGCTGCCCCTCGGCTCGTGGCGCCTGGGACGCACACGGGGTGTCACTTGCAAAAGGTCCAGGAGAGGGACAAGGAGCTCACTTGAAACCGGGGGAACGGACGCGGAGGAAGGGGGTCGAACAAAGGTTTGGGCTGTGGCGCTGGTGTGGGGCTGGGATCGCTGCCTTTGCGGTGGGGCTGGGTTGGGCAGCGCAGGCAGCCCTGGTAAGGTCCATGCAGCCCCCGTGCCAGCGGGCTGGCTGGAGGCACAGCCACGCTGCCGCTCCACGGCTGGTCTCTGGCAGGCGTGAAGGTCAGGTCAGGGCTGCTGCAAGTGGCAGAGCAGCGAGGAGAGGGTTAAGGCTGGCGGGAGGACTGGGACGGGGATGTGGAAGGGCTATCATTTCAGAGCGGGGCTCCGTTAGGTGGTGCAGAGGAAGGGGTGACGGAGGGAGAAGGAGCAGATCTGCGGAGTGGGGCTGCTGTTCCTGGGGATGCCTCAACTGCTCTGCCCCACGCTCCCCCCGCGGGCCGAGACCCTGGAGAAGAGTGTGGGCTGGGTGCGAGCGTGGGGCTGTCACGCCGGTCCCCTGCTGCAGCCCAGCAGGTAGAGCCGCTTTGCTGGAAAGGGCGTTTGCTGGGAAAGGACCGTGGATGGCGGCGACTGCTCGGGCGGTAGCTGGGCTAGCGCGGCAGGCAGGGAAAGGCAGCAGAGCCTCGGCTTCACCAACCAGCACGGACCCGCGGCGGGGAGAGCTGATCCCACCGGTGCCCACGCTCACCCGCTGTCCCTCCCTCCCAGTGCAAATCACTCGCCCAGCACCAACACTGCCAGTTCCTTCTTCTCGGAGGTGGCTCCTCCGGCACCTGGAGCGAACCATGCCTCTACCCTTCGCTCGGGCTATTTATACATCCGAGGCGCAAGGTGAAAAAATCCGATCACCTACACACGGTATTCAGAGAGCAACAAGCAATGGCACTGCCGAGGAGGACTCCCAAAGCCCTTCTAGCCAGCAGGCTCTTGGGCATCCTCCCCACCCCGGCTGCCCTGCGAAGCCCCTTCAACATTAACCCCTTCTTTTTTCTGCCAGACGCAAACCGAGGGCTGAGCCCGTGCTGGCACCCTGACCCTCCCCAGCACCTCCGGGCTGGGTCCTGTGCGTGGAGCTGAGCCCAGGTGGGGGGACCTTTCAGTGCCTTCGGAGCCCCCCCGGAGCCGGAGGGATCATCCTGTCGGGCACTGACTCCCCACGGCCCCAACTCACCTGCCTCCAGGCTGGGGGGGCTGGTGATGGAGAGGTGAGCCCCCGCCCTGGAAAATTACCCCCCCACGGCTCCTGCCTCCAGCCTGGTCCCTCAGGGCTGGAGAGCTCTCCCTGCCCGTATTTAACCCTTGGTGTCTCTGCCCCGGGGACAGGCAGAGGGCCGATTCCTCCTCTTGAATTAACCCTTGCAGGCTGGGGAGCTTGGGCACTGCCTGCTTGAGGGCCGATCCCCCTGCTCCCCAGCAAGCCCTACCGGGCAGGTAGCGCTGTCCCGGCCATCCATCCCCTACCTGAATATGTAATCTGCTCCAGGCCGGCTAACTCATCTGTTTAACTACCGGAGGGAGGGAGGAGGAGGAGAGCTCCCACATCAGGATGCAGCTCTGCGCTCTCCTCGGCACCGCCGAGCCCCAGCCCTCCGCCGGGCGAGTCAGCCGCGGGTGGCCGGGACCCCAGCCCCGCAGCCCGGCCCCGCCTGGCTGCAAGCTGCCTCTTCCCGCAGGGGCTGGGCAAGGGGCTGCGGGGAAAGGCAGGGGAGAGGAGCGGGGTGGGGGGGGGAGGCCGGGGAGGGAGGAGATCGGCAGAGGGAAGACGCCCGGGCAGAGCAGGGCGGTGGAGGCGGCAGGATGGGCGCCAAGAGGGGCTGGAGGACGGCAGGGCCCCGGGGCACACGTCCGTCCCTCCGGCCCCGCCGCGGGCAGCCCCCGGCCCCGCTGTCCCTTCCCTCCCCACCCCGGCCGGCGGTGCCCGCCCCGCTCCCCGGACCCCCGCCCCGGGGCGCGGTGCCAAGGCGGCACCGGCGGGCACCGGCGGCACGTACCCCCCCGCCCCCAGCACCCGCCGTGCCCTCGCCGGTGCACGCACGAAGTTCCCGGCCCGGCACCCCCCGAGCACCGGCGCGGGTCCGGCCCGAGGGCAGCGACGCGGCTCCGGCTGGGGAGGACGGACGGACGGACACGACACACACACACACACACACACACACACACGGCCGGAGCCCCCCCCCCCCAGCTCCCCCGCACCGCCGGTCCCACCAGCCCCGCTCCGGCATCCCCGTCTCGCTTACCTGCATCTCATTCTCGCCGGCGATCTCCTTCGGTCAGAAATGGCATCTCCCCCGGCCCCCACCCCCTCCGCCAAAACCTCCACCTGCAGTAACGCAGCTCCCCCTCTCCGCAGCGACAGCACGAGGGGCGGCGGCGCTCCCGGGTCCGAGCCGCCCCCCCCCCCCCCCCCGCCCCAAACCCCAGCCCCGAGCCCGGGGGAGGGCCGGGCCGGGTACGGGGCCGCTCCGGGGCCGCCCTAGGGACGCGCGGTGACCGGTTGCCTCCCCTCCGCGCCCGCCGGGCGGCCGGCGGCGGCGGCGCCGCTGCGGGGCGGCGGTGGCGGCATCGCCCCACCGGGCGGGCTGGCAGGGCCCGGGCTCCGCACGCCCGCTGCCGCCGGGCGGGTCTGCAGCGGCGGGGGCCGGGCCGGGAACCACCGCCGCCGCCGCCGCCGCCGCGCCGGCCCCCCGCCTCCCCTCCGGGAGGAGCCGCCGGCGGGCGCGGGGCGGTGCGCGGAGCGGCGCGGGGGACGGGAACGGCGGCGGCGGCGGCGGCGGCCGCGGTCAGTCCCCTCCTCCCGCCGCCTCCCCCGCTCCAGCGCGGCGAAGGGAGGCGAGAGCCGGTGGGGGGTGTGCGGGGAGGGTGTGCGGACACACCCCCCCCCCCCCCCCCGGGGCCGGGTTGGGTGGGGGGAGCGGTGCTTTTCGCGGAGGGGCCGCTGTGCGAGGTGCCGAGGGGGCCGTGGCACCCGCAGACCGTAGCGCCCGTCTCCGGGATCCGGCGGCAAAGCGGGGGCCGGGACCGGTGGCCCCCGGCAGCCCCCGCTCCTCCGGCGGGGGTCGCAGAGGACGGGCTGGAGCAGCTGCCGCTGGTCGCCCGTGTTTCAGTGCCCAGCCCTGCTTGAGCCTGCTGAGGGAAGATGCCGGGCTACGCTGGAGATTTCAGAGCGGTCCGTCCTGCAGCAGCTACCTCTGCAAAGCGGGTCGCTCCTCTTTTTTTCACTGCCCCCCCACCCCCCCACCCCCTTCCTCGCCGGCACATGAGAGGAAAAGGGCTACAAGGCTGGGGTTTGGGGGGGGCGGGGATGCCTCTGAGGACCGATCTGGGAGCTGGTGATCCCAAAGGCCTCCCGAGAGGCTCGGCGCATGCTGAGCTGGTGGCATCTCATTCAGAACTAAGTGCACGACTTCCCGAGCGCTGCCCACTGCTTCACCCCCTTCCATAATGGACACTGATTTATCGAGCAGCATTAGCAGATTTGCCCAGCGCTGGCTCTTCCAGCGGAGGCTGATTTCTCTGGCAGTAATGGACACAAACTTTCCTTCTAATGTGCACTTTCCCCTCCTGCTTCCTCTCGGCAGGGCTCTCCTGGGGCGCTTCCCGCTCTGTCCTGTTTCTACCCGGCTGTCCTCGCAGCGTGGCCGGCCGCGGGCCAAGGCGGACCCAAGGCAGCTGCACCAGGGCCCTCCGCGTTGGCACGGGCTGGGGCCGGAGGCTCTGCGGGAGTCCTTTCGCTGGGTCCCATGAGCCTTCCCTTGGACGGCTCTTTCAGCCGGTGGGAGCTTTTGAGGAAGACGATGGCTTGGCCTTCCTCCATCAGCCATTTAAGCAAGCCCAGGGGTGGAGATTCCCATGCAGAGCATCCCTCTGGGCCGGCCTTCCTTCCTCCCTCCTACGAAAGCGGAGCTGCGTGCTTGCCCCAGGCCTCTCCCGGGCGATGGTGTCCCCCCAGCTCTGCGGGGAGGCCGGCGGGCGGCGTGCCAGAGCTGGGCCAAACACCTACGGGTGCCTGCCGTGGAGCACGGGAGCCCAGTGGCTGTCCCGAGCTCACGACCCTGCGGTGGGCTACGAGCAAACCCAACGTGGTGTGAGCCCCCCTCTGCACTCCGACAGAGGCTTCTGCCTCCCCGGAGCCCTCAAGCGGAGCTCGTTATCCTCCTGCTCAGCACACGCGAGCTTCTGAGCGGAGCAGGAATAAACAAAGGGTAGGCACCGCAAGCTTGCCAGCCGAGGGCTGAATCACTCCAGCTCCCTGCTCCCGCTCGGTGCTCCTGCCCACTCCTAGGCTGCCGCCTCTCCTCCTGTGGGCGCAGACCCCCGGCTCGGCTGGGAGGGTGGGTGCCTGTCAGGCATGCAGCCCTGCCTGGGCTCCAGCAAAGGACCCTTGCGCCAAGAAACACGGGAGGGTGAGAGCGCGCGTGTGCGTGCACGCGTGCTCTGCTCCTGACACCGAGGAAATTCAGCCTGGCCCCTCTCAGTGGTCCTCAGACCTTTACTCAGCGCAGATCAATGCTTCTTATTATTATGGCTATTTCAGCGATGCCATCGATGTTAATAGCACTTCACAAACACAGACAAAGCTGGCAATCTGAATGTGGCCAGAAAAAACAAACAGAGGACAAAAGACAGGCTAAGAGCTCTGAATGCCATTTTTAATGCTTCCCCCCACCACGGTTAAAGCTCCGCTAAAGTGCAGGGCACTGGGTATTCAATAACACTCCAGAATAATTCCTGGCATTGTCTGGTGTGAGAGGGGGAAATTTCACCTCAGCCCTTCCGCAAAGATTCAGCAAATACGCCATGCAAGCAGCACTGGTGGCCCTGCGAGAGTGATGCTATACGCTGCCTGGAAGCAGGGGGCCTTCCAAGACCGTCTTTCCCACCTCGGCTCCCGACAGCTATCCCCACCCTGGCAGTGTGGTGAGCGGCAGAGGATGGGGGACTCGGTGTGCAGAAGCAGAGGTGAGCTTTTGGGCTAAGACGGCAATCATGCACATCTCTCCGATAGAA
The DNA here is from genome assembly GCF_929443795.1 of Astur gentilis. Lineage (NCBI taxonomy): Eukaryota > Metazoa > Chordata > Aves > Accipitriformes > Accipitridae > Astur > Astur gentilis. Next base: position 4,436,109 of record NC_064889.1, on the reverse strand, counting down.
AAGTCCCGTGCAGAACCTGCCTTTTCAGTAAGCTCTGCGTGTGATTTCTGCCTTGGGCGGGCAGAGGGAGCGGTGCAGCAGGAGAGGCGAGGGCAGCACGGATGTGCCAGGCGTGGCGGCGGAGCAGAGCCCTGGTTTGCTCCGCCGGCTACAGTGGGGCGTTTTGGCCAGCAGCGGGGTGAGACGATAGGGAAGATGGAGAGCGCGGTGAAAAGAAAGCATCGCTTAATAACCGCTCCCCTAGCTGGGTGCAGGAGCACGCAGGCCTTTATCGATGGCGCCGGAGTTTAAGAAGAGCCAGGACGCCTAATCTCCCCGAGGAGCAGCGCTGCCATTTGGGCTTTTCCCTTCCTCCAAATGCGGAGGGGTAACTCTCACCCCACCTCATGGGCAACACTTCCTTACCCCAACAGCCCCAAAGACGCCTCGGACAAAGGCAGATCCTAGCAGCAATAAACCCCCTTGATCTCTGCAGGAGGAACTGCACTGGCCCCTGCTCAGAAGCCCCAAAGGCTCCCACGTTTCTGCATTTACCGACCTATCATCATAAGCTCTGTGCTGGCAGATCCTCTGTGGCCTCCTCGCCCTAAAATGTTGCCATCATGCAGCCCTGGTGCAGCAGGGAGCTCCCGGGACTGGAGCGAGAGATCTGGACGGCTGCCCATGAGCGAGGCCACGGTGCTTTCCCCCAGGGACCAGCGAGCGGCACGGCTCACCCCACACAGCACCAGAAGCCCAGATCTACCTGGGACTGTCAGGTTGTCCCCAGCTCTTCACGGGCCACCGCTGGCCAGCGTCTTGCTATCACAGACGAACAACTGCCATGAGGGCTGAGACCACCCTGCACGCAGACGGTAACGCAGCCCACCCTTAACACATGCTTGATATGAAGGTCCTGCTTGAAGAGGAGCAGCGATGCAGCTCAGAGGGGATAAGTTTATAACGTTACCTGGGAGAAGGGCATCAATGGGACGTTAGGAAGAAGAACGGTGCTACCATTCCTGGCAAAGGACGGCTTTTGTAGAGGGATATTCAGAGTTAAGGTAAGGGTGAGCTTACTGTTAAGGTTCCCGAGGAGTAGCATGGGTGACAGAGCAGTGGGGACAGCCAGAAGTACGCAGCCAAACCTTACTGGAAGTACTGTCCTCTCCTCTCCCCACTAACAGCCTGTATCTATTTGCAGCTGCCAGCTTTGTGGTAGACATACTTTTTTTCCCCTCTCACATCACCTTTACTGGCCTCCCCCACGCTGTGGACACCAACTCCAGCTGTTGTGGGAGGCCACAAAGACCCACTCAACTGGGTCGACGTCCTTCTTGCAGCACGGAGTGACTCAAATCAAGGGGCATCCCGGGCCTCCAGGTGTCACTATCTTGTCCTCTGTATAGCCCCAGGCTGCAGAGGACACCACAGAGAGCAGCTCTGCTCACAAGCCCTCATCGAACATTTTCCCCTTTAAAACCTGCAGGGAGTGGCAAGAACATTTGGGTGTCCATCTGTGGGGCTCATCCCTCAGACAGATGCTCCAGCTCTTTGCCACTGCCATCCTCAGATGATAACGGGCTGTGGCAGATGGTTCCCTTCTGTTGGCAGGAGGCAGGAGTTTATCCCTGCTCCGAGCTCCCTCCCGGAGAGGCGGCACCTGCACACTGCACGAGGGACCGAGCCTCCCGCCCGGGCAGCGAGGAGCGGACCTGCCCCTCAACGGGGCTGGCTGGGACATGCTCATCTCTCTGGGTTTCAGTGCACGTGTCCAGGAATCCTACAAAAGGTCCAGAAAGGGCTGAGCTGGCAGGAGGGAGAGAGGGATTTTAATTACTCCCATTATTATTATAGTTCCTTTTCTTTCAGATTTTCACACTTTTGTTGTAACAAGCTGAGCTGAGAAAATACGTGCAAATGCCGGGCTGAGATAAGATGTACCACACCTTGAAGTACTGCCAGCACCAGCTCTGGGAACGCCAGATCGGCTGTCTGCCCCTCCAGCCTCCTCCCTTTGTCAGCAAGGACAGAGGCAGGGTCTGCACCCGCTCTGCCCCTGCGCACCCGGAGAGGAAGGTGCCTTGCATTTCCCCTGGGCTCGGCCGGCAACTGGCTCCTTGATCCTGCCCAGTACTAACCAGTCCCTGGAGAAGGCAGCCGTAACCTCCCGGCTGCTTGGGACAGGGATGGAAAGGCGACCCAGATGTCTTGCGTTTGCCTCGCACAACACTGGCACACAGACCTCCTCTGCCCACCTCGGGGCTGCAGCTCTGCAGGCAGCAGGACCTGTTCCTGAGAACGGCTGGGAGCACCCGACCCCTGCGGATGCAGTCAGGGGACGAACGTGCTCTCCGATAGCGCGTGCTTTCTTCCTTGGAGGTGGTGACATTTCAGGGTGTGTGTGGGGGGAGTGGGATGAAGGGGCAATGCAGGATATTCCTGCTCCCCCGTCCCCACGGCCATCTGGATGTGTACTGATGCCTCCTCACAGCAGGCTGAGTCAGTCCAGTGGCTTCTCATTATCAGCTGGAGGGAGTCCAAATTCTGCATTGTACGGCTGCTCCTGGGTGAAATTGAGGATCGTTATCAAGTATTATCATAATGGTTTCTCTCTGTACTGTCTTGTACTGCTCCTTGCCCTGGTCAGCTGATTGATTTGGAGCAGAAGGAGGCAATGTACCAAAAATCCTTTGACCACCAGCCGCCCACTTGGGACAGCTGTGGCAGGAGCCCTGCAACGTCACCGTTGACACGGGCTCAGGCTGTGCAGGCCATCGAGGGCGATCCCACCGTTGTCCCCATCCACAGCCTCGCTTGCTGGGAGCCTGCAGCCCCTCCAGCAGCAGATGTGTGGCCAAGCCCATCTCCAGGCATCTCTGCTCAACTGAAGCGAGGTGAGAGGTAGGAGATGCTGTGCTTATGCCTTTCCTCTCTCAAATCATGACACAACCTCCATGATGCTCCAGAGAACAGGAAGAAAGAAGAGAAAAAAAGCCTTTCTGTAGCCCCCTTCAAGCATGTGCTGCTGAAAGGGAGATGAGCTGCTGGTGCACAGGGGCTGCCCCAGCTCAGCTCACCCAAGTATCTGCCAGGGAACTGCCACCACCCTGTCCTGTTTGAGCTCAGGGTGTGGAAATTAGGCCTTGCTACGAAATGCTCTGCCGCGGAGAGAGGCCACACGTCCTTATGTCAACCTGACTCAAGTGCCTGATAGCTTGACTGCTCTGTCAAGCAGCCCAAACACGCTGCGTGAAGGGCAGCGGGAAAAGGCTCCATTAAATTCTTAAGCTCATTGACACATATACAGAAGGTATTAATAATATCAAGCATCTCAGTGTCTATTGTAGCCCACATCCAGGAGATGAAAGATAATTTCTGGGACAAGGAAGTTATGACAGTGACAGCTTTTTAACAGCTTGGCATAAGAATAGGAGCCGCACAATGGGACAAAGAGCAATGATTAAAGATCTTTGCACAAAGGAGAGAGGGCCTGGAGACTGCCGTGAGTGTGGAGGACGTAAGAGTCGTGTCAAATGCCCACGCAGAAAAAGAAAAGGCTGTGTTGGACAAGGAGGACGGGAAGGTGGTGTGGGAGACGTCCTGCTGGGGCTGACTCACAAATGCTTGGCAACTAACAGAAAGGGGTCAGCGTCCCTGGAGGAGATGAAATGGGCTCCTCGCCTTAATGTTTAAAAGCGGTTTGGCCCCTGCCTGGTGTGCCAGGCAGAGAGATGGGTATGCCTCAGCTGGGGCTGCAGCCAGCCTGGCAAGTGGCAGAGGGAAAGGCGATGCTGGGGAGCAGGGGAGGGAGCTGAGCTGCGCTGGAGACCGGGCAGAGACCGGGGAGCAAAGACGTGTCGGCCAGGGAAGGGGAGATCTGGCATGGGGCAGGGTGAGGAAGGAGCTCTGCCCCCCGAAGGCCAGAGCTGGAGAAGTGGGGGCAGCAGACCCAGCACCCGGACACCCTCGGAAGTGTAATTATTACTAATATCCTTAGTGTTTCTTTGCACACATACACGCTCCCCTAATGTACACTGCACATGTAAACAGCCTCCTAGTGACATTTGCACGCCCAATTACACCTGCATATCATTGATTTACATGCACAGTTGGAGAGCAATTAAAACCCTGGAGCCTGCTTTGCACTTTCCCACGGCCACCTCCGTGAACCCACGCCGAGGAGGAAGAGCACCTCGCACCGAGGCCAAACCCTGGCCTGGTCCCCTATGGCTCGCGCCTTTTGATTTCCCTCCCTTGCAGCGGCGTGCGGGGAGAGCCCTGGCCTCACTGCGGGCTGAGCAGGGTGGGCTCACACCGGTGCCCTCTCCTGCAACTCCTTCATCTGCAGCGACCCTAAAACCAGCTGTAATATTTGCTGTTTGCTCAGCTCCTGTCATAAGTGACTGGCGCCTTTCCAAAAAGGATTAAAAGCAGGGAGTGAGAAACATAAAAGCTCGTGTAATTATGTGCAAAAAAACCCTTAATAATTTATAGAGGGAGAGGGTAAATATCTTCGTGTGTTATTCAAGTGTAGCTCATTGTCCCGTTTGGCTAATACCCAGAGTGCACGCATCACAGGCTTTATCCGGGAGGCTGTTTTGCCTTTAATACCTTTCATAAATTATTGAATTTATAAAGAGGAAAGCAGGTGTCATGTCGCTCCTATAAACAGCTCGTTAGTTAAAACTAACGAAGGTGGGGAGCAAGTTTCCTCTTGCCTTGTCTATCTCCCCTCTTGCTGTCTCTGCTGCCATCCGCGATGCAGCACAGACCCTGAGCTGGGGCGGAGCAGTGGCATTTGCCTAAAAACCTGAAGTCCCAGGGAAAATCGGAAGCACTGGCTGCAGGGAAATGGCCTGTGGCACCCCTATCCTCTGGCTTTCTGAGACCTGTTTGTGCCCTCAGCGGAGGCTGGGGAGGGGGCGAGGATGGAGGGGTGGAGAGGATCCCCAGCTCACCTGCTGCAGCGTCACCATCTTCACGTCACCTGTGGTCCTCTGCTGGGACACAGGAATGGGGCGTTAGCTCCTGGGCGTACCCAGGGATGCTCTGGGCGCTCTGCTCCCAGGGGAAGGGCAAGAATGAAAGGTGGACCCTGAGGGCAGGACAAGGCAGGGGGCAGAGATCTCCACGGCAGGACGGCTGAGCACGGAGGTGTCCCTGCCCGGGGGTCCTCTTGCCAAAATAGCCACGTCTGTCCTGTTTCCAGCAGACCAGGGCCAGGGTGCTAAGCCCGAGGGCTGCTCCCAAGCACAGGAGATTTGGTTTCAGGCTGGCTGGAGGAAGCACAGCATCTCCCTGATTTTTTTGCTGAGTGAGGCAGGGTGTTAGGAGGCCGTCTCTAAAAACAGCAGACGTGTGACTGAGTCAGGCAGCATGCGTCTGTGCGAGGGAGTCAGCCAGAGCACCCGCACACAGGAAAACCAGCGTGCGAGCGCGCCTACGCAGCCTCCGCCGGCCGGCCAGGCCCCCCCCGCGCAGGCTCTGCCCCCCACCTCTGCGCTGTGGGACAGGGTGTAGCGAACGCACGCCATCAAGGCAGAGCAAGCCTGCGCTCGGGAAGCAGCTGGTTCGGAGGCTCCGCTTTCACACCCATGAGAGAGTCACTGAAGAGATGAACCCCCACACGCACCCTCTCCAAATAGAAGACATAGGGATTGAAAAACAGATACGGCAAGGGGAGCCATCAAAAGTATTTTAAACAGAGTTTAGAGCAGCTAGCGCCAAATCAGGGTGAATATGCTGCAACGCAAAGGACCCACACGGAAAACGTTGCTGCAGTGAAGCTGGCAGCGCCGGCATTCCAACAGCCACGGCACGGCACAGAGATGGGGATGCACGGAGCAACACAAGCCGCTTCGGTCCGTGACTGCCAGCAGCAAGGCGTGTTTGAGCCACATGATGAATGATGGACCCTGAAGAAGACCCAGCAGGGCCTCGCGGGCATGGGAAGAGAGAACTGAAACTATTGATAATGAATTAACTCCTTCAATTACAGAAGCCTAATGAGGTAGCGCAAAGTCAGCTCTAATGAACATCAGTTTAATAGGGGTGGTTCCTCAGGGCGCTGGTTTTTGACTCAATCTTTACAAGGTAGGAAACACTTCAAAAGTATCAAGCAATTAGTGTCACTTAATGAACACCCACTCCCTGCTCTCTGCAGAGCCGACAGTTTGTGGAGGGCAGGTGGCTGTTATAGCATGGGGTGTCCCTGACCCGCGGGAGAGGTCCTGCCCTGTGCCCAGTTGGTCCTCAGCACGGTGGCCCACCAGCACTGGGATGGCCTGGGAGGCAGCTCTGCCGCCGCAGCTTTGCTGGCAGCACGGAGCTCGTTTATCCCGGCAGAGCGCACAGTTTCTGGGGATGCTGCCGGATGCATTAGTTGCCGTAAGATGAAGCGAATGTCACAGGGCCCAGCTCTCCCCTAGAGGCAGCTATTTTTTCTTTTTTTTTTTTGGCGATGACAGTGTAAGTGACAAAACAAATGTCACTGCCCGCTGGCCCCGATGACTGCCTGGAAACCTGCTGGGTCCCATGGAGCACAGAGGGAGGAAGGCAGGGGGGGTGGGTGGAAGAGGGATGCTGCTCCCCCCAGCAAAGCACCGTCTCTGACGCTGCTGCACGGGCCCCCTCCATGCCCATCACAGGGGCAAGCAGTGGCGTAGGGGAGCTGTGCTCAGCGGGGACACCGCCGATCTCGAGCCGGAGCAGGGATCTCCCGTAAAGCCGGGATCCCGGCGGTGCCATCCCCTTGGAAAGCACGGTGCTGCACCGACTGTGTTGGGGAGGGATTTACATACTGAGGAGCCTCCAGCGGAGTAAAGACAACCTAACATCTATTTTGGGTCTCAAAGCCAAAGGCTGTATTTCAAATCCGCTGATCAGGTGAGAATACAGCAAACTCACGCAGAGTGGAGCTGGGGAAGGAGGGGAAGCCTCCGGCTTCTGGCAGTGCTCCCCACTCCGCAGCCAGGTCCCCACAGGGGCTGCAGGGGGCTTCGTGGCAATGGCCCCCCGTGCCCCATCAGCACCCACCAGAGTTGGGCTTCCAGGGGAAGGGACTCCCTGCTCTCCTGGGGGGGCTGAGCCCCAAACTCCTGCTGCACGGGGTCCGTACAGAGGGGCCCTTCCAGGATCTAACCCTCCACATGCAGGGGGCTGCCGGGGCCTTGCCTTTACCCAGGGCCGTCCAGAGCTGAATGAGAGCACAGATTCCATGAAGAAAGCGGAGAGAGGGAGGGGAGAACACCCCCCCCCCCCCCCATCTTGCTATGATTATTCAGGCAAAACCCCCTGACATCTGCAGTACCCAGCCACTTTTAAAAAGCAATGTCTCCACCTGAAAGAGCACTTTAAACACAGATATTTCCTCTGAATTTGCACAGTCCCACAAAGCTCCTGTGCAGCCTGAGCAGCTGGAGGGGCACCGGCAGCTCGGCCCCCACTCCCCACAGACGGAGCAGACCGGCTTGCTCCCCAAGCTCAGGTGTGTCGTGCAGGGGCTGCCTGCGTCTCCAGCTGCTGTGGCAGATAGAGGTGAAGCTGTGCTGCCTGCACTGCCTGTTGGGACCATGCAGGGGCTTGGCCGTGGCCTCCCTGCCCTGCTGATGAGCTTCAGAGCAGGCTGGGAGCACGGCAGATGGCTGGAAGAGCCCAGATGCCAGGAGAGGCACAGGCCAGGTAATTCACCCACGTGGACGTATGCGTGTCTGTGAAAGCTCTTGGGTCTGTGCGCCATTCTCAGGAGTGCAATGTGTGGGGTACCCCCAGGGCAGATGGCCCCTTGGCCCAGCTTGGGGAGAGCATAAGGAGGAGGTGAGGAGCCCAGAAGCCATTCCTGCCCTCCCTGCCATCTCTGTACAGAGCTGGGGCCAGAGCTTGCATGGGAAGAGGGACCCAGGAGTCTCCCAGGATCACTGGTCCTGGTCAGGACGAGCCAGAAAGGAAGTGCAAGGCGGTGGATTGGAAGAAGAAGGAGAGACACAGGTAGATATAGGTAGGGAAGATAACAGCCCCACGTCTGGTACTAGACCCATAAAAAATCCAAATCTGGGAATCTCCAGTTCCTGTGAACACCTTATCTGAGACCGGTGTAACCAGCAGCTGCCCCCAGCTCTTACCAGTCCGACAGCACTGGCTGCAGATGCCAGCCTTGGGGGGTATCAGACCCTATGCTCAAATGGATCTACAAAGAGCTCCAAGGGATGGTCCCCTGGCCTGGCTGCTGGTCGGCCTCTGGGTGGGTAAGGGTGCGTTCGTCCCCTCCAACCCTCCCAGTGCCCATTTTCCCTGCAGCTTTGGAGGGGACACAGGGCACTGATCCTGGCCAGCCTCCCCCAGATCAACTTGTCATAAGGGCTATAAAAGGTGCTGAGAGGGGTCTCAGGAGTGTAAAATGCCCAGGGAGGTGGGGTGCAGGCTGTTGTATGGAGGATGCTCAAAGAGCTGGTTTCATTAACAGCTACGCAGCTCCAGGTGCTGGAGATTATTCTCATCTCATTTCTTGTTTGGTCGACTTACTCAAAGATATATTAGTGGATTAACCGTAATTCTTATGATGCTGGAGCAGCATCTTCACAGGGGGTTTAGGGAGGTGGAAGGGGTAGCTTTCATGTTACCCTGGAGCAAGTCTGCAGCTGGGCGGGCTTGCCAGGGGAACAACAAGAGGTGCAGAGTCCTGGCAACAGCCGCTCTCTTCTCCAAAACTGGCAGTGTTCTAGAGAAACAGTGCTGTCTGGAGGGCAGCAACGTCAGAGGCTGGCAAGCCTCGCGGTCCCTCCTGCCTTCTTCCCTCTCACATGTTACACTTCGCAGCTTCTGGCCTCCATTTCACAGGGAGGGCTTGGGGACGCAGGGGACTGAACCCAGGGATGTGGGAAGTCTCTTCCCACCTTCTGCTGCTACGTCCTCCTCCCCGCAGGCAACTCCCACTGGGGGTGTCGTTCCCATAAGCTCTGCTTCCTTGTCCCAGAAGGCCCCATGGCCATGCCCTGGTCTCCCCCCAGCCCTTACAGCCCACAGATAAGCAACCTCACAGCGTTCATTATTTTCCTGGGCTGTGTTGGCGCGTGTGGCAGAGTCTTCCCCCTTCCCGCCCCCCTCCCCATCAACTGGCAAAGCCCCAGCGGTTTCCCCCAGAGAGCATGCGGTGAGACACAGCATGAAACAACTGCAGATAATTAAAGGATTGAATGGGGTATCGGAGAAGAGCAGGGAGCTTGCAACATCCATAAATAGCTTGCCTTGCTGAGCTGCTTAACTCCTTGCTTGTTCTTGCCAAAGTGCAGACCCCAAAGGGATGGTGCCTGTGCATGAATAGGGGTGGAAAGTTCAGGAGCGTATTTTTAAACCATTCAAGCTGTAGTCAGGCTGAGTGATACATTATTGTCTGTGTGTGTCACTTGAAATGTCTTATGAATGCAAGAGAAAAAAAGCACCATTTTGCCTCTCTAAACTCCCACCCCTCTGCTCCTACCCAAATAACGTCAGGCTAGATCTGACAGGCGAAAGGAAAGCACCACGAGGTAAGGCTGGTTAAAAGCAGTGTGAAATGCTCTCGTCCTCTGGAAGGAAGCGCCCCGGTTTGCAGGGCCAGAGGGCAGCGGAGCGGGCGGCAGGCGCGGGGGTGAGCAGGCGCACGTCTGCACAAGGACAGCGGAGTATCAGGGAAGAGCCTGCTAGAAAAATACCGGGGTCCCCAAGGAGCCCCCAGGAAGGGCAGTACAGCTATGTGCCTAACGGAGACAGTGTCCTTCACCTCGCATGGCAGCAGGTCTTCCCCAGACCATGGGAATACTGGGTGTAGATAGCATCACCTCAGTGCCATGGTGCTGCCTGCCTTGAGCCTCTGGGGCCTCTCTGGGCGGCTGGCACTTGGTGACAGTGACAGTCCGCCAGTCCCCGGGGCTGGCAGCCAGCCTCAAGCTGTGGCTGGAGACAGAGATACCAAAGAGCCTGACAAACAGCTGGAGCCATGGTAAGATACAGCGGGACGGAGGGAAAACAAACCAGAAACTCGCTGGGAAATCATTCCTCTCCTAAATGGTGCTGATGTAATTAAGCAGCACAGGCTTTATGAATGATACCATCTCTGCCTCGAAACACATCATTACCTCTCTCTGTTAGAGCAGTATTTTTAAATATATATTTCCTCTTTAAACGCCTGAGGAGAAGGCTGGGATGCCGGGATAAGTTGCTAATCACCTCTTATTTCACCCAGTGGCAGGGAAGCGTTTTGTGCCGAGCTCTGGCTCTCCTGCATGCACACCTCTGCTTGGAGTCACGGCTGCGCACTTCTGCCCTTCCTCTCCTCTCTGCTGCCCTCCCTCCCTCCCACCACCCATCCTGGACGGGATGATGGAGCCAAACCTGCATCCTCCAGCCCCAGAGGGTTTGAGCCTCGCCGTGCCCAGCCTGCCTGGGACGCCACTGCCGGGAGTCACCCCACACCCCTCCACCCAAGCTACGTGAGCCCCTCACCATACTGTTTCCCTTATTTGACAGAACCTGGTGCTCAGGGAGATGAGCTATTTCACCGACTGCTGACCCGAGCTGGTTTCCCCCCTCTGGCACCCTCCCGACCCCAGGGGGGTCTGGGTGATGCTCGCACTTTGGTACAATTTAGGTGTTTCTGTTCCCAGACTCAGCCAGCCCATGCCACAACTGTCACGAGTGCTCACCGCAACAGATTAGAGAGGCCCAAGCAAGAACGAAGGGCTTTTGTGCTAGAAATTGAAAGTTGATGGAGTGTGTCATAGGAAGATGACAACAACCTACTGTACCTCGAAAGACAATTATTTTTCCCTCATTGGAAGTGATTGAATTTCTCCATCAGTGACACTACTAATGTCATCAACACCAACAGCTCTCTTAAAGAAAGGCTCTTCCTCAGCTGTGCACCTGAAATTTCCCTAGACCTGCCCTTTCCTCCTCTCCCTGCTTTGCTTCTTGCTCTTTTGCAGGACGTGCTCAGCTCACGGCCAGCCGAGAGACCAACTTATCAGCTGCTCGCGCTCTGCCTCCCCAACCCCGCAGCTCCCGCAGATGCATGCCTCTGTCAGATCTGCTCCTCCAGACTATTTCTGAATATGCTACGGCTGGAAATTACAAAGTTGAATCATGTTGCTTAACTGTGATTGGCCATGCTACTGCTATCTGCATTACAGAGACAGGGCCGTGCTCGGCTGTCTGATGTCTGTACCCAGACCGGTGAAGAGAAGAAGCTGGGAGACACGATGCCCTTTCTAGAGACGGGCAAAAAGCTCAGGCTGCATCTCTGACTGCTGTGGGATTTGAGTGTTGTACAGCCGCTAGCACCCCAGAGAGCCCGCTCTCCCTGCAGACCTGGAGCACCATGCTCAGGCAACTCCAGCCTCCCCCACTGCCACCTTCAGTGCCATGGACACTTGCGCTGGACGCTGGCCTGGGGAAGCCCTGCAGGCACGTGGGTCTCACACCAGGGTGAAAGGGACAGCACTGCTACCCAAAAGCCTCTTCTCCAAGTGATTTTGGCCCAGAATCTGGAGTAGCACAAGCCCCAAGGGCTGTGGGATGGGGTCTTGTGTATGCCAGGGGCACAACCATGCTTTTCAGGGGCACCATCTCTCTCCCATTCCCAAGGTGCTTTTCCCCCAGAAATCCGGCCTGAGTTAATGCCTGCTGGCAGAAGGCCAGCCTGATTTATTAAGACACACAAACTAACGAATGAGCCACAGAGAAGCACTGGGAGCCTGGTACATCCCATAGCACTAACCTGCACTGGGCTAACTGAGCCTTGCAAGGCTCCTCACAAGCCTTGTCCTTCCCAACAAAAGCCCAAACCTTGAGGATTGTGGGGAGCTCAGGAGGGTGCCACCACACCGCACGCATTTTGCGGGGACAATGGTCACAGCCAGGCCCGTGCTGGTTCTGTGCAGGGTGAAAATCCCAGCTGGAAGGATAGGGAGGGCGATGCCGTGTCGGGGTGAGCAGTGAGGCTGGCGCAGGCTGGCACATCACCCCGCTCCGCTCTGTGGGTGACACGCAGGCCGGGGTTGAGAAAGGCGCATGCTCCGGTGGCTTTCAGAGCCGCATATGTTGTGTGGGTTGAGAGCACATATGTTAGATATACACACATCTACGTGTGTGCGCGTATATATATACACAGACATATATGAGAGAGACTATTATAGATACAGATTTACATATATAATCAACACCAGAAATTACTGCAGGATTTTTAAGACAGCAGAATCAGCCCCAGATATCAGAAAATGGCTATCTTTATCTCTACCCTGCCAGCTTCCGCCTTTGGTTAGGCTGGAGAAGGCCATGTGCCAGAGGCCCAGCTGGGGAGGGTGCTGGGAGGGTGCTGGGGAGGCAGGGCTGCCTGTCTCCCACACGTGCACTGTGCACAGTGCCCCGGGAAGGAGCGAAGCATCCTCCCTGGCGTGCAAGCCGAGAGGCACGCACAAGGAGTGCAAGTACCTAAATCCTACAGCCCGAGAGGGAGCCAGAGGGGATCCATCTGCCCAAACGCAGCCCGCATCCATGAATGAGCCAGATGAACTGTCGTATTGCTAATGGAGAGAAAAGGCCTCTCAGGGGCAGGATTAATCTCTTTCTAAGGTGGCTGCCTGAGAAAGGTCAGATGAATTGTGCCTGGACGTGCCTTTTTTCTCCCTGCTGACTATAAATGTCATCCAGCCGGCGGGCTCAGAGGCAGGTACCTACAGAGGGGCCATGTGCAGACAGGTGAAGTGAATCCAAGTACATAGTTGCTGCTCTGGATCAACCCTGGTGCTACACACATCCGCAGGTGGCACAGGGAGGCAAACACACCCCCCTGGCTCAGGGTTTGAAACCCTGAGATTTGTTCCAGCCATATGGCTCACCTGTTAAAAAGTTATGATCACTTCAGCTTGGTAAGTGAAACTTTTTCATTCATTGTTTCGGATAGCCCCAAGCAGCATCACCCAGCTGTAAAGCACTTTGGAGTTGACTCCATGTCACTTTTAAGTGCTGGATGCATCAGAATTCAGGATGCTTCAGAAAGGTTATGTAAACCATTACATCAAATCCTGCGAGAGTTATTAAGGTGAGCGGCAGAGCATGGGAGAATGGGTGATTATCTTGCAGCAGTACTATGGAACCACACAAGCAATGTCCAGCTTAGGATGTAATTCATTCTCTTTACAAGCCTAATTTTGTTTCTCCCTAGTGCTTCTTAAAAAAAAAAATATTAAAAAAATCTGCCCGCCAAAGAATTCTCTATTCTGGAAAATAATTATTCGAGAGAGTCTCCAATTAATCAGCTAAGGGATTGGGGAGATAAGAAGGTTTGAAAAATGGAAAGTTTCTCACTATTGGAAAAGTCTTCTATCCCCCCCTCCCCCCCCTTTTTGGAATGTCATATTTTAAATTCAGTGTGGTCTATTAACTCCAAATTTATTTTATTCATCTGAACTAGTGCCTTTGAGGACTTGGGGGAGGACTGCATGGTTAATTTTGGAATTATTTGCTATGGACTCTTGAACCTCTCAAAAGTGTGTGGGCTCCCCGGGGAGTTTCTCAAGTCTGCAGCACTTGTCTTCAAGGACATGAAAGCATCTGCAGGGGCCTGCAATTTTTCAGAGTTTGGAATGGACCCAGCCAGGTCGAAAGACATTAAGAAATCTTTAGGAGCAGCAAATGCATTTTGTAAAGCCCAGAGCTGATCTGTTTGGGTTAAATAATGGTAAGAAGCTTGCAGGGGCAACATGAATACTTTGGAAATTGCAGGCCTGAAGCAGCCAGTTGAAGGACCTCCATAAGTCAGCAGCCATCGTGCTGAAAATCTTTGGTGCTGTTGTGACAAAGCAGCCAAGACATGCTAATTATAAAAACATCACTGATGGAAGTCCTGCAGCGTCCTGCCTGGAGTCTCTCTCACATGGCAATGCTGCCTCCTCCCGAGAAAAGCCACAGAAACCACAGAGAGATAGCTAAAGCTGTCTTGTAGATCTCCTAATCCCACAGGATTTATCCCACAGGATTTATACACCCGTCTCCATGTCAGCAGCCTGCATCCACCTCCGGGTGAACCACTGGGATGTTGCTCCTTTGTGCACGTGCACCAGGGTGAAACACTGAGCAGATCCCGTTGCAGACTGATGCCCAGCACACGGTCCCGGTCTAGCAGCTCCCATACTGCGGTGCGGGAAGGCAGGCAGCTCTGCCTGCACGCAGGCACGGGTTTTGGCGGATGCACAGAGATGCTGTGCGTGCAGGCCGTCACGGCAGCGCTGGCGGCGTCTCCTGCATGGGATGCATGGGCTCTGCCTCCCCAGCCCCACACATGCACACCCACGCTTAGCCCCTCGCACAGAGAAGAAAAGCATTGCTGAGTAACTGGGCTAATTCCTGGACAAAACGGGCAGCGTAAGCAGTGCAGGGTGTGTAACAAAAGGTTTAGACTTATAGTTGTGCTGCTGTCACCCCCTCTGGTGGGTTATAAATGTAGTACATGCCATTGGCATTTGAATACTTATTTTCATTTTGCTGTGTATTCAGCGGAGCGTAATCATGCCGGTGTCGAACAAGGGGGCAGTGACTCACAGGTGGGCTCCAGCAGCGCGTGGTCACTGTCTGGGGTGAGCTGCATGACAGTTCTGGAGAGCTGTGCCTTTCCAATACCACAGTACTACTCCTTAAATCCTAAAAGCACTGCTATTGAATAAACCCTGCGCAAGCCCAGGACCCCGACCGGGGCTTCGCCCAGCCGTGCCCACGGGAAGCTCTTTGGAGGGTGCTGGGGGTCCCAGTCTTGTTGGGACCAGAGCTGGCCTGTAATGAGACAGTGCTGTTGTAGGTAGCTCACCCAAACCCTGCAAAGAGTCTGTGGGGAAACGTCTCATCCCCCGGCACGGCTCCCCAAAGGTGGCAGGGGACCTGTGCCCGTGGAGCGGTGTGGAGGAACACGTGGGCTGGGGCCAGTCTTGACCTGCTCTGTGCATAAAAGGAGCCCGGTCTCCTGGGCTACCAGCTGGCACCTTTCACTGATGTTAACATTCATTTAAGAAAAATTACAAAAAACCCCAACATGGGCTAATTAGCTAATGACATTATTTTGGCCTGATGTGCCATATAATTAAACAACTAATAAACGGCAAGAGTCCTGTGCTGCTGAGGCTCCTGAGTCAATACCATGCTATTACCACAGTGTAATTGAGTTTACTGAGAACCTCAGCACAGACGTCCCAGAGCCCATGCAAGGAATGGTATTGAAATAGCCACCAGAGACCCACCTGCTGGATAAAGGAGAAAGACAAATCTTTTAATCTACAATACAGCCTGAAGTCACACACGGAGAAGACAAGTTTGTGCTTCACACTGTGGTGAATGCATTTGCTAGAGAGGAGGGTACACACAACCTGGGGGGAGCTACGTGTGCAAGAGCTTCTCTGGCAGCAAAAGGGGCTTCCTGGGCTCCAGGGAAGGCAGGAGTGGGATGAAGTATGGCCTGTCCTCACTTCTGCAGAAACTCTTCCAAAAGTCTGTTTCTCGGAATCCAAAATGTTTACATTTCTCCATCAAAAAGCTGCATTTTTGGTGCATTTCTGGTGACGGAACCAGAGGGTGCATCAGGGCTGCTGAGAGGTCTCAGGGGTGGCTCAAGGTTTCTTCCCGCAGCCCTGGCCTTTGGAGACGAAGTGCTCCAAGTAGGTCCAGCTAACACTGTCCCAGCGGGCTGCGAATGGGCCAGGAACTGGATTCGGGGCTGCAAAACTTCCTTCTGATTTTTTCAGTGCTTGCAGGAAAGAAGGAGAGAAGAGAAGTGGGTTGGCAACCACGCTCTCACTTGAGTCATGAAGCATCTACCAATGTCTCATTATTATTTGCTGTCCCTGGTGTGGGGACCCTCAGAGGTGATTTTGTTATACGGATGCATTGTAAGTCAAATGTAATGAACACACGATCTTTGTGTGCACACGCACACACACACACACGTAGAGTCGGGGCTCCTCTCCTACACCGCCTGGGCTCACCCGCAGCACGGAGTCCTTGCATACTCCTGCACTCTCTCCTCACCGCAACCCTGCTCCCAAGCCAGTGTCCCCAGACGCACCCATGCTCCAGCTCGTCCTCCTCTTTCTCCTCACCTCCCTTCTCTGGCAATGCCAGGCAAGAACTTCTTATGCTCCCAACCGCTTTCAGGTTGAGCTTGGAAGCTTCACAGTGGCACGGAAGCATCTGTCATCCCAAGGCAGAGGCACAAGCCTCTCGCACTGTGCCGCTGTCAGGTCCCTACACGGCAGCAGCGGGCAAAAGCCCGAGTCCTGCTGGCAGACAGCGGGCTCGCTGGGTGACACTGCAACAGGAGGACAGGGCGCTGCAAGGGATGGACGTCGCGGCTGCATAGCTAGGAGCCGAGGCAGGACTCTGGGGACCTGAGCTCTCTGCACAGGGTGGGACAGTGGCTGCAGCTCAGTAGGTCCAGCTCATATCCAGCATCGGCATTCCACACTGGAAATGGCTAAATAGGGCCCAGGTAGAAACGCAGCAGGAGCTTAGCCAGAGAGCCCCGTCCCAGGGGTTACAGCCACAGTTGGTGCAGCCTCAGAGCTCCTGGAGAGTTTCTGGGAGCGCGAGTGGGGCAGACAGGCTGCAGCTGATGGGCTGAGCAGCGCTGCTCTGAGCGGGGCTCCCCAGGCCCCAGCACCCTGACGCCCGCATCCTGCCATGGACCTGCAGTCCTCTCCTGAAGCTCATCCCCATCCCACAGAGCTCCTCAGGAAAAGGAGGCTGGAGACTGCATGATGAGAGAAGCCAGAGGGACCACTCTCAGCCTATACTCCCAGCTTCTGCTTCGCACCAACCACATCATCCCCTAGGAGCTCCGGCAGCAAACCCACAAGGGTTCCTCACTTAACCCGCCGTCAGTATTTAAGACAGCTGCACAGCTCTGACTTCAAAAGTGCAGTTTTGATGCAGACTAAGCTTTGGTGCTGGTGCGCGAGGAGCCCCCCAGGATGGCGGGAGAGGGATGACACCTGGGGGACAGCGAGCAAGAGGGCTACATCAAAAAAGGGGCAAAAGCTGTGCTTGCAAGAAAGCGGAGAGCGGGTACCCACCAGTGCTGTGGCTGCAGGCGGACCTGTGAGAAGTGCCAGGAACAGAGGCTGGTGGAGCCGGTGCCGGCTCCAGGGAAGAGGGGGGGCCATGCGAAGGCTCAGC
Source organism: Astur gentilis (assembly GCF_929443795.1). NCBI lineage: Eukaryota > Metazoa > Chordata > Aves > Accipitriformes > Accipitridae > Astur > Astur gentilis. The sequence goes on along the minus strand of NC_064889.1, from coordinate 4,418,934 downwards.
GATGGCAGAGCTGCCGCTGACAGTGAGAGGCAGCTCCTGTCATTAGCGTGAGCCAGGCTCTGCCAACACAAATACCGAGATTGCTGAAAACAAGATGTGCGGTCGTGCGTCTTTGCCGTCAATCAGTGGTGTGCAGGGAGTGCGCTGCGGCTGCTCTGACTGCATCTGCGATGGAGGAGGGCTCATAATTTCACTGAAATTACTCCATGGTGGTCATGGACATCCCCACCAGGGTCTGGCCAGGGGAGGAGGATGACTGTGCCCAGGCACTGGGAACACGATCTGTCCTCCTGGCTGGTCAGGGAAATCCTCCCACTTCCCTCACCACAGCTCGCCCGCTGTCCTCCCATGCCCAGCGCCTGGGGAGGGACCGAGGAGAAACACCTAACATCTGCTGCCGCTGTGCGAGTCTTGGAGAGGTGCTTGTGTGGAGAGTAATTCCTGCACTCGAGAATTACTCACAGAGTACTCGAGAGCCATGCCGAGAGCAGGCAGGGCATACTGACACAGACCTGAGCCCTTTGCTGTGGGGCCACTGCCTGCGACTTGGCCCTGGCAGGCTGCACTCCATGGGACAGCCTTGTCCCAGTGCTGGCAGAGCGAAGCGGCTCAGCAGCAGCCGCAGCGGTCCCGGCTGCTTCCCCGCATGTTGCAGCAACGCAGGATGCACGGAGACCTTTCCCAGTGTTGGGGCAGACACAGCGATGTGACCCCGCGCTGAACACCGGGGGCTCAGCCCACAGCAGGAGAAGACACTCAGACTCCAATCTGCTGAGATGCCTCCTCCCAGGGAAAACAAGCTCAGAAGAGCAGATGGTTTGCACACCCAACACTGGTTGGACGCCACCACAGGAGTTGTACCCGTCACAGGGCAGCACCCAGCGATGGCACCAGCCTTCTCACCCCACTGCTGCAGCATGTAGACCCTTGAGGGACACCCCCCCCCCCCAAAATAAGGCTCAGTTATGGCTGAGCTCCGTTTTTTCCCTCCAAGTCAAGCTGCCCTGCTTTGTCGTGGATGCAAAGTTTAAGCAGCCCCTGTGTCTTCCCTTTTATCTCTCATTTCTATGCTGACATTTTGAAGGAAATTTGCTCTCCTCCTTGAAGTACAGAAATCCGTGTCCGAAGAGCACTCGGGCCCAAAACGCCGAGAAGATAAACATATTTGGACGTGTGATTTCACAGTTGCTACGTTGATAGCTTTCAGAGGCTGGGTCCTGTCCATCAATTACCCGCAATGTGCATCCAGACGTGATATGGGAGAACAAAAACTGACTCATTAGAGGGGAAGAGAGGTGAGTGAACACCAAGACTAGTTAAACAGAGCAGCTCACATTCCAAGGAGTAAAGGCAGATATTTCTTTCCTGCTCTCTCCCCCCACCCTGATACATGACTACGACATCTGGGAGATACACCATAACCAGTGCAAGCCCACCATTTTCCTGGCCAAAGGGCAGGGCACAGCCACCCAAACCAGGCGTGCAGGCTGACAGGGCATTCCGCACAACCCACAAACTGCCAGTAGAGCCGACTTCTGGGCAAGAGACGCAGCATGGAGCGGAATTTGCAAAAAAGACTTTGAAGTGGAGACATTTAGAGTGGGATTTTTAAAGATATTCAGGCCCCTCTCTTCCCTCTGGCCTGCAGGTACTTGGGAATGCTTTGCACATAAAGAATTATTTGTCTAATATATCACATTAGAATGTGAGATGACATATCCAGGACAGACTTTTGTATAAAGCAGAGTTTTAAAAGCAGAATTTTAGCAGTCCCAGGAGGGACTGGGGCATATAAAGCATGCGGTGGAAGTAGCAATGATTTCTGTTTAGCCCAGGCAGGGATTTTTGTCTGAATTCTCTGTCCCTAGGAAAGACAATTACCATGGGCACCTCTGGCAGCTCTCATCCCAGTGCAGCCCTGGCTGGAGGCTGCTGAGAGCCACGGGGGGTGGCTGGGGTGGTCCCAGGGGGCTGCAGCAGGCTTGGGGGAATGGGGAGTTATTTCCAACACTGTGCAGATAGGACCTGCAGACAGGGAGTGATGAAAGTTGGCTCTGGTCCTCCAAACCACTTGCCTCTTCTTTGGCTTCCGAAAGATTTACACACTAACTTGACAGTGGGATTAAAAAATAATAATTGCCTCAACCTCCTAACTTTTCCCTGGGGATGTGATGGGTGATGCAGGGCAGACACCCCTGTGTGAAAGGGTCCCACAGGGTGTGGACAGAGCTGCCTGGCATGGGAGGGTCCCCAGGGCAGTGGGAAGGCTCTGACCCCGTCCCCGCTCTGCCTTGCCATGCTGGGGCATCTTCCCATCTATGCTTGGGCAACCCAAACTTGGGGCCAACACAGTCCTTCAGTGCTTCCCCCTCTTCACCAGGTCTCTCCTCCTGCCCTGCTGCCCCACCTCTCCCTCCTTCTCTTCCACAGGTTTTTTTCAGGGTGTTATTTCCTTTTTAGTGTGCTAATCCCTCTCCTGAGTACAAACTGCTGCAGTCTTCAGAGGGACGGGGAAATATTTCTGTTCTGAATACTCCACAGATCCTCCTCTGCATGGAAATGGACACTATCATTATTGGTATCTCTCTCTCTCTTTTTAACAACTTGGCTAAGGAAACACTCTCTCTCCTATTAACCATGAGCCTTTGCTATAGCAGAAATGAGGGGGAAGAGGTGTAAAACAGCCAGACTCCTGCTGCGAATCTCTCTTTCATGCAGCCCAATAGGGAGTCTCTCTTGCTTTCAAGGTGGATTTCTGTGCTGGGAGAAGGTGTGTGACATGCCCAGAGGCCCCGTGAGAGGGTGACAGTACGGACAGAGGCAACGCACATGTCCCGGATGCTGTGGCAGGGCAGGGATGCTCAGCTCCAGAAGGAGGTGGTCTCCGCAGCCCTGCCATGCTCCCAGATCCTCAGCAGGAGACTTGGATGCTGGGATCTTACTTGTAGACCTCCAGTGCAGGGAGGTCCTGGCTGAACGGCACCTAGAGTTCAGCCATTTCGATAGCTGGTTCTCCATCAGGAAGTCCTGCTGGAGGTGATGCTAGGCGAGGGGACACAGCACTGCCCTTCCAGATAAACGGAAAGACAATCTCTATCTATGTATCTGTCTGTCTATCTATCTAGCTCTATTTACAGGTAGAACTCAGCCGCCCCACACTAGGGCTGAAAGAAGCCCACAGGAGACCTCCCTCACGCCAGCAGCCCCACGGAGTAGGGGCAAAGGCTGCCCTGCTTTAACAACCATGGAACTGACCAGATTAAAACTAATTCACAAGCAAATGGATTAATTGGTTGAGGAGGAATTTAAATGAAGCAATCACACACATCCGAGCTCAAAAGCCCCAAGGTCAGGCAGCGCCAAATGGTTTTGCCCATTCTGAACCTGCCTGGATTACCCCAGCGAGCGCAGGGATGGATTTACTCGGCAAACGTCCGAGTCCCCCCTGGGTAGGGACCGTTTTGCAGCGATGCCAGTGCCTGCAGACAGGCATGTGTGCAGCTTCACAGGTGGCTGGTTTAAAGTATTGAGCTTCTCAGGTAGAGGATCATATTACTCTGGAAATGGAGGATCAAATTATTCCATTATTCCCCAGGGAGAGGATTAAATTACCCTGGAAATAGAGGATTAAATTACTCACCAAGGGAGAGGATTGAATTACTTTGTGAGTTGTGGGATTAAAACTCTCTGCAGGTGGCAAGCTCAAAATAGACCTTCACACAGAAGGCAGGATTAAATTATTCTATGGCTGGCCAGAAAAAAAAAATATCAAACCACCATACTCTGGAGGAAGCCATATTAAATTATTTCTGGAGATTAAATTGCTCCACAGGCTTGTTGGATCCCAGTGCTCTGGAGCAGACCATCTGCTTGGTAAAGGTGTGCAGATACCCAAGCATAAACAGCCATATGATGGTGTCCCACTGCTGGTACCCAAGCGCCTCTTGTCACCGCAGTACCCAGCACCTGACAGTTTTGACTATATTTATTCGCACGTCAAGGCTGTGATGCAGAGCTGGGCTCTGCTCCCCTGCATCATCAGGGAAACCTGGGGAGGGATGGGGGGAGCCCAGGTCATCTGGGGAGCTCGAGGCAGACCTCGAGAATTGAGCCAAGTCTTAATTCAGTTTCTTTAGGGAGGTTTTATCTTATTTTTGCTTTTGTATTCATGCCTACACCACTGATGAGTCTCTTCTCTTGGGCAACAGCATCACTATGTATGTGGGGCAACAGGTCAAACCCCTCCCTGCTAGCAGCCAGGACCAGCTCTATTCCCCAAATTCCTTGCTTCCTCACTATTTTCCCTGAATGACCACTCAGCCCATCGCCTCCTTCCCCTCTCTCACTTGGCCCTGGTATCTCATCCCTGGGCCCAGCCCTCCATCGTGGCAGCTCCCACGGGAGCCGGCCAGCAGTGGCTGCAGCGTCTCAGTGCCACCAGCGGTCAAGCTCTGGCTCACGCTGTTGCATCCCCTTTGATGGTGCCTGTCACCGCCTGCTCCCAGTGACGGTGACAAATTGGCATTTGAAATTTGTATTGGTATTTTTTATGCTGATTTCTTTCTGAGGCTCCACTGCTGAGATTTCAAGAGAGAGAAAGAGAATGAGCATTTTAGGATAATCTTAAAAGCAGAAAAATTATTACATGTCAAACACCGAATGGGGAGTTTAAAAGGCTCCCAGGTGGGCTGCAGAATTAAATGTTTGGAGGCTTTTTTTTCCCCCAGCGAGGTAAGAAACGGCAATGTCACCATAGCAACTGCAGGGCAAATTCCGGGCAGCAGCTGAGCACATCGGCAGGAGCGGAGGCCTCCCCAGCCCCTCTGCATCCCACAGGGTGTGCAGAGGGTCTGGGGTGGCCCTGGCTCCCATGCATCCCAGCCCCGCAGCCAAGGTGTCTCGGGAGCCAGCGGGTTTGCAGGTGTGAGAAACACCACGGTCAAAAGCTCCCTGAGACTCACAGGATGCGGGCTGTGCTCCTGGTGAAGGACCTTCCCCAACCCCTCCTGGTTTCTCCTTCCTTCCTGCCCTACCCCCTTGTGCAGGACTGGGAGCTCCCCGCATCCATCCATCCGTCCAGCTGCACTGGTGCTTCCAGGGATGAGGGCATCCGAGATGGAGAAGCAGCCGAGACCTAACGCTGTTGGCTCAGAGGGCCTCCAAGGTGCCCCAAGCCACGGGGCAAGAGTGCCAAAAGAGCTCAGCAGCACGGGCTCGGGTCCCTTGCGTGGGTGGGCTGCACGGTTCCCGTGCCACACAGGGGAGATTATCAGCCCCCTGGCTGCATGGAGGTTTATCTGCCTCCTACCTGTCACTATTTACATGTTGACTTTCTGATGGCTGCTGGGAACGGGGGAAATCAGCACTAGCAACCAGGGGTTAATTGAGTATTAGTTAACTCCTGGTGCTCTCATCTGGCCTGCCAGGGTTAGAGTAATTAGCACAGCCTGAGCTCACTCATTAGCAGGCTTTGCAGTGAGAGGCACAGGTAGCAGGGAGGGTTAAACTGACTTGATTACTTCTCCATTAGTACCAGCAACTCTGAGAAAGGATTTGCGAGGGGGAAACTGGTTTCTCTCCGGATAGAGCAGGATATGCCTTTGCTCTGTGGGAAAAGGGCGGGTGGCTGGGCTGATCCCATGGGAAGGGCCTGGGAGAAGAGAGCTTTGCTCACAGTGCAGGTGAAGATGGCTTGAAGTCAGCAGCCGGTCCAGGGCTGAAAGCTGCCGTGATCACTAACAGAGCTGCTGTTTAGTTGCAGATGATTATTATGAAGGGAAACGTTTTGCATTTACAAAGGGCTGTCATTTTGCAGGGGCTCCAATTCAATTTGTGAACTACACCCGGCAAGCTTGCGTGCTGACAACAGACTCGATTGCTCTGACCACGGCAGTCGATCAGCCAGAGGAATCGCAGCCAGGACCCAGTCTAGCCTCCAGCTGCTCAGGCCTGGGACTTGGCGGACACTGGGTGAGGAGGTGCCCCAGCGCTCCACAGCTGATGACCACCATCACTGCCCTTCTCCCCGCAGCTCCTTTTCCCCCATAACACATGGCTCCACAGCTCTCCCTGGGAAGCTGGATTCCAACTCCTCATCTGCCCGCCTTGGGGCCAGACTTCCCATCTGCTGGGAGATTACCCTAAACGCTGGGTCCTGTGGGGCACCCAAGGCCATCCTAGAGATCCCAAACCCACTAAATCAACCATTTGGCCCCAGCAGCTGCACCCCAGGCCCCATGCCACTCACTCATGCTCTCCTGCCCCGCAGATGCGGACCGCAGCAGGGGTTAGCTGACCCCAGGAGGAACTGCCTGTAAATGCAGCCACAAGCAGCACAAGGGTGTATGGCAGAGCCGGGAGCCAGCAAGGCCAGTTGCAGACCAGAATGCTGTCCGGCAGAGGCAGAGGGTGATTAAAGCCCCCTTGCTGGCGACTGGGCTAGCCGAGCCATGCAGGATGGATGCTGCTGTCGAGAGCCAGCAGGGAAGGCTCCCCTCGGCATGAGATTTATAGCGAGGCTGTAGATCAATTACCAGCAGCCTCCGACCTTGAAAGCAGCGGCACAGAGGGCTGCAGAGCATCTCGCTCCGTTTTTCCGGCAGGAGGTGCCCGTACTAGGAGGCTCGGTGATAAACCGTGGCAGGGGGGCTGTCAACAGGAGCCCTGTGGTCCCCGGAGGGAGCGCGCACACACAAGCGGGTTTGCTCACGTGCATGCATACACATGCTCTTTTTCTCCCTCTGGCACCCGCCGTAACCCTGTTTTCCCCCTCCCTCATGTGCCCAAACACACAGACAGGCCCTAAACCCCAGGCAGGGGCAGGAATCCAGCTCTTGAGCCTGTTGCAAAGCAACTCACTGAAGGACACGACCCACAAGGAGAGGGGGGAGCAGGCAGAGAGAACCCAGCTTGTCTCTACCTTCCCTGGACTTGCTGTAGTCTCCAAGGAAACCTGATTTTTGGAAGGGGGCATAGTTTCCTGAAGTCCAGGGATATTCCCAGTAAAAATGGGACAATCTGATTTTGCAAAGCCTCATCCTAGGGTGAAACAGTGTCATCTGCTTGAGGAAAAAAAATAAGCACTAGCCTTGGTGCCTGCAACAGGCAGCTCCTCCTTCGAGGAGCATGGTGAAAGAATAGAGACAGGGGCACCTTGTTGCATGGATGATGGGAATGCCCTCCCTCCTCCTGGCACATGGCCTGAAGAAGGGGATGCTGGCACCCAGCTCCCTGCTTGGGCGCTCCCCCCTCTCAACCACTGGGGCCTCAGCTCAGAGGGCTTTTTTTTTTTATCATGGGCAAACAAAGTGGAAAATGAATTCCTTTAGATAGCAAATGAGTTTAATAGAAATGGTGATGGAGTGACACTGTGCTGGGAATGTTAATCCGGTACCCTATGTGGCTGGACTCTCAAGCAGGGCAGTGAAGGAGGAGGAAGGTTGCACTTAAGAGCAGAGACGTCAGGTTTGCACCCAGACAGTGTCCCCTGGCTGCTGGACACACCTCAGGAGGCCCCAGGGGACCCCGAGCAGGATGGGACCCAGCTGTCCCCCCACAACCCTGGCTTTCAGGGCTGGGTGTAGAGCAACCAGGGTAAGGTGCTGGGTGACAGGGACCTGTCAAGGGACCAGCAATTCACTGTCCTGGTGACACAATGGAAACGCAAACAGCCCTGCAGACTGCCAAGCATGCACAGCACCTCATACACCTTCAAAACCCTGCACCAGTGCTCCAGCTTCAGTGTGGTGGTGGGGCGAGGTGGGCACAGCTGGCTACAAGGAGGGATTATCATACCACACAAGGTCCTGCAGAAAGGAGCAGGTCAGACAAACCACCATGTGGGAGATGAGCCTCTGTTTCTCCACCAAGACTCAATACACTAAAACAAGTAATGACCGTGCAGAGTTTATTGGTCCTTGCCTGTAATCGGTGAATTTTGTACAGTGAAGTCCAGAAGCGAAGGAAGCCCCAGTGCAGCAGGAGGGACACAGGGCAGGCTGGGAACTGGCCCTGGCAGAGCCTTTGCTTCCAAAGCCTGGGGCTCTGGGGTCACCAGGGACAGGACTTGTATGCAAAGTGGGAAAATCCACTGTGTGGAGCATGGCAGCTCTGCCAGCACACAGACGGCTCTGGAGACAGTCCAGATTCACCCCAGGGCAGCTGAGATTTCAATCTAGGTCTTTGTAAATAGAGCTACACAAAAACGAGATGTGACTGTCCCAGCTTCTACTACTCACTGAGGCTTGCCCTCAGGTCACCCCTCCAAGCAAGGCCCCAGGGCTGCGGAGTTGGCCACTGCATTACACTGCCTTTGGATTCGCCTTTTGGAGGAGCAGGTCCGTCCAGCTAGCAGCCTGGGGCCAGATCCAGCCTGCACTAGTCCTGGCCTCTCAAAGTGATTTCCCACCATTACAGGGTTTATCTGCCAGCCCCGGTTGACCAGTAGCTGGGTGGTGAGGCTGGTGGCAGTAAGGCTTGCTCCCATATGGCAGCTGCTCCCTTTGTAACGTTTATGGCTCTGAGCAGCAAATCCAGCCTTTACCCAGAGCTGCTGGCCTCTTCCAGCAACAGGATAGAGCAACTCAAGCCACAGAGCTTGGACAAACAGAGAATGGGACAGAAGAGGCACTGGAGCCACTTGCTGAACCTGCAGCTGCCCTCCTTTCTTACGCAGGCATTGCTATCATTGCAAACCTTCACCTGAGCACAGTTTCAAGCTGGTTTTCCAATGCCTCACCTCTGTCCCGTGTCTAGCACTGACAATCTACCTCAACCCTCTGCTTCTCCTGCAACAGCTCTACCTTGCTTCATTGCTGGGCCCAGCCCAGGAGTGGGGACATGAAGGGGGACACCAGGGAGCGCTCCCCCTTCCCTCCAGCTTCGCTGCTGCCAAGGTGACACGTGTCCGAGTTCGATAAAGCCTTTCAAAGGTGGGCTGGCATTTCTCTGCACACGTTTTTTTATTCATCCTTTTCATCTAGGTAATTTATTCCCTCTTCCCCCAACACAGCTTTAATTGAGTTCACAGCAGGATCCCCGCACCAGAGCAAAGAACCAAACACCATCAGCTTCCCCAGGCAGGGACCACACAGGGAGCCGCTGGGCAAATGCTGTACCTGGCCAAATCCTGGCTCCTTGCACCCCATCATGCATCTCTGCCCACCTCAGCAGCCTCCCAGACAGGGTGGGAGCCACTCCAGCAGCCCGGGCAGTGCAGTTTGGCATGAGCTGGGGCAGGTGGCAGACGCACCCTGGCGAACCCCGGTTCCCCCACAGCGCCTGCCACGCTGCTCAGGATCAGGCCAAGCACAATTACACTTGCGTCGCCTCTCCCCCAGAGCCCATCCACATCACCCCGTTTCCAAGCAGCCCTCCGTATGCCTCCTGGTGCTGTAGGGTCTGGTTTCACCCCGCACTGCCCATTCTCTATCAGCTGCCTGCTCGGTCCTGCACTGCCCTCTGCCACAGCACTGCCCTCCCTGGGAGCAGGAGGCTGCAGCGGGACACTCGCATGCACCAGGGCACTGAGGAGCAGGAGCTGCTGCTGCTCCCACCGCTGCTTTCCTCTCCGCTCAGAGTCACCAGGAAAAGCCCACGCTTCTGCTGCCAGAGCATATTTGATTCTTCTGCTAACCTGACCTTATTTAGTTCATTATAAGCCCCCAGGACATTGCAACTGTAACTTAAAAGGAAAAAGAAGAAAAAAAAAAGTCTAACAAAAACACAAACCTTTTCTCTGATCAATAGTGCAGGCAACTGGAAAAGGTATAATTCAATTTGTCAGCACACAGTTATTAGTTACTGTGATGGAGCCCTTCCTCCCAGTCCTGCTTCCCTTGCTGGTCCTGACACTACTGTCCCTAGGGCAGGGGAGCAGCCCGCGATGTGACCCAGAGCCATGGAAGGGCTGAGATGTAGCAGCCACACACCAGCTAATGGAGCTAGTGCCCTGGTGGCAGGGCTTCACTGCACCTGGGGAGAGGGCAAAGAAGGGAGAGACAGAGGTTCCCGTGTTAAAAGCAGTGGTGACATCTACCTCATCCTTCCATCGGCTTTGCAAACTCTTCTCCTGGGACACACGCAGTGCTTAGGGGTTGCCACATCTGCACCCTCTCCTTGAAACGCCAGTACCACCGCTCTTCTCCAGCATGCCAGTCCTGCCTTGCTGTGCATGGTCCCCTTGCTGCAACCATCTGGGATGCTGGTAAAGCCACATCCATCCTCAGCAAGGACCCACGAGGGAACTGTCCCTAGGCTGGCGTTGCTAAAGGTCCCCTCTTCCTTTCTTGTAGGGAGGGCTGGGCAGGAGCACAGCCCTCACAGGGGAGAGGGCCAGCATCCCCAAAGGACTCTGCTGTGGACCAGCTTGCAGCCAGGGAGAGAGTAGCAGGAAGGGAAACGCACCAGGGCACACGTGGTGTCAGAGAAAATCAATTACCGTACAAAACAAGGGGCCGAGAGGCTTTGGGGAGCCTTATCATACACCTTCCATTGCTCTCCATCAGCAGCCTAGCCTGAAATTATCTCCTGCTGCTCCCAAGGCACGGTGAAAGCAGAGGGGGAAGATGCACAGCAATGGCTAGCTGCGAATACCAAGTGGCTTCTGCATGTGCCTATCCTCCTTGTCCATCCCTTGGCACGGTGTCTCCCAGATCACCTATCTGTCCGGCCCCGAGACCTCACTGGGGAGCAGAGAGCACCCATCGGACCATGCCACGGCACCTGAACCCCTGCGAAAGAGACATTTACAGCAATACGGCTGCTCAGCTCCCTCCCCGCTCTCCTCCCCCAACTTGTTCACTGGGGAAACCTCCAGATACGCATCCAGAGATGTCTCTTTCCATTTGTTGATGTCGACAGGCATATCACACACACATTCATTATTTAATCTACCTTTGAATTGGGCTAAATAGTTCTAACGATAATTACAGAGCATTTGTATTTATAGAAAACCGTCATGCACAATCTGCATCCACATGGATACTGCCGCCGTGATCTATAAATACGGTAGGGGATGGTGTGGGAAGGCGGACCCGCCATGAAATGCAAAATGCACGGACGGCCTAACCGCGCAGGGAGCTATTACAGCTCTTCTCCTTTCCATCATGCCGCAAACGGAGAGCTGACGTGCAGCCGAGCAGCCACACAATCAGCAAGGACAGGGGCAGGAGCAGACCTGCCAGCGGGGCACAGAGAGGCTGGATGAGGGAAGAACGGTGGCAGAGCACCCCCAGGGAAGGCAGACAGAGATGGGATCAACGGGAGCAGGAGCTGAGGGAAATGGGATGCGGTCTGTGCTGCCTGGCACAAAGGCTCAGAGCTGCAGAGGGGGAGCAGAGCGAGAGCTGGAGAGCCACAGGGACGGGGAGAGGGGAGGGAGGATTCGCTGTTCCTCTTCACACAGCAATAAAAGTTTTACAGCAGCATAGCCAGCTCTTATGATTTTATTGCCAGTATTACAGAGGTAGAGCTTCTCAAAGCCCCAGCCCCTGGAGTCAAGTTAAGACGTGGGAAGCTTTGCTTTCATTAGAAACCAAGGGGAGAGGAGAGGGGCCAGCCCTCCCGGCTGCACAGAAATGCTGGAGAACATGAAAACACTAGGCTCCAACACCAGACGGCAATTAAAAAGAAGCTAATATTTTCATATTTACTTGTTTTTAAAATAACCTTATGCCTCTGGAGTGGATGTGTGCAGAAAGCAGGGAGTTGGGCAGCCCTGTGATTCGGGAGGACTCGCAGGAGGCAGCATTAACACTACCTTGGTGAGTTTCTCTGTGACTATTCCTGCTGTCCCCTCACCCCGAGTCTTTCGGCATGTCTCAGTCTTTCCTTCCCCACCTTCCACCCCAGCACCGAGCCTCAGATCAGGCGTGATGCAGAGACATGCAAGCCATGACGCCGTTTCGCAGGAGGGCTTGTGCTCAAGGGCAGGACTGTATGGGATGCTGCTCAGGGCCGCGCAGCACGGGATCATTACATTGCCTATCCCCACACATGACACGCACAAATTATGAGTACTCATATTACATTAGTGCCTGGAAATTTCATTCCAGTCATATCCCATTCAGTGAGATACTGCACAGAGCAAGCAGCATTTTTTTTTTTTCCTAGAGAGAAAAGCTGTATTTCTCTGCATATTGGTTTAAAGCAAACACAGCCAGAGGCTGCACACACTTGAGTAATGGCCCATGACTGTGCCAATGAACAGGGAAGAGATGGCAGCGCAGTGCCCATGTTCATTTGCTTTGAGATCTCCTTGTGCTGCTCCCATAATGGATCTACCCAACCCTGCTCTGCAGAGACCATCCTCTGCAGGAGGAAGAGTCCAATCCAGGCCCTGTGTTTCTTCAATTTAGGGCTTTATATCACATGTTTCCCATTGCTAATTTACAAGCAAATATTTAGCCATCTGGCAGCCCCATCCACCGGGCAGCAAAGCGAACCGTTTGGCTTCGCTGCTGAAAGGGTGAAGCCGACATTAAACTTCTCTCCCTGAACACAGGCACCCCCTTCCGACACAGCATGGCATCCACCATTTGGCAAGCTGCTCCTCCGCCATCTGCGTGGAGAACTCTCCAAAGGGCACGGAGGCTGCTAAATATAGCTGAGAAGCTTAGCAAACATTTGCAGCCAGGCTGAGAAGACTTCTCCCAAAGTTACATCTTCCCCGGACTATCTCCCTTGCCTGTGACGTCTCAGATATCCTTACACACCTCTGCGCTTTTCAGTCCCATTTCCTCTTTGGAGTCTTTCCCTTCCCCTCTCTTCCCCATTCCCTTCTCACTACCACTCTTCACCTCTACTGTTATATCGATTTCTTCTATCGCTTCCCTCCACACTCAGAGGAGGGCTCTAGATGATGCCAATGCTCCTTTCCCAGCATACGGATCCTCAAATGCAGAGGGGGAGATCATATAGCCCATGGGCTGACTCTGTACTCGCTTCTCCACTCCAGGACCAACTTCTGCACACGACATCCCTACTTTCACCAGCTCTTGTCCATGGAGGGCCTTGCTGACAGCCCCATCCCAGCTTGCACGGGGTGTGAACCATTTCTGTATGGGGTTCACCCTTTCTTTAGTTACGCAGCCAGTGGCAGGCGAGGGGCTGATTTGCCCACTCCTGTGTGAAAATCCACTGCCTCAGTAACCTACCTTCTGTCTGACTTGGAGTACACGCAGTGCCACAAGCCCCGACCTTCACATCCATCTGCAGCTTAACAGTCCCTTACTCCTCTTTTTCCAGGAAGGCACAAGGCCAGATGCCTCCTCCTGGCCCAGTTTTAATGTTTCCCATCAAGGCCAACAGGGACCAGGAACAGTATCATTCATGGCACCACTGTCCGGCTCGCTTTGCCCTACACAAAGACAAAGCTTCTAAGAATGAGGAAAATTATTGTAGGGTTGGGCTGAACCACACTTACAGAATTCTTTTCAGACAGCTTGATCCCATCATATCTCTGCTCCCTGCACAAGAAACAGCCATCTAGGTATGTTTTATCATAGCAAACAAACTAAGCAACAGAGAAGAACAAGGACCCAGCAACCTTGGCATGAAGACAGCCCTTGCTGCTGTACGGGTCTGAATAGTTAATAGTGCATCTCCTTGAAGTTTTCTCATCGGGAGAGTAGAGAAAGGGGAAAAATACAAGAAAACAAACCCCCTTCAACAATGAACTCTCATGTTCAGTCAGATGTAAAAGACAGGAGAAAAGGAGAGAAAGAGAGAGGAAAGGAAGAGAGACAATAGAAGACAGAGTACTATTTCCTCTTCAAACAGTTATTTTCAGGTCTGCCTTGGAGTGCTGCTTATTGAGATGTAGACCCTCGCTATGCTGCATCTTGTAAGCTCCTGCTGCATGCGTTGATGGCACTGACTTATGTGGATGGCTGGAGCTGCCAGTAATTCCCATCAGCCCAGTGCCAGACCCCACAGAGGACATCTCTCCTCTGGGTCCCTTCCTGGGGCCTCACCTTCAGGCACCCCACCATGCCCGCTCTCCAGCTCTCCATCCTGAGCCCAGCATCAGGCATCTGAGGGTCTTATCTCCTCCAGATGCTGCGCTGGACTCTAGCTGGGACTTCAAAACACACGGTTCAGCTCCAACCCTTAGCTCTCGGGCCAAGGCACAAAACAGCATTGGAGCTGGGGTCCTGAACCGGCACTCCTCAATATTTTGAGCTCGCTCAATATTTGCCATGATGCCCTCAGGGCAGCAGAGGTGGCCTGCATGGAGATGGGAGATTCTCCAGCCAGTCAAGCAGGTGAGCTGAAAGTAGTGACCAAGCAAGGTGGTAGAGAGCCCCAGACTGCTGGAAATAACATATCTTGGAGGAGAGCCAGCACTGACATCCTGATCACAGACAGCAATTAGGAAATTAAGCTATCAGAGAAGCTTTTTGGGAGGGGTGAGTGTCTGTGGTTTGGTCAGATGCCAGAGCAGGTCAATAACATTTGTCCTTCCCCTCTCTGCTGCAGATGGAGATCCTCTGCTCCTGATCCCAACACGGCTGCACAGCTCCCTTCTCCCACCACTGTACACCATGGAGGACACACAGCGGCAGAGAGGGAGGACATCAGGACTCTGTAAGGCAGTGATGGTGGGGAGGGGGGTTGGACAGAAACCACCTGGAGAACTTAGACCTGGCAAAATCAGCTTTATGAATCTTCAGTGAGGCTCCCATTGCAGATACTGGGGGCCATTCCCCACCCAGCCCATGTCCTCTGGGCAAGAGGCAGCCCTTGGGCAAGGACGGTCATGCCCAGGGTATGCTGCCATGGGCCACACAATGCAGCACGTGGCACATCCAGAGCGGTCCTTGGGGTGGGGGTCCTGGCATGATGCAGAAACACCTCCATGTTATAGATTACACACACCATAGCAAGAGCACCCCACCCATCATCTGTAATGCTGCCATCCTCCAGATGATGGGGCCTGGGGGTCACAGGGGAAAGTTCTTTGCTCAGCTAGAAACCCTGATTATTCCCATCTCCTGTGCAGCTCAGCTCCACATACCAGGTACCAGAAACAAGGACAGCCACAGTGCACCTGCTCTGGCACAAGCTCACAGCCTCTCGCTTGCCACTAAATTACATGTCATGAAACCTAGAAAACTGTGTTTCTTTATCTGAAAGACTGTGCTGGGAACCACATGGAGAGAAAACCAGCTGTGTCCCCAGACACATGCCCAAGTGCAACGGACTCACACCCACGCCTCTCCCAGAGCAGCACGCACAGCGCTCTGGCGTCGCAAACACCACGTCCTCCTCCCCATTCCGTCTCCCAGCGGTGATCCTCTTTGCTGCGCTCACATGTGCCACTCTCACACCCCCACCCCAGCCTCATGCACTTGTGGATGCACATCTGCACTTGCACGCCTGCAGCCGCACACAGACAGCTTCCTTTCTGTGCTAGGCCTGAGAAATATTGATTTCCCCACCCCCACCCCCCCCCCCGCAATATTTCGCTTGGCTGAGCAGATTTAGAATTGAAGAGTCAGACTCTGCCTAGAGACCAGAACCATATTTAATTCCACGGTTTAAGAAGCCCTGGAGCAGGTTATTCTTATTTTAAACTACCAGTGCATTTAAAAGCAAGTGACATTTCAGGGGGATAGGATGGGAGATGGCTGGTGCCCTCTGCCTCAGTCCAGCCAGCGCTGGGAAGAGTTTTGCAGCTCCACTGCTGCTGCGCCGTGTCCCCACAGCCCCATCAGCTGCTCTGCCCGCGCCAATGAGAGGCAAGGGGTGGTGGCGAGCTCACCATCAAAGCTCAGGAGACCCGTTTCCCTGTCTTTCTAACCGAGGAGAAATGAGAGAAAGAAAGGAGAGGAAAAAGGAAAGGTGTGAAAACCTCTGATGAAAATTGCTCGGTGCATTGAGGTTTCACAATTCATATTGTCTGCTCCTGTACCCAGGCCCTGCTCATGGAGCAGAGTCCTCAGTAATGAGCAATTTGCAGATATTGAACAAAGTCACAGTGCCTTGTCCAGAGGACGGTCCCTGATGGGGCATGATCACCAAGCAGTGCTGCTGGAAGGCAGAGCTGCCCACGTCTACCTCCATGACAAACACACCCTCCAGCCTACTATAAGTCAGGGTGGCCACTTATCTCCACAGCCGCACTGCCACGGCCTGGATTTCCAAAGGAGATGCAACACTGAATTTTAAGGGAGAAGTGGGGTGGGAATACAATAGCAAAGGCTTGCCCAAAGCATCTGTGAGCCTATGCCAGGTCCAAGCAGTTGTGCACAGACCAGGCTTGACACACACACACTGCCCCTTCTGTGCCACACAGAGCACATCTGCTACCCAACACAGTGGCAGAGGAAAGCCAAATATCCCCAAAAGAGGATGGTCCAGCTCAACAGGAGGGGGTGTCCAGGTGAGATAAGCCCTGCCAAGGAATGGGTGAAGGTACAGTGGAGAAGAGGAAAGGAAACACAGATCCGTACACTCCTCTCATCTCCCCACATCACATCTCTAAGGACTCGCAGCACAGGCCCAGCTCCATAGCCATCGCCCCTGCCCTGGCTGAGGAGGTCTGGTCAGTGGGTTGAGCACACAAACATCTGTCGTGGTTTAACCCCAGCCAGCAACTAAGCACCACGCAGCCGCTCACTCACTCCCCCCCATCCAGTGGGATGGGGGAAGAAATTGGGGGAAAAAAAGTAAAACTCCTGGGTTGAGATAAGAATGGTTTAATAGAACAGAAAAGAAGAAACTAATAATGATAATGATAACACTAATAAAATGACAACAGTAGTAATAAAAGGATTGGAATGTACAAATGATGCGCAGTGCAATTGCTCACCACCCGCCGACCGACACCCAGCTAAGTCACGGAGCAGCGATTCCCTGCCCCCAGTTCCTAAACTAGATGGGACGTCCCATGGTATGGAATACACCGTTGGCCAGTTTGGGTCAGGTGCCCTGGCTGTGTCCTGTGCCAACTTCTTGTGCCCTGGCTGAGCATGAGAAGCTGAAAAATCCTTGACTTTAGTCTAAACACTACTGAGCAACAACTGAAAACATCAGTGTTATCAACATTCTTCGCATACTGAACTCAAAACATAGCACTGTACCAGCTACTAGGGAGACAGTTAACTCTATCCCAGCTGAAACCAGGACAACATCCACTACCTC
Source organism: Astur gentilis (assembly GCF_929443795.1). NCBI lineage: Eukaryota > Metazoa > Chordata > Aves > Accipitriformes > Accipitridae > Astur > Astur gentilis. The sequence continues at coordinate 4,401,789 of NC_064889.1, read as the reverse complement.
ACCTTTGCCTGAGGCACCATCTCCAGGTCCTTGACGTTTCCAGCAGTGCAGCCATCCCCAGAAGCCCTGCAGCATGCCCTTGGAGTGAAAGGCAAACAAAGGTGCTCTTTATAGCCTCTAAATAATGAAGCTGAGGACACCAGGCGCCAGACACCTCAAGGGCACTCTGGTCCATGTGTGTCCATGTGTACACACATGTGTCTACTGAACAGAAAGAGATCAGCAACATGTCCAAGTGCTGCTCCCAGGGCCCCCGCAGGGCCGGAGCAGCCTGCCTGCTCCTGCAGTGGGGTCAGCCAGGCTGCAGCAAGCACACAGGGGTCTGCTCCATCTCACACTGAGAAGGCAGAGGCACCAGAGAGCTGCTCCCCCAGCTGGGAGACAAGCCTAGCAGGGCTGTGTTTCACAACCTGGGAGCTGCAGAGCCCACAAGGAGCTACAATTCAGTGGGAGACATGATTCACAGCAGGGCAAGCTGCGGGCTCCCAGGGGCCGGGGGTGAAGGCAGCCCCAGGGGCTGCGGTAGGGGCTCAGGACAGCTGTGGTACGGAGAGATGTAGCACCTACCGCAGCAGCCTGTGCATTAGATCACTGTGGTCTGCTATGACACAAAACATTGTTAGCTGTGGCATTGTATTTTGACTGAAGCAGACAAGCAGGAGAATGAAAATGGATCCTTTTATATAAGCTCCTGCACATGCTGTAACAGCTCTTGACATCTTTCCCCAGCTTCGCTCCTTGCTGGTGCTCATGCGTGGGGTGGGCGGTGAGCCAGGATCACACCAGGCAGGGGGAAGGGAAGCTGCAAACTGCTTCTGGCCTTGAAAGCATCTGTTTAGGGTAGTGGGGTGGCACCCAACAGGGAGACAGGCAGAATGTGCCCTGCTCAGGAGCACAAGAAGCCCGATAGTGTGGTTTGGACATGGTGCTAGGCAGACCAGTGCTGAGGGCTGCGGGGTATGGATGCCATAGAGTGCCCCAGCGCCAAAGGGCAAGGCTGAAGGCAGGTACAGCTTACACTCAAGCTTATCTATCTGGATAATCCCAAGCAGGCCCAGCTTCGGCAAGACTTTGTGACTTCAGTACATAATGGGGCATAACAAGGCTGCCAGGAGTTTGGGCCCAGGGAGGTCACATACGGGGGGCTGGGTAGAGACCCACCATGCCTGGGGAAAGGTCTGAGTAAAGAGGAGACAGCTGAGACGCAGAGCAGGAGGAACGAAAGAGCACAATTAGCTGCGGTAAAAGCCAAGGCTGTGAAAGCACATTACTGTTAGTGCAATTATTATTGCAATTATTTTTTCCATATTTTTGACAATTCAGTAAGAATTAACAGAAGAAAACGTCTTCTGTTAAATGCTGGCAAATCTAAAATGCAGAGAAGCACAATAACATTTCACTTTATATCTGGACATTTCTAAGGTTTACCCAGTTCTTTAAAAGTCAAGGAACTTTCCAACCGAAGTTTTCTTTCTAAAGGAAAATGGCAATTACTTCGTAGAGGAAACAGTACAATGAAACCCTGGGACATCTTTTTTTGGTGGTTTTCTGCCCCAAACAAGCAATTCAGCAAAACAGAAACATGCCTGCACTCTTCCAGTGCAGCTGAAGGTGCACTTTTCTCAACAACGACCACCAGAACAAGACTAAGCATCAGCTTCTGCAATAGTGCAGCCAGCAAGACTAGGGAAGAGATTGTCCCCCTGTACTCAGCACTGATAACGCTGCACGACAAATAGTGTGTTCAGTTTTGGGCGCCTCACTACAAGACAGATATTGAGTTGCTGGAGCACATCCAAAGAAGAGCGACAAAGCTGTTGAAGGGTCTAGAGCACAAGTCTTATGAGGAGCTGCTGAGGGAAGTGGGGTTGTTTAGCCTGGAGAGAAGGAGGCCAAGGGGAGACCTGATCGCTCTCTACAACTGCCTGAAAGGAGATTGTAGCGAGGTGGGGGTTGGTCTTTTTTCCCAAGTAACAAGCAATAAGACAAGAGGAAATGGCCTCAAGTTGTGCCAGGGGATGTTTAGACTGGATATTAGGAAAAAAATTTTCACCAAAAGGATTGTCAAGCATTGCAACAGGCTGCCTGGGGAAGTGGTGGTAGAGTCACCATCCCTGAAGGGTATTTAAAAGACATGTAGATGTGGCGCTTAAGGACATGGTTTAGTGGTGGACTTGGCAGTGTTAGGTTAAGAGTTGGACTCAATCTTAAAGGTCTTTTCCAACCTAAACAATTCTATGATTCTATAATATCTTGTCTTGATCTGCTGAGACCAGCCAGCGTCACCACAGCTACTGAAAGCTTCTGCCTGTAGGTACAGCCAGGGTATCCCTCCTCCCACCCCCATTCTCCCAGAGAACCAGCACAGGCAATAAACACCCAGAACGAAATGGCTTTAAAGAACAAAGAGTATATAAGGACAAATGCAGAATGAGTCAAAAAAGTATATAAAAATAACAAAAAAAGCACTGCAATTAGCTAAACTGTTAAACGAATAAAAAGGTATTAAATAAAGTTTCCTGAATGTCAAGTTGACACAATTTTTTTTTTATATTCAGGAAAGGAAATGAGTCCCTTGAGTAAATCTCCCTGTTCCAGGGCTAGGCATTAAAGGCTTTCAGGTGGATGTCACTGGCTGAGGTCCCTTTGATCTGGGCTGCTGGATGCAGCACACATCTCCCAGCCAACACTGCCCCGGCTGCCCTCCTCCTGCATCCTCACCACAGCGATGGCACAAACAGAGCTGCTGGCATGGGCAGGGCTGTCCAAAGTGGGGGCTCTGTGCTGTTTTGGATGCGCAGGGAGAGGAGAGCCGAGCAATTGCCTCTCCAGCACAATCTAAATGCCACCAATGGGCCTTTTTATCATGGTGCCTTTACATCCCTGGCTTGCCACCTCTCCTCCAAGTAGGACAAAATAGCGCTGCTGCTATCCGTCACATCTCCACCTTCACCTATCCCGCAGGCACCAGCAACAATTTTCCCTCTCTGGGGAAAGCAGCTTTGTTTAGCAGCATGTTACCTGTCAGCAAAGGCTCTTCCCTCAGCACCTCCCGAAGCAATTGAAACCTTTCTTTTTGGGGTGGTGGGGACATGCTCCCTCCTGCAGCAAACACCACCAGCCCCACTCCCTGGCACAAGAGCAAGCACCTTGGTGGCTTCACAGCAGGCGCCCCGAGAGGTGGCCTGGCTCCCTCACTCCCCAGACCTACAGAGCAAACATCCAGCTGCTCAGAAGCACCATGCAGGCTGATGACATTATTTCATGCCTGCAAGGTCATTTATGGGAGATAACTACAGATACAGAAGCATGTATATATGCATATATATGTGTATTTCTGAATTTCTCCTGTGCTTTGTATAGATATAACCCAGAAACTTAACCAGTGGGATACCGACAAACCCATCAAATGAAGCAATTTGTCTCAGACAATTGCCTGAGCTGCCTCCGATGTCGCTGTCTTGCCACTGACAATAAGAGGCTCTTAAGTGTCCTGAAATTGTACTGCGAGTTCCCCAATGCTCTCACCCCCGCCTTCGCTCGTCTCCCTCAAGCTCCTTCCCATGTTTCTCCAGCAAAACACCCTTACGCAAATAAACATGCAGGAAGGCACAAAAGACATTTTGTCTAGGATTTCAATACAACCACATATTTCTCATTCAAATATTCAGCTGTATCCTTCAGAGATGAACAGCATAGCACTGAAATGAGGTGAGGCACAAACATCCCAAGCCAATAGCTCAAACTTCCCTTTCATTCCTGTCCTGGCTGAGGGAGCAGATGGAGGAATCCGTCACCTTCACCATGGTGGCTCCCAGGTGTCACAGACCCAGGGCACCTGTGAACACAGGTACAGTTCTGTCACATCACCCATCTCTGCACAAAGCCCCGCACAGCCATAGGTTACAACAACGGCCATTAAAGCCTTTATGAGTGATGTCTGTGCAACAGGCAGGTGATCTGGGTGCTACGAGGTCTCCAGAGAGGTGCGAGCTGGGGCTAGCATATCCTGGACCAACTGGAGAAAGCTCCCTGCTATCAGAAAGCTGAAGCAGGGTCTGGCCCAAGGAGGGGGTCTCCATGTCCTGCACCAGCACCCAGAAAAGCCATGGCTTGCTGCACAGGGAGGAAAAGGTGCAGCTGTGCTGCTTCCCTGGTGCACACCATGGCCAGAGCTGGAACATTGCTAGCACCCACTGCCCCCTTTCTCCAGCGGAGCTATACAGAGAGGGAAGGATGCATGGGTGAAATGCACCCTGCCCCAAAACATGTCCACAAGCCTTCCCCGCACCCCTACCTTCCAGCCAGACACCATCTGCCAGCCTGAACTGCATGCACCATGGGCTTGGGTTTGTTAAGAGGGACCAGCTCCCCTGCCCAGCAACCTCCATGGCTGAGCCTTTTAAGCCCTCCTTCCACCTCAAACTGCCCTTTCCCCCATGGGGACCTACATGGTGGGACAACAGGGCTGAGCCCTGGCAGCTGACCTGCTCCTTTCCTCACCTTGGTGAGGAAGGTGCTCAGCGGGAGTCATGGGGATGGCACGTTTACCATATAATACATGAGCTAGTACCAGCTTTATAAGCCCCTCCTGGCTCAAATCACATTGTAATTCTGAACAGCCTTAAACTCATTTAAATCCCAATAAAAACACCACCCTGTATTTGCATTCACTGCTCGCTGGTCCCTGCGGCTGCTGTGACAGCGGTTCCTGTGGAATTGATAATGCTTGGGACACTGCATACCGGAAACCCTCACAGGCAGGGTCACGACATGCACTTAATAGGACAATTAAAAAAATAGATGCAGGAAACAGACCTCCAGACCAATTCAGGATGATGCACGGAGCAGCTGGGTGCAAAAGCTTTCAAAGCAACATAGGAGAGCAGCGACACTAGTCCTGAAACCTCAGTGTCCCACCTCCTCTGGGCTCCCAGAGGAAGATCAGGCCAGGTATGCAGCTCTGACAGAACAAGGCACCTGCAGACAGCACCGTGAGGGGTTTTTAAAAGAGGACAGGGAATGACTAATTAAATGCCAGCAAATAACAAGCTCTGTGGATGCTGCAGAAAGTTTGTGCATGAATGGCACAGGCACCCTGGGGCCAGATGCAAGAACTTGCCCTTGTTTCCCACATTGCCTGGAGTGCCCGTGACAAGGGGGAGCTGCTGTTACAGCTTGGAGGCACATCACACCACAGGGAAGGCACTGTGACTGCATCTTACAGCATAACCTCCAACCCTGGGCCACCCGATGAAGCACCAGTCCCACCCTTCCCTCCCAGACAAGTGGGATTTGCTATGGCCGTGCTGGAGGAAGCAGCGAGGGGCTGGGCAAGAGGGACCCCGAGAGCCCCAGCTCCCATCAGCAAGCCCATATGGCTCTCCCACCTCACCTGAAGCAGAGCAGGAGTGTCAGGTCAGTGCTGACCCAGGCCTTGCCCATGCCCAGGATCACTCTCCCCAGCTCCGCTGCCCCACCACTCCCTACAGCATTTATGCACCCTTCTGCAGCCTCTTGCCTCTTTCCTCCATGTCCAGCTCTGCTCCATTCCCAGCTGACCCCCTCACCCTCCTCAGCACTTCATGCCTGGCTGTTTTTAGTGATGACATTAATAGGCTCCCGTGAAACAGTGAGATTATGAGCTATACCCTTCCAGCAATAGAAATACTAATTATTACTGAGATAAATGGGAATATCAATGATGAAAGTCAATATTATTGCCTTCTTTGTTCCTGTTTATTTTATTTGTAGATGAAAAGACCACTCAGCCCGTCTCCCCAGGATGTGGCTGGGAGCTGGAACAGCTCCTCTTGGCAGGCTTGTCCAGAGCTGTGCTCTGATAAGAAATCATACTGCACACATGCTTGCAAAGGGCTCTCTAAATCAGCAGCTCTCAAAAGCAGGCATTGTCTTTGATTGATTCATAAAACTGGAGCTGCCTCTGTTCCCCACTCCAGTACCAAGCGAGGGAGGATTTAGGGGAGGGGGAAGGTGTAACGTGGGTGGAAGTGATTAATTGTGGAACACAGCACCACACTGGGAACGCTTCATGGTTTGGCTGGGTTTGATGCTCACGCCTTCATCTTCCTCACCCAGTGGTTTAGCCACCAAGATAGGAATCAAGGACCCCTCTCAAGCTCTGACACCAATTCTCAGGCTGACCTTGGGCAAATCCCACAGCACTGCTGCGGCCAGGCAAGCGCTTACAACAGCAACATTGCCTTATTCAGCAAGTCTGCTCCCTCCGCATATTCTGAGGCAGAGCTGCTGATTTCAGTGACAAGAGACTTTTTTTTTAAAGCCCTATTAGCCTTGCAGAGCTAACACAGCTAAGAGCAAGTGAATGGGATGCTAATTTTGGATCACGACTAACAGCATCAGGAGAGCACTTCCTGGAGCGGCTCCTCTCCGCAGGCAAGTGGATGCATTCCCCACGGCCGTGACCCACGGCTGGCTCCCCGACATCTGTGGGAGGCAGGACACACCAAAGAGCACCCCAGTGCACAGCCCCACACACCTAGAACACAAGAGATTTTTTTTCTTGTTCCTAGTGCACCCTAATACATTGCTAAATTGCCTCCGTTCCCTTCCAAGTCCTCAGTCCATCTCCAACAGATATTCATGGGAACAAACCAACCCACTGACCCCCAACCCGCCCATCTCCAAGTATCAATACAGCGATCACCTCCCTCTAATGAATACAAACCCACCCAGCCTCTCTCCAGGCTAATGAGGACAAACACTCCAGCTGCCACTCTCCAAATGCAATGAAACCAGGAGAACCAGAAGCCTTGCAGAAGTAATTATGTCAGTTTTTAAAAAGAAACCAGCCCGTCCTGAATATTTCATGAAAGGTAATTTTTTTAAAGCTTTTCTAAACCCCCTGCCCCCCTGTCTTCGTGCATGTCAGGGTGCAATTAAGCAGAAAGTATCAGCGCATAAACCCAAAGAAACAAACTGCCACAGACACCCAGCTCCTGCTCTCACTCGCTCCTGCTTCTTCCCCGTGTTTAACATTAATGTGACATCCCAAGCTGTGTGCACAATACTATCTCCCACCCCTAGATGGGGAAGAGCTGTTTGACTGCTAGAAAACCTCTAGTGCCTCCCAGCCTCGCTAACACGGCACCCAGACTCCTGCCACAAATAGTCCCTGTTGGTCCCTGCCAAGGCTCACAGGCACAGCAAAGCCCTAAGCATCAGGCAACCCACATGAAATCCCACCACTGCAAAGCTCTCCAGAGCCACTGGACCGTGGTACTGGCATCCAGATTCGCACCAAGGGCCAGCAGCTGCATGCACAGTGCTATGCTTGGGCTGCACGTCCTGGCTCCCTGCCTAGCTTATTAGCATTTTGCACAATTAATATTTATTTTTGCAAATATGCTACCAAAAAAATTAAACAACAACAACAAAAAATCTCTTTATGTTAATAGCTTTGTTGGCCCTTGGAGCGAGACGCTTGGAAAGAAATCTGGTTTAATCTAGAGAGCCAGGTGGGAACCAGGTAAGGTGTGGAAGAGAAATTCAGGGTTTTTCTCAGCCCTGGTGGGGTGAAGGAGCAGACCTTCCGAAACAGGCTACAGACACCTCTCCCTCTGTTGCATTCCTTCCCGCTGACCTTGTTCTCCCTCTCAGCTCTTCCCAGCCACCCTGTTTAACCACAGCTTTTGGACCAGTCAAAGACAAGTGTCCCTAGTGTCCCCTCTGTCCCATGCAGCTTTCCTGGGGACAGCCCCGGCGCTACTGCTACTCCTACGTGAGAACGCCGCTTCTGGGCACACCAGCTGGTCCCCTTTGGGGACAGCATGGGGTGGCAGGGAGTCCCAGGCAGAATCTCCTGCTGCACGGGCAACCTGACTCTGTTGCATTGATTTTCCTTACTCTGAGCTAGGAGATTGTTCAGCAAAATGAAGTTATCAGGGGAGGTAATATTTTCCACCTGACAACTTGCATTGCTTCTTCTCAAACAAGTGCTGACCTGCACAGTGCCGTATGCACCCAGGACAGACACCTTCTGGCAGAGGAGTGCCATCCCTTTCCTCCCCTCACAGCTCCTGCCATGCCAGGTGCTGCCACCCAGCCCCTTCCCCTCTCTCATTTTTCCTGCACCCCCAAGGTCACCCACATCCTCCTCCCTGCTCCCAGCCACTCTCACAGGGGTTTCTGCCCAATTGCAGTATGAGATGGGGAGCCTGCAGTGCCCCTGTTCACTTTTATAGGGGTTTGACATAACCCCGATGCTGAAAACTTGCTTTTAAAAAGTGAAAATCCAAGACACTCCACAGGGCCTTAGTGGAAAGCCTGACCTATTGCAAGTCTGTGACTGCATCACCAGAGCTGACAACACCAGAGAGAAGAGGGAGGATTTTGGGGGAGCATTTATGGCACACACATTCAGAAAGGAAGAAAAACATCCCTCAGAAACCACATAGGTTCAAAGATTTGCTCAGTTTAAACACTAAAAATTCACACATTAAAAATCCACTCAAGTTCAGCCCTGCCTCAAAACTAAATAAAACCTCTGACCACATCATCCAGTCCCAAGGTTCACAGTCTCCTTGGGGAGAGGGCTTATGTGTCTGCCAGATGCTCAGGCAGAGATGCCCCCTCCCAGCACCAGGTCCTGCTTTGCTCAGGGCCTTTAGGCAGGGCTGTGCCCTGGCCCTGGGGTGTCCAGGACCCAAGGTGTGACTGCTGCCCATCACTACACTACATAGCACCTGGCTGCCCTAGTCTTGCACTAGTTAGTGGAGAGACCAGGTCAAGAAACAGACTACACCTCCCCCCATTATCCCAAATTTCCTAGGAAATAATTTTTTTTGTCTTTTCTCAAAGGAAAAAGCACAAGGAAAAACAAAACCACCTCATTTTCTAAATACTGTTCTTAAGAAAAATCTTCAACTTCTGCAAATGGCACTCTGGAAGAAAATACCCAAATCCAAACTAAAACCAGATGGCTCTCAGTGCTCGTTTTTTCAGGGCGGACTTTAACCAGCACAATCATTTCCCAGCAGAATTTTGTTTTGATAGATTGCTAAGAATAAACGCATTTCAGGGCTTACTGCTGAGAAGGTGTTTTGACAGAAAACTGCTATTTCCATGGTCCCTCCACTTGCACTGTCAGCCCTGACACAGTGGGAACTCCTCTGACCGAGCATCCTTTGCACACAGCTTCTCCCAGGGCCCAACCTGCAAGGGGCAGCTGTGGGAGCAGGGAGGGATGGGTGCCTGGGCTCATTCCTGCTTACCACAAAATGGGAAACAGCAACAAGAAGCTAGAAATACCTCTCTGCAAAGCTGGAAATACCTCTCCACTGGGCCCACTTGCACAGGAATGAGAGGCAAGGACAGGTCCCTTTTTTACATGCATCAGGTTGAGCCTCTGCAGCCTGCTCTTTGCTTTGAGCAAAGAACACGATGTAAAGGGGAAATTATAGACCTGTGTGCATGTGTCAGTGCGAAAGCCAGTTCTGCCTCACTGTTTTGATCCCTTTTCCTCTGAGCCAGGCATGGGATACTGCCTCACAGACAGTGCCAGCTGTTTAGCTTTGCCCCAAGCAGAGGTGTCCCTCCCAGTGGCACCATTCCTGCAGAGCAGAGATCACAGCACGCCCCGCCATCTTGTACCACCTTGGACAACATCCAATTTAAACAATTCCTCCCCCAGCTCTGGCATATAAAAGATGCTTGAATCATCCCAATTTTTTTTTTTTCATTAGGAAACTGAATTCTGCTCCTCACAGAGAGATCCCTTTTTTCCCCTCTCGAGGACTGACATCCTGGGAAATTGCCTCAGCCCAGTCAGCTCTGATGTTTGCCGTCTCACAAGTTGCCTGCATCAAACTGACAGTTCACAGATTTCAGCTGAGGATTTGTATGTACAGTACAAGCTGAAACCAGCTCCCATGTCTTTTAACTGTCCCGGCGAGAGCGCTGGAAGGAGGCTGAGTCAGTGGAGAGTGCGCGGGCGCTGTGCAACACAGTAATAGAGACATCTTGGAAAACACTGCCTTTTGAGGACCCTCTCGCCTGCCCTCTCCTGGAAGATGAAACTATTTCTGCCCAGCATCCCCCAGACTACAGTGTTCGGCTGTCCATCCTGGTTCAGTCCGTGCAGGCAGCGTTTGCCCCTCGCTGCTGGAATACAAGTTGGAGCAAACCCACCTGCCTAAGCAGAGCTGTGGCCCCACGACAAAGCCCTCCTTTCTCAAGGCTGCCACTGTCCAAATACTCATTTTGGGTGCCTCCCCCCACACCCAGTAAAACCCTCCCCTTTGCAGGCAGGATGGATTGAACATTTCCTACCTGTTCCAGACACACAGGCAGTGCCTGCCCCAGATCCTGGTTGAAAACTGCATTGCCTTATGCCCCAGGAGGGCTGGGTAGCAGCCTCAGACTACAGGGTGGGGGGAATTACTACTATGCTTATGGCTGCAGAAACCAGTCCAGTCCTGGACTCGGCACGACTGAGGCACATGAGTGTCATGTGCTCAGCAATACAACAGCACCCAAGCTCGTGTGCCACCTACCCAGGTCAGATGAAGGCAGGATGCTGGGGGATCAGATGCCAGGGGCACGCTGGGCTTTGGCCTCTCCTCTGCTTTCCACTCATGCACTGTGGGCAAAACAATATTGCAATTAGGGCTATAAACCTGGTGTTTGAGAGGCAAGCAGGAAAGAAATTAAAAAGCTGTGAATGCTTTTCCCCTCTCCCTCCCAAAACTGCAGCTCAGCTGAGCTTAATCTTTATCTGAGCTGGTATTTAAAAGCTATAAATCAGGCTGCAACAGACAGAAAAACACAACTACCAAAATTTAGTGGACCCACTGCTGAAAGGCCCCAAATGAACTGCTTAATAGAAGCCATTTTCCCATGGAAATAGAGCAGGCCTGTACTTAGTAGAGCATTGATCTGCTGACAGCTACCGGGACAGATTTGGGCCAGAGCACTTGGGAATCATATGCAGTGATCTCTCAAGAAACACATGCATGCAAAAGCCTTCTGAAAAACACTGTTGTAAAACAGTGCTGTAGCTGTCTACAAGGCCAGACAGCACTTGCTGGCCAGCACAGGCTTGCACCACCCTCACTAAGCCTCCCTAGGCAGGCAGCACTGCTCCTGGCTGCATCCCTGTACCCCAGCCTTGGTGGCCCCAGGTTGTGCAGAGCAATAAAATGCTCCACACAAGACGGGAACTACAAAACACCACTAAAGCCCAGAGCTGCAAAAGGGTCTCACAGCTCAGGACCCCGGTGATGGGGCATGAGGCTCTGGCTGGGGGCTGTGTCCCACAGACCCAGGGTGTTTGGGGGTCCTCCCATAGATGTACTGGGATTTGGAGATGCTGTTACAGCCAGGGTCAGCCCAAAACACTGCCCAGAGCAAAGCACCATCTCACCTCCCTGGGGACAACAAGTTGGGCCCTGCCAGATGCCGGGAGCTCCAGTCCAGCCAAGGAGTGCACAGGGACAGTGGCCTTATCCCACCCTGCCCTCCCACAGCCTCACCCTGTGCTGCCATCCTGGCAGGTAGGGGATGCTGCCTAAATCCAGCTGGGCAAGCTGATCCCTCCACATGCCCCATCCCACAGCTGCTCCACACGAGAGGACAGGCTGCCAGCACCAGAATGCCCAAATGAACCATGTCCCAGCCTCAGGCTCACCTCCCTGCTGCTGCCACAGCCAAGGTACCACAGCTGTGACTCTCCTGCCCCATGTGGAAAGAGGACTATCCCACATTCACCTTTTCTCCTGCCAGAAGCCATATTCCATCACAATTTTCACTGTTTCGGGGAACAAGGTCAAAGCAGGGGGACATATTCCTCCTTTTTTGGAATAAAAAAATTATTGCTCTCAATCCCGAGTAGCTCCATAAGCGAGGGGGGGGGCACAGAGGAGCCTCAGGAGACACAAATGCTGCTGGAGGTGCTCCAATCCCACTGCAATCCCACTCTGCCTGCCCTTCCCAACACGGACACAGCGCTGGGCTGGCCAGGAGCCTCTCACCTGCCTGCGAGCTTTTCCAGAGCAGTTATCAACTGAGATAACCCAAGGACACCCAAGGAAAACAAAACCATCTCATTTCCAGAGGTGTTGAGTGCCCTTGGCACTCACTGGCTTCAAACCCGGGTGCTCAGTGCCCCCAGTCCTTGGCTAATTCTCACCATCACACAGTCTCCACAACAGCAGCAGAGAAACAGATGACTTGGAAAGACACATGGGGCAGAGAGGGCACAGGCGAGGGGGGATGCAGCCCTTTCTCTCCTGCCCAGCCACCTGAGCCAGCCCACTTATGCACATAGCTCCTGCACAGACTGGATCTATAATACTAATTAAGGGTTCATTGTTTGTTGTGGGGGTTTTTATTCCCATTATTGACTACACTTCCTTATGAAGTCTCATACTTAGCAGATCTTACAATGATCCCAAAAGCTACCAAAATAAGCCTTCCACGTAAAAACCAGGAGCAAACCAATGCCTCTGCTTTAGGGGAACACAACCTGTCTAACCGTGCTTCAAAGGACATCTGAGGTCCCAACATTGCTCAAGAGCCTGAAAGCATTGAAAAATGGGAATCAACTTACTTATTTTTGCTTTCACACATCACTATTTTAAAAGACTAAAAACATGTTTATGAATTTAACATTTAAATGGATCAAAATCTGTTTAGCTAGGAAGGAAAACAACTCTCCCACCCCAAACTTCTTGTGGGCTGGGACCCGCTTTTCAATCTTCCACCCACAGCAAATATTTCAAATCCCTTTTTAAGCTGAAAGGCTGCTTCTGGGGACAGATAGGGAGAGGACCTGTGTGGGGGGCTGTTCCACCACTCTGCTTCATGATTGCCCCAAGCACCCCTTACCCAGAGAGGGTCAGGGACACCTGGGCAGAGGGGTCAGCTGAGAGACAGGGGACAATAAAGGCATCTGTGTGTGGGGAGAGCATCCAAGGAGCATAGAAAAAAAATGAGAAGCCTGCCTTCCTCCTCCTCCTCCTCCATCAGCAGTTTTCCACAAGGAGGATCAATGCAGCCCACTAACTGCACCGTTGTTCCATTTTTAATTAATGAAAGAAAAAACTAATCATTGAATTAAACTTCTCATTACTCCAGCTGAATACCCACTAAGTAAATTTAATTACTGTACGAATCGGGTTTCTCCCTGCCTGTTTCGTTAGCTACTGATAAAGATGAAGCAGGAGGGGGGGGGAAGAAGGAGAGATGAAAACAGAGAAAGAGAATAGAAGATGGGAATAATAAATGCAAAAACAGAGGTAAATGATTCAGCAGGTTTCAGGGGCTTCCAGTAAGAACCTGGGAAAAGACCCTCCCACCCCTCCCAAACCAGGCTGGAGGGATTCCCTGTGGGATAAACCCCCTTCCTCCAACCCACCTCCTACCCAAGGAGGACCACCATCTTCCAAACCCACATCATGCATAGGAACACACAGCCCCATGAGCTCTGCCTCCATGCATCTACCCCACATCCCAGAGGCTGGTCCCTGCTCCAAGCACCCAGCAGCCACGCTGTGCTCTGGCACGGGCACACTGCAAGGTGCCCTTGGCCATGGAGGCCACAGGGACACAGTCCTACCACCCTCCCCAGCACCACCACTTGCCCATCCTGGGTTCACAGCCACCTGCAAAATAGCAGACAGAGGCTTGGGCACAGCTGGCTCCCCTCCAAGTAAGGGCAGACACTGATTTCAGAACTGCAACAACCCTTGATCCTTTCTGATCTCACAGCTCTGAACAGCCAATTTTTACCTCTGCAACAAAGGCAGCAACCCTGTAATGCTTCAGCAGGAAGCTAGTGCTGACAAAAGCATGGGGAGCACATGAGAATGGATATCAAACACCTGCTGTCCCACCACATACCGAGACACCTGCCTGGCACTCTTTGTATTTTAAGCCTACCAGAGTGGGAGTCCTGCACGCCCAGGCTGCTGGGAGCCAGGGACACCAGCAGCACACTCCTAGGAAATAGGCAGATGATGCATTCCTGCAGGCTGCCCACCTCCCCTCCCCCCCCCAGATTTTGTTTATGGCACAATTTTGTGTCTCTCCTACTCTCCCACTACAATTCAGCCCTCCATTCCTCCTTCCTGACAAAGGGCATGAGCCATTGCAGGACAGGTACAGCCCCACACCAGGGAGGAGTCCAGCAGCCCCCACCAGGCACAGCAATCTCCCTTCCAGCACCTGCCTCCACACCCAGCAGTTCTGTGATGTGACTGTTGATAAGGTCACATTTGGGATAAACTGGAGGTGGAGAGCATGTAGTAAATGAAAAGTGCAGCCTCTTTCTTTAATTAGGTAGCTTCAGCTTTCAGCTGAGCCAAGAGCATGGTAGAAGGGCTACCCAGGTGCTCACAGTGATGGGATTTGGCAAGTATGGTCAGACCATCTCCTCCTTGTCATTAAGGGGGCAAGAGGAGCCCATGCAGGTTTCTTCTGCAGCCCCATGGGTAGAGTCTTGTTCACCACAAGGCACTGTCCCTCTGCCTCGCATTGGCAGCTTATGGCCCTCGTAGTGCCCAACTGCTGCTCTTCTGCAAGCTGTGGTGCTGCTGGGAGATTGGGTTCTCCCTCATTCCCACGACTTTGCTACATCTTCTGACCCCAAACCAAGCTGACATGTTTGAACCCTTCACCTCCATGCTTTGGCCATGCAAACCAGCCACTTGCCTCCCTTCCCTCCCTGCTGCTTCCCCAGCCTTGTCCCACTCTCCTCCCTCCCCAGCCCAACAGGCTCCTTCCCCAGAAGGGTTTCTCCTGGGCAGGACAAGTTCAGTTGCAAACACCTTCCAGGCAGACCAGAAGGTCCCTTCAGTGTCACATCAATCCCCGCCCCCCAAACTGGGCTTTCTCAAACACTGGACAGGGAAAGCATTAACAGGCACAGATGATGTGGGGAGCAAACAGGGCTGGGTGAGACCTGCCATGCACCCGTGGCACCCAGCACCAATGCCAGTGGCCACCACCACAGCCTCAGGGCTCCATCCCATTCCCAGAAGGATACTGGCTCCCAGGTGGGCTCAGCACAGCAAGCTCTCCTCACAGGCACAAGCTTTCTGCTGTAGCTAAAATTAGCTCCCACAGAGTCTCTCCTGCCATCCCCGAAGTCATTGGTACAACATGTTCTGCCACCACAGGCTCTTCCCAAGCTCTCACTGAAAAAGCCCCAGTGATGCATAGTACACGCCTCACAGCTCTGACTCCCTCACACACACAAAGCAAATAACCCCACAGGTTTTGCAGCCACCACCTCCCCATGCTGGAGACAAGGCTCCCTCCTCCTGCCTGCTGAGGCTGCCCAAAGTCCCTTGCCCTATTCCTCCAGCTTTCAACCCCAACAGCAAACATATTCTAAGGACTTGGGCTGGGAAAACCGCGGGGGGGGGGGGGTTTGCTCGTTTTTTGTTTTGGTGGCCAAATTGAGGAGAAAGTAATTCAGGTTGACTGAAGTATTTTTTTTTTTCCTTTGCCAAATTTTAAAACCCCAGTAATAATCTGGGGCTGAATGAAACATTTTGTTTGGTCTGAAGTGAAGCTTTCATTTTGTTTGTAGGTGGCTTTCCCCCCCCACACTAAAAAAAAAACCCTAGAAAAAATTCAAAATGAAATGTCATCTCGAAACAGATGGCTGAAAGGTTTCATTTTGAAAATGTCAAAATGAAACTTTTCAGTGTTTCACTTTTTTCCCCAGCCAAAACCACTTGCTAAATACAACCTGAATTCGTGAGCTGTTTCTGTTGACTGAAACCTGAATTATTCGGTGCATAAGCTAGCTGTTCACTCAAAGCCTTTTTTGCAGGCCTGCGTACACACCCCACGCTGCGCATACTGCTGCAGCAGGTTGATGCACGTGGAGCAAACAGGAAAGCGAACCCTGCAGCATGTCCTTCTCCAGAGAAGTGGCCCAGGAAAGCAAAAGCCCAGGGACTTACCGTGGCAGCAGACCTCTGCAGCTTTGTTTTGGGTGCTGGAGGGGCTTCCTGTGCAGCAGAGGCAGAGGGGGGTGCTGCAGCCCCAGGTGGGAAGAACAGGGTGGTCCTGCCTGTCTCATGGGACCCAATGCAGCGCAGCAGTGCACCTCGCTCAGCCCTGGACACACAGCCCTGCAAGACAGGAGGATGGGGGGAGCTTGAGAAGGTGCTGAAGGGAGAAACACCCAGTTTGGGCAGAAAAAGAGGGAAGTGTTGGGGGCTGAGGCCAAGCAGAGTTAAGGGATTAGGGCAAGGTGGTGGCAGCGAGCAGCTTTGGAGCACTGGCTGGCTGGTGTCAGGTCTGTTCCCCGACTCCACTCTTTCACCCATGCAATGGTTTTCATCTCCTCTTGCCCTGCTCTCAATGTGCATTCACCCATCTGCTTGCTAGCACAGTGCTTTCCATGCCAGTGGCCACACAAGAGAAAATCAGGATGAATCCTGAAGTATCACACCAGCAGCAAACCCAAGCCGAGGGACCTGCCCCACTGGAGACCATGTTCAGAAGAGGTTGCTCACTCCCTCCCACCCACAGCCATCAATCATTGCAGCTAGCCCTCACCATAGCAGGACTGGCAGACAGTCATCAAGGAAGGCTTTGCTCACCTGACCTCTCTTGCTCAAGGAGGGATGATGTTTATCCCAGGGCTGGTCAAAACCAGATCCCAGGGATGAAGTCTAACCACCAGCTGGGAACCAGCTCAGGGTTGATCAGATCTTACAAACCCCACGGCCCCTCTCCCATGCCCTGATTCCATGGGAGGGTGGTCCTGGGTGCTAATCCCTGCCACTGCCTTTTGCCAGGACCACAGCCAGGTGGCCCCATCCCTACACCTGGAGACCTGTCCCCCAGATTGGTGTCTATGTGACACTGCCATGCTGGAGGGCAACAAGCTCATTGAACCACACACACAAAGGCTCCCACTTTCAGCAAGCAGAAATCAGGTTTTGATTGCAAAGTTCAGAGTCCAAGAGTTTTCAAGCACAAGCAAAATCTGGCAGCCCCAAATTCTGCCTTGAATTCAGGGTCTCAACATACAGGAAGGGAACAGGAATATTTTAAATTTGCTTTAAATTTGCTATTGCTCCTCAAAAAGCTTCAGGATTCCAAGGGTGCACTGGCAGTGTGCAGAAGAAAGAAGCAAAACAGGCCAGATTCAGGAGGACATTCTTAAAAAAAAAAAAAAAAAACACAAAACCCCAACCAACCAATCCCCAAAACTTTAATCCAACCCAAATTCATGGTTATAAAAATCCGGTTTATGTTCCACAAGAACACATGCCACAAATCCTATGAAAAAAAAGAGTTAGACACCTGAACCAAAAATTCACAAGTCAGGTACACAGTTCAGGTTAGAAACTTAGGTTCATTTTCTTTTCCCTTTTGCCTCTGGCTCAGTTCAGGGGCAGCGACACCGAGATACTGCAGGAGCATTACCCTTCCAGCACGAGCACGCACCACAAAATGCTGAGGCTGGTGTCAGAAAACCTGTTTTTGCGAGATCACTAGCCTGATTGCTAGATGAAAGAGGATTAGATGAAGCTTAGACTAAGCATCTCAACAGTATCAACCCGTAAGATGATGCTCAGCCACTGCTACTGCTAAGGTAACACAGAAACAGATTTATCTGCTAAGAGAGAAAAATCTTACTTCAGAGAGCCCTCCTCAGCATGAAGAGGGGTATTTGCCAGGTCCTCAGTAAGAGGCTACGTGTCTGCAGGGGCAGGGCAGACCTGGCTGCCCACAGGCAGGAGTCTGCCGGATGGAGTCACATGGAATAAGAGGCAGACTTGCTCCAAATTCAAACCTCCTCCCAAGTTCAGGGGGTGGCAATCGGAAATTAAGCCCATCTGTTCCTAAAACACTGCGCTAGCAGGGAGGTGAGGAGGCTGAAAAACTGAGCTCTAAAGAAATCAAAAGCACTAGAGAGACAGAGCCAGCAAGCTGCCCATCAGGGAAGGGACACTATGTCTCAGGCTTACTACTGCGATGTTTGGAGATCTCAGTCCAGACCTCAGTTAAATCTCTTGAGCAAGGGAGCTGCAGCAGCACACAGGTTCCCTGCATTAGCTTATCCTGGTAAGGATGAGATGGGGCAGCCAGAGCTCCCCAAACCTCATGGATGAGCTGCAGACAAGGAAGGGAAACCGAGGCAGACACCAGTGGTGCAAGGGGCTGGCAGGCAGATGGTGCCATGCCAGCTCTGGAGCTACCACAGACAAACCTACCAGCGAGCCACACAGCTGCAGCAATCCCAGCCCTGGCAAACGTGCCTTGTCTCATGGAACAGTGTTTCAGAAAAAAGTATTAAGTGATCAGTCAGCATTAAAACCAGCCAGTTTTGATGTGTTTAAAAGAAAACGTCTCCCTTTTTTCCTCACTGAGCCCACTTTTCACTGTAAGAATCTCCTCAGTTTTTTCCCTACCCCCAATCAAAAAAAAACCCTGTGCTGTCAAGCCCAAACACTCACTTTGCATTTCTGCCATATTCATTCAAATAAATCATTCAGAACCAAACCTTCACATTTTCCCTTTCTCCCTTGAAGGAATCAGGCTAAACCACCCAGTCAGCCTGGAAATCCATTTTTTGCCTGGTTCCTGCTAAAAAGCCAGGACAGCACAGTGTTGGCTGGGAGGTAGCAGCCAGGTGGGATTTGGAAGTGCTGCCTACAAAGCACCTCTTGGTGCCAGGACATTAAAAAAAGGCAATTTTTACACAGCCTTTATCCCCAAGAGATGGCAATAATGAGGGAGCAGAATGGGATCAGGCATGGGGAGACAGTGAAATTCAGGAGCAGGTCCTGAGCACCACTCACATTACCTTGGCCCAGGCCAGCAAAGCAGGTGAGGTGGCTACAAGGAGGCACATCCAGCATCACCAATGTGGCAGGAGTACCTGGTCCCTCGTGTTTGCAAGGAGTAGAAACTCAGATTTAGCAAAGAGTATTTATGAGTATTGAGGAAAAAAAGCCATGCCACAGGGAATAACAGGGCTTTCTTGTGGCTGGCAGCTGAATGGAATAAATCTATCCACTGGGCATAAATTGTTTAAGCAAAAAATCCCTCTCAACTTGAATATTTTGCAAGAAAAATAGCAACAAAAAAAAAGAAAGAAAACTCTGAACCCTCATCATTTCTCTCCTCAAGGTCAGAGCTGTTATTCTCTTCTGTGAAGGAGAAAAAACACCTTTCACTAGTAAGTTTAGCCAAAAAATGAAACATTTGAGGAGTGCATTACTTCCTGGACTGACCTGCCTGGATTAGGCTAAATATCTCTATTTAACAGGGAATTATCTTCCAAAAACAAATTGTAGGGAGGGTCACTGGTGGGGCAGAGGGGCAGTCTGGCACAAGCAAGGAGCAGCACAGCGCTTCAGCAACTGCCTTGGTGCCTGCTCAGATGGGGATGGGGCAGGACCCCAGAACCATGCAGGAGCCCTGCTGCATCTCTGACCCCAGGGGCAGGATCCTGCTGCCATTCCTGGTCCAATCCTGCCCTCATCCCAAGCACAGATGTGGCAGACACCAGCCCCTCCTGTCATCTCCAGGAGCAGACCTGGCTGTGGCACACAGCAGGGATGGGGCAGAGGCACCCAGGGGTAAGGGAGACATCAGCCACTGGGGCTACAGCAAGGAGAGCAGCCTTCTGTCAGAGCAAAGGATCTGGAGCCTGTTCAGTTATTATGCAGAGGCTGTGCTAAGGTTGCTGCTTTAGTGCACTGCAGGCACTAAATTAAGGGGACATTTACAACCCACAATGCAGAGAAGCAGCTGCTAAAGGTGGCCATGGTGAGTGACTTCACCTTTGGGTGACAGGCTCCACAAAACCTCAGTCATGAGGGATCAAGATGGGAAAACATGTCCTTCCTTCCACCTACTGCCCTGCAGGGCAATGCCAGGACATCTCTGGGGACCTGGGGCAAGTGGGGACAAGTGACCTGTTCTGCTCAGTGCCAGACATGGTCTCCAAGACCTGCCCTGTTTGGAGGGGATGCAAAGCCCATGGGATACTGAAGTTTGGTCCAATTAGGAGAGTCTTAGTGTGACAAAATGCACCACCACCACCACAACAGCACTCAGCTGGAGCAAACCCAAGGGATCTGCTCCCCAGAAATTAAGCTTCCGCAGGCCAAGCCTTGCCCAGGCTCCACACAGCACAGACCAGCAAGCAGTTGTCTAGAGCATCAAATGGTTCCTGGTGGCAAAACAAGCCTTGGTGCCTGCTCAGCCTTTTTCACTGCCCTTGATAACCAAGCTGGGTGCAGCTACCAAAAAGGGGGTCCTACAGGGTGACAGCTCTCATGGCTCCTCCTGGGAGCAGCCAGCACCACTCCCTTCCTCCTCCCACAACCATGCCAAGCCCAGCTCACCAGGGCTTTCCACCTAGTACTGCTCCTTCCTCCCCCTCCTTGTCCAGCAGGAACAGCCAACTTTAGCACTGGCCAAAACGCAGCGTGCCTGCATGGACGAGCCAGCCATGCCCTGCGCTTCCCCTCTTCCCTGGTGCCATAGCAGTGCCCAGCTCGTTTGCTGATGAGTGGCACCAGGACCTTCTCCTCGCAGGTCCAGAGATGTACCATGCTGTGCTCAGCCATGCAGAGAAGGGGATGGCTCTTGGTGGGAGCTGGCATAGACCAGCCCAAGGCACCAAGCCCAGAGGCAGTCACATCCTGGAAGCGGCCGAGGGGAAGGGGAAGCAGAGGAAGACAAGGCAAGAACAGACATGAGCCAACACCCACACAAGATGAGGAGAAAGGGATTAACTCGGCTCCAGCTAACACAAAGGCAGGAGGGTGCACTGAGGGGATCTCAAGGTCGCAGTGCACTATGCCAACCAGCACACGCATTGGCTTTTGTCAATAATTCAGCAGGCTGGGTTGCAAGTGCAGCTGCGGAGGGACTGCAACTGGAGGGGGCATTTCTATCCAAGCAAAGGGAACAGCAGCGATGGGTGGGAGGGCACCTCTGAACAGGACCACAGCACTGCAGGGTGCTGGGCATCAGGGAGACTGGCCCACTCACTGGAAAGTGCAAATGGCATCATGCTCACACCCCTGCAGCTTGTAGATCCTTTTGAGAAAGTTAACTCAATGAATTAACACCCAAACCCCTCCAAACCCAGGGTGTTTCCTGCCTGTCGGAATTTACAGCCATTGTAACCACCCTCTGCAGCATGAGCCGTTTGCTTGGAGGTACCATGTGTATGTGGGATATTTGAACACTCGGTCACAGGGACCAGCCCAGGGCAGTGTCCATGATCCCTCATGCAAACAGACTGCTACACCCCATGTAGCCCCCTACCAGAGCAGGGTGCCAGCAGCACCAGCCAGCCCAGGCACTCCAGTAACACCCTTACTCAAAGGATTGCTCCAAACCCCCAACTAGGAACAGATGGCTGCTCCTCTGCAACTTCACAGAGACCCCTCCTGCCTGCCAGCAGAGCCAAGACCCCACAGCTCCGGTGTCTTTGGGAACCACGTGCTTGAATGCACCCAGAGTTCCTGCACTTGACAAAGGAATTAGCAGGGGATAATTTCTGGCTTCTGTTGCAGAGCAGGTCAGACCAGTGGGTCATGAATCATCTCCTTTAGCCTTTAAATGTGCAACAGGTGGAATTCAGAGGTCTCAAACTCCTCTGAAAGATCAGCCCTGAGCCTGGAGGGCTGCCCAGAGCAAGGGATCCTGCCATCTCAACCCAAAGCCTGTGCAACAGGCTCCCAGGTGAGCATGTCACAGGGCGAGCATCCGATGAGCCATGGGGAAGCTGAAGTCACAGCCAAGGCCAGTTACAGGAATAGAATTGGCTCAGATTGCAAAAATGTAACTTTCCATCGCTTTGCAACCAGCCATCCATCCTGTGGGCCAGCTGGCTGCCATGTCAGTGCACCTCCCATCCATTTCAAGTGTCCTGATAACACCGATGCTTCACAAGACTAGCTCAAGAAGGCTTGGGAGAGTTATTATCCAAAGCCAGGTGGCTGGACTTGACTCAAATCTTAGGCAAGTGATTAAAATGATTGGCATTTTTTTGGAAAGAAAACTGCTGTGCTGTACCTGTCATCCATCTTCAGAAAACTATTAATTGCACAATCACAAAACTGGACATACCTGTAAGGCTACACAAGCACAGAAGTACTTGCAACCTGATGAAGCTCATTCTCACCTGCAGCTCTGGGACTAGCCACCCCCCACAGGCTCCAAAAATGGGGTGCTTTGGCCAAGATGTTCTTCTTGAGCATCATGTTACCACACCTGCGCAGCTCTCACTGCAGGATCAGGGGGATGGGGGATGAGTGTTGAATTGCTGGTCTGCACGCCCCATGACTTGGATTAATTTCACCCCATGGGTTACATGATGAGTCTATTCTGGCTGGAAACAGACTGTCACAAAGCTGCCTTTGCTTAAGATCCAGATTCACATCTTATCCAGGCCCCTCTGCTCCTATGGGACACAGGAACACTGCCAGCCAAGAACAAGGTATCATTCTTCCCCTTTGACTACATATGCTAAAAATCAATTTTCTTTTCTTTCAGAGCAAAGGAAACTAAAGGCAGCAGCATTTCCAGGTGAACAGAACTTGAGAGCAGCTACTGAATAACACCAACAAGATCCCAGCCTCACCCCAGGGCAGCTCCCAGCCCCACCATCTCCCATGTCCTCCCTACCATCATTCCTGCTGGTGCTGTCCCCACACCGGGGCAAGGACTGCTTTCCCAGGCAGGGCAGGAGCAGGGGATGCCAATCCCAGGCACACTGGAGTCTGAAGTTAGCTTTCCTGCATGCTGGGGTAGGAGGACACCCCACTCTCTCTTCTGGATTCAATGCCAGAACCCAAAACTCAGCTGTCAGTCCATTA
This sequence comes from Astur gentilis, assembly GCF_929443795.1. Taxonomy (NCBI): domain Eukaryota; kingdom Metazoa; phylum Chordata; class Aves; order Accipitriformes; family Accipitridae; genus Astur; species Astur gentilis. The sequence continues at coordinate 4,378,939 of NC_064889.1, read as the reverse complement.
CAGATTAAGGGAGTGAACACAAGGATAAGCCCTGCCTGTTTGTTGAACCAACAGCCCACACCTACTTGCTTCAGCTTGACCATGTTGCCCCAAGGACTGGCAACTGAGGATTTACAGATTGGGGACTTCGTGTGGCCTCAGGGTTATTTTGCATGTCCTTGCCTCTGGAGAGCACAACATCCAGGAATCTCTGGTGAACCGAGGGAGGTCATTCAGTTCTATGTCCTGTACATAACCAACCCATGCCAAATGCTCAGCTGGGGCACCAGCATGGAAGCTGCCAAACTTGCTGCGCCAAGAAGTTGAACTGTGCTTAGATGGGGATCCCAAACAGGGTAAAATCTGCATTTAATACCTATTATCCTAACATCTCCCCATCTGTCCACTTTCCTCACATGCCTGTAACTGCAGTGTGCCAGGGCTGCCTGATATCAATGGCACTTTAATTTCATCATTCCCAACTTATTTAGAGCAATTAGGAGGCAATGAGCACACACCAGGGGCTAAGATGCACTTGAATAGCATCCAAGGGTTACTGCAGTATCACAGGAGACCTTCAGATGGAATTATCAGTCCACAAAAAAACCTGAAATAAAAAGGCAGGCAATCCCCAAAGTGAGGATAAGGTTCTTCTTGGTCCTATAGGTCCCTTTTTAATTTTAAGTCAGCTGACAAATATAAAGAGATGACATTCCTCATTTAATTAGTGAAGAGACAGCATCTCAGGTTGGAAGACAGACAGAGATACTTTGCCTGGGCATCTGGCTGGAGAAATGATCAGGAGAGCAAGGCAGGGATTCCTGTGAGGTCTATTACCTAATCCCACTTCAGGCAAGCAAGTCTTGCCATTGACTTCTCTGGGAGCAGAGGTAAAAAAAACCTAAGCCATTTTGGAAATCCTAGACAGAAAGGCAAAGCAAAAAGTAAGTGGCTTCTCCCTAGTGATTTCTGCTGGATGGTAGGAGCACTGCATGAAGCCAGTGCCACCAAGAAAGCTACCAAAAAAAGCCAGCCAGCCTGCATCCTGGCTTCCCAACATCCCCATTTCATGCAAGGCAGGTGAGGTGCCAAAGGAGGGGACAGCTCCTCACTTCTGATTTAGCTACATGCCCACACTCCTCCCGCACAGGGTCTTTAAATGCCTGCCTGCGTGAGAAAAGCAATGGCCTATTTTTTTAGTGAGCAGCTCAGTACAGCCTCCACCTCAGAGCACAGCGCGCACAGGTCTTATTTAGGATGCTTCAGACATATCCGGAGGGACTTTGGGAACAGACTGTGGAAAGAGAAGACTGAGTGGGCAACCTGAGTCACTTCATTGCTTACAGAAGTGTACACAAGCATCTTCCATTTGAGCAAAACTCAGCACAGCTCCCGTTGACTCTGGGGACCAGAGGAAAGTGCATCTTCTCTAGCATACTCTACTGATGCAGAATAACTGCACAGCACCTTTCTCATCCAGGCTTACCAAAAGAGGGATCATCCCTCCCAACTATGATCCAAACCTCTGATCCTGGCAATTCCTCCGCAGCACAGGAGCAGCTGAGAGCTGCTCTGATCTGCTCTGATGGGTGAGGGCTGTGGAGGAGATTAGCTTCCTTCCAAGGAGGAGAAAGCAGTGCATGACATGAAGGGAGAAGTGCATGCACATGCATATGCGTACCCTGAAGAGATGATTACAGCTGGCTGCAAAACTCAGCTCTGAACTTATTGCCAAAGAGCCTGACTCATACAGACAAATCAACCCAGCACCACCCACTGCACATGGGAAAAGGAGGACATAAGCACAGGAGTTACAGGAGACCCTGGTCCAGAGTCAAAATAGACTCAGCCTTTACCTTGAGCCCCATCCTCAAGGAAGTCACTTTAAGCTGTCAAACAAGGGCCTCTGTGCAAAGATGCCCATATGCTGAGGCTGAGAAGGATTACTGCAAGGCAAGGACTTGCCCCACCATGGCTGGCCCCTCGTATTACCCTTCCTCATTAATGCTGATACAAGGTGCTGGTTTGTGCCCCGAAAGCACAAAGCCTCTGCTCATCTACCCAACAGCACAGCCCAGGTCACACAGGTGTGCCCTGTCTTGCCCTTCCAAAGAACCTCTATCCTCACCTAGGACAGGACAGCCACTATGGGCTTCCTTTGCTTTCCCAGTCTCACCTTTCTGTTAAGGCTGGTCACAACAGCACCACACAATGTCAATACCCAAGGTGCCTGCCGGGGGTTCAGATGCCCTGAGCCAGATAAGAAAAGAGTCCTAGTCATTACAGCTGCAAGATGCACTGCAGTGACCGACAGCACTTTCACCTCTCTCCATCAGGGTATTTATTTTCCACGAGATAAAAGCCACAAAGGGGCATCCAGCACAGGCAATGTTATTTCACAAGACTTCTGATGCACAGCAACTCCCTGGGACAGCAGGGAAAGGGGGTTCATGGGAATATACAGAAAGTGCCAAAATATGAACTGCTAATAAGATGTATTTTGAAATGTCACCAAGTTATGATCTATTGATCTCACACCAGAAGCTTGACTTTTTTCTGTGTAATATTAATCTATGTCACTTACACATTCTGGGAACTACAGATTGAATGAGTGCCATTACACTAAAATTAGGTATTACAATTAACTGCTAGGGGCCCAAACTAGCAAGGTGCTGAAGAGCCAATCCAGAATAACAGCAGCTTAACCACCTGCTGGGAGCACCCCCCCACACATAAGCTTGAGCACCTCAGTGCCACGGTATGGGACAGGGGCACAAGGCTCACTGCAGAGCAGGCTCTGCTCTCAGAGTAACACCCCTGCCCTGGAAGAAGCAGATTTGGGTGCAGCCAGGAACATGAGCTAAGTCCTACCCTGAGATTCTGGGGAAATCCAGAGAGGAAAGAGTTTTCAACTTCATCCAACATATAGCTAAGGCCTGACAGCCCAGCCCCCCCCCCCCCCCCCCCCAAGCTGCTGGGGGGCTGTGACACATGGCCAGGGCAGGGTGCTGATGACACCTCCTAGACTGGCCAAAGCCACTACAAGCACCTACAATTCCTCATGGAATTCCTCACCCCAAACCTGAGAGCACGAGTCTAGTAGGAACTCTAGAAACAAGTTGTCTAGCAGAAGGTTTTTGCAAAAGTTGAAAATGCTCCAGTGGGACTTTGGCCAAAAATTTTAGATCCCTTTTAAAAACAAGGCCAATCCATAGTCACTTCTAACGATCCCATTGACTGTTTTTCACTGAGTGCTAACAGAGACAAGTTGTCTCCTTTAGACCACTATATCATGGCTGAGAGCATCAAGAGGGGAAGATGATGGGCTTGGAGAGGAAGAACATCCTTCCTTTGCTCCACTTCAGCTGCTAATAGGCATGCCAGAGCTCTCCGAATAGCATTACGTTAGTGCTGCATAAAAGCAATAAAGCCCTAAACCACGCCACACAAAAGACTGTCCCCAGGACACCACATGAAGACTTGAAATAGCAAAGCCAAGGGCTGTAAAAATCACCAGGCTGGGCAGACATCCACAGTGCCCACAACCAGGGTTAGGGTGCACATGAGAGCTGTGCACACTGGAGCATGGCTATGGGGAGCTGACGGGATAATCCAGCCATCACATTTAACCAAAGCAAGCAGCATAAAACACTCAGTCTCCTCTGCCAGAAACTTGGGCAAACCCCAACCGTTGGACATGGAGTCTGCAGAGAAATCAGCATCCAGATGAGGAAAGCAGTGTCCAGGGTGAGACCTGCTGCTGTGCCAGTGCACAGCCCTGGCTGCTGCCTGCCTGGCACTGACCCGCAATTTCCCCCTGCTCCTTTGTTTTCACTTTCAGCACTTAGAAATTTTCACTCCTAAGCTCAATGAATTGTCAATTCCAAATGCTTCTTGCCCACAGGAAAGGGAACTGCACGAAGCACTGTTTGATATTTTCCAATAACTGTCAGTGGCACAGGGCTGATACGGAGCCTTCAGCAGTAAATTGTCATGATGACTTTGGGTGGGATGAAATAAGTGGTTTTTAAAAGACCTTTTTCTCCCTCTGCTCCCAGCACCTGGCAGGCCTACAGCATGTTTCAATAGCCAGGCATATGGCAACATCACTGGGCCCTGCTCTGTCACCACAAAGAGCTATCAAATGTACCTTGGCTGGAGAGGTGAGGTCCCCACCAGCCAGTGGCCCATGGCAGAGGATGAGCCAACAGATGTGCTGGGACAGAGGTGGAGAACTAGAAGGGGTCAGAGGCAGAAAGAGGAGACTCCCTCCTGCACTAATGCTGGAGAAGTGGAGTCAGTTTGAGAACTTTTGGATGCACATTTCCCCCCACCCTTAGAAATGACAGATTTGCTAAATCAGCACAGCATTGCAGGAGAGCTTTGCCCTTATTGGCAAGGAGGAGAGGCTTAGCTTCCCCCTCATAAGTTAGCTCCCAGAGGGGCACAGAAAAGCCAGGTACACATCTGACTTTAAATGCACCCCCAGCTGCTGGCAATCAGGGATGAGCCAGTGCCCCTCGCACCCAGCAGGGCCAAATGCAGGAGCAAGCACTCTCCTGGAGGTCTGTGGTCCCTGCCTGCCACTGCTGTGACACCCAGGGCACAGATCCAGAGCATGACACTGAAACCACCTCAACCAGGTACCTATCTGTCCAGCTCCCCGCTGTTGGGAACATGGCAGGAACCTGCTAGCAAAAGTAAGTGAACACCCCAACCAGAGAGGCATCTCTTCCTCCACAAAGATCAAAGCAAAGCCCATTTTCTGAAGACTCCTTCTGGAGGAGGATTTCAACACAGCTTGCAGAGGTGCAACCAATGTGCAAAATCACAGAGGTACTGGCATGCCTGCAAAGCTCACTACTACCTCAAGAGCACAGCTGTGAGTCTTTACCCCATGCTCTGCGAAGGACCATGCAAGCCAGCCACAGCCAAGCTGCAAGCCCCACAGCCCCTGCACCTGGGCACACAACCAGGGGCCAGCAGAGAGACATGCAATGCCCAAGAAGTTTTGCGAGTTATTGTGCCACACCAAACAGTTCTGACCTTTTCAATATTCTGTATTTTTATTGGCTGCCCATTTCCCCTTGATCCCCACAGGCTCATTAGACAGCAAGCAGAGCCGAAGGCAGCTCCAGCAGCCAATGCTGCTGCACAACACTGAAAAGGTCAGAGACATTGAGGATGAGCAAAGCCGCTCTCAGGAGTGTACTTAGAGCAGGACAGGAACACTCCTTGGCCAATGCAGGCTGCAGACCAGGACCTGTTTCACAGGGACCCTCCCGAGGCAGAGCTCCTGCCGTGGGGTCCCTGGGGTGGCAGGGACCTGCACCACAGGCATGCCTGCTCCCAGCCAGACCAACTGTTGTTGCAAGAAGACCCGCCCATGAAAGGGACTTTGTGTAGATACTTGCAATAAATACCCCACAACAGAGGAGAATACAAGCCAGGGCTGCGCTTCTATATATCACAGAGACCAGCGCAGGGGGAGGCTGCAGAAATGGTCACAACTGGTGGGACAGAAAGCCCTGAGGCTCCTACTCAGGTGCTGCTGGCAGGGAGAGGACCAAGAACATTTCCCAGAACCTCTGGCACACTGGGATAGGGAAGGCAACTACCCAAGGCGACTACCATCCATCTTTAATAGATATAAGAGGAGACTGTCTGGAGTCCAAGCCTCCCCTGAAGCATTCAGGGGAGTGAAAGGAAAACTTAGCCCTGCTGGCAGGCTGCAGGCGAACACAGCATACCCCTGGGCAGCAGGGACAACACACAAACAGCACAGCTGCTTCATTCACAGCCTTTTGATCAACCACAGTCCAACCTAGCCATCTTACAGGAACTAAAAGCATGACACTCCCTCCCTAAAGACCTAGCACCTCTTCTATCTGCTCTGGAAAGAGGCAAGGGTGAGCCCCAGGACTTAACCTTCCTCTCCATCACAGTAACCTTCCAGCCCCAGGAGAGCACCACGAGCTCTGCCCTCAGCAAGGCTGCAGATCCTGAACAGGACCACAGGTGGATAATGCATGTAAGCCCAGCCTGGCTCTCCATGCTGGTCCTCAACATGCCCAGAGCCACAAGCACAGTACATCGAGAAAGCCCAACTCCAGAGATACACTCTGGGGACCTCAACCAGGTATCTGCTAACCCTAAAGGTGGTAGGAAAGCCAAATGCCTCTCAGAGCTTGGTTATCAGCCCTCTAACACAGGGTCAAAACTCACCAGGCAGCTTCAGAAACGTGTCCCCCGGAGCATGAGTGTGCAGCAAGGGCTGGCCGCTCTTCCAGGGAAGGCAAACCAGAAGCAGAGGGTGCCCTCCCTGATGGGGCATGGGCCCATGGCTCCAAACACAGGAGGCAGAGGTGGGTGCTGCAGCCAGGTCCATCAACAGCAACAAACCAGATCAAGAGGCCCCATAGGCAGCTAACACTGAAGCAAAAAAAAAAAAAAACCACACCAAAACCCAAGAAAATAGCAAAGGGGCCAGTCCTGAGCTTAAATATGGCTCCCAGAGCAGTGGTTCCAGAGGGTTGGGTGGAGGCTCCAGGTGGGGCTGCTTAGGGCAATTAAGGCCTTTAAGCAATCAGCTTGCCTCACAGCAGCTGGGCTCTCAATGTCCACCCTCTCCTTCTCGCTGTGGCAGAAGATAACCGTATTTTGGCAGGATGGCCAGCCAAAGTGACAGAGCAGTCTGCCTGCTGAGGGGGTCCGTGTGCCCCTGGGGAAAAGCCACCCATGCCAGGGGCTGTTGGACAGGCTGCGCTGCCTCCGCACAGCCCCGAGGCGAGCAGCTGCCCCAGTCCCCGAACTGGTTTTGGTGCCATTTCCCAGTACAACGGGCAGCATGATGAATGCTGAGAGGCTTCGGGTGGGGAGTCTGCTGTGAGGAGAGTGGGGCTGCTCTGCAGCGGTTCTGGATGGTTCCACCATACCCCTGCTTTGTTGAGGCCTGCGCTCCCTCATACCCCTCAGGGCAGCGCGGTGGGCCTGGCTGCACCCCCCCCCCCCCCCCCCCCCCATCCAGCCCCTGACTTTTTATTTGTTCATAAATGTTCAAAACCAGGCAAAAGATGTGGAAAATGCTCTTTCTCTAGCAAGACATAATGCCAGAGTGAGCACTGCCAGGGCTACCAGAGGCGGACATGTTGGAAATGGGTAAATGGCGCTCAGTGAGCTTCTCCTTTGTTCAGTACGAAAACACACCCCCAAAATCCCAGAGGTAGAAAAAATAGAGGACAGAAATAAAGTAGCAACAGCCAGAAATGCCACAGGAGAGAGCAGGCAGAGCTGCCCGGCGGGGACAAGGGTGGTGGAGCCCCTCAGGATGAACACTGAGGGTTAAAAACTGTAACAGCTCCTTTCCGAGAGATGGAAAATATCACAGCTCTGGTAACACATACTCAGATTTTTCTAAAATAATGTTAGATTTTTAGGGTGTTTTTTTTTTAAAAAAAATGGATCTGGGCAAAGGAGTGCATTGACATTAGTGACAGATGGGATGGAAAAATTTTTGTTTGGAAAAAATATCTTCTTTTGAGTCACATGCATGCAGAAAGGAAAACAACTTAACCCCTCCGGTCCCCCTCCAACGGTGAGCTGTAACGTGGCAGCAAAGAGCTGAATCCCACCGGGCTGCAGGGATGGACCCCTGCCCTTCAGGTCAACAGAGGCCAAAGCTGGAAGGTGCAGAGACAGGATTTTTACCCTACAAAAAAAGCATTTTTCTTCTTCTCTGGAAGGCAGCAAAGGCAAACTGGCATTCAGCCCTCCCTGTTAAACCCAGGTGGGCTTGCTTGGGAAAAGCGGTATCATCCCTGCAGCCCAGGCACCACAGGGCCGTGGCAATGGCAAATCCCAGCAGCCACATCGTCACCTCCTTCTTGGCTCCACTTGGCCAAGACCAACCCTCAGTCCAGGAACCCCAGCAGCCCTTGGACAGCATTGGCCACACGTTAACTCAGTGCTGGGACAGGCTTTGCAAGAGCTTTGCTCAGACTGCAGAGACCAGGAGCATTAGAGAGATGAGACCTGGGGAAGATAGGCTTTATCATGGAAAGCAGAGCCAAGCGAGGAGTTGTGTTTGCCTGGTGAAGGCGTGGAAAACCGAGGAATGAGAGGCAGGAGGAGGGTCGGGATGAAGAGCGGAGCAGGGGAGAGAATTACAAAGTGTTTGCCCTTGTGGTGAAACTGGCTGGAGATGAACTCCCACCGCTGCTGTTTTGACAGCCCAAACGCACTCGCTCGCACAATATCTCTGTCTTGTTAAAGGTAATTACAGTTCTTCCTGTGTAATGAGATGGTTTTTAAAGGCCATTCAAAAGAAATTTTCTATAATGAGGTTAAGGGTTTTATGGTGTTATACATCAAGGGAGCTGGTAATTGGTCGGATCCAGGCAGCATCCTGAAGCAGGGAGATAGGAGGTTCTGTGAATAATAGGCTAGCACAGAGTGCAGATTCTCCAAAATGTTTTGGTTCTGCAGAGAAGGGAGAATAAAAGTGGAGGAAGGAGGGAAGAAAAGAGAGAAACGAAAAGGCAGAGTTGGATGCTGCCAGCTCCCACAGGACTACGGTGGCTTCTTCCATGTTGCTTTGGGTGGGTTCTCAGGAGCTTCATGAGAGAAAAAGGACCGGTGTGTGTGTGTAGCAGGTCCCATAGGACGGCGTTTCTGCTCTGGGTGGGAAACGCCGCTCTGCCGGTCGGTGCAGGGTGGCAGCTGGCTCAGTCCTGGGCAAGCAGCAGGGAGAGGGCAGGCAGGGACTGCCTGCATGCCACGGCACGGCTGTGAGATCTGGCTGAATCCAGACTTGCACACCACCCCCACCGGCTCCATCTGGAGAGAGGAAGAGCAGAAGGCTTTGCCCGCGCAGGAATCTCCCTGCTGTGCACAAAGGCACAGTCGCGGTGGGTTGAATGCCATGCGGCTGAGGTGTAAGCTTCTCCTGCCTCTTACTTCCCTCCAACAAGTCCCAGGTCCCTCCCTCAGCCTGAGGAGGAAAAGCCCTGGCGGACCTGTCACCCAGCCCTCAGATCAAGCCTTTCCCCGCCGGATTGCTCCTTGCTTATTATTGCTGCTGCTGTTGCTTCCGCTCCCTCCCGCATCTCTGCTCTTCCAGGGCCGCCCAGCAGCGGGATCATTATTCCCGTGCATTTAGTGGCAGCTCCCCGGTGCTGCTGCCGAAGGCCTGCAGCGTTTCTCCATATTTAGAAGCAGCTGATGGTGGCTGAGACACTGCTGTGGGTGAACGACAGAGAGCCGAGCTCCAAGAGCGGCTATTTTCGTGCCACCCCCAACCTGCGAGCCCCAGGCACTAGCAACTTCATAGCAAAGCTTGTTCTCTTGGGATCTCCAGCCCACTTGTTCATGCTGAAGAGACAAGAGTGGCAGCGGAGAGACAAGTACCTGAACTCTGGGAGGCTTAAGTGCTCGTCTGATTGAAAAATCAGCCTTCAGATGCGTGGAGGTTCACCCACCACTTGTGCTGGCAATGCTGAAGGAGTCGGACGAGTGTGCTGGTGATGGCAGGGGAGGATGCTCTTTGCATTACTCCCACCTCTGCGAGGATTGCTGGCTCAGGTGGTTAGGACGGAATGACTGAACCCCGGCTTCCCTAATAAACCTAGATTTTCCCTCAGCACATCAATTGAACCTCCTGTGAACTTCAAAAGATGTTTGGGGGTCGTGGTGGTGTTTGTTTTATTTTTCCCAAGGGTTATCTGCCCATACATCTGCTTTATAGTCCATAACACCCTTAGCAATAGCCAGGCCCAAGCTTTGGATCATGATCTTGTGTCTCAGTGGGGCAGTGGAATTGACTTCCCAAGGGACGGACTCATGCCAGGACGCGTGGGGCTGGAGTTGAAGTACTTTGAAAACCTGGCACAGCTGGAGGTGGGAATTTGCAGGCAAATCTTGCAAAATCTTGAGTGGATGCGACTTCGCACTGCTGCACTGGGGCTGGAGGAACTGCTGCCACTGCCACCCGCAGAAGACACGGCCCTGGGACTCGGACCCCTAATTTGGCTCTGTGGCCTTATTCCGATCTGAACTTTCGAGTGCTTTTTGCCCTTATCTACTACTGCAAATTGCACAACAACTGCTAGACCCTCAGGAAACTTTAATGTTTTTAATGGCTGGAACTAACAGCTCCTGCTTTGCTGAGGCAGCCGGCAGAGGCTGGAACAGGAGAGCCTCTGGTGATCTCGTTAGCAGGCACCGCAGCCTCAGAGGCACTGCGGAGGGTGCGTAATGAGGGCGCACGTCTCATTTCCAAAGACAGCAAAGTCCCATGGTTGAGCACCTATGAACTCCACGCTGAGGAACAAGCCATGCACCGGCTCGCACATCTCGGCACCGAGCAGGGCTCCCTGATTTGGGGCTGGGTGGGGTGAGGCAGATCTGTGCCACAGATGCGATGCATCTGCTTTGGGGAGCGAGCGCGAGCCTGGCCTGGCTTCTTGAACCACCTCTCCGTTACCGTGCAGTGGGACGTGGTAGTCAAGTGTTCCGCAGGGTTGCAGCGGGGCTGGGAGGAATGGGACTTTCCCTGGCACCGCCAGCTTCCCACTCCCGTCAGTGTGCAGAAGAAAAGGAAACATTTCCCAAGCCCTTGGTTTCAAACCACACTAAGTGCATTTTGCAAGATGCCACCAGTCGCTGGGTAACATACATTACTCGCCTTATTCTGCCTGAGGAGTTGCATTTAATATCCTGCCTATTTATGTTTTTTAAAGACCAATTAAATATTAAAGGCATTTATCAAGGTTTAACGCTGCAGCGAGTGTAACAGCTCGGATGCCAGTGATGCCAGTGTGTGTGGTTTCAGTGGGGAGGTGCAAGGGGAGCCATGGGTTTCTGAGCTGCTCTGCCTTGCAGAGAGCCAGTTGCGCAGAGCATAGTGGGGACACGGGTGGCCCAGGGGACTCGAGAGGGGACACTACCACAGTTTTCAGCTCCAGGTCTCCGCTCTGACTCTGAGCTAGGCAGGTGCATAGAGCTGTAACTGTCTGAGAGGCACCCGCTCTCAGGATGTGTCCCCACCCGGGATGTGAAAGCTTCTAATCATGTACCAAAACCTTTCTCCGCTCTGCTCTGGAAACCTGAAATCACAGCCACTGCCTGAATAGAGCTGGTTTGGGAATTTGTCAACTAAATGCGTTTTCATCAGTAAATACCGGTTTGTTGAAATTCAAAGCCTTCCAAAAAAGGATCAATTGTGACAAATTACCCATTTCACAAAAATTCTGGAAAAAGGCTCAGAAGGTCAAAATGCCCCGTTTTTGACACATTTGAAATGAAAGAAAATCAATTTTTAGGTTAATAAATCTAAGGTAATTTACAGTTTTGCAAAAAGAACTAGAAATGAAAAGCAACTATCAAAATGTTTTGAAATTATTTAAAAAAACCCTATTCAGTGGAATCAAAAGGGTTTTTTTTCAAGTTTGGGTTTTTTTTTTTCTTTTACTGCTATTGGAATTTTACATCTCTGTTCCTGTTGCTGGTGGGAACTCATTTGTTTTCTATCTCAAGAATTGCAAGGGTGCAGAGATGCTTCCTCAGACGGTTCTGGTCTCACTAACATGACCTCAGCGGGATTATCGCTGTTATTGACATTACAACAGATGCCAGGGGCCTCTGCTAAGCTCCACTGCCCAGGAGGCTCTGGGTGAGCATGTCTGCGGACATCCATCCCATTGCCCCTTCAAGTGCCAGCCCTGCTGTGGAGGGTGAGCGAGGAAGGCCCCAGTGCAAGTTGCAGAGGGGAAGGGGTCCCTCTGGAGCCCAGCGGTATCTGGCTGTTCACAGGCAAACCCCAAAGAGATGGAGAGGCAGTGAGCCTCTGGATGCAGAGCAGATGACAGTGCTGAGCAGGGAGCAGATAAGGGGAATGTTTTCCTTGCCCTTCCCGTCCCCCTCAGCCTGGCTAGATGCAGTTGTGTCCCCCCAGATCTGCAGCATCAGACACTGGTACCCCCACGTGGGAAAGCAAGACCTCTCCCTCAGGCAGCATAAAACCTGCAGGTCTGGAAAAAAAGGCTATCCTGTTCAATACAACATCCCTCTGCTACCATTTAGTGTGGACAGCTTCCTCGTGGCCATCCCACCAAAGCCCCATGCCACCACCAGTGTCCCCAGCTCCTGGTACCCTGTGGTTTGGGGTGGGCTGTACCAGGGCTGTCCGGGGCTCAGGGACCGGTGTGCAGGTGGGCACGTGCTTTGCAATAGACATCTGTGCAAAGATAAAGGCGGCAGAAAGGAAGATATGCTGATAGAAATAAATGAGGCTGCGATAATGAAGCAACATCCAACACTTCCAGCGATGAGTAATAGGCAGGCAGATCAAACAGGCACCCTGTTAGGGGTAGCAGTGAGAGAGGGAGCCAGCCGGTCCCCTCCCTCTCCCCGCATGCTTCTTCCCCCTCTCTCTCCCCTCCTCCCTTGTCCTCCTCCCCCTGCATAAATCTTTCATCCAGAATAATGTCTCTCTTCATAAGGAGAGAAAGAATTAAATATTTCACGAGACTGCAGTCAATCTTGCAGGGCCCTTCTGTTGACATTTCAAACATATATTTGACATTGCTTTCTCATTCCCTCCTGGTTGAGCAGAGAGCTCTGCAGAGAGCCCATTACCCTCTGCAAGGAGAGGACGCTGTGGGCTGTTCAAGCCAGCCTAATGGGAAATGAGATGCAGGGAGCAGCCCTCTACCACTCTGCGTCTCCCTCCTTCTGTCTCCCCTCCCTTTCTTTCTTCTTTCCTCTCTACCCACCTCCCTCGGAGCATGGGCAGCTCCTGCCCCGTGTTTTGTCCCTTCCTTCTAGCAAAAGTTGAGTCGTGCCCTTGTTGCGACCAAGGCAGGACCTAAAAGCCACCAGCTCAGTCAGTGCTGAGCCGCATCCTGGGGGAATCCTGGCGCCTCTGCTCTGTGGCACCCGTGACAGCTCTCCCCTCGTGGGCACAAAGCACAGATCACACAGGGAAGAGGATATACGCTGGGGTTTCATTCTGCTGCCAACCTCTACATGTCAGCTGGCTATCAAAACCTGGAAGGACGGTGATTGAGAGCCCTTCTCCCCCAAATTCACATTCCTCTCCCCGGGCCACTTGTTAGTCTTTGATGCTCCCATGCAGCTCTGCCACCAGATGGAACAAGGCTTGGCCAGCATGAAGACAGTGGCTGCAAGGTCTGCTTGCTCCACAAGAAGAGCATCACTGCTGGCTCTGTCCCCCACCACGCACCCTGAGGTCCCCACCGCGCAGCAGGGCAGCCTTGCCAGCCCACTGGGAAACATCGTCACAAGGCTGGGAAACTGCTAGGAGAGCCCCTAGGAGCTGTGCCAAAGGGGTGACATTCCCAAGGCTCCTTGCACAGCTGGAGCACCAGAGGGTGGGGAACCCTCACCCCCACGCAAGAAACAAGGGAGAAGAAAGGTGGCGGGACATTCCTTTCTCAGCACCAACATATCCAAGTGCCTCTCAAACACGTAAGCTATCTTAAATAGCTTCCTGGGTGCCAGAAACCCCAGCTGCTCTCTGGGCTGCTGCCAAAATCTCCAGCGTCCCTCTCACATCCCAGGAGGCAAAAATCTGCAGCATGCTGAGTGTTCGCAGCAGGGCTGGACGGGGCTGGGTGGCATATCCCCATGAGCCACCGGCACAGCGTGCCCTGACCACGACATGCCGCAGCAGGGTGCAGGTTTGCTGGGTCCAAGCTGTCACCCCCTGTTAGTGCTTCTCTGGCAACTGCCTCCAGTCCCTGCGGCCCCTCCGTGTCCTCTCCCCGCCTTCTCTCCAGAGAGGGAAAAATGGCAACAGCATCACAGTTTCTCTTCTGCGATGCCTCCAAACAAGGAGATGAGGACAAGAAGACACTTTGCAGCAGAGATGCAAGGTAATGTTTCCAGAGCAGAAGGAAGACCACTTCTCACTCCCAAAGTCCCACCTCCAACCTAAGGCTTACACTGCCCTTTCCACTCCTTCCACTAACACAAGCCTCATAGCGAGCCCATTGCCTGGAGAAACTGAAGCGATTACAAGGAGGGACCCTGGCCCTGACTGCGTTTACTATCCCACATTGCATACCCAGGGTCCCAGGATGTGGCTTGACGGCTCGTGGTGCCTGCAGACAGGTCACTGCTCCACAGACGCAGCAGCAGCAAGTAGCCGCAGACTGGAGGAAGCAGGAAGGTTCAACGTTCTTCAGGAAAGCTGGATGGATTCGCAGAGCCTTCTCCTATTTAATGAGGTTTTACAAATTGTTTCTACGGTCCTACAATTCCTCCAGTGTGTCAGTTGAACAAATCCCTTCCTTCTTTTTAAGTTCTGTATTTAAAGATACATTTAATCCCCCTGTTAAAATATTTCCCAATTCCTAATAAAATTACAGAACTGAGATTTTCATCTAGTTCTACCTCTCTGACTCAAACTCTTACTATAACCTTTGAGTCTTCTTTAGATCACCAGAGATTGATGTTTGTAGATCAAAAGGAAAGATTTATGATCACCGGTATTTCCCCTAGAAACACCCACGACCCACACAAGCTCATGTAATGAGATCCAATGGCTCAAAGTCAAAGCCAGGCAATTGCAGGCTGGAAAGAAGATACCACTGTTTAAGAGCAAAGGAAACGGAGCAATGGAGCCGTCTACCGAAGAGCACCTTCTTCTGCCCCGCGGGACCTTTCAGCCCAAAGCAGAGTTTCTAAAAGCAAAGCTGTTCCTCTGGGGATCCCAGCAGGGACTCTGGGTGGAGCGGCACCACCGCGCCCCCCCGGCCAGCTGCCAGACACCACGGGCCCAAAACGGCCACTGCAAGACCATCCCGGGGACTGTCCCCAAAGCCTGGGCGGAAGCCCTGCGGCAAGCATCGCGCAGGAGGGTTAGCTCAGATGATCACATTGATTTCTGCTGGCATTAAAGCTCCAGGAAGAGAAAAATATCTTACGTTGCAAGGAAGTATTTTGCAGTGAAGCATTTATGTGCCAGTTCTCTTCCCTGCTAATTTTTGCTTTGTCAAAGCTACTGTAAAGTATTTCTTATGACTGACAAAGCGGTGGAATTTATGAATAGGCAAATTAAGAATAAAGAGGGAAGAAATAAGTCTGTTGATAAAAAAGCTGAATAATTCAGTTGAGGATCAGTTACTTGAGTCGATTCCCCCAGAATTTGAATGAAATAATTTTTACTTAAAGTAAGTTTGTCTTTTGGTTTGAAAACCTGCGAGCCGGAAAGCAACATATTTGCATTTTGCTTTCCAATACATAAACTGAGACTTCATTTTGTAGGCTTTCTTGTTGAATAATCTGCTCTAATTTAATTGGAATTTGAATCCTATAAAAAGCATTTTCTACTTAGTTTTCTACTGATCTTGGGTATTGAGATTTTGTGATCTGAAAAAGCAATACGTCTGTGTGTGCTTATTATCATACTCAGAGGAGCTTCATTGTTTCCGCGTTTTCTGCTGAATAATCTGTTGAATCTAAAATGCAGTTTTGACTTAGCTCCTTATTGATATTTTTATTTTAAAATGTTATGATATGAAGAGCGATTTGTTTGTATTTTCTGTTGGGAAGTGTTTTCTATTGAGTAACAGGGGGGCTGATTCTGTCAATGTTTACAGGAGTAACTAAGTCAACAGAATTACTCATACAATTAGCTTTACCTGGCCCTAATAGCCAGATATTGAAAGACATTTAAAGTGCAGATGGGTGTCTATGGGGCAAGTGAAGAGGGTGTAGACATCTAATCTTTCTCAGCTCCTCTCTCCATCTTTAAGTGCCTAAGTACCTTTATAACTTCAGCCCAAAGTTCATAATTCTATAGAAAATGGCACAGGTTGGAAAAAATAAGTGACGATGCAGTTTGGATTTGGTTCTGGCTGCCCAGGCAAAGCCACTCGTTCCTGCCTGGCTTGTACTGAACAATCCCAGGGCATGGGGACAACCCTGCCAGGTCTGCAAAAGGGAACTGAGCCAAGAAAATCCACGTCAGGAGCCTGATGTGTGCTACTGCAGTTACAGCTCTCCTGGGAAACGTGTAAAGTTCACACATGCAAAACAACTGCACTGCACTGAGCTCAAGGCCAGGACCCAGACCCACCAAAACTGAAATCGAACAAAGGCACGCACCGAAATCCCTCTGGGGGTCGGGGTCAAAGCTCTACGTGGGGAAAACCAGTCCCGTCTCATCTATCAGTCTCACTAAGCCAGGCCTTGTATGTAAATTCTGCCACGGCTTGTATGGGGTAAGTACAACCTGACACATAATTTAATCACAGCAGCAATCATAAGAAATTAAAAAAAATTTATATAGGTAATAATCACTCAGCCCTGTGTTATCAATAATACAAGAGCAGCTTGTGAGAGAGCAGAAGACTGAATGAATCTGTACCCTGTTCCTGTTCTGCAATAGCCGATCATAATTCACAGCAGCAGACAAACACCACTGCCCGTGAACGGTGGCAGCTTGCTGCTTGGAAACAAAATGGACAGCAGGAGTGCTAGGGGGAATATAGCATTTTATTCGGTGCATCAACAGAAATGGATTAATATAAGACAGTGATCCTTTGAGCAATGTCTGGGTAAAATATCGCTGAGAGGACAGGAAAGCTACATTGACTGTGAAATAATTCCACAGGGCAATATCATAATTTTGGTATCCCTTCTGTCCCAAGGGTGTTATTTCACCACTCCTGTCATCAAAACAAAGGCACGCAACGCTACAGACCAAATTCACTGCGTCGGAGACTTGCAGACTGATTTCTTGCAGCCAGGCAGTTGCACTGATGGGTACGTGGACGCATGGGGCAGCCCGGGTTCCTGCTGCTCCCGTGGTGTGAGATGGGACACCAGTGCGGGGCTCAGCATGGCCCCGGCAGGTCCTGGGAATGCGTGGGTCTACGTACGGGTGAAGGGCGCTGGCTGGATTAGCCAGATGCTGAGGGCACTGTGGCACGACCTTCAGCGGGGGAAGAAAAGACAGATTTGGCTCTCTTACAAGCAGCCACAAATCCCCCTGACCTCAGCAGGAGCGGTGTCGCCGTTCTGCAGGGCAGAATTTGATTTTGAGAGTTTAGGAGTTCAATGCCAACCATTCATACATGCATAATCCCGCACTTAACTACAGGCGACCATGTGCTAGCGTGGCTCAGAGGCTTTAACAGGAGGAGCCCGGGATGCACACGGCTCTCATCAGATGCAAATCCATGAAAGGTCTACATTGAGCCCTCCGGAGTGCCCCTCACCAATGCTGTGCCGGTGAAATCCCCCTCTCACAGTACGCTAGCGCAAAGCCATCCTGAGAGCCCCTAAGCTTATGGGTCTGTTTTGTTTGCTCCATGTTCGCTTTTCTATCATCACCCCACTTTGAAAACCAGAGCTATGAGTTGCAGGGGGCGAGGGGACGAGACCCCCCCCTGCTGCATCCCCTGTGCCTGCCCTCGCCAGTCCACCCTCCTCCCCAGCCACCACCCCACAGCCCGTCCTGACATAACCCAACACCCCCCCCCGAGGTTTCTCCGAGCTAAGCCCTGGTGAAGCGCAGCCCTCCTGCTCCAAACGCCGGGGAACGCAGGTCTCCCAGAGCCCGCAGCTCCACGCCGGTCCCAGCGCCGCACACGGATGGGGTCCGTCGCTCACCAGTGAGTGACAGTGCAATTTAGGAAAACCACGGTGTTTTCGTGTTAACAATCAAATCGCAGAAGGTGACAACGGACGGTGGTAGGGCTCAGAGGCTTGGCTGGTTGATGAAGGTGGGAGGAGAAACGCATCAGGACGAAAAGAGAAAGAGCCAAGCTGAGACAGGGAGGCTGCAAGCACACGCGGGGCACGGACAGGCTGCCGAAACACATGGTTGCCTCTGCTGCGTGGGATGCGCCCCGATGCACGGGAACGCCCTACCTGCAAGCTCGGGCACGCTCTCGTGTGTCCAGGCGTGAACAAATGGCCCCTGGGCACAAGGAACCACATCGTCGGTATGCAGTCGGTACACATCCCTGGCACATACGCATGCACACACGTCTATGTAAGACACTGCAGCAGAAAGCCCGTGCTCCAGACTTCAGTCAATAAGCAGATGGCTCCCCAGCACTATCATTTTACAACATTACAGCTTCTGCTCTGCTCATGCAGTAAACATTTTCTGGCTTGTTGCATGAAAAAAGGTGGCTGCCGTGGCTTTGCAAAATTATCCATCTCCTACGTTATCTGTTTATTGAATACTTTTGGGGTGGAGGGAGGGAAGAGCTTTTCTATTTTTGATTTACATCCTGCAGGACACAGATTTTTCCCTGGATCCCGGTGGATTTTTGCTTCTTGTTTGCCTCTCTCCAGATTGTTATAGCTCTGTCACTCTTTGCAGGGAACTGGGAGATGGAAGGCTGTTATGCAGACATCAAGGGGTTGCGATTGCATGCTGGTAAACACGAGAGCAAAAGGGATTTCTGATGGTATTAGAAACCACAAGATATCTGCAGATGTAAGTGTTCCTGGAGGCAGCGGGTCTAGCTGTTAGCAGAGCAATTAGACCTGGTGTTATTCCCAGCCCTGCCGCTGCCCTGTGAGTCACCGCGGAGGAGTGGATGGTGCCCGTGTCCCACACATCCATTAGTGGCAGCTCCACGGCACGCTTGGGCCCCTGTATCCCACCCTCCCGCCAAACCACTGCTTGTTTCCACCGGGGCTTTCTGAGCTGGGGAAAGGGGGAAGGAGATGATCTGGAGGATATGGCACGGTGCCTTGCTTTACATGTACTGCAATTACCATGCTGGCATTTTCCCTGTGTTCAGAATAAAAATGTCAATAAGGAACAAGTTATTAAACCAGCAAGACAGTGGAAATGGCAAGAGCTCCTGGAGGCTCGGGGGCCCGGGTGTTCTCGCAGATGCAGCCCGTTCCTGCTGTCCCTGGGCTCTGGGGCATGGGAACAGGGCTTGCTGCTCCTGCCCTCGCTCCATGGCCACGGCAGAGGCCAGTCCCTCTCTTCAGCACCATGAGACGAACCCACTTGGGGCTCCCTAGTCCAACAAGGCACTGAAATACTGGAGCAAGTCTGGCAGGGAGCCATCGGGGTGGTCAGGGGCCGGAGCACACGGCATACAAGAAGTCGGGTTTTCAGCCTTTAGGCAAGATCTTACTGCCCTCCTCCACTCCCCACATTCCCGAGGCTGGCCTGATAAATGAAAATGTATTTTTCTCCTTTAGTGAGACCTTTCTGTCCTTTTTACTTGCCTTTTCTTGGTGCCCTGCTGAACTTTCTGCCCCCACCAGCACCACCACCAGAGACCCCCCTCAAGGAACGACGTTTCCAAAGGAAGCAAAGCAATTCCCCACCATTGCTCAACCTCGGGGCTCCTGTGTTGAGCAAGGCTCTCGGCAAAGGGCACCCCTGGCAGCGGGGGTGCTGGAGGATACCCTATCATGCCACAGGGTGCAGGAGGAGGACAAGGGGAGAGAGATGCTCACAGCCAGAGGCGGGTATGTTTTCTCGCGTAGAACCCAGCAGGCAGAATGAGAGGCAGCGGCTGAGGGCAGGGGTCTGGGTGCTGACAGCGCCTGGCAGCAATTACAGCCCAGCCCAAAGAGCTGGGGCAAGCGGGAAACCTGCAGCACCCTCCTGACCGGGAATGGTGAAACGGCCCTGAACGCACCTACGCTCTCCTGCACCTAATGCCTTCCTCTCCCTGTTTTGAATTATCAAAGCAAAACAACACACAAAAAACCCCTCCAGGAATTAATTAATGATTCATGTCGGAGCCTTGGCAAACCTCGCTTTGCAGAAGTTCAAAGCAGGAACAATAAGTATTTGGCAAAGAGGAGGCAAGCGGCTCGTGCTTGGCAGCGTATGGTGCAGAGCGCTGGCAGCATCGCTCACATCGAGCTGCCCGACACTGCAAGGGGCCGTGGGGAATGGCACCACCGAGCCACCCCGAGCCGAACTGTCACATCCTGGCTATCAGATCGGCCACGTGAAAAGTACAACCCAACTATGAATAAAAAGGGGGCAGAGGCTTGGGAGAAACACCCCACTGCTCCCAACCTGAAAGGGCTCAGGCCCTGCTGCCAGCGGTGGCTGTGCGTGTCCTGCCTCCTGCGAACGGGATGCATCCTCCACCCCATGCTGTCACACATGCGTGCCCTCCCAAAAACCTGGGCCTGAGCAACTCCAACTCTGCATCCTGGAGATTTAGGATAATGAGAGATTTTTAATGCAATTAATAGATGTCATGGGACATGGTCTTGTGAGTCTAGAGCAAATGAGGCTTGGATAATTGATGTTGAAACACATAGCGAGATGATATTTCCCCCCCCGACAGAGTTGGAGGCTGGAACGTGCTGTCGACTGATACCATACAAATGCATTTGGCTATTTGCTGGCGGCATCTTCCAAACAAAGTTCTGGTATGGAGCCTCTGCCAGGCAGCCCTGCAATCCCAGCAGCAAACAAGCTGTCATTTGTTTTTTTAAAAACGTTGCCTGGAAAATGGCTTTATCCCTACACGCATGCACAAACACACACGCACAGGCTCACGTGCGTGTGCAAGCAAGCAGCCAACAGGCACCGGCAGCAGCAGTTTCAGTCGCCCTGAGCTCTGCCTGCAGCTCCTCTTTCCTTTTGCTCAAGTCGGGGTTCACTGGGGGTGCAAAAGCAGCTTTGATCTGTGGCACCCCGAGACCTGTTAGGGTCGCAGCGGGAGCAGAGCGGTCTGACACCCCTGGGGCAGGGAAGAGGGATGCCCTGCATGGCATCCTACCAGAGGGACATGCCATCTCCGAGGCACCTTTCCCAGCAATGTATCCACACCAGCACAGGACATGGTCCTCCACAGATACCTCCATACCCGGGCTGTCAGGTCAAAGCTATGAATCCTCCTCTACATTATCTCAGCAGCATCTCCGAAGCGCTTTTTCCCCAGACCCCTGAACCTGCTCCAGAGCTCAGGTGCCCCTTCGCATGTGACCTCAGGTGCCCCTTCGCATGTGACCAAAAACCGTGACTTTTTGTCAGAAATGGCAACATCTGGTCTGTGCAAAGTTCCTGAATTAAAAGTTTTATTTTGCACCGAGGTCAATGAATCAAAATCACCCGCAGAACGGGACTCGAGAAAAACCCAAGTCCTCGCATTTCACTGGGAAACATTCAGGCATTTTGCTGCAGTAAGGGAAAAAAGTATTTCATTTCTCAAACACGAACCATAATAAAATGTTAAATATAACCTGGATATTAAATTAAAACATAAAAGTCAAAACACGTCAAATCAAAGAGATACATTTGAATTTCCTGGACACTGTCAACAGACGGAAGCCAGAATGATTTGCTTCGATACTCTCCCACCTGAATGTTTGCTTCCTGGCTACACGCCGATTCTGATAATGCAGCCTGATTAAAAAAAAAAAAAAAGTATTTTCCAATGGAAAATTTTATCCCTGATACCCTCTGCCTCCATTTCCAGAGCACAGGTGCACAGATCTGCCTGACCCAGGATGCAGGGGATGGAGGTTGTGTCCCTCCAGGGTCAGGTCCCCAGCAGAGAGGAGATGCTTCCCCACGCTCAGCTTGAGCAGAACCAGGGGAAGGGGCAGAGGTGGAGTGGCTCCTGCCAGCGCCACTTAACGAGTAGGAAAGCAATCCCCTGGGTTATTAAGCATTTGTGTATGGGTTTGGAAACTGTAACCGTGTCACCCCATTATAATTATGGTTAAACACAACGTGGGCTGTTGGAGCGCAACAGAGCGCGAGGCTGGAAGGAGAAGGGCCCTGTTCCCTTCCCCATCCTCTCCCCAGCGCTCACTGGGAATGATAGAGACGGCGATGGGCAGCCCGAGCCAACAGCCGCACACCGGAGCAGCTCTGCCAACCAGCCCTGGGCACTCCCGGCTTGCCAAAAACGAGCTGGCCGGGGGCCAGGCTGCTCAGAGCCAAACACTGGGAGGGCTCCCTGGGGACAAATCACTTCTGACAGCAATAGTGGGAATCAAACCCTGGTTAAGCCTGGTCCCCTGCTGCCACCAGGCACCTGCAGCTGAGCCCCAGCCCCTGCAGAGAGCCATGAAAATGTATTGGTAGGGCTTCAGCCCCCAGGAACAAAACCACAGCATTGATGAGAAGCCTTTTTAAAAAAAAGAAAAAAAGGTGGGGTGAATAGCATAGCCATGGACTCCTGTTATTACTATGTGGCCCTGTATTTCTGTGGCAATGGAAGGGTACCAGGGGAGATGTGCCGGTCTCTGGGACCATTGAACGAAGCTTCAGCACTTCATTAGGCAGCCACGGAGCCTCGCGAAGGCCTGCCTGCCTCTCCCCTCCGGGGCAGCAGTGCCAAAGAGACCGGGGCTGGCTGCTTTCTGCACGGCCAGGGCTTCCCCAGGGCCCCAACACACCACGTTAGCGCAGCCCACGGACACAGCCTGGCTCCAGATGTAGAGGTGCGGAAGCTAATGCATGCAACACCTTCGAGTCAGAAGTTAAAGAGCAGCTGAAAGGCAGCTCCGTGGCTGTCTGCCAGGTGATGCAAGCAGCGCTTTCATAATTCAACAGGCAATAAAATACTACAGCAAGGTAAGCCCAGCAGCCTGTCTCAGGGAAGGAAGGTATCTTGAGAGCAGGGGTAGCATCTGCATCCTCAAGCACACGGGTCTGTATGTGTGGAGGGGAAGCACGGATGGCCTGCGAGCAACCTGCAGAACTCGCTGCTACAGGAGATGGTAAAAGTGGGCACTTCTTTAAAGGGTTGGGTGGTATTGATATGAATAAGAACAGTAAAGAGTTGGACAAATGAAGGCAGCAGCGTGGAAAGTCCTAAGCCCTTATGGGCTAAGGTGAATAGCTGGAAAGAAGATTTACCTAAGATCTGCCACTTTCTGTTAGACTCGTAGCGCAGAGCGTGTTCTCCTGCGCTGGAGGTTCATCTGCTCCAGCTGCCAGTGAAACAGAGACGGGCTGTCTTCCTGAGGGATTCCTCCAGTTCTGCCACAAGTTGCTGGGCTCCGGAGCACCTGTGCAAGCAGCAGGGAAGAGGCTTTCTCCGGATGTCATTCCTGCAGAGCGTTCCTGGCACATGCGGCATCGCAAAGCCACGAAGCTGGCACTTGGCTGTTCCAGCCTGAGGAGCTGCCAAGGGCTTGGGAACAGCCTGGGCCTCACTAGGTGACCTGCCAGACCCATCCACCACATTCCCCCCTTCTCTGCAGGCAGCCTTGCTAATCTCCAGCTCTGCTGACCACCCGGCAACAGGGCGTTAGGGCCAGTGGTGATGGCAGACGAAAGAAGGGGGCAACTGGAAACCATCGCTTAAGATACAGCCCAGCATAAGAACCCCAAAGGCTGGACACCGCCGAGGCAAGGAGTGTTCAGAGCCGGCACAGGCAACGTACAAATACTTGCTGTGTTTACATCCAGTACAGGCAACGCCTGCCTGGTTACCCAGGCACAGCGACAGAGCCCAGCCTGCCAGCGAGAGCCAAGTCCTGCCCGGGGAGATGGGGAAGCACTGGGAGAGCCTAGGCAGCACAAGGAGGGTTAACACGCAGCCACGGGAGCAGAAAATGAGGTTCCAGTTATTAGTTGATTTATTGGTCTGTCCTCAATTGGCACTCAGGACTCAGAAGAAAATGTTCCACTCCAAAGCATTAAGCATCTTCAAAGAGCAGAAGCATTAAAAATTGAAATCATAAAATAGACATGTAAATATAGCAGAGGTAAACGGGGCAGCGAGGAGCGGAGCGGAGCCAGCCCCAGCCGAGCCTGAGCCTGCGGGGCAGGGAAAAGGCTGCACTGGGGGGCTGGAGCCGCACTGGGGAGGGCTGGGGTGGCTGAGGCCCCCCAGGTTAGGGGGATAACCTGTGGGGAAGCTCCGGGTGGCTTCATTGTACGGCTGCCCTGCTCGCCTCGCTCTGCCCGGTGCAAATGCAACGGAGGGCAGAGTTGCCTTGCTGCATGCATGCAGGAGCCTCACCACCGTGGCCCCTCTCCTCCCTCCCCCTGGCCTATAGAGGATACCCTAAAGCCTCTCGGGGTTTATACCCAGGGTCTCCCCTTCTCCCCCACGCATCTTTCCCCAAAGACTTCAAACATGGCAAGACAGCGGGAGCGGGGCTGTGAAGGACAGGAGGGACGGAGAGGACGGACGCGGTGACAGCAGGAGACAAGCAGGGAATCAAAGTCCATCAGCCACAGGGCTGACAGAGCCTTCCCAGCCCGGTGGGGTGAGCTCTGCCGAGCCTCGCTGGATGCCCAGGTGAGGTTTCAAAACCGGGGGGCTCGTGGTGCATGTGCGGTGAGGCAGTCCCAGCAGCAGCCGTTTTGGGAGGGTTAGGACATGAAAATCCCATCGCACGGCTGCTTCTGAGGACACGTGCACGGGGTGGTGACCTGGGAAGTTTTGTGCAGCCCCTCTCCTCACACCCGCCAGCAGTTCACCCGGGTCAAGTGAACCCAGTGAAGTCACCCAGCTGCCCCGCTCTACGTCAGGGGTCACAGCTGGATGGCAAACTAACGCCGTCATCTCTTCGGGCAAGGGTGGCTTTTCGCGTGCAGTATTTCACAGAACCAGAGACAAGCACTCACTTTCCTCCTCTTCTACAAGAGCAAGGCAGAACAGACCCAAACTCCTCAGAGCCCCTCTGGCCATTTTTCTGCAAGGCAGCAGGATGGTACCACCTGTCCCAAAGCACCGGCCAAAAGAGAGGACTCAGCCGCGGTGCCCAAGCCTGGGGATGGGCTGCTGGCGGTACTGGTCCCTTCCTGGGCGTGGAGGGAGGGAAGGGACCTGACACAAATCTCTAACCCCTGCGTGAGAGCCCCTTGCTGGGCCTGGGAAAGCGTAAGTGGGAGCTGCGAACCGCTTCACGTGTTGCTCCAGCATCTGGCCCAGCGTAAGGCACCATCTGCCAGCAGGGACGGCAAGCCAGGGGAAAGAGGTGGAGGAAGGAAAAGGGAGGGAGGGGAGGACACAAAACCTCCTGGCCACAGTGGGAATATGCAGCTGGCTGGGGACTGACGTTTGGGGACAAGTGTGTGGCAATCCTACACTCTTTATGAGCAACAAGTGATGCACTAGGCTGGCTGTTTACAGGTTTTTCAGAGCTACCTGCAGAGATATCGAGCCCTCCTGGCTTGCCACTGCTTCGCAGGAGGGTGGTAGATGCTCAGCCACTCTCCAAACCCACATCAGACTGTACTCAGGGGGTTTGAACTTCCACACGCAAGAAGTAAACCCCTCCAAGAACCAACAAACTAGCCAAGAGACGAAACATCAACCAGCCGAACACCAATGGTCACGCAAGCTCCTAAACTTTAAAACCTCTAGAAGCACAACCATCATCTTGGTAAAGGTCTCAGGCGAGGAGCTGGGGAACCGCCTTGTCCTCCAGAGTCCTGGAGTCCCCAAAGGGCCCCGTCCCACGAGTGGTCAGCAAGAGGGACCCCCACCCCTGCCCCTCGCACACCCACGCTCTGGCACAAACCCAGCTCTCTTGGCACCCATACCTGTTTTTCCCCTACACACAATTTTTTCTTAATTGGGAGCTTGTTAATTATCCCAATACTTTGCAGAGGAAATAAACAGCAATTAGAGAAATAAGTGGTATTTTTATTCCCTGGCACTCTTGCAGAGCTCCCCAACGCCTCCCATCCACGGCTCCCACATGGGCACATGTTGCTGCCTGCTCCGGCATTGCTGCCCAAGCGTTCTCCCCCGTCTGTTCCCCAAGAGCAGGGCGCTGCGGTGGTGGGCTGCCTTTCTCTCCCCCGGGTAGGAAGCGTTACTGCGTGAAAGCAGCAGGCTGTCCCGCTGTAATCTGTTTTAAAAGTCATAAATTGCTGAGAAAAGCCAGTTTTCCTGCACAACAGAAGGTTAGCATGTTTAAAGAGAGCACTGGAACTGTTTTTATTAATCAGAACTGCTATAAAGAAAGCATTTTAATTAACATAATTACCCCGTTTGAGAGAAGCAGCCCGCACCTCACAGATACTTTTCAAACTAAAGATGCAGGCTGTCACAGTCAGTCATAATTAAGCAAAATGAGCTGGTTTTCCTTGCTGTATGTCTACCTCCTCCCATCCACACGCTTCCCCTTTCCTAGTACATTCTTTGCAAGGCGAGCAGAGACAGCACCATGCCCCGGGGGTAGCAGGACCCCCATGTCCCCATCCCTGCACCCCTGCCTCCAGCACAGACCAGTGGGGGTTAAGTTCCATCCTAGCCAGCGGTGCCAGCTCTGGGCACAGACCAAGCTGCAAACGGGCAAGCTGGGAGATGGAGGTGGTTATAAAAAACCCACAAGATTTGTAGGACTTTGTTTCCAGCACGGTCTCAGAGTCAACAGATAAAAGATTTATTCTCGTTGAAAAAAGACAAAAAGAAAAAGCATAAAAAGCCTGGCTCTGGGCCGCCCGCCAGCAGGGAGAGAAAGGAGCGGGGAAAGGGAATAAAAGCAGGCGAGGGCAGGCAGCTGTGTGGGTCCAGGTTTCTTTGAGCATCCCAGAGCTGAGCTGGACCCTGGAGGGCAGCGAGCCGGCCAGGAGCTGCAGCCTCCATCGACAGCCCTCCTCCTCCTCCTCCTCCTCCTCCTGCCTGCTGCTGCCTGCAGCACGAGGCAGCACCACATGCCTTAGGCAGCATCTTTTATGCTTCCTCCTGACGTAGTAACAGGCTCAGTAGCTCCCATGGCGCGTCCCTTGCCTACCCTTCACCCCCAACGCCGATGTCCCCCTTGCAAATGGCAAGACGGGGCACAACGGCTACACAAAGCAACCGGGAATCACCTCCAAACCCAACATTGGCCGCTTTATCCGAGACCTCCTGTCCCACCAACGCGTTCTGGAGCTGGACACTGACCTAGGGCTGAAGGCAGCACCTTCAGTAACCGGCCAAAGTCCCTTTAACGGCAGCACCATTCAGTATTTTAACAGGTTTTTCAATGGATGTTCCGCTATTTTGCTAACATCTCACCTTAATGTGCAGTATAATAGACTGTTAACAATTAGTGCTTTTCATTAAAATCTCATTTATTTATAAAGGATGGCTCTGAGTTGATGGGTCTGCCCTGAAGTTGCACAGCACCACTGGAGATACTCGTGCCATGTCTTTAATGCAGACCCAGCGTCACAGCAGAAGGACCAAAGTTATTGCGCCGAGCGCTCAGCGCCGTGTCCCCATGGACTGCGGGGACGAGAGCACCCATCCTGCCCACGGCAGCACTCAGTGCTGGGCGTCACCACCCCAGGGCAGCCCACGCTCCCTAGATGCCACTGTCAACAGCTACATGCAGGTAGAACACGGCAAAAAAATTGAAAAGAGGGATTTTTAGGGGGGTTTAAATTTCTGGGGGCATTGTTTCCTGAAGAAAACAAGGTTTGTGCCATCACGTGTTCCATGTGTTGTCTGTCTCCCCTAATTACTCTCCAACTCAGCAGTCAAATTCAACAGCATGTGAGTGACAGCTGGAAATCTCAAAGATATTAAGTTCCTGGAGGTTTCATGAAAATAGGCAGACAGATAGAGAGGAGAGGCCTTCCTCGGCTCAGCTGAGCCAGGCTGCAGCAGGAGCCTGGGTCTTGCGAGGCTCCGGCGGATCCACGTGGGAGAAAGGAAAAACACAAAAGCCCCGATGATGCAGGGAAAAAGCTGAATCAGAGGATGCATCTTGCTAGATATTGAAATCAGTCAATCTTGAGGTATTAGCCCCTGGAAAAGCAGCCTTCTGTAGTGCTGATCGGTGTGTTAACAACCTGTTTCCAAACAGAAAATGCAATTTCCATGGGAAATTCACTTTTTGTTGGTGGAAGAATTAAAATATTCAGAAGAAAATAATCAAAGGCGCTTTTCTACTTGGGTTCAACTCAGACTGACACATTTCAGGTGACTAAAAAGACAACCAAGTTTGGCTCCAATTCAACAAAACACCCCACATCCCTACCCCATATTTTCCACATGCCCTCACCTCCCTGGGCTGGAGGTGGACTCCACGTGCTCCACGAATACACGAGGGACCACAGCAGAGCAGCGGGACACAACCCAAACATCCCCTTTTGCAGTAGTTGGACGTTTCTCTTGAAACGCTCTATTTAAAAAAAAATAAATTATTTTTATTTTCCTGTTCCTCAGTTTTCCCCCAGAATGAAAAGACCCCACCAACCCCATCCATCTGGGACCCACCATGGAAAGTCTAGAAGCATCTTCTGCAAGCAAACTTCACTGGGCATGGGTCAGCCTTTGTGGCAGCCTGCTGCAGGCATTCCCGGAGGAGCTGGACAAGGACACGGAGCAAAAGGAGAGCACAGGGCAGAGACAGCAGAGCAAAGCCTGCGGCTTGCTGCTGCAAAGGGTTTTGTGTGGCACACGGGAGAGTTTTATTTGCATGCAGGCTATGAAGCACCCACTTAGAGGTGTCTCAAGACCTACTTGTAAGACCAAATAAAAATACCTCTCCCGGCCCTGGATCGAGAGAGCTGGGAAGGAGGCTTCCAAAATTGGGTTCTCTCCCTGCCTGCGCAGAGGATGGGGTTGTGACACCACAGAGAAGCTGTTTGTAGGTCTCCGTTCGCAGGCTACCAGACAGCCAGCCTCACCCTCCCTCAACCAGGGCATCCGCCTTGCCCGAGCTCCCGATCCCCAGTATAAATAGGACTCCTCGCTGGAAGCGTTGGGGTTGGTGGCATCGCACGGCATGGCACGGCACGGCACGGCAGCTCTCCCAGCCACATCCCCTCCCTCTGCTGCCCTGTCGCCAGCCGGGCAGCACCCACAGCTTTCGGGGAGCCTTCCCCCACGCAGCCTGCACCCTCTTCTGGTCGCAAGCCAAAGCGGTGGCAAGACGAAGCGATGCTCATAAACGCCTTAGAAGGGAAATGTTAACGAGCACTGAGTGGAGGGCGAGAAAAGTCCTTAATCGCATTAGCTCCGCTGCCAGAGCTGATGAACGTCCCCAAGCCACAGAGCCCCGTCCGGCCACGTGGCACACAAGCGGCTGGGGAGAGTCGGACCCCGAACCGCTGCCCCACTGCTTGGGGCAGGAAGGGAAAAATCATCAGTCAAAGCCAAGCCGATCCCTTGCTTAACATCAAACGAACATTTCCTGCGAGCTGATGGTGCCTAGGCCATCTGGCTCTGGAATCACGGGTCCTGCTGGGATGGGATGCTCTCTTGCTCTACCTGAGCAGGAGTGGGAGGCCACGCCAAGCACGCCTGCCGGCGTCCCTGATGAGTTTATGCTTCGGTTGCATAAATAAGTCACGCGCCAGGTTTTTATACTGGGAACTCAGTTCTGAGCTTGTGTAACTCTCTGATTTTTTTTTTTTTTTTTTTAATGCAGCCAGGAAATTACAATATAAAAATATATGTGTAAAAATAACCATTTTCCTCAGCTAAACAGCCACATGAGTGGTGCCTTTTGTGCTGCCCTGCCTTCCGATCCCTGCATACGCTGCGTGCACGCACATGCATGCCGCTCCGTGACACATGGGGGCTTTTTTTACGGTGACAGCCTGCCGCTCCCCCTTGGGGGAAAATGTGCCTTAATTTTTAGTATAACCTTAAAAAGGAGACTAGCGAAGCATCTCTCCCATAAATTTCGTAAGTGACATTTACTCCTTGGTGCGTTATCACCAGTGATGGACAAATCTCAAGTTTAGGGGTTTGGTTCAGAGGAGCAGCCATCTTCTCCTGCCAGCTCGGCTGGGATGATGTGGTTATACTCAGGTTCAGCTCAGGCATTTCCTGGAAGATCTCCAGCAGCTGAACCCTCTTCAGCCTCTGAGACCACAGCCTAACCTGTGGCCCCTGCCTGCCTTAGGGGGCTCTGGGGACTCCTTTTGGCTTCTGGACACCCCACCTCTAAGGCAGGCCCCACTCACCCCTGCACATGGGCTGGGTATCAGCAATAACACAGCAAAGCTTCCCACCCAATCTCATCAGCTCGGCCCATAAAAGCATCCCTGGCAGGCTCAGATCCCTGCCCATCCTGGCTGGGCTATAATGGAGTTTGCTTTAAGAGCATAATAGATCTTCCTGGTCACCGAATCCAGCTCCCTGCTACCCGTAAGCCTGCCAAGTTTCAATTTGAATACGCATAAAAGATCTCAACAGCTGGGTGTTTAATTACAGGGACTAGAAATCAGGCTCCGCAGAGTCATATCAGGTTATTCCAGCTCCCTTGAGCTGGCTTCAAAGTGTGCCAGGACTGGCCCCCCCAGAGAGGCTGGCGTTTCCAGCTCTGCCTGAAAGCACGGAGGCTCGAGGAAACACAAACCGTGCCGAACCCCCAAAGGCAGAGCTCAGAGGAGCCCGGGTGGGCACTTCACAGCACAACCCTGTCCAAAACGCGGGTGCAGGGGATTTGCATCGCAGGGTGCAAGGGCGAAATACTGTTATTTGTGCCTGGCCAGAGGAAAATACAAATGCCACTAAAATCCGTGACATTCACGTGGATCCTACAAGAGGCAGAGGGACAGGAGATGCCATGAACCTGCCCTGGAGCTGTTTGGCAAAGCCCTGCGAGGAACGGCTCAGAACCGTCTCCCGGTGCCATCAGGGATGCGTCATGGTCCCCTGCTCCTCCGAGCCGTGGGGCAGGGCATGGCCAGCAACCTGAGGCTCTGCAGGGCACTGCTTCCCTGGCACTCCCTGCCCATCCACAGCCTTCGCTGCCACCCCGATTTACTACCGTGGGGCTGGACTAGACCCAGAGAAACACTTCCAGTTCCTTGGCACCGAAAAAAAAAAGATTGAAGGAGCAGAAAACAGGGCGGTTAACGGATAGTTAAGTCTGATGTAATTTGTGGCACAGTTATTTGCACCCTAGGAAAAGACAGGCGGCAAATTTGCCGGTGTCAGCCCTGCCTGGCAGGTTCTTAAGTGTTGCCCTGGCTGCTGGTCCATAGGGATCTGCAGAGACAGTTCATTTGAATTTCTAGGGAGCAGGTCTTTTCAGAAACTGAACTCTGAGTCCTAAAAGGCCTGGGCACCTCCACAGCAATCACTGTAGAGTGGGGCAAAGCACTTCAAAATAGCTACGATTGGCTTTCCCCAAGCTCTGGCAGCAGCTGGAGACTGGAAAAGCCTTTTTCTGGGGGGCAGATGAGCGCTTGCCTCTGCCGAGGTGGCTCAGCATCCCCAGAGCATCCCGTGTGCTCCCAGGAATGCCTCGCTCTGCTGTTCCCCGAGCAATGCCCTGGCTCCCTCCCAGCCAAGGGAACGCCAAGACCTGAGTGAAGCCACCAGCAGCAGTCCCGGCCGGGCTCTTCCAGCAGGTCCTGCCCTGTCCCAGCACTAGCAGCGACCCAGCCACTTCGGTGAGACCTGGGAGCGATCCTCTCTCTTCCACCTCAGACAACCCAAGCCAAAGGTATCTCTCGGAGTCGCCCAACATCGCTCTTCTCTGCTGTCAGACTCCCGGGGACCGCTGCCTGCCACCCTCTCAACACGCACTTTGGCAACCTGAGCTGTTATTTCCCAGGCTGTTGAATCATTTCTTGCACAGGCGTCACCACACGCCTCCGACTCCCCACGTAACGTCTCAGCTGCTCCCCGGCTCCTCCCTGGCATCTCCACTCAACCGGGGGCGCAAGCCAGTCTCTCTCGTGTTTTGGCAAAGGAGTGCCTACAAAGCCTTGGCTGTAGCCCTGACTTAAAAAAGAGAATATGAATAGAATAAGGCAGCCCAGTGAAGCAGGCAGCCTCAGCAAGGCTGAGCAACACCGACCGCCAGCACCCATCACCAACAGCATCGGGGTGAGTGGTGGCACCCCTGGGAGCACTGTCCCCCGCACCAGCGGCTCACTCTGAGCATGGGGCCAAGCCGAGAGAGAAGTAATTCTTCCTCTGCATTGACCGAAGGCTGCATCATACTCCATAGGCTCCCGGCAGAGTCAAAATAAGGACGGACATCAGGTCGGACGTGTCTCCCACTCATAGTCTTGCACACATCTGCCTCTCCCAAGAGCTTGGAAGTGCAGTCACAATCACAGCCCCAAAACCCACTCTAAAGCATGTGGATGAGGAGGGAGGAAAACCCCGTGGTCGGCCCAGCAGGCTGCAAGGTCTGAGGATGAGGCTCAGAGATGCTCAGACCGAGCTTTCCATCCCCTCTTGCTCAGCTGCCCACAACCGCTGGTGCTTGTTGGCCGGAGACCCCACGGGGCTGTCGTGGGCACGTGTCAGAAGGAGACCCGGAGCACCCTTTCCTCCTCCCCAAAATCCCGTGTTTGTCTGAAAGCCAGTTTACTGCAGGTGCAAGGGAGCCCATGTCCTTATGAGTTAAGATTTAAAGTTCTAACAAAAGCAATTCACTGTTTTGTCTGGGCGAGCTGCTGGGAGAACCAACAGCTCAATTTTTATTGATAAACCCCTCTTTTCTCTAAAAACATGGGACCAGTTCTCCCCATGACAGCACAACGTGGGCAACGCAAAGCCTCAGATCACAAAGTACAACAGTTGCCCCACATTTCTGCTGGGCCACAAAAAACCCACATCTTACAATGCCTGCAGAGAGATTCGTAGTGAAACCCTCAGAGGGCAGAGCAGGTTTTTATCCTCTTCCACCAGCTCAGAGCCCCTGAAGCATGCCATCAGTCACCGTACGGGACATCTACATGGTGCTTTGCTTTGCTGTCCGTTGTTTTGCTTCCCAAAGCAAGCATCTGCTGTGTTGTCAGCAGTCCCCTGCAAGCTCCAGGAGAGCAGCCCCAGAGGACCTTTTCCAAGGTGCTCTCATCGACTACGGGGGGACAAAGCAATCAGGGAGCAGACAAGGAACGCGCGACTTTCCCATCGTGGAGGGACTGCTGGGACTTGCTGGAAGGCGTCCAATTAGTTAACGAGCACTCCAGAGCCGAGTCTGGTCTGGAATCGGTAATTAACTGCCACAAGACAAGCGAGAGCAAATATATCGGAGGAACCCACGTCTGTCCTAGGGACGGACCTAGGAAAAGAGGGTCTGCCCAGCCAAACCCACACAGAAATGGAGAGGAGCAGCTGGCAGCAAGCAAGCAGGATGATGTGGCTCCCAAAAAGACATGCATCCCTGGTGCAACACGAGGAGCGAACGCCACAACCAGCTCCCATCCCAAATGTCTCGCAGCAGGAGCTGGCACAGCCGAGTGCCCCTGGCCCTGGAGCTGGTCCTCTGCGTTGGTACCAGCCCATCGCCGCTGCACGCGTGCTGTGGGCACACAGCCGGTGAAAGCTTTGCTTCTGATGAGCAGCACTGTAGTAATGAAGCGAACAGGACACATCAGCCTGGCCGGGTGCCTCCCCTTTCCACCGTCCACAAACACCGTGGGTTTGGAAGTTCTGGAATAATTTCTCCACGTCCATTTTCTTCAGTAGTCTCTGGCTCCAGGTTCCTGAGCATCCTCCAGTGCAGGAGGACGCGTCAGCTCCCAGGTCTGAGGTGGCTCAGAGGAGCCGGGCTGTCACCAGCAGCATCAGCCCTCCTGGATGCGAGCAACCTCCTGCCAGGTTCTGCTGGTTGGAAATCAATGGCTGAGCTCCGGGAAGGAGGAGAAGACCTCCTCCCGAGGCATGCAGTCCCAGCCCTCGCAGCTCCCTGACACTGGCCACCTCTCCGGAGCGTGTCCCCACGTGGCAGGAGTTGGGGAGCGGCTCTGCATCCAGCCCCTGTGATAAATTAGCCAGAGATTCAGGCATTTCGGCGCAGCTGCCTCATCCTCTGCCGGCATGACAATGTGATTAATTTTGGGTGCAGATGAAGCTCATTTATCAGAGGCACGTGACAGCCACGCGGGCTGTAGGGGCGTGCAGGGGGACCCGGGGCAGGGGGGAAAGCGAGAGCGGGAGGCAAAAGGCAGGAGGCAGGGAGGGAGAGCGAGGGTCTGAGCCCGGGGCATCTCCCAGGAAGGCTGTTTGCCACGTTGGCTGGCGATTAAGCATGCTGGGGGAGAAGAGCCCCGTGTGGGAAGAGAGCTTTTATCTCTGCTAACACACATGGCCGTGTCTGGGGAGAGATATGCAACGGGAGGGATGTAAGAGGATCGGGGAGAAGAAGCCGTGAGCCGATTACGTTGCTTCAGGAGAGGCAATTCTACCACTGCCGCCACTTCTCCCCCAGCTGCCCCCTCCTACAGGCCATTTTCCACTTTCTCTGCTTTTCTGGGGACTGGCAGGTCCTGACCTGCCTGTCCTCACACTGCAGCCAGAGATACTTGCTCTTCGCTGCTGGCAGGAGCACGGCCAGAGCTGCTCCTGCAGGAATTGCCTGGGAAAGCAGAGCTGCATGTTCACTTCCTGATGTAACACGGCCCTGACACGGAAAAAATCAGCCAGTCGGTTCATCCATCCCTTCACTGGAGTTTCTCCACAGGCTGGAGCAACACCCAACGTGGCGATGCTGCTTGCACGACACGGCGCAGCTCTCCCGAGGGCGGAAGCAGTCCGACGTGCTGGCGCAGAGCAGCCTGCGAGCGGTTCAGCAGCAGCTGAAACAGCCCTTCTCTTAATTCCCACCGTGACATCGCATCCTGCGCCAGCGCATACACCAGGGACAGGGTCCATCCTGCCGGCGGCACCACCGCTACTCCTCCCCAGCATTCCGGGCTCTCCTGGCTGGCGATGCCTTTCGCTAGCAGACATCCCATTCAGAGTGCCACCCGATGTTAGGCACGACCAGCCAGCTTCAGGCTGCACGCGTCCTCCATAGGAATCGCTGTCCCAAGCAATAGCGTGTGCATGGCAGATGCGACAGCCGAGGCAGCGGGGGCTCCCAGAGCAGACCCGACCAGAGAGGATGACGCACGGCAGCCCGTCTCCTACCAGCCCAACCATCCTGGCTGAGCAGAAAGGGCTCTTGGGGGCAAGCAGTGCCAGAGAAGGGACCTAAACCGCTCCCAGCTGAGGCCGCCAACGTTACGAGCAAAGCATCAACAGATCAGGAGTCTCTGCGCAGTTTTGGGGTGAGGAGTAGTTTTTGGGGTGAGCCAATACCATGCCAGACGCCCTCCGGTGAGAGGGATGCTCAGGGAGAGGGCATGAGGCCAGTCCCTCGGGCACCAGAGTTTACAACCTCCCATGCCACCAGCGCCAGCCAGGGAGGGGACAAGGCAGGTGACACACAGCAGGAACAGCAGCTTGCACCCCAATGCTCCTGCACAGACAACAGCCCGGGGAGCTGTCAAACAACACCGCTAGGAAGCCACGGGGAGGGACTGGATGGAGGTGGGATGACCAGAGAACACCATGCGTGGTTGGCGATGGCAAGAAGCAACTGTCATCGGAGGCATTTGTTTGCCGTCGTTTGCCCCATGCCGCAGTCAGATACACCCTGGGTGGTGGTGTCCCCATCATGGAGCACCTCTGTTCCACAGCGCTGGCAGCACCTGAAACCCCAAGACCACCACAACCCCCCTCCCTTTGACATTTTTAGGTTCCAGCTAGTGAACCATTTTCTGCTAAAGAAAAGAAAACCCGTCGGGTTCAACAGGGCCACACAAGCTGGGACAACAGCGACAAATCCTTGGGCACACGGCCAGCGTCAATGCCTTCAGTGGGACTCAATTATCAACCCGACGGGTAGCGTCAAATAGAGAAACTGCTTTTTTGATAAATACATATATTTTTAAAGAAAACGTGTCAAGAGGGCAAAGGCGAGTGAAGACGACGCAATAAACGGCAACCCCGCTGCTTGCAAGACAGTCCTGCTAATATATCCCAGCACAGAAGCAGGACCCTTTCTGCTTGGTTAAGTGTATGGTTAGAAAACCCGTGGGGACTTTGGAAGTGCAAAAATGTCAAACACAGAGTGGCATAGGGACTTGAGCCTGAGAAAGGGGAAATACTATGCTTCTACCTGCTGGGTCCCCCAGAAGAAAGCAAGCAGGGTGGCCGGTGGTAGAGGGGGTGGCCTGAGAGGAGCCCACCTCTGGAAAGGTTACAGGTGACAATGCTAGCTTGCAGCCAGGACTGCAACCTCTGACTTTCACATTTCTTCCAGGTCCTAAATGCTCCGCTAAACCTGGCTCCTCTGCAAAGGTCCCCAGGAAGGTTGTGCTCTCCTCCCACCCATTGCTTCACTTTCTTATCTTTCCAAAGGTCCCCTGAGACCCACACCAGAGCTGCTGGGGCAGTGGTGGCTGAGCCCTCCCAGCTTTTTATTGCAATCATCACGCCAATTACTCAATTGAAGTTTTCAGTTCCCATCTGTTAAAGTTTACCCAGGAAGGATTGAAGATGCCCATGCAGTTTCCCTTCGCAAACTACGGAAAGGCACTGATAAACATATCTCAACCAATTTTCACGAGGCAGGGAAATAATTGCACTAGCACGCGGGCCTCTGTTTGCACTGGGGTGAAGTGTGTCGGGAGCTGGCTCCGTGGCAGAGGCACGCTCAGGCTCTTACACCTGCCTGGGGAGCAGCGATGGTGCCCGGCCCCGCTGCTCCTCCAGCACCACACGAAGGTTTAGCACTGGCACGCTCTCAACAAGAAGAAAACGCTATTGCACTTACCGGAGCTGAAATCTTGCAAGGACCTGCTGGTGAGGCAAGGAACCTGGGAAGAAGGAGAGAGAGAAATGCGGTTCAGTGGACTGGCTGTTGACAGCAGCGGGCATTTTAAAGGGTTGACAGGGGAGCGTTGGCTTTGCACCAGCCCCGCACGGGTGGGATGGGGCACGTTGCTCCACGGCAGCGCTGAGCCCAACCCCGCAGGGCACAAATCCGCTCCCCAAACCTCAGCCACCCCAAGCCACAGCCTTGCTGTGCAACGTGCCGCAAACGACGTCTTAGACGAGGTGCCTACACATCCTACTTAATTAGCACCAGCTGATGTCCTGGACATCACCAGAGTTGCTCGGATACGCTCTTACGCATAACCTTCTGTATCCCCAAGCAGCTCGGAGTTGCTCGGACCAGTTGCCCCTGGCTGCGCTCTCAGCCACAGCATCCAGGTGCCCACGTGCTGCCTCTGGAGCTGGCTGGGGTGTCCCAGCACCCAACGGGCTCCCACAAAGCAGCCTAATGATGCTGAACCCTAAAAGCAAGAAAATTAACCTTCCCTGCCTGTGTGCCTCCCAGCCAGCGCACTCGGACAGGGCTGTGGGACTGCAAGTGGGAAGGAGGTTACCTCTACCTGCACTGCATCAAGACCATCTAAATTCATCAGGACCACCTAAATTCACCCAGCCTCACACACCAGCCTCTCAGGATGCTCGGCCAGTGCCAGCAGGACTGCAAGCCGCTGCATATGGTGGGAATTCACCAAGGGGATTAAGGAACCATCCACCACTCCAGTCCCAGTATGAACACAGGGCTGCCCCATCACTGCTCCCCTCTCCCAGTGCCTCATCAGCTCCTGGAGCATGCCATGCAAATCTATGCTAAGGAGTCACAACAATGCAGCTGGGAGACCATAAATATCTGTGAAAAATCTCCCCATAAATCCAAGGGAAGGGGAATTTACAGTGCTTTCTTTGGAGATTTCTCCAGGTGTTCCCTATTAAGCCATTGTGCTCGTTTGCATAAGTATTCCTCAGACAATAAAGTCTTCTCTGCCATCAGTTATCGGCTCTGCAAACAGGAGCAGAGCTGGGCATGGGGTGTGCAAACACCCAGCTGTAAAGATGAGGGACTGGCTCCTCACATCACCAGGTCCTGGGGGAGGATGCTTTAAATCAGCCACAACCAGCAACAAGTTGTGTTTGCTCAGGGCCACGGCAGGTCCTCGGGCAGCGCCAACATCCACAGCCCCTTCTGCACGCAGGGGACCATGGTGACTTCTTGGAGGTGGGGACAGGTTAGACCCAGAGGTCCACACAGCCAAGGGACATCCCACAGCTCGGTCTCTGCTTGAAGACCAGTGCCTAGTATTGCCTGCTTCTTCAGAAAACATAAATAAATTAAAATTGAAAATCTGCCTCAGTGCTAGACCCCACATTCAGCAGATTTCACCCTGAGCAGCTCCTGCAAGGCTGCCCAGGTTAATTGCCAAGAGAGCATGTTATATTTCAGCCATGACATTTCTTTGCGGGTTTAACGTATCCTTATCATGACTTCCATGTACTTCTGTGTAGATGGGTAGGAGACAGGAGAAAATGAATAATACGTTTCCTTCCAGCATGAAATTCTGAGCGTGTCCTCCGCTGAGTGCAATTACTGTGTATATGACTCCTGTAGTTTGGCTAATACTGTTAAGTATAATGGAGATTAAGGGATTTTGGGCTGCAAAGTCCGTTTCATCCATCCAGGCCCGTGCAAAAGAATACAAGCAGGGAAAAGGTCTTGCAAAAGCCCCCGGACTGAGCAGAGTCTGACCTGCAGGTGACCGTCCCACCATGTCCCCTTGCTGCTGTGGACCCAGGCAGCTCTCAGCTCTGCGTGGAGGGGGAACGTGGAGGAGGGTGACCAGAGCTGCTGGGGCCACAGCACTTGCAGCCACATCCCCAGGGCTGACCCCTCGCCGGCAGCTCCCAAACCCAGCGTGCAACCATCTGGGATGCTCCTGGCCCCGTGTCCAGTGCCGCTGTCATGTTCCTGGAGCGCCGGAGCAGGAAGATGCTCCCTCCCCGACATGCTGCACCAGGGACACAGCGGCCACGGTGAAGGACTTAAGTGATCACGGTGTTGCTGCTGAAAGCGCTCTCCAGCCACCAGCAGAAAAGCTGTTATCTCCAAGCTGGAGAGTTAATAACAGCACCAGAAAATTTCTGCTTTGGCCGAGGCGATGGCCTCTATCTGCCCTGCAGAGAGGAAAGCCGCAATGCCAGCTCGCCCGCGGGGCTGGACCGCGCTGCCAGCCCCCAGCCCCGCTGCACCCTGGCTCCCTGGCAGGGATTTGCCCTGGGGGTGCAGGCTGAGCTGGCTAGGGGGACACACACGCTGCCCTGGTGCCTAGAAGCAGGGTGGCAAACCACTGCTTTGCAGCCCTCGTGCCCAAGGAAGCCTCAAAAATAACTCTCCTGTGGAATCAGCATCCTTCCCTGGTTCAGAGCGGGCACAGCCCCAAGCTCAGCCACTGCTCCTGCCCAGAGGGGAAGCCACGGCAAGCTCCTTCCAGCTCCTCTGAGCTGATGTAAGATGACGCAGAGCAGGTACCGGGTTGTTCTGTGAGCACAGATGAGTGAAGCAGAGCAAGGAGATGGCTTTAAGGAGTAAAAGCTGCCCTGACGTTATGAGCTCAGACACAGCCTTATGTATCCCCAAGCAGCAGAGGAGCCATCTCTGCTTTGATCTGGGTTTGATTTAAAATGGAGCATCTCCCTCAGCATCACCAGCAGGATAGCGGCAAAGTAACCTCGTTTTCCTCTGCTTTGTCCCTTTTGCCACCTGCCATGAGCCAGAGGTCCCAGGGCTGCACGCCAGAGCTGCAAACCTCAGTTCCCTGCGCTCCGGGGACTCGTGGCCACGACATGCTGGGGCAGCCGCAGGTCTGGCTGCGTTCCCCTCCCTGTGAACCCCCAAATCCCGCCTGCCGTGCCCCGCGCCGCGCGGTCCAGCCGTGGCAGGAGGGGATGCTCAGGGAGATGCTCCCTCCCCGCGCCGGGGCACAAGCAAAAGCCAGCACAGAGCCAGCGAAATGAGAACCTGCCAGGGCATAATGCCAATTCACCGCCAATTAACTCCCCGCAAATCCTCTGCTCCCCGGCCTTATCTTCCTCTGCCACATCCCCTTGCTCTCCCACCTCCTCCTCCTCCCAGGCTAATGGGCTTTTTGGATGTGGAGACGAGCTGTATAGGTACCCTTGGCTGTGCTTGGGAGCCTTAAAATGGCAGCGCAGCCGTGTCTGTGGGGAGGGCTGATGGGAGACATCTCC
This sequence comes from Astur gentilis, assembly GCF_929443795.1. Taxonomy (NCBI): domain Eukaryota; kingdom Metazoa; phylum Chordata; class Aves; order Accipitriformes; family Accipitridae; genus Astur; species Astur gentilis. The sequence continues at coordinate 4,339,202 of NC_064889.1, read as the reverse complement.
GGCACCCTTTGGACACCCTCCTGGCACCCTTGGGACACCCTCCTGGCACCCTTCGGACACCCTCCCGGCACCCATGGGCGATGGGGCTGCCCCACGCAGCGAAGCTCATTGCCAAACACTCGCTTGCTCTTTCAGATTGAATGTCAGACTCCGAACGTTAACTTTTATGGCATAATATATCCAGCACCAACCCACGTTGTCAGGAGATACCCCAAAGCTATCAACACATCTGGATGCGAATGATTGTTTAAACACCCCACACGGTCCTGTGCGTACGGGATAGATTTACTGTCACTTCTTGTAAAATTAGGAGGGATAAAATCAAACAGCTGAGCAGCAAACGTCTGCCGGGCAGAGGGGGAGCAACCACCAGCATGGTTCAAGGGCTCTGGCTAAAAAGGGAGCTCGGGAATAAACACCAGCGAAGCTCACCATGAGGCATCTTTGCTTACAGCTCTTGCCTGAACAGCAAATTTGACCTGCGAGCCCTCCTGACTCGCGGCAGCCCAGCAGAGCGCCGGCTGGGTTTTTGCATCAGCACTTTCTGAAATCAGCCAGATTTCAGTGGTCTTCGCTGCGGTGCAGGCAGGGCAGGCAGGGCAGGAGGGGCAGGCAGCTCCTATGCCCACGGGTGCTGCCCAGCGTGGGCAGATGAGCTGCCCTGGGAGGTTCAGTAAAGTTCCTCGGATCAACAGTGGATGAAAACCACTGACGGTCAAGCACAGGGCGAGCCCTGGCCCCCCATCCTGGGCTGACCTCCCGGCCGAGGCAGCTCGCCGCGCTGCTGGCCGCACAGCAATCCAGCAGCTGTCTGCAACACAGAGGCGGCAGCAACCCTGCCACTGCCCGAGAAACAGCTCCTGCTCATTCAACGCTCCCTCGTTCCTCTGGCGAGACCCGAGTTGTCCGCTCCCCGCCTTGTTCCCCCAGTCTAAGTCCGTGGGCTTTTGTAGCACCGGCTTTTCAGAGGAGAAAGTTCACCTCTGCAGCAGAAAGCACGTATTTTACATGACAAATTGAGCTCAGCTCGAATACTTCAGTTTTCCACCAGAAACTGTGTGCACAGGAAATTTGTGTCCAGCCCTTTCCATCAAGCGGCGCGTCTTCCTACATGAGGAAGGGGTTTGGAATAGTGGAGCATTCCTCACGGCAGCAGATAAACGTTAGACCAGAGTTAGTGGCTGGAGGCTGAAACTAGACAAGCTCAGACTAAAAATAAGGCACAACAGTCACAAGTACTATTGCAGCTGCTAAGTTAGGAGCAAGAAGAATACTCTGTCTTCAGCTATCTCAAGGGGAAGAGAGGCTGTTCCTCCAAAAGAGGTGCTATAAGGTTGCTCACAAGCAACGTCCAAGGATTACAAGTGTCCCCATAGAAGCGTGGGCACACCAGCGATGGAGGGGCTGGTTTCCACCAGCGCTGCGGAGGGAGATGGCAGAGCTGGGAGAGGGTCGTCGGGGATGGCACAGCCACTGTGGTCTCAGCTATGGCACCAACCTTCACCACCAGCCTTTGCTCCAGCTCAGCACATCACAGCCATCTATGGCATTGCTGAGGCTTGTGGGATGGGAGAGGAAAAGCGTTCCCAAGCCCATCTAACCCGCCTACGGGAGCTCATAGCACCGTAGTATCATCCCCAGCTCAGTAACCATAACCCCTGCACCATCGCCCAGCCCTCCCCAAATTCCCCTTCGTTGCAGCTCCCACGTTTTATCTTTTAAAACCACAACAGGCAAGGTTCAAAAAGACATGACAAACAATCCAAGGGAAAGAATACAACAGCCCTTGAAACCCCATCCTGCATTTGAAAGGGAGGGACGGAGGCAAGGCAAGAAAGCCAGTGTAAAGCCTCATTACCATCAGAAATCCTCTCTCCCTGCCCTTACCTCCCTGCTCATTTCCATATCACAGGGGACACAATACCTTTCTTCTCTTGAAAAACGTCCCATTTTTGCAGAGACTGTCTGTCCCCACTCCCAGCACCAGCTTATGGAGCTGGGGAACAAAAGCTGGGCTCACGCCTGCCCTGGCAGGCAGTGCCGGGGTGTGAGTCTCCAGGCCCTTATCAGCCTCCTGAGAGCAGTTTTTATCGTTATTAGTCTACTTTATATATATATATTTTTTTTTTTTTTTTTAGCTTCAAGATCCTTTAGTCAGTCAAATTATACTCAGAGTAGCAGAAGCGGCAGAAAATAAAGCATTATAAGGGCTTCAGGAAGTTATTTTCATCTCAAGGAGCGTGTAAGAAAGGTTGACAAGTCTTTATTCTGCTCTTACGGGATAATCTGTAGGTTCCCAGCTGATACGGGGGAAAAAAATTAAAAGCATCAGAAGAAATTACAGGAAGAAGTAAAACCCAGGTCTCTGCATAAATTGAAGTAATGGGCACCTTGGCTGACAGCTGAAAGCACCAAAGGGTGAAATGTCAGCACGGGGAAGGAAAGGGGTGGCCGTGGGATCCGGGAAGGGCTGGGAAGAGGGTCCTGGGTGCAGGGCAGGAGGGTCACTCAACCCCTTCCAGCTGGTCTTTTCTCCTGCTAAGTGGCCCTGTCACATCTTTCCAGTCCAAAGCGTCGCTGACACAGCAGGCGGAGGAGGGAGGGAAAGCAAAGCAGCTCAGACGTCGATCGTGGTCTCCCCTACTGCCCCGGGTCGCTGGATTCGTCTTGCTCCTGTCTGCCCGCTCCAATAAAAGCTACGAGCATGGCAAAATTTTTCTGCAAAGACTTGGGGCTCTCACATTTACATGTGTAGTGCGGGGCCCCGGGAGCTTCCAGCAGCCACCCGGCAAGGGCCAAACGCGGGGCCAGGAGCGGAGCCAGGGTGCTGAGGAGGGGACCAGGACCGCAAGGCGCTGTGCAGGGGGGAGAGAAGAGGAGGAAGCATCAACTCCCTCTCCACGTCAGCCTGCGAGGATTTAGAGACGGATGCGCGAAGCGCTGGATGGCAAAGGGACGCGGAGCCCGGCTGCAGGCGGGCGCGAGGCAGCGGGGTCCTGAGCAGTGCAAAAAGGTGCAGGAAGGCGTTTGCGGTGCAAGACAGCCTTCTTCCCGGCGGCAGCGCCAAGGGCAGGGGAACGGGATCCCCCTTTTCCCGACCGGGGTGCGGGCGTCTGCGGCAGCCCCCTCCCAACGAGGCAGGGCAGCCGGCTGTTCGGCAGCCGAGCTGCGCGGTGCCGAGGCGGTGCTGTCACCGGTGATTGATGGCATGGTTCAGGAGGAAATAAATTCCCAGGCTTTCGCAGGAGGTGAACTGGGGGGTGTATCCATCTTAAAGATACTTAATGAATGTGCCACAGCCCGCGGAGTGGCAGCAGATACATCTCTGCAGCCAGCACTCCCCACGCTGTTCCTTGCGAGGTTCAGGCACAATTTAACAGCTTCTTATTGATTTTATTTATGTTCCCCAGGCCCTGGCAGTATCTATATTGCCCCAGTCCAACAAGAGCCCCATAGTCACGGCAGGGACCTGCACTCGCTTTTCCTTTCCTGCTCCTCATCCCTCGCCCGCTCTGGAAGGGGCAATGCAAAATCACCTGCCCCGGGGCAACTCTGGGGACAAAACCTGGTGTTTGGCCAGAAAGGATGCAGTTTGGGGCTCCTTGAAACATATTAAGGTCCACGTGGGCTTCGGCTCAGTGCTTCAGGCCAAGAAAGAGGATGATGCAGGATTACCAGAGCAATGGTGAGCACCAGCACAGCACTGGGGCAAACGCTGGTGCCACCCACACCGTCCTTGCACCGGGTCCAGGGTTGCATCTTTGGAGCTCAAAGCACAATAAAATAAGGGCCTTACAAAAGACACCCTCGCAAGACAGACTTTGGAAAGTCTTAGCTTTTATGTGGTATAGCAGACCTTCACTTTCAAGGCAAGAAAAATGGCAATCAGCAGTTCTGGTGCATGGCTTGGCTTTGTTTTTCCCTCTTTCCCTTGGGGGGGGGGGGGGAAAAAGAAAGAAAAGCAGCAAAGAACAGCAGAGACCCAGCTGACCTTTCTGGCTAAGAGACCTTGTCTGAATCACTGGATGGTAACAATGAATGAAATGCCAGTGCCCTGCCTTATAAATACCAGCTTCCTCTTGGGGTGAAATGCCAGCTTTCAAACGTGGAAATGCCGCAAAGAAAATGTCACCCTCCCCAAGGTGTGAAATGCCAGCCTGCTGCAAGCGCCCAGGCTCACCCACAGGGAGATGGGCAGGCTAGTGCCTGCTGCCGGGTCCCCAGTCTCCTCTCGTCAGGGGTCTTCTCCAAAGCTCACCGAAGACAACGGCATGAAGGGGAGAGGTCTTCGATGTGGGACAGCTGGAGCATTACTCCTCCAGCGTTATCTTTAGCATCACAGCAGCGAGCGGCTCAGGAAAGCTGTCTTTGCGATTTGCGTGGGTTTTCTTCTCTTTTCCAGTGGCTACGAGATTTGTCAGTGTGGCCAGTGAACCAAACAAATCACATATAAAGATTGGTTCTCATCAAGCCAAAACAGTTGTTTCCAGTTTTCCCAGCTAAATGGAAAAACAATTGAGCATAAGAAGATTTTGCCATCTAAAGCGTTTATCACAACCTGAACTCCTAGTTCTCAGCGAGCGCTGTTGTTGCTGGGTTTAATCCTATTTATTAAACACAGGAAATCATCCAACATACTGTCCTTGTGTGAAGAAACGCTTCCCGTGAAGCTGGCGATATTTGCAACATCACCCTTACCCTTCCTGAGGCCAACCTGGATAAAAGTTTGGCTTAATCCAAAGCCAGGTTTTTCAGCAGCTCATCCTTCCTTTTCTCCCCACTCGGCATCCTCCTGCCCCAGCTCACCCGGTGCCAAAACTCTGATATCAAACCCGTGCCAGGTCAGGGCAGCAAAGCAGGAGGGACGATTCCCCTCTCTGGGACCAGTGGTACCCCCAGGACCGTCACTGGGAGCTGTAGGGCTGCGTAAATGTAGCCAGAGCTTTCTACCTGATAAAATTACGTTGGGAAATGAATGAAGTTGCTTTTTGTCATGTGGGAATTGGAGCTGTTCTCTTTCCCCACACCCACACCTTTTTTTTTTTCCCCCGTAAATGTGTGAAATAATTTTACCACCCTTTTTTTTTTCTTTCAGCTACTCCTCCTCCCCTCAGATCTCGCCCTTCCTGGCATTTGAAAATAGCTCATGAAAAGGAGGAGGAAAGGGGGGGGGAATAAAAGGAAATGTGTGGGGATGCAAGATGGAAGGGGAGGAAAGGGAAAAACGCAGTAAGAGTGAATATACATGTTTTTCAAAGCAAATCAGGAATGGCCAATTGCTTTGACCCCAGCACCTGTTCTGGGAAAGGTCTACTAATTTGGCAAGTTTTGGAAGGCTCTTCACACCCTGTCATTTGTTAGGCAACACCTAGGAAGAAAGTGGTACAGGCATGCCTGCCTATACCTGCCTGTACCCTCGTGTGCAGGCAGCCGTCTCCAGCCAGGTGCTGGGCTGCAGCAAGGCAACGCCACCTTCCAGGGAACCCAGATACCATTTATGATTAAAGCTGGTGGGGAACCCTCTGACTAAACGGATTTTCTCCTCGCGCAATGCCTTATGGCTGGAACTGAAATGGTCGGAAAAAACATCTCGGGTTTGATAACCTTCCGGCGGAGCAAAGGCACGGCCCCGGCCCCGGACTGCAGCTCTGCCCGGGAGCCGCTGGGACCCCCAGGACCCGACTGGCACGGCAAGGGGAAGGGTCTCAGTCACCTCCGACGTTCAGCTCTGGCTTGGAGGGGGCTGGGGTTTGAAGGGCTTCTTTCACCAGCCGGCGCCAGGCTGGTGACCAGGCTGCTCCCGGCTTGCCGGCAAATGCAAGCCATTAGTGCTGGAGGCAGCTCTGGGTGGTGGTTTCGTGCCCGACCCCTCTCCCTGCCTTATGAGTGGGAGGACATCTCCGCAGGAAGCGGTTTTAATGCATCAGCCTCCATGTGCATCGCATCCAGGGCTTTCCCCCACGCAATTCTCCGTAATGGATTTAATCCTGGACTCGGAACGATGCTGCCCTCCCAGAGGTCCCTGGGGAATCAGACTCCCAGTTTCTCCCCAGCTTTCCTGCCAGGGAAACATGGCCGGGGGGGTGGCAGCCCCAGCAGCATCGTACCCCTAATGCCCTTATGCAGTACGGCTCATCTGCAAATTCCTTCTCGGCCTTGGCAGCAGTGGGGCTGCCGGCACAGGAGGAGGGATGCTCGCTGCTGGGGTGGCAGCTGGGGTAACCTTCCCCTCCTGCATCCCGGGCGAGGGGATGCGGAAACACCCCCTCTCCCCAGCACTCACACTTGCCAGCCAGATTTAAGGCCTTTGGCCACAAGGCCGTGTGCCTGTGCCTCGGCTCTTTGCCCTTTCCTGAGGTCTCTCCTGTCATTCCCGATTGCGTTGGCAATAACCTGGGCATCCCTCATCTCCTTTTGCTATCTCCTCTCTCCCTCCACGGCACCTTCCACATCTTTCTTGCTCCTGTCCTTCGGGCAATGGTTCTGGGGCCAAAGGGACGCTTTCTAGTTTTTTCTTTTAGAAAACCCAACAACCTAATTCATTGCAAAGCAACCGCTTCGTGTCTGACATGGAAGGGACTTGGGGATTTATGTTAGCGGCGGCACAGAGGGGAATCTGCGGCTGGAGCAGCAGCGGCAGGGCCGGCAGCGGCAGGCATTGCCAGCACGGCTGCTGTCAAGAGTCCTGGGGAGCAATCTCCCGAGGAGCACGTCTTCACGGGGATGCACGGACCCAGTGCCAACTCCAAAGGATGCTTCCCACCCCGGTCGGGAGCACGGCAAGCGCTCCTCACCTTGAAAGCAGCGGGAGCTGAGAAGGAAACTACGTCTCATCCTGTGCCACGCCAGCGCCCGAAAGCGCCAGGAAAGCTGGGCTGGGCTCAGCCTCGCAGCAGTAGCAGCACACCAGGGAGAGTCCGGCTGCTCTGGGCCAGGTTCAGGCCAAGAGAAAGCACCCCCATGCCCCCTGAGAGTGAAGGTGTGGGGGGTCTGCCACTGCACAGAGCTCCCTCAGCAGCCTGCGGGGGGATGAGTTGACCAAGGCTGACAGGTAGCGATGCCCCAGCCCGACACACAGCAAAGCCCGAGCAGGACCATCTTGAGATCGCAGTGGGATACCGAATATTTCTCCGGCGGAATGCCCGAGCCCAGCAATCCGCTGCTTTCCTCGGGAGATGCCACCCTGCAATGTTCCCTCTTCCCACCCTCCCACAGGGACACTCACTTTTTTCCAGCTGAGCTGAGGAACAAACAAGCCATCACCCACTCCAAGTAGGTGGGTTGGCAACGGCCGAGGAAAAGATGCTTTATGTTTGGCGACAGTCCACGGAGCTAACTCAGCAAAGCCAGATGATAGGCAGCGAAGCCACCCTTTCCAATAATAGCACTGCGCGGCATGCAGATCACTCTTGCTCAAGAGATCTCCAAGGGCTTAGTGCGAACTTCATAATACCCCTGTTTCCAGCACGCAGGAATACTGCTTGCAAAGCTAATAATTTTCTAGTGCGCCTTCATTAGCTTTTAAATGCTCTGTTTCTGGCCTCCTGTGTCTCCACAGCTGCTGGAGGCCCTGGGCCAGATCCTGCTTTCGTGCACAGCGGTGTAAACGTGTTTACCCACAGCCGAAAGCACGTAGCTGGATGTTACACCGGTGTCTGAGCGTGCTCTCGGGTGCTGACCGTCACATCACTCCCTTCGCCTCCGAGGTGACAACGACCCTACAAGACCCCCAGCCCACCTCGCTGATGTAACTTGGGTCTGACACAGTTCCTCCTCCACACCCCCACTTTTTAGCAACCTGCTGAGGTCTGTAGCTCTCAAGGTCTGCAGCTCTCAAGGTCTGCAGAAATCCCTCCTCTCCTGAGCTCACGCAAGATATTTCAACTACTGAGCCTCGAAATAAGATGCAGCACCTTTCCTCTGCACCTCCCTTCGTGCCATGGACCAAGAGGCAAAACGCTCTGAAATACACCTTAATCCTCTCTTGCAGAAGAGTCTCTTTCCAGAGCAGCAGAATTATTTTATTACAGGAAAAGTCCAACCAGGGACCATGCCAAAAGCCGTTCCCAAGCCATGTGCAAATAACCACGCATTAACAGCCAGCAAAACCCCTCTCATTGGCAAGCAGCGGAACAGGGCAGAGCAATGCGGGCTTCAACTGGAAACATCAGCTCTGCCCCAGGCAAGGCCAGCACCAGGCTCTCCATGTGTCCGGAACACCCCATCCTCCTCTCTGCTCCCCAGCATCTGCTGCTGTGGTCCCTTCACATTTTACCCTGCTCTGGGGCCGTTTTGCAGGGCCCAGCCCTGGGAGCCCACGCTCCTCTGCACCCCTGTGAGAGCATCAGAAACCTCCCCTGGCTTCAACACAGAGTCCCACAAGTGTTTTAGCTTCGTTGAACTGGCTTTTTCCCAGGAAAGCAAGTTTTGGCGGACGTTTTCCAGCCAGCTGGAAAGGAACACGGTGCCTGCCAGCACTTGCACCGCTTGGGTGTTCCCCGGGGGTCTGGACCAGACCCGGCACAAGCGTAAACCAGCATCTACTCTGGCTGGGAGATGACCGGTTGCAAAGCTGGCAGTTCAGCCTTACAAAGGCGTGGGATTTCCACACTCCATAGCTCCCAGCACAGGAACAGCCCTGCCACATCTCTCATTTGGGATGTAAGGCGGCGGGGAGGCACGATGGCCCCGGGTGAGCCCAGCTCTCCCACCGCCACTGGGGTTGGATGCGGGGCTGATTAGAGGGATTAAAAATCAGCTCAGCAGTTGGCAGCAGGAGGGATGTGCTGGCAGGGGCCAGGCTTACCAGCCTGTGGGACGCCACGGGGGGATCTTGAAAAGAAAGAAAGATCTGAGCGGGCGCATCGCCACCAGGCTCTCTCTATAACGAGGGACAGGAGCAAGCCGTGGTTAGCAAAGAGCTCCCAGATGAAAGCAGCTCCATCCCCAGGATCTTGTTATTATTTCACAGGTGCTTCTCACATACCTTTTCTTTATTGTTATTTTTCTAAGGTCTCTCATCGCTCTAGATAAACGGTGCCTCTGCGGCTGCAGGTAGCGGGTGGCAGGGAAGGCAAGGCAGCTCCTGGGGGCTGCAGCCTCCGCTGCCCGCAGCCCTGGCAGGGCCAGACGCTGCCCAAACACATGTATTCCACCTCTGGGGATGCCCAAGCGTACCAAGCATTAGGTAGGGTCTGGCAGCAAATACCCTGCACGGGACCTCAGCCCACCTCCCCAGCCCCTTCTGCCCCTCGCCAGCAGTACGGGCTTTGCAGTGGCTGGCTTCTCTGGGAATTCCTAAGAGATCCCAGCATGAAAAGCACCAGCAAAGAGCAAACTGTCATGACCCAGCCTTTACCTCTGCCTCCAGGCATGATTGCCATAAGACAGTTTGAAATCCAGGCTGAGGAGATCCTGCCCAGCCTGCCCCAAATCTGGCAGGGAAAAAAAAAAAAAAAAAAAAAAAAATCCTCCTTCCTTGAAAAGCTAAGGCTACTAAATGGCAGCCAGCCATGGATCTTTCTTTCCTCACAACGCAGCCCTGAGTGGGATGGCCTGAGCCGGGATCGCTGGGCAAAGGGGCCGTACAGGGATGGATAGTCTTCCTGCTGTAAGCTGGGGCATCCAACCCGGCCCTTGGCCTCTCCCAAACCCTGACCGAGCCTTTGTGGGGTTAGCACAACAGCGGGGTGACAAGGGAAAGCAGCAAGGCAGAAAGGGAAAGGATTAAAAATAGATTCCAGTTTTGTTTCAGCTATTGTAAAATAAAAGGTCCTGCAGCAACCATCGCTGAACCAAAAAGCACACCGGTGTCTCAGGCTACGAGGGAGCTGAACAGCAGATATATTTTTCATTAAAAGACTCGTTAATATTGCAGGTTCCTGCTGCAAACCCGCTTTCCTGGCTCTGACTGATCGCTGGAGAGCCACTTCTTCCCCCTCCCTCGCCCAGCGGAGAGGGGTCCCCGAGCCCTGAGCATCCCCTTTTGAACACTGTGTCCCTGCCTCGATGTCCCCAGGAGCCTCTCTGTCTCCCATCAGCATCCCCCCCACACGCACTCGGCGCTGCTATCGGCGGGTAGTGAGAAAGTCCAAGCGCAGGCGCTCCAAACAGGGCGAGCGATACCACGCCATCAACCTGGTGAGCGAAGGTAAATAAGAAACAAATTATCTGGCATTTAAAAAAAAAAAAAAGAAAAACGAGAGCGGTCCCAACTGCACAAGCCCAACGGCTGGTGGTAAAAGGAACTCATTTCCCCCTAATGAGAGATGACTACACTTCGTTAACTCAAACTTTCTCATTAATCACCTTTGCATCGCCTCTGCCTGCCTCATCGCTGTCAGGCCATGATAATATATGAAGAACATTCATTTGTCCCCCAATATCCCACTCAGTAAAGATAGACGGTACTGTGGAAATGGATTTACCCTGACACCCGGCTCCCAGCACAATAAGGCTAATTTAGACATGTCGTTGAGCCAAACCCTTCTTTCTCCTCTCTCCTCCCTTTATTTCATTTTAAAGCCAGCGGGTGCTGGGCTCAGCAATTAGAAGCAACAGGCGGCTGCAGGCAGAACATCGTGGGTTTGAGTGAAGGCTTCTCCTCTCCTGTCTGCTCCTCTGCCCGCGACACCCGGCCGGAGCTGCTCCCCTTGGGTACGAACCCCCGGTGCTCACACCCCGGAGGGGCTGCGCCGGAGCACCCGGTCCCACCGGCACCCGCCCGCGGCGTTTTGGGGCTCCGAGAAGCGGCACAGGAGCCATTGACGTGTGGGGGCATCTCGGTGTTGGGGTCTGGATGCAGGCAATAGCCTCTCTCGGTCCCCCCTCCCCGTGTTGGCTTTGCTGTCCCTCATGTTTCCCAAACATGCTGTATTTTATTGAAATCGTATGCAAAACGCTGCCTCCACCTCCCACGCAGCTGTTTATTTTGCAGCAGGGCTCTGTTTGTTCGAGATTTGCTCTTGCGAGGAGGGGAGGAGGGAGCAGCAGGCAGCTCTGGGAGGGGGTACATGGCTGTGTCCTGCCATTTTTAAAAAATTAAAGGAATGGGAATTAATTAATTCTTAATCAATTAACAGGGACTTCAACGTTGAGAGGTGCCAAATGCAGAAGATAAGAAAAAAAAGGCAAAAATCCCCGGTTGTTGGACACATTTCTTCTGGTAGAAAAGCTTTTTAAGAGACTAAAAAAAAAATTCACGTTCAGATGATTTTTGGAAGAAGGCAGTGAGAAGCAGGCAGAGCTGGCCGGAGCCCGGCAGGGCAGCCCGAGCGGTGCCACCCCCCCACGGGTGCTGCAGCGGGGGCAGCCGCCAGCCTGCCCACGCTTGGTCCTCCAGCCCAGCCTGTCCATCACGGGAGGGACATTCCCTGCGATCAAAGGAGCGGCGCCGGAGCGAGCTGCCCACAGAAGTCCCCAGGGCTTGCCGGCTTGCCGGGAGAGGAAATATCAAACCTGTCTGGAAATCAAACAGCAGAGTCGGAACAGAGGGGAGAAAAGAAAGAAACGACGGGGAAAACGAACCCTAAGCTGACACCCTCTGTAATCGAAAACATCCAACGCGGAGAATTGTCACCCCGCCAGCGTGGGTCGCTCTGGGGACAACACACTTTCTCATCACCCCTCGAGGCTGCAGCGGTGGGCAATGGAAATCCAAAGCGGCTCTGACCCCGGAGCAGCTTCCCCAGCCACCACCAACCATCAGCGAGGGCCCAAAGAGGACAACGGCCACCGCTCTCCAGCTGCAGGTTTCTGGCGACGAGCTCCGAGGCGTGCAGATGCAGCATGCGTAATTAAAAAGCCCGTTTGCTGGGGACGTGAAGGACATCGAGCTCCTGCCGGGAGGAGCGGTGCGGGCAGCCTGTGGGCTCTCCCACCAGCAGCAGCGGCGAGGCGAACAACTCGTTGTGTAAAAAAGAGCCCTCCTGCTGGAAGAAATCTTCCCCGCAGGTACCAAAAAAGCCCTGATGGAACCTGAACCTCATGTTTCAGCCTTATGATGCTGTTCCCTCCGCCACCCAACTGGCAGCAATGAGCAAAGACCCAGGAAACCTCACGGGTAGCCCGGAGCAGCCACCAAATACGCACGGATGAAAACCAGACACACAAAAAAACCCAAAAACCCGAGGATGCAGATTTCATGGCTCACTAATACCTCATTTGAAAGCGTTATATTATCCTGAACATTAATGGAAGCCATCTTAAAAAAAAAAAAAAAAAGGGTGTTAAAATTGGAAACAGGATGCTGTTTCTCTGCTCATCGTTGCAGTGATCTCTTGCTGATCTCCAAGTTGAAGCTGTACTTTAAAAATATTCACATGCGCATGTCAGGCACTGTGGAAGCAGGACCTCTGGCAATTTGCACTTCCATCAATTAAAAAAAACATACAGGAATTAGGAATCACAGGCAGCAGAAAGCATTTTCAGTCCAGCTGGAAAGGCCAAGGCAGGTAGACATAGAAAGTGAGGAAGGAGGAGACCGGGCGCAGGATGGATGCTCGTGTCCCCAGAGGCCCCTCTGTCCCTGTCTGACCAGTTTGGGGCAGGCGTCTCCACAGCGGAGCAATGTGGCATCCCTGGAGCACACAGGGCACGAACGGGGACCTCCTGAAGGCTTCCCAAGCGCACGAAGGAAAAGGATGGGCTCTTTTATAGGTGACCTGGGATTTTCCACCCTGACCTGCCAGCGACGTGCACCGGGAGGGTTTGCTGCCAGGCTGGACCCGAATGCAAGGAGCTGGGTGCGAGGGAGGGGTTCGCAGCCACCGTTCCCAAGCCACCACCACGGCTCCATCCCCACGCGCCCACAGCCACTGCTGGGGGCACGGGCAAGGAGGGAGGACGCACTGTGGGCACCCGTGGGAGCTGGCGCCTCGTCCTCCCCACCCGGCTCCGTCCCAGGCAAGACAGTGGAATTAAGTGCAAGTTATAATTAAGACTGGATGTTTGAAGAGAAACATAATCTCCATTCCGTGGGATTCGCCGGCACAACAGTAATTAACGTCTCATTAACATTCGCCTAATTAAGCAGTTTATGAAAGTGGATAGATTTGCATACGGCTCCACTTCAGCTTCAGTGCATCCAGCTATATCCAGGCACCAGAGTTAACCCTTCCAGGACATTCCCAACTCCCCTCAAGACTTCCCAGCCTCTCCCTGAGAGGCCACGAGCTGCCGTAGCTGCGCATCTCACTGCATGGCCCTAGCCAAAACCAGGTAAAACATCTCCTCTCTGTCACCTCTTTTCAAGACAAAGCCATCCTAAGGCCTTCAAACTTTCTCTGTTGGTTATCGATTTTTAAAACCAACCCTCTGCTGGTTTCAATGCTTTCCTCCAGATCCTCGACACGTTCATCAGAGAAGCAAAAAAGACTTGTAAGAGTTTCTGAAGATGGGGAGAAATGTTTCCTAAAACATTTCATGCTATACGCATTTCCAAATGTTCTTTAATGTTTAAAAACAACGACTTCAAGATTAAAGAGACGCTCCAAATTTCAAACACCAGCTTAAAAGCAGGGTGCAACAAGATGTCTCAGCAGCTTCCAAAAAGGTTTTGACATAGGGACTACATCCACTCTCTTTTAGAGTCTTCCCCTCATTGAGAGGAAAGGAAAACCAGCAAGAGCAGTGGACAGTCCCCAGGCCCCCAGCTGATGTCCCATCCCCCTTGGGAACAGCAAGGACCAGGACCACCATTCCCACATGGATCCTGGGGCAGCGAGGGATGTATAACACAGCCCATCAAACAAGACGCATCCCACATGCAGCCCCTTAGCGATAAGTCACTTGAAGTGCTGGACATAACATTTTCCGCTGTTAATACTGGCTTTCTCTTCTGGTGTTGGATTAGTAAAGCCGCTGCATCCATCATGCACTTAAAAAGACCATGTGCAAACTTCCCTCCCCCCCAGCATCTCCTGGAGGGGGGGGGGGGGGAAATGAGCTCTCTAGTCAGTGGTTAATGCCTGGAGACAAGATGCAACTTTGCAGCAAATACGGTGGGAGAGAAAAATTCATGACACAGCCTTTCATTGAAAATCAATAAAGCCCAGACCTGCCTGTGATATACACACTCAATTTATTCCCTGCTTGGCTTGCTGCATCTTCACCACCAGCCCTCTTGGATCAGTCCAGGTCCTCGCTGGAGGATGCAGTGCCCCTGCCCGGCTCTACCCCTGGGTCACGGCACCAAAGCCACCAGAGCCACGTTAGCGTGCGATTGTCACCTCCCTGAACCTGGCAGTCCTGGGCTCGTGGCCCCATGTCCCTGGCTGGAGCAAGCCGCACTCCCATGGCTGCAATCCAGCACCCACAGCATCCCTCCCCACAGCGTGGCCGGGAGCGGGAGCCCAGCTGTGCCCTCGGGTGGCAAAGGCAATTTCAGAGTTTTCTTCCATCTCACAACAGGTGCCTACAGCTATAGCAAAGTGCCGCGCTGGGCTCCGCCGGGGCCGGGGAAATGCTCCTGATTTGCACTTGAAACACCTCTGTCTTGAAAGCACATCTTAATTTTCTCCTCAGACCAGCAGCCACAAAACCTTCCTGGAAGTGGTGATGGACCCAGCCATCCTTCTGAGCCGAGCTGGGGCATCTTCCAGCCCCTCCTGAGCCCGACCCACGGGACTCCCGTCACTCATCCTGTCCTGCTCCCCCTTCCCCTCCAACGGGGGCTTCGAGACCCCCAAGAAGCACCCAAAATCGCTGCAGATTTAGACGTTAAACTCTGCCTTTAACCTTTTTCTTCCTCCCTCCTCCAAATCTCCCCTTCGATGCAGAAAACGCTCCCAGAAGTCGGGGGGGGGGGTGGGGGGCTGGCCCTGCGCTTTGCCCATCCCCAGTTTAGGGGGGACCCCGAAATGCTGGGAAACCAGAATAGCAGCCACTCCCTTGTGATGCTGGATCTGCATCCCTAGGGCATCCCTCCTGCAGCCAAATCCACATGCGAGCCAGGAGGTCGGCTCAGGGACGCAGGCAGGATGCAGGAGCCACAACCGTTGGGACCACAGGGCAGAGGCAAAGAGCCGCCCCGACGCCAGGGTGAGGGGCTGATGCCAACCCAGCCCCGCAGCGGCTGCCTTTGGCATGGGGCAGGCTGCCCCCAGCTGCGAGCAGAGCAGCCGGGGAAGGCGGGGGGGATTTGGGGAGAGGTGGGTGCCCAGCTGTGCTGGGGGCTTTGCCTTTGCGCCGGGCTCTGCAGGACAGGACAGCCTGACCTACTTTCTCCGGCGGCACAGTCATGCCAGCCACAGCAGAAGCGCGGGGTTTCTTCTCTCCTCCACCACGTACAGATGTCTTCTTATAAACCGGCAGCGAGATTGCGGTGGGGCTGGCCAGGGTCCCCTCCCTGCCACCTTGCCTCCCTCGCCTCCGGCCAGGCTTGCTGCCTTTGAATGGATGCCCTCCTTTCCCTACCCTTCCCCGAAAAATTCACGGCACATCTCAGCCAAGAGGAGGATTTATTGATCGTCTTATCTGTGTCTAATCCCAGCCGGAGCGCCGTGATAAACGAAGCCAGCTAAATAAAATGCCTTCCTGCAAGGTCTCTGTGTCAAGAGGAGCTGGCTACTAGTGGGGTGCAAAGCAGGGAGCAGCCCCCCAGGGACCCCAGACCCACCTGGACAGGGAAGAGCAGCCCACGATGGCAAAGACATTGAAGCGAGGATTAACGCGCCGTGCTGCAAACGCCCATCCGAAGCTGAGGGCAGGGGTTGGGGGGGACGAACCAAACCCAAATCACTCCATCTAATCGATGGTAAGCAGTTTAAACCCTGTTTCTCTGCAGTTCGGGGAGCCCTAATTCCAGGCATGACCTGAATCTCTTTAAAGAGAGAAGGGAGGGGAGGCAGGCAGGCAAGGAGGGGGGAGAGCCAGAAGTGACGAGGATGCTAATTTGTCCCTGTTCCCTCTCTGCCAAACAGCATCTAAGAGAAAAAGCACCTGCTAAAGAGAAGGGACCCCCACGGAGCAGAGATTGCATGGTGCGTGCTCGCAGAAATCCCTATTACCCAGCCTGGACCAAAAACACTCGACGCAAGAGCGAGCAGGATGACAGACGCCGCCGTCTTTGCGAAGAAGAGCCTGGGGTGCACCAGGCACAGAACCAGGCCGCCTCCTCAGCACCGACAAGCCAGCAAAGCGAGCTCCAGCCCACCGCAACGCGAGAAGGGAGCAGGGGAGATGCTCAGCCCAAACGCGGCGCGGCCGTATCCAGGTCAGCCGGTGAGCCTGCCGGAAAGCGCGGGCTTGGGCTATAAAAAGCATGGGTGAGATGCTGGGAGCATCCTAGAGCGGCAAGGAACAGGTCAGGGTGGTCCTGCCCTCTAAGCAAGTGGGGCCAGGGTGGTGAGGGGCTGCAGAGGATGGCACCAGCCACGCAGGACAACAGGCAAGCGCCCTTCTCCCTGGGATTTCCAAAGTAATGATCCATAAGACAGCAGTAAGAGTTACCGCTGGTTTTCCAAAGGGAGATGGGGTGTGAAAGAAGGGGGACAGAGGTTGCCAACAGGGCAGGACTGGCAGCAGGAGAGACGCGGTTTGGCACCCGCAGCCCCGCGCCGAGGAGGAGGAATCGGCATCCCTGGTGCGCGGCACCGAGCGGCAGTGCTCCTTCAGCAGGGAGGTGCCGCGGGGACCCCCAGCCCGGGACCCCCACTCTGTGCGGGAGCAGACATCCAACGTGCACTGAAACGGGGACGAGGCCACTGACCCAATGAGCCTGTCATCCCTGCAAGCCTATTCCTGGACAAGGCACACGCATGTGGCCAAGAGCCTTTCCCTTAGCTGGGCGCAGCCCCAAATCCACTACAGCCAACGGACAGAGGCAGGGCTGCACCGGGCTTTGATCCCAAGCTGTTCCCAGCCTGCTGCCCTCCTGTCACCCCATGCCACAATGTCCTCACTGCCCTCCCAACGAGAATCAAAAATCGACCCCCAACCCCTCCTTGGAGGCCTGAGCTTTGCCAGACCTGGTGCCGAGCACCACAGAGCAAAGAGTTAATGGGTGATGGGGGGAAAAGGCTGGGATGCTCGGTCCTTGCCGTTGACTCACGCAGTCATTTCTCCCTTCAAGCCAGGGGAAAAAAAAAAAAAAAAAAAAATTAAAAAACAAAATTCAGGCAAGCCGTTGAAAAACCAGAGATAAACAGAGAGGAGATGGAGGCAGCTAATGAGGTCCCCGGCCCCGGCAAGAGGTGCGAGGAGAGCGCAGATGCTGCTCCGGCCAGCAGCGATCCCACCCGCCGGGCACAAGGAACACACGAGGGACGGCACTGCCCAGCACAGCCCCGACACGGCTGGCAGGGACCTGCAGGGCAGCTCCGGGGAGCCGTCCCCAGGGTGGCAGAGCAGCCAGCCTCGGGGCCAGGACTCCCGGCAGCCCTTAGGCGGCATCTGTAGAGTCACGTTACCAAAGGGATGGCAGGATACCCTGGCCCCATGGAAACCTCACCGTGCTGCAATGAGCAGGCTGGGATCATTCCCAGATTTCTTTTTCTGCCCCCCCCCCCCCCCCTCCCCCCCCAAATTGTACGAGCTTAACAATGCTGGGCCAGGGAGGAAGCCAGACCCCCTGCATCCCCCTGGCTCAGCCACCCCCTGCCCCAGGGACTGAAAAGGGAGAAAAGCAAAAAAACCCCTTGATTCTTACAGTTAAAACCAAATGTGTCACTTCAGTAACAAATTGGCCTGCCTGACTGGCAGAAATAGCTCTGTTAATATATATATATGGTTGATTGGGGGTTTTTTTGGTTGCCTTTTCCAAATGAGTTCAAGAATAGGGAGATTTTAAAGTCCCTGTGGACAGCGAGTCTTTCTGCTCCCTTCCCTGCACCCAGCAAGGTAATTATCTGCCAGGAGCCTGGCTGTGAGATGGCTGGTTACACCACTAATTATCAAGAATGAGCCAGTCCCCCAGGGCACCCTGGGTCCATCCCCATCCCTCTCTGCCTTCCTCCACCTCCTCCTCCTCCTCACCCTGGGGCGCACAGCAGAAGAGCATCTTGTGTTTAGCATCGCAGCCAGGAGGGCCTTGTCCTCCTCCCTTGGATGCCAGAGGTGCAAAGGTACCCCTGCCCACCCAAGGGACGAGGGACGGAGGACAGAGGGACCCCAGAAACTTATCCGTTGCCAAGAGGTTGCTCCTTGCCATGAGGCTACCTTGGGGATGAGGACACGGTGGAGAGCACCACTTCTGCTGGTACCAAGACACTTAGAAAGTTTGTCATTTAGAGTCTGCTTCAGCCTCTTCTGGGGGGGATGCTTAGGAAGTAGAGGCTTCCCGAGAAGTCTCCTCTTCCCAAAAGGAAAGCAAAATATCTCTGAGCTTGGGGGTATTTAGCTCACAGGAGAGGCAGGGCTGCTTTCCTCACCTGGACTTCTCTCCTTTTCACTCCTCACAAGCTTCCCCGTCTCCTCAACGCCAGCTGCTGCCACCAGGCAAAAGTCACATTTAAAGAAGCCGCCCGCTTTGTTTGCAGAGGGGCACGCCGCGAGTCGCCCAGACGCCAGGGTGACCGCCTGCTGAGCAGCATGGAAGGCAACCACGGGGGAACGCCGGGAAGATGCCACTCTTGCACGTGATGCGCCGGGAGGAGCATCTTTCAGTGCCTGGCCCAGCAGCCGGTGCGGTTTGCGAGGCAGGAGGGAGCTGTCGGAGCCCAGACGCCCCTACGAGAACGGCTTAGAGCTGCCAGGACGTCACGCAGTCGTCCTCCTCGCCGGCAGTAGGGAATAGGATCTCGAGGGAGCGTGCAGATGGATGCGCTCTCCATCCTTGGATCTCAGAGCGCAGACCAGCTCGGTAAGCTGAGGAACTCGGAAGACGGTTCAGGCTCTCCAGATTTACACCCGCCCCTTCCAGATGCTCCAGTGCAAGACCTCCGAGGCCCCCACGACACCAGGAGCAGGGACCTTGGATCTCGAGGGAGCAGCAACAGCAAGAACTGGGGTGTTCTCAGCACTTAAGCTGGGCACCCAGCACAGAAAGCCTCCCAGCTTTCACAGCCCGAAGTTACTTATCCAAAGCTCTACCAGGACTCAGAGAGGAAGCCCCAGCTCGTCACTCCAGGGGCTCCAAGACTTCACTGGACCGTACACACAGGCTGTCCTCCGTCCTACCATCCCTCAGAGATCCCCCTCTCCGGCTGTATATCCCACCCTGACCCAGGGAACCCAGAGCAGGGCCGAAATAGCCCTCAGCCAGCCGGTGCAAGCCCAGGGCTGGTGTGTTCCCAACATCGACCCCTGCCCGCTGCCTGCTTGTTTCAGCTCCCCCAGGAGATGCAAAGGGGATGATGCCAGTCCTGCGTAGCAGGGCTGCCCCACAGAAAGAACTCAGTGGGACACCTCCTGCCATTAACGGGCAGGATCCCAGGCAGCCCTTGGAAGCACCCGAGGTGGGATGAGGACAGGGCTCACTCCCATCTCCCCATCACTGTAAGGAAGACAGCTCTGCCCCCCACTACCCCCCCCTCTATCCTCCAAGGCTCTGGGGCCCCCAAATGTAGGGAGCTGCTCAGAGGCTGCACCACACCGGCTGGACAGGAGGAACAGGCACTCACCCGGACACCGTTCCTGGATAACTCAAGCTCCTCTTCCCATTCCCCCCACTCAACCAAGAGCAAGACAAGCCTGCAAGCAGCCTCAAGGCAAGCCGGCGACCGCTGCTCCACGCTCACCTGTGCTCTGCCCCTCCGGAGAGCGGCTTGGAGCTGCTCAGCCTTTGCAACAAATTCCCCTCCGCAGCAAGACATCAGCCTTTGGGTGCTGCTCGCCCCTTCCGCGCGTTGGCTGCTCTGCCTGCCTTTGGGATTTTTTTTTCCTTCTCCCTCCCCCCTCTTCCTCCCCACCCCCCACCCCACCCCCCCACCCCCCACCCGGAGCATTTTGAATGTGCAGATGCCCCAGCTTCTTAAAATTCAGCCTGGGGGCGTGGGAAGTGTTTTGGAACATGCCCAAGCTGTCTGCTCCGTGCGTGCGTGCTGCTAAAAACGATCCACCTACAGCCCCCATCTCCTGCGCTGCTTGTCAGCGCCGCCGTGCCTTTCCAAAGATAAGCAAGCTTACACACGCAGCCGGGTATCAAAGCACCAGGAGCAATCCCGTCAGGGCCGGGGGGAGAAACTTCTCTGCTCAGAGTCACCAGGCAAACTTTTTATGTAGCAGTGGTGAATGAGCAGGGTGCTGGATGGACAACCGTGGGAACAACGCCCTTGAGCCAGCGCTGCCTCCATCCCCTCCGCATTACAGCCAGGAAAGAGCATCACTGCTGCACAGGTGGAAAACAGATGCAGAAAAACCAATTTACTTGCTATCAAAGGATGCAGCAGCAGGACTGGAGGGCGAATGCAGCCCCCCTCATTATAACAAAGGTTTCGCAGCAGCGGGCTGCGCTATAAACACGTGTTTAGGATACCCAGCTCGGCAGCCCTGCCCAACAGCTGAGCATCCATGTGGTTGCGTGGTCCAAGGGAGCGTAACACATCTCCTCCCAAGCAATTCCCAAGTGCTTTACCAACAAATAAATGAGCTACAGAGATTTAATGACTTAACCTGTAAAACACCGCTGGCAAAGCCCAGCTTGTCTAAGGCAGTAGCGAGCAGCTCTTGTTGGGGCGCCCAACCGAGTTAACGGAGAAACACCAACTTACACCAGCTCAGTATCTGGCCCCAGCAGCCACCATGTTAAAAAAAAAAAAGGGAATATAAACCACTGAGGCTGAGATCTGGTCAGAAGAGGCAGGCTGAGCCCTCCTGCCATGTGCAGGGTATACAATGAAGGCTCCAGGTCCCCGAAGGATGAGGACAGCAGGACCATCTCCAGCCCAACAGCCTGGCTCTGGATTCACAACACAAGCTGTTCAAAATCAGTGACAAGGTTGCTTTTCCCTTTGCTTTTAAATCCCTCTGGCAATCTGGCCTTTAAGTGCTCATCAATCCATTCAGGGCAGTCCCGTCGTCGTCGTCCCCCCAGCATCACTTCTCTGCAAATTTGAGTGAAATTGATATTTTCCTATCAGAAACATGAAATTTCAAACACACAGAATATTGGATTTGAAAACTGACTTTTGTTGGGAAGGTGCCTGTCTCTTTGTTCACAAAAGGGCTCATTTTTCCTGGAAAAGGGCCCAGATTTTGAGTGAAAGATCAATAACATGCAGAAAACGGGTCCTTTTATTCAATTTTGCCACGATACCAAAAAGAAAAGAAAGAATCCAATGCTGAGACTGAATGACTTCAAAATATTTTGCATTTGTTTACCCCATTGCGATGCCGGAGCGTCTATTCAAAAGGAGCTCAATGGGAAGGATGCAGCCTTGGGGACTCTCTTTGAGCATCCCCCTGTCTCCTGCTGGTATCCCACTGGGAACAGCATCCCCAGCACTGCTCCAGCCCAACCCCAGCCCTTTTGGGGGGAATTATTAGAGATTTAACGGCTGCCTCCTCTGCCCTTCCTTGGACGGAGGCCAAGGAGCTCCCCCACCGAAACACTCAAGGATGACCCTCTGCCCACGCTAATTACAGGGAAGGGGGAATCGAAGTTTTATTTCAATTACATTCTGGGTGGGGGGAAGAAAGAAAGAAAAAAAAAAAAAACCCCACCATGAAGACACAGCATTCAAGATGCTGTGCAACAGTCATGACATGCTGCATCCTCCCCGATCCATATGGGGGAAAACTAACACTTTGGCAAATTTATGAAGATGTGTGAAAGTGATTATATTCCTGAAAATATCTCAAGTGGAACGGCCTACCTGGCATATTTTGTTAGTCATGAAACACGCTCCCTCCACCGACTGTAGTTTGT
Source organism: Astur gentilis (assembly GCF_929443795.1). Taxonomy (NCBI): domain Eukaryota; kingdom Metazoa; phylum Chordata; class Aves; order Accipitriformes; family Accipitridae; genus Astur; species Astur gentilis. The sequence continues at coordinate 4,317,397 of NC_064889.1, read as the reverse complement.
GGCTTCCCATCTGCTTAAATACTTTAAATACTGAAACTTTCTTATTTTTTTCAGCTGAAATAGCACGCCGGCAGCAGCAGCATACTGCTGACTCAGGGGCGCGGGATGGGGACGTGCTCGCCACCAGCAAAGGGATGCAGAAGATGCCACGCCAAGAGGGCAAGAGAGCAGAGGATTCGCCACGCGGGTGATAAGTCCTGCTTCTGGCCAAGAAACGCAAGAAGTCAGCTTGTGTTAAGAGCGTCCGGCAAGGGAATGCCAAGTGCAAACCAAAAGAAGAATATTTTGGGTCAAGCGTGGGCATGAAAGGGAAAAGGTTAAAGGAAAGAAATGGCTCTGGTCTGCCATTTTCATTTCATTTTGCCAGAAATAAAAGGCAACGGTTGTACAGCTTACAAGTCCCCACCGCCAAGCCCAGCTTTGAGCGAAAGATGGGGTTTATGGGCGCTTGGTCCAGGGCAGCTGCCACCCTGACACCGCCCCCCCCCCCCCCCCCTCCAATTCCTGCTTTCATGGGGAGCGATGCCCCTTTTGTCCCAGGGGAGCTGGGGAGAAGGTTCCAAGGCACGAGGGCTCACTAAACCCTGAGACACTGCTGCTGGCATCCTCCCGGGGGGGACCCGGCTGCCTCCCCCCCTGCCCTCTCCTTCTCATTAGTTGATAGCTTCTATTTTAAACCCCTGGCTGGAGTCGCTCTGACCACAGCAGCAGGAGGTGGGGTGGGCATGCACGGGGATGCAGCCGGAGCTCAGCACCATGGCAGCACACCGGGAGAAGCAGGCAAGCCCCAGCGAAGGCAGCTGCCTGTGCACACAGGGCTTGGGCAGCAGATGCGAAAGAAATCCAGCCGGGACTCCCTAACTCAAAGGAGACGGCCAAGGGGGAGCCACGGCAGCAGAGGAACATCCCCCCCCAAAACAGCTCGGGCACAAGCCCAATCTCAGCAGGCTTCCCTGAAGGTGTCCTTAGATGTGCTCGAGCATCCTGCACCCCAGGAAAACTCTGGGTATCAGCACCAACCAAGCGGTTAAGCACAAAGGGATAATTTTAAGTCATTTAAGCAGTTTTCTAGTGGTTGCACGAGGCAAAGGCAATTGCGTCCCGCAAAGCGACAGTGCATAGTACTCACGGCGTAGCTACAGTGCAATTACTCTTAGCCTGATTATGGAGAATGATCAAACTAGATGGGAACATCTCGGCCGAATCGCCTCCTCCCCGGGGCGCGTGGGCTGTGCTATAGAAACCCCAGCTATAGATACACATAAAGTAGAGCAGAGACCAGTAGAATATGATGAACGTTTTCCCAAATGGCAGTGCAAAGCTGAATATTAGGTGATTTATGGTGGATTCCCTCCAAGTGAAAATCTCTCCTACCATGGTAGTGGTTTTTTTACAGCTCATTTGGCTTTTCATTTGCTGAACGGCTTTGTGCTGTTTTCCCTTGCAGGATGGGGCCTCATCGTTTGTGTTTTCTTACAGATTTTTTTTTTTTCCTCCTAGAAGAAAACCATCTCTTCTCCTGTTCTCCGTGAGCCTAATTCTGCATCCCCAGCTGGTGTGCAAGAGTACTGGAGTTACTCCCACTTTCCAGGGGGATACATCATGTCAGAGGCAGGGGCTTTTGTTCAAGGTCCAATACCTGGAGGAGGAGTTTCTCCTTCCAAATGGAGATAGTCCCCGGGAGAAATAATCCCACTGGAAATAATCCGGTGCAAAGAGGGTTTACTGCATCTTTTTAAAGGCTCTTTCTTACTGACAATTGATGAGTTCATAGCTACCAATATCCATTAGAGGGTTTATTTTATTTCTTGTTAGAAAATAAAATAAAAAGGCAGAGTCTGAGAAGAGTAAAACCAGCCACAGAGACTGACAGCAGCTGCCTGGCAGACAGTGAGTGAATATGCTCTGACAAGATGAAATGTTTTTTCTTTCATTGAAATCACTCCCTTTCCGAATGACTAATACGCAGCTATCGCACCATGGATATTTCCAGAGTGATGAGATGTTTTTAAAATATCTCACTGTGCCTCAAAATATCTCACTCTGGCTCAATAGATCATCCAAAACACCACCCACGGAAATCATAAATAAATAGATACTATATTGCCGTAAAAGAGCAGACTGGCCAGGGCCAGGGCAGCATCCTTCATCAGCAAGTAAACGAGGCCACTGAACTTCTCACCTCGGCGCACGGCTCCTGCAGCGAGGCTTTTTGGAGATTGAGACACCTTCTCCTCTCCCCAGCACCTTCGCAAATCTGCCCTGTGCAGCCTAGCTCCTCGACGTTACAGACGTCTCCTTGAATGAGCAAATTGGATGTAAGAGGTACAGCGGGTTCCGTGGTACCAGCAACCACCCGCACTCACCAGCACCAGCACGGCGGTCCCCGAGTAGGTGGCTGACAGGATCTGGCCCACAGGGCACCCCTGGAAACCCACATACCCCCTTGGGCATCCCCTCGCCTATGCAACAGCTTCAAACCCCAAGCAGCAGGACCCAGAAACGCTCCAACTTACTCCCTGCCCCATAACATCCAGCGATGCTGCCGAGTCCCCTTTGCACATCGCTCCCCCCGTCGGCAAGCAAAGAGGGTGGGGAAAAAGACACCCACACCCTGGGAACAGCAGGCATTTGGGTGAAGTGCCAGCTGGGGTGCCAGCCCGGCGGCCCCCCACGTCACTTTGCCCTGGCCCCCCCGGTGGCAGGTCCCAGCCTGGCACCGCAGCATCCCGCTTCGGAGCCAGGAAACTCCTGCCCTCCTGATAAAGGCTCCAAGGAATTGTGACAGAGCAGTTGCAAAGCCACCCCTAGGCAGCTGATTTTGTTTTTTACACATCTCAATGCACTCGCTCCGGGCTTAGAGAGAAAAAAAAACAGGAAAAATGGTAACAAGAAGGCACAGAGTGGGGGGACCCATCGGCTGACCTGCCTTGCATGTCCTCCAACCCCGCTGGGTGGGAGAGGGCTTGTGCCAGGCCCCCGTGCAGTCCTCCTCCCTCCAGGGAAAGGACCCGACTCCCAGCCCAGGCTTGGATTTGGGTACAAGGGCAACTCCACTCACTCAGTAGGACAAGCACAACTCCCAGAAAGTCCGAGTGCAGATGTACTTTAAAAGCTCCCTGAATCCCGATGGCTCAGGCAGCTGCAGCCCAGCCCAGCCCTGGCTCGCTCTGCTTTTTCTCTTCCCTAGGAATCAGGCAAAACTTTTTGTCCTGCTGATTGAAGGAAAAGCAAGCAAATCATTTTGAGGAACTGAAAATGGGCTCCTTTGCTTTTCTCAGCAAGATTAAAAAAATTGTTCGCATCACCCAGGCTCTGTTGCTCCCAAGTTGTTTTCCTCTTTAGAGGCATTTACCGAAGTGCGTTTTGAAACTTTGGGAGATGAAGTGGCTCTTTGGAACAGCCGAGTCAAAATATATCCCTCGGAAACCACAGACAGCCTGACGCTTATCTTCTTTATTCCAAAAGGGCTGAAACTACTTGTCCAGCACAGCAGGAATTGGCGGTTTCCCTGGGTTTGGGAAAGGAAACCACCTTGCCCATAGAAATTCAATCCTGGTGCTGACGGGCATGGGGAGCCCAGCATCAGGATGCTGCAGCGATGGAGCATCGACTCCCAACGTCCCTTGCAGAGCTCTGCCAGCCCAGCCAGCCCTAGTCATTCCTGGCAACCTTTGCTTGGCTTTTTCCTCCGATTCCCATTCCTCCCACTGGAAACAGGCAGCACTGGGGGGGGGGGGGGTGTGCTGCAGAGAGATGACAGAGATGCTGCAAAGGGAGGAAGAAGAAAGCCAAGGCCCCGCATTTCCAATGAAGATAGCTCCAACATCTGTCCTCAGCCAGAAATGTATTCACCCGCACAGACACACTCATCAGATGAGGCTCTAAAATATTTACTGCCCAAATATCAATCCTCATAAAGCGAGGCAGCCATTCGGGCTCAGGGAGGGGGAAGGAGATGGGGCGGGTTGTCAATAATGTCATAACCACGGGCAATTTTATGTATCTCTGGAAATGGCCAAGGAACACGTAGTTTGACAGATGTGCAAACGGGTAATGCAGGCTTCCTAGTTATGAGCATGAGGATGTCAAGAGGAATAGATGAGCAGTAATTCAAAGTATATTGGGCTTAGAGAAGTACACGGGCATCGTAATGAATACGGGATGGGCACCGCGGCGGAGGGAGGGCTGGAGAAGGAGGAGTCGGCGCGCTGGTCTGGGAACGCCGCCCCTGCCGATGCCACGGAGTGACCGCGGGGACAGGGGAGCCGGGTGGGTATTTGGTGGGCAAAGCCATGCTGCCGTGGGGTGTTACCGCACCAAGGGACGTGTCTGCCTGTCTCTTGCTTCCTGGGGCTGGACCGACCTCCAGGATGACTTCTCCTTCTTCCTCCTTCCCAACTGCGTCTCTACACAAGCCTCTCCCACCATTGTGCCACCTTTCCTTTCCTCTGCTGGGAAACTCAAGGTTTTGGCCAAATACCTGCATTTTTCACCAAGAACGGTCAAAAGAACCTCACCAAGAAACTAAATTAAGTTAAGTTTCACGTTTAGGCTCAGCAGAACTACTACTTTTTTTTTTTTTTTTGCTGCCGTCTCCAAACGAAAAAACAAGCCCCAACGCCGCGGCAAGGGACGCCACCACCCCCAGTGCCGCCTCCGAGGCACAGGCACTGCTCACACCTATGACTAGTGCCTCGCCCGGCATTTCCCCATCCCACCTCGCCTGTTTTTAAAAAGCAGCATCACACAGCCACCCGCTACACCTCCAGCCGCACGCTGCTGCCTCCAGGCGCACGCTCCTGCCCCAGACCCGCAGATCCCAGCGGCACGGAGGACCATGGAGGCTGGCTGGCTTCCAGCACCAAGCCAAGGTGCTAGAAATAAAGAAAAACCAAATTAAATAGAAATGAACGATGCCGGGACACGCTTCTCCATGGGTCTTTGCTTTGCCAGAGGAGTGCTGCAGCACGTTGCAAGGGGGAGCAATGAGCTGGTCCCAACTGACCTGGCTTAGCCAAGCCCAGGATGGCATGCAAGACTTCTCGGCTCCGCTCTCTTTTCCCCGAGATTCGCCTCCTTCAGCATTTCTGGCAGTGAAATTCCCACTCCCCCACCTCCTGCGGTGCTCTTCAAAAGGATACAGTCATTGGCTTCGGTGGTAGAGCCAAGTTCACCCTTCCTCCCTCTCAAGTCCCCCCTGCAGTTCCCACAGAGAAGTTCATCGTTTTTCCACACCCCAGTACTTTGGCGGGGGGGAGTGGAATTACTCACGAAGGCAAGCAGGCACCCCGCACACCAGCAAACCCCGCAAAGGTGATTTTTCCTGTGGAAAAATCCATGAATCACTGTGAAAGTCAGTCTGGCTTGAACCAAGACACACTGCTCACCATTGTTTATTAAAAAGAATTAATCAGCAATCTTTTTCCTGGCTGGGTCTATGAAATATGACTTATCCCAACCACTCACTAACAGGTTGTGTGCTCTGGGAGCTTTCTCCATGGCTCATGGAGCGCCACAGGGTTTTGTTAGGTCAAATGACCGATGACTGAATAAGCTTGAATCTGAAGGAAATGTTTCCTGCAAGTCTCAGACCTATTTTCACTCCCGGGAGACACTTCTGGCACTATCTGTTCCTGCAGACACGTTGCTCAGTGAATAATCGTGCCGGAGCAAGGGAGCCCTGGGGTGTTGCGGCCCTGGGCAAGGGGTGAGACCGTGAAGAAGAAGGGGCACAGGCGGAGCAGGAGCCTGACACAGAGCACATCTCCTCTGCCTGCCTTAAAAACCACGGGCAGCCACCACGCCAACCAAGCCACATGCAGGCAGGCACCGGGAAGGGCAGGCTGGAGGGACGGGGCAGGCAGGGGCTGGCATTACTCTGCATGGGCACAGCAGTTCTGACCCAATGAGACAACCAAGCGGGAACAACCCCGTAACAAGAGCTTCTTTCCCAAAAGTGTCCTTGCTATAATCTAACTTTTTTCTCTGGGCAGCACCCTCCTGTGCACAGGAGTGCTGCTGTGACACGGGGTAAGAGCAGCAAACTTCAATGCCTACGGTTGCAATAGCAGAAAAGAGAGATAATTGCACTTCTTATGGCAGCAGTAACTTATCTCAGCGAAACTTTTCCTGCTAATGAGGCTGTTCTGGTCTGAAATCCAGCGAGAGTTGAGAGGGCTGGTCCTGCTGCCAGCTCGGGGGTGGGTACAGGCAGAGGGCAGGCAGGCGTGGGAAAAGCAGCCTGGGAAACCACTGCCACGGTCCCAGCCTCATCATTGCTTTGCAGCTTACTGGAGTTTAGTTTTCCAGTGCTAGTACTGTACCAGTGAGCCGGCTTGCATTTATTTCTCCTTAAAAAAAAAATAAAAATCCCACTGTATCAGCTGTTGTCTCCTCTGCCTCCTCTTGCCTTTGGCTACGTGCTGGTTTCAAGGCAACTCCCGGTAAAGCAGCATTTGCCATCCAATCCTGGGCCTCTGCAGAGGATTTTCTGCATCAGTGCCCACATGCTTACAGGTCCCGGGGAGCCCATGGCTGGCACCGCCGGGGGGGGGACTGGGGACAAGCCTCTCTGCCGATGAGCGCCAGCTGCTGAGCGGGTTGTCTGGGCTGCAGCAGCTGGAGGCAGAGGTAGCAATTTGTGTGCTCACCTGGAAAGGCAAACATCCTCCCAACCCTTGCAAAGCTGCTGAGAAACCAGCTTCTGGCTCTTCTCCTAGAAGTTGAGCACCACCATATTTGAGCTACAAGGAGAAGATGCAAAATCCCCTCTCCCTTGGTCCAGGCACACCGTGACGGAGCCAGAGGTGAGCCAGCTCCGCGGGAGAACCAGATTCCAAAGAAATGCTCGGAGGGTGGTGGTTGCAGCCAGCTAAAGGGGCTCCATCTCCCCTTTTGCAGGGACCCACAGGACTATGTCTGCAGCGTGGCTGTGCTCTGGCACCGTCCCTCAGTGCCCAGCGCATCCCAGGGCAGAGCCACCGCTCCCCAGCACCGGCCCCGCTCCTCATCGGCACGCTGGGCACACGCATCCAAGCGGCACGGGGCCGCTCTCCCTGAATTCCATCCGTGTACCCAAGCGGTGGCAGCGGGAAGGCTTGGAAAAGTAGAGCAAGACAAGAGAAAGGGAGGGAGGCCCGAAGCCGCAGCTGAGCGCAGCGCAGCAGCTCAGGCTGCAAAGCCAAGGCTGACGGCATCGCTTTGGTTACCTGCATGACCTTGAAAGCCCGGGATAAGCTGCAAAGATGAGAGCGAAAGCCTCCAGCGGCAGCTCTGCACGCTGCCGGGGACAGGAAAAGTCAGGCAGGGTACAGAGAGGTGGGTGCCATTTGGGATGTGCCACCCCAGCGGTGGACCTCGCCCAGATGGGCCAGGCTGCTTTTACCTCTCTCTCAGCTCCTTCCCCAAAAACACAGCTCACAACCCCGAGCCTTCTTTGCAGGGCACTTAGGCGGGTCTTGGGTTTTGTTCCCACGCGAGTACATGCGTGGGAAGAGGTGAACACCCCACGTCACTCCTCTCAGACCCAGCTCTTGCACAGGGCAGCAGCAGGAGGGGGTAGGCTCCAGCCATGCAGGAGAGGCTGGCAGCACACAAGCAGGCTGCCCAGATCACAGCGTGTGTAGCTTGAGAGCTCAGAATAAATATTTAAAGGTGGAGAGAAAAACAAAACCAAAAAAAAAAAAAAAAACCAAACGCTCCTCTCTGCGAGCAAGTTCTCAGTCTTTGCTCTGGGATTTGAGGCAAAGACAGACAGAAATATGACAAAGGAGACGCGGGTTTCAGCAAATCATGGGCACATCAGAAGCGATGGCTTCCAGATGCCGGCTTTGCTGCAAGATAAATTCCCTCCTAGCCGTATGCCTGACAACCCCGACAGCCCTTGGGGACTGCAAGTCTGCTTTCCCTGCAGACGCATGGGGCTGCAGCGAGCCCACCTCCTTACACCCATCCACCCCAGGGAATACCCAGCCGGTGATGGGAGCCAGGGAGTTACCCAAATCCCTTTCCAAGCTAGTTAAAGCTGGTCCTGATGTGTGTTCCCTCCTTGCCCCGTCCCGCGAGCACGCCCAAGGCGATGGGCTCTGCATCAGGGTGTCGGACGAACGCTCCCAACAAAATCCCCATCCCTACAGCAGAGTTCTGCCAGAGGAACAAACCGCGGCTTGGCTTTCTCGGTGCCTCACGTAAGCGATGGCTGGGGGGAAGGATGGGAGGTGACAGCTCCACTCAGCTCCCAACAGCCTCGTGCTGGGCCATCGCTTGGAGGCGGTGGCCGGAGCAGCCACAGAGAACGGGCTGTTCTGTATGGCAAGGCTGTCCTCAGGTTGCTTTTATTTCCAGAGAGAGCTCATTAGCTCTGGTTGTGCAGGAGTTCGGGGTTTTTTTCCCCTGTTACCAAGAGCCGGAAAACTCCACTGAATAACATCTCTGAGCACAGGTGGAACAAAGACAGAGCGCTGGGGGAGAGCAGCAACAAAACCAGAGATAATCAAAGCTGCTGCTGCAGCCTCACATCGCTTACGATCTCCGTCTGGTTTGGATTTCCCAGCCGGAGCGGTCTCTGCTCGCTCAGCCCCCAGGAGCACCCGGCAGCCTCCTGTGTGCTCCTGGGGCTGTGCCCAGCCCCGCTCACCCCACCGCCCGGGACTGCAGGATTTGTCCAGAGCTGGCTCTGCTCAAAGGGGGAAGGAGCTGCAGAGGTGGGTTTGAGGTGGCAGGGAACCAGATTCAAGGCTCCCTGGGAGCAGCCCACTGAATCGGACGGGATGCCAGGAGCTAAAGGGGCTTGTCCATGCACTAGGCAAGGAGGAAGGCTCTGTCTCTGGCATTGCTACGCGAAGGGTTTAATACAGGCACATCCTACCCAGGGTGGGCACTCAGGGATGCTCCAGCAGCGATGTCCTGCCAGGATCGGTCTGGAGCAGCCACCTCCTTACCGAGCCCTGATGCTCCTCTCCCATCGCTGCACGGTCCAGCACATGCTGCAGGGGCTGCAGCCGAGAAAACACATGCCAAAGGCAGGAGATAAGCCAGCTCCCCAGATATGATCACAAGCCCCATTATCTCCTTAACCCTTATGCGATTCACTTATCCATCCCAGATCTATTTCTCCTTATCTAAATCCTCCTCCTGTTCTTTCCCATCTCTTGCCCCCGTGGTCGCTCTCGGAGCACCGCGGCCTGCCTCCCCAGAAGCGAGAGAGGCTGCAGGAAAGCCTGATGCCCCGGGCTGCCACTCACCACAGCTAATGGGATAGACTCCGATTGACTGGCCCCAGCGATTTAAAGTTAATAAAATGTTAAAAGCAGCCCTATAAATCACCCATCCAGGAAGTGACCTGGACAGGAGGCCTAACAAGTTAGCAGAGGGTTTTATTTAAAAGCCATTTGTCTGAGAAGTGTAACACAAAGAGCCAAATAACTCTTAGGAAAACAGCAGTGCTGGAGCTACCAGGAGGATTAGAGCGGGCTGGATATTTACGGCCGAAGATGTCAGCCTTAGCGGTGCGAACCGGCCCCTGCTTCCCTGGCTGAAGGGCTGGAGCATCCCAGCTGATCCCCGCTCCAGAGGTATGGAATCAGGACAAGCCAGACCCCAGCTCCGACCTACGTTTTTAGCTCGCTGGGGCCACTGCGACCCTCTCGCAGACCTCCCAAAACAGGAGTCTTGTGCCCATGCCCACCCTGCCATAGGCCGATGAAGTTCGCATCTTCTTCCAGGCTCAAGCTCCCCTGCACAGGGGATTACACACATGGAGAAGTCGCGATTCTCCTATGTTGCCGCACGCAGCTGACGCCTCTGTTTGCAAGGAGAAGCTTGAAAACAAGAGGCCCAAAGATCTCAAAACCCAAAACAACCCCAGAAATTGAGTTTCTGGTTTCTAAACCTGATTTCCACTCCTCAGCTGTGAATACCGATTTTGCGCCCATCAGGAGGGCAGTTAGCCCTGCATCAGCCTCAGCTCCAGCTCGCTCCCTGCCAACCAAGCTCTGCTTCTTTAACCTGAAAAAACCCCTACGGCACAGTGCAAAGAACAGACAAGGGTGTTTCACCGGGACGGGGGCTCAGCCCCCTCCCAAACACCCTCCCACAGTCACCCCTCGCTCCCCCACCGCAGGAAGCCTCCAAAACACCCCAAAGGCCTTTTGCAGCGGGAGGAAAGGCGACACATGCTTGGGAAGCCTCTAGAGCGTCGTTAAGAGGCAAATGACAGACAATTATCCTCAGAAGTACATCAGGGAAGCAGAGGCAGTCGCAAGGCACCCGTCCCACCCAAGCCCGGCTCCTTGCAGCAGCCCAGCCTGCCTTCTGAAACTACGACCAAATTCACAGATGGGATAAGGTCTGCAAGCAACAGGGTTACATCGGGAGCTACCCCACCTTCAAAATCACCTTTTAATTGCAAGACAAGGGCATTTCTCATCCCTGAACCCAACGCCTCGCCCTCCCAGCAAGCTGAGGGAACGGTGCCCACCCGGGCAAGGCAGGAGATGCAACGACCCAAGAAATAAGCCAGCTTTCGCTTGCGTTTGCAAACGCCTTGATTTTCACAGACAGAAAGGATGTGGTCCTTACCTTGGGAGGGATAGGAGAGGCTGGGCGCGGGTGCAGCCGGTTCTCCTTGCCGGCGACGGGCACCTTCCTGGGGGAGCGGGGAAGCCTAGCAGGGCCGGGGGGCTGCGGCCGGGGGGCTGCTCCGGTGGCTCTGCGGGTGCTGAGGGCAGCTCATGGCTCCCAGGCGCAGGGGGCTGCGGGTAAGAAGGCACAGGAGACGTCAGAGCGGGAACCTCATCACCCACCGAGCAAACCCAATCCCACAGCAAGTTTGACTTGAAAGAACTGTAAATATTGATATTTGTTTTTCTGTATTGCCCTTATTTCCCCCCCTCCCCATCATCAAGGAAACAAGAGGAGTAGGGGGGGGGACCTGCTTAGTTCTGGACACTAAGCAGATGTGAATACTTGAAGAGGTCCAGCACCGCTTGAGGGGCTCCTGCCAGGTGTAGGGTGATATTTGGGTGCAGTTCCCAGTGGGTGTTACTGTGCTTCCAGCATCACTGGTGGGGAGGGAGAGAAAGCACGAGCTTGCCTGGGCCAGCAGCCCCCCTGCCCGCACTGAGGCACACAGCCAAGAAGATGCAAGGGAAGGACCCCCCCCAGCTCAACGGGCCCAGCTGGGGGTCTCACAGGGCCTGGGGAGCTCTCTCCGCTGCTCCCAAGTCAAGGGGTCCCACTGCCACCTCCGAAATACTAAGAGAAGGTCCTTGACCTGCTGATCTGCGAGCCCTCCTCGCGACTTCGGTGCTGAAAGAGAAGCGAGACCCTTTCCCAATGGAGGAGGTGGCACCTTCACTCCTCCTCTAACCAGCTTCACCTTCGCCTGCAGCACTACCCTCTCCAGCACGGGTTTGATTTAATACATTTATTTAGCAGCGAGGTCCCCAAGGCAGACCTTACATCCTTTTTTGCGTCTCAAACAGTTTTGAGCAGTCAATGTTTAACAAATTAATAATAGAGTGATGGCGCCTTAAAAAATAGACTCTCCCATCCTCAGAAAAGGAGCCGTGTCTACCAATTACTCCGAAGGGCACCGCTTTAGACCTTGCTGAGCAAATGGCATTTAGCCGCAGCCACCTTTTAATGGGAATGATGTGATCCTGCAAGGGCTGCAGTCAAGTGTATCCCATCTTAAGATATCCCCACGCTGCACAGTGAGAGGGCAGGGAGGAGGAGGAGGGATGGAAGCAAATGCTGTTAGCTCGGGTATTTTTTTAGCAGCCATCCCCAACCTGAGGTCTGACATCCTATCCCAAGTTGCCAGTTACGCTCAGCATCTCTCGGTCATAGAAAGTATTCGCAAGGTTTGCGGCGGAGGCTGGCAAATATTTGCCAAGGATTCTTCCAAATCTCCGAGCCCGCCATGCGCTTGCTGCAAATTTGTTTGCTGATCGTGGTCCTTGCGCTAATTTGCAAACGGAGAGCAAAGAGCAAGAAAGCGAGTGAGGACGATCCCCTATCCCACAGGGAAGACAACTCCACCGACCCTAATGAGGGCTCGGTGATTAACACCTGCAGCACTGGAGCACAGGGGGGGTCTAACACCCAGATCTTGATGCCGATTGTGGCCAAGGCAAGTGATCTGTCAGCGAAGGCAGCACCAGGGAATGGAAGGATGCTGCCGGGGATGGCGATAGCTGCATGTCAGCAGCACCTTCGGGGTACACGGATGGCGATTTCCCCAATCCCAGCTCCCTGCGCGAGCATGTTGCAAAGGGGTGGTGGGAAAGCACCCTTTCCCCTTCCCCACTCCCCCAGCTCACTCCCCAAAGAGATTCCCACCAGAGTCTTTCCCCCCCGCCCCCGGCTTTGCCGCTGATCTTGGCACCTTAGCAAGCTCCAGCACAGGCCGAGCACTCTGCTAATTAGCTGTGCTAATTAATCACAGTTTCCATTGTTTATTCTTTTGTTCTCGCACAAACACCGGCACTGCCCGGCGTGGCAAGCTGCCGTGGCATTCACCAAGCGCCAGCGTGGCTGCAAAACAAAACTAGTGGAGCTGGACCTGGAGAACTGGGGGGGGGCACTGACCACCTGAGGCTGCTGCCACCACCGCGGGGGGCACGGAGCGGGTCGGAGCACACGTGCCACCGTCCCAAGTCCCACCTGTGGCCACCAGCACCGCAGCCTGGTCTTCTGCTCTCCAGCCCTGGGGATGGCAAGCTGGCTGTCCCTCCAGCAGATCCCAGCCCCCCCACCAGGGAGACACCCCACGCTCGCTCCCAGCAGCGGGCACCGCAGCCGGAGCTGACACACAGCCATCCGCCTCCCCCCGGCTAATCCCCCCCGCACGCCGAAATCCTGCCTTTGTGTTCGCCGGATCCACTGCCCAAGCATTAGGCACCCCCAATCCCAACCTAATCTCTAGAAAGCTCTTTTGCCCAGGGCGGGGGCAGCGGGGGGGGGGGGGGGGTGTCTCCTTCCCCACGGCAGCCCTGGTACCCTGGAGGCACGGGGGGCAGGAGGACACCCCAGCTTTGGCTCCTCGCCGGTGCTGCCAGGCTGTGCTGGGGATGAACCTGACAGACCATTACCTCTCCACTCGCTCCCTTTTGTCAGGACTGTTTTTTAACTAGGTATTTTTTTTGGGGAAAAAAAAAAAGACACGAAGGGGAGAGAAAAGAACTGTTAGTCCAAGGGAGCCTGTGTTGTTAAATACAGAGAAATCCAAGTCTGGAGTCCAACAGAGGCCAAGGTTTCCAGGCTTTGACACAGCCGACAAGCTGGAGCACAATGAGAAAATACGTGCACAGAAATAGCCAGGCAGGATAAAGGATTTACTGCCTCTTTCACAGAAAAGAAAAGAATAAGCTTAAACACTCCATTTAGGAGCGTTAAAAAAAAAAAAATAGATCTGCAGGAAGAATATTTGAGCAGCAGGATTATCAGGAGGTGAAGAAAAAACAAACCCTGCCTGTCCTGGGTGCAGGAGGGGATGGTGCTACAGCGGAGCAGCAGCATCCCCAGAGAACTTCTCACCGGGCCTCCCCTAATCCCCCAGCAGCATCTTGCAGCAAGCATACAGACAACATGCCAGGTCTCACCTCAGATCCACGTCGTCTGTCCCCTCCTGCCCTACACTGAGCCAGGACATCCTGGTGAGCCCGCATGCCAGCACATCCATGCACCCTCCTCCTCACCCAAATCCCTCTCCAGGGTCCGCTGCCCCGGTGCCACCCGCCCCAGCTAATGAGGCTGGGGCTCCCTGGTTCTCAGACAGGCTTTTCTGTGATGGGAAGGCTCCAGGCGCTTGGCTGCCCTCCATTTCATAAGGAAATCATCTCAGATGACCCCCATGAGGCCATGGCTGAGGAGGCCTGATGGCTGGAGAGCCAGGGGCTTCAGGGAACAGCTCCGTCCCACCATCTCCCCCGGTTTGTCCTTGTTGAAAAGGAAAGTTCTGAGTTCCCTGAAAGTTTCCTCCAACTCGTGATGAAAAAGAAACTCTCTGGAGGAAGAGACAGGAACCCAGTTTCTCTGATGAAAGTATTGCAGTAGGATTTTTTTTTTTTTTCTTTTGAGTAGCATCAGCCAGAACAGAGCGTTGTAACCAGCCAGGCAGAAGGTCTTACCCAATCCATGGCAGGAGACCAAGTCTCCCAGCTGGAGACTAGGACAGAACCTGGTCCTGCTGAGAACCAAGGTAAAAGCCAAAGCCACCATATCTGGGCTGAAACAATGCAAGATTCACAAACCCACTCAGCCCCCAGCCTGGAAGTGCCAGAGCAGCTCAGACCGTATTTCTGAAACTGCGAGGTGGCCGCGAGCTGCTGGTGGGTCATTTAGTCCATTCCCCCTTGGAGAACAGGGATTCACTGTGCCTAAAGTGTGCCCAATGGCTACAGTCAAGCCTGGCCTTCAACATCTCCAGCAAAGCCAACCCTACAACCTTCCTTGGCAGCCTATCCACAGCTTAATTGCCCTGATAGTTATGAATTGAGAAGGTCTTTTTTTGTAAAAAGCAGCTGATTTCTCAGCAGCAACAAATACTTGGGAAAGCTTTTTCTCTGGCAAACTCTATTGTTCATCTCTTTCACATAAAATGTTCCTAATGAAGAGGGAAAGAAGGATCTTGGCTTCTTTCAAAACAATCTGAAATATTATATTAAAAACATGCACTGAGTGTTGACATATTTAGTGCGTTGCTTTATAAAGCAAATTGCCCGAGCTTATTCAGAGCTTGACACCATTAAGACAGCACATAACTATGTGACTGGGAGGATACCGCTGCAAGAAGTCCTGTTTGGGGGGGAGGTACAGCTTGGAGCAGCCAGACGGCCCTGACCCCAGCTTCGGTGGGAGCTGAAAGCCACCAGCCCCATCCAGCCCCCAAAGGGAGGGATGTACAAGCACCACTCAACACGCCAACGTGAGGAGTGCAGCAGGTTTCAGACCCGTGAATCCTCCCCGCCTGAACCCTGAGCTCCTCATCTAGGCATCTCCAAAGGTCTGAGGCTGGGAGGACACGGTACGTACCCCACCAGGCTCTCCCAGCGATGGGCACCCGTGTTGTGGGAGAAAACCGCGGTATTCCCCTCACCACACCAAGCCCAACCCCTTGGAAAAGGGCAGGAATTCTCAGTTCAGTAGGTTTTTCAAGCTGGAGGCATCTGGGTTTCTCTCCATTTAAAAGGAGAAAGGAGACAACCCACCCTCAGTGCGAACACACGAAAAGCCAAGCGCTAGAATGGCCAAAACCCTACAATTTCTGCCCAAACTTCGAGTGAAAACACATTCGGCAACACAACCTCCAGAGCCACCAGACCTCAGCCTTTCCCGCTGCAGGCACGACGTCCAGCCCCCGATCAGGCAGCTGACTGCAGAGACCGGCTGGCTTGTTTTCCCTGCCTGGCATACGCGGGGTCCCTACAGAGCATCCGTCCTCTCCCCAGGCATCTTTGAAGGGCTCCGGGCTCCGCTGCAACAGGATTTTCCAGACATTAAACTGATGCTCAGAAAACAAACAGACATAGGAAAAGCTTTCATTACAAGGCTGGTTTGCGTCCAAGTGCAGCCCAGGGGCCAGGCTAAGATAGGCAATGGCGCCTTAGCAGCCTCTCGCCGGAGGCCGGCGTGACTCTCTGCGGACTCATCATCCGTGGCAGATCCATGTTCATTTTGCAGGATCAGGGGCAGGAGAAATGAGCAGGTTTTCTGGCACATTGGCTCTCCTCCAAGGACAAAAAGTTTTGATGCTGACAAAGCCACTGCACCCTGTCCTGCCGGGAGGGTGCCCAACCAAGACATTTGGGTGCTTCCAGAGACCCTGCTGGCCTCGGCAAGGGCATCCCAAGGGTGACCAGCATCCTCCCTCCAGCACAGCAAGCACAGGGAAAGGAAGAGAGGGAACCTCCAAATGCTGCCGTGAAAACGTCAGCACCGAGAACTTGGTAGGATTTCCTTTACCGTCTTCCCTTCCGAACAACCTGCTGTACCGTTAATTACCCAGGTGTGGGAAGTCACATTTCAGGTGGGCACCATCAGCGACGGAGGGGCAGACACTCCTCCACGCGGCCGAGTCCCCTCCTGCCAAAGCCCTTGGCTTTCAGACACACAGCAGATTTCGTTCCTTTTGCGGTCAAACTGAGCTTCGGGCAGGCAGCATCCTGCACCCGTCACCTACCAGCCCCCTGACACTTGCGAGGGCGGTGGTCTTGGGGACAATCCGGACCCCCTCGGGTTTATCGGCACCAGCAAGCAGGCAGGCTCCCTGTGGCACGATCCACTGAGCGAGAGGCATCGCAACAGATCAGAGGGACCCGGGGCTCCTCCTTATTTATATTCCCCTCCAGCCGCAGCCTTCGACATGGCTGAGGAAGGCGAGGCAAGACAAGGCCTACAGAGAACGCCTAAAGATTATTTCTCTCAGATTCCAATTTATTTTCCATCATTAACGCTTTTGAAAGCCCAGCATGTCCTGCACACAGGAAGAGCATGTTAAACACGCGGGCAGCGGAGCTGCAAAACCGAGACGAGCACGTGCCTGGCACAGGTACCCAGCCAGCTGGGGAAACGTGGCATCAGCAGGCACCCTGCTAGCAGCATGGCCAAGGGAAGGGCTTTGGTGCCAGTGAGCATCACCCTCACTCAGCAGAAGCTGAAATAGAAGGTAGTTATCCCCCATAGAGAGATCCCTCACCACGTGCCCGCTTGAGCCTCTTCCCACAGCCCTGGAAAAGCAAGAGCATTATCCCAGAAAGCAGAGGTACCGCAAGCCGAGGTGATGAGCATCGCACGGCAGCAGAGAGAACGCAGGACTGGGGGAGAGCAACCTGCGTGAAGGATGAGAGGAGCTGGAGCCTTCCATAATGTAGAGAAAATTGCTTTCGCCAACTATCTGCAGTTTTAAAGCAATTACATTTGGGGGGGGGGAAGCCGAGAGCACGTCTGAGTGCTGCACACATGGTGTGTGTGTTTTAAAACGCAAGAACCGAGTAAGGGGAAAAAAAAAAAAAAATAGAAAAAGAAAATGCCTTTTAAAAAAATTATTTGATGCAGTAGGTACCGAGAGGATAAAATATTTATAACTCAGGGAGGGGATGGATCCTAGAGGCAGCCAGACATGCCAGCAATGGGACAACAGAGATCTCAGAAGAGGAGCCTGGGCAGCGCACTCCCACTGATAGTCCCCTTCCCCCTGAGCCTGGGAAATCCTCCTCGGGAAGCTCTGACAACGCAGCGGCCGAGCTCTGCCTGGCCCAGCAGAAATAGGGCTCGCCCTAAATAAAACACCATTTGCCCTCCACTTCAGCTGCTTCCGCAGGAAGGACAGTAACAAGCAAGAGCTGCTGCAGTGCCGGCATCAGGGTCAGGTCTCGGTGGGCTTAAACACCCTTGGGAACATGCTGCCCTCAGATGAAGTACGGAGCTGCCTTAATACTTCCATTTATAGACCTGCAGGCTGACCCAAAACCCGGTAAGCGCCCCAGCACCTACCAGTTAAAGCCTTTCCAGGACCAGATTTAGACTGGGAGGCAACAGCTTTATTTCGCCATCGATGAGAAGCTCCTTCAAGCTATAAGAAATACTTCTGGTCTCCTTCCCTGACAAGCCGCCACCCTTCGCCACCGTTTTCCCCCTCTAATCTGCTGGAATTAGGAAGGATCCCAGGCCATAAGCACATCTTCTCTAATTACCGAGGTGGCAGGGGCCGAGCTGCCCCGATCCCTGGAGCCACTGCACTGACTGCTGCCGGCACTGCTTAGACATCCAATTTATCAGGCGGATGCCCCTTTCGCTTTCTAGCCACGCATCGTCCCCTTGTCTTTATCTGCTCCGGGGACAGGTGCGGGAAGCGGAGAAGTGGCATCCGCAGCTGCTGGTGACAGAGCCCCTTTTCAAAGGATGCTGTTCCGCTGTTATTACCAACTCTCGCCAAGTGGAATTGAGACATGAAGTAGATTTGTGCCCAAGATAATGGCGTTTATTAGACAAGCTATTGAGGAGAAAACAAAAGCTAACAGTGGAGAGCCACTAAGAGCAATGCTTAAAGAGAATCCATCAAGAATACAAAGAGGAGCAGTGTTAATAGTTGGTGCTTCCCGTCAATGATTAGAAACCCTGAGCAGTCCCTTAACGACACTGGCAGAGTGAAGGTTAGTGTCAGCCAGCAAGAGGTGACAAACAGCACAAAGGTGTCCGCACCCTCGAACAAAGCAGCATTCAACCCCTTCCTTCAGGGTCAGATGCGTCTGAGCATCTCTGCCCCCGGCTGCCAGCCCCCAACTCGCTCACCACCCTTCTCCTTGCCTATATGAGCATCATACGATACCTATACCATACGCTCCTACCACACACAGAGCTGCCACCCTCCAGAGCAAGGATCCCAGGATGGCTGCTCCAGCCCCTGTTGCTGCATCCCATGGCCTGACCACGGCAGGACGGGGAGGGAAGGAGAATTTAGTCATTGCATCCCCCTGGAGTGACCGGGGCACGCACTTCTGATAAATCCAGAATTGCCTTCCCATGGCGAATGCCTTGAAAACTCATGGACCCACCTAGATTTTCCTACTGGAGACCATGCCCTTCTCTCCTCACTTAAGGAGACACATTTCTGCAAAATCTTTCAATAAAAAACTCATTTTTAATGGGAAAAAAAAGTCTTCCACAGGATCTTCCCTTGCATGCTGGTTCACCACCAGCCAGCCCGAGCCCGCAGTGAGATTAGCTGGGGCCTGGCACGGTGCTCACACTCTGAGCCACAGCAGAGATCTTTGGGATAAACACAGCAGAGACCACAGCTACTAAACTACTGTTCATCTGGGTCCTTGGTGATTTCTTCTTTCAAATTCCCAGCCCGGGCAAACAACATAGGAAGCCCCCGAATCCCCAGCCTCAAGGCCAGCCCACGGGGATAGCTGCTTTCACACCCAGACCTCTTCATCCCGACCCTCCTCTCCCTCTCTGGGAGGATGCTCAAGGACCGGGCTGGGGCAAGAGCCAGTGGCACAAGGTGACACGGAGGAGAGCGAGCCCAGGAGGGAGCACGAGGGCATCCCTGCAGCCCAGCAGCTCCTGAGAAATTTATTGTTTGTGACACGTTGTCAAAGTGAGATGCGCCTCATTAGTCAGAGCCGAAGCAAATGAGAGGGCTCCTTAGCCAATTAAAAAATAAATAAATAAATCAGGGATGCTCTACAGGGCTCACCACCTGCCCTTCAGCCCCGCTGGCAAGTGGGAAACCAAGGCAAGATGTAACACAGATCCGAGTCACGGCTTCTCGCCTTCACCAAGATGGCAAATTCCCTCTTTCCAGCAAGCGGCAGCAGCTGGGAGCAGCCAGCAACCATCACGCAGCCAGCAACCATCGCACAACCAGGCTGGATCTGGCACAGCCAGCTGGAAAAACACAGAGCTTGAGGAGCCACACCTGACACTTGGAGAGTTTGAAACTGAGAGGTTTCGTTTCACAGCTCCTGCAGCATTTTGTTTCCCAACTCTTCAAGCAGAGCTCGTTGACTCTCCTGAGCGGCATTCTCTGCTAAAAAAAATAATAATCTATTTTTAAAAGCTTTTCTTTTTTAAATGACGTGGTTTTCCTTTGTGGGTTAAGATGAGCTGGCACATGCCTTTCCTCGTTGGTTTTTCTTTGTTTTTTCCTCCAAGATTTATCAGCCTTCGGTGCAGAGGGCACTACAACTCTTCTCCAGCTTGGCAGCGATGCTGATCCTCCAGATTTTTACACCGCCCTCCTCCACCCCAGCCTCCTTACACCATCGGGGAGCCCCTGGCCCTCGGCAGCCCAGGATAACCAAATCCCAGAGCCCCCCAACATGGGGCAGGCTGCTTGATAAGGGGTGCTCACGGGCAGCTCTCCCCGGTTGCACAGCAAAACCTCCCAACGCTTGCGGGAGGGGAAAGCCAAACACAGGCAAAACAGGCAGAGGGACCGCTTTGATGCCAGCGGGCACCTGCGGGCAGAACATCGGCTTCCCCGTCACACGCCAGCTTGAAATTTCACAAGCGCACAGACGCACCTGCTAGCAGAGAACACCCCCAGCTCGCCGCTTTCCAAACGGGCGCCAGAGGAACCGGGGAACCGAAGACGGAGCCACGGACGCCGGGCGAATCAGTCGGGTCCAGCACCACGAGAAGAGCCAAAAACGCCCTGGGTGCCATCGCCCAGGAGCTGACCCCTGCCCAGGGCTAGCAGGGGACAACCCTGTTCCCACCACAGCGGGGGGGGGGGGGGGGCAAATCGCCATGGGACAGAGCGGCAGCTGGGGAGCAGGGTCTGCAGGGTCAAGGCAGGGTTTTCATCGGAGCACTGCCCCGTGGCCGCCAGCCCGTCCCCTTGGGCACGCAGATGCTCGCCTTGCCCTCCTCTCCTCGCCCCTGCCCCTGGCCCAGCACAAGGCAGGCTGAGCCCAACCCAGGCCAGCAGCGTTTTCCTAAATTAAACAATAAACAAGGAGCCATTGCAGATTTCCCTTACACTGCAGTTCCTTATTAATCCCCACAGTAAACACCAAGGGGAAGGAAAAAGAAAAAAAAAAAAAAAAAAACAAACCAAACCAAAACAATTAACCTAAGAGGGATGCTTTCTGTTTAAAGATACAAATGGATGCTAAAAGCAGACAAAGGAGCCAAGCAAATGCAAGGCAGACAGAGAGGGGAGCAGCCCACGGGCCCTGGCAAAGGAGGGAAGAGCGGCAGGGCTCGTGCTGGCCGTGCCTGGGAGCCTCTAACACACGGGAGCCATCGCCGGCGCGGGAAGGCAACCTGCAGGGCAGCTCGGGCTGCACAATCCTACACCCCTTGCCGGGTCTGTCACCCCGGCAAGGGTTTCCTGAGGAGCGGGGGTACCCCCTCACCACCCCCATATACGCCCTGGCCTGGACCCGCCGTCTCCTCCCAGCAGGTCCCCGAGGCCGAGCAGGTTGATGGCTCCCACGGAGGGAGTGGGGTGCAGCACGCCAGGCTCCGGGGGGAACGGTCAGGCAGCAAAAAATGCAATTACTGGCCTGGAAAAGGGCCAGGGCGCTGGAACTAACCCCCTGCGCCCAGTGAGTAATGCTGCACGAGGACGGTTTAATGAGAAATGCCCATTTGAAGCTTAACGGCTCTCACCGGCAGATTCCCCCCTCTCTTCCCACTGTAGCTGCTTCCCAGACAGTGCACCCAGCTAATTAATTACAGAGCACAATCCAATCAGTCAGGCCATCCTATTGCAGTTAAAGGCGTTTAAGAGATAATGCCATGAAACTCCAGATGGACCGGCCTGACCCCTGCCTCCGACACCACTGGGGTACTCGGGAGCTGCCGCTACTCCGGCCAACATCCCAGATCCAAACACACCCAAAAAAAACCCCTTCAGGTGCTTGCAATGCTCCCTCCCCGTGCACTGGGTTTCTGAGCCCCTGCCGATTTTAATGAGACCTGTGCTGTTCTCTTCCTACTCGCCGCTGCCTGCAGAGTACGCACCAGCCTCGCTCAACACAAGCGCAGGTTAGGGAGATGCCACCTGCCCTAATTCTGCCTGCTCTGAGTTTGCTCTCAGCACGGCAGAAGGACAAATTCGAAGGCCACATGCCAGCCTGTCTTCTCCCCACCGCTGCCAACCTGCACCCCACATACGGTCAGCTGTGGCGGAGAGGCTGCCTCGAGGTGTCGTGGACCACCGATGTTGATACACCAGACCAGCCTGGTCTCTTCCCACCTCGCCGTACGGCTCCGCTCCGCTTCCCCGCTGCTCCCTCCCCAGTACCGAGAGGTGATGGCCGCTGCTTAGCTGCAGAGACCAGCCTCGCTGGAGATGGGCTTTGCTCTCAAGTTGAGGTAGGAGAGCGGCTAAAGCGACGGGATGCTGGACAACCGGCCCCTTTACGGTTATTACTGTTGGCATTGATGTGCTGATCTCCCTATGGGATGTTCTCAGCTTTGCAGGGAGACGGTTTAAATCTCCTCCCTGGGCTGAAAGTGTGGGAGTTCAACCAAAAACTGAAGTGCCGAGGTGGGAGAAGTTATCGGACCCCTTTGGCAAAGGTGGGGGCTTGCGTTAGCTCACCCCATTTGGTCCTGAATCAGCCACTGTCCCTCCTACCGCCCCTGGCAAGAGGTTCCTTCAGCGGGTGCCCTTGGTACCTCAGGCAGTCTTTTTTTCTCAATCACACCCATCTGAGGCCAAATCCTGGCCATGTACAGCTGGGAGCCCTGCCGGTTCCCAAGCCACTCACTGCAATGGTATCAAAGAAAATACCCGTGGCGCCAGATCCTGAGCGTCCCCGCAAAGACTCGGTGTGGTTACGTTGCTTTTTGCCGGCTGAGCTCCCAGCCGCCTTATGTTTGATGATGAAAGTGGCTGATTCTGTGATTTACTGATCCTACCCTTGGTTAATTTTGCCTACCCGGGGTGAGGATAAGCTCTTGGATTTGCAAACGTTTTGAGGATTGTGGTTTTAATTATTTTCTTTTTTTTCCCCCTTTATTGCGTGTGCGTGCATCAACAGCTCTTACGCCTTGATCCAAAGCCCAAAGTCAAGGCGGGGGATATACATCAAGTCTAAATATGCTCCTGTCACAGGTAGCATCAAAAGCTTGTTGCAGTTGAAATGAGCGAGGGTTCTGCTCTCACTTGGTCCAGCCCATCTCACGGCAGCGTGGCCTCCAAGGAGAAGTGCAGAAGAGTCTCTGCTCCTCAGTCACACCTCCAAAATGCCTTTGTCAGAGACTCGTGGACAGCTAACTACAGCAAGGAATGGAAAGCCTCTTCTCAGAGCTCTCCTCAGCCAAGCCACCCCTGGCCAGATACCCGGCTGTCCTGCATCAGGACCAGTACCATGCAGGCCACACTGGTCAGCACCAGGAGCATCGACAAGGTTTGCACCCAAACAACAACCTACAAGTTTCACTAATGCAAATTTGCAAAGGAGAGATGCGACTCTGGCAGGACCGGAGAACGGCTGCGAGCAAACAGCAGCATTCACTGAGCGCAATGGAAAGGGGATGGCACTGAGATGACGTCTAATAACCGGGTCTTCCTGAAAACACCGTATCTGCGCATCTACAAAACTCACCGTCTTACAAGGACATTTACTGAACGTCTCCTTACAGTGTCAGCAACAGACGCCAGCGATTAGCAAGAGGAGCCAGAACCGATGGTGGTCAGTACGGATTTATAAGCTGACTCTTGGTCAGTACAGGACCAAGCCCAGACCTCCAACGCCAGCTGCTGTTCCATGCTGGTGGGAGCTGCACGAGGGCTGGCTTGTTCTACTCAGCACTGAAGTGAAGTACAGCTAAGTCATTATCTTGGACCCTGAAATGATAGTCATTATCTTGGACCCTAAAACAAGGAACATCACTACAACAGCACAACACCACAGGTTCACCCAGAAAAGCAGCGGCACCGGCTCCTCATATCCACATCCCCTCCAACGAGCCAGCAGGGATGGGGCGCACCATTTCTTTAAAACATCTGCCCCACACACACCCCCCCCCGGGAAGGCTAAGGAACGAGGACGCCGAAGAGCTCAGCACATCTGGATGAACAATAAAATAAAATATGACGTCCTTCTTCCTCCCACTGGTGTGTCCCAGACCAACACATTATAGGGTCCGGCCGCAGAGAGGCCTCGTTTTGTGGTGGTGATACGGCCCCAGTGGGACGCCACAGCTGGAGGGCTGTATGGGGGAGCTTCTGCCCGCTGATCCCAATCCAGCTCCAGGGGCCAACGAGCATGGCACAGGCAGGACGGGAGGCGAGGAGACAGATGCTCCATACATCCCAGCTCCGCAGCCCTGGCAGGGCGGGGACATCCCCGTGGGCGCCGAGCTCCCCTGCCGCAGCCGTTTGGAGAGGGAAGAGGCTTTTCCCCCCGGAGTCGGAGAACCGAAACTCTTCGAATGCTTATCTTGAGAGCTCCTGTAAAGCGTTTCAGAGATTTTGGCAGGAGGAAGGAGGAGAAGCTGTTTGATAAACCCTGAGGCCATCCCACCTTACACGCCTAGAAGACAGCTCCGGAGTGCCCTGGTTCTGGAGGTAATTCCCTCATTCTCGGCTCCCCGGATACCCCATAAAACAGGGCACGTCTCCTGACGGCCCCGCAAGGACTCCCTTGGGAACCGACTGAAAAGATGAGCAGAAATGAAGCGATGCTGGAAAAGCATCAGCCCCTCAGAGAACGGCATCGACTTGAGGTTGCGCTAGCAGCCCAGAGCACCCGCTCTGTACCAAGCCCCCAACGCAACACACCGGGGAAAGTTCTTAGCCTTCAGCATCCGTCTTCCCTTTGCCACAGCTGTAGCACCAGGATCACTGCTGGAGCCTGCACCGTCCCATTTTCTGTACCCTGATACGAACCCTTCCTAGGACCCGCCAATTAAACCACTGAACTGTTCTCAGCTCAGCCTCCCATGCATGAAAACGTCCTGTTATTTCACACCTGCCAAGAGCTGCGTCCCAGCAGATTTATCTTGAACTGACACTCGAGGATAATTAAACCCTTCTCTCTCCTCTGTTAGCAGTGCAGCAGATAAAAGGAGAGCCCTGGGGCCCTCCGGCTGCTGTTGCGGTGGGTTGCTCCTGTACAAGTCGAGGAACACGAGACGAGACTCAGTTTCTCAACGGAGACATGGTCGGGGCGGCTGTGGGACAGCTTTGCATTTTGCCCTAATTTGGCGGGGGAAGCCGAGCGAGATGCGAGAGGCTTGCAGGCAGCTTCCCTAGCAGGGCAGATCATCTGATGAACGAAGAGCTGGAAATCTAAATGTCTGGGATCGAATCGAACCCCCCTCGTTTCTAAACCTGGGGGTATCCTCCGTCATCGAGTCGTTGGTCCCTAGAGGTCCGGCCACGATGGTCCAGGTGCCCTTCTCATCTCCTCTAGCTCTAGCCCAAGCTGCCCAAGGCAGGGACCGGCTCCCATGGCACGCACCGCTCTACCAGTAGCGCCGGGTGCCAGGCGCCCCAGACTCGGCCCAAAGTTGGCCGGTTTCGGGGAGCGGGCGGCAAGGCGGGCAAGCAGCCGGCCTGCCGGCAGCAGGCAGCCCCACGCCAAGCTCTGCCCGTCTCCCGCGCTCGCTGCCTGAGGTTACTGGATGCATCGAACCTCAAAGCCGAGCTTCGATCGCGGCGGTTTTGAGGTTGGCGTTGAGCATCTGCCGTCGCTCCGGCTTGGGCCTCCGGCGGCGGGGCCGAGAGCCCGGTGACCCCCAGTTTCCCTACCTACCCCAAATCAGCCCTTCGCACCGGAGGGGTGGTAGTGGGTGGTGGTGGTGGGTGGGGGGACACCCCCTTCCCTCACCCCAACCCCTTTGCTTGGGAGCCGGGTACCACTTTGCTGAGCGACTCCCCGACAAGCCGCAGGTCCCCCCCCCCCGGGGAGGCAGGGACAGGTGGCAGGTTGCCACCCGTGGCTACCCCCTCCCCAGCCCCGCTCGCCCCCCCCCCCCCCCCCCCCCCCCCCCCCCGCCGCTCTTTTACCTGCGGGGACCGGGCGAGACGCTCCGCGTTGCGGCTGGCTTCGGCTCCGCGGAGCTCGGCGCATCCTTCGCCGTTCGGGGCTCGGCCGGGCTCCTTCGCCCCGCTCCCCGCCGCTCTCTTTTCGGCTCCCCGCTTTTCTTCACCCGTTTTCCCACACCCCGGATCCGGCGGCGGGGCGGCGGGGGCATACCCCGGGGATTTACGGGTGTTACCGGGTGTCCCCCCCCCCCCCCGCCCCCTCTCCCACCTCCAAGCCTCCGCCGAACGCGGCTCAAGGCTCCGCTCGCCGCAGCAGCCGCCGCCGTATCGAGCCCCGTTCCCCCCCCCCCCCTTCCTCTTTTCCCACCCCCCCTTCGCTTCCCGCTCCCTCCTCCCCGTTCCCCTCCGGTGACAAATCGCGGCCGGGATTGCTTTAAAGAGAGAGAGCTCGTCTAGGCAGCCCGGGGCGGGGCTGGTTGAAAAAGGGGGGGGGGGGTGTTCATCCTCCGTCCCCGTCCCCCCCCCCCCCCCCCCGGCCTCTCTTGGGGTCCCTGGGTGCTAAGTATTTGGTTTGGCTGAGCCCCGACAACTCGACGCACCGATGGCTGCAAAGGCAGCTTCGCTGCCTTTGCAGCCATCGGTGCGTCGAGTTGTCGGGGCTCAGCCGCAGCCCCCCCGCCCCGGTGCAGGGAAAAGTTCCTGGGGAGACACGAGCTGGCTGTGGTCAAGGCAGGTTATCCACTGCCCCCCCACCTTCCCAGTGAACCCCAGTGCGGCTGCAGTCGGGGGGGCACTAGGCCAAGGTGTCCCCAGGCGCACAACACCGCCGGCAGCCTGAGCCGTGCTGGGGGGGGGGGGGGTGGTGGACTTTCCGATGAAGATTTTATCCGTGTGACATCTCAGCGGGGTCTGAGGGAAGCCGTAGCTTTCCTCGGTCCTTGGTGCATTCAGCAACCATGCTAAAAACTCTGCCTGGAGATTACCGGCCCAAGCTACCAGCTTTGCAGGACCTGGCAGCCCATGGAGGAAGCCCCTCTCCTTGCTCCCATACCCAAACAGTCCCCCTGGCCTTGCAGGAGCATCATCAACCATTTCTCTTCAAGACCAACTTACACCACATCCCACGCACACGTGCTGCTTGCGTCTGTATGCCCAGCATGGGTTGCCCGGCACAGGGGACACTAATCCTTGCAGACAGGCGTACGGAGCTACTGCAAAACCCCCCTCCCTGAGCAGCCTTCACCCCCTTTTAGTGAGCACGTTCATGCGCTCATCCATAAAACCCATTGCTACGCGGCAATTCGGGGTGCTTAACAAAGCAAGTTCGCAAGGTGATCGAATTGTGTGTCGGTCTGTTCCCAGATCTAAGCTTATTCCCTTGGCCTGGTTCGCCTTACCCCTTCCCAGGGCTGGAGGGAGAGGAGCCGCCGACGGCTCTGCGCCGGGGGAAAGGCACTGGGCTCCCTTCCACAAGCCCAGCTGGGCCCCCCCTTTCCCAAAGCTGCCACCCTGCCACACTCTTGCTTCAGATATCATCAGATGTTTTCTTTTTTCTCCTGCCAATATTATCCTCATCCTTATTCAAGCAGGAGCCGAGGCTTGCAGGTCTGTGGGTTTTAATCAAAACCGGAATTCTCTTCACACGGTTACGTTATCTCCGTTTGTCTCGCTGGAATGAAACAACGTGCTTGGTGAAGTTTTATAGAGAATCGCAGCCTGCGCAGCCTGGAGGCTGCGAATGCGCCCCTGGCCGTGGGCTATACGCTGGGCTGCCGCCGGGCAGGAGGAAAGAAAACCACCCAAGGAAACCACCCAAGGAAACTACAGCCGCCACAGCAAGGGCAGCCAGCCCTGGGGGCAGGAGCAGGCAGAGGTGCAGGCAGCTCACGCGGGGGTACGGAGCTGGGAGCGGGGCGGTGGGCTCGGGCACCGCTGCCCAGCCCCGGCTCTGCGGCAGGAGCGCAGGCAGCATCCCTCCGTACCTTATGCTGCAGTACTGGTGCTCGCTGCTTTCGTGCTTGGCGTTTTTCATCAGCGAACACCATCTGTACTAGAAGCGGGTATTGTTATGACCTTTGAGGCTCCATCCAGTGGTCGCTTCCATCAGATGCTTTTGTGTCTTACTATGATCCCAGGCACGGTGCCAGACTCAAAATGCGCTGAAGGCAGGGAACATCTTTCCTCAGGTTTCAGGAAGGAGATGCAGCGTCCAAAAAAACCTGCCCAAGATGCCAGGATTGGGTCTAGAGTTATTCCTGTTCCATTAACGCTAGAGATAAGCGAGATAGGAAAAGCCACCTGGTAGGAGGATTGTAAAATAATTAATGCATAATGTTAGTAATGATCTTCTTATTCCAGCTCGGCTTATTATTACAAGCAGCTTTGCTCTAGTCCACCATGATGTGCTGCATAAAGCAGCCATCTCCTGAATCTGATTTCCTGTTTGGAGTTGGTCTCTAGCTGAGAAATTACCTGCTCTCAAAACTGATTAGAGTCCTCATCAGCAGATTCTTCACCCATCCTTTAGGCAGGCCCTAAAATATACAGGGAATTCAGAATAATTTCATGCAGGAGGTAAAATCTGGAGTTGGTGGCCCAGCTGTGTGCCATTTCCGGAGAAAATCCAGAAAAAGCAGCGACGGCAGCAGGTCACCAGCCCAAATCTGGGTGCTGCGAGCTTCAGCTCCCGCGGTACCTTCCCTGCCGGTGGCCGACGCTGGCTGCCTCTGGCTCGTCACCCCTCGCACTCCCAAGCGTTTTGGGGGCCCGTCCCACGCACTGGGTACCTGCCAGCCCCCAAGCAGACGGAGGCCGGCGTCGGCCGTCCCTGTCCGTGGGAACGATGCTCCCTGCCCCAGTAAATTGGGGTCACCGGCAGCACAAAATGAGCCCAGCACATCCTGGAAGGAGCCTGGAGCGGGCAGGACACTGCCGACTCCCACTTCGGGCCCCTGCAGTTGCAGGCAGCCGGCTTTCTGCTCCTTTCACAGGCTGGTCCGGTTCCATTTGGAAAGCAATGAGGTAATTTTCCTCCTCTGCTAAAAACTGTCTCACAACTCCCATGGTTAAAAACCGTCTCCTAATTTCCAGCCTACATTAGCCAGTTTAAACCTATTTGTTCTTGCGCCAGCACAGTCTTTTAGCTTAAATGGTTCCTTTCTGTACCTGGTGTTTACTTGCTTGATATATTTATGGAGAGTAATCATATCCCTGCTTTGCCTTCCCTTTGCTGGGCTAAACAAGCCAAGTGCTTTCAGTCTTCTCTTGTAAGACAGGCTCTCCATTCCCCCCACCATACTAATAGCCCTTCTCTGTGCCGCTTCCAGCATGAATTTATCTTGCAGCAAGACGGGCCACGGTGGCTGTGCGCGGCGCTTCGAGTAGCATCTCCCAGTGCCCGGCACAGCCACCAGCGCCCGCTCCACCTCCACCGATGCCACCCCGAAGCGGTCGACCGCAGCTCCAGGCACGGCAGTGCCGCACGTGTGCCAGCCTTCCCCATGCCAGATTGTCACCGGAATGAGGTGACGCCGGCAGGAGAGCTTGCCTCGTGCCTGCCGAATGAGGCTGTCCCAGCCCCGCTTCCTGGGCTGCCAGCTCCTTGCCTTCCCCTCCGGCTGAGAGCAGAGAGGTCGGGTGCTCCTGCATATTAAAGAGGGCCGATTTCTCTCCTCTCTGCTGCACTGCAACGGTGTACGCGCAGAGCTATCCCGTGGAGGGGGGTGGGGGTTATAAACTCCCGTAGCCTTAAATGAAACTCACAGAGGACGCACAGACTCATCCCACTAAACACAAGAGGGAGATGGTATCACCATGCTCTGATGGTCACTAATAACTTTACCTCTCCTGTGCTATTCTCAGCAGAGATAAACCTCCAGTGTCTGATGAGCCAGAACAGAAATATCCAATGGCTCTCCATTCTTTTCTATTTTTGCTGCAAGCTGGTTAACCCTGAAATCCAATTACTGCTCATTATTCAGTAGAACTTGCCTCTTATCAAATGGACACATTGCGTGGCCGCTGTGCCGACTCCCAGTGCTAATGGAGCTGCAAATTACTCCCGCCCCGCTGACGGACCCGTAGGTGCGAGCCCAGGGGTACCGCTCCGGCACCCCCCAGGCGCGCAGGGCTCCAGGATCCCTATCCCTGCATCTCTTCCCCAGGCTGCCTGTCGCTGCTGAGCGCGCTGCCTGCACGCCAGCCACGGGCTAACGCGACCACAAGCTCCCCGGAGCCGCGAGCATGGCGCACACACGGCAGCGCTTGCTGCGGGCTCGGCTCCCAAGGTTGCTGCGGCATGGCCTCGCCCTCCAGCCCAGCACCGCGGCCAAATCCACCCTACCCAGCCACCCGTGGGTGCCACGGGCCTGTCCCGCTCCCCAGCATGGGCTGAGGTTGTCGGCCGGGTGCTCGGAGGAGTCGCTCGGGCTGAGGCGAGCAGGCTTTAAGCTCCAGAGGTTATTGCGCACAGCGTGAAATGCAAGGGGCTGATCCAGGCGCGCCGTGGATTAGCCTGGGAGGCTGGATGTGCAGGAGAGGCTGGCTCCCTGCATTAGCACGGGAAGCGGGCGCGCAGCCAAGCCCAAACGCCGCCTAATTCGCATTCGGTGCTGAATTCAGCAGGTGGGGAAAGAAAAGAAAAAAAAAAAAAAAAAAAAAGGCTTTGCAGTTTTCTTTGCTGATTAAAGTCATGGCACAGCAAGTTTCACCTATGTTCATTAGCAAGAGGGAAGGGAGGGGGATGTTCCCCCAGCAGCAGCTGCTGCCGGTGCTCCCCTGGCACCAAAGAGGCAGCCGGGCGCGGACCGAACCTCCTGCCCGTGACCCCACGCTGCATGGGCTGGATGAGGCCCTGGGGCCCTGACCCACACACTTTGCCCTGCAGTTTCCCATCTTCCTTTCCCCGGCGTTAGCCCACTCTGCCACGGTGGCCTCAGGGACAGTTTCTCAGCTCAGCCCGGCTTCAATAAGACCCACAATAGTCTCTCCCTCTTCCAGATCCTCCACCAGTCCTTCCCTCAGAGAGTTTAGGCTAATCCCCCTGGGAGACGGGTGATGGAAATGGCAGGGGATGCTCCAGGCGAGGTCTCCCGATGCCATCGGACACGCCTGCTACACCTTCTGACACCCACCACTGCATCTTCGCCGGGTTCCCCGTGAGCCCTGCCAAGCCCTGCCTGCTGCCTCCCTCCTTCCACGCGCGCTGCCTGCAATATCACCCCCTCTGCTTTCTCTTCGACTGGACCAGCGGGCAATCCGGTGGGCACCCGGACCAGCCGTGGGCACAGGGCTGCATCGCAGCCCCGGTAACGGGACGACACAAAGCCCGGCTCACGCTGCCTGGGGCGAGACTGGGGGTGCAAAGCTGCACCACATGACGGGGACCCACGTCTCACTTGTCCGATTCGGCTCGTACCGCCTCGGCACGATCACGTCCTCGGAGCACCGAGGAGCTGCCGCTGCCGCCTCTGCCCTGTACCAGCCTTTTATTCATCGCACCGGCCTCCCGTGCCCCTTCAGAGAGGTGCTCATCTGATGGTGTGAAGCGCCATCCACTCCCACTGGAGGCTTCATGGCTGCTGGCAGGAGGATGGGAGCAGGACCAGCGTGACGGATGCTCGGGCAGAATCGTCCAGGCAGCCACAATTCAGCCCCTCCACGCAGGGCCGACGGTGGGAAGTCAGAAAAGCAGGGGCTTGGAGCCGCAGCTGGATGCGGGGGCATGGGGAGCAATGGCTCAAGGTCCCCTGGCTCAGTGCCGTGCCTGGGGGGCTCAGGACCTGGGCATCCCCCATGCCCAGGGGTGGGCAGGCAGTTAAAGCAGGCACCGAGAGCTGAGCACAACCCCGTCCTTCGCTCCCACATCCAGCTGCCTCGTCAGCTATCGTTGTCCCGATTAGAGCTGATTAATTCCCCCGGCCGCCCTCCCAGTTGGTTGAAGCGATTAGCACCTTGGCGAATGGCACCAGGGAAACCCAGCGGTGGGCTATCCCCGGTCGTGGGGGAATCGGTCTGCATCTGCCTGTCAGCCACCCACGAGAGCAGAAGTCCGTGAGGTGCCCACTCCTGTGGGACCCGGCAGCTCCTCTTGGCCCGGGTCTGGTCCCTATTCTCCATCTCTGGCTTGGCTTCCTCCTGCTCCTGCCAAAGGCAGAGCATCCCAGGGAGCTGCTGGAGGGGGAAGGGGAGAAAAAAGCCAGTGAAACCCCAGTAAGTGAAAGATTAAACATAATACCAAGTAAATTAATATACAAGAAGAGAAGGCAGGTTTTAAATTAACTCATTATACTGCTAGGCTTTCAAACCCATTTATTTACCCCATAGGTCCTGCAGTTTCATACAGAAAATGGCTTCTGCTTGACTGCTATTAAAGCTCAAACGCAGAGCGACGTGGCTGCGCGGCGGCCGCCGAAGGCTGGCAGTCGACACCTGAGCGTGCCCACAGATAGATGCAGGGCTGGGTAATTGCACATGCAAAACGTTCGGCTGTGACAGCAAACAGGACGATTGAGCAGTGAAATGGGAATCCATTTCCATGCACAATTACCTGGGGGGGGGGGGGGGGGAGAGGGAGGCTGAGCCACAGCTCCAGGAGACGACAGGGCCGGGTCCCCCCCATTCCCCCCCACCGATATGCCGTGCGATAACCTCCTCCTCTCCGTGCCTGCCTATTTCCCTGGGGAGCACGGCATTTCCATCCTCCTAGGAAGCGGGGGATGCTGTGCCGAGCTGGATGAACCTGTGCTTATTACTAGTTTAGCTGTGATTACGGAGCAGAAGCTTAATGAACAAGCTGTTCTTTAGGGGGATTTACTGGGAAAAGGGGCAGGGAAGGAAGCGGATAGTCTGAGCCCCTTTGTTTGGGAAGCGGCTGCGATCAGGTGAGGCTTTTCTACAGGGTCTCTCTTATTCAGGAATTGCTGTTCCCAGGTCTTACTGACAAGCCGGAGCTGGTTTGTAAGAGATGATAATAAATAAAAGGGCAAAGGGGGAAAAGAAAAAGCCCAGACCTCATTTTCTTCCCACTGCTTCCCCCTGAGCCGGCAAACAAAAGCCAAGCTGCGCGGCAGGACGCTCAGCCCGAGCTACGGAGAAGCGGCTCGTACCAGAGGCAGACGGCATCTTCTCCTGGGGGGGGGGGGGGGGGGCTTCGTGCTGGGGGCTAGGTCTGGCGCTGGCTCTGCCAAGGGGAGCCGCATTGACCAGGCCAGCGACGAGCCGAGAGCCTGCCTTTGTCTCCATTCCTGATCTCCAGCTTTACTGCACTACAATTCCCAGCAGCCTGCGGGAGGATCTTTGCCTCGGAAAGCGGCATCGAGTGGGGCACAATCGATAAAGCACTTGGGGGGCAGAGCCACCCCGCCGTCCAGGCGGCGAGCTCAGCGCCAGGCTGATGGAGATGGATGCGGGCAGCGAGGCAGCGCCAGGAGCCACCTTTGTGTCCAGGCTGGAGCAAACTCACCTCTCCGAGGGCTCCGGGAATGATGATGCTGTGGCTCCAGGTTGACGAGGGAACTGCTGGAAGGAAGCAGCCCCCAAGCCCCCTCTGCACATACCTTTAATTATCACACCTTCACCTCTGGGAGCGCCAGCCATACTTTCCCCCATTCATAATTCAGCCTGACACAGCCCAGCAAAAATCAATTCACTCTTATAAGAAAGTGCCAAGGCAAATTATTTCCTAAAGCTTTCAACAGGGCTTTCTTCTCTCCCAATGACTGTATCTTTGGTGTTGAGTCCTAACTTACAGATTAACCCTTTAAGCTCTTCCAGTTTGCTGGAGAGCCCAGCCAGACGGGTGATTGATGAAGCCATCAGCAAGAGCACCTTGTCGCCTCGTTGCCCATCCATTAGGGGATGGGCCCAGCTAGCTGCTTACACATGAGGCCATCCATTCATCCTTCCCTAAATCATCCTTCTAGGAACGCTGCCAGCTGTACAACCCTCACTGTACAACCTCGTTGGGGGAGCGAGCGAAGCAAGGGCTGCCTTGATTCACAGCCGGGAAGTTCACGCTTTTGAGGTGCCCTTCTCCAGAGACCCCCAGCGGGTCTTTCCCAAGGCAGTTTGTGGCCATCAGGGGACTTTTTTTTTTTTTTTTTTCCCCCCCTTTTTCATGGTGTCCTGGTAAAGTTACCATCAGAAAACCCAGCTTGACATCCCTCCTGCCTTAGCAGCCACATCTCGGTGGCAGGGTCTAGCCCCAATGTGGGCAATGCCCTGGCAACCCCCTAGATGCTGCCAGCAGGGACCAACCACCCTCTGCCTGACCCACACCGCTGTTTGTGTTAGTTGTAATCGCCCCCATTGCTCCCCTGCCGAGAAACAGCACTGGGGGAGATAACAAAGCTCTTCTTTCCTTCCAAGGGTGCTGCCTATGGTGCATTGGATTATTGTGTGGCCTTTTAAACTTACTAACATAATCAGTTCCCAAGTACAGAAAGAAGGAAGCGAAGAAAGAAATGGTGGGGTTTGGGGTCTTGGGGGTAGGGGCTGTGAGGTCCCTGGGAGCATCCATCAGCTCCCAGCAAGGCATTGTGGCAGGGGCTGTCAACCCCGGTTTGAGCAGACATTGGAGGAAAACACTAGAATGCTAAAAAACCTTAAAATCTTCTGCTCAATGAAAAGGCTTTCCTCAGCCTTGGACCACAAAGGATGGAAATCAGACGGAGCCGATGAAAGAGCAAATCTAATAAAGGGAGTTTTAATCAGAGCAAAAAAAAAAAAAGTGGGGGGGAGGGAGAGAACGGATCAGAGTTGTAAACTGGCTGGAAACCAGTCCCTTCGTTATCACAAACACATGATCAGAACTTAATAGTATTTGACATTTCATTAATTTAAACCAGGAGTCTTGGGAATAGAGAGAAAAAAAGAGAGAACATTATTAATTTTAAAGACCTCCTCCCGGAAGGGCTCACACTGAAGAAGAAAAGAGAAATGTTAGAAGAAAATTGTTTCTTTATATTTTTCCCACTTTCCTCCTCTGTCTTTTCTCCTCTAGCTGCAGAATAGCTTGCCAGCCATTAAAAACTCAGAGCTAGGCTCCCCATGCCTTTCCCAGCCCCAAGCGGTGAACATTAAAAGGCCAGCCCGGTCCCGGGCATACCACAGGGTGGATGTAGGGTGGGATACAGGATTGTCCCTACAGGCACCTGGGTATGAACCAGCAAAAGCCACAAGCTGTTAGTAACTCATGGACAGGCTTGCACAGCCTCAGGAGGTGCCTACAGCCGCTCCCCAAAAAACGTCCGTCTGTCCTGCAGTCGCCGGCGGACGAGGCACCGAGGACCAAAATAGCCGTCCCCAAACCCAGCGGCATCGCAGCATCCTCGGCAGCAGCGGGGAGGGCTGGAGGCAGGGGACAGCATCTCCCCGCTTCCCTGCCACGGAGGAGCTGAAGGCAAAGCTGCCAAAAATAAAACGATTCAGGACACCATCTCTATTGTAAGGGCAGATGGATGTCGCCGGGGCTGCGCTTGAAAAAGCAGATCTAAGAGGATGGAATTAAAGAGACTTTGGAGAAAGAGAGGCTTTCTGCTAAAGCTGATATGCTGCTTTGCAGATAAGGTTTCTGCAGGTGGAGTGGCAGGCCACCCTTCGGGTCTAATTGGGAAAGGGAGAAACCCACCCCAACCCTCCCCAGATACCTTCAGCAGTGGGAAAGTGGCTTCCCTCACTCCTCCCACTTCCACCACCAACTTTCTAAAAAGCGCTTCTGGATATTCCCCTGGTATTTTAAGATACTTCAGTAATCTTAGGCTATTATTTCAAAGGATTTTTGAAATCGTCATTCCCCCCCGCCCCGCTCCCCTTCCAGTGCAGCCGCACATCATGACACCCGAGAAGCCACACAGCTGCCTGCAGGGTGCCCAATTTAGCTCCATGTATTTTGACTGCTTTCTCAAGTCCCCCTATTGATTTTTCTGCCAGGTCCAGCTGACAATTCAGCCTATTAAAAATATCACAACTGGGGCAGAGCTATGCCACCAATGCCTGCCTTCAGACAGGGCTTCCACCTTCCTCGAGCGTGGGTCCTGCTGCCCCGAGAGGCCTTTGCTTTTAGGGCTGATGGGGTGGTGGGACCCATTGATAAAGGGGAAAAATTTCCCCGGCATCCCCAGCCACTCCTGGGGTTTGCCTGGTGCAAGCAATTACCTGTTTCCCCATCACACGCCCTGTTTAACAGCATTCGCTCTCACCTGGTTTCAGCACAGATAAAGTGAGGGCTAAAGCACTAAAATTATCTTTTCAACCGAGGACTTCATTTGCTGCCAATGAAGCCGGTGGTTTCAAGAGCTGGGCCACGTTACTTGCCTTCAGGCAGATGTTCAGTGCTACTCAGCCTGCTGAAAATGGAGAAATAATAGGAAAAACAACAATTTCCATGCTGAGCCCTTCAGGAGCCTCTTGTGCCAGCTCCTGACCTTGCCGTCTCGGTGCTGGGCTCCCCGTGCCACCAGCTCACCCCCAGCTAATTGGGTTTTACTCCTCATTGCTATTAGACTTGCCCTGGAAGGGGTAAGGAGGCACCAGAGATGCTGAAGCCTCCCCATGATGGCTTTGGCTTTTGTTCTCTTTTATTGCTGCCTTCTGACAGAGAAGAAACACAAAGGGGATATTTATGAGCCCTACCAGCGGTGGGTTTGGCTCTGGGCTGCGTTTAAAGCACCTCCGTTGTTTCCCAGCATTAACTGCCTCCCAGATATTTACAGCGTTTGACAGCTGGAGACAGAGCCAGGTTAAAGCGCCCGGCTGCTTCCATGAGCGACCTGCACCCCAGGCGAAAATTTGTTAGGGGATGCAGGAGGAGAGGACAGCTTCTGGAGGATGAAAGCGTGGCCATCGCTTCACCAGACCCTCCCCCTCTCCCCAAAACCCCACGTAGGCACGGCCAGGAGGCACACGGGGAAGGATGCTAAGCGCTGCCCACGTTATACTGGTGTGTTCCCAGTTTGCTCCCCTGGGTCCCCCGCTTCACGTGCAGGGGGTGGGGGTGGTCGGAGTTTAGCAGGTCCCCCCTTGCCTTTACTCTGCTTCCCCATCCCAGCTATAGGATCTGCCTCATTTTTCTTTCTCTCCCACGCTCCCTTTACCTCGTGTTTATTTTTCTTCACTGCTTTTGCATCCTATTCATCTCTCTCCCTTTCCATCTCATCTCCCCCATCCTGAAAGGCTCGTCAGGAGAAGAAAGAGCAAGCCCAGCTTTTCCCAGCTCTATTTACCAAATAAGGCCTGGAGTCAGGTTTTATTTAAGAAAAGGAAAACGAACTGGATGCAAGTAGGCCAGAAGAAGCGCCTGTGAATAAAAAGGATGATGGCAAAGAGAAAGATGAATAAGAGGGAAGAGGCAGAGCATCCCCTCGGGATGCTGGACACAAGCTCATTGCCAGAGCCCGAGCCCGGTGCCAGGGGAACTGCCAGCCGCAGCCTTGGCAGCTCCGCTTGTTAACGGTGCCGAAACGGCGTGAAAAATACAGGAGTGTCATGGGAGGTTGGGGAGCAAGTCAGGTGGCTAATTAGTTGGTTTAGGGCATCTTTTGTTTGAAGCCAAAGCAGTAGTTTCCTTCCCCCCATAGGCTATAATGCAATTAGAGAGCAGCTATCAGGAGCAGTAGCATCAGACTGGGGGTTGGGGGGGGGGGGGGGGTGGGAAGTGGGAAGAGGGGGGAGAAAAGCTGTGGGAACCCCTCTTGCCCCTGCCACAGCGCCAAAAAGAACAGCATTAGGGGAGA